>NC_082684.1:165957431-167362625 GCF_949987515.2 Delphinus delphis
TCTACAATATGGATGAACCTTGCAAACATTAAGCTAAGAGGAGGAAACCAGTCACACAGACCACATACTGCATGACTCCAGTTGTACGGCATATCCAGACTAGGCAGATCTCTAGAGACAGAAAGCAGATTCGTGGTTGCCTAGAGCTGGGGAGAGGTGTGACAGTTAAGGGGTGTTGAGTTGCTCTGGAAGATAACGAAAATGTTAAAAGTTGATTGTGGCGATGGATATAGTATAGAGTGACTATATTAAATATATGAAAAGCCACTGAATTGTACACTTTAAATGGGCTTGTATGATATGTTCATTATTCCTCAGAAAAGCTGTTAAAAAATCATGGGAATTCCCCGGCGGTCCAGTGGTTAGGACTCTGTGCTTCCACTGCAGGGGGCACAGGTTCGATCCCTGGTCGGGGAACTAAGATCCCGCCTGCCTCGTGGGGAGGCCAAAAAAAAAAAAAAAAAAAAAAAAAAATCATAAGCAGCAAGAACAATGCGCTCCCACTAACAAATGAAATGCATCATCGCGCCATGTAACATCCAGCTCACAGACTCTGAAAACCCTCTGCACAAGGATGGGATGGGGAGAGAGGTGTTGACAGTGACACCAGGGAAAGCGGGAGGGGGGGTCAGGATTGCATTATGAACAAACAGCATGACGGAGCTCCCAGAACAGTTAACTACGCTGAGGTGGAGGCTATCCTCTCCCAGCAGAACTTCCAGGGGCTGTTTCGAGCTTTAGAGCCTGGGGTGCTCTGGAAAACAGAGCCCACTCACAGCTCTAAACTCACTACTAGGGAAAACAAGCGAGAAGATGGGAAAACTCATGGCGGTTATTGCCAAGGCTTCGATGTCAGAGGAGTCTTCTGTTCTGGCCTCAGGTGGACTGACTCACTGGCGTCAGGCCTGCCTGTGACTCGCATCACCAGGCTCGGTGGGCAGAGGCTGCAAAGACCTGAGTGGAGGAGTCCCCGGCATTCAGGGCTGTTGGCTGGGGGTCCGGAGCGACAGCCCTATTACCAGGCTCCCTGTGGACACCAGTGAAAAAGGAAGTTGGGGGATGGGGTCAGGAATCAAATGGGTTTGAAAAGAAGACAATCATAACAGGTATACTGTTTAAAAAATATCTCCCAGTGATGCTTCTTTACCAGTAAGCCTGTCTCTCTCTCCCTGTACTTCCTGAAACATCCACCTTCCTTTTCTTTATTTACACTCCACTTCTCACCAAAAATAATCTGAGGACAGAATGGAAACTTTGAGCCCCAGGAAGTACTTAATACCATTGCTCTACGTTTCGGGGCGTCCTTTGAGCTCACTGGCAGAAAGAAAGCAGAAGTGCCTGAATTGTTCTCATTTTCAGGAAGGAGAAAGCATACCACATTTCCAAACTATAAAAGAGTTACTGACACAACAGCTAAAAGAATTTTCTGACGTGACTCTTTGTTTTAGCGGATAAATGTAGGTGACGGAAAATCATTTTTCAGTAAGGCAGAAAGAGCATTTTATATATTTATGCGTGTTGCTCAGAGTTGCTGATCTATTATTTCTACCAGAAGCCCACGCATGTCAAAAATGCATTTAAACAGCTTAATTTCTGCTAGAATTCACCCTAAAATAAACAAATGAGCAATTATTTATGTGCCTCTTCTGTTTCAGCACTGGGGTGAATGAAGAGATGCCAGAGAGTGAGAATAGTATTTGAGTTCTAGAAAATTCCTTAAGCTGTAACAGTAACACACAGGAAATAATTTGAACCGTGGAACGGCACAGACTTAGATGCCGGGGTGGGCGGCAGCTAGGCACCTTACCTTGGACGTATGGGGGTTCCAGCAGGAGAGATCAGTGAGAACCACAGTGGTAAATAAAGCTGCGTCAGAATGAAGGTCTGGAAAGCCAGGCTCCAGGGTTCTGACCTGCCTCCTCCATAAAGAGGGCACCAGGCTCACACCCATCCTGGAAAGGCTGGTCCCATGCCAACGAGGCCAGGGAACAGAAACGGCAACCCCGCAAGCCTCATTACAGGACAGCCATCCCCCAGAACAGATGCAGCCCCACCCAAACAAGGCAGTTTGGGGACAAAGGAGACCTAAATCCCTTGGCCACCCCCGACCCCCGCCCCTCTCAGCCGCGCTGTGGCCTCAATGGGCCAGGTGGCACCTAGGGCCAGTCTGCCATCCGCTGCTGGGAACTGGCATGTTTAATCCGCTCAATTAGAAATGTAACGAGGGCTTCCCTGGTGGCGCAGTGGTTGAGAGTCCGCCTGCCAATGCAGGGGACACGGGTTCGAGCCCTGGTCCGGGAAGATCCCACATGCCGTGGGGCAGCTGGGTCTGTGCTCCACAACTACTGCGCCTGCCCTCTAGAGCCCGTGCTCCACAGCAAGAGAAGCCACCGCACCACAACGAATAGTAACCCCCGCTCACCACAACTAGAGAGAGCCCGCATGCAGCAACGAAGACCCAATGCAGCCATAAATAAATAAATAAAAAATAATAAATTTTAAAAAAAATGTAACGACTTCTCGCTTCCATTTGCCAGGCTGCCAGGGAGAAGGTACAGACAGCCAAGTGCGGTCCACGATGCTTAGCAAAAGCTCAGAAAGCGCAAGCCCAAAGCTTCCTTCAGAGTAACAAGCATTCTCCGGAAAAGACCCGGATGTGCCCAGCTCTTCTTCCCGCCCCGCGTGGTCCTGCCTGCGGGGGCATGATGGCCAAGGACACGGCCTACAACCCTCTTTTCGTCATCTCTAAATCGGTGTAATAATAGATGACGTCCACTTTTGCAAAGATTAAGACAGAGCCTATAAAGGGCTGATGCCTGATGTCTGGCACTTAGCAGTTTCACAGGAGCTGTTACGACCCCGTTAATTTCTAGTAGTTTCGGTCTCTCTGTCTGCTATTTCTAGTCCCTCCACCGCCGGGAAAAAATCCAGACAAAATGTCTCCTGAGATGCAGGCGAAGTGGGCTCAACCATACGACTCCCCAGCACATCAGTGTCTCAGCAACAAGTCAGGGAGTGGCCTGAAAACACCGGGGGAGTCGATAGATATTTCAGTAAACCCAGGGATGTCCCTTCCAGGATCGCAATGCACAGTCACGTCATTTCTGACTCACCTTCCTGCACCTCTGCCTCACCTGGGGGAAGCAGAGAGGCAGCTGTTTTTATACTTTCCCAATCAGCCTCCTATACTTTCTCACCTCCACCCAGGGCCTCCTCCCCATTGGAGTCCCAGGGCATGGCAATCAAGCATGTGTGAGGAAGGGTCTGCAGTAGGCAGAAAAGCAGTCCTTTGAGAACACCCACACCCTAGTCCCTGCGAAGGGCACCCCCTGTTCCACAGTGGAGGGCGGCTAAGGTAGCAGATGGAATTAGGGCTGATAATCAGCTGACCTTAAGACAGAGAGACGAGACAACAAATGCTGGAGAGGGCGTGGAGAAAAGGGAACCTCTTGCACTGTTGGTGGGAAGGTAAATTGATACAGCCACTATGGAGAACAGTACGGAGGTTCCTTAAAAAACTAAAAATAGAACTACCATATGACCCAGCAATCCCACTACTGGGCATATACCCTGAGAAAACCATAATTCAAAAAGACACATGCACCCCAATGTTCATTGCAGCACTATTTACAATAGTCAGGACATGGAAGCAACCTAAATGTCCATCAACAGAGGAATGGAAAAGAAGATGTGGTACATATATACAATGGAACATTACCCAGCCATAAAAAGGAACGAAATTGGGTCATCTGCAGAGATGTGGATGGACCTAGAGACTGTCATACAGAGTGAAGTAAGTCAGAAAGAGAAAAACAAATATCGTATATGTGGAATCTAGAGAAGTGGTATAGATGATCTTATTTGCAAAGCAGAAATAGAGACACAGATGTAGAGAACAAACATATGGATACCAAGGGGGGAAGGGGTGGTGGTGGGATGAATTGGGAGATTGGGATTGACACATATATACTATTGATACTATGTATAAAATAGATAACTAATGAGAACATACTGTATAGCACAGGGACCTCTACTCACTGCTCTGTGGTGACCTAAATGGGAAGGAAATCCAAAACAGAGGGGATATATGTATACGTATAGCTGATTCACTTTGCTGTACAGCAGAAACTCACACAACATTGTAAAGCAACTATACTCCAAAAAAAATTAAAAAAAAAAAAAAGAGATGATACTGGAGGGCCCCACGTGACCACAGGGTTCTTAAACATGGAAAAAGGACGCAGAAGGAAGTGTGACAATGGAAAAAATGGCCAGAGAGCTGCCATGTCACTGGCTTTGAAGATGGAGGAACGAGGGCAACAAGCCAAGGAACGTGGGAGCCTCCAGAAGCCGGAAGAGGCAAGGAAACGGATTCCCCCGTAGAGCCTCCGGAAGGAATGCAGCCCTGCTGACACCTCGATTTAGTCCAGCGAGACCTGAGTCAGACTTTCAACCTACAGATTGTAAGACAGTAAATCTGTATTGTTTTGAGCCACCAAGTTTGTGGTGATTTGAATGACAGCCGCAGAGAATGAAGACAGAGACTTCCCACTCGTCATCTGGCGACATCCATTCTCCCTCCCAAGATGTATTTCCGAGAGAGGTGGTGCGCGCTATCTCCGTGATTTTTCTTGTACTCTGATGGAACATGCCAGCCAAATGCTAAGACCCTATGCCCTGCAAGTATAGGTAAAAATCGTCGTCACGTGTGCGAACCTCCACGTGAGCCCGCTCCAGGAAGTAAGGATGGCCAAGGAGTTACTGGAGCCCGCGGTTGTGGCGTGTTCAGGGGTTGCCAAGGGCACCCGTGTTCTGCCTGATCACCCCTTCCATGCTTCCCAACCTCTACATCACCACAGACCTCATGGCCCCAGGGTTTAAGAGATTATGCATGAATTAGTTTTTCTCTATTTTTATTCGTCAGAGAAACATATGCCTTCCAACCAAAGCTTGTAATGAGCATGAAGTAGCCAGAGCTCTCACTATGATTTCAGTGAATTCCAGGTGAAAGCAAAGCCAGGAAGCTTTAGAAATCCTGCCCAGTCCAATCCTCAGTAAATGGTTGGCTTCTCTAAGTTTTTATTTAATATTTAAAATACTTGGTGAAGCCGCATTATCACCTTATGGCTTCCTAAAGGCCCCAGGTTGAGAACTACTGAAAAAGATTTCATTTGTGTGATCCATTTAGATCCTGAACTTGACACCTCAGTGTCTAACTCCTTTCACCCCAGTGTGATTTCTGAGTGCCTTTCAGCTCTACGAGTTGAAGATTTTTTTCATTGTATTGGTAGGTTTACGTCGAGGTCAGCTTAGATTCTGGTCTGCCGAGTATATAGCAATGGAGGCATCCACGGTGGGCCTTGGAGACTCCACAATCTGATACAGAGGCTTTCCCCAGTCTGTCCCTGGGAAGGAAGGGACTGAAAACAAATTCCCTGGAATCTCCTTTTACGGACCCTACGCTCCCACTTCAGAAAGAGTTGAAGCACGTGTTTCCTGCTCCTGGGAGTATAAACTGTTAGAACCACTGTGAAAAATAGTTTGGAGTTACCGCCTGAAGTTAAAGATATGCATACCCCATGGTCCAGAAGTTCCATTTCTAGGTTTACACTCAAAGAAATGTCTGCCCATGTGCACTAAGAGACATGTACAAGAGTGCTCATAGCAGCGTTATTCCTAACAGTCCAAACTGGAACCGTCTATAGGAGAATGCTATAAAGAGCAGCGTATTCATACAATGCAATACTACGGAGCAATGAACGCAGCACAGTGGACGATGCGCACACTCATCGTGTTGAAAACAAAAGAAAGCAGGTGCAAAGGAATGTTCTCTGATTCCATTTACATAACATCAAAAAGCAGCTGAAATCATAGCATTTAAGGATTCAGACTTAGGAGACAGAATTCTAAAGAAAAGGAAGTAGTTACCGCAGAAGTTTAATATTCATTACTCCTGGGTGTTAGGAAGGGGTTGGTGATTGGGAGTGGACATGAGAGGGGCTTCTGGGGGACTGGCCATGCTCTATTTCTTCACCTTGGTGGCGATCACATGGGTGCATGTCGTGCTAAATCCTTGAGTTGTGTATTTTACACGTTTTTCTGTCTGTGTGCCATGTTTCACACTTTTAAGAAGAAAAGTTTGAAATGTAAATTCTGAACTATTTCCCTAAAAACAAATTCCTTGCATTCGAAATTTTCTTACTTTATGAATTTCCATTATAAAACATATTCATGAGCATAAAAGAACATTTGAAAAACTTCAAATAAGTGGGAAAAAAATCACCTCTAAATTCTTTCTCCCAAAGCAAATACTGTTAATACTTTGGTACATTTCTTTCCAATCTTTTCTCCATGACTAGTTTTTGATGTTTTTATTTTTCATGACAGATAGCCAGATTTATTCAAATCTATATTTTAATATCTTTCACTTAACATTATCCTGTAAGCATTTTCAAAGTTCTTACAAACCCTCATCTAATTATTTTAATGACCATGTATCTCACTTAATGGTGCATCATTAAACGACATATCAACTTGAACAATATTTAGGTAATTTCCTCTCTTTCTATCTATAGGCAGTATCATGGCAGAGCTTTTTCTGTACAGCCGATTTCAAATTATTTCCTGAGAAATGATCTCTAGAAATGGATTTTCAAGAGCCAAAAATAATGCCTTCCTAAGGCTCTTTATACAAAACATGTCCCTTTTCCAGGATCGGAGTTCAAGCAAGTTATGAAATCCAAACAGACTCATCTTAGGCCCATTTAGAATAGCTCCTCCCAGAACCGGGTCAGCTGATCTGTTGATTTCCCTAAATCGCGGCTGCAAGTCCATGGATGCCACTAACCTTGAGTTCACGCACTTTTATCTTCCCATTGAGATGCACAGCTCAGGGGTACTTTGGTCACCCAGCAAGATTCCTTAAAAGAGCAGAGCTATAAGCTCACCTGTGAGTTTCTAAATGCTTAGAGCAACAATTCCAACAAAGTTTTAGCGTCTTCAATGGAAAATGAGAATATGAATGTCAAATTTGAAGGAAGATGTGTGAGCATAAATGCGATGATGCATGGCAAGTATTAAGTATCGCGTGTGCCCCACAACAGACTGTCTCCAGACGTGAGTGCTCTTTCTTCCCTTTTTCCTGAGACTCATCTTTCTCCCGCAGTGGTGACAGGATCAAAAATGAGAGAGAAAGAAGAAGGAAATATTCAGGAAACATAATAATCATGACTTCCAAGTATATATTATGAGGCAACAACATTTATAGAATGTAAGTAGAGAGGCACTTATCCCAAGTCTTGCATTCACCTGGACTATACCTGGGAGCCTTTACCATTCGAGTCATTCTTATAAGCTAATGAATTGTCACCAGAAGGCTGAATGATTTGCTTCTCCATAGTTTTGTTTAGGGTAGTGTTTCTCCAAATGTGGTTATGGGACATTTTTAGAAGCAACCTGGTATATTAGGGCAAGTAAAGCTAGAAGATGTAATAAACAGTGCCCCAAGCTCAGTGGCTTAACAGCATGAAGATGTAGTTATTGCTCATTTCATAGTTCAGCGTGTGTTAGCATGTTGTGAATGATGGTCTTCCCACCCAGCGGCCGTGGTTCTTTCCACCTAATGTCTCTGCTGTCACCCAGGGCCACAGGGTCCTCTGCCAGGCCCTCTGTATCCAGCCGGCAGATAACAAGATAGGGGAAAGCCCACACAGAGGATTCAAGAGTGGTTTTAGGGGAATTCCTTGGTGGTCCAGTGGTTAGGACTCCACTCTTTCACTGCTGTGGGTCTGGGTTCAATCCCTGGTCAGGGAACTCAGATCCCACAAGCCAAGTGGCACAGCCAAAAAAAAGAGTGGTTTTAAGTACCAGTGCTAGAAGTACATCATTTTGCTGACATTCTATTGGTCACGACTCAATTACCCAGTCCCACACAGCTGTGGGAGAGGGTGGGAAGTGTAGTTTAACTCCATCCCAGAGGAAACGAAAATGATTTTGGTGATCTCACTGCATACCTGGAGTGACTGTAAATATATATATATACACATACATACATACACACACACACACACACACACACATGCACACACATATTTAGTAGGTTTGGGTAGCCTCAGATCTTATGCATATCTGAGGCTACCCAGACCTACTGAATCAGAATCTCAGGGGCCTAGGAATATGAAGTTTAAACAGATTATTATTATTATTTTTTTTTTTGCGGTACGCGGGCCTCTCACTGCTGTGACCTCTCCCGTTGCGGGGCACAGGCTCTGGACGCACACGCTCAGCGGCCATGGCTCACGGGCCCAGCCGCTCCACGGCATGTGGGATGTTCCCGGACCGGGGCACGAACCCGCGTCCTTTGCATCGGCAGGTGGACTCTCAACCACTGCGCCACCAAGGAAGCCCCTAAACAGATTATTTTTATAGGCACTAAAGCTGGAAGCCAGAGACGGCTTTGAGGGTTCCAGCACAAACATCTCTTTTCCAAGGGCAGCCCTGCTATTGATCTTACCTTAGATGCCAGGCTGGGTGCCCAGAGTATTTTTGCAAATCTTTCAGAAGCTGCAACAACTGTACCGTAAGGACTCCCAGGATGGTTTGCCAAAATCCCATTAAAAGTGTGCGTAAGCATGGCATTTGCTGGGTCTCTTTCTCAGCACTTTTATCCTTACTCAGACAAAGGGGACAGTGCAGGGCTACACTGAGCAACACAAAGAGAAGCCAGCCCTCACAGCCCAGATCTACCTGCTGTAGGGACATTGTTGAGGTCACCATTCAAGACATCATCATTTTATGGGGACACATGGAAGAAATTCTCTCAGGTGTCAGTATCTTAAATAGTTGTTTTTCTGTGAATCATGAAATTGATTGCATTTCTTCTTTGTATTGGCTGCTGGGAAGTTTGGAGCCAAAACTTGAGACCACCTATAGCAAGTATACAGAACTTAATCCCAATTACATCTTATTTTTCCTACTTTTACCCCAAATATTCACATTTGCTTATTTTCTTATCTTATTAAAGTGTACATATTTGCACATGCTACTTGATATCTATTTTGAATGAGCAGGTTGTAGAAATTGATTTTTAATGGTTGAATAGATCTTGTGACAGAAAAGTGAACAGAAATATTGGTTCTTAGTTTTCTGACCATGTTTTAGCCCAAGGAAAATATTCCCCCCAAAATGACATGCATGAAGCCTTAATCACTGGTTTCACTCAGTACAAAGTGAGTTTCTTCAGAGACTTCAGAAAAAATTCATTAGTTAAAGCCACACGTACCTTTCTAAGATCACTCTGTCCCAGCTGTCATCTCTTTTCCTGAGATGGAATCACCATATTCTGGGCCCAGAGATAGTACAGAACCGAATTACCATTCGAAAGTAGAGTGTTGGGTGAACAAGTCTTGGCTTTGATAAATTTTGCTCTCTGAAAAAAAAAAATTTTGCTCTCTGTCCAAACTTTCCCACAATAATAATGAAATCCAGTGCAAAAAAAGCTAGAAAGAATTCATATACCTTTGAGACATCTTAAGACTATTACTTAGCAAAAACTTCCCACACTGAATTTAATGAGTAACTCATGGAAGGGGCTGAGAGAAAGGTGTCCAAATGTCCATTCAATTAACTGAAATGTATTAACTAAAATGTATTGAGCGCCTGTTTATGTTCCAGTCACTGTGCGTTAACAAGGGAGGTATTAAGAGGGTGTGGACACGTTTCTTTGAGCAGCCCCTGACAATGGCCCTTGATCGGAGGGAGGCTGCCTCCGGAGGCCTGGCCGTTACCTTCAGCACCAAGGCCAGCGCACCTGGCTCTTCTGGGATCCCCTTACCTTCCCCATTCCGGAACTCTCACACCCAGAACTACAATAAAGACATGCTCTTTCTCAATGAAACATGCCTTCTTAATTCTTGAAATGAGCTTCATAAATGGCTCTTCATGCAGTGGTCAGCAGAAAAGCTTTTGACAATGAGAGATGAAAATGGTCCGTTTATTGGAGACCTACCCCTTCCGAACACAGGCGCCCACGCAAACCCCCCCCCCACACACACACACACAAACACACGCGCGCGCGCTGCCAGATGGGCTGCACGTTGTCTGAGCTCTGCTCTTGTCACTCTCAGCACCTCTTCTTACAGAGAAGCAGTTGGGAAAAGCCGCCTTTGCCTCCTGTTCCAGCAAGTAGTGACTCCTGTGCCAGCACAGGGAGGGGAGATGTGTGACGAGCATAAGGGCTCAGGACTCTGGTTTTCTGAGATTTGTGCTTCTAAGAGCGTTTTATGCCTGGGGTTTGTGTATAGCTCTTGACTCTAAGGCGAACAAACAAACAATAACAACCCACCATAAAGACTGCCCTTCCCGGGCTTCCCTGGTGGCTCAGTGGTTGAGAGTCCGCCTGCCGATGCAGGGGACACGGGTTCGTGCCCTGGTCCGGGAAGATCCCACATGCCGCGGAGCAGCTGGGCCCGTGAGCCATGGCCGCTGAGCCTGCGCGTCCGGAGCCTGTGCTCCACAACGAGAGAGCCCACAACATTGAGAAGCCCGCGTACCGCAAAAAAAAAAAAAAAGACTGCCCTTCCCAACTAAAGTAATACAAATCCTGTAAGGCAAACATTTCGGACATTGGTAACACTATTCCCACTTCACAGATGAGGAAGCTGAGCCCGAGATTAAGCTACTTGCCCAAGATAACACAGTGACAAAGACGAACCAAAAAAGCCAGATTTCCAGTCTCCCTTCTGCTGGTCCTTCCCCGGCAAGATACATACACATATTTGCCAACTGTCACCAGCTTCCGGGTTGTGCACCCCTCCCTCTGGCCCAATTATCTGAAAACCAAAAGAGTAGAAAATCGAAAATGAGAGGGAAGTCGGCAGGGACGTGAGGCAGCGTATTGCTGCCGCTTCCTTGCCTCCTTTTTCAGAAGCTAAAATCGACTCAACTCTTCCTCGGTGACAGCCCCTCGCCTGCGGCGTGGCTCCCGGCCTCGGCGGGGGTCCGTGCAATCTGGGCGCCTCCAGCTGCCCCTTCTCCAGAGTCGCCAGCCGCAGAGCGCTGGGACGGAGCGAGGGTGCCCGGGGTGTCCGGGATGCCCGTTCCATTGCCGCTGCTGGAGCCGCCCTGGGCGCACTGCACAGGGCCCGGCTCTCTTCTGCTCCCCCGGCGCGCTGCTCGTCCCGGAGCGTAGCCAGAGAGCCTCCAGCTGCGCCCCAGGCCCAAATACTGGGCTTTGCGGAGCGCGGAGCCCCGGCTTCCCCCCAGCCAGCTCCCTCCTGAGTTAGCACTCAGTGCCAGGGAGAAGCGTGGGTCTCTCCCCACCCTCCCCAAGCGCACCGGGCCAGCTTCCATCTGATTAGAATGTTTCTTCCATCTGATTAGAATGACAGTAGCTTTCAAGTCATTCATTATAAGAATTTTAGTCTTAAAAGAAAAAGAGGGTCCCACTGTAATTGTGAGTTGTAATAGATGCGAACTTCTGGTGCCTTCCTCTGCAGTATGTAAGACAGTAAAAAATGTGTCTCATCCAAACGCGCCCCCTCCCCTAAGCCCATTGTGAAGTCAATCTCTAACAAAGGGGACGTGTGAATATTCAACACCAAGTCTTTCAGCAGTATTTTCCGGAATCCCTGAGTCGGGCTTTTTTTTTAATCAGCGAATACCTGTTTAAGTTTTAAAAGCACATGGAAATCCCCGCGAGCGACCATATAATTTGATTTACCAGGCAATCTGCAGAGCGATCGCACATCATTTATAATGTTCATTGAACATTTTGCCTAATTGTGTCTGTCTCTGAAAGGGCGGCGCACCCCCTCCCGACCGCGAGCAGCACAAGTGGCGACATTCCCATGGAGCGGCCGCGCCGCAGCTTGTAGCATTCAGCTCGGGAGGCCGGGCCGCGCGCTTCCCTGCCCGGCGACCGGGCGCGCCTGACACTAATAGCTCGCGGCTCAGGTACGAGCGGCAGCCGCGTTTGACTCCATTCAATTCACAACCGGCCGCGCTTGCAGGTGTCGCCTTTTGAAACTGCCATTCAGGCGGCCGCTGTTCACTTCTCGCTGCGCCGCGGGTTTTGTGGAAGCGCAAGAATGGGGCTGATTATTCCCGTGCCCACAGGCCGCCCCCACCCCAGCCGGACGCGAGGCTTCCCTCCGCCAAAAGAGGCGTTTAATTAGTTCTGGAGCCGCGGACAGCCAGCGCGGCCGACAAAGCCAGGCTCCCCAGGTAATCCCGGTTCCCGGCGGCCCCGGGAGAGGGCGCCCGGGGCCAGAGCACCGGCCTCGGGCCGCACGCTTCCTCCCGCGCCGCCGCCGTCCCTCTGCCCTCCCGCAGGCTCTCCAGGCGGCGGAAGCCTCGCTCGCTGGGAGCCTCGCTCGCCGGGCTTGGGTGACCTTGGCCAGGGGCGCCGTTGGTCCCCGGCCGCGAGCAGCTCTCGGGTGCCTGAGACCCCTTCCCGCCTCTCTGTCCCCATCGCCAGCCGGGGAGATAGAAACTTGGTTGGCAAGACAGGTGGCCCTAGCTGTCTTGCGAGTGAGTGTCCTCTCCGTGACATGTCATCCTCCACCCCATTCCCATTTCGGAGAAATATCGGACAATGTTTTGGGGAAACACTGGAGACACCTGACCCCTTTATCCGCCTTTGCGTCTCAGCGCCGCGTGCGCTAAGCTCAAGGCGCAAAGTTGGGCCTGGGTGATGGCGAATGGTTGCCTCGCCACCGCGGCCAGTGACACTTCCTTTGCAACAGGGCTCGGGGGCCCGAGCTGGCCCCAAATACGCACGTCAGTGTACAGCATCAGCCTGGGCCGCATACTCTAGGCCACCGGAGTCACAGGTACCACCCTCACCCTCCAACCCCCCCCCCAAAGGGATCGCGCCACCGGGATCCAGGCCTTTGGCTGCCGGACGCGCAAGACCTGCAGCGGGGGCGGGTGGGGGGGTAGGCCCAGTCCAAACGGATGCACACTGGGTACCTTTCGCGGGGGGGAGTAGGCGTCGGCCGCTGGGCAGGAGCCCCTCCCGCCTCGTCATTTGGTTTCCGCGAGCGTCCGAGGACGCCGGCACCCATTCGTTCCACTCGCTGCGCTCTGTGAACGAGCGTGGGGAGGGCTGGGGAGGCCGGGCCCGGGGAGGGCCGGGTGGTCTCCCTCCCCCGCCCGCCCCGCCGGCCGAGCCGCGGCACAAGTGTTGCGATTCCCACGGACCGGCGGGCTCTGCGGCTGGAGGCCTGGGCATCCGGGGCCCGGGAGACGGGGCGGACGCAGAGGCGTTTGTCGACACGGTGACCTCCGCGCTCCCGCTCTGAAAGGGGCTGAAAGGAGCTGTTTATGGTGCATTACCAGTCAAGGGCTCAGGTACCAGCGCCTTGTGTCGGCAAGCCCCGGCGGCCGCCCGTGCTGCAGGTGTCAACTATACAAACGCCCGGGAGGGGGAAGGACGCCGGGGAGAGACGGGGAGGGGCGCCCGGCCGCGCCGCGCCCATCGCTCGCGCGGTTTCGCTCTTTCTCCTCTGCGGTGAGAGCAGCCGGCCTGGGGCGCAGACCCAGGTCTTGGGGGGTTAGGGAGTGGTAGAGACAGCGGCGGAGGCAAGGGCGGCGGGGAAGAGGGAAGGACCCACAGGACGTTGTTTATGGGCCGCATTTGATCAGGAGGGGCGTCGGGGGAGGCTTTGAGCCTCTGCCCAGCTCGACCCAGTTTCAAGGCTGAGGGCAGAGGGAGGTCACGGGAGGCTAGAACTGTCCAGTGGAGGCCAGCGTTGGGCCGGGCAAGCATTTTGCCCGCCGGTAGGGCTGCTTGGGCCCCCAGGGGCCTCCCCGGATTTAACCTGAACTTCCCACATGGGTCCATCGTCTTCATGTCTATCTTCCTGTGCAAAGATGGGCCTGAGCCTGGGTGCACGTTTAACAAATGTTCTTGGTTAAAGGAGTGGCCCTCTCCTCCTCTCCCCACGAGTCAGGGTCACTTCCGGCCCAGAAGAAACCAAGGAAGGCGCCGTACTCTCAGTGGGCCCCTCTGTGCCCCCAGAGGCCTAGCAAGCCGAGAACTCAAACCCCTCAAGTTGGCTTCTATAAAGCAACACCTGGAAATGTTTTTTTCCCTTAGGGAGGAGATTGTTACTGGAGTTTACTTCCTAGATTGGCCCTCAAAAGCCTTCACGGGGCCAAAATACTAGAAAAAAAAAAAAGGTAAAACAAAACAAAAAAGCCCCAGACACCACTGCCATGATATTAAGCAAGACAATTTTTAAAAATAGCAAATGATATTTAACGATTTTCAGAGCCAACTAGAAAAAGGATGAGCAGACAGAAATCTTAGGTGTGTCTGAAGGAAGCTTCTGGGAACTCCCAAAGGTCTTAGAGATTATCTGCCTTGCTTCCTTATCTAATACTACCTAGAAACTTCTTTCTCCTTTCTGCAGCTCCATCACCATCACTACTTTTACATGTGCCATCTACAATTAGAATTAGTTTTTAACTGAGTAAAACTGAGTGCTTTTCTTAAAGTAACAGAGGAATGGGACAAGGAATGGTGAAGAGAATGAAGAAGACAGGTGTGTGTCTGAGAGAATAAAGGGAAGAGAATAGATTCCTTACGAGGTGAAAGAAAACATTTCCCACCTGAAAAACAAAGAAAAATTGCCCCTGTTCCCTCTATCATCACATTCACAACTTACATGGTCCCCAATTTAGGAACAATTTCTGACCTTATCTTGCCTAGAATTGCAGTAAACAGGCCCACCATTCATCCTGATACCAAGAGCAGAATCCTCAGTACCATCTTTCGTTTCCCTCTCTCCTCCAGGCCCACAGTCAATAAGTCACCAGATCCTAAAAGTATTTCTCCAGTCTGCCCGGCTACCAACCAGTTCAAGCCTTCGTAATCTCTCAGCCCTTCTGCTGCAGCTTCCTGATCCGTCTCCCTGCCTATAATCTTGCTTTACACCAAACTGTTTTTCAACACTGCAGCCTTGGTATCCTTTCTAAATGGCAGACTTGATCATGCCACCTGTGGCTTCAAACCCTTCCCTGATTAATTATATATAAGTTATAAATATGTGCTATTGTACTAATCAATTACATACATTATAAAGACTCAGACAAATTTTAAAAGAATGAGATACAAATACAGATAAAAAATAAATGATGGATTAAACAGCAAAAAAAAAAAAATACAGGTGATAGTTCTAATATTTTTTTCCCATACCCCAGTGGATCTTCTTCTCCACTCTGGAAATAACTGTTCTATATTATGCCAAAGTCCTTGATACAGCTTGTAAGCTTCCTTATTCTAGACTCTGCCTATGTTTCCATTTTCATCATCTCTCTCTACTTCAGCCTTAATAAAGTTCTTTTACATTTACAAATGCCAAGATACTCATACTCAGTCTCTGTTTCGTGTTTATTTCAACCTCTACTCTCTGTTCCCTCTAGTCTGTAAGCTCCATGAATAAAGGATCTGTTCTATTTATTGTTAGTGCTAATCACAATTCTCAGCACAGAATTGTTGTTCAGTGTTTGTTCCATAAATAAACATGGTACATCTTGGAGGAAGCCATGATTTCTATAAAGAGACTAGAAAGCAGAGAAAACTGATCCACAGAAAAAGAATGAAGCAGACACACAGAGGGGAACAGAAAGAAGCACAGGAAAGACAGAGAGACTGTGCAGGCATCTTTCCAGATCACAGTGTGTTAACAAAGGTACAGGTTAGGCTGTTCTATAAGAGTTGAAATATATAGTGGTTTAAAAGAGATAGAATTTTATTTCTCTCTCACAAAAACAAAACAAAACAAAACTGAATAGGCATTCCAGGCCTCAGGTGGGATCTAAATGATGTGGGAGACTCACTCTTTCATCTAGTTACTTATCCATCCTCAATACGTAGCTTTCCACTCATGGTTCAAAATGGCTGCTCCAACTCCTGCCATTGCATTGGCATTCCAACCAGTAGGAAGAGAGAAAGTAGCAAAATGGGACATGTCCTTCCTCTTCAAAGAGCCCCAAAGGTGAATATCACTTCTACTCATTAGTTAGAAGTTAGTTTCACTGAGCTGCAAGGATGTCTAGAAAATGCAATTTTTATTCTGGGTGTCCATGTGCCCAGCTACAATTGTGGGGTTCTATTCATATAGATATGGGGGAGAATTTTCAGTCTCTGAGACTCCTGGTACTGCTGCCTTCCTGAGGCCTAGCTACATTCCTGCTCATGGATTCTAGGACATGCCCTGAATCCCATATCATAGCTCTCTTTTAATGTTTGTTAATTCAAGTTGATTTCCATTACTTGAAACCAAGAGACTTAAAACTAACACAAAAATTCACCGAGTAATATGTGCAACAACACAGGTACATCAGCTAAGCCAGGTCATGCTGCAGCAGCTACCTCCAAATCTTAGCGTCTTCACACAACAAAAGCTTATTTCTAGTCCAGGTTTCCTGTTCTATGAGAGTTTGCAGGGGGACCCTGTTCATTGTAGTCACTCAAGGTCCCAGGCTGACAGATGTTCTGCCTTAAGCTGAGTTTCCGCCATCGTTACAGAAGAGAGAAGCAAAGGTCCAGTTAGTACACAGGCTCGTAAAGCTTCCTCCTGGCCTGCCTCTGCCCTGGTGCATTCTCCTTAGAGAACCAGCCCTTTCTCTAAGGATCTCTGGAACCTTTAAGTGAGGAATGGTTTTTAGAAACCAAGATCTGAGAACAAAGTGTGTTCATTGTTACAACGGCCCTTTTAGCAGACAGAGCTAGGAGAAAAAAAAAAAAGAACGTACACATACATATATAAGTACCTCTACGTTTATATCTATATCCATATGTATCTGTACATTCTAGTCGTTCTCCTTTCCATATTTATAACTCCCTTCTCTAACAGTGAAAAACCCAGTTCTCATTATTCTCAATATATTTACTCATTCATTTACTCCTAGATCACACAGAAAGTCGTTTTAAAATTGCTAACCTATACCACTGTGAACATCAGACCTACTAAATACAGTTTAGAATTTGTTTATAGTTCTTTTTACCCTGAGTCTGAAAGTATTGTATTCAATAGTTACTTGGGGGCTTCCCTGGTGACGCAGTGGTTGAGGGTCCGCCTGCCGATGAGGGGGACACGGGTTCGTGCCCCGGTCTGGGAAGATCCCACATGCCGCGGAGCGGCTGGGCCCGTGAGCCATGGCCGCTGAGCCTGCGCGTCCGGAGCCTGTGCTCCGCAACGGGAGAGGCCACGGCAGTGAGAGGCCTGCGTACCGCAAAAAAAAAAAAAGTTACTTGGATCACTAATAATAATATTTTTTTAAGTAGCAGGGAAATTACAACAATAAAATGCACTATTGAACATGGAGGGGGAAAAAAAGCTTCCTCCTGGAAGTGACATGGCATTTCTACTCATCTTTTACTAACCCAAGCAAGTTACATGGCCACATATCACCTCAAAGAAGACAGG
The DNA here is from genome assembly GCF_949987515.2 of Delphinus delphis. Lineage (NCBI taxonomy): Eukaryota > Metazoa > Chordata > Mammalia > Artiodactyla > Delphinidae > Delphinus > Delphinus delphis. The sequence goes on from NC_082684.1 coordinate 165,974,867, forward strand.
GAAGTACAAGCTTACGACCTGCCTGGAAGAAGACAGAGGTCTGTGGCTTGTCCGTCCAGCTCCCATCACATGGGATGTCCTATGATGGAAACTTTTCAGGTTAACTCTTGTTGTAAAGCACCCAGAAAGTATAATATGGTCCTTCTGCACTTTCCCTTCTTCTCTGCTCACACCTGCCCAGCTGAAAAGGAAAAGTGCTCCCTAAGCACTAGGGACCTGTAAGGTCAATGACAACATAAATCCCTCACATCACTTTAAATCAGGGCAGGGAAATGTCATAAAACGGATGATGGTTTGCAGAGCTTTGCTTCGCCCTGGGACATCTCAACACTCTTAGGAGTCTCTGCACATTTTCCTAGCTCCATCTTGGATTTTTACAGTGGGTTTGTCCTCCAGTCTGGTAGGTTCCAAGCACCTGAACAAATTACAAGGGCCAGGAGCATGTGAGGAAACAGGAAGACGTTCTACCATGAGGTAAATACAGGGAAATGGGTTTTGGAGGCTGGTGAAGGCTAAATAAAGGTGAGATTCTAGGTTCTTGAGGCAATCTCTGACTGTCCCCAAAATGCTTTCAAATGACTGCAATAGGCTACATTGTAAGAATTCATCCCTGTGATGGATGGCATTACCTTTCAAGGACACTAATAAAATGCCAGAGAGATGACGGTCCAGTTGCTGCATGTTGCTTACACCTTAGTGGCCTCTCGCTGAGATTGATGGCCTGGAAGTAAACTGGCTTTTAACGAGGGCAGGAAGGATAATTTGGAGCACTGAGCAGTCTCTGAGAACACAGGTCTTGGTGGAGCATAGATGTGGTCACCATGAGGCCACACCATGCCTGGGATGGGAAAGGGGATGGAGGCAGGACCAAGAAAGGAGATGCAAAAAGGCACATTGAAATGCACTGCCCCAGGGCTTGCTTGAGATGGAGTCTGTAGCTGGGACTCAGGCCCCTAAATGAGGGAAAATTGTGGGCTATTGCATGCCTTCTACTTTCATCAATCTATTCAGCCTCCTAGGGACATACTTCTGCCCCTCCTCTTGTAGTCAAACTCACTCAAGACTCACCTAGCTCAACACTGTTCCCTTTATGAAGCTCCTGCCAACGAGAGCCTTTAAACCTCAAAGATAGCCCTTACTACACTGGATTATAATAATCTCTCCTCTCTCTTACTACCCCAAGAATGCATTAGGCACAGAGAGTGCATCTCTGATCCCCAGCATTTAACACAGTGACTGAACATAGCTGATGCTCAAAACATCTTTCTTAAAGAGATAAATAAAGTAAGGCTTAAAACAGGGCATATTTACATTTTCTCAGTATTTCCACATTGCTTTTAACTTTGTATATAATATGGGAAAAAAAGACAATTCAGCTTTAAAAAAGTGTAACCGATTGGCATTATATAGACTAGTAGTCTCCAAAGTGAACAAGATGTTCCTTTGGGCTACAGGGAAAAATTTAGAACTTCTAATATATTTTTACTCGTCTTCTTAAAATTTCTTTTTGGGCATGTTTAAAAATGTATGTATGCAGTGTATTAATACACACTTATTTCTATGCAATTTTATATACATAATATACATAAATTCACCTGTAGAGTGTATACTCAAAAATGGTAATGATAAGGTGCATCAGACACAGCTAATCCTCCCCCCTCCTCAAACACACAGAATACTTTTCTCTCCTTATTTGATAACACCCCAAGTACTAACTGGGAATATAGCCACCAAACGCAAGACCACATTTGTCACCTTCCCTTGTACCTAGATGTGGCCATGTGATGGCTCAGGCCAACTGAATATGAACCACAGTGATATGTGCAACCTTCAGATCATGATCTTAAAAGGAAAGGAGTGTGCCCTTCCTCTTTCCTTCTTCTTGCTGGCTGGGATGCAGACAGGATGGTGGGAGCTAGAGCAGCCATTTTGGACTCAAGGTTAGAAGCCATGTTTCAGAAAGATAGAGCAACAAGTCACAAGGAAGCTTGACCCCCAACCCATTTAGCCACCAATAAACTTAGGTTGCTGGGACTTCCCTGGAGGTCCAGTGGTTAAGACGCTGCATTTCCACCGCAGGGGGCGCAGGTTTGTTCCCTGGTGGGAGAACTAAGATCCCGCATGCTGAGTGGTGCAGCCAAAAAATAATAAATAAATAAATAACATTTTAAACTTCGGGTTGCTTACACTTGGACTATTACAAGAGAGACCAAAATGTTATATTATCTTTAGATATTTGTTACAGAAGCCAGAACTTTATCCAGAATAATGCAAGATGTGCAGTCAAAAAAAAAACTCGAGACGATTACTTTAAAATGACTCCTTTATACAGACAATCGGGGCTCAAGGTGAAAGCTACCAGTGGTAGAGGACCCTTCAGGCTTTTTTAATGCCTGTGATATCACCTCTCATTCATATCTTTTTCTCCTGTACTTTACAGACATTTAATAAAAACGTATTCAATCTTGTATACTTGAAAGTTAAGACTAGAACATTAATGTTCTCACCATAACAGCCACAACAAAATGGTAATTTTGTGGGGTAAAGGGTGTGTTAACTAATCTTATTTTGGTAAACATTTTGCAATATATACATATATCAGATCATCACATTGAACACTTTAAACTTATACGATGTTATATGTCAATTATATTTAATAAGCTCAGAAGGGAAAAAAGAAAAAAAACCCTTATTGATTAATCCACTGAGTATAGAGGGAAGCAGGATGAAACTAGCATTCTCTGAGTGCCTACTCTCTATACTTTACATACATCATTGCATTAACTTTCCACAGCAGTCCTTGAGGTAGATATTATTATTTCGTCCCATGTCTATAGCCAATGAAAATAAAACTCAGCAAGTTTAAATAACTTATCCAGGAGCAAACAACTGTGAAGAGTGGAACAGATACTTGAATTTGAACTCAGATCTACGAGAGTCAAACATCCACGCTTTTCCATCCTCTACACTTTCATATTTCAAACACTTCCTCTATCAAACTTCCAGACTCTTCCTCCTGCCTGTTCCCCTTTCTCATTTTGCTTCACATCCTTTTTACTTTACTCCCCTGCCCCCTTTCCTCTCTGCCTTCTTATCTCTTCACCTGAAGCCACACACCTGTATTTGATAATCATCTGGAACAGTATTTCTCAAGCCTGACTCTGAAGATATGTATGTGTTTATGTGAGTATTCACATATTTATATACACACATAGATGAACATATGTCCTTGTATATAAAGTCTCCACACTTTTCATAGAAAAACAAAGCAACAACCAATAAAAGCTTTCATGAGCCCTCACTCAGTGTCAGCTTAACTGATCACTAAAATGAACCTGCTTAAGGATAAAGAAGATGTGGTATATATACACAATGCAATATTAATCAGCCACAAAAAAATGAAATAATGCCATTTGCAGCAACATGGATGGATATAGAGATTATCATACTAAGTGAAATAAGCCAGAGAAAGACAAATATCATGATATCGCTTACATGTGGAATCTAAAAAAAAACTGATACAAATGAACTTATTTACAACACAGAAATAGACTCACAAACATAGAAAACAAAAATATGGTTACCAAAGGGGAAAGGTGGCGGGGAGGGATAAATTACGAATTTAGGATTAATAGATACCCATTACTATATGTAAAATAGATAACCAACAAGGACCTACGGTATACAGCACAGGGAACCCTACTCAATATCTTGTAATAACCCATAATGGAAGAGAATGTCAAAAAGAATACATATACGTATATGTATAACTGAAACACTTTGCTGTACATCTAAAACTAACACCACATTGTAAATGAACTATATTTCAATAAAAATGTTTTAGAAAGGAAATTGCTGAAATATTTGCCAATATAAAGTTGGTATAAACTCTTTATGGGTGTTGTTCTTATATAACTACAAAACCAAACACATTAAAACTTTTCTAAATCTACAAATCAATAAAGTTCAAATTAACTTTAAGGTGATATATGATACAACTGTGTAGTAACAGCATTTGCGACTTACAAAGCTGACGTGTTGTTGGTCCCTATCCTCAATCAACCCACTGTGCGTCACATCCATTTCTCCCCAGGTTAAGTAAACTACTGTGATAGTTTTGTTCATCTAGCTTGTTTTGTAGTTATTTCATTTCTTGGCACGAGCAACAATATTTGTATATCTTCTTTAAGCCGAAGCAATTAAAATAGACTGGCACCCCCACAGTCTTTTGTGTGTGTGTGTGTGTGTGTGTGTGTGTGTGTGTGTGCGGTACGCGGGCCTCTCACCGTTGTGGCCTCTCCCTTTGCGGAGCACAGGCTCCAGACGCGCAGGTTCAGAGGCCATGGCTCACGGGTCCAGCCGCTCCGCGGCACGTGGGATCTTCCCGGACCGGGGCACGAACCCGTGTCCCCTGCATCGGCAGGCGGACTCTCAACCACTGCGCCACCAGGGAAGCCCCCCACAACCACAATCTTAAACACAAACGTCAACTCAGATTCAGGCTCCAAGTTCAAAGATAGGGCTAGGTTTTTGGATAGCCATCCAGGTGGACCAGAATATGCTCACCCTTTGTTATTGTTTTTTCAAGGTTAGCATCTGAACATGGTCACAAAATGGAAAAAAAAAAAAAAGACATAATTAACTTGTGGAGCCTTCATTTAAGAAGTATGGACCCAGAAAATCGGAGGTCCACAGAAATGAGAGGGGTCCAGTGATAGGTCGGGACCCTCACCAGGAAAATCAAACTCCTGGGTATGGAAACAGTCCCTTTGCTGTGAAGAGGTAAAAGGCTACAGATACGACCCCCTGATTACAGAGGCACGGGCAGATGACAGAGCGACTGTTTCTTCTAACAAGCCTGGCTTGTTTTTCCTTGCCGGTGAGGAAAGGCATCTGGCTTCTCCGCAGGGCTGGCGAGAATGGAGGAATGAGTGGGGGACACCAGCCCCCGCCCCGTTCCTGCACTCCAGGCCCTGGTTTGTGTCTAACTGATATCTCTGAGAAGGACACTGCAAAAGAGAAACAGGAGAGACGGGCCTGCGTGAACGTGCCCAGCTGAGCACTGCGGTCTTGCTCTGCCCCTTCACAGGCTTTGCTCTGGGGGCCATCCTGTGTGAATGGACCATTTTTCCATCCCCGACTCATAACCATGAGCATTAGCCAAACACCGTCACCAGGCCTAACCCTAACTGCCTCCAAAGGTTGTGAGAAGAGCTGAACAAAGGTGCACTGCCTCTTCCAGTGTCAGCGGCGAATCAACCTCAGTATCTGCTGATAGATTTTTTTGATATTGGTCCACTCTAAATCCTGGCGCTCAGGTAGGGGTGGGCGAAGCCAACAAGAATGATTCCTTCCTGCTTAATAGGGCTCCACTTGTAACTGATGCTACATCCTCATCGACTCCACCAATGTTTACTGAGCACCTATGAACCTACTACAGCTAAATAAATAAAGAGCATTGGACAAATAAATAAAATTGAGCAAATACTCCCGTGTGCCTGACACTGGGTACGTGTTTATATTTGTTAACTCAATCCTCACAGTAACCCAACACGGCAGTATTGTTATAATTTCTTCTTGCAGGAGTAGCGGCCCAGGTAGGTTAGCTAACTTGCCCAAACGGCTGGTCAGTGGCAGAGCTACCAGAATCCAGGCAGTCAGCCTCCGGAGCCCATACTCACGACCTCTGTGCTTCCCCGCCTCTCTGGGGTGGCAGTGGAAGATGGGGTGCTACTTTCTCTGAGACAAAAATAGGCTCAAACCTCTAGCGGTGTGCAATCTGAGAGGAGTCTTGTGGTGGCAAAACCTGGGGCCTGGCGGGGTGCTGATTTCTTGGAATGTCCAAGCATGAAAACTGAATTCCAGACGTTTAGGGAACTTTTCCAAATAACTGGAGTTTCTTGACTAATAGTAGGCATTTCCCTGCTTGAACCAGGCATGGGCTGGCATAAGCTTCTTCAGGCACAGGTTCACGGGGCTGAGGAAGAGTTTTGCTCTAGGCAGGATTTTAAGGAACAAGAACAAAAATGCCGCTGCAATAGCCTACATCTTCAGGACCACTGGTAGGCGTGAAAGCTAAGGTATCATTGAGGCGAGGGAGAAAAAATTACGCGGGAATCACAATCGGTGACCTGCCAAGCACGGAAGAAAGTCAGCCCACGGGCAAAACACAAAGGTGATTTCAAGAGATGCGCAAAGTACCACCTCAACTGTGCGTTCTCAGGAGTGAGCGGTGCTTAAGTGAAAATGAAATTATCCGACGGTAAAGTCCTACGACGAACCATCACGCCACTGTTCAAGCCCGTCAGTAAAGGTATAAGGAAATGGTGATGATGAGAGGCAGTCAAGTGAAAAGTGCAAGATATGAAAATAGAAATACATGGGAGGAAACAGGCCAAAATGTTAGCAGTAGTCACGTGGAGGCTGCGGAGCTGTGGACAACGCAGACGATGTGGTGGCTTTAATGAGTAATTTTAAATTCCCTTTGTATTGTCAAATCCCTCTAAATTTTGTTTGCTGTTGATCTCATGCAGAGAATGACACTTCATTCATCCCATGCCATCCCATTTCAACTGCACTGTAGGCGGGACTTAGACAATTACATGAAGGCTCACTCAGGACCTGGTCCACGTGCAGGGCACCCTGCGTGCCTGGTTGCCCCAGCCAGCCCTCACTGGTCCCACCTGCCAGAGGGTTCTTGCCGCTTTTTGAAGATGGCACAAACTAATAATAGCCAATGTTTCTGGAGGGCTTCTCCAGGGCTTATATGAAGGGATCATAAACTGCAAACGTTTTCTTTTAAAAGAAATTCCTTATTTTAAAAAAAATCATAATTTAGGACTTCCCTGGTGGAGCAGTGGTTAAGCATCCGCCTGCCAATGCAGGGGACACGGGCTCGAGCCCTGGTCCGGGAAGACCCCACAAGCCGCGGAGCAACTGAGCCCGTGCGCCACAACTACTGAGCCTGCGCTCTAGAGCCCGAGGGCCACAACTACTGAAGCCCGCGCACCTAGAGCCCGTGCTCTGCAACAAGAGAAGCCACCACAGTGAGAAGCCCGCGCACCGCAACAAAGAGTAGCCCCCGCTGGCCGCAGCTAGAGAAAGCCTGCGCACAGCAACAAAGACCCAACGCAGCCCAAAAAATTGTTTTTAAATAATAATAAATCTTTTAAAAGATTTTAATTTAAAAGATCATAATTTAAAAATTTTAAAAAACTCTGCATATATGTTCACATATTTCAAAAATCACAAGATCCGAAAGAGTATATAAGGAAAAATTCTATCCATTAGCCACTCAGTTTCTCCTTCAGTGCAGCTAACATCATCAGTTTCTTGAGTATCCATCTAGAGATATCGGCTGGCTGCATAAACAAATGTGCTCACATATAGTCACTGTGCTCTTTTTTTTAAAAAAAATGCAAGTGGGAGTATACTAGCCACTCTTGCTTCTTTCTCTTTAACGATGTATCTTGGAAATCATTTCACATCGTTACATCAAAAGCATTCTCATTTTGTTATGGCAGCTGAATATTGCATTATACAAATGCACCATAATTCAATTAAGGCCCTACAGATGGTCATGAAGCCAGAAAAAACATATAGCTTTAAAGAGAAACAAACAGAAAAAAGCTCAAAGTTCCTGTTTCTATTAAATTCGGGGTTTTTTTCCTCTTCATTGCTCACTATGGAGGCCAAGACACAGAAGTCTGGTAATAATGACCTGCAGTGTTTACCTTAACTAAAGACCAAACACCTTTTGGAATAACAAGACTGAAGGACAAAGCTCAGAAACTTTGCTATTCATCAAAGAAACCTTGGCACGACAGAAAATACTTATTTGGATAATTATATCAGCATTTCGGTGTTTCATCCTCCAAAAATTAATGTTTAACAACGGGAACTTCTAGAAGGAAGGAGCTGAGTGTTGGACGTTGGGATTTTCCCTGCAGTTGGTGGCAGCCACATGCCTCCTGCCCTCATTCCCAGATGGGACACGGCCCAGCTTTTTATTTCAGGCTGAGTAGCTTCAGAGCAGAGAATGTCTGATGGGAAACCCTAGAAAACAATGCTGACACCCCCATCACCCTTGTGCTGGAAATCCATTTATTTCCACTCATGGCTCCCTGGCGCCAGCTGTGTCACTCCAGGACAGTGACTTAACCTTTCTGAATCTTATCATTTGCAAATAATAAAAACACCTGCCCAAGTCATCTCACAGTGCTCTGTTAGCAAACAAAGGAATCCATGTGAAAATCGTATTATATCAGTTACATTGGGCTTCCCTGGTGGCGCAGTGGTTAAGAATCTGCCTGCCAATGCTAAGGGACACGGGTTCGAGCCCTGGTCTGGGAAGATCCCACATGCTGTGGGGCAACTAAGCCCGTGCACCACAACTACTGAGCCTGTGCTCTAGAGCCCGCATGCCTAGAGCCCGTGCTCCACAACAAAAGTCACTGCAGTGAGAAGCCCACGCACTGCAATGAAGAGCACCCCCCGCTCGCCACAACTAGAGAAAGCCGCATGCAGCAACGAAGACCCAGTGCAGCCAAAAATAAATAAAATAAGTAAATTTATATTTTAAAAAATCATTTACGTTCAGTGTAGAGACAAAGAAGAGGCCAGAAGATGCTATGGAAGGCAACTGAGGTATGGAGTCAGACAATGTGGTGTGTGACTCAGTCTCCTTCTCTGACGGGCCATGCACCCTGGGTTTATGGCCGAGACTCATCTATTCACCGGTTGAAGTAAGGAGGATGCCCTTCAGCTTTGCGGAATTATGAGAGTAAGTGATAAACATGAGTGAAAGCCCTCCAAAATGCTCATCTCCATCTTGTCTAGCCTTCGTATTATTCCTTCTACCTATCTTACAATAAATATAAGATGTCCAAATAAATATAAGATCGTCAAATCAAGGAGCTCAAACTAGTGGAAAGGACTGTAGAAAACCAGAGAGAGGTCATCGTAGCATTGGAAGAGATGCTAAGTTAATAAAGAATGAAGTAAAGAGGGCTTCCCTGGTGGCGCAGTGGTTGAGAGTCCACCTGCCGATGCAGGGGACACAGGTTCGTGCCCCGGTCCGGGAAGATCCCACATGCCGCAGAGCAGCTGGGCCCGTGAGCCATGGCCGCTGAGCCTGAGCGTCCAGAGACTGTGCTCCACAACGGGAGAGGCCACAGCAGTAAGTGGCCCACGTACCGCAAAAAAAAAAGAAGAATGAAGAGAAGATGAAGAGAATGACAGGTAGGCGGGGCTAGTTCAAGGAAGGCTTTTGAAGTGGTGTCGAGGTTTTCAGCATTACCTAGGCCAGTCCTTTCCAGGATGGAATAAGATGTCACCTGATCAGAGTGTGCTTTCTGAGTGGAAAAATCATCCATAATCTATATAGTGTGACTTTGGGGGCCAGAGAAAGTCCCATGAGCCCATATTTAGTTCTGCATCCTTTGTCTTATGCTGGGAATTGCACCATTCAGTGATTCCTTCCTCAGCACATCAGGAGGTGCTGGAATCTGCAGTGTAGCCAGGACTCTGGAGAGGCCAGGAAGGTGCTGTTTGGTAAACTGGGGCCGGCTTAGAACGGGGTCTGACTGACTACGTTGCACATCAATGTAAATACACCTTTCATGAGTGGGTGGAAGCAAGGCTAAAATCTGGTCTCAGCAGCCAGTGGAACCAGCACTGGGCTGGGGTGGACTGGGATTGATGGTAACCTGCTGTGCGACCTTAGGGAAGTCACTGAACCTCTCTTGGCTTCAGAGGCCTTTCAGCATTAGCCCCATGATTCTATTTTTCAAACCCTTTCCTAAGAGTGTAGGGTTAAAGGGTGGGTTGATGAGGGCACTCAACTGAGAAGAAAAAGTTTTCACAGAAAGGGGGGAGGGAGGGGGAGGGTAAAGAAAGAGGAAACAGACACAGGTGAGGGCAATCCAGCCACCTGACATCACCTCTGTGTTCTTGAGTGGGGGACGGGGACAATTTGGGTCATGAGGAATTAACATGGGACCATTTTCAAGGTGGGAGACAGACACTAGTCACATCTGCAGGTGCCGGCTTACAAGCACTAAGCGAGGAGCGTGGGACACCGGCGGGGAGACAACGGCACCCCGTTTCTGGGGACCTGGGGCTCCAGCAGGGAGGACATACACTGAGGGGTGTCGAACACTGTGGAGCCATATGAAGGGGGAGAAGAGGATGGAGGGTCCAGAGGCCCCACCCTTCATGGGTGCTCTCTGCCCAGAATCCATCCTGGGAAGGAGTCAGGGACCCGGGCTCCAACGCTCCAGTCATTGTTCCTAAAAGCCAGAGAAAGACTCTAAAAATGTTTGCTGGGAAAGCAATGAGCAAGTATTCAGGTCCATGCCACACCTAGGAGGGAGAGAGAGCTGAGAGAGACTGAGAGCATGCGAGGGAAAGAGAAGGACAAACAGGCAGCTGGACACAGCAAAGCTTCCTCAGTGCCCCATGGCCCTTGCCAGATGTTCCCCTGGAACCCAGAAACTTGAAGATGGCCTCAGGCTTCCGACAGCCTCAAGATCAGGCTTCCGACAGCCTCAAAGGCGGCGCGGCAGGAGTCTGCTGGGTCCTGATGACAGGTGCCACTGAGCCCCTTGGAAAGACTTGAAAAAATCTCAGTGCCTCACTAGGATTTGGCCCTAAAAAGAATCAAGCACTTTGCCACTGCCTAACCTTAGGGGACGGATGTTATTTTATACTGAGGCGGAGGACAAGGTTATGGGACGTCTCTGCTGAGGACAGAGGGTGGAGCGGAGAAGCTAGAACTTAGCGAAGGGTGGAGAGGCTTCTGGCTCTGGGACCAGCCCTGTCCCTCTGCCCTGAAGTACCTGGAACCTTTTGTTCTTGTTCCTCTCCATGCCCCCCCACCCCACTGCCCTGGGGATCCAGGGCACGTGGAGGGATGGGCTGGAATGAGAGCTGGGGCCTGTAGCCTGGCGGGACAGGGCTCCGTCCCAGCCTTCTCATCCGACCTGTTGCTTCAAGAGGAAGAGGGCAGCCGTCCACACTGTTGTGACCTCCAGTGACCCAGAGAAAATTTCCTTTATTAGCAGTGAAGCCTTTCTTCTTTTTAGTAGAGAAAAGAACAATCATGTCTTACTTAAGGACAGGGTGTGTGTGTGTGTGTGTGTGTGTGTGTGTGTGTGTGTGTGTGTGTGTGTGTGTGTGTGTGTGTGTGTGTGTAAGCATGCACTCCCGCACCAGCGTCCCCGTATCAGCGCCTGCACCAGCCTGCAGACAGCCAGCAATTCTCTAAGGGGAAGATAATGGTTCGGGATGGGGAGGGCGAGGGCGAGGAGGGTTCTGACCGGAACAAGTGACTCTCTTTTCTTTTCCTCCTACCCCAGGCTCATCCCTGCAGCCCCAGGAGCTGCCCAGAAGCTTCATGCTAGCTTTGCTCAGCCTCACAGGACAGTAAGGTTTCCCGCCAGCACTGGACTTCCCCATAGCTCGCTTGGGTGCCCAAGGTAAAGTTCTGGACTCTTCCACAAACTCCTCAAGCATACAGAAGGTGATCTTCTGGGGACCCTGACTGTTAAAAATCACATCGGGTTAAAATATCCCCCAATACACGCTTACTGACGCCCATTTCCCCCAGCTCCTCCCCCGCCCCCCGCATATCCAAGACGCAAACATTTTCCCAAGAGCCATCTAGATCCATCAGAGAAGGCCTCTTGAAGAGAGCCTGTGTGGGCTGGAATCCCAGTCTTTCCTCCACGGACTGGTTATCAATATTTTGGATAAGGGTTTGAAGTCTGGTCATCTGTTGTTACTCCTCCAAGTGCTCGGATTGATTCAAAGCCATGTCCCTACTGGGTTTTAATCTAACCAGGGGAGGGGAGGGGAGGCGAGGGGAGGGGAGGAGGGTCTTTTAAACATAAAGAGAATTGGGTGCCCAATTCCAGCAGCTGGCTGGATCCGGGGTCTTGACCTCCTCCCCCGCAAACAGCTTCCCTCCCTTTGAGGTGAGAAAGGTCAATCTAAATACAGGAAATTGCAGCCCAGGGTCGGACACAGGGAAACCGTCCACATTTGCATCAGTTTATCACCTCACTAGGAAGGGCATGAGCTAACAGGAAAGAACTTGCTGAAAAACAGTAAGTCTTTGGGTTAGAATTCTCTGGTGTCCTTGGCCGTTCAAGGTAGGGTAATCTCTGGTTTTCTTATATATCTTTTGCCCTTAATTTTTTTGGTCTCAGAATTCACTTAAATACAATGTAATGGCTAAAACCAAGAAGCGTGTTGAAATCGCTGTTCTAAGAGACATGGACTTGGCTTTTGAGAGGGGTCTAAACACCCACTAGAAGCCTCTGGTGGGACAAGTGTCTGAAAAAGGAAGAGGCTGAGCCAGGGAGGCAGTGACTCTAGGTCTTCTGTTGAGAGAACACGCGCGGTCGGCTGCACTTCTGAACTCTCTGGAGCTTGGCTTTTAACAGAATTGCCTCGACCTTGAAAGTGTTTCTTTGTTACTTTTCAACTGAGGAACTCGTGTTGCAATCGTAGTCTGTGATAGAGTGTGTTAATGGCCAGAGCACAAATGTTTTGTGTTTGGTTTAAAAAAAAAATTTTTTTTTAAAGGCCGGGAAGGAAAAAAATCATTCAGGGATGGTCCCAGTTCCCAGTCAGAAAGGTGAGAGGCTCTGGTGAGAGACTTTAAAAAGGGTTCCCACTCTGCCCTTTAACTTCCATGCCCTCCCTCCTGACTGCTCCAGAGCAGAAGACTCAATTGACTCCTTTTGTATCCGGTTTTATTGCCCCGGACCCCTAGGGTCCCGATTTGATTTCAGAAGAAACGTGCCCCTCTGAGCCGCTCTCCAAGGCGTCCTCCAGCGTCCCTATTTCTGTCTGCGGGCGGGGAAAGGGAGGGGAGGGGAGGCGAGGCGAGGCCGGACGCGGAGCACCGGATACCGGAGTCAGGATCCCGAGCAGCGCCCCGCAGCCGCGCGCCCCTCGACCCCGAGCCGCGCCTGGAACGCCTTGCGAGCTGCATCGCTTCGCCTTCCAACCCCAGCGGCACACACTGTGCCAACTTGACCAGAGTCCTGGAAAGGTTCGGCAGCGAGACAGAGGCCGGGAATGGAACCCAGGCCGGAGGCCCGCGCGCTCCGGGGATGGGGGTGGCGAAACGCACCGCCTGGACTGCCCAGGCTGCCAGCAGTTTTTGCGCCGACCCCCAAGGAGCAGCGAGCTCCGCCCGCGATCAGCTCCCGCCGCCTGGGCCGCGGACGCGCCCTTAGTAACTTTTGTGGCTGCGCGGAGGCGCCCCGCGGAAGGGCCTGGCTCTGCGCAGCGCGCGCCGGCGGGCGCCGGGGGCCGCAGGTGCCCCTGGAGCCGCGCGTCCTGCAGGTACTCGGCCGAGGAGCCGGCGGGGAGAGGCGGGAGGAGCCCCGGGCCGCGCGGGCCCCGCCTCCCCTCCGCCCCGGGAGCTCCCACCGGGCGGAAAGCCTCCCCGGCCCCCTCCCCGCCGGCACCCCGCACTCGGTGATTGGCTGGCGCCGCGGGTCCCTGGCACGCGCCTGTGGATGTAGTTATAAGAATCCTCGCGTGCCAGCCCTCAGCTCCAGCCAGCCGGCACAGCCCTCCCCAGCGCAGCGCGGGCGTCGGCCAGAGTGCAGCGGCCGCGGGCTCCCCAGGGAGGCCGGGGGCTGGAAGCGGGCGGGCAGTCTTCGCCGCCTCCCGCGCCGGGCCGTGAGGGCGGGGCTGCCAGACAAGGCCGAACTGCCGCAGCAAACTTCCAGAGACCACCCTCACCCCAGGCCAGCAGTCCCCCGGGCGCTCGGCGGCGCAGAGCATGGACGCGGTGCTGCTAGAGCACTTCCCCGGGGGCCTGGACGCCTTCCCGTCCCCTTACTTTGAGGAGGAGGACTTCTTCACCGACCAGTCCTCTCGGGACCCTCTGGAGGACGGCGATGAGCTGCTGGCCGACGAGCAGGCCGAGGCGGAGTTCCTCAGCCACCAGCTGCACGAGTACTGCTACCGCGACGGGGCGTGCCTACTGCTGCAGCCCGCGCCCTCAGTGGCTCCGCACGCGCTCGCCCCGCCGCCCTCGGGGGGCCCCGGCGAGCCGGAGGACGGTGGTGGCGGCTACTGCTGCGAGGTGGGGGCGCCTCCCGGCGGCTTCCCCTACTCGCCCGGCTCGCCGCCCTCGTGCCTCGCCTACCCGTGCGCCGGGCCGGCCGTGCTGTCCCCCGGGGCGCGGCTGCGCGGCCTGAGCGGCGCGGCGGCGGCTGCGCGGCGGCGGCGGCGCGTGCGCTCCGAGGCCGAGTTGCAGCAGCTGCGGCAGGCGGCTAACGTGCGCGAGCGGCGGCGCATGCAGTCCATAAACGACGCCTTTGAGGGGCTGCGCTCGCACATCCCCACGCTGCCCTACGAGAAGCGCCTCTCCAAGGTGGACACGCTGCGCCTGGCCATCGGCTACATCAACTTTCTCAGCGAACTCGTGCAGGCCGACCTGCCCTTGCGCGGCGGTGGCGCGGGCGGGGGCGGGGGACCGGGCGGCGGCGGGCGCCTGGGCGGGGACAGCCCGGGCAGCCAGGTCCAGAAGGTCATCATCTGCCATCGGGGCACCCGTAAGTGCGTCCGCCTCCCAGCTGGGGGAGACGGGGACGGGCACGGGAAGGTCCCGGAGGGGCTGGGTGAACAGACCGACCAGCCGACTGACCGACAGACGGACGGACGGGTCGTGGGCACCGGCCACCTTGAGCGCGAGCTGGCGTTTCTGAGGTTTTTTTCCGCCACTTTGACCATGGCTCGGGGGGTGCGCGTCCCCGACAGAATTGCAGCTTCTGGCATTGCGGGGTGGAGGCGCTGGGGGCTTGAGGGGTGGAGGAAGAGGGTCGTTCTAATGGAACCTAAGACGCCTGTCTGTCCAGGCGCCCAAGAGGGGATCCTAACGGACCGGAGGGCACCGTTGGGAACAGAGTTGGACATTCACAGTCTGTTTTCTCTTCTCACCCCCTCAGGGTCCCCCTCCCCCAGCGACCCGGATTATGGCCTCCCTCCCCTCGCAGGACACTCTCTCTCTTGGACTGATGAAAAACAACTCAAAGAACAAAATATTATCCGAACAGCCAAAGTGTGGACCCCAGAGGATCCCAGAAAACTCAACAGCAAATCTTCCTTCAACAACATAGAAAACGAACCGCCCTTTGAGTTTGTGTCCTGAGAAGTCCCAGACCCGCCAGAGGATCTGATTGTGTCTCTGTGCACATTGTACATGTATATAACGTAAATGTAATTTAAGAATCACATTTTTCTAATGGCAATCAACTGTTTGTTATTTATCTATTTATTATCCTGTCGAGTTAATGAAATAGATGATCTCTTTTAAAATATATAATTTATATAATTTATCCTGATTTTCTAAAAATATGCAATAGTCTGTGATTCCACCCAGCACCTTTGGCAGAACTCTGCATTGTTGGAAGAACTCTGGCCAGAAAACTTCATGCTAATTTATTGCCAGATATGGTTTATTTCTAAGCAATGTTAATAAATGCTATTTACACCTTTTTGTAAAAGTTATTTGTTTAATACATGATGGAGTGTAATTAACTTAGTTTAAAAAAAAAAAAAACCTGAACCAGAGACTCAAACGTAGCTTTTAGTTTTGCTGAAAGGAATTGGGTTAGAGGGTTAGGCCTCAGTTCTCTCAGAAGCTCTTCATCTGAATCGCCAGCGCTAAATACGTAAATATTTCGCCTGTATTTTTAGCCTACCATCCAAACACCCTATGAGGCAAGGAGGTCATAGACTATTTATTGTTCTCATTTTTCAGACGGGAAAGCTAAGGCTGGGAGACGATGTTTGTCTTACCCAAGGTCACCGGCACCCTGCCTAATCATAGTGTAGAAAGTGTGTCCGGTGGCAACAGGGGGCTAGCTTCTGGTCTAGCCAAGGGAAGGGGCCTTTCTGCTTCCATGGGCTGGGGAGAAAGGGTTGCTGTTGAGCCGCCCTGTGACCCATCCCTTCTGCAGTTACAGCGTCAGATACATGGAACTCAGATGGGGAAGACGACCATGCTGAGGCCGGAGACCCTGTCGGATGCTTTCCAACAAAACCCAGGGTCTTTTAGGTAAGGCGAGAAGGAGGGCGCCCTCTCTGCCACTTCTGCAACTGGGTTATTTCTGAAATTCACTTGGTTTTGTCTCCAGAATCTAGTCCTTTTAAGGCAAGCAGCGTGGGGAGAAGGCGAGCTTCGGGTGGAGGGCTCAGGGTCGCCCCCTAGCGAAGGGGAGAGGCGTAAGGGCGCGGCCGGGAGAGCCCAGGAAGCTGGGACTCGGGCTAGTCTCCGCCGCCGCTACCCGGGGCCGCCCTGGCCCTCGGGGCGCCCTCAGCCGGCGGCGGGAGTCGGGGCGCGCGGCTTTGTGTGTGGGGTCCCGCGCGCGCTCGGACGGCGCGGACGCGGAGGGAAAGGCACCGAGAGGGGCCTCGCGCGCCCGGCGCGCACCTACTGGCTGATCCGCAGACCCCGTGCCCCGCAGGCCCTGCGGAGGCGGGGTGTCGCTCCCCTCCAGGCAGCGGCCTTGTCAGCCAAGGTACGATCGCCCCGGTACCCACGGCCCTGCCGAAGGACAATATGTCGGCAGCATGCTAATTGCTTTAACCTAGTTTCAGACCCACCGAGGGGTTCCCGCGCGCCGCGGGTGCCATGGACGTCATCCAAAACCAATTAAAGCGAGGCCGCGAGCCCGACCCGCAGCGCGGCCTGGCCAGACGCGCGGAGATTCTGCGTCGCGAAGCTCCCAGGAGGCCCTTGGCCACGGACCCTCTCACCCTTTCCAGCCTCTCCCGTCCCTCCCCCTAAAAGATGGAGGTTTCACACTGGAGGCAGAATTTGGGGACTAGAGAAAATAATTCGATTTTGTCCTGTATTAGGGCCTCATTAAACACGAAAGTTGCTTTTGCACAAGTGCTTCTATCAGGCATGTAATCTCATTACACTCATTAGAAAGTCAAATGGTAGGCAGACTTCAACTTAATTATAAGTTATGTAAGTATTGTACCGTTTTCTTCGGCTGTGTAGACCTGCGTTTCAGTTGGATTAGAGAATGTGGCAATCCGCCGTTAAAACACTACCATCATTGTGATGTGGCACCTTTTATTTTGCGTGCCACTTTTTTGTGATTCAATGCTTCAGCGACATCCTTTAGTGCGGTGCAGATGAAGCGGAAGAGCCGGGCTGAGCATGGAAAACACCAGGGTCTCTATCTTGTCACTCTTCTGTCCTGACTTGGCAAGTCCCTTTAAACACAACCTTCAAAAAGACTGACAGCTTCTTTTTATTTACTCATAATCCATTCATTCTAGTGTAGCAATTCTTAAAAAAAAAAAATGCGGCAGTAAAAGCAGAACAAACGTATCATTTCAGAGTCTCCTTTGGCAGCGGAGAGGCCGGAGCTGCGCTCTGCTCGGTGCAGGAGCGGCTCTCCCTGTGGCAGAGCCAGGCTCTAGAGCCTCTGGCCCGGGGCATCTCTAGCCAGTAAATACAGCCTGGCACTGGAAGGATCAGCGTGGGGGCAGTTTGAGTGACAGGTATTCAGCGGTCCTTCTAAGTCGACACTCTTCTTCCAACTTCAGCAAAAATGCTTATGAAAACAATCCAGTAAGCCAACCTTCTGGATGGGCATGGAGACCCTTGGCTCAGCCCTGCTCTTCTGAACACTCATCAGCCCCTGCCCTGAAACCTAGCCTGGGACCACCAGGAGAAAGCGTTTAAAGCCCTCCCTGGCTGCCCTTGTCCATTTAGCGTAGTAAAGAAGCTGCAAACCCAGGACGGGATGCATTTTCTGATCTCTACTGGCAAACTGGCTAAATCATTGCCCAGTGCCCAGTGGTCCAGACTCCATGCAAGCGGTCATGGGGGGGATGGGGTACAGGAGAGGGTTTGGTAAAGCCAAGGAAGAGAGTTTGGGTGTGGGGGGCTCCCTTCTCCCCATACCTTACCCCCCTCCCACCAAGTACACATCCTCACTTCCAGCCCATCCTCCTGGGCTCCATCCCAGGTTGCTCGACCATTCTATTCTGCCTTGGTGTCAGAGTGCCTATAGCTCTAGACAGTAAAAGCCCCTTCTCCCCATTCCTCTCTCTCGCCTACATTTCTGGTGGGCGTTGGGGTCCGTGTCCTCTCATTGTTGCCTTAAAAGATATTACATGTCACAAAAGGGCAGCTGTCTGTTTTCAGAGACTGGGGACCAAGGCACCAAACCTCTTTGCTTTGTTTTTCAACAGAGGATTCTCACGTATGAGGTGAGGTGGGGTGGGCTGTCTCCTGAGAGGGGAGGAGAGGGAGTCAAGAAGAGGGACCTACTTCCCCACCCTGAGCTGGGTGGCCTCTGGGATGGAGCCCCCTTGTGGAGCCTCTTCCTTCCCAGGGAGGGCACACTAAGGAGTAATGAAAAGCCCTCACAAAAAGTTGAATTCTGGAGCCTATTGGTCCTGTAAGGTAGAAAAAAGTGGATGGGAAAGAGAATGAGCTTCCCACCCCAGGCTGGGCGCAGAGCGCATAAAGAGCCTTGTTGGAACTCCTGTGAAATCGGCTGCGGGTGATTCCCAGGACTGCTCATCTGCCAGGATCAGGATTAACGCCCCTCTGTGGAGAGGGTGTGAAGCCTCTTAAATCCATAAACTCATCCCATTTCCATTAATGGGCCTTTGCGGTGGCACCGAGTACCAGCTGCGGGGCTGAACAAACACCAGTAGAGCACTCCCCGGAGAACCTCTCTGGGAAGAGCCCTCGCCCTCCCTCTCTCCCTCGCCCTCCCCTCCCACTGCCTTCCAAAGCCTTCTGCAGCCTGTGGGAATGGCCCTAAATAATTCCACAACCAATTGCGTTTTTGAGATCTGGAACCACTGGTAGGAAGCGATTCCCACGATGGGATGTGGGGTCTGGCCAACAGGTGTTGGGATTTGGCCCAGGGAGATGGGGAAACCCAGGGAGTGAGAGGGGACTGCCAGAATGCGGGCTGCTCAGGCCTCTCGGCTTTACAGGCCGTGGAAGCCGCAGACAATCGCAATGATATCTTTATTGCTAGGTTCATGTCCTGGGCTATAACATATCAATCCCTGTCGTGGTGCTCTAGGGTGCACCTGGTATTTCAAACTTGTTCTTTTTGTGCTTCTGGGTCCTGGGCTGCAGCTGCCTAAAACAAGCAAAGAGAGAGGCCCTTACAATGTCTCCAAGACGTGTTGGCATGGTTTGCCTGTCTTTAATGTACCATTAACTATTGTCTTTACACAATATGGGAACTGTAAAGCATGACATGTGTTATAATAAAACACATTTTCAATGATACACTTGGACTTGAAGCTGGGGTGCAGCAAACAAACAGGCCCAAATCTTGTTTTGTCTCCCTTGCTAAGCCTACTGGCAATTAAACCCAAGACCACTGCTTCCCCCCCTCCTGATCAGCCAATTAAATTTTATGTCTCCTAATTTTTCACATAGAAAAAAGTCTCCGTGCTGGCCCCTAAAGACATTGATTTTCTTGCTATCACCTGGCGCTCAGGCCTTGGTTCCATTTATCAAGAAGGGAAACGTCAGGCGTTACATAAAGTGACTCTGTTACCATAAGGCTCTCACCATCCTAGCCTATTGTTTTCCCTTGTTAATAACTCATTACCAGGATTTAACAAATCAACCATTACATATGTTTTGTGTCTCCATATTTTGATCCGTACGATTAAGCAGATGTTACGATTGAAAATTGAAAAGTCCAAGGCTACTCTAGTCTGAAAGAAAGAGGGCAGCCTCAAACAACGAGCTAACAATGAGATTCAGAAGATCTTCAGAAAAACATTTACCACCAATAAACAGACTCCAACCTGCTCCATTTCAACCATTGTGTGCTTTGGGGGAATAATTAAGTTTAATAGGAATAGGTCTGGAGGGTTTTCAATGCCAAGACCACAGGTGCGGGGTGGCATGATGAATGATTTGCCTGATTTTTGCCAAGCTCAAGGGCTCTTCTCTTGGACTTTCAAGCAGATAGAAAATATTGTCATTTCTTTTAATTCACAGCATTACTTTCAAGCCGAACAAAGGCCGGGGCCGGGGGGAGGCGGGGGAAGGGCTCGGCTGTAAGGAAGCGCCTCGGAGGCGGAGGTGCAGCCGAGGAGGCTGAAGCGGCGGCGGAGCGCGCTGCAGCGTTTGTGCGCAAGTGACTGTCCTGTGCCACACACAAAAGGCCTCCTTTTCCCCACCTTCTGCCGCCTTTCAGCCCTCGGGCCCACGCCGAGACGGCTGCCGGGACTCCGGGGGCCTCCTGGCCGCATCCCCAGGGCAGCTCGGCCTTTGGGAGTTACGCCGCTGCCAAGGCAAACCTCGCCAAACTTTCCCCAAACTCGGCGGGCTGGGGAGGGACCCTGGCTGGAGGCGCGCATGCGCCCCGCCCGCTGCTCGGCGTTCCCAGGGTTCGGGAGAGCCGGGGTGGAGTCGGACCAGCATCCCCAGAGGCTCGCCTAACCCCTGCTCCCGGGGCAGTCGGGGTTCGGGGGCTGTCTGTCTTCCCTCGAGGCTGGAAGTGGCTGCCCGGCGCCGGGCTCTCCGCAGTCCTGCTATCTTTGCGCATGGAAGTCTCCAAGAGGGGCTTCAGGAAGCGGCGAGCAGAGAGGGGGCTGAACGGCCTGAAAGAGGGCAGGAGATGGGACCCAAAGCTTCCTTTGGGGAGACAGGGGGTAACAACGCCCCCTGGCCGGGCGGGGATCCCTCGGGCAGCCGCCTGCAGAGGGCTCCGTGGCCCGGGGCGCAGGCTGCGGCGAGCTGGTTTTGCCTCTGGGCAGAGGCGTCAGCGCCAGCGGCGGCAGTGGCGAGGGCGCAGGTTTCTAACCCGCTCCTGCTTTCTGAACCCTGGGCATCTACCCTTGCTCCGCCGGGGGGTGGTCTTGGCCCTTGGGAGATCCCCGCAGCTTCACGCCAACGCTTTCCCTGGGGGGTCGGCACCAGTTCCAAACAAGCTGTGGCGCTGACATCGCTTTGGAGAGGCGCCGGCGCTTTGCTTGATGGTGGCGGGCTGTGTGGAGGCCCCGAGGCCCCAGGGAAGAATTTAGGGTTCCCGGCTAGTGAGAGGCACCCCTTCCCTGCCTCTTGTGGCACGCAGTGTGCTTCACGCCTGCCTTTGTCCCGGGAAACCAAGGCATCCTGGGCACTCCTGCACTTGGCCACTCTGTGGACTTCTGTATCTCTCTGCAGTTTGGGTGGAAGGACTAGACAAAGATCTGGATTAGGGACACACCACGGGCTCCTTAAATCCTCCCTTTCCACTCCTCGTTCCGCCCCCCCCCCCCCACCGCAGCCAGATAGGAATCATTAGTCCTTCACCCCACCCCCCAAGTGCTCCTAGAGAAAACTAGTTTCTTTTGCACTCGTCTTAGAGGAACTGGCACCTGGGACATTCTCACCCTTCAGGTGAAGTTTCCTCAATTATTTCTAGTTTTACGATTTATTTCCAGCGATTGCACGGGATCGCCTTTAGCTCCTTTCTTGTTTGGGCCACAGGTCCGTCCCCCAAACAGCTAGGTAATCACCTACCTTTAGAGTACAAGCCTTTGGAATGGGATTCCGGTGAGAAGGCTAGCTAGTGGATGTTTCTAGAAGGAGTTTTATTGTGAAATCCAGTTGGGCAAGTGTTTTGAAATGGATAGCAACAGTGTGTTGGCATTCGGATTTTCAAAAGAGACGTGGACTTGAATTGGGGCAATTCTGAAAAAAAAAAAATTATCTCCTGACCTTGGTCAGCGACATGCTAACTACAAGTAAAAGTTGTAGAAGAACCACTTCTCAGTGAAGGACTGCGGGCTGCACACCCACCCACGTACACCTAACACTGGTGCAAAAATCTAAATATTGGCGTTCAACCGTTAGGATGTGTGGGAATAACAAATGTGAGACTCCTCTCAGCAACTATTGGGAAGTTTTTCTGTACTTTTGAAAACATCCTTGATGCCTCATTTCTTTGATGCCTGCTCAATAGACACCATGAGAGGCTGGCTGAGCCGTCCCTCCCCAGCCTTCCTCTTGCGTGCAGTGCTTTCATCCAGCGCTTGAATTGTGTTGTCAACGTTTAGTAGACGAAAGAGGAGGGGGCATGAGAACTGAGGGGGGGGCGGGGTGTCCTTGAAAAGTCTTGGAAATCGGTATTTTTGCAGGTGTAGAATGTGCCTAATAACCATGGCTAGTGCGTGCTCCCCAATGGCGAGGGTATGACAGGGACAGCTGGCTCAGTTTTCAGCGTGAAAACACCCCCTCGGTGGACCAAACACAACGATACTGACCTTTCTGCGGGGGGAACGGAGATGTGCCTTTGACTGAACTAGACATAAAGACGTCTTGCTATGACTTTTGTTCCCCACGAAAGCGAAGAAATATTGCGTTTAATATGAGAAGTACTGTTCACAGCTTTTCTGTGCCCCTTAAGAAATATTACAGTGCGGATTTACTGGCCCTCTTCCACTGAGTTGGCCCCAAGGCCGGGGGTGGAGGGGGGGTACGGGGAGGCGAGGACAGAGGAGGGGGCGGCAGAGGGAGTGCGCTAAACCGCCTGTTGCCTGTTTCCAAAGTTCTCCCTCTGCAGCAGCAAATTTATCAATCTTTTCATCTGACAATACTTTGAAATACATCATTGTCATCCAGAGTTGTTTGACAGATTATCTGCAGGCACACAGCCTTTTTCAAGGTCAAGTTGAAGATTCTTGTTTGCTGTTTAACTGGGTTGTTTAAAAACTCAGAACAATGCCTGCCTGTTAAATTTTCACTTGTTCTCATGGGGCATTCCAAAGCAAGTTTTCCTATTGACCGGATGTCAGGTCATTTCATCCTCTTGAGCTTCTAAATTCAGCAACCAGGGCTTGGCAATGAAATCAACAGGAGAAGAAATGAGATTTAACCTTAGCATTTGCAGACACCGAGGAGACTGAGCCATCTTCCACATCTCCTCAAAGTGTGTACTAACGTTTCTCTGCATGTCACGGTGCTGGTTATAGCCACACACATCTCTTCAACTTTCTGCCTTTATTCTAGTGGGAAGCTAGAAATGCACTCTCCTAAAGTAGAAGTGCAAAGAAATTGTGGCCACTCTTGTCTCTGTCAGCGCATAACCTGTTGCTCTAAGGACATTTTATAATAAAGTCAGCCTCTAAGTCGTCATGCTTTATGGACATATTTATTTATGTTTTTAATGGAGATAGGCTTCACAGTTTCCACACTATCTGCGATGATTGATTTTTTTATTCAGCCAACTTTTATTTACCTTGCGAAAATGTTCTGGACCAATGTGATAAATTACAGATATGCAAATTTCTTTGAATGGTGTTGTAAGTGTGTCTAGCTCCAGCTGAATAACGCCTTGCAAGTCAGTCTGTGCGCGCTCAGGACCCCAGGGAGCTGATCAAAGCACCCATTCTCTTTCATCCCCGGTATTCTCCTCCAAACTATTTCGATACAATATGTTTCCATGATGCACTTAATGTGCTAGGGACATAGAACTCATTACAACCTAGCTAGTTCTGCCGACCTCTTTGTTCTGAGGCAGAAAGTCAAAGAAAAAAGGAAAAGCGCTGCCCGTTGCCAGCTTTCTGAAATGCTAAAGCATGTGTCATTTTTCACCAGGTCTCGTCGTGATATCCTCAAAAGACAAACTATGAAACCGGCCTCAGCCCTTTCTGGCATTAATTACACTGCTGTCCAGCCGATCTGTTTTTCCTATTATATGCATTTCTCAGCAGGGATTTTTTTTTTTTTTGCAAGAGTAATGCAGCTGCAAGTTAAACTATGAATGCATTTTTTATCACTATGGAAAAAATAAGTGAAAAGGCTGCAAAACATACAGCTAAACTTTGTAAAGACTTCTGGTAGATGAGATCTAGGGTGGGACTTAGGAGGTTTGTGCAACATCTGTAAAACCTGAAATTGACTTAAAAGCCTCAGGCATTTCCAATGTGCCCTCAGCGTTCTGTGGAGACACTCATTGTGCCATGTGAAATTCCGCTTTGGTACCCAGATAAATCTTGAAGGTGAAACTTTTCAAGGTTTCTGTGAAAATTCTGAAATGACACAGTCTATTCTACACCCAGCCAGAAGGCTGTCTCCAAGGGATTTCACTGTCCAGGATGATAGCACGGAGAATATAAGTTCTATTTCATTTCCTCCATTTCTTGTAGGGTTGATTGGTTGGTGGAAATGGCTGGCAGCCAGTTCTGGGAAAGATTCCAGACCTGACTCCGATTAACCCTCTCTGGTGAAACTCTGCTGGAAACCAACTCACCAGCAATTGCCATTAATCTACTTACTAATTAAGCCAATTCATTTCTAAAGGAGAAAAATTCCTTTCTTTAGCCAAACTGATGGGAGGAAATTTGAAAGAAGCGCCAAACTGTGTAACTGTAATTCAGCCAAGGACTGCTAAAAAAAGGTGTTGATATATAGCCGCAGATTTAAAACAAGTTTCTAGGGCAACACTCCTCTGGGGACGGTGGCATACAGTGCATAGCAGATGAAGCTCGAATAATGCTCCACCGCGCTATGCCACCCCATGTCCTCGAGTTGAACACGTCTCTCTCCAATTAAATCCAGTGCCTTTTACGCACAAATAAATCGCCTCTGTAGCTTTCGTCTGCACCAGGGTATATCGGCTTTATGTGGCGGCTACCACGAATATACTTCCTGAGATTTAATAAACAGCTTTAGAAATCTGCAATCCAGAGCCTACTATCTTGAAACTGGGCTGCAAACTGGGCCTGACTTGTAGTCAAGGGAACAGAAAGGACCGAATTGACCACTGCACCGAGAAGAAAGCAAACCGGTCTTTCGGGAAATGGTACCTGACATTCCGGCAAGAATAGATATGTAAATCTTCATCTTGATCCTTACCTGGAAGCACTAGTCCAGAGAGTTTCCACACTTACTGAAGAATTGTTTACAGCGTTTAAGATACTCTGGGAGTCCCGTGCCTATGTCGGAGCGGACCTCCTTTGAGGAAATTTAAAATCCTCTTTGAGGTTTCCTGGTTCTCCTTTATGGGATCAGTTGGCAGCAAATCAGTTCGACTTCCTGTTACAGAGAGACGGAGTGGATTAGAGAGGGAATGACACTGGGTTAGTGCCTCAAACTTTTTAATTTTAATTGAAGTCCGTTCCTTCCCACCCTAAGGCGCTGGGGCACCCCGCTGAGCCCAGGAAGCGCCGGGATGGATTTGGCGGCGGCTCGGGGTCTGTGCGCCCCGCTCACCAAGCGCCAGCGAGCGGGGTTTCCTTCCGAACTTGGAAAGGTGCGCGCAGAGCGCGCACTTGGCCTTCTCTTCAAGCGCGGTGCTCCAGAGCGTGCGCGACATGTGGAGAGACGGAACAGTTATGTTAGAAACGCCTTGGAGATGGTGTCCCTTGTCAGGGAGGCAGTCCTTACGCCAGGATGGGGAGGGCCCTCTTCCTGGGGTCCCGCTCTGCGCAGCCCAGTGTCCGGCGCCTACTCAGGGGCATCCGTATCGTTGACTGGGGTGTTCTGGGGCATCGACGGCTTCTCCAAAGACTCTTCTTCCAGGGTTTCTGACAGCCTCACTAAACACAGGGAGAGACCAAGAGATGTGAAATTTGTTTTACTTCTGTACATAAACCACTCCCCACCCATAGCTCTTTCCCTCACTTTCAGTGGAGTCTCCCAGGCCTGGCTCCAGCTGGGGGGGCCTCTTCAGTCACCTCGACGAGGGGGTGAGGGCAGGTCAGTCAGGCGGCCAGATCCTCCTTGGCCTTCAAAATAGCATGTGCCCATCAAGTTTTCCCCTGAGGTAGTTTTCCTGCTGCCCCAGACTGGAGATATGGTCTGAGGTGCCTGTGACCAAGGCCGGTTCTGACTCAGGAGTTACGAGCCGTCGTAAGAGAATAAAACAAGGCAGGGGTTGTCTTGTGTTTGGGTCCTAGGATCTGACTAAGGTTTACATTTCCATATGCGTTTTCAATCTTTCCTCCTTATGAAATAGCAAATTATGAATGAGGAGGAAAGACAATCAACTTGGCGGGGTTCTGATGTTGGGGGGGTGGGGAGGTTTGCCCTCCCTGCTCCCCGCCCCTCCCGCCCCAGGCTGGGCTCTCTGCTCGGTAGGGAGGGACATTTACCTGGTGTGTAAATTGTGAGGAAAGCGTTGGGGGTCTGAGACAGCAAAGCCACAACATGGGATATGATGTTCCAGCTTTGAAGGGGAACAAAGGCCCTGAGCTAACCCCAGTGAAAGCCAGGAGCGTGGAGAAGGCAACAAAGACTTGCAGCCTGCGGTCACCGGTAGGTGTCAATGTGGACACTCACAGCCGGGGCAGTGGAAGAGGGGGACACAGAGCCAGGCTGTCATTCCAAGGCATAACATGAACAAAGATAAAAACGCGACAAGCTCAGCTTTCAATGGTTGGGAGGTTCAAAGTGGAGTGCTAGGGAGTGTATCTGGGTCAAGTATTCTCTGAAGCAGGGTCCCTCTTTCTCTCGTCCAGTATCAGCCAGGGAAGTTCTAAGGCCCCTTTCCCAAGGTAACTTTTCTTACTAAAAGAAGAATCTTCAAAATAATGTCCGATTCTACCCACTGCCTAAGTTGAAGAAGATGGAACTTTCAGCACTTCCGGATCCCAGAGACCCAGGTGGCTGCATTAACTTATGAACTGGAACAGCCTACCTTAACTTTTGGGATAAAGTTCATGTACTCTTGAACGAATTTAATGAAAAGAAATAACATTCCTTTTATGAAACTGTGCATACATGTAGATGAATCAAAGGGTAACATAATTTAGAAAGTATTCATCCAACAAAGAAGTTTCAGTAGTAAACCATTGAAAGAATAACGGAGACCTAGTAGAATTAAATATACCTGTGGTTTCAGATTCCCTATTAGAAATCAGCAGACAAGGCATTTACCAGCAAAGGACTCCTCTAGAATCTGGGAAAGATAATTGGGAATCCTCCGCTAATGCAACGGATTAGCAAAGACCATCTTAGAGAACGAATAAGTGGAAATGATAACAAATTATGTTTAATCCTTAGAAGGCGGACACACTGTGTTCCTTAAATTCTGCTACTAGAACCAAAATACAAGTTTTAAAAATTATCATATAATAAAATTCTGATTTTCTTTAGCTGAAGTATGTCTCCTAAATAATAATTTAAAAAAAGGATGTAAATATCCTTAAAAGACTAATGACATTTCACAGGTAATGCAATTTGGAAAGAAACACTTCCATGTTTTCTTTTCCAACAATGTGCATTTTTGTAAACTGCTATAAATTGCAATTCAAAAGCACTGATCTCGCCATCCCCAATCATTTTTTATACTGATCAAATGAATGCAGATACTCCCATTTGGGAGGGGCGACATGACATTTCACTTGGCAGTTCTAAACAGGTCACAGACCTTTCACAGACCCTAAGGCAGTGGGAGGGAGCTCTTTACTAAACCGTGTAACCAAATCAAACCAATGGTTACCCCTTTTCAAAACCATTGGAATGGTTTGCACAATGCTATTCACATAGCAGCACAGAAACTGAAAGGATGGTCATCCAATGGAAATTTCTTTCCTTTTGTTTACACTTGCAGAGCTCAAAAAGTAATACTTGGAGGAAAATAATTACATTTGCTATGATAAAAGTCTTAAATACTTAACATGCATTTTGGTTGGCGTGACCCGGCATAGATACGGCCATCCATTGGTACATATATATATGCACATGTATGTATGTATATGCAAGTATATTTATTGGAGATGTCTCTTTGTTTGAAACCTTAGGCACAAAGACACAACATGGCTGCCCTCAAGATGACCTATTGCTTTCAAGTTGCTTGAACACATCAGAATTTCCATTGTTAAGGTTGATTAATTGAAACTGATAAGTTACCATGAATAAAGATTGTTTTTCTGTTTAATGTGGTGGGCCTGATTTGGTAAATGCCTTATTCATGTAGCTTTGCAGCGCAGCATATGGGCAAGAGTCATTCAGTATCACAAACATATACAATTTATTATGCTTGTATGGGCACAACCAAAGGCCTTTCTATTTTAATGACAAAGTTTCAATGAAAAATTCCATTTAAAGAGTCACTAGGAACATGAGGTGTGATTTTGTAATTTATTCTTAAGAGTTTCCATCTCTGAGTTTCTGTGAGTAGTTTAAAAGATATCACATTTGAATACAGTTTAAAAAAAGATGCAAACATCCACATTACACCTTAGCGCTTGTCCTTGGGAATAC
This sequence comes from Delphinus delphis, assembly GCF_949987515.2. Lineage (NCBI taxonomy): Eukaryota > Metazoa > Chordata > Mammalia > Artiodactyla > Delphinidae > Delphinus > Delphinus delphis. The sequence continues at coordinate 166,003,092 of NC_082684.1, forward strand.
AGCAGAATTTATGTTAATGTTAGCAGACATAAGAAGAGAAAGCACCTTTTCATCTGATGCTACCTTGTGTGCTCTGCTAATGGTAAAGTTACCTTAAACGTTTCATTGAGATGCCAGCAATAAAAGCTCACGCTGCCCAGTTTACAAGAAAATGCAAAGAATGCTGGTGAATAACAAGTTAACTTCCTGACATCTTTTTTCCTCCTTTACTTAAAAGCTGATGTCACTTTTCAGACTACATTAAAAAGTGTCATGAATATTTACCGATAAAGGTAAGTTTAAAAATTTTTTTCTAATGAGGTACAGAAACGTTTTTCTCCCTTTTTCATTTTGGCTGCTCATGTAATCCCCAGAAGAACAACAACAACAACAAAAATCTACGAGAGATTTGCTAATGAACTAAAGAAATGACTGTATCAAACCATCAAAGAGATAGCTACCATATTCAGCCCTTAATGTCTTATCAAATAAATTCTCTGGTCATTCATGTCCATGAAACAGTTCAAGTTCACCCAACATTTCTCAATTAAATTAGATGGGTAATCTCAGTTCAGCTCTTCGGGAGAGTAATAAACCACATTGGTCACAGTTGACCACAGCTAGTATGCGATTCATAAAGGACTGGGTGTCCATTGGAAAGCTAATCAGTGCACCGTCACTTGTAAAATCCCCTCCTGCATTTTGAAGCGATAATCTGTATCTAATTTTTAAAGAAAAATTTACTCTCCTTTCACTCTTCTGAGGCCAATTTCTTTTCTGGACCTGAATAGAGATCATTGGTGAAACAGTACCAAATAGCTCTGGTATGTGTATAACAAAAACCCACCTCTTTGTAGAACATAACAAATTATGCAATGTTCACAGATGCACTTCGCATTGTGCCTTTTGTGAGAAAATGAAGGCCCAAGTCAATTCCCCACCCCCCTCTTTATGAAAGCCTGGGCTCCCCATGCAATCTGTCCTAATCCTAGAGAAAAATCATTATACCTAATATGGAAGCTTCATAGTTCTTTGAAAAGGGATTTTTCATTTGCACTTTTGGTCTTTGTAATTTATTTGCACAAGTGTGAATCTGAAGTTGCAAGCAAATTTGTTCCTATAAACAAGCAAGGAGGATTAAAATGTTAACTGCTCCTCTAGCCCACATTTGATATTTAGAGGAAATGCTGTGTTCACACAACCCCATGGCTTGAATTTATAGGCTACCAAAGAAATATAGTCATTTTTCAGTTACAATTTTAAAAAATTTACACACTGAAAATATTTTAAACATCGTTTCTGTATTTTGGCTTTTTATGATCTTTATGAGGGAAGGGGCTGCTAATGGCTAATCCTGATTTTCATGAGGTAGCAGTTTCTGCGGAAATGGTGACAAATGCAGAGAGGCATTTTCAGGTTCACCTTGCCTCGTGGGACCTCTGTAAATACTGGTATTACTTTTATTGAATGTGCTAATCTTTGAGTGTCAGTCTTAGAATAGAAATTTCAAGCACTGAGAAGACTCTCTGCATCCTCAGTGCCTTGCCTAAGTCTTTGTTTATAGTAGGTGCTCACAGTTACCATATGATGCAACAATCCCACTCCTGGGCATATATCCAGACAAAACGCTACTTCGAAAAGATACATGCACCCCAGTGTTCATAGCAGCACTATTTCCAATAGCCAAGACGTGGAAGCAACTTAGCTGCCCATTGACAGATGAATGGATAAAGAAGCTGTGGTATATATACACAGTGGAATACTACTCAGCCATAAAAAAGAATGAAACACTGCCATTTGCAGCAACATGGATGGACCTAGAGATGATCACACTAAGTGAAGTAAGTCAGACAGAGAAAGACAAATACCATATGATATCACTTGTATGTGGAATCCAAAATATGATACAAGTGAACTTATTTACAAAACAGAAACAGACTCACAGACACAGAAAACAAATTTATGGTTACCAGAGGGGGATGGGGGTGGGGAAGGGATAAATCAGGAGTTTGGGATGAGCAGATACAAACTACTATATATAAAATAGATAAACAGCTAGGTCCTACTATAAAGCACAGGAGACTATATTCAATATCCTGTAATAAACCATAATGGAAAAGAATATGAAAAAGAATATACATATGTATAACTGAATCACTTTGCTGTACACCAGAAACTAGCACAACGTTGTAAATTAACTGTACTTCAATTTAAAAAAGTAAAATCTAGTAGGTGCTCATAAAGTCTGTGGAATGAATGAATAAATAAATGAATGAATTCACAAAAAGAAGGTGAAACCTAGGAGGTTAAGAAGTGTGGGCCCCTCGGTAACCACAGCCTTTCCAGTTGCCTCCACGTTGACCGGTCTTGGTCATGAGACTCTCTCTGACTAATGGGACAGAAGCAAATGTGGTGTCAGCAAACTTCAACAGTCCTTGTGCACTGGTGCTTGCTCTTTTTTGCTGTTCTTGAGAACCCTGACACCACCATGAAAGCAAGACTGGGTTTGCGTGATCAATGATGAGAAATATAAGATGTGGTTGCACCTGTCAGCCCAGCAGACGGCCAGCCTGAGGCCAGCGACAGCCAGCTAACTGTAGAATATGAGCGACCCCAGCAAGAGCAGGCACAAGACCTACCACCTAGGTGCAAGCGTGTATAAAGGCAGAGAAGCATGGAATAGCACGGAAGAGTGGGGAACAGCAAGTCATTTGTTATGACTAGATTAGAGAGCTCATGTAGGGGAGAGGCAGGGATTATGCATGCTCTTATATGCTAAACTGAAGAATTTGGTTTTATCCTGAAAGCCACAGACATCTATTGAAGGATACAGAGGAATAACAAAGTGTGTAAAAGTGAATCAAAGAATGAAATCCAGGGGCTTCCCTGGTGGCGCAGTGGTTGAGAGTCCGCCTGCCGATGCAAGGGACGCGGGTTCGTGCCCCTAGTCCAGGAAGATCCCACATGCCGTGGAGCGGCTGGGCCCGTGAGCCATGGTCGCTGAGCCTGCGCATCCGGAGCCTGTGCTCCGCAACGGGAGAGGTCACAACAGTGAGAGGCCCGTGTACCGCAAAAAAAAAAAAAAAAAAAAAAAAAGAGCATTTCAAGAGTTAAGGGACACTCATTAGTAACAGAATGCAAGGGGTGTGGTCCAGTGCCAGGGGATACACTGAGGAACTGAAAACTATTTCACATTTGAAGGATTCCCTAGGGAGGGTACCCTAGGGAGGAGCAGTGTCAGGGAGATGCAGAGCAGAAGGCAAGTGGAGTAATCTGGGGCTAGAGAAGGAGAGAGAGCAGGTTCCGTTTTCTCTCTGGAGGGCTGACATTAAAGGTAAGGAGGACCAGAGGGCGCCTGCTTGAAGAGGAAGGGAGGGGATGAGTAAGAAAAGAAGGTGTCGACAGCATTACAGGAGGAGAGCGCTGGGATGCAGTGGGACTCTTTAGCCAGAGGACAAATAGGGATGTTAGGCTGTTACCCAAGTTCATACAATTATGATGTGATGCAAACGTCAGACTCAATTTTATTAAACATTTATTGATCACTTACTGAATGCCTGGGAAGTGGCAGGCACATTTATACACAAGCCTTACCACATTTGATTCCTTAAAACGACAGCATACCTTGAAGTTGGAGGAAGTAGCTTTCTAATCAATCCAAGGGAGATGTCTCCGTTACTTGAGAAGTCAATGGCAGAACTCCTTACCCTACGATGATGTAATGTCAACTGGAAACACAAGGCCCCTGAACTCATTTGGGACGGTGGCTGTCTATCTATTGAATGTGGATGTCATGGAAATGATCAAATCGGCATCCTGCTTTTAGCTTCCTAGAGCTGCTGTAACAAAGTAATATAAACCATATAGCTTAGAACAACACGTATTTATTCTCTCACGGATCTGGAGGTTGGAAGTCTGAAATCCAGGTGTCGACAGGACCTTGCTCGTGCTCAAACTCTGGGTGCAATCCTTCCTTGCCTCTTCCTAGCTGCTGGTAGTGGCTGTAGATCCTTGGGGTTCCTTGGCTTACAGCCGCACCTCTCCAATCTCTACCTCTTTCATCACGTGGCATTCTCCCTGTGTGTGTGTGTCCCAATTTCGCTCTTCTTTTTTTTTTCGCGGTACACAGGCCTCTCACTGTTGTGGCCTCTCCCGTTGCAGAGCACAGGCTCCGGACGCGCAGGCTCAGCGGCCATGGCTCACGGGCCCAGCCGCTCCGCGGCATGTGGGATCTTCCCGGACCGGGGCACGAACCCGTGTCCCCTGCATCGGCAGGTGGACTCTCAACCACTGCGCCACCAGGGAAGCCCCCAATTTCCCTCTTCTTATAAGGACACCAGTCATATTGGATTAGGGCCCACCCCAATCACCTCATCTTAACTTGATTAAATCTGCAAAGACCCTATTTTATAAATAAGGTTACATTCACAGGAACCGGGGTTAGGGTGTCAACATATCTTTTGGGAGAGGGGGGATATAATTCAACCCATAACACATCCTTTTCCAGAAAAGGTAACTTATTGCCTATTTCACAGACAGAACACCGGGGGAAAGGACTTTTACTAAGGTGCAACAGAGATTTTAAAATGTTCTTTCAAGAAATGGTAGATATTTAATACGTGCTTTTGATGTATAGGATAATAAGAAGTGGGGCCATTGTTTACAAAGGGGAAGTGTTCTTAGAACAGACTGTATACATAAGGTAGGCCTGAAATCAAATGAAGGGTCTTTGGTCTAGAAACGTGAAGAAAACTGGTTTGAACATATAGGAATTTTTTGGTGGGGGGAGAAGGAAGTACAATATAGCAAGTTCATGATTTATTATACTGTATGGACATGATAAATAACAATTTAAAAAGAAAATAATCCAAAGATATACTGGGGGTCTTCCCTAGAGGCACAGTGGTTGAGAATCTGCCTGCCAACGCAAGGAACATGGGTTCGAGCCCTGGTCTGGGAAGATCCCACATGCCGCGGAGCAACTAAGCCTGTGAGCCACAACTACTGAGCCTGTGCTCTAGAGCCCGCGTGCCACAACTACTGAAGCCCACGTGCCTAGAGCCCGTGCTCCACAACAAGAGAAGCCACAGCAATGAGAAGCCCGCACACCACAACAAAGAGTAGACCCTGCTCCCTGCAACTAGAGAAAGCCTGTGTGTAGCAACGAAGACCCAATACAGCCAAAAATAAATAAATTAATAAAATAAATTTAAAAATAAAACCAAAGACATACTGCGATAAAATAGATAAACATTTCTCAGGTAAAGAAATGTAAAACAATGAACAAGGCTGTTATGGACTGAATTGTGTCTCCCCCGAAAGACGCTGGAGTCCTAACTGCCAGGACCTGTGAATGTGACCTTATTTGGAAATCGGGTCTTTGCGGATGATTGAGTTAAGATGAGGTCATTAGGATGGACCCTAATCCAGCATGTCTTCATCCTCATAAAAAGGTGAAATCTGGACACAGATACACACACACGGAGGGAAGACTGTGTGAAGACATGAGGAGACCACCATCTACAAGCAAAGAAACACGTGAGGTTCCTGAAGCTCTGAGAGCAGCATGGACAGGTTTCCCCCTCACAGACCTCAGAAGGAACCAACCCTGCTGGCATCTTGATTTCAAACTTCCAGCCTCCAGAGCTGTGACACCACAAATTTCTGTGGTTTAGCCAACCAGCTGCTGTACTTGGTTACGGCGGCCCTAGCACTCATACACAGGCTGAAACCACAGACCTGTGTAATTCCAGCTGCAGAAATTCGCAATGACAGCCAGGAATAAAGCTCCTTTTTGGTGACAGAGGCTGAATGTGCTCCGTGTTGGGTGAAAGAACAAACCACTCCTCAAAGACAGAAGCATGAATGAAAGGAAACTGGGAGAAAAAAAAAGTTTCTAACCTGGGGCTACTATGGCTTTTTAGAAAGCTCTGGGCTTAGGGAGGCTCAAAGGCAAAACTTACTTCACTCACAGGAACTGAGCCAAGCGACCTGATGGCTTAAAGGCTTCAAGACCCTATTGTCACAGCAGGACAGGCACCCCCAAACTTATAAGAACTGGCTGTAGACTGGGAGTGAGAGTGGCGGAAGTGGGTGCAGTTACCAAACCGTACTCAGGAAATACTGCATTCAGGTGGCAGGAGGGGAAAGAGGGAGAGAGGGAGAGAGGGAGAGAGGGAGGGAGGGAGGGAGGGAGGGAGGGAGGGAGAGAGGGAGAGAGGGAGAGAGGGAGAGAGGGGGAGAGAGAGAGAGAGAGAGAGAGAGAGAGAGAGAGAGAGAGAGAGAGAGAGACGGAATGAATATGAATGAGACAGAGAAACTGGACCCTGTAAACCAAAATTCCAAAATAAAGGAAAGGAATGCTAGGAAAGACAACAGAAAGATAAGCTATCAGGATACGAATTCACTCCAGATAAATTTAAGTTGGTGAAATAGTTTGACAAAGATTTTAAAATGTGTGTTTAGTATGCTCACAGAAATAATTGATAGTGTCCACTAAACAAATAAATTATGACGCAAAACAGGCCAGGATAAAATAAGAACTGACGGTTCTGAAAATGAATCAATTTAAAGTCTTGGGAAATAAAAAAAGTCACTAAAATAAAACTAAAACATGGGATAAATTGGGCATAGATGAAGAGAGGATTGGAAAACTGGAAAAGGTGATCAAGAAATCAAGAAATCCATCCATATGCACAACAGAGAAATAGACACAAAAAATAGAAAATGTAGATTAGAGGCATGAGAAGAGACTGTGAGGTGCTTCAGAAGAAAATAATGTGTAGGATGTTACACAAGCAACATTTGAAAAGACAATGGCTGAGAAATTTCTAGAAGTAAAGAAAGATATGAATGATCCAAATTGTACTCTGAATACAACATTAAACACAAATGTGTTTAATCAAGATTAAACACATTTTATAGAATGAGTACATTACAGTAAACCTAAAGACCATCAAGAATAAAGACTAAACCTTAAAAGCTACATAAAGAAAACTCAAATGACCACAAATGGTTGACAAATCGACAACAAACTTCAAGAAGCCTGAGCAGAGGCTCAAAGGCAATGGTATAATAACAAAATGTGGAGGAAAAAATAACTGCCAACCCAGAGTATCGTATCTTGCTAAACTACCCTCAAGAGGGAGATAAAATTAAGACAAACAGAATTTATCATCAATAGGTCCTCACTGAACAAATTATTGAAGTAATGATACTTTTTAACATGCACATATACTAAAACATACACATACGCAATGGGTACTCAACATGTAATTCTGTGTTTTCTGAATATTTGAAATATTTCATAAAAAACAAAAAAATAGTTTCTAAATTAGTCAACAAGCCCTTCCTCAATTCATTCTCACTGATATGTAAACACAAATAATAAGATTATTTTATAGTTGTCACTCTAGCTTCCATTTGTGTAGCATGTAATAGTATACAACATACTTCTTCCTATGACCTACTTTTTTTCCATGTGATCATCTCATTCAAGATAAGGAACATGCATTAAAGAATGTGAACCAGCCGGGAACAGGAAAGGCTGAGGACTGAAGCCCAGTGACACTTCTCTACACTGACATAAATATCCGCTTTTCTGATCTCCATTTATTCCCTCAAATTCCAAACTCGGGGTTCCTCCCATTGAAAGGAATATTCACATGCAAAGATGTCACTCCCAGTTCACTTAAGGGTGCAACTTGATATGTCCATGAATTTGCATGAATCCATACCGAACATCTTGTAACATTCTGTCATTTCTCTAACAGAACCATTCCTAAATTTAAAAATTAATACTCACTCAACACTAATTAAAACCTCTCTCAATATTCTGTTACCACCATAAAAGGCTTATATGGTTTATAATGACTGGGCGGCAATGGGCAGCTGAGGTTTGGGATGAAATCAGTGGCCACAGGATCCAGAGAGGCTGCTGGAATCCAACTCATGGCCCAATGACTGAATAATAACACACACCAGAAACCGTCTTTGCCGCATGCTACATGCTTTGGACACCTCTGAGTACCAATCTGGGGCATAATTAGGAATATGCTTAGTGGCATTTATTCAATGAAACGTTGTCTACAAATACTTAAAAAAAGCATCACTAGGCTGAATTAATACAAGATAGTCCATCAAATTAATAAAGTACACTTTTAATATGTATTAGTTGTGACCTTTTTTCCTACTAAGTTGTTATGATCTTACAAATACAGAGTACTTTGCCTGCCTACTAGTTTCAACTATTAACATTATTTTCAAAGCATGTTATTATCTGTTTTCATTTTTCACATTTTTCAATTCCCTATTTGACCAATGGACAAAGCTTCAGTTGGATAGAGAACTTCAGATTAATTCTCAAATCCAGTTGGTCATCCTGGCTCTTTTCTATGCCATTGAGAATTCCCTGTATTTGGAAAGGTATGTTAAGAGACACACTGCTGATCTTCCAGGCTTTATTTGTCATTTAATAGCCTAAATCCCATGCCTTGAATAGAAACTATCTCTAGAACACAGGCATAAAGAGCAAGGCAAATTCTTAAGAAAAGGTAGTTGAGAATCAGCCCAAATCTCAAAGACAAGGATGACATATATAACTCAGCAATACGACATCTGAATTACAGGTAATTGGTGACAATAAGGGAAGTAGAAAAGTTGGTGGCAGTGACATCATGAACATTAACAGACCCCTTAATACATTATATTCAGTAAATCAGGTTAGTCCTATTTTAACATTTTTAATAGCCATCAATTACATGCTAAGTGATGTTATATATTATGTATGTATGTGGTATATGTGGTAATACTGTAAAATACGCATTTGAATATGAATACCTTAGTAAATTATATTAATTATAGCTGAAGTCTAGAAACAATATGTAAAACAATGCTAACACTTATGCCTAAAATGCTTTCCTTTTTATCTTTTAAATTCCAATTTCTTGTGTGATTTTTAAAATTATTTTTGTGTTTAAAACAACAGCAGGGTCAACCGAATTCCACTTTCAATTAATATTTATTTTTATAAATTGGTGGATAATACACTTAGTGAAAAAAAACACTTTTCAGGTCCAAAGTTTCAAAGGGTGAAAAGAAAGGTTTTAAAATCCTATCCAACGTATTGCGATTGTTCTACTATTCTTTAAAGCCTTTGAAATCACCTCTTCCATGTTTCTTCCCTAAAAGACTGAGAGAATTAACAATACAATGTAATCTAGGTTTAAATTTGGGTGTCTCCTGTGTTTCAGATATTTATGTTTGAGCTTTCTCTTACTGACAAGCCACTTAAAGGGTCACTGTTACTTTGAGGTTTTATCTATGAGATTTGTGTCTTTGGGGCTCATTAGGAACATTTTCAAAGATTACAATGTCAATAGCACCTAATTACTGGACTGTGAGAAAGGTCTTCTTAAGTACATAAAATCTGTGGCAGTGCACAGTGCACAATGGGCAGCTCAGATCCCAAATTTTATCACAGTTAAGCAGCAAACAAATTAATAATGTTACCTGGGATCTTTTGGGATAATTACTACTGTGTAAAAAAAACGGCTTTGAAATTCTGCAGATAGTATGGTACCTCATTTTTTTATTCCCTTATATTGATGAGGATTTATTTATCTCTTACACTTCCTTTGTTGCAAGAATAACTCTGTTGTTCTTGCTAGATTTTTTTGGAGTAAAGCTTGCAACATAACAAGAAGTTAATTTCAATTTGCTTAGGAAAGATATATCACCTGATATAACGTTGTTTTAAGTTATGTTTTGTTTTATTTTGCTCTTTTCAAAATATCTACCATATGATCTGACACCAGTGACAAATTTTATTCTTTCTTATGCTTGGTAGACAATTAGTTACTAAAGAATTAAAGGAGAGACCAGTTCTTTTAAATCACTAGCCTACTGCTGAGGACATCATAGCTCTCGTGTAGTAGATTAAAAAGCAGGTTTGCCTGACTTTATTTTGGGAACCCAGGTATTATATTATCCATAGCTCAGGAGGAAAGGCAAGGATGGGGTTAGCTAGGCACTTCACCTCATTTAATCCTCATAACAAAGCTAGGAGGTGGGGTCACCATCTCCATTTTACACAGCAGAGGGAGCTGAATGAAGTTACCCAGGGAGTGACTGGAATGAGACAGGAATCGAAGTCTGTCCACCTCCAAAGCCTTTCTGCTACATCACGTTTTCCCATTGTGTGTTGTTGAAAATGGGACCACACACTGTCATGCGTGAGCCTTGGGGCAAGTCAATATAACTGAGTGGTGACAAGCCTGGGCTCTAGGGCCACATTCTCTGGGTCTGAACCCAGCCTTATTTATAAATTAATAATCTATTTGTGGTCATAAACCTGGCAGCTTACTAAACCCCTCTGAGTCCAACTGTCTCCTCTAAGGCTTGAGAAAGCAAGAGTGCTGACTTTATAGGGTTTTTGTGAGGATTAGAGTTAAAACTTAAAAGGCATTTGGAATAGTACCTACACCCACTAAATGGTAGTTATCTGTAATTTTCAAAAGTACCTTGTGGTATGAAAATACAACGTAAGAACCTCTATCTTTGATGCAACACCAAGGATGCTGTTAACAGGGAGGATAAATATTCGTAGGGTATTTAAAATATTAATATTCTATTTACATAATTTAAAAAACAGAACTCAATACCACAGTGACTTTACAGGGTTGAATTTGGCTTCTGTCACCATATAGGTTACCCCTGTGTTATAGAAAGTAATTAAGATTTGTCTGTAAGTCAGGTACGTACAAACCATGTAGCTAAACACCTCTTTGAAAATGTATTTGTGAATTAGTGCTTGAAAACACTGATAACGTATTGAACTATTTCCTAGGGGCCTGAAGGGGGTTCTCCACCTTCTGAAGTACCTGAGAAGCTTGGAGTGATTTGTTTTGTGACGACAGTTTGGTCCTTTGACCGTCTAGTGTGAATACTGTTCAGTCCCCATAATCGTGAAAGGCTGATACTCATCTACTCCCCAATTAGTAAATTTGTAATTCAGTTTCCTCCTGGCATTCATGTATTGGTTTTCTTATCCATTAAAAATAGAAAATTTATTTCTAGTCAATTTTGGATGAACTGGAACCCAATTAACCAGAAACTTTTGTTAACTGGATGATTTCCCCACACTATCTTCAGAGGGGAAAACATGACATGCCAACGTTATCTCAGAGGTTTTGTAGAAACATCAGGGTTATGCCCAGAGGCTTTCAGTATGACACTGTCGCCCACGCCTCTTCTGCGGTGCAGTCATATTCAGAATGAGGCACTTTGTGGCATGCTGCAAAATTATGGATCATAAAATAGCATTTACTTTCAATTTTATTAGTAAGGCAAAAAAAGGGGGCTAATGAATTTTAGGAGGGCTTTCCGTAGACAGGGTGAAAATAACTCTACACTTCACATTTTCAGGACAGAGGAAAGGGAGTGACAGTGTTTGTTTTGGCCAAAGCTGCCTTATGGCCCAGGTGGCCATCAAGGTCGGTTTGTATGACTACAAATGGACCTTTGAAAACTGTTTTGCTTGGCAGAGAAAAATCACTTTTGGATGTAAAGTTCTCAACTGAATTTTTTGCTGTTAATTAAGCTCTCTAATTAAAATGTCAGGTGGAACACAGGTTCCAAATTTAACAATTTATATTTTTATGATAAATCATGAGTCTCTCTTCCCCTAATACATTGTGATATTTTAGAAATAACTTACTGTATGGGTTGGAATTTCCAACAATTCAACAGAGCTAGTCCCTTATTTAAATGCTGATATCTTCAGGGACTTCCCTGGCACTCCAGTGGTTAGGACTCCGTACTTCCACTGCAGGGGGCCCCGGTTTGATCCCTGGTCAGGGAACTAAGATCCCCCAAGCCACGCAGTGTGGTCAAAAAAAAAAAAAAAACAAAAAGGTGATATCTTTAAATTGCATGCCCTAGGCTAGCAGCTGGTACAGAGTCCAGGCTGGGTGTTACTGTCACCTAAATGCCAGTCCAGGAGGCAGCCAGCACCGTGACTGCCGAAAGATTCCTCTGCACCCAGGCAGGCACCTCCGGCAAAGGTACTACCTATACCCGTAAGCACTACAGAAAAAGCCTCTCCACTGCATGGAGGCCCAGAAGAGAGGTTCCTTTCTCAATCTAGTTTTCAAAAAGTTGATTTTAAAATTAGGGTCCAGCAGGAATAAAGATGCAGACATAGAAAATGGACTTGAGGACACGGGGAGGGGGAAGGGTAAGCTGGGACGAAGTGAGAGAGTAGCCCTGACATATATACACTACCAAATGTAAAATAGATAGCTAGTGGGAAGCAGCAGCACAGCACAGGGAGATCAGCTCGGTGCTTTGCAATGACCTAGAGACGTGGGATAGGGAGGGTGGGAGGGAGTCGCAAGAGGGAGGAGATATGGGGATATATGTATACATATAGCTGATTCACTTTGTTATACAGCAGAAACTAACACACCATTGTAAAGCAATTATACTCCAATAAAGATGTTAAAAAAAAATTAGGGTCCAGGATTTAAACTCATATCACACACTTCCTCCTTGTAGAAAGATTCATTATAAAAGTCTACTTTTAAAGATTCCCAGACATGAACAACAGAAATTACTGATACCCTTTGATTATCATCAATAATTCAAACAAATAACGTTGCATTTCATTAATCCAACTTGTTTATTAGAGAAAAGCAAGCATGGTTGTTTCCTAAAGACTTACAGAAACGTGTGGACAAAATATACTTCCACCTCCAAAAGAGTCCAATTTGAGGCCACACAAGGACTGATGGGAGATAAAGGATGCTATAAATAGTTGTCCTTTTCTTCTAAGCATTAAATTGGAAAAATAGGGATTTAACAGGAGCTTCGGGTTTGTTGGCAGTTTAATTAAAAAGAAACAGGATTCCAACTGAGTTCCTGATTTTGAAATATGACTTAATTCATTTTTAGTTAGCAGAGATCAATATTCAGAAATATACATTAACATTCTTTTATTTATCATATCTATTAATTTAATAAATTGGCTGAAAAAAGTCATGCATTCATCCAGAAACCAAACATCTCAGGACAACAAAGAAAAGCATTATTAATCTTAATTACCCATCCTGCATGAACCATTTCTCCAACAATAAAGATTCTTATCTCTTGGTGAAGGAGGGAGGGATATGTGATCCCTGTCTAGGTCGACATACCTGTTGTCTATCTGTAGGTAAACCAAACCGTTTCGTTACTGAGGCTGAATAATACTGACTGATTAAATGTTAAATAGGGAAAAAATAATCTACCTACCGAAGATGCATGATAAACATTTGCAGAAGATGTCGACGCTGTTATCAATTTCACTTTGGATTGCACAAATAAAGGTTTAGCTTTCTGAAAGACACAAACAGTATGTACCGTGTTATCCAGGGGAAATAATGACCAGCCCAAATGGATGTAGAATGTTTTTCAGTCCTTAGTTAACTGAGATATGAAAATCATGCTCCTAACTTATTTGCTCAAATATCGCTGGGGAAATCCTTTCCTTTAAACCCAAGGAATAGACCCCTTCCTAATTCAGGCTACTTTGAGAGAAAATTCAAGAAAAATGTTTTCCTTAATGTCTCTTCTGACTCTACTTCCTTTTGATTATCCCTATGCCATATGGGATTTACTGCTTGTAACTGGTCAGGTACTACGGGGTCATCCCCAGCACCACCCAGCTCCTGGAAGCTACACAGTGATGGTTGTGATTCCCAGGAACTGAAGAGTGAAAAAACAAAAGCATCTCTTCCAGGAGTTCAGAAGCAGTAGCACACAAGCAGAATTGCCACCAACATCATATACTGCAAAGTAAATCATGACATTAAAAATGCACAAGTGAAAAGGACCAGAAGTACACCAAGCATGATTATCAAAAAGAGGTCTGAGGTCCATGGATGCACCCTGGAAATTTATGTGACGTTCTCCCTACTCAAGGCTTCTCTCTTGCTGGTTTGTATGTGTGTATACACACATACATTAAGTGTGTTTGCACGCATTTTTCTATTTCCCCACAGCCTGCCCCCACTCTGTTTTTGTTCCTCTCACCAAATAAACAATTTAAATATTTATTTGTATTTTTTATTTGAATATGTTCTTGCAAAAATATGTAATTTTGTGCATGTATTTTAATTTGTGCTAGTATTATGTGATATCCTATTTTGTTGATTCTAAGGCATAGCCTTCTGATATTTCAACATCCCTAAAATCAGGATGCATCTGACAATAGATGGAGCGTCACAGTATGATTGGCAGCACTTTTTCTCTTTTAGAGTCTTATAAAATCTTGAACCGATGTTGAGCACATCTTAGATTCAGGGTGAAAAACAGCACATCTCGTGTGTTCCACTTCTTTCGCTGAGGACTATGTACAAAGTAATTTCACTAAGTACTATGCTTTTAAGGTCCATCCATTTTGCTACATGTACATAAAATCCAGCACCGCATAGGACTACCTAGTACTCCAGGCATGTGTCGGCCCCGTTTTGCCATCTGCTCTCCTAAGGTGGTCCAAGCCACACCATCTCTTACCAGCATCACTTCAATAGCTTCCTAGTCTGTTTCTTTCCCTGCCCCCGGCCTCCATAGCTGCCAGAGTTGTCCCTTTAAAATGTTAAGTGAAACTGTCTTACTGCTCTGCTGAAAACTCTAAAAGGCTCCCAATTTTACTCAGAGTAATAGAAAAAAAATCAAAGTCCTATTATCCCTTTAACCATATTTATTCCTGTTCTCTCTCGTTGCTCACTGCTCCAGCCACACTGGATGTTTTGTTGTTTCTCAAACATGCCAGGTACACTTCTGTCTTAGAGTCTTCCGATGGTCCTTTCCCTGTCTAGAAAACTCTTTTAAATATACACATGGTTCTTTCCTCACTGCCTTCAAGTCTTTCATAAAGATGGTAAAAGAAGCCAGTGTTAAATGCCTGACTGCTGAGAATTTAAGTTCCAATGTACTCCATTGTTTCATACTGTGGGTGTGGAAGAAAATACAACCTCTCTGCCAGGGCTGAAAAAGGTAAAATCCTGCTGAAGTTGGGGTCAGAAATAGGGGCTGTGCCTATCAACCTGCCTTCCAGCTGAAATGTAAAAGGGAGATTTGAGCAACACACAAGAGAATGCAGTTGATAACACTGGGTTTCAACACACCTCACCCTGTCAAGGATGAGAGAGAAGAGTAAATAAAACAGGGACTATGAAAAAACTGTAGAGTCAGTTAAAGAAACAGTATCCTGATATCAGAACTATACTCTTTAAAAAATGACCTATTATGAGATCTAGATGAAAACTTCATTAAACTTGCTGTCCCCAACAATAGAGTATAAGAATATACGACCTCTAGAAACTACTGACAAAAGTCTCTGGAAAAGAATCGGTGGAGATAAAATGCAAACTAACATAATATTGTCAAGAAAAGCTATGACTTGTTTATGGATTAGACGATTCAGCACCTAAAAGGTGCCAACTGTGCCCAAACTGATCTAGAGACTTAATGCACTTCTAATCAAAATCCCAATAGAATTTTTAATTTGTTTCTTATGTTTTTTTTAATACTGTGAATACTGACAATCTGATTCTAAATTTTATATGGAAATGTAAAGATCCAATAAAGCCAAGGCATTCTTGAAGAACATCAGGGCAGGAGTATTTGTTTTATCAGAAAAAGATTTATAATAAAGGTATAGATACTAAATCAGTGTCACATTGATGCGAGAATAGACAAATAGAACAGTAGGACAGAAACAGACTCATACATACATAAGCCCTTACTATAATATATAACGGGTGGAATTATGTACCAGGGGAGAAGATGGACTTTTTAATAAATGGTGCTAGATCTGCTGATTATATTAAAAGAAAATGAAATCAGATGTCTACCGTTCTGTACACTAATATCAATTCTAGGTGGATTAAACCTCTAAATACGAAAGGCAAAACAAGAAAAAAAATTTAAGTTTATAGAGAAGAAAATATTTTTTGTTTTTTAGGTTTTTTTAAATTATTGAAATATAGTTGACAAAATTATGTTAGTTTCAGGTGTACGACATAGTGATCTGACATTTGCATACATCAGAGAAGAATTTTTTTTTTTTTTGCGGTACGTGGGCCTCTCACTGTTGTGGCCTCTCCCGTTGCGGAGCACAGGCTCCAGATGTGCAGGCTCAGCGGCCATGGCTCACGGGCCCAGCCATTCCACGGCATGTGGGATCTTCCCGGACCGGGGCACGAACCCGTGTCCCCTGCATCGGCAGGCAGACTCTCAACCATTAAAGGTTAGGTAAGGTTTTCTTAAAGACAGAAAAAAATATAAAGGCAATAAGGAAAAGATTATTAAACTAACATTGAGATTAAGAACATTTATTTATGAAAAGATACCAAAACCTTGTCCACAAACTGGGAGATGACATTTGCAACCCAAGCATGCTGCTTGGTACATATTTGTACTCAAATATCTGTGAATGGACAAGTGACTAGAGTATAGGAAACCAAGGGAAAATGTTAGTTTACCCAAAGTTCATTAACTCATTCACTCATCACTTTCTCCCCTTCCCTCTCTCTGTCTATTTTTCTTAAATATTCGCTGTCCACTTTGATGAGTGTCTTGAGTGCATATATACTGTGTAGCTATATAGATAAGGATTCATGAGCTTGAATCCCAAATAAGTAGTGGCACACAGATGTATTCTCGACTAGATAGAGTCCATCTCTCCTCCATAGGAAGACAGATTGCATGAACATCTGAGGCAGGGCCAAGATTTTTCTCAAGAAAATACTGGATCTATTACTATGCTTGGACTGGAATAATTTTGAGATTTTAGAAGTCTGTTTCATAAAGCCTGGACAATTCAAATTTGGACCAGAAAATTTTACCAGATAATCCTTAAAAAGCCTGCTTTTTGAGTAGCACAGCATTCTCCTGGGTCCTCCAATATTTTATTTGTCCAGTTGATTAAATATCTAAAATGAGGATTACTCCAATTAAAGTTGTAACCTTCAGTTGAGAAGAGAAAAAACCAAAAGGAGAAGAAAGAGACTTAATATATTCCCATCTACGTAGACCAGTTTTGGAACATTTCAGGGGAGTCAATTATTAAAATCCTCAGCAAGGTTCATATTACTATGTAAATTTAGTTAAAAATTAGAAATAATATTATCTTGCCAATGTTCTTAAGTTCTTTGATCTCTTGCAGCAACTTGGAGTTAGAAAACTGTCTTAAAGTGAAAATTGTAGAAAAAATTTTAGAAAGAAAGTGATTTTAGATTGTAAGCCTCTTGAAGCAGGAAACCAAAATTTATATTTCTTGTGACTTTTTCCACAAACCTGACTTGTCCTCAGAACACTTAGCTGTGTAGCAGTTTCTCAATAGCATTTACAGTATGTTAAGTTACTGATTGATTGCAATTTATTGATTATCTTTCTACACTGGTCATCATTTGCCTTTACAATTACAACTCCCAAGTGAAAACATTAAGTAAACAGTTTTAAAAATAGTCTATTTTATATCATATGATATCACTTATATGTGGAATCTAAAAAAATAATACAAATGAACGTATTTACAAAACAGATATAGGCTCACAGACATAGAAAACAAATTTATGGTTACCAAAGGGGGAAAAGGAAAGGGATAAATTAGGAGTTTGGGACTAAACAGATACACACTAGTATATATAAAATAGATAAACAACAAGGACCTACTGTATAGCACAGGGAACTATATTCAATATCTTGTAAAAACCTATAATGGAAAAGAATCTGAAAAAGAACATATATATATTCAGTTATGTATATATATGTGTGTGTGTGTGTGTGTATATATATATATATATATATATATATATATATATATATATATAAAACTGAATCACTTTGCTGTACACCAGAAACTAACACAACATTGTAAATCAACTATACTTCAGTTTCCAAAAAAAGTCTATTTTAGAATTGGGCTTTATCTACAGGTGACTTCTAGTGTGAAAACGAATGGCTTGGTACTAGGAATAGATTCTTTTACCTCCTTTCTCCATTTGGAAGTGACTGGATACTTGGATCTTGAGCTGTGATAGTTCCTACATTCCATCCACGCACACAAATGGTCAGGTTGATAAATGCCACCCGGGGGAATGAGTCCCCCTCCTCTGAAATTTTCACTTGCCTCCATTATAGCTCAACCATACTGCGTGGTAACAATTTGTTTACACATCTGTGTCTCACACTGGATTGAGCTCTTTGGGTTCAGACACTCTGTCTTATGCCATCAGCATTCAGCAGAGTGACTCATGTACTATCTCCAGAGCCTCTAATGTCAGGGGTTCAAAAAATGTTAACTTCAGAAAGACACGTTACAGGTATCATCAAAGAGACAAAGAGTATCTAGCCAGTGTGTACTTACAACATAATTGAAGGATGTGTCAGTCAGCACTCCAAACTGACGGGACAACGTGTGTCTAGTAAACATCTCGTTCTTAAGAACGTGAAAGCTGAAACAAAAGAAGCAGTGGAATTAAAATGAACAGAAATTATAGGAAAGAGCAAATCGGTATTATGTTCTTGTGATTAGAAACTAGAATGTTCAGTGTAAGAGCAAGGAGATACAAGTAAAAATTTAAAAATATTAGTATGAACTTACCACTCTTTGATTTTTAAAATTATGTATTTTCCAGCCCTGAAAAGCAAATAGGAGGGAGTAGCCATACTAGATATTAACATATACCACAAAAATCATAGTATAAAAACAGTTTGGAAAGGAAAAATAAATGGAATAGAATAGGAACACTGAAACAGATTCGGGAATGTACTAGAACATAGTATGTGACCAAAGTGGCACCACAACCCAATACGGAAAGGACTGGAGTAAAGACCTAAATATGAGAGGTAAATCATATTTAGATTTAGGCTTAGATTTAGACAAGCCATAAAGAAGGCTTGTCTAAAACCGTGGGAGAATATTTTAGTGGAGATGGAGAAAAACTTTCTAAACACACCTAAGGCAAAAATATTGATGGATAAAAATTAAGAACTTCTGTACAATAAAAGTCAGCATACACAAAGTTCACAGACTAGGAAAAGGTATTTGTAACATCTAAAATTGATAAGGAATTAAAAATAAGAATACGCAAATAAATTTCACAAGCCAACAAGAAAGCAAAAGACGAGAAGAGTTCACAAGAGAGAGACGTCCTTTAGAGGGAAAACATCAGATCCAAAAAAAGCATCTGAAAGTCAGTTATTACCAAATATTAGAACTCAGTCCTTGTATCTCTCTATTTTTCTCCAACACTCATTCTTAGCTGATCTCATTTAATCCCATGGCTTTAAATACCATCTATACTAATGCATCCCAAATGTATGCCCCCAGCCTAAACTTTCTTCTGAACTCCAGACTCATATACTCATCACTGCCACCAGACCTCTACCCTTAAGTGACTAAAGGCAACTTAAATCAAAATTGATTTCCCGCCAAAATGTGTTTGCTTGTTTCAGTTGAAGGTAACTCCATCCTTCCCGTTGTTTAGGTAAAATCCTTGACTTCTTTCTTTCCCACCTTATCTCCAATCTTTCAATACATCCTACTTTCAAAATATATCCCCAGGGCTTCCCTAGTGACGCAGTGGTTGAGAGTCCGCCTGCCTATGCAGGGGACACAGGTTCGCGTCCTGGTCTGGGAGGATCCCACATGCCGCGGAGCGGCTGGGCCCGTGGGCCATGGCCGCTGAGCCTGTGCATCCGGAGCCTGTGCTCCGCAACAGGAGAGGCCACAACAGTGAGAGGCCCGCGTACCGAAAAAAAAAAAAAAAATCCCCAATGTAATCATTTCTCAACAGCTCCAGGTCTCCTATTCCAGTCAAATCGCCATCATGTTTTGCCTAAGAGGGGTTTATTCTTTCTGGAGCTCTTAACTCTTCTCCCTGCTTTTCCTTTGGCTTCCCTATGGCTTTTTATCAACACAAGTCATAATTTTTTTAAGACATCAGATCATTGGGTCTTTCCTCAGTTCAAGACTCTCCAGTG
Source organism: Delphinus delphis (assembly GCF_949987515.2). Classification (NCBI taxonomy): domain Eukaryota; kingdom Metazoa; phylum Chordata; class Mammalia; order Artiodactyla; family Delphinidae; genus Delphinus; species Delphinus delphis. The sequence continues at coordinate 166,023,102 of NC_082684.1, forward strand.
AGGTTTTAGGGTACCAACTCATTATTCTGAATATTGATAAATAAAGGGGATCAAGCATTTATCTTGCCTTATCTTGTCTGAAACTATATTTCAGGGTAACCAGTGGGGAAAACTTTTTTTTTCTTTAATAGAATTTAGCTAAGAAATGCAGAAGGAAAGATAAAATTAAGGTATCACCAATTTGCAACCCTAATGAAATCTTGGATCATGGTTTGTGATCATTGATGGATGTTAAAATTATTTGGAGAAAGGTCAGTGATGAACCTTAAAATATATGAATTAGCCTGATAACACTTGATTAAAATAATATAGCCGGACACTATGTGCCCTATGATGTGATGCACAGGAATTACATAGTAGTTCGAGTGAAGTAGTCTTGCCTAAAATATTGAACCTGAGTCTAATCAACTCTCTGGATTTAAAGATCAGTTTGTAAGACATACAGATAGAAGAACATGTTAGATGACACCACACATACATACACACGTGCACATAAACAATTAGTCAAATCCAGAATGGGGGACATTCTACATAACAAATGAGCATATTTCTCTAGCAAATCAGGTCGCTGGAAAGAACGGGGACGTAAGTGGGACCATCATAGAAAGAAAAAAAAGATTTAAAGGATATAACACCCAAATGCAGTGGTCCACCTACCATGAATCCCGATTTAATCAAACAACTGTAAGAGATTCCCTTGAGATAATCAAGGAATTTGAATATGATTTGGTCAATACGTAGTACTAAAGGATTGATATTGCTAACTTTATTAGGTGTGGTAATGACCCAGTAGGCATGTAAAAGAGAAAATTTTCGTATCAATTGAAAACAAAGCTTCTAGTGATTTCCCATCTCAGAGTAAAACCCCAAATGTTCCACCTCACTGAGCTCTTATACCACTCCTCCCTGCTCATGTCTCTCCAGCCACCTGGCTTCCTCACTGTCCTTGAACACACAAGCAAACCCCCACCCCAGGACCTTTGCACGTGATGTTCCTTCACCTGGAAGTCTCTTCCAGGTAATCACATGGCGTGCTCCCTCACTCATTCAGGTCTCTGTATCTGGAGATAAATATTATCATGTGCAAATGAATGGAAATGTTTTAATAGCCCTACGGAGGAAGATGACTATGTAGGTCCCATTAAACCAGGTATCAAGAGAGTCTGTCCATCCTGTCTATGATTTAAATTTGAAACACTGAGATCAGGAATAAAACAGTTTTGAATTAGTTTTTCTTTGAAGTGACTTTGACTACTCTTCTTTTTTAGGTCAGTTATTTTGCATCTCTTGAAAGAGGTATTTGAGGGCATTTCATATTAGTTAATATATACAGAAAAATGCAAGGCTCCCAATTTCCTTAAAAGACGATTAGTCGCATTTTTATAAATAGAATTTGTATATATCACCACACTATACCTGTTCCTGAGAATGAAGAATTTCTTTTCCCAGTTTTTGTTGATCTGATCTGATTCCTTCTTAACCCTGTAATAAATTTATAGGTGGTTAAATACTGTATTAGCTGCAAATGAACAATTATGAATTACTATTACCAGTACCTCTCCGACTTCTTTTTCTCTTTCTCTAACTTAGCCTTTAACATTTGTATTTGCTCTTCCAAACCACGTTTCTCTTCTTCAATCTTTCAATAGAAAATACATCACAAAGTTAATTATACCCTATTTCCCCATAAATCTGAAAGGTTATTTCTATTAAATAGCATGCATATTCTAACTATCATCGAAAATTTGAGGGAACAATGAGTTACATTTACTTGCAAATTCCCATAAACTGGAAGAATTTAAGATCCCATGCCTCCATTTCCTGTAAATGATTCACTTCAAAGCAGCCAGTGTGAGACAATATTACCAAGTAGCCAAAATTTATCTTCATCACCCCTCCCCCCTACCAGGTATCACTTTTTCTAAATCTCTTCATCATAGCAGCAGCTGCCCCCAGTTACTCTATTTCCTCTTTCTATCAAAACCGTCCTCAGGAAAGGATCTGACCAACTCAATCACATTAGAACTGTATGCCATTTCTCAGTACTGTTTCTATTTTACAAGGGGACAAAGTTTTGGCAAAGGAATGAATCTGTAACAGTGGAATTGTAGGCATGTCATGAATGAGATTTCTTTGGGTGTGGCAGGGATGTAACCCAGAATCATACTATAGAGGCAACCAGGTCCTCTGTCTCTTCATTAGACTGATTCTTGGTGTAGCTTTCAAAGTCATTACTCCTCTCTAAGGATAGTCAGCATTGACATAAACAATATTTAAGTTAATAATAAGGGTCATATTAGTCATTATTATACCTTAGCCACTGGTAGTCTCGCTTTTTCTCTATGCACCGCAGCAGGTATTCCATGTCTAACCTGGAAAGAAAATAAACAAAAGCAAGTATAACATTTCAAGTCAATGCATAAAGATGTGGTTTTTCTGCAGCTTAGAGAAAGGCAAATGAGACTAAAAATATGCCAACCCTAGTCCCATAGGGGTCTTGACTGCCTCATTTAATTTACAAGACTCAGTGTTTATACATTGCATTTGCAATTGGACAATTATATCCCATTAAAACCAACGTTCCCACTACTGTTTGTTTTCTAAATGCATTACTTTGTAATTATATATGGGTCAAATTTTACCATTACACTTTTTTTTTTAATGAAGTGGGCAGTTATTACCCAGTGAAGTCACAAGCTTAAAAAAAACCTTTTATTTTATTTTTCTCAACTATCTTTTGGATTAAATCTAATGAATCCCAGTTATAAAAACACTGCGTTTCAAAATGGTTAAGTAAATTACATATTGCACTTTTTTGGTTTTTAGATTTTAATGCATTCGTTTGCTCATTTATTTAATAATAAATAAATAAACTTTTATTTTAAATGATAATTAAGACGAATTTTCACTACTATTCCTCTTGAATGATGCAGAGAGCAGATGGCAGTGAGAAAATATACTGAATATAAAAACCTGCTTGATTAGCTATTCTTTTGGTTGTTTTTTTTTTTTTTTTTTTTTTTTGCAGCACTCGGGCCTTTCACTGTTGTGGCCTCTCCCGTTGCGGAGCACAGGCTCCGGACGCGCAGGCTCAGTGGCCACGGCTCACGGGCCCAGCTGCTCCGCGGCATGTGGGATCTTCCCAGACTGGGGCATGAACCGGTGTCCCCTGCATCGACAGGCGGACTCTCAACCACTGCGCCACCAGGGAAGCCCTTTGATTAGCTATTCTTATATTCCTCCACAGAATGTAGACAGCAAAAGGTGCTTCTTATTACCACCACTACCTGCTCTAGTGGGTGACCCAAAAGGTTTTGATCTGTTGCCCATGTTGATGGGGTGGGGTCTGCCACGCAGGGTCTGGAGCCAGGTCTGCAGAATAAAGTAAAAGGAACCCAGAGCTCCCTGAAGCAATCAGAAGTGAGGGCTGAGAAGAGCTAGAAAAGAAGAGAATGGCCAGGCAGGACCCCAAGGCTGGAGCTGCTAGTGTGTGGTGAAGCCACAAGTGACCAGTGCCCAGGGGTGATGTCCAATATTCAATGTGAAACGGCATCTTGGTGATGCAGACTGTCCCTGTTACCTTCCTCAACCTCATTCAACTAAAGGTGTCCTGTGAGTGAGTGGTTTTAGTAGCAATCACAGAATTGGGTTGAATTCAGTGTATGATTCAACAAAGTGGGAGCTGGGATGACACAGAGTGCAATGGGACTCAGAAATTGACTCGTTTCAGTGGAAGAAGGAGCCCAGACATAACAACAACCACCAGAAGATGCCATGGGTGTCTGGAGAAACAAGTGGACACGTTTTCGGCTGCCACAAAGCACAGAATGTGGGTTTGAGCCAACTTTACTCGTATCTGAAGGGGCAGAGAGAACCCAGCTGACATTAGCTGCCACGTAACAAAATTTGTAATTAACAGCCATAAAAGTTACAAGTTTTTGAGTGCCTACTATGTGCCAGGCACATCACACATATTACCATTCACTTCTATACACTAACCTATTGATTTCACCATCCCTGTTACTTTAGATTTTTAGCGATAGAGAATGCACGCACATATTTTAAAAATAAACTGCAGATAGTATACGTGAACATAAAACTCTCACTTCCCAGAAGCCAAGGGTTTGGTTTTGTTTTAGTTTTTCTCGTCATTATCATTATAAATAAACAGTAGCCTTTATTTTTTGGGCTCCCCACAAATAAACATTAAGAATTTAGAGCATTCGAATTACCTTCCATCTTCTCTCTTCCCTCGCGTGCCTGATTTTTTATTTGCAAATGTTCAGCTCTTACTGTGGTTGCCTTTATTATGATGTCAATATATGTAAACCTCTATATGGTGATCTACGAACTCCCTGCTGATAATTCCTGATTATCCCCTGGCTGATAGGAGAATTTTCAGCATGGACTTAATCCTGAACTCGGACCCTAACCCATTGCTCTTACCTTAGTTCACTAAACTCTAACTCCTACTCCATCAGTCCCCTCAGTCCTGAGGAGCTTTCTGGTGGTCCTAGAACTACCAAGATTATAGTTCCCTTGGTTGTCTGCACACCTTCCTAGAGAAACCTACCACCTACAACCACCAGCATAGTGACTCAGTCTCCCCAAGGCCCATGTGGCAGGAAGTTAGCCAAAAACAAAGCCTGAGGCCTAGCAACACCTATTTAACAAAACAGTGAGAATCGTGGTTATCATTAGCTTTCCTTGGCTTCGAATACGTTGGGGTCACCCAAGTCATGGGAGGCATGCACTTTTGGGGCTCCCTCTACCTGTTTGTTCTCAAAGAACACAATCCGCTTGAACTGCCTCTCTGACCAGGACATGAGGAGTACACAGTGAATTCACTGCCATTTGGTTAACAGTAGACCAAGGAAATCATGGGAGTAAGAGCCCCAAGCTTTGGAGGGCACTTGCCCGTATGTTAATGGGAATAAACCAACCCAAATTTTAAAAACGAATCCACAGGAAGTTAGGAAAACAAACTGGCAAAACAAAATAAGTTTCCACTTAGAAAGGCATTTATATTTATTTCACTCTATCTGAAGTCATATCAGTAACTGAAAGTTTATTAAAAAAAAAAAGATTCTGGGACTTCCCTGGTGGCGCAGTGGTTAAGAATCCACCTGTCAATGCAGGGGACACGGGTTCAATCGCTGGTCTGGGAAGATCCTGCATGTCACGGAGCAACTAAGTCCATGTATCAAAACTACTGAGCCTGTGCTCTAGAGCCTGCGAGCCACAACTAGTGAACCCACGAGCCACAACTACTGAGCCTGTGTGCCACAACTACTGAAGCCTAGAGCCCGTGCTCCGCAACAAGAGAAGCCACCACAATGAGAAGCCCACGCACTGCAACGAAGAGTAGCCCCCACTCGCCATAACTAGAGAAAGCCCGCACACAGCAACGAAGACCCAACGCAGCCAAAAATAATAAATAAATAAAATTAAATTAAAAATTTTAGAAAGGAAAAAAAAGATTCTGTATTTAAATTTGCATACAGTAAAAATTAGTTCCAATTTTCAAGGCTCCTTTTTCCCAACTCTCATATAATGATCAACTCTGTAATAACTACAGATAAAACTGTGCTAAACCATATCTTCTGTAAAGCAAATAAATATTCAATCTCTCCCAAAGACAATACTCTGACAATGACAAAGATAGCTTCTCTTTTCATTAAAAAAAAAGCACCACATGTAGACTAGAGTGTTTGCTCTCCAGTTTGAGTTGAACTTTCAACTCCCGCTATAGCACGTTATATTCAATCCTGGCTCTGTCCACATTAAACTGTCATTTTGTTTTGCCAGCTGCTGGCGTTCCATTTTCTCTGGAATACATGTGCTGGTCTTTATGTGGCTACTTCATTGACAGGTGCAAACACTGGACTGCTAAACAGTAGATAGAGGTGAAAATGAGTGGTAATAGAAAAGGAGATAACTTCCTAAGTAGGAAAATGTAAATTAAATAATTACAAAGATAATCGAACATTGTGACTAGACATAATTCATTATAAATATTTCTCTTTGTTTTGAATTTGTATATATATTTATAGCTAAAAGTCTATTAAATTAAGAAATAAGTTTTATTTACAACAGAAATTTAAGAATTATGATTCTTAAATTTATTTCCCAGTTTAAGCACTTAAAACATGTTAAAAAAACACCCAACAGTTAATAAATATAATCTAAATTTGGAATCAACAGCCAAGGTTTGTAATAACAGGAGTGCAATTATGTTTATTAACTGTCATATGATCAACCAGATTCCTTATCATATCCTCTTTCTCCTTTTCTTGTCAATCAAAGACTCATCACATTCTTTCATTTCTCCCAATTTCCACAAACATCCCTCTTCTGAAACTTGGGCCGTTCCTTCTGGGTTTAATGCCTCCTTGAGTCTCTCCTTTAAACCATCAAATATATTTCTATCAAAACAATGTTTCTAACTCATGAAGAAAGATGATATTCTGTCCCTAAAATTTCATTAATCTTGACTTCCATATTATCATTTTTTTTTCTGATTACCTTCTAAGCAAAGAACTAATTCTGAATACCAGTAATGTGCCAGCAGGTGCTAGCTATGGTGGCGGGTGGGGAGGGGAGAGTGATGCAACCATAGGAAGAGAGGAGAAGCAGCCTGTGTGCTTACAGTCTGGAAAGAAGAGACTTAAGAATTGAGAGCACTGAGGATAGACTAGGAGGCTGTATGCAGTCAGGCACTGATCACTGCGTAAGCCAGAAGGCAAAACAGAACATTTACCTCCATATATCACTGGTGAATTTTCTTCTAACAAAATTATTAGAATTCAATTTCAAAATTCTTTCAAAAATAGACAAGAGCCACAGGCACACAGCACTTCCCAAAGAGTAAGTTTGCTTTAGAACAACAGAGAACTCTTTCTGCCCTCACCTGTGAAGTACCAAGCAATAGCAGTCTATTACCAAGGAAGGCATAAGAGCATAGAGAGAGACTTACTCGGTGGCACAGGTGGATAGTTCTGCTGAAAGCTAAAGGTGGAGCAGCACACAGAGAAAAGCACTCTGTTACCCTCATTCCCATTCTAAGCACACACCCACTGCAAGAACATCAAGGTTGTGGCCCACTAAAAGGAACCATAGCTACAACCAAACTCAATTCAACTTTTGGCTAGATTGGCTCTACCGCTTACAATAACAGTCTGTTACAGGAAGAGGCATGCCATTTCCACGTGTGAACACTGTTTATTTCAGTCTCTACTATTCTACACGTGATGACTGATATTCAATCGAAAATTATGAGACAGACAAAAAGGAAAAGAACCTATTGTCAGGAGACAAAGCAATCAACAGAATCAGATTCAAAGATAACCCATGGATCATGGAACTATCAGATGAGGACTTTAACTATAATTAAAATGTTAAAGAATCTAGGAGAAAAAGTGAACAATATAGATGGTAAACAATAGATAATTTCAGCAGAGATTCGGAAAATGTAAAAAAAAAAGTCAAATGTAAATATTAGAAATTTTTTAAAAAGATGAAGAAATTAATTTCTTTGATTAATCAATACAGCTGAGGAAAACAATTAGGAAATTTGAAGGTAGGTCAAAAAAATACCCCAAACTGAAACACAAAGAGGAAAAAGTCGTTTAAAATCAATGATCGGAATATCCAAGAATTTGGGGACAATATCAGATGGTCTAACATATGTGTAATCAGAATCTCAGAAGGAGAAGGGAGAGAGAATAGGGCAAGAGACATAATTAAAGATAATGGTAAGGAGTTAATGAAAGACACCAAACCCCAAATTCAAGAAAGTCCATTAGGACAGAGAGAAAGAAAGAGAGAGGAACAACAAACACTCCAAAACACATTATCGTCTAACTGTTGAAAAGCAAAGAGAAAGAAAAAGTTCTAAAGGCATTCCAAAGTAAAAGACACATTACAGACAGAGAAACAAAGTTAAAATATACAGTAGACTTTTTGTCTGAAACTATGCAAGACAAAAGATAAGAGAGTGACATCTTCAAAGTATTAAAGAAAAGAAACTGTCAACTCAGGCTTCCATACTCAGAAAAAAATCTGTCAAAAATACAGGCAAGGGCTTCCCCGGTGGCACAGTGGTTGAGGGTCCGCCTGCCGATGCAGGGGACACGAGTTCGTGCCCCGGTCCGGGAAGATCCCACATGCCGCGGAGTGGCTGGGCCCGTGAGCCATGGCCACTGGGCCTGCGTGTCCGCCGCAATGGGAGAGGCCACAACAGTGAGAGGCTCGCGTACCACAAAAAAAAAATAAATAAAATAAACAGGCAAAATAAAGTTTTTTTCAAACAAGCAAAAGCTGAGAGAATTTGTTGCCAGCAGACCTGCACTATAATCGCTGCAAAAGGAAGTTCTTCAGGAAGAAAGAAGATGATACCGGGCAGAAACTTAGATATATATAAAAAAAAAAAAGCTCCAGAAATGGTATAAATGAAGGTGTCAAATGCAAACTTTACCATGGCAAATCATATCCATTTTTGTTACATGAAAGTATCTATATTAAATTATAATCTTCTGAAGAATATAGCATGTTAGAAACTCCAAAGAACTGTACTTTCGAGGGACACATTGGAAAAGATCATCCAAAGGCATTTTGAGCAAGACGAATGGACAAATATGAGTTGCACAGTGACTTTCTGGAGAACTCTTAAACACTATCTTTACTGCTGAAGACTAAGCTATTTGGTGGGAGATTTCCAGGGGTTCCTACAAATTGCAATGACTTCTCACTGATCTCTTATCAACCAGCTGCTTCGGTGCTTCGGTCTGAAATCTTTTTTTTGTTGCTTTCCTAATAGATGTTCTCCTAGCTATTCCAGTGGTTGTGTAAGAATCCCAAACGATTGAAATCTTTCTAATTTAAGTATAAAATTTACTTTTAAAATACACTTATGCCTTATTTAATGTAAACCAGACAGAAATGTTATGAATCTTAATCAGAATCCACTTGCATATATTCAACTAGAGAGAAAGACCACCAGAATTACTCTCTAGGACGTTCAGCCTCATGTCTATCAGTTCTGGTGGCATGAAACACAGTATGGGTCCACCATATGCTTTCAGCCATTGGATTAACTGGACTCCATAACACTTCATGGCACTGGTTATAGGCAACTCCTTACTCTATTCTGGAGATATATATATATATATTCATATAGTCAACAGAAGAATGTTTCCCACATAGAAATTAGTGAAGGAGATCCTCAGGCTATATTCAAGATTTTTTAAAAGCCTAAAAATCAGTATACCTGATTCCCTAATAAGGCTGCATAGGCTAGCAAAACATAAGAACTTTTGGATTTGGCTGGCATAAAATCAATTCAGTGAGCTATCCTTGGTTATCTAAAGTTGATCACAAATGCAAGTTAGCAGCAATATGTAATAGGTGAATAAGGGGAAACAAATAGCTTTCCTTTAATTAGTTTAGTTTTTTGATGAACGAATGGAGACTACAACTGAGGCATTACATGAAGAAAAGTCTAAGTACCACCCTCCACGAAAATACATTCCTAAAGAAAGGGGAATTGAAATATGTTGTAATTTATACAAACTAATCCCTAGGGTTTGAGAAGAAACCTGAAGAGGTCAGGGCTGGAGAAACTGACAAGTTGGAAGAGCTGGACCCGGAGAGGGTGGCTGATAGTCCAATGCCGGCATCCAGTGGGGTGTAGCTACCTCAGGTTGACGGTGGTGAACGTCAGTATTAAAGCTGTTCTATGACAGTGTTTGTAATAGAATTCACAGCAGAACTAGTACATGCAATGATGGCAGTTAGGATGGGTGGCAGCATGTCAAATGTTCAGGGGGTGAGACCCAAGTCCCAGCAGTGTCAGGACTCCGGCAAATGACCTGGTGTTCAAGACTGGCCCCAATTCCCAGGGAGAACTGGAAAGAAACCCACAGCTGAAACCCAGGTAAATGGAATAAAGCACACCATGCAGTGTGAGGGGTCAGGTGGCTGCCCTGTGGGCTCCTGAATGACATTTCCTCTGTTACCACCAAGGTGATATTACATGTGGTCAGGACCTAGCATCTGCCCTATGGCTCAGAGTGTCCAGGGAAGAATAGCAATTGATACTAATCTCTTCTTTTCCTGATTTCCACAACAATCTTAAGCCCTTAAATGAAATTATACTTAAATATTGCAAACTCTACAAGTAAAATGTTATTATTCTTCCCCAGCAAAAATAAACAAGAAGACAAAGCATAAAACCTTTCAAGTGATTTTTTTTTTTTTTTTTTTTTTTTTGTGCAGTACGCGGGCCTCTCACTGCTGTGGCCTCTCCTGTTGCGGAGCACAGGCTCCGGACGCGCAGGCTCAGCGGCCATGGCTCATGGGCTCAGCCGCTCTGTGGCATGTGGGATCCTCCCAGACCAGGGCACGAACCTGTGTCCCCTGCATCGGCAGGCGGACTCCCAACCACTGCGCCATCACTTGATTTTTTGTTAAAAATCAAGTGATTTTTAACAAAAACCATTTTTCATTTGTGGAACAAACGTTGGGTATTATTTTCACCAAAATATTTTCAGTCCCAAATATACTGAAAGTACTTATTTATCATCAAACTACTTAGAGTAGAATAATACAGAAAGTCAATGCCACCTTTCAGTTGAAGTTTAAATATGGTATTACTCAGATTTTTCAATTTTGGTCTCTGACAACAGAATCTAAAGATGCATTCACTTTAGCGGCAAATGACAAATTTGATTTTAAAATAAAAAACAAGTAATTGTTGTGTATGATTTCAATTATCTCTACATTTTAAAGTTATTCCTATTCAGGAATTCCCTGGCGGTCCAGTGGTTAGGACTCAGTGCTTTCACCGCTGTGACCCCGGCAAGCCGCACGGCACAGCCAAAAAAAAAAAAAAAAAAAAGCTACTCCCATTAGAAAACAAAGATCCAGTGCGATAAGGAAAATTCTTTTGTGTCAACATAATCTATCAAAATACAGTAAATATCCTTTGACAGTCCCTGAAGACCATACAACCGTACACGTGTCCGGGACTGTCCTAGCTCTGTATGACTCCACCACCCTGGGCTGCCAGGTCAACAATGAGCAAAATGCTGGCTTTTTCACACAGCTCTGCAGAACTATGAACTACCTGCTTTATGAAGGCAAGCCCAGGGGAAAAATAACGAAATAATGAAACAATGAACAGGTTATATGATTTTCTTCTCTGATGGAGTGTATTTTCAACTTCACAGGCAGCTCAATCAAATAAAAGGGATGTACAGGAGAGGAATGGGAAAGATCTTCCTTTCACCCACCTTGCCTATAATACTCTACACCCATAATAATTCCATATCCCATAGTAATAATAATTTTTTAAAAATTACTAGCTTGCAGGGTGACTACGGTCATACTTGCAAAACTATTGCAAAAGTACTTCACCTTGCAATTCTTGAATGTTTAAAGAACAACATTCTAGAGCTTTTATTAAAGTTTTTCCTTATGTCCAAATTGCTTTGTATTGAATGAACTTTAAGAATGGGAATACGACTGACTTTGTCCCCTGTCCCATTTCCCACATGGAAGGGTCCTGATGCTTTCTGCAGATCTAAGCGCGCACCATATGTTCCATCAGCGCAGACAGGTGACCCCATGGAAGCTCAGAAGTCTTCCAGGGAAGCATTTACTGGGTGCAGCCTTAATTAACTAATTACCCTGGAGCGGGGGCTGTGGGAGGGAAACCTGGGAATGTAAGTTAACCTTGCTTTGTGAAACCTCAGTATTTGAAATGTTTTACAGCTATCAAAAAATAAACTTTACACAAAAACGCTGTCCAAATACAAATTTCATGTTGTGAAATATTTCATAAATAGAAATCACACAGCAATGTTCCTATTGTGCTTTTCAGACTGGTTGAACACTCAGTTTATCACTGTGTGCGCCGCTGGGTGAAGCACGTGTGCTGTTCCCACCGAATGACACAGATTTCAAAAAATAAGTATGATTAATTAGATAAGGTAAATGACTGATGTAAAAACTTCCTGCAGCAAGCTCTCTGTTTGGTCATTTACACGTGGTCAAGATGACAAAACCCTTTAAAGACAATTTTTAAGAAGTCCAACTACCTCAATATAATAAAATATTTAAAGGAGAGAAACAGGAAAATGGTAACCAGAGTGCATATAGAGAGAGCTAATCTACAATGAAGAATACACCACATGGGGAGGTGATGGAAGGGAACACTCTTTATAATAGGATCATTATTAACAAAAGTGTATATGAGAGTAATAACGGTGAGCTAGAAAAATATATTTCCCTTTAAAATCGAGTCAATTCCTATGAAAATGTAAACTCCAGCTTATGTCATCTCTCCCCTCCCCCAGTCCAATTTTTACAATAAGTAAAAGTTACACATTAACTTCCGAGTCTCCCAGCTGACAAAATGTACTCTTAAGCTTCGGAAACATCTAGATAACAGTCATTACGGTCAGAAGGAGAGACTGTGACACTAGGAGAAAACCCTACTGAAATGACACCTTCTCAGAGACGCTGTCTGCCTTTGTCTCCCCTTCATGGTGTCTTTCCTGTAGGGGAGAACAGTGGTATTTCTGCCCCTTGTCGTTGGGACTTTGGAAGCTCAATTTTGATGGGTAAATTCGGGACTTTGGAGTTTCTAGTCTGCAATTCTAGGATTTAGTTAGGGCCCTGGGTTTGCTGTAGGGAAGGGGTTGCCCTGTCCCCGTCTCCAACCCCACTCTGCAATGCTCCTGCCATCATCTCAGAGCCTCAGACCACAGACCCCTGGCACACACCCTGATCTCAAGGCAGCTGACAGAGGTTTATGGAACAGGACACTGCCTCGGCCACAGACTCCCTAAGTCCCAGGCTTGGACTACAGCCCCTCGCCCAGTAAGGCTGGGCCCCCCGCCCCAGGTCAGCAGGCAGCCCTGCATGCTCAGCCCCGGGGACGGGGTGTTGCTTTTTGTTTTCTTGCTTTGTTGTGGGCCTCCTCCCCCCACCCACCCCCACCAAATACTTCCCAGATCTGGATTCTAAAAATCTTACTTCTAGAACCCAGTCATTGGTCAGTCATGTGCCGCATTCCCCAAATGTCCTTCTCCCCCTCAGGAAATTCCAGTTGTTGATACTTCCTAACTCTCTGCAAAGTGGAAGCGCTCTTAGAGGAGAATGCTTTTTCTCAAGTCCTGGGGTTTCCTTCCAAGTGGAGTGACTGCCACCAGTATTAACACCCCGGCCTCCCTCTACCTGCTGCTCTACTTCCCTCTTTCTCCTCCGAAAGGAGAGAAAGTGGTGGGTTCGAGTGGTGACCCATCTGCCTGGTGAGTGAGCGAGAGGGCTATACCTTTTCCTGCCCCCGTTTGGAGCAAGGATGCCACAGCGAGCATGATTCTGCTCTGTTCTCCTGCCCTGAGTGTTGGAGAGGTAGATTCCGCCCCCTGGGGGAGAAGGAGGGAGAACACGGGGACACGTAGAAACAAGACAAAAGAGTCTGGGAAACCAAAAGATTCTAGTGGACAGACTCTTTCCAGGAAGTGCTGTACCTTGGCCATATGTGTCACCCATCAGCCTCTAAGCTTTCTAAACGTCAACGTGGAAAAGGAGCTTTGACCGGTTGCACGATTCACAGGGCCCACAAGATAGATCGATTGTTCAGAGAAATGCAACTATTCCCATAACTAAGCTCAGAAGAAAGTTCGCCACAGGATCATTTTAAAGGGAGGTATTGGGTAATGCAGTGAGCAGTGTCTCTGCACAGTCCACACAATAAGCCAACATTGAGACGAACATCACAGACCTACTTCTTGATATGCCCTTTAATATAGACCAATGGCACCGCCGTAGGCCAGGTAGAAGCAACTCTGATTATCTGGGGGTAAGGAGGTTACTAGCATATAATTCATGGATGTATGTCTCTGATAGCATGAGCTAGTCCACGGTTGATTTAGAATAGTCCATGAGCAGGGCTTCCCTGGTGGCGCAGTGGTTAAGAATCTGCCTACCAATGCACGGGACATGGGTTCGAGCCCTGGGTTTGCTGTAGGGAAGGGGTTGCCCTGTCCCTGTCTCCAACCCCACTCTGCAATGCTTCCACATGCCGCGGAGCAACTAAGCCCGTGCGCCACAACTACTCAGCCTGCACTCTAGAGCCCATGTGCTACAACTACTGAAGCCCGTGTGCCACAACTACTGAAGCCCGTGCACCACAACTACTGAAGCCCATGCGCCTAGAGCCTGTGCTCCACAACAAGAGAACCCACCACAATGAGAAGCCCGCACACCGCAACGAAGAGTAGCCCCTGCTCGCCACAACTAGAGAAAGTCGGTGTGCAGCAATGAAGACCCAACACGGCCAAAAATTAATTAATTAATTAATTAAAAAAAAAAAGAATAGTCCAAGAGCAAATGGACTTTCCAACTGCACATCTTTCAGGGAGTCTCCAGGAAGCCTCTGATAGATACTGGGCAGTCATGAGTTAGAGATTATACACACTAGAAAGCGCTTGGAATGTGGCTTCTCTGTGTTGCTAATTTAATAGAGATCCACGAAGCCATGGTGACTAAGCCAAATAAACCACCACGCTCAGGACAACGGTGGCATCCTCCTGGATAAGGTAAGGGGCCTGATGAGGACGCATCGGTGAGGGGAAGAGAAGTCAGAGCCCCCTGCCCAGATGCACGCAGAGGGAGTAGGGGGAATCGGGTGTCTGAGACTGTTTGCAGGTGAAGGTGTCCCGGGGTGTGGTCCTGTGGGTGGGTCTTACCGTAGGATGCTCTTCCTTTGAAGCCTTCTTTGGACTCTTGACTCTTTTGGCCTTAGAAGGCAATGAAACGGTGAAGGAAGAACGTGGCCTCGGAGCGCCTGCACTCCCGGGCTGTGAGGGCCACGGGGACAAGGTGGTTTCTTTCTCCTTGATGGCTCTGGGGCTCTGGCACAGAAAAAGAGCCAGCTCTGTTATTCCCACTATACATGCCTCCGATTCGCCTCCCTCTCTTTTCCTCCCTTGTCCTCCTCTCCTGAGCTAGAATCGCAGTCCCGAAGGGCCTGGATCTACTCTTGCTCCCTGTCCCACCATCCCCGGTCCCCCAGCGCCCCCGCTCCTGCCTGATTTCATTTGCAGGTGAGGCCCAATTTTCCATTCCTCCCACAGATGCTCGTGTGCTGAGAAAAACATACCAAGAGATCAGTGTTTTCTGGAAGCACCTGGAAAGGTGGGGTCTTGGTGGAGTGGGGTGAGGTCGTAGCTTGAGGTGGGTGTCGTATTTGTACGGAGGTGGAGGTGGGCATCAGGGGCCGCAGGCAGGAGCAACGGGACAGGAGTCTGAAGGGCCAGGGCATTGAGCCCGGGGGTTGGGACGCCAGTGACACCTTCCATTCTCACTCCCTCCTCACTGCTCTCACCCACCAGTCCCTCATCTCCCATGCACACGTCTTGCCTCACTTTTAAGTGTTTTCTCCTTCAAACTTGGATGTGGGAAAGTGAAAAGCCTCGGGATGGTGTGTATAGGTTCTTCAAGCCAGATGCCCAAATAAGAAATTAACAGAGTAAAAGGAAAAAAAAAAAAGAATTTAAATGCAAACCTTGGCGACTATAGCATCCAACTTTCTTGTCATTTCAAGGTCCGCTTTCTGTTTATTAACCTGTGAAATTAAAGACCCATGTCATTTGTTATCATTTGCAAAGATTAAGAAAGAGAATTTTTGGTAAACTTCTTAAGCAATGGAAGAGTGGCATTTTAAACCATTTCACTGTCCAAACTATTATAGGAATATAAATTATAATACTGAATGTAAATTAGAAGAGAAAATAAATTTGCACCCAGAAAAAAAAGTACTTTATAATAGAGATTATAGGAAAACATGCAATTGTTTGCTTATGTGTATTTATTTTATTAACATTATTGTGTACCAGGCACTGCACTAGACTCTTAGAATAAATAATACATAAACCTTGCCATCAAGCATTTAGGTTCTAGCAGAAAATGGGTTTCTAAAATGCTCCAATTAGGGAATTCCCTGGGCGTCTAGTGGTTAGGACTCTGAGCTTCCACTGTTGGGGGCAGGGGGTGGGTTCAATCCCTGGTGGGGGAACTAAGATTCCCACAAGCCATGAGGTTGGGAAAAAAATTAATTAAATGCTTCAATTAAAAAAAAATTTTTATATATACCAAAAAAGGAAGCAGTGCAAATGTTAGTTAGAAATAATAAAAATATGACCATCCGACTTGAGGAAGAGAACAATAGCTACAGTGTTGAATCTCCCTGTGTAATTGTAAGTGTCCCATGACCACCACCCTCCCAACCAGGTAATCACTATTCTGAATTTTGTGCTCGGGATTCCCTTTTATTTTTTTGATAATTTTTTGTCGCTTTTATAGGCTTATCTTTTTACCCCATTGGTATCCTTAAACAATATACAAATTTAGTTTTGCTTATTTTTAAACCTTGTTTAAAAATCATAATGTATGTGTTCTTCCTCCACTTGTTTGTTCCATAGTTTCTGAAATTAACCCATGTTGATACTGGAAACGGTTCATTCATATTGGCTGCTATATTCAAGTGTATGAGTAGAGCATAATTTATTAATCCATTCGCTGTCAATGAACATTTGGGAAATTCTAATTTCTTTTATACATAATATGGCTTTGAATGTTCCTGTACCTGTTCCCCCAGGCACATGTGCTAGGGATCTTCTGTGTGACATTATATGCCTAGGAGCGGAACTCTGGGGCATATGTTAAGAGAATGATCAGCTTCAGAAGATAACCCAAATTTGTTTTCCAAAGTTTTGGTAACAATATACATAGTCCCCAGCAGTTTATGAGAATTCTCTACTCCACATTCTCACCAACACTTGGTACTTTTATATTATTAATGAAATCAAGCACATTTTCAATCAATGTTCATTGGCCATTGAGTTTCCTCTTTTGTGAAGGGCCTGTTAAAAACTTTTGCCCGTTTTTCTATTGGGTGGTTTTTTTCTTATTGATTTGAAGGAGTTATTCACGTATTCCTGAAAACAGCTTTGTGAATACATAAATGGTGCGAATATCTTTGCCAAATTGGTGGCTAGATTTTAAACTTTCTTTGAGGGGGTCTTCTGATGAAAAGGGGCCCTTAATTTTTGTGGGGTTGAAATTTTCAACTTTCCTTTTATGCTTTATTTTGTGTCTTGTTTAGGCAATAATTTCTACTTGGATTTCATATGATTTGTTCCCTAGAATTTTAAAAGACTGTTTTCCCTTTATATTTGAATGCTTAATCCATACAAAATGGGTATGCATCATGTGAGGTAGGGAGCCAGTTTCATTTTATGCAATTGTTGAATCAATTGTTAAGCATCTTTAGTGAAAATTCCACCCTATTTACATTGATCTGTGATACTGATATATATTATTTACGTATGTCTGGTTCTGCTCTGGGTTCTCTATTTTCTCCCAATGGTCTATCCCTGGCCCAGTATCATGATGCCCTAATTACCTTAAATTTATATTAATAGCTTACAGGAGAAATCGCTCCCTACTCCATCATGTCATTGTTTCACTTTGTTTCCTAGCTATTCTTGACCCTTGTTCTTCCATATTAATTTTAAAATAAGCTTGTCAATTCCATGAAAAACCTTGTAGTAATTCTGGTTGGAATTTTATTGAATATAGAGATCAGTTTGGTGAGAACTATTATCTCTAAGATAATCTAGTTTGCCTATGGCGACTAAGTTATAGCTCTCCATTTATTTAGTTTTTGTAATCCCCTTAAGTTTTTTTTAAAGTCTTTATTAATCCCAGTCAATAATTTTTTTTAAGTCTTTATTGAATTTGGTAATATTGCTTCTGTTTTATGTTTTGGTTTTTTGGCCGCGAGGCATGTGGGACCTTAGCTCCCCAGCCAGGGATCAATCCCGCACCCCTTGCATTGGAAGGCGAAGTCTTAACCACTGGACCGCCAGGGAAGTCCCAATAGGTTTTATAATTATTTTCCATGGAGATTTTTACAAATTTTTATGAGATTTATTTATGAGCCCTTTATAAACTTTGCTATTTAATTATAAATTTTTATAAATTATAATTTCTCCTAATTTTTGATTGAGAAATCCAATTGATTTTAGAATGCTGATCTTCTATCCAGCGATCTTGTTAATTTAAATAATTTGTCTTTAAGTGTTTTGCGAGGTTGGCTAAGTGGACAATTGCATCCTCTTTGAGTAATAACAGTTTTCTTGTTTTCCATTCTACTCCTCACACCTCTTGCTGTCTTTTTTTCTTATTCTATTACACTGGCCAGAATTTCCAAAATAACTAAAAAAATGGTATTAGGCAACCTTACCTTGTACTGATTTTAAAGAGAATGCTTCCTGTGTTTCACCAAGAAGTCTGTTTGCTGTAGGTTTTACTCTTTAGCAAGGTAAAGAACTTCCTCCTACTTCTCATGGGACAGCGGTGTGTATGTGCACACCTGTGTGTGCATAAGATTGGATGTTATTTTTTCTCAAAGAATTTGCATCAACTCAGAATATCATATAATTTTTCTCCTGTAATCTGATTGTGTGGGGAATTACATTAATAGCTTTTGCCCAAATCCTTTTAGAACTTGTTGCATTATTTTGAATGTTATTTTTTCTCAAAGAATTTGCATCAACTCAGAATATCATATAATTTTTCTCCTGTAATCTGATTGTGTGGGGAATTACATTAATAGCTTTTGCCCAAATCCTTTTAAAACTTGTTGCATTCTTTTGAATGTTGCAGCTTGAGCCTAATATTGTTTGTGAGATTCATCCATATTGTTACCTGTCACTCTAAGTTATTCCACAACTAATTTAATTTACTCTAGTTTAGATGGACATTTGAATTGTTTCCAATTTGGGGCTATTACCGACAATGCTGCCCTGAACATTCTTGAAAATGTCTCTCTTTTGTGAGTCATTCTAAGGTATCCTCATCTTAAACAATAGTAGAAGATTTGCCAAACAATTGTCAAAATTAGTTCTACTACCTTTTGAGAGTTATGAAAGTTCCCCTTGCTTCACAACTTTGCCAACACTTAGTACTGTAAGCCTTTTATTTTTGTTCTTAAACAATCAATCTGGTGTGAGCAATACTGTTTCTTCATGGTTTTACTCTGTTTCACTTATTGTTGAGGAGATTGGATATATTTTTGTAGGTTCCTCATCTGAATTCCCACTTTTCAACTCTTTGCCTATGTTTCTAGTGGATAGTATGTCTTTCATTAAATTGATTTTAGGGCATATTTATATTTTTGGGGTACTCATACTTTGTCAACTCTATGACGTGTGAAATCATCACTACAGTCAAGATAATGAACATACCCACCACTCCCAAAAGTTTCCTTATGCCTCTTTGTCAGTCAGTCCTGCCTCATCACCAGGCAACCACTGATCTGCTTTCTGTCACTATACATTAGTTTGCATTTACGAGAATTTAAAGTAAGTTGAACCGTACAAAGGTATTCTTTATTTTGTCTGGCTTCTTTCACTCAACATAATATTTCTGAGATTCATCCTTGTTGCTGTGTATAAGAACGATCCATTTCTTTTTATCTCTGAGTAGTATTCCACTGGGTAGATAAGGTACAACTTATCTACCCATTCACCTATTAATAGACATCAGGGTTATTTCTCCTACGAACATTTACATACAAGTCTTTGTGTGAATATACATTTTTACTTACCTCAGATAAATACTTAGGAGTGGAATAGCCAGGTCACATGATAAGTATAGATATAAATTTTTAAAAGTATTTAAATATTTTCTAAAGTGGTTGGATATTTTACATTCTCACCAGCAGTAAATGAGAGTTCTAGGTGTTCCTCGCTTTTGACAACACTTGATGCGGTCAGATTTTGACATTTTAGTCAGTGTAGTGAGTATATAGTGAGTGATAATATCTCCCTGAGATTTTAATTTGTATTTCCCTAAAGATTAATGATGCTGAGCATCTGTTCATGTCATAGTTCGCCACCCATACGTCTTCTTTGGTGAAGTGTCTGTTCAGATTGTTTGCCCATTTAAAAAATTGGGCTGTTGACAGTGTTACTGAATTGTAAGACCATTTTATGTATTCTAGATGCAAATCTTTTGTTAGGTATGTTTTGCAAATATTTTTTTCCAACTCTGTAGCTTGCCTTTTCAGTTTTCTTTTAACATTCTGAAGAGCAAAAGTTTTTAATTTTGATGAAATGCAGTTTACACTATTTAAAGAAATCTCTGCCAAACCTGATGTCACTAAGATCCTTTCTTGTGCCTTATTCTATTAATTTGTGGGTTTAGCTATTACATTTAGATTTATGATTCATCTCAAGTAAATTTTTATATGAGGTATGAGGCAAGGGTTGAGGATCATTCTTTGCCTATAGCTATCCAATTATTCCAGCATCACTTGTTGAAAGGATCATCCTTTCCTGCTTGAATTGCCTTGGCACCTTTGTCAGAAATCAATTCATCCTATATGACCCAAAGGGTCTACTTCTTGGCTTTCTATTCTATTCCATCAATCTATACGTTTATCCATATGCCAATATCACTTTATCTTGACTACTGTGCCTTTAAAGGAAGTGCTGAATTCAGGTTGTGTGAGTGCTTTCTCCAGCTTGTTCTTTTTCAAAATTGTTTTAACTATTCAAGGTCCATGAATTTCCATATACATTGTAGAGGAGCTTGTTGATTAAAAAAAAAAAAGCCTGCTGGGATTTTGATTGGGATTGTATTGTATCTATAAATCAATTTAGAGATAACTGACAGATTAATAACATGCATCTTCTGAATCACGAACACAGTATGTTTCTCCATCTAGTTAAGTCTTCGGTTTCTCTCAGCAGTGTTTTGTATGGTTTTGTACATTTTCTGTCAAATTTATCCATAACCATTTCATATTTTTATGTTATCGCAACTGGAGTTTTTTAAAATTTCAATTTTTGATTGTTCATTGTTAGTACATAGAAATGCATTATTTTGATCTTTGTAACCTTGCTAAATTCACTTATTAATTCTAGTAGTTTTTTTGTAGATTCCTTAGAATTTCCTATATAAATGATCATGGTTATCTGGGAATAAAAACAGTTCTACTTTTTCCTTTCTAATCTGGATGCCATTTCTTTCTTTTTCTTGCATATTATATTGGCTAGGACCTAAAAAACAATGTCTAGTGGAAGTGATAAGAACAGAGAGTCTTGTCGCATTTTCTGATCCTAGACTTAAAACATTTAGGCTTTCACTATCCAATGTACTAATGGTTATGTTTTGTAGGTGCCCATTATAAGCTTTAGAAGGTTTCCTTCTATTCCCAGTTTGCTGAGAGCTTTTATCGTAAATGTATACTGGACTTTCTCAAATGCTTTTTCTACATCTATCTGCCCCCTGACTCCAACGTTTTACATTTTTCCCACATGCAAAATACATTCATCCTCATCCAAGGCCTCAAAAAATCTCATTCTATAACGGCATCTGCTTGAAGTCAGGATCTCATTACTTAAATCAGGTTTAGGTGCAGTTGAGGCTCCTTGAATAAGTCTATCTTGATTGGAAGACCCAGGAACTGAAGAGACAAGTTATCTGACCCCACAGCCAACATACCATGATGGGACATAGGATAACCACTAAAGACTCTCCCCTTGGGTCATGGATTTATCTATTCCCACTGGAAATGTGTGATGGTTCCTAGGCACAGAAATTCAGACATGTATTTTATTAGAGTAAATGTCTGGGTTACCAAAATATCAGTTTTCTAGCTGAATGGCCAAATGCTGGCATGTTACAGGTAATAGAACTGGACAGACCTGAAGCATGGCTCAGAGGGAACTCAGGCAACAAGGAAACCACTAACGGAATCAAAGCCCACTGCAAAGATAACTCAATGCTGTGCCCTCAGAATGAGCGGCTAGAACAACCTTTGTAACTCCTTTCTATCTCAAGTCTGGATTGTTCCTAGAAATAAGGTGCACTGGGATGAAGTAGATAGAAAATTAGTTAAGGGTAAGAGTTCAATTATGGTAGTTTTCTGATAAGGACCCTCTTTTTTGTTAGCTTCACGATCAATGAAAGTTCAGGTTACAAAATCTACATATAAAAATCAGTAGGGAGGACCTGCAAGGAAGTGGAGACGCAGCAGGTCGAAAGGAGGGTCTCTGGAGTGTGGCGTTCCGGAGTTTGGAGATGAAGAAACTGAAGTGCAGAAAAGTTGAATGGCTGGCCGAACAGCAATAATGGAGAATAATGGCAGAGTGTGGATTCAGTCCCAGTCAAATCCCAGTCAAAACGATAGCTAGGAGCATGGCATCCAGAATCCAGTGTGCTCAGATGCCACAAGTGCTTTCTACTAACTTCTTCCCTAATGGGAGGTCTCTGAGTCTCAGTTACCTGGGAAGACGACAACACTGCCAAGTTTGAAGCTTACAGCTTTAGACCTTTCTGAGTTACACAATCACAAGGAGGAGATTGAAGTATTTTCTGTGAGAGGGGGACTTGAAGGGCGAAAAAAGCCTGTGTGGTCTGACTTAGAGGCAGAGAAATTGGTGGAATTGTATCAGTTCAAACTTTCAAAAGAGAAAAGAAACTCACTTCAGGATAAGCCATGAAGTATGGCCATTTCCAGACCAAGTCTTTTTGTGATGAGGAGGATGAATATCCTGAAATGTGAGAAGAGAAATGGCACATGGTTCATAATTATACAGAGTTTCTCTATTGTTCAAGACCCAAGTCCACAGTTAACTCTAGCTGACTCTAGCTGAAATCACTCACATAAAAAACACTGATTTCTAGGGAATCATTGTCTACAAGGTCTCCAGTATGATCCTCAAATCAACACTTGGATGCGGGTATTATTAAAGCCATTTTATGAATAAGGAAGCAGAAGCTCACCAAGATTAAATGACTTGCCTCAGGACACAGAGGTGTTAATTGGCACAGCTAAGAGTGGAAATCCAAACTTCTGACTTCAAATTCTGGGCTCATTTCATTAGGGCATAAAAGAATGAGTATACTAACCAACTAAGCCAAGTCATTGGATCACCAAAGTAAGATGCTACTCTGCATCTATCTAGCATCATAACTTAGGCTGTAAAACTCAAAGTAGATTTTTGGCCCATTAGAGAAGGACAAGAAAACTAAACGATTCATCTCAATGGTAGCATAACTACCTTTAGTTTGCTCTGCTCCAGATCAGACAAAGGGAGCAATAGTTTTCAAATGGAATACTGCAGCCAATGACTTTAGATTTCCATGACACTTCTTAATTTTTTATGTAAACTTTATAAATCCTAGAAAAACATTTTGCATTCTATCATTAATCAAATGTTAGGAAGTTCCAGCTATGCAACAGGCATTGTCATAAGTCCTAGGAATATAAAGAAGAATAAAAGGTATCCTGGTCTAAGAATACTTCCTAGTATTGTAGAAGAATGAAACCACTGAAACGCGTATTACACAATACAAGTGAAATTAAACAGAATGAATAAAGTACAGAGGAAAGACTCTTCCAGGGGAGTCAGAGAAGTCTTTGCAGAGGTGATATTTGACCTGAAACTTGAAAGATGACTAGGAAAAAGAGGTAAAGGTACATTATAGAAACTAGCTCTTTTATGTTATTTTGAATTATATTCAGGGCCAAGTATGAGAAGTGGGGAGGGGTTAATTTCCTGGGTTACATAGCATGTTCATAAGTTTCCAATGGCTATCCCCTGTGTCATGATGTCAGGTTGGCTTCAGATTTATTAATTATTATAAGTTTTGACCATGGCTTCAGGTTTTAAAGACCCACAGTGAATTTTATTTTATTTTCCAGCTTTACTGATACATAACTGACATAACATTTTGTAAGTTTAAGGTATAAAATGTTTTGATTTGGTATACTTACATACTACAAAATGATTACCACCGAAGCACTAGCTAACACCTTCCTCAGTCACATAATTATCATTTTTGTGGTGAGAACATTTAAGATCTAATACTCTCTTACCAATTTGCAAGAAAATGACACAGTATTATTAACTATAGTTATCATGCTGTACATTAGATCCTCAGAGGGTAGATTTTATTAATGGACATTTTTTAAGCATGGGAGCCCTTATTTTATAAAAGGTACAGTATCTTTTTGGATTAAGGAATTGAAAAAAAAATATCAGTGATTTTTGAGTTTCAAAGGCTAAAAAGACCTGTGTCTGGAAGAGTTTCAAGGAATCAAGTTTGCTCAGGAAACAAACTGAATTTGCTTTAAAAATATGCATCACCTTATTATCATATCTGGAGCTCTGGGAGAAATAAGGAAAGCTTTCCTTAGGAGATCTTAGAGGACTGCCTCGACCCATGTGAATGTGAAAATACAATCTTGGGGGCCAACAGACAGATATGACGGGGGAAAAGAGATGTTCCTGGATTAGAAAAGGAGAGGAGAAGTTTTACGTGTTCTGGATGCAAAACAGTTGCTACAGTCCAAAGAAATCCCACAGAACAAAGCCCAGCCTTACCTGTCATTTTTCTCCAAAAGGAGCTTGGATCCAGGAACTGCTCATTTTAAAGCCAAAGATAGTCTTTACTTGTAAAGGGGATTGGGGAAATACTCTTGAAAGTTGGGGTAGTTATAAAAAGGATTTCAGAAGAAAAAAAATAGATAACTTAAAAAAGACCAACATAAATACTCATAGCATTACTGGGGTGAGTTTCAAGGCAACACATTTACTGTAGGTGGGGATGCAGTATTGTGATGGTTAATATTTAACAACCCACTCTCTGGAAAAAATAATAAACTTATTTGTAGTGTTAAAAAAAAAAAATCAGTAGGATTTCTATACACTAACAACGAATTATCTGTGAGAGTAAAAAGAAAATGATGCCATTTACAATATCACTAAAAGCAATAAAATATTTAGGGATAAATGTAACCAGGGGGGTGAAAAATCTCTACACTGAAAACTACAAGACACTGATGAAATAAATCAAAGAACATACAAATAAATGGAAAGAAACTTCATGCTCATGGATTGGGAGAATTAATATTGTTAAAATGTCCATACTACTCAAAGCCATCTATACAGTCAATATAATCCCTATCAAGATTCCAGCGGCACTTTTTACAGAAGTAGAAAAACAATCCTAAAAATTATATGGAGCCACAAAGTCCCCCAAAAACCAAAGCAATCCTGAGAAAGAAGAATAAAGCTGGAGGAATCATACTTCCTGATTTCAAACTATATTATAAACCTATAGAGTCAAAACAGTATGGTGCTAGCATTAAAAACAGAGACCTAGACCAATGGAACAGAATCAAGAATATGGTCAACTAATATTTGACATGGCAGCCAAGAATACTCAATGGAGAAAAGACAGTCTCTTCAATAAATGGTGATGGGAAAATTGAACAGTCACATATAAAAGAATGAAACTAGACCCCTATCTTACACCACTCATAAAATTAACCCAGAATGGATGAGGGACTTAAATGTAAGACAGGAAACCATAAAACTAGATGAAAACATAGGGAAAAAGCTTCTTGACATGGGTCTTGACAATGATTTTTTTTTTGGATATGACACCTAAAGCACAAGTAACAAAATAAAAAATAAACAATTTGGGACTGCATCAAACTAAAAAACTTCTGCACAGCAAAAGAAATAATCAACAAAATGAAAAGGCAACCTACAGAATGGGAGAAAATATATGGAAATCATATATGTGATAAGGGGTTAATATCCAAAATACATAATGATCTCATAAAACTCAATAGCAAAACCCCAAATAATCCAATTAAAAAATGGGCAGATGATATGAGTAGACATTTTTCCAAAGAAGATGTTCAAACGGCCAACAGGTACATGAAAAGGTGCTCAACATCATTAATCCCTGGGAAAATACAAATCAAAACCACAATGAGAGATCACCTCCCACTTGTTAGAATGGGTTGCCACTGAAAAGACAAGAGGTAACAAGTGTTGTCAAGGATGTGGAAAAAAAGGAACTCTTGTGCACTTGTTGGTGGGAATGTAAATTGGTGCAGCCGGTATGTAAAACAATACACAGGTTTCTCAAAAAATTAAAAATGGAACTACCATATGATTCCACTTTTGGGTATTTATCCAAAGGAATCAAAACACTATCTTGAAAAGATATATGCATCCCATGTTCGTTGAAGCGTTATTTACAATAGCCAAGACATGAAAGCAACCTAAAAGTCCATTAATGGATGAATGGATAAAGAAGATGTCGTATATTTATCCAATGGAATATGATCCAGCCATAAAAAAGAAGGCAATCTTGCCATTTGAGACAACATGGATGGACCTGGAGGGCATTATGCTAAGTGAAACAAGTCAGATAGACAAAGACAAATACGGTATGATCTCATATATGTGGAATCTTAAAAAACAACAACAACAACAATAATAAAAAACTCATGGATACAGAAAACAGATTGGTGGTTGCCTGAGGCAGGGGGTAGAGGTGGGACCAAAATGGGTGAAGGTGATCAAAAGGTACAAACTTCCAGTTATAAGATAAGTAAGTCCTGGGGACGTAATGTACAGCACAGTGACTGTAGTTAACAACACTGTATTGTATATTTGAAAGCTGCTAAGAGACTAAATCTTAAAAGTTCCCATGATACGAAAAAAATTATGACGGGCATTCCCTGGATGTCCAATGGTTAGGAATCCATGCTTTCACTGCCGCAAGCTGTGTTGCACAGCCAAAAGGAAAAAGAAAAAAACTGTGTAACTTCACGTGATGATGGGTATTAAGTAACTAGGCATATTGTGGTGATGATTTTGCAATATACACATGTATCAAATCCATCATTATGCTGTACATCTGAAACTAATACGATGTTATACGGCGATTATATCTCAATTTGACCAAAAAAAAAAAAAAAAAAAAAAGGATAAAGGAAAGCCACCAAGCATAGGAATCACAGAAAGATTCAAAATTATTTCATATGCTTCTCCTAAAACTAACTAAGGGTACATCGTTCCATACATACTTTATTGCTTACCTATACTTACTGATCCTGCCTTTTTACTACAACCTCTTTGACTTTTTAAACTAGGCTCTTAATAGTCCAGAAAATAAACTGTATTGAAAACAGTAATAGACAAGCATGGAACAAAAACCCTTCAGGGAGCACGTCTTTTAATTTTTACAAAGTGACTCTGGTCAACCCCACCTTCTTCCACTCCTCCATCTGGCCACAATCACAAATCTCCATTTCTGGAAAAAAGCACTGTAGCAACAAAGAAAGCCCTAATAGCCACAAAGCCAGCCTCCCTTCCAAGTGAATAACAGAATCCCTTGGTGGGGGGAAGGGGGTGCCAAATAGTGATCTTGTTGGGCCCAAAGTTATGCCATGGAAACCCAGTCCTAAGAAGAACCTTAAGTACACTCCTTCTACTGAAAATATGAGCCTCCAGACCAGCTCTGAACACGCTGAAGGCTCTTGTGCTGTCGTGAGGTTTGCGACGCAAGATCTTGCTGCTTGGCAACAAGCGTGGTGCTCAACTTCTAAACAGCAAAATAAAACATGATTGGTTCCCCATGGGCAATATAATAGCACCAGTTAACCGCTTACAGTTCAAATAGAGCGGCAAAGTAATTCACAAACTGTGTAGTCCGTTCCTAGCATAGGCATGAACTCATTGATGGAGTAGTTTAATTTCTTCTCTGATACTGCTAACAAACTGACAGTTTAACATCTGCTTCCCACTCTATAAAAACACTTTGTATTTTAATGACAATGTGCACATTTAGTTGTTTGTTTTCAGAAGCAACTCCTGGACTGGGGGGAATGACAGAAGAGGAAGGGGGTGGGGCAGAAATCGACCACGTATACTCAGTTCATGGAGATGACTTTTATACGCCAGGGGTTTAAAAGTAAAGAGTTCAAAATAACACATTTGTTAACACATGGTTTCTGTGGATAGCTAACCATAATTTTTTTCCTGGCCTGCATTCCCAAGTTGGTTTCATAGAAGGCTTTATTGTAGTCCCAGAGCATTGTTTTGCATTAATTTCTATGACAAGGCACCCAAAACACATGGTGCTGAGAGTAACAAAACAGAGTTAGGGAAACAGTCATGACTTGGCACAAAGTGTGACAAGCTGTAAAAAAGGGAATGTTTCAATATCTGAAGTGGTGTTGATTTCCTATGAACAACCTTTTCTCTTCTAAACAGTATCATATTCTTTTCAAGCACATTTAGAACGCAAGTCAAGCTGTGTTTTATTTTTGATTATAATAAACACAGTCAGTTTACTGTAACAAAGACATAGTAGTGGTGATCAGTTGAAAGCCAAAGTACGACACCATGAGCTGGACGGGGGGTGAAGTCGGGGAGCCTGGGGGGGGGCGGGCGGGTAGTCAACTGATAAAATAAAAGACCAGCCGTCTGGAAAGTTCGCTTAAAAGAACATAAAAAGGCAGTGTTTTCTTATGAGACTAACACAGAATGCCAAAATATCTGGCTGGGCTCTTTTTTGTTGTCACTTACGGCAATTTGTAACTAAAAATAGTAAATCCTTCAAAATACTGGGCTCTCATATTTCTTTTTTTAATCCCTATAATAAAATACAAAAATTTTGTACACTGCTTTAAATTGTAATACTCTTTCTTGTATAAGACTCTTCTACATTGTACGTATATTTATTAAAGAACTACTCAAATTGTTTTCTCCAAAACAATCATTAAAAAATGTTTATAATTACGCATGCATTTAGATTATGGATAAAGGTGAAATGAAGAGTTCACAGTAAACAGTTACAAATAAAGTTTATAAAACTTTCATGATTAAGTTCCTGGATTCAAATTTATTAAGAAATAATGTAAATCCCCTTACCATTTCTTGCACTAATGATTTTTCAAACTCAAGCTCACATAGTAATTTGTCTCTGCCATTGATTAGCTGAAAGAGAGGAATATTACATTTTGATTAAAGGTAAGAAAACACTCAAGAGTCCTCCTCAGTGAAATCTAGTGAAACATTTTGATTCTAAATGTGAGGAAAATGGATCCCAATATGATCAAAGCAAAAATTAAATGTCCATAGATTACCATGTAATAATGATATACTACTATATAATTATTTTTATTATATAAGCAAGCAAAACATACATAAAAATGCCAATTTATTTACAACCTTTCTCACCCTACCCCCCAAGAAATGTGACTCAATGTCTAATAAAGCAAGTCCTACTCTATCAAAAAGAGCAATTTTGCTTTACTCATTATATGAACATTTCTCTTATTTTAGGTTTTGGTGCTATATTTATATGCATATCAAGCCATATTCATAACAACTGAAAACAGCCATCAAAGCATATACTGCTGGGCCTTTGTACCAACTTGACTTGCTTCAGTATTTTATTTTTTATAAATTTATTTTACTTTATTTATTTTTGGCTGCGTTGGGTCTTCACTGCTGCGCACGTGCTTTCTCTAGTTGCGGTGAGCGGGGGCTACTCTTCGTTGCAGTGCGTGGGCTTCTCACTGTGGTGGCTTCTCTTGTTGCGGAGAACAGGGTGCATGGGCTTCAGTAGTTGCAGTACGCAGGCTCAGTAGTTGTGGCTCACGGGCTCTAGAGCACAGGCTCAGTAGTTGTGGCGCACGGGCTTAGTTGCTCCATGGCATGTGGGATCTTCCTGGACCAGGGCTCGAACCTGTGTCCTCTGCATTGGCAGGCGGATTCTCAAACACTGCGCCACCAGGGAAGCCCCACCTCAGTATTCTAAATGATCATTTGCAATTTGCATGTAGTATATACACTGACAAAATTCAACCCTTGGTTTTGACATCCATTCAATTCAATTAATTCATATATTCATTAATTTAATAAACATGTATGGAACACCTTTCAGATGCCAGACATTTTGTTCGGCTGTGGAGGTAGGGAAATGAAGTTAAACAGATCCCTTCCCTGGAGCACCTACAGTATGCTAGGAGAGCAATGTGAACAAAATAACTGTAACACATAAGAAAAAAGGTTAATAAGTCAAATCTTCAGGTAGTCGAAAAGCATAAAATTCCACATAACCTGGCAACCGTAATTATAACAAGTTCTGCTATACCCGGTGTCAATGGCACAGAAGGGCCATTTGACAAGGGTCTTGAAGGATCTGCAGAAGTTCAACAAGTTGGAGGAAGAGAAAATGGCAATAAAAACAGCAAAGTAACCACAGAGAAGCCTGGAGTAATGGAGGAACTGGAAAAAGTTTGGTGTTTGTGGACCCAGGGTGCATAGAGACAGGAACGGCAGGAAATGAAGGGAGACAGAGATTCAGGGTGATATTATGAGGGGGCTTGTTCTCCTCAATTAGGAGTGGAGGGCAGACTGGTGTAAAGTGCAGAATAGGGGTTGGTTCAAATCAGAGCTCTGCTGCTTACTAGCTGTGTGGGTAAATTAATTCTATGCTTCAGGTCTTCGTTGTCTCATCTATAAAACTAGGATAATAAAACCTACTTTGAAGAGTTCTTCTGAAAAGAATTTGAGACAGCAAATGTGAAAGTGCTTAGCTGCTCCCGGCACATAAAAATCACCCAGAACATTTTGAGGTAGCCTGATTTTACACTGAAGGTTTTAGCATGTAAGATTAGGGTATTAATAACCGTAGCAGGGGTGTGGAAGCTAGATTTGAAGGGGATGAGAGTGGAGACAGGAAAATGAAGTAGGAATCTATGGAAATGATGGGGCCTCAACTAAGTCTGTGACAATGTTGTTGCAGAGAAAGGGGATGGGGGTAAATTTTGGAAGGAATGTCTACAGACCTAATGACCAGCTAGATATAAGGTATGAAGGAGAGAGTAGATAGGAATTCCCTGGACTCCATGCTTTCACTGCCGAGGGCCAGAGTTCAATCCCTGGTTGAGGAACTAAGATCCCACAAGCCATGCCATGCGGCGTGGCCAGAAAAAACAAAAAGGAGAAAGTAGAGGAGGACCCTAGATTTGTCACTTGGTCCTCTGGGATAGATGCCAATGTCATTCATTTAAGTGGGGAACACAGCCAAGTCCAGATTTGAGGAGTAATGAGTTCAAGATCTGACACTGAATTTGATGAAAATGTAAAGCATTTTTTTTTTTTAGCAAATATTTTTGAGAGCTAACATAAAGGTAATAAAGGATTGACACAGTTCTTGACCTCCAGGGAGCAAATAGTCCCAGGTATGCGGGGGCACAGAGGAAGCCCCTAATTACCATAGGGGACAGAAGGAGACTGTCAAAGAAGTCTTCCCAGTGCATGTAACATGGAAATTGAGGGTGAGGACAGAGTTAATATTACAGATGTGGTGTTCAGGGAAAACATGAAGCAGGGGGAAGGTTCAGAAGTCATTTGTAATCAGATGTGCCAGTTATGGGAGAGTCTGAAGTCAGCCAGAGAGAAAACAAAGACCAAGGATAAAGAGAATTCCCAAGAATGGCATTCAAGTGAAAGATGGAGGAGGAGGAACCATTGACAGATATTGCTTGGGAAGGTGTGAGGAAGTGAGCAAAACATCAGAAGCAAGCACTGCTGCAGAGGGCATCTCTGACATGGGGCATAGTCCTGCCACAGAGAGTAGAAGATTCAAGAAGGAATGAGACTGAAAAGGATTGAGGGCAAGATGAACCTCATGGTGACCTTACCAACAGGAAAAACTAGCAACAGGTGTGTGAAGAAGGGGCTAGTAGATACAGGTTTCTTTTAGTTGATATTTGAAGAAGAGTGAATGGTAATTACTTCAGGGGTGATCAGGGTCAAGGGACACCACCCAGAATGATGGCTTGGCTATATCTGTAGGCCAGAGGGAAATGCTTAAAGGCATGTGAGAGAGAGAGAGGGAGAGAGAGAGAGGCTGATGAAGAAAGGTCCCAGGAGAAGAAGAAGGAAGCTTGTGAAAGTGACTACACTACCCAAAGCAATCTACAGATTTAATGCAATACCTATCAAATTACCAATGGCATTTTTCACAGAACTAGAACAAAAAATCTTAAAATTTGTATGGAGACACAAAACACCCCAAATAGCCAAAGCAATGTTGAGAAAAAAAATGGAGCTGGAGGAATCAGACTCCCTGACTTCAGACTATACTACAATGCTACAGTAATCAAGACAGTATGGTACTGGCATAAAAACAGAAATATAGAACAATGGAACAGGACAGAAAGCCCAAAGATAAACCCATGCACCTATGGTCAACTAATCTATGACAAAGGAGGCAAGGACATACAATGGAGAAAAGATAGTTTATTCAATAAGTGGTGCTGGGAAAACTAGACAGCTACATGTAAAAGAATGAAATTAGAACACTCCCTAACACCATACACAAAAATAAACTCAAAATGGATTAAAGACCTAAATGTAAGACCAGACACTATAAAACTCTTAGAGGAAAACATAGGAAGAACACTCTTTGAATAAATCACAGCAAGATCTTTTTTGACCCACCTCCTAGAGTAAGGGAAATAAAAACAAAAATAAACAAATGGGATCTAATGAAACTTCAAAGCTTTTGCACAGCAAAGGAAACCATAAACAAGACGAAAAGACAACCCTCAGAATGGGAGAAAATATTTGCAAATGAATCAATGGACAAAGGATTAATCTGCAAAATATACAAACAGATCATGCAGCTCAATATCAAAAAAACAAACAACTCAATAAAAAATGGGCAGAAGACCTAAATAGACATTTCTCCAAAGAAGACATACAGATGGCCAAGAGGCACATGAAAAGCTACTCAACATCACTAACTATTAGAGAAATGCAAATCAAAACTACAATGAGCTATCACCTCACACTAGTTAGAATGGGCATCATCAGAAAATCTACAAACAATAAATGCTGGAGACGGTGTGGAAAAGGGAACACTCTTGCACTGCTGGTGGGAATGTAAATTGATACAGCCACTATGGAGACAGTATGGAGGTTCCTTAAAAAACAAAAAATAGAATTACCATATGACCCAGCAATCCCACTACTGGGCATATACCCAGAGAAAACCATAATTCAAAAAGACACCTGCACCCCAATGTTCATTGCAGCACTATTTACAATAGCTAGATTATGGAAGCAACCTGTCCATCCACAGACAAATGGATAAAGAAGATGTGATACATATATACAATGGAATATTACTCAGCCATAAAAAGGAACGAAATTGGGTCATTTGTAAAGATGTGGATGGACTTAGAGACTGCCATACAGAGTGAAGTAAGAAAGAGAAAAACAAATATTGTATGTTAATGCATATATGTGGAATCTAGAAAAATGGTACAGATGAACCAGTTTGCAAGGCAGAAATAGAGAATAGAAGTAGAGAACAAACATATGGACACCAAGGGGGGAAAGGGGGGTGGTGGGATGAACTGGGAGATTGGGATTGACATATATACACTAATATGTATAAAACAGATAACTAATGAGAATCTGCTGTATAGCACATGAAACTCCACTTTGCTGTACAGTAGAAACTAACACAACATTGTAAAACAATTATACCCCAATAAAAAAAAATTCAAAAAAAAAAAAGAAGGAGGAAGAGATGGAGTCAGGCAAATGGGTGGAAGGATGGGTCAAGGCAAAGAAGAATGTCCCCTCTTCTGATGAGAAGGAGTAAAGGTGAGGCTAGGTAAGCTAAGTGACAGGGTGAGCAAGAGAGTGGAGAGGGGAAAAAAAATCCAGGAGTCCACTGTGTTCTCTGTGAATTAGAGAACCGCGAGGAGGAATGGAATATGGAGTTGGGGAAAGTGGTAATGATGGAAAGAGCGGCAGTGGGTGGTTAGAAAGGGTGCTAATTACAGATACAAATGACTACCTATAAAATAGATAAACAACAAGGTCCTACTGTAGAGCAAAGGGAACTATATTCAATATCCTGTGATAAACCATAATGGAAAAGAAAATGAAAAATAATATATATATATGTATATATATAACTGAATCACTTTGCTATACACCTGAAACTAATATAGCATTGTAAACCAACTGTACTTCAATCAATCAATCAATAAGTTTGTTTTTTTTTTAAGGATGCTAATTAGATCCAAGGGAAAGGATGGGTAGAGGGAGGGCATAGCACCTAAAGGCAAGGATCAGCTTGTCTCTAATGGCACAGCTCAATCCCTGAGCAAGGCCGGGGAACAGTGGGTACTGGTTACATGAGAGCCTCAGAAGGGGAGGTGGTGGTGTAGTTGAAGATGTGAAAGGCTGAACAGTGGGTTTAGAAAAGTAAAGGAATGAGAAGTGGAAGGAAAGGAAAAGATTTTGTGTTGAGTCTTATACCTTGGTCTGAAAAGAAGTGTCATTAAGTTTCCAATGGGCATCAGTTACTGGCGAACACCAAGGCCCTTGGCCCCAACCCTTCCTGCCTCCGTAGATGTCTCTCAGCAATGATCTCTTCTCTCTGTTGTACTTTTACCCTCTCATTCTTCTTTCCATCGACGTCATTTAAAAATACTCTAGTTTCATCTTTTAAAAAATTCCTTCCTCAACCCCATGTCCCCCTCCAACTACTCCCCGACCCCTCCCTGGCCATTCGCAGCCAAACTTCTAGAAAGTTGCACAAACCCACTGTCTCCACGTCTGCATTCACCCCCCATTCTCAACTGCTTCCACGTTCCAGTAAATGACCCTCATTAATTACCAGGGTCATTTTACTTGCCAAAGCTAATTGTTCAATCCTCCCTTTTTAGCCTTTTGCACACCTGGCCTCCGGGCAGCGCTGGGCACGCGGAACGAGTCCTTTCTCTTTGAAACTCTTGCCTGGCTTCTGTGATAGCCACTCTCTCTCCTGCTTTCCCCCTGCTCTACCTCTATTGTCATTTTCATTTGAATGTCAGTCTTCACTTCTCTCCGCTTAATCTCTCCGGCCTTCAACCTTCTTAAAGACCACAGCTTTTATTGCCTAACCATCTCTTGAATTCATCCATCCCCTTCATCCCCGTGTCACCGCCCTCCTTCTGTTTTGGGACTTTATATTTCCCCTAGTTACGGACGCGCAGGCTCAGCGGCCATGGCTCACGGCCCTAGCCGCTCCGCGGCATGTGGGATCTTCCCGGACCGAGGCACAAACCCATGTCCCCTGCATCGGCACGCGGACTCTCAACCACTGCGCCACCAGGGAAGCCCTATACAAGAAATCTTTTAACTGGCCTCTCTGGCTCTGGATTTTCCTCCCTCCCGTTCACCTTTTTTCTGAAACACGAATTCGATCCTGCCCCAACGTTCAAAGCTCCCCATCCATTCAGAAGGCAACTCAAACCCCTTGGAATAACACTCCCCCATGATGCGCCCTGCTTCTCACCACCCCTGTTCCCACACCTCCTTCCGGCCAAAGCAAGTCATGTGCCCTCTCCCTTCTTTTGTTCTGGCTCGTCCACCTCCCCTTCACCCTTTCCTGCTAACGCTGACCTTGCTTCCAGGAGTCACCTCGGTGCCCTCCCTCCAGCCTTCCCCGATCCTTTACAGTCCAGGCTGTCTGTGCGACCACCTGCCCCCACGGCAAGCAACGCTGCCCTGCTTCCTGACACTGATCACACCTGGGCTATAATCTCTGACGACTGTCCCCTCTCAGAAGGAAATTCATATTTACAAATTTATAAATTCATGTATTCAGCCACAGGTGGAACACAGACTCAGCTGTCATTTGATTATTAAAATTTAAACATAAAAGCTACCGAATCCCATAATTGACAGCATTTAGCCCATGGAGACGGCAAGAGATCAGCCTACCCAAATTCCATCCCATTTTCAACTTGTTTTTAATTGCATCCTGGACTGAAAAGGGGAATATGTAGCTTATCCAGAGGCTTCTGAGCTGCCCCTTCCCTCTCTTCCGGTTCTGTTTACTCCTCCCTCACACCCCAGACTCCCCCCTCTTCCTGCCCCAACACAAATTCTCACCACGTGGTCTCACCAGATCCCACCTCCTGCTCCAGCCATAGCAAATCACAGAGTTCCACGGGCGTAGCTTACACTTTATGCATTCACACGCTGCATGCAGCTCTGCCGCCCTCCTCCCCACCTGGAAAAATCACTTCAAGCGAAGGAGTGTGAGATAGGTGTGGAAGAAGAGGTGAAGCCTTTTTCTAGAACCTTCCAGGTAAAGCCAGGCATCTCTTCTCTATGTACGTACTTCTATTACAGTCCCTATCACCCTGCCCTGTGGTTTTGTCTCTCCCTCCAGACTTGCTCTCCCCCACAGCAAGGCTGCATGTGTGTATATAACACTTCTGTATCTCAGCAGTGCCTGGCACTGAAAGGCATCTGATGAACATTGCTGAATTAATTGATTTAGTGGAGGACATTGGAAACAAACCGGTAAATGTCAGCTGTCATTTTGTTCAACAACTGATCTGCTTTCCAACTGGCAAAGCACTTTGACGCACATTACCTCATTCTGTCCACACAGTAAGCCTGTGAGACTCAGGAAGGAGGATGAGGAACCAGCCCAAGTGGCCATAGTGTCAGAAATGGAACAGGAACCCTGATCAATACCAAATTATACCTACGCTCATCTGGGTAGAGGCCCAGTGCATATAAAGAAAATAAAAAGAAAAGAAAAGAGACAGGATAAAAAAAGATGATCAAACAAACTATGGATTTGCTATATTTGTCTAGAACAGAGCAGTTGAATAGAAGTATTATGTGAGTCTTATATATAATTTTAAACTTTACAGTTTATAGTTGAACTTATAGCCTTGTTAAAAAGGTAAAAGAGGGCTTCCCTGGTGGCGCAGTGGTGGAGAGTCCGCCTGCCGATGCAGGGGACACGGGTTCGTGCCCCGGTCCGGGAAGATCCCACATGCCATGGAGCAGCTGGGCCCGTGAGCCATGGCCGCTGAGCCTGCGCGTCTGGAGCCTGTGCTCCGCAACAGGAGGGGCCACAGCAGTGAGAGGCCCGCGTACCGCAAAAAAAAAAAAAAAAAAGGGTAAAAGAAACAGGTGAAATTAATTTTAATAATATATTTTGTTTATTCCCAATAGCTATTCAAAATAGTATCATTTAAATGGGTAATAATCCACATTAAAAATCATTAGTGAGATATTTCACATTTCTTACGGTACCTAAGTCTTTGAAACCCAGCGTGTATTTTTCGCTTAGAGCACATCTCAATTCGGGGGCTAAGATTTCATGGGAGATACTTGATCTGCATTTAGATTTCATAAAATTTACAAATAAAAAGGTAGATTCACATATTCAAGTTATTCAAAATATACATAAGAGTTTTTCAGTAACTGAAACAAATATCAGTATTTTTATACTGAAATTTAAAAATTAAAATTAAACAATTTAAAATTCAGCTTCTCAGTTGCACTAGACACAAGTGTTCAGCAGCCACCCATGGCTGGTGGCTACCATGGGGCACTGCGGCTCTAGAAAGCTGAGGCAGCATTTAATCGAAATACTTAAACCCACAGAGGGTATAACCAGCCACTCAGGGGCTAATGGCTTAACGGTGAGAGTTTCTGCTTTAATTTCCTTGAACTGCCCCCAGAGAAGAGTAGGCTCATCTGACTCATCTTTCCCAGAGACAGTACTGACTGAGTAGTTTAAGAAACATTTACATAAACGGAGATGGTTCCCTTGCAGGTTATTAAGCGAAACTAGAAAGCTGAGATTTCCTTTTTAATCTTAGAATTTGATGCCAAGAAAGTTAAACTTGTCAGTTCTGTAGACTCTTGTTATCTCTGTAAGAATGGCATTTGCACCCTCATCACTGAAAATAGGATGAAGCACAAGAAAATGACATCATGTTGTGAAAACCTGTGATGGATTCAGTGATCACAGAAGACATCTCCCAGCTCTGACCGATCATGGCATACATTTGTTTACAAAACAGTTCTTGGAAGTCATTTTATCTAAAACCTAAGAATACCCAGAGCTGCAAAATCAGGTTGAAACCTGAATCTAAGTCACCTGAGCTCTGGATATGAGGCTAGTGTGACTGAGGAACTGAATTTTTAATCTTATCCAATTTTACTTAATTTTTATTTAAAAATTACTACTCGATTCAGTTCACAGAAACCTTTATGTTTATTTGGAATAATCAAGGATGTAAATCCACGTTTCGTCTATAAATTTTATGAACTCTAACTACATTCTCACTCTCTGAGTCACTCAAAGAGTATTTTTATTTTTAAGTGTGCCGGCACGGTGCTGAGCGCTGGGAAGAGATCAGAGACCGAAAGACAGTACTGTCTCTGGGTTGTGGGGTCTTCGGCAAGGCAGACTGACCATCACAGAAAAGGGTTTTGAGAGCTAAGAAAGCACAAAGCAGGAGCCCCTGACCTGGGTGTGGAGGGCAGGAACTGCCCCGGTCCTGCGGCATTTGATGCCCCAGGAAATCTTGATCTTCATGATATCAAAAGAATTTCCTGCTCTAAATACAGATTTCCTGGATATACAAACCCAGTTCATTCATATACAGAAAAATGAACATAAACCAACATCTGATCTGAAAATAAGGCTGCTCATTTTTAATAATATCATTTTTCCACAAGCACATCTTCGGACTCCCTGTGTCATATGCTTTTTCAGTTCTTACAGTCAACAAGGTAGATACTCAGTTATCCCAAATAAAAGAAAACATGAATTTGTTTTCAAGATGGAATCCTTTTTCATTACTAAAGAAATAATCCTGAGTAACGGGCGAGATTAAAAACAGAAACCGACTTTTCTCTACATCATAAGGCAAGGGGGACACAGGGTTATTTCACCAATTATGCTCATATTGCCATTGAAAGGAGCATTCATCAATGCAAAGAAGTTACAGTACCTTTTGAATGGTTTTATGATCCTTTTCTGCCATCTCTTTCAGACTTATAATTTCATCTTCTGTAAACAAAAGGAGAGAGAGGCCAAGCATGAAATTACAAGCTTATGGCCCTGTATTCAATCTGCCTGCTTCAGGGCAGGCTGTACACTGCTGGCAGGCATGGTGGACGCAAGTCCTAGCAGGACTGTGACCTTCACAACTGCCCTTGACATTCACAGCCTTCTTCCTGCTGTTCAGATGGCTGGTCAGATAGGGATTAAGAACTAAGTTCAAGATCCAAGTGTGGCTCAGGGTTGAAAGCTTTTCATCGATACTAGCAAGAGATATTTCTGCTGTTAGTCACAGCCAATACAAACGGCTTTAGCAGGTGGTACTTTATGACTCAGTAAGAACTACCGAAACCTGAAGAAGCATTACTATACCACATCAGAAGAGAAACGAAACTACACTGACGTGGGATAATTTTACATTCAAGGAATATTGTCCTATATCTGATTGTATCAATGTTTTGCTGTAAATTTTGAATTGCCTACTCATAGCTTTTCATACTGCAGATTAAGGATATCATTGTGTGACTAACATAAATACAAAGATAGCAGTACGTGTAAGGACGTTAAAGCAATCTAACTTGGTGATTTAAATGCAATATTTACCAATGTTTATAGATATAAAAAAGAGGGTATAAAGTCTACAAATGGAAATTTGTACTTAACATTTGTACCAAAAATTGAAGATAATGTAGTAAGTAGTAGCATATTTTTCTGAAGGGCCAACTCTGTTTCTCCACAAAGCACACCCCAATATATATGCTTAAATATTAAAATGTTATAAATTTTAGATAATTAAGCACATGAAACAGAAATCAGCACAAGTTTCTATTTGTTTATAATATTTCTAAGTGATATAGAATACTGATTAGCACAATGCTTGGCTTAGAAAACAACCACCCTGAGTTAAAAAGGCATGGCTAGGGGAGTATGACCAATTTCTGTCTCAAGAAAAGAATGAAAATGAAAAGTGGCTAACGAACTGATGTTTTAAATGTAGGTAACCAAACAAACATATGTTTGGAAAAGACAAGCATGGCTATGAATTTTATAAAGTGCCCAATGTAGAGTTTTCTCAAAAATGACTTTAAAATGTTACCTAATAATGAATTTTCTTTTAGATTGAGTCGGATGTCTTCTTCGAGTTCTGAAATGACTTGAAGCAGTCTCTCATTTTCCACTTTGTACTCCAAATTTTCCTTTTCCAGAGCTGTTCTTAGAGGGATGTCGTCTTTGATAAAAGAGTCCTAAAAGATGGAGAATTCCATATTTCTAAGCAGGGAGCCAAGGATTTAAATATGCAACACAAGACAATACAGATACAGAAGAGCTATCATATAATTTTCTGAATTCTATTACACACTTATAATATGAATAGTAAAAAGGAAGGAGACTAAATAGAGCTTGCTGGGAGAAAGGCTGCAGTACATTCTGTACAAAGACCACAGCACATGGGGACAGTTTATTGACAGGAATAATGCATATCATACTGTTTGTGTGCCCTCATCATTCAGGTCAATTCATTATGGAGGCAGCTGGGGCCCCTCCACCCACACTTCCCTCTGTGTGTGTCTGAAGTGCTGTCCGCCCGTAACCAGGCAGGCTGGGGAGACCGCGGATGGGCAGCAGCCGGGGGGGGGGGGGGGGGGGGGGGGGGGGGGGGGGGTTGGGAGGATGGGGGGGAGGGCAGCAGCGCCGGGGGGGCGGGGCAAAGCGCACGGCTAAGGAGGGGGGCTTGTCGCCTTTGTGGCATTCCCCAGTGTCAGTGCTGCCAGTGTCATGAGGAGCACATCACATGTCAAAGTGGTGACGTTTTCAGGCTGGGAGCCGCATGGAGTCCATCAGGCACACGGATAACCACACAGTTGGTTTTCTGCTTGGTGAAGGAGCCACCCAGAGGCAATTCATATTCTGAACATTAACGTGGCTTTGCATGCCTGTCACACTGGGACTGTGCAGGCGTTTAATGCTATTGAGGACTTCGGTTTAAATCTCTATGCAAACAGTGATTACCTTGTAAGAAGGTTTCAGGATAACTTACAACAAAAGACTTTAAAGTTATAGTTTTAGTAAAGCAAACTCATTTACATTTTTATTATGTGCGTCTTTTGTTTAAATCTTGCCATGTCCATTATGGGAGAAGCTTTTTCTTACGCAGTAGAAGCTTATGGGGACAGCTAGTCTTCTTTTCTTCTTCTTCTTCTTGTTTGTTTCAAAGCTTTTGAAAACATCTGAATATGCTTGCTTATGGCTGTCTAGATTTTATTGCCACACTTTTTTTTTTGAATTAAGATGTAATGAATTGGAGAAGCTGGTGCAGAACTTTATACTTCATGATGATACAATATTAAACTGATTATGCAATCTCAAAATATTAAACAGCATGTTTGAAAGTCATTGTATTGTTACACTAAAAGAGAAAAGCGTCTACATGCCTTCCTTCAAAATTAATATAGACACTAGAAATACTTTTGAACTTTAATCTTCAGGTGAATTATAAGCTATTCTTTTTGTAGCAATGCCATGATTGCAAACACACAAGAATAAATTCTCCTCTCAAAAACAAAACCATTCCTCCCAATATAACTGGTGTCCCTTTGAAACTATACTTTGATTTAACTTTAGA
This sequence comes from Delphinus delphis, assembly GCF_949987515.2. Lineage (NCBI taxonomy): Eukaryota > Metazoa > Chordata > Mammalia > Artiodactyla > Delphinidae > Delphinus > Delphinus delphis. The sequence goes on from NC_082684.1 coordinate 166,064,515, forward strand.
GATATCTGAAAGTAAATTATTAAAAATGTTTTCCTCTGTGGTTATAATGGTTAAAAAGAAAAATAAGTGGGTACAATGTTTTATAGTACATGAATAAATCCTTGAAAAACAACAAGTGACTTACTAATGAAGTTAGTTATATCAGAGTTAATATTTAAAATAATGTTAAATTTTGCACTAAGCCCAATTATGAATCTTCATGATTTTGAGTCACCATTCATTTAAATTATTTAACCCCAATTCATTCTTAACTAACAAATCTAATAGCTAAGAAACAACACTGTTTTCTTAATAAAGAATCCCAGTCATTAATTTCTTGTCCCACATGGTTCAACTTGAGAACATCACAGAATGTATTTATAGACTAAAAAAGCTTTCTTAAAGACAAACAACATTTGCCTTAATAGGCTTAAGCATACATTTCCTAACAGTGGCAGAAAATGAACATCCACTGTGGATTACGTGAGCGCTCATTATTATAAACTAAACGAGAACTATTTGAATTAATCAGATGAAGTGTAAAATTTACCAGTGGCAGCAGCTAACACCTAAGTGCGTTTTCTAAAAATCTGGTAGAAAAGCAGGAAACAAGGAAACACGTCCAACTCGAGGGGTTTTTTCCTCCACAAATCCATCGACAGCCCCTCTTCCTGAAAGGTTAACCTTTAGCTCTGTCCCCACCATCTGTCAGCTGCAGGAACTGCAAGTAATTAACTATTCAGATTCTCACAGCAATGAGGACACTCATTAGCAAAATGAACAAAGGGATAGTTCTGGGCGGCTACGGTCATCTGTTACACTCTGAGTGGCAGGTTTTGTGGTGGTGTTCCTTCTACCATCTGCCCACACCGCTAGCTTTGGCTCACTTAAACCATGAGACTTCTTTAAAACAAACTGCATTAACAAACCGAAGTTACGAAGGATGGAGATCATTAAAAGGTGGTTAACTGGGCTTCCCTGGTGGCGCAGTGGTTGAGAGTCCGCCTGCTGATGCAGGGGTCACGGGTTCGTGCCCCGGTACGGGAAGATCCCACATGCCGCGGAGCGGCTGGGCCCATGAGCCATAGCCGCTGAGCCTGTGCGTCCGGAGCCTGTGCTCCGCAACGGGAGAGGCCACAGCAGTGAGAGGCCCGCGTACCGCAAAAAAAAAAAGGTGGTTAACTAGTTAAAGCTATTAAAAGCCACATTATAGCCTAAGACAGGCTGTGTGTGATCCACAGTCACTCTGGAAATTTAAATTTATAAAGTAACTTGCCAGTTTAGAGTTTTTCTATCGTGTAGTGAGCGCCAGGACTTCAAGTGGTGGCTTACATCGGTCTACTTCTCTTGTGAGCCAAGATGTGCAGTATCACTGTTCCCAGGTTTCAGAATCCCAAACTGAGTCATGAAAGAATCGTTTCTGAAAACAGGTGTGCTCCAGAGCCTTGACACTCAAAATGTGGTCCAAGGACCAGGAGCCTCAGCATCACCTGGGAGCTTTTTGAAAATGCAGAATCTCCAGCCCCAGCCCAGAATCTGTATCTTAACAAGAGCTGCAGGTGACCCATACACACAATAACACAATAAAGGCCGAGAAGCACCGTTTGGAGCACCGCAGGTGCCTTCCCAGCAGTCTCCCTTCTGCCATTTTGGCGTCTCAATCCTGCAGGCTCCACGTACAGTACTTGGACATCTCAATTTGAGGCTGCGGGTGGAGTGGGCTTCTGCTGCATGCCCATGCTGCATGACAGTCACGGAGACGAGCAGGTGCTTTCCCAGTGAGTGACAACCAGGAAAGCGGCACACTGGGGCAGTGTAGCCCTGCAGAGCTGCCACTTTTGAATGACAGCTCTGTTTCAGAACTGTCAGCAACAAATAGTTACATTCACCTGTTGGTGGGGGTGAGGGGATGTGGGTGTGATAGTTGCATAGATCATCCATGTTGGGTAAGAAACAAAAATGAAAAATCTTTTCAAAACAACTCCAATTGCACTGAAAGCACATATGCATGTGCCTGGGCACACAGACACACAGGCACACATACCTCGACAGGCTAGTTTCTTTAGCAATTCTCCAGTGGATTTATCAGCGTACTGCATGGCAACCTGATAACTACAGCAGTGTGCCATTAAGTCATTGCAGGTTTTTACAGAACCTGAAAAGACACTCAGCCCTTGAATGTAGTTGGTCTGGGGTCGGGGTGGGAGTGGGGGCGGGAATTCAACATTAAGGGTGTTCTGACCTGGAGAGATGAGGCTTCTGGAACTTGAAGAGATTCTTTTTTCTGATTTCCATTTTGTCATAAATATAAGTTAAACTAGCTGTTTATTAAACCTTCCCTTTCCTATCATATTCTTAGATTTCATTCTACAACAGTCCTAGAGAGGGATTATGACTATTAACTATAGAGCGATTTATATAATTGGACTATGAGAAAGAACTAGAGCGTTTCCTTACTGTTTATTCAGTTTGCTTATTTCAAGCTTTTTACAAGTTTTTTCCATTGCTGCATTGAAATTTTCTAAATTGTTTCTCCAAATTCGGTTTTCCAAATCTAGTTTCAGATACTTGCTGTCGCAAGTTTTTTTACACCACTAGAGGGAGCAGTCGTATTAGATGAAATTTCAAATTTAAAAGGTAATTCACCTAGAACTTGAGTGGCATGGAGTTCTAGGAAAGCTAGTTCTTAGAGGATCTTTAAAAAGAAATTTTCAGACGTTTATTTTATATAACCCGTGATCTGCTTTTGCAGTGTTCATGTCCGTCCTCCCAAATGTACACTAGCCCTGCTCTGCGCTGTCCTCAGTCAGCCTGGCGCTTTGCTGGGGTCCTAAGAAGCTGGGAAAAATGTATATACCCAGTTCATCAGAAGTCTCACTTTCCTCAAATCTTAAGGTGTTTACAGAAAGACTGATGTGGTGTCCTTGGGGACAAACTACAGTGAAACAGCCAAGGTCTTCAGGATGCCACCCGAGCCAGAGAACGCCTTCTTATACAAGAGCGGGGTGCAGGCCTGCCACTTTCTGTGGTCCTCACCAAGCCCCATCCACCCTCATCCCCTATACTCAGGCCATCCAGACAGACCAGTTAACGGGCTGAGGACACTCAGAGGTGTAAACACACCAAGAAAGACCTCGTGTTTTACTGGAAGAAGCTCAATTACCGAATTGGGATGTTCTCAGCAGTGCATTTCATGGAATGTAAACCAGATGGTCATGAGGACTTGTGTATTTCCTCATAATGATAACTAGAATTTATATGCACGTCTTTCTTCAAAGAACTCACAGCATTTCATATCCACTACAACGGGTATCCTCCTCATAACTCTGTTGGCTAGGCAGGTATCACCTCCCATTTCACAAATGGGAAACAAATGGATCAAAATTGCCTTGCTAACTGATGCTGGACATCGGTAGCCAAGTCAGGATTAAAAGCCAAAACTGTTAGTCTTATTTTAACCTTTTCTATTAAATTATTTTCTCCAAAAAATAAGAGTAAATGTAGATCTAAGACAAGAAAAGTAAATGCAAAAATTGGATGTGCCTCTCCCTCCAAGGCAACCAGAACATATACAAAGAAATAATATTCAATTTTATTAGGTCTATGATAATAATCCTTAATACCACATTGCTTAGAAGATGCTCTGGTTTTTTTAGAACATAGAGAATTCTAATAGATTAAACAAAGCACTCCTTCCCCCGTTCGTAAATAAAGTCCTTTAGAATGGCGCAAGTTCAATTTCTTATCTTTTCTAACTTTGGGGTTTTAAGTAAGAATACTAGTGTGGGACTTAGATAAACCAAGGACTGCACTTAAAGGGCCCAGCAAACCATAAGTGTTTCTTCCTAGTGTTAACACTTTGATGTATAACTTCTCAGGCTTCTTCCATACATATATATGCATGTGTCGATATTTATGCGTATCTATACACAGGTATTAATATACACTATATATTATTTATAACATACATTATAATGATATACCTATAGACCATAATACCATAATCTATTATAATAATATAATGTGTATATATATATATATATATATATATATATAGCAACTTTAATTCTTCCTCTATACAGAGCTCCTCCCTCCTCATGCGGGCCTTTGGGTTCAGCTGGACCTCGGTTCTCATGTCACGTCAGCATTTACCAGCTGTGCCCGGGGTGTAAGTCAGCTTCCTTATCGGTAAACTGCGCTGTGATGTGAGGAGGTAACCCTGCCAGTTGACACTCAACAGGTTGTGATTCTCTGGCCTCCCTGCTTGCCTCTCCTACTCAAACAATCCACTTCTTGCTCCTAGAACCTAATACGAAAACCCCTCTATGGCTCTGCGCTGTGGTTGGGCAGTACAGCCGGCAGCTCAGAGCTGATCTGAGATGAAAATAAACTCTCCTCTAGGGTCCACACTTTCCGGATCCTTCACATTCACCTCCTTGACAGGCAGCTAAGCTCTCCTTTCTGCTTTCTCTCTCTTTGCATTTTTTGTTCTGTCAGTGCTCTGAGCAGTAAAGCAGCTTCTGGCTCCTACTGCAAAGGGGAGAAGAGGGCAAAAACCCTCTGAGAATTTTCCTTCTTGACATTTCCACTTAAGGTCATCCTGTTCCAAGTTGGTTTCTTGGAAGCCTCTGACTTGAGATTGTTTTGTGTCTTTCAAATTATCTGGACTGCAAAAAAGGTGGGACTCTTCCAAATTAAAACAAAAATCTCTTTACATTTCTTCTAGGGTGGGGAAATTTCTGTAGTGGGAGATAGGTTATTTTATTTCTATTACAAATAAAAATTGAGAACAATTATATTGCTCCTATTTATAATTATTATGGGTTTTCTAGAATATGGTGTCGAGCACAAAAGGGTTGGACTGGCTTATGTTGTGGAGAGATACCCAAGATACATGCATTGTAATCCCTTTATTCCGACCCCAAGCTTTTAGACAGTTGTAACTTCATTTATGTGTATTAAAATGAATTACTCTTTGCTGTGAAACTTACAACTTTTTGAGATCCAAATTCTTCACACTGGTCCAGTTCTTCTCTTAATTCCTTAATGAGTTCTTCTTTCTCCTTCAGTTTTTTTAACAAAATATTCATTTTGACAGTCATTGCGTCATGCACAGGTGTCTTCTCTTCTTCCACCTCAAAGAATTTCTGGGGGGAAAAAGCAGCATTAAAAGTCAGACACTATGCTAGCACCAGCAGAAACCATTTCATGTTTTATTCAAGCTCCTGTCTTGTAAAGTTATTTTATTTTTGCAACTGGCACACAAGTTTTAGTAAACAACTCTGCTTATATTGAACAATACACTGAAGTGTCATGGTATACGGCACAGTATTATTCTATGAGACAAAGCATGAGTCTGACTGCGTCAGCCATGCCAGTAATAATAATAATAATAGTAAACCTTAATAGGAAATCCACATCATGATTGTGAATGTGCTACCTCAATCGTCTTTTACAAAGGAAGCCAGCAAAAATTTTGACGATGTAAGAAAGGAAATGCACTTCAGCGGTGCAACTAATTCCCTCAGTGGTTTGGAATGGAGATGTGAACAAAAGAAGAACCATTTCTTGACAGCCTATTTTAAGCATTGAGGTGCTAACCTGTTTGCAGCCATTGCTCTGAAGAATTGTATCACAAGACCAAAACAAGGAAAAATGCTTTAAAACTGATGCCGTGCTTTACTGCCGACATATAAAAATCTCATTTTCAACACAGACATGCAAAAGCATTTTGTCCATTTTGGACTCTGTGAATTACAGAGTGAATTACAGCATCTGTGAATTACAGAAGAATTATTTTATTTTTATCATTTGTTTGTTACTAATACGTTTGGACACATGGACATACAGGAAATATAGTAAAACCTAACCATATCTGCTAATATATTATATTTCAAAGAATTAGATTTACAAACTAAAATTGTTCTAATGTTATACGATGAACACCGGCAGACTGAGAAGAATAATAATACATCGAGGTAGCATTAAGAGTCAAGCTAAGGGCATAACACTGACACAGTCTACACCACACTGATGAAAAACATCAGTAAGTGAATATGCAGTAGAGTTAAAAAGAGTGAAAACAGAACAATTCATATGACAATATAGCTTTCTAATTGGGAGATTTTAAAGAACAGCACTGAGTATGTAGATCTATTTTTCACATCTACTCTGTTTATGTCTACAGTTCAAACGCTCTGCAGAGACTAAGTTACCCCACTGGTGCTCTGGGTGTAAGTGACAGGGCAGCTCAAATCCAACACGTCTGAGCGGAGGTTGCCCATCTTCACTCTCCTCCTTTCTACCTTCCCCATTTATAACAGCAGCCCAAGCCAGAAACCGGTTTTCTGTCATTTTAAGGACCCCCTCCCCCCTCACCTCACCAAATCCGTTCAACCCACCCCTAAATCACTCCCGAGCCCACCCTCCCCTTCCCTGTTCCCCCGCCTTCACGTTACCACCAAATCCGGGGTCCGCTCGCCCGCACGCAGCAAAGCCGATCTACTGACACCTGGTTGCGGTGCCGTGTGTTTATTGTAAGGCGCCGAGCCGGGAGTCCGGGACAGCTAACGCTCAAAAAACCCGAGCTCCCTGATGGGATTCAGCAAAATATTTTTAAAGGCCAGGTGAAGGAAGGGAGCCCAGGATGTGCGATCAGCTCGTGCACCATTCTCAGAGTGGCTGACGGTGAGGTAGTGGGGGTGGGGTGGGGGGGGTGGTGTCACAGGGGTTAATATTATCAGTCCTTAGGCTCCAGGAGGCCTGGGGGCTGGGTGCTCATGGTCATCAAGTGGTTAACATCTTCCATTTGGTGGAGGTTTTAGCATCTGTGAAACAACTCAGGAAATGTGCATCAGATAATGTTATCTGGGTACTTCAGAGAGGAGCTATAGCAGGGGACCTGGGGGAGGGCTCTGTCCCAGGAATGCCCCCTAGGGTCCTGCTCAGTTACAGTCGGAGTCCTTGTCTTCACCTGGACTATTGTACTAGCCCTTAACTCACCTCCCTGACTCTTCTTTTGTCCTCTCCAACCAATCTCCACCCTGTGGCCAAACCGATCTTTCTAAAATGCAACTCTCCCCGTCCCCATAGGCTAAAGTCCAGGTCCGTTAGCACAATGGACAAAATGGTACCCCTGTTGCTCTGCTGCTGGCTGACCTGGCCCCTGACTCGTGCCAGCCTGCTGTCCCCTTGCCCCGCCAGACTGGGCATTTAATCAGTGCTGATACTCAGCCGGCGATTTCTCAGAAGCACTGTGGGACCACAGGTCTCCATGTACGTGGAATTTCTAGGCCACCTAATAAGCTCTTACTTGTCAATCTCCTGAATGGCATGAGAATAGGTTAGCCTGCGCCTGAGGACCAGCTCTGTCACTTAGTAGCTTTGTGAGCTTGAACAAGTTTCTCAAATCCCCTGTGTCTCAGTTTTATCATCTGTAAAATGGGACAAACAATAACACTATCTGAATTGTTGTGAGAATTAAATAAGATAGTGCATGTAAACAATTTTGGACAGTGTTTACAGCACCGTCAGCTCCCAGTATTATATCTTAGCGTTTATTATTGTTGTTACTGTTTGTCATCCAAACCCAGATGTCACCTGCTCTGGGAAGCCTTAGCATCCCTCCCCTGCCCACCTGCCTTCCACTGCTCTGTTCTTTCTATATCTTATAGACATTCTTCTTGGGTCCATTTGTTTATTACTTGTTTTTTGCTCACTAATCTTTATGTTCTGAATAGGATGGATTTATTTGTCCTCCTAAAAAAATAGCAAAACAAAGATGCTCCTGACAAGCTGGCCAAGTCACCTCCTTTATAACACAGCACAAACGACCTCTGGGAGCTCATTTAAAATCCCACCAGGAGGGCTTCCCTGGTGGCGCAGTGGTTGAGAGTCTGCCTGCCAAGGCAGGGGACATGGGTTCGTGCCCTGGTCCGGGAAGATCCCACATGCCGCAGAGCAGCTGGGCCCGTGAGCCATGGTCGCTGAGCCTGCGCTTCCGGAGCCTGTGCTCCGCAACGGGAGAGGCCACAACAGTGAGAGGCCCGCGTACCAAAAAAAAAAAAAAAAAAAAAAAAAAAAAAAAAAATCCCACCAGGAACTGGGCTGAGATGCTGCACACACATGGCATTGCTGGGGTCAACCTGCCTTCAGGATGCACTCGTCCCCTCTGGACTTCAGGGCAGCGGAGGCCACAGTTCGTTGGAAGAAAAAGAGTTTCACTTTTGACATTTCATAAAGTAATCGTAAGGCCCAAACACATTGGATTCATTTCTCTTCATCTCCAGGAATGTTTCTGATGTTTTACTAGTGTTTATTGAATGAGCCAGGCTCAAGAGGAGGTGAGCAGAAAGCAGGGTTTTGTTTTCACCACCCCTTCAAATCTGATATCCTGTCTCATGTTTCAGTCTCTTAGAAGAGCTCTCGGGAAACTGCCATGACTTTTTTTTTTAACTCTTAGATAGCAGCGAAAACACAGAAAGAAAGAGAGAGACAGAGAGAGAGAGAGAGGGAGAAAGAGAAAGACAGAGAGAGAGAGAGAGAGAGAGAAGGGAAGGAAGGAAGGAAGGAAGGAAAGGAAGGAACGAAGGAACGAAGGAAGGAAAGGAAGGAAGGAAGGAAGGAAGGAAGGAAGAAAGAGAAAGAGAAAGGAAGGAAGGAAGGAAGAAAGAGGGAAAGAAAGAAAGAAAGAGAAAGGAAGGAAGGAAGGAAGGAAGGAAGGAAGAAGGAAGGAAGGAAAGGAAGGAAGGAAGGAAGGAAAGGAAGGAAGGAAGGAAGGAAGAAAGAAAGAAAGAAAGAAAGAAAGAAAGAAAGAAAGAAAGAAAGAAAGAAAGAAGAAAGAGGGAAAGGAGAGGAAGGGAGGAAGGAAGGAAAGAAAGAAGGAAGGGCCAAAAAACTTAAAAACCCCAAAACTCAACCCCCCAAATTCCAATCCAGCTGACTCTTACCCATCAAAGCTCCTGACCTTTCCCAGTCCCAGCCTCCCGTACACTAGCAGCCTGCAGGGGAGGAGAGGGCTTGAGCCTGGCTTCCTTTTCTAGTATCCAGAGATTTGGTCAAACACCAGCCTAGATGTTGCTGTGAAGGTATTTCCTATGTGAGGTTAACATTTAAATGAAGAGACTTTGAGGAAAGCAGATTATCCTCCACACTGTGGGTGGGCTTCATCCAATCAGCTTGAAGGCCTTCAGAGAAAGACTGAGATTCCCAGAGGAAGAGGGAATTCTAACTGCAGAGTGTCTTCAGACTCGAGCTGTAACATCAGTTCTTCCCTGGGTCTCCAGCCTGCCAGCCTACTTTTCAGATTTCAGAATTGCCAGCCTCTGGGACCACAGAAGCCAATTCCTTAAATCTCCATCTCTCTCTCCCCCTCTCTCTCCCCACACACCCTACTGGTTCTCCTTCTCTGGAGAATCCTAATATCTACAACGAAAGAACAGACATTCACACAATGCCTCCCGCTCCAGCCCAGCACCACAGCGTTTACTACGTATGGCTCGTCTCCTTTCCATAGTACAGTGCCTTCTCTGGCAGTTAAGAACTGGTGCCCATGGTGCTTGAGGCACTGACATCTGCTCCATCCTCCCTCCCTTCATGTAACCGATCTTCTGACCACACTGCACCCTGAGAGCTTGGCTCTGATGCAGGGCACAGGGAGGGGAAGGAGGCAGGAGTGTGTCTTTGGTCTTTTAATTCACGAGGGCAAGAACATTTTATTTTGGACTTTAATTCTTTTCTTACAAGAAAATTTAATATTTAATTTTTCCTTTGGCAGTCGAAAGTAGGGAGTTAATATTCAAATCTGTTGATTTGATGTAACTGTTGGCTTTTTATTATTAGAATAATTTTATGATGCTATTTGACCTCATGGGCAAAACCTCCTGACAGACAATATTGGTCAACACAGCTGGATGTAATCTGGGGTGAGAAACAGACTAGGAAGTAAATTCTCAGTAGGGGATACAAAGTGACCTTGGAGTTTAATGTAAATAATGCACTCTTCTAACCCGATGCTGAGTCTTCTGGGTCACCAGCAGTCTCGGGATCCCCAGAGGAGCGGTGGTTGGTATTGGGGGGGCTGCATCATGAAGGTGGGAGTGGGGCTTTCCTCTCCCCCAAGGCTCAGACCCACGCCTAGTTGATCACAGGCTAAACAGTTAAGTTTAATGTATTAAGAGAAGAAGAAAAACCCAGGGAATGTTGTTTCCTTCCACGTGGAGTGACATCCTCCATCGATTATCTGATTAAGACCTTGGAAGAAGGAACTTGGTCACATCTTGGCCATCCCCTCCCCCTTGCCCTTCTCTTTGGGGAGCAGATGCTTTGCTCTGGCAGGAAGAGACCTCCTCAGCCCACTGCTGCCTGTGATGGGAGTTAATCTGCCAAATTCGGGGTTCAGCACTGAATAGCCTGTGTTATCAGTAAGACGGACGATCTCCGTCTGCTAGCTCCCTGACTTTATTTTAACTGGTCCAGAACCTCAGTAGGGAAGACAAGTATTATTTATCAAGTCTCATAAATACTCCAGTAATATTTATCTCTCAAGTTTGCAAATCTAAGCAGGTCACGAAAGCTGCTTAGAATTCTACCATGATTCTTTGATGTCTCTGAGATAAAATATAAATTCTGTAGGTTCCTTTTCCTGTATCCCCTCTCACCACTTTCTCAGCCTTCTTGTCTTCCAGTCATACCAAAGCACTGGCAGTTCCCTGGCGGTGCCTTGAAACTTAAACGCCTCTATGATGTCAAGTGGGCCACCTCCCTGCCTTTCTCCCATTTTCCTTAAGCTTGCCAAAATTCATCATCGTTTGCTGGGGCCCAGCGTAGGCCGCCCTAAAGTGGGCCTCAATGGCATATTGATTATTTTGAATTAAAGTTTCTTAAGAAATGGGACACTCAGACCCTCCTTTCTGTCTCCGTGAAAGCAGGAAATCAATCTCCCATAAGAAAGGTGCCCTCCCTACATCTAGAGGTGGAAGGACACCCTTATCACATCCTGCCGCACTAGAGAAGGCAAGGGGGTGATCACACAGGAGAAAGGGCAGAGTTAAAGGGGAAGATGCTTCATACAGCTTGTGTCTCGGTGAGTACGGGATGATTTATTTTGTAACTCTTCTTTATAGTCTTTAGTTTCTTGCCATTTCATCTAAGCAGTTTTCTCTCTCACTCTCTTTTCAACAAAAAGCCTCATTCAGGCCATTGCTCCAGGCAAAGGAATTGGTCACAATCCAAAAGCACGCGTCCTGCCCTTAGCAGAAGCCCATCATGGTTTCATAAGTCAGAGTACAGAAAATTCAGTCCCCTCCAAATACTGAAATGTTGGTGTTTTATTGCACAGTACTGTTATTAGGACTTTAAAAAAAATTTGAAGTAAAAATCATTTGACACCTGGACAATATTTGCTGCATTAAAATTTGGAATCTAAAGTTGTTAGAAAGGGATCTTCTATATCTCTGCAACCCTCCAGAGGTGGAAGACAATGACAATCAACACAGCAAGGCTTCTATTTTAAGAATAAATACTTTCCCTGTTCAGAGACTATTTTTTTTAATAAGGTTTCTTTTTTTTTTTAATATAAATTTATTTATTTATTTTTGGCTGCATTGGGTCTTCATTGCTGCACACGGGCTTTCTCTAGTTGTGGAGAGCAGGGGCTACTCTTCGTTGTGGTGCGCGGGTTCTAGGCACACGGGCTTCAGTAGCTGTGGTTCGCGGGCTGTAGGGCGCAGGCTCAGTAGTTGTGGCGCACGGGCTTAGCTGCTCCACGGCATGTGGGATCTTCCCGGACCAGGGCTCGAACCCGTGCCCTCTGTATTGGCAGGCAGATTCTTAACCACTGCACCAACAGGGAAGCCCACCGTTCAGAGACTTTTAAAAACAATTTTAGGGCTTCCCTGGTGGCAGAGTGGTTAAGAATCTGCCTGTCAATGCAGGGGACACAGGTTCGAGCCCTGGTCCGGGAAGATCCCACATGCCGTGGAGCAACTAAGCCCGTGCGCCACAACTACTGAGCCTGTGCCCTAGAGCCCGCGAGCCACAACTACTGAGCCCATGTGCCACAACTACTGAAGGCCGCACACCTAGAGCCCAAGCTCTGCAACAAGAGAACCCATCACAATGAGAAGCCCGCGCACCGCAATGAAGAGTAGCCCCCGCTGGCCGCAACTAGAGAAAAGCCCGCTCGCAGCATCAAAGACCCAATGCAGCTAAAAATAAATAAAATAAACAAAAACAATTTTATTATTTTACCATTTTAACAAACTCATTTTTTAACATGACAGCCTTGAAACAGATTTGGGTAATTCTGAATTGAATCTTCATCTACATTTGAGAAAGTAAAGAAGAGGACAAACCTGAAATGCTTTCCTTGAAACAAGCACTGCTACTTGCTATCCATAAAAAGGTTGCAGTTCTGCAAAATGAACTATGAGTTGTTTGCAAGATCTCTTCAAAGTTACCAAAAAAGACACGTGAGTATTTGATGGGGAAGACATCATGGGAGAATATTTGAAGTCAACTTATAACAATTTTCCATTCCAGTAGATGATGGCTTAGCCAGAGGGGAGAACACATGAATATAAGGCTTTTCTCCAAATATCTGAGTGAGGACACTCAGAAGAGGAGATAGTTCCATTTACCTTTCCTTCTGAACGCCGATTACAGTCTCACCGAAAAGGAAGGCGTTGAGATAAAAATTCAGATATTAAAATCTGCATTTTTCTGCAATCCATTTGAGTTTAACGCTAGTCATTTTTTTGTATTTTTATAGAAATATAATCAATATGATGCTACACATGAAGCATTTTGCAGAGTGCCTGGGCCATAGTAAATACGTCCATAAGTGATAACTGCTTTCACTGTCATTAATTATCTGCCTAGGGAAAAGGAGGAAGTTTCCCCAAGCACTGTTACTCACAGATCTTTAACCAATGCCCTGTCACCAATGCCACCTAAGACAAAAGAACTGGAGCCCCAGACTATGTCAGATTCCAGGAGATCAGGTCTGTGCAGAACGATGGAGGTACAGCTTATGCAGGGCTCTCTCTACTCCTCTGTATCCTTTTCTCAGGGTAAACATGCCTCCCCATCCCCCTCTTCTCCTCCAAAGTGCCCCCAACAGTCAGTTCCCTAAGGCCCTCTGGCCCAGATTTTACTCACAGAAGAAAGAATACCCACTAAGAAGGTAATGACTTCATTCATTAGCCCCCAGTTAGTAAAGGAGAGGGAGGCGATTCGATTTGAGGAAATGAAATTCTGATGGTTCTGTTTCAAGCACTCTGGGGGTGCGGATGTGCCTAAGGCTTTTGAACAATAGGACGTATTCTCCTGTTACGCTGGCACCCTAAGAGAGCTCTTCTACACAGAGTCCTGCAAGAACACATCAGCATCCATTCTGTACATATTCATAGGACCTACTATGCACAGTTCTGGGCTAGTCACAAATTATTCTATGTATAAGAAAAGTCTCATCATTCAGTGTAGACAGAGAACAGAATAAAGCTAAGTCTCTCTAAAATTCTCTTTAAAAGACCTGGGAGACCATCATCTAAAGAAGCATCTAAGTACATGCAGTACGTAAGACACAGGAAGTGAGCGTATTCCAAACTTGAAAGCAAAGTTAAACTATGTTCCATGCCAAAGGGTCTGAACTGAGAATCACCTCCACCAGGCTGCCAGCCTTCATCTGCACTTCACCTTGATGCCTCTGCAAAGACACATGTCTTAGTCTAATTCAGACTCTTCAGTTTTATAAAAGTCACAGGACTCTCTTCTCTGCCAGGAGCTACAGGCATCACATGGGGTGTGAGGCTGGTTATAGGTTTTCCCAATGCATTAGTGCCAAAGAACTGTGGTCCCTACCCCAATTCTGTTCCCTCCTTAGGATACACATTTGATTCCCTACCTTGACAAGGCGAGGAAGCGCCCAGTCCTTCCCCATTCAGGAATGAGGGGCAGAGTCTAAACCACTTGGGCCTCTGTAAAGGGACTTGATTCATCTCGGCAACGCTTTTCTGGGAGCATTTAAGAACCCAACCTCAGGAGTTAGATCACCTCTGTGTCATCCATTCTAGCCTGATTTTTCTTAATCTTCTCTGGTTCCCTGATCCCCATTTGGCTGTGTACACCTAACATCCATCTCAAGTCCCTCCGACTGTAACTCTTTTTTGACCTACTTTTCTGATGAAGTTTTGGCCTCCCCCCATAAATATATATTCTATTTTTACTTTATTGCCCAATGCACCAAGGCTGTAGGTTAATGACATCTCTACAATCAGCCCATCTCAAAGGACTAATTAGTCTGACCCTCCTTCCATCCAGCTGCTCCAACAAGGAATGGATTCAATAAACTCTTCCAAACAAAAAGCCGTTCTTATGTTTAATGATGAATTACAGGTAGGACTCCCTTCAAATTCAGTGGAAATGATCACTCTCTTGAGCACTATTTAATATTATTCTGCAACTTCTGTCTAGTGTAAAAAAGTGATATACATTTGAGAATTTAAGGCATGTTATCATTTTCAGTTAGTAGATGTAAATATTTAGAAAATACAAATGGGACTTCCCTGGTGGCACAGTGGTTAAGGCTCCGCACTCCCAATGCAGGGGGCCCGGGGTTCGATCCCTGGTCAAGGAACTGGATCCCACATGCAAGTCGCGACTAAGGGTTCGCACGCCAAAACTAAGGAGCTGGTGAGCCACAACTAAGGAGCCCGCCGGCCCCAACTAAGACCCGGCACAACCAAATTAATTAAATTAATTTAAAAAAAAAGAAAATACAAATAAATTAAGAACTGTTAAAATGAGATCTGATAATCCCACATTTGGAAATCTATCAACAAAGTGGTCGGAAACAGTAGTTATAAAAATGAGTGGTTTCACATCAAAAACATTATGCTGAAGTAAAAGAAGTCAACTGAAAGAGCACATATTGTACAATCCCACTTATATGAAATAGTCAGAACAGGTAAATCCACAGCGACAGGAGTTTAGCAGTTGCCAGAGATTTGAAACAGGAGAGGAAAAGGGAGAGGGGAGAATAGGGAATGACTGCTCATGGGTACAAGCTTTCTTTGGGGGTTGATGAAACTCTTTTAAAATTAGCTTAGGGTGGTAATTCCCTATCAGTCCAGTGGTTAGGACTTGACACTTTCACTGCCGGGGCCCAGGTTTGATCCCCGGTCAGGGAACTAAGATCCCAGAAGCCATGCGGCCAAAAAAAAAAAAATCAAATGCAGTGATGGCTGCACAATTCTGTAAATATACTATAAGCCATTGAACTGTACACTTTAAATGAATGAACTTTATGCTGTGTAAATTATATCTCAATAAAGCTGCTAAAAATCAACAGTTTCCATGTATATCAAAATACTCAAAATATGACAAAAATTATCTCATCTTCTAAAAACGTAAGATATTTAGGAATAATTTAGTTGTATGAAAAAGATATACAACCCACATAAATAAAATTATAAAACTGCACTGAGATACATGAAATAAGACATAAGTGAATCAAGAAATATTCTTGGATAGGAAGACTGATTATTGTAAATGATACAGATTTCTTCCAAAATTCATGAATAAATTTCCAAACAGTTCCATTTTAATAAAAATGCCAAGGGAGGCCGTTTTGGAATGGAAGTAAACACAATTATTTTAAAATTTATCTGGAAAAATAAGAGATCAAAGACATTTTTGAGAAAGAAAACTAATGAAAAAAGACCCAAACTTACCAGGTATTAACATATTATAATGCTAAAAACATTAAATACCAAAACAGCAATGGAGAGCTATAACACTGCATAGATAATCTTATATAGCCACAAAATAGCAGAGATAACCTTGAGATAAACCTTATTGTTGGTGTATGATGAGTGTTAATTAAACAAGGAGGCCGTCAGACTGAGGTGGCTCTAATACCTTAGCAGCCTATGTAAGCAAACCCCAACCTGAACCTGTAAATGCCTCAAGGTTAAGAAATCAATACCTAAGGACAACCAGTCACAAACAGACAATGAGGCTTTTCCATAGAAGGCAAACACTTAAGCTACAGCCAATAACCTCCTTGCTTTGCTTCTACCTTTTCTCTCTAAAAGTTTTTCCCCTGACTCCTGTGTTGGTTGGAGTGCTCCTAACTACTTCTGATTTAGTGCTGCCTGACTCGAATCAATTTTCCCTCAAATAAACTTAAAAAAAAAATTTGTTCTTTTTACTCATCCCTCCCCACTTTTATTGAAATATAATTGACATACAATATTATGTTTCAGGTGTACAACATAGTGGTTCAATATTTGTGTACATTACCAAGTGATCATCACAGTAAGTCTAAGTTACCATCTGTCACCATACAAAATTATTACAATTTTATTGACTATATTCCTTATTTCGTACAATATCTCCCCATGACTTATTTATTTTTGCTCAAGTAAACTCTTAAAAATGTAACATGCCTCAGTTTATCATTTAACATGAGGGAAACATCGTAAATCAATGAAAAAGGAAAAGATATTCAACAAATGACGTTGGGAAAACTGCTTATTAATTTGAAAGCTAGTGACAGTCTCCCAAACTTTTATTCCTCCAGTCTCTCTAAGGGATTTTTTTTTTTTTTTTTTGGCTGTATTGGGTCTTCATTGCAGTGTGCAGGCTTCTCATTGTGGTGGCTTCTCTTGTTGTGGCTCTTAGGCTTCAGTAGTTGTGGCACGCAGGCTCTAGAGTGCAGGCTCAGTAGTTGTGGCGTACAAGCTTAGTTGCTCCGTGGCATGTGGGATCTTCCCGGACCAGGGCTCGAACCCGTGTCCCCTGCACTGGCAGGTGGATTCTTAAGCACTGCACCACCAGGGAAGTCCTCTCTAAGGATTTTATATGCTCCTAAATCCCTCAGTGTCTGAGGGACCTAGAGTAGTGTGTTTTCTTATCTGAATCAGAGCTGATACATTTCCAAGACCAAAAGAAGCTAAATAAAGTGTAATTTTTATCAAAACTTTTTCTTTTATCTGAAAATAAAGTACTATAATATCACACAAGAAATTGTTTTAATAGTTAAATAGATTTAAAACCTTGCTCCGTAGCTGAAAAAGCACTTGTACCTGTATCCTGAACTGGTCTCCAGAGGGCAGCAGAGAGTCATTTACACTTAACCAAAAGTTACCTCTTAACCAAAAGTGTGTGCTTGGGTTGTTTTTTCAACTCTTCTGTTCTTTCTTATGACTAGGCCTTAACAAACTGGGTGGCCAGGATCTGGAAGGCTGTCTAAGGTCATGGATCAAAGCGATGCCAACAAGCCAAAGCAAAAGTTCAAAGAATCACTTTTATATCTTTAAAATAATTCTTTAATTAGATAAACCAATGAACCACAGTTAATACACTGTTGGCTAAGCATATTTAACCAGCACATGTTTATGCAACACCGATGCATATAAAGCATTTAATCCTTTCAGGGCTTTCTATTCCTAGACATACAAAAAGTATATAGAAAGGGTGACAGTCACTTATTCTGTCATATTTTTTGAGCATTTAATACACACTAAAAGTTTATCAGTGACCCAGAAATTGTCGAAGACACAAAGGACTATAAAAGCATGTTTCAAAAAAAAAAATCATGTTATTCTGACTTACTTTGTAAACAACAAAGATTCTGGAGAGATAGGTGAAAGGCTTCTATAAACTGACAAAGTAAGGAATAGTTCAGCCAAAATTAAGTGAGTGCAGACATCCAGAGACTTGTGCAGGACACTGAAGCTGGCCCGTACTCCAGGGCACTGCGAAACCAGGTAAATGTGAACTTTGGTTTTCACCTCTTAACAGGGCACAGAGAAAAGGCATCACACAGGTCCTCCTCAAAGTGGTGATTCCAAATAATAGGAGACCACTCCATGAAGGTTGAGACACCAAAGGGCCATCTCTTCAGTGTAAGAAGGAACTAGAAGTAACCACCTTGAACCCTGTACCTCCTCCCATCCCAGTAAAAGTGAAATTGCCTCCTGTCTGGAAACTTGGCTCAAAGTATAGAGGTGGAGAAAAGTCTCTTCTGAGTTTTATAAGCATGAGATGGCCCACATTCATACATCTGGGTGGTCTAAAATGCCTCAAGCTGAGAATTAGGTTAAAGCTGTCACAGACCCAGGAGTCTCACAGAAGCAAACAGAAATCTTCTCTACAGAGACTCACCTCTATTCCAGGCCTCAAAGAGTTTCTGCAGAAATATGAGTTCACAGTCAAAAATCATGAAACCCGAAAGTAAAGGACATATCATGAGCGACAGCCAGTACTTATTAGACCCTCAAAGATGAAAGACATGGAAATTATGAAACATGGAAGATCAATCAAGTACACTGAAATATATTTATAGAAATAACAGGACAAGTTACGGGCAAAGAGCCAGAGCCATTAAAAAATAACCAAACCAACCAAGCATAGAACTCCTAGTCATAAAAAACGTGATAAGTGATATTTTAAAACTCAATGAAAATGGATAAAATAGTAATAAAAATATGCAGTGGGGTTTTAAAATATAGGATTAAAATATACGAGAGTAATGAGATATATATTAAGCCTTTATTCCAACACATTTTTGAGTTTAAAGGAAATAAAGGCCCTAGACAAATATTTCACTATATCTGACTCGAAAGGAATACAAAACCCAAATAGTCTCATAATCAGTAAGGAAATTGGGAGTTCAAAATATGTCAATCAATCAATCAACTCCTCTAGGCCCAGGTGGCTTCCCTGACTGTTCTAAATATTTAAGGAAGAAAAAGTTCTAATTTTACACAAATGCTCCTAGGAAACAAAATGCGGATAACATTTCCCAGCTCATTTTGTGAAGCTACCATAATCCTGATTCCCAAACCCAAAAAGAATAGTATGAAAAAGGAAAAGTAGGTGCTTCCCTGGTGGCGCAGTGGTTGAGAGTCCGCCTGCTGATGCAGGGGTCACGGGTTCGTGCCCCGGTCCGGGAAGATCCCACATGCCGCGGAGCGGCTGGGCCCGTGAGCCATGGCCGCTGAGCCTCCGCGTCCGGAGCCTGTGCTCCACAACGGGAGAGGCCACAACGCTGAGAGGCCCGCGTACCGCAAAAAAAGGAGAAGTATAGCTCACCACACTGATGTTCACAGGTTTAAAATATCCTAAGCAAAAGATTAACACACTAAGTTCAGGAACAAATTTTAAAAAGAAACAAACAAAAAAACACATCATGACCAAGTTGGGCTTATACAAAGAAAGTAAGGTTGATTTCACATTTTTAAAAATCAGCTAATTAATTTCACCACACTAATAGATTAAGGGGGAAAAAATCATATGGCCTCTCAATAGATGCAAAACCCCCACATTTTACAAAATTAAAATTCATTCATGATTTCTTCAAATGTCTCTTTGCAAAAGAAATATCTACAGCAAGTATTATGTGTAATGTTGAAATACTGTATTCAGTATTGATATAAAATAAGGATGCTTGCTGTCATCACTTTTACTTAACAATTTGCTAGATGCCCCAACAGTGCAGCTGGCAGAGATGAATGAAGAAATGGTGTAAAATTGTAGGACAGCAAAATTTGCCATCCCCAAATGTGTCTCTTTGGCATGAGGATTAATTGGGCTGATTATTTTTAAGAAACAGAAAACTCAGAAAGCTTTTCTTGTTACCTCCCCCTTAGCTGCTTAAAGAATTTAGATAGAGGGCCTGTCTCCAGAATGGAGCTATCACTAGAGATATCTGTAAAGAATATGGACTAGGTGTGCTGGGAGAAACTTGGCAGGGCCTATAGATTAGGGTCCACTCTGTATCCCACTGTCTCTGCAGGACCCAGCAAACATTTGTTTACCAAACATTTGCTTTTCCATCTCTATTTCCTTCCTCCCCCTTGAGGTCCCAAACCATACCCCCAACATCCTCTTTTGTCTCTAGCAGAAGATGGTATTTAAGGTGAGGGTTTCAGCCATTTTGGCAAGTTACTCAGTTTTCCTGGGTCTCTCCCATGTGTACATGTTATTAAACTTTTGTTTTCTCTTGTTAATCTGTCTCATGTCAACTGAATTCTCAGAGTAGCCAGAAGAACCTAGAATGGTAGAAGAAAATATCTCCCCCCCCCACATAGATTTATTTTAAAATGTATATGGAAGAACAAAGAAAGAGCCATGAATATTTAAGCCATCCTGAAAAAAGAAAATGAGACAATTTATCTTACCAAACACCTACAATTAAGTATTAATGTAAGCAGATGGGGTAGGGGGTCCCGGGAGAAAGAGACCCAGGCATGGCTTAAGCCACTTTGTGATCTAAGCCTGGCCACAATGCTTGCCCAGTAATTAAGAATCTAAAGGGAAGTGAGGGAAATGAAGGAACAAAGGAAGAGCAGTAAAGAAACAATAGTTCAGCGAGAAAACAGAGTCCTAGTTCCTCCTCAAGGGATGTATATAACCATCTGACACCTGTCTTCAGTTCTGTAGGAACTAAGGCCCCCACCCAGGTGGAGGACAGAATGATGTTGGCCCTCTTGACTTCAATCAACCAAAGCCAGGACTCGGTCAACCTTTGCCCCAATTCTATGCTGAATTCTCCACTGCCCAAGTCCCTTTATGAATATGCATGAACCCTTAGTTTAAACGTCCCCAATTTTGCTGTTTGGGGAGACATTGCTCTGCAAGAGATCCCCAGTGCTCCCCTTACTTGCTGCAAGTAATAAGTCCTTCCTTCTCCCAGTCTTCGGCTTGGTTGTGTCTTTTGGCTCAACACCCACCAAGAGACAAACCCAGTTTTGGGGTAACATTAATTTTAGTGGGATTTCCCACAAGGACAGATAATCTAACGAATGGAACAGAACAAAATACCCCAAATCTGACCTACACACATACATGGAGTTCTGACATGACACATTATCTTCTGTTATTAACTTGAGAACCTGGGGGATCATTATGGGGAAAAAATTAATCCCTCCTTCACATCAATACTAAAAATCAGTCCCAGTGGATTAAAGACCTGTATGTATGTAAAAGACAATAATATAAAAATCTTAGAAGACTTTAAGATATAGCAGCATTTTTAAAACAAAACACAGAACGTGGAAACCATGAGGAAAATATAGGAGTTTGACTACATTAATGTAAAAAAACCACTTTGGTTTATTAAAGAACACTGTAAGAAGAGTAAACGGGACTTCCCTGGTGGCACAGTGGTTAAGAATCTGCCTGCCAATGCAGGGGACACGGGTTCGAGCCCTGGGCCGGGAAGATCCCACATGCCGCGGAGCAACTAAGCCCATGCACCACAACTACTGAGCCCACATGCAGCAACTACTGAATCCCATGTGCTCTAGGGCCCGTGCTCCGCAAGAAGAGAAGCCACAACTACAGAAAGCCTGTGCGCAGCAATGAAGACCCAATGCAGCCAAAAAATTAAAAAATTTTAAAAAAAGATTGAACAAAAAACCAAGAGAAGACATGTGCAACACATAAAACAAACAAAAGATGAGTATCCAAAATATGCTTTTTAAAATACTCTTATTAACCAAAAAGAAAACAAGTAACACAATAAACAATGAATTTGAACAGGCACGTCACAGAACACGAAAACTGAATGGCCGATACACATTTTTTTTTTTTTTTTGCGGTACGTGGGCCTCTCACTGTCGTGGCCTCTCCCGTTGCGGCACACAGGCTCCGGACGCGCAGGCTCAGCGGCCATGGCTCATGGCCCAGCCGCTCTGTGGCATGTGGGATCTTCCCAGAGCGGGGCACAAACCCGTGTCCCCTGCATCGGCAGGCGGACTCTCAACCAATGCGCCACCAGGGAAGCCCCAATACACATATTTCTAAAAGGGTTAACCGTATTAATAACAAGGGAAACACAAATCAGACAAAATGAAATAGTTTCATGTCCATGAGATCAACAAACATTTAAACATCTGACAATATCAAGTCTCGACGAAGAAGAGTAACAAATATTTTCATATTATGATCAGTTTGGAAGGCTCTTGGCCTTAGATAATAAATATGAAAATCCACATACTCTCCATTCCACTCTTACAAACATACTTTAAAAGCACTCTTTCACATGTGTACCTGAGACAGTACAAGAATGTTCAGAACAGAACTGTAAGAGCAAATGGCAATTTCATATGCCTCAACATAATAAAAATTGATAAGGATTACAGATATCTTCAGGGCACTTTACTATATCTGAAATCTGTGGTCAGTGGACAGAAAACTGTAAGCCTAAACACTAACACGGGATAATAAAGGGCCAGAAAAAGACACCAACACCAAGGAGTGTCATGAATTTGTATAAGAGCTTATTTGTTTCACAAACATTTAGACTGCACTTATCATGTGCCCAACACTGTTGTAACTGCTTCACAAGGATCAGTTCATTTCATCCTCAAAACAGGCCTATGAGCTGGGTACTAATATGATCCTCATCGGACAGATGAAGAAACTGAGGCAGAGAGGGTGAGTACTTTGCCCAAGGTCACACGCAATTAAGTGGCAGAGCCAGGATTCGAAAGCAGTAGTTTGACTCCCAAGTCCTTGTATTAAAACATACACTATGCTAACTCCTAACCATGATGCTATAGTGTGCTGGCAGAACCACTAGGGAAGTAATTTATCCAACAAATGCAATTAAATCCCTTATTCATGTGAGCGTAAGGATACCGTTCCAGCTATCTAGTTATTGCTGCATAACACAGCTCCCCAAACTTAGTGGCATAAAACAACTATTTCTCATGGTCACTCACTAAGGAATTAGGACAGGAGTAGCAGGATGGCACACTCCTGCTCCTTGCCAGGACCCCAGATGGCAAGACTAAATGCCTGGGGGCTGGATGACTTGAAGGCTGGGCTCAGTTGGGCCAATGGCCCCAGTACCCACATGCAGACTCTCCAAATGGCTTGGGCTCCTAACAGCATGGCAGCTGGATTCGGAAGGCGAGAATCCAGAGAGCAAACATCCCGAGAGCATAGGATGTAGTTGCAAGGCTTCTTTTGTCCCTGCCTTCGAAGTCGTGCAGCGTCACATTCTGTCTTTATGACCAAGTCACGGAGGCCCCTCAGATCCAGGGATGGGGAATTAGGCTCCACCTCTGGGTGAGGAAGAAGCAAGGTAACCTTGCGGAAGAGCAGGTGAGTGGGAGACAGTGTCAGGGTCACCTTTGGAAACACAAGTTGGCCCAGAGTCACAGAGGCTGTTGACAGGGCAATAGGTTCTGGGATATTTTTAGCCACAGGTAACTGAACAGGCAATTAACAGTGGCTTAAATTCTAAGGGGGTTTTTGTCTCATGACATAAAAGGGCCAGAGGCAGGGCAAGTCCAGAGTTAGTTAGTTGCTCGGTGATGCCATCAAGGACCCCAGTGCTTTCTGTTTTTCTAGTCTGCTACCCTTAGCACATCCTAAGTATCCCACTCCTTGCTTTTAGGTTGGTTGCAGCAATTCCAAGCATCAGAAGGAGACATAATAATGTCAAACAAAGAAAAAGAGGGGTATATTTTCCCTTGAGTCTCTTTTAATTAAAAAAAAAAAAAAAGAATAGGGACTTCCCCGGCGGTCCAGTGATTAAGACTCCGAGCTTCCACTGCAGGGGGCAGGGGTTCGATCCCTGGTAGGGGAAGTAAGATCCCACATGCTGCAAGGCACAGCCAAAAAGAAGAAGAACCTCCTTTCTAAACCCACAGTTAACTTGCTTTCAGGTCACATTGGACCTGAACTTGCCCTTGTTCATGCCATAGCTGGAAAAGAAGCTGAGAAAGGATCTAGCATTTTGGCTTCATAGTAAGAAGTGCTTCTGCTAATAAAAAAAGGAAGGGGAAGAATGACAGTGGAACCACCAGTATCTGCCACAAGTTCAGGCAACCTCCATTCACTTAGCAATTTTTAGCTGATTGCTAATTGTGTACCAGGCACAGCGCTAAGAGGCAGGGCATGGCGGTGCACAAGACAAGCGTCCCTACCCTTGTAAGGCTTACAGTCCAGCACAAAACAGAGACACGTAACAAGCAATCACATAGTTAAATCAAAGGTGTTCAGTACCATGAAAAAGAGGTATGCAATCAAAGCACGATTTGCTGTAAAGAAAGCAATATTGCTTTATGGAAATATACTGCAATGAAAGACAAGATTATAGTTATAAATACTAAAAGAATCACAAGGTCCTCGCTAAGATGAAAAAATAATGACTGGAAATGATCAAGAGAAGGAAGCATGGTGTCTGGAAGATAGATCGCGTCCCCATCATTAGAAAAGTTACTCCACTGAGGATCTGAGACTGTTCCCTGGGATTTACTACAGACCTGATGAAGCTTCTCTTGAGACTCCCTGACCTCCTTCTATCGAACCGCATGCTCACCAAACAAACTCTGGAATACTGCATCGCTCGCCCAGGTGGACTAGATACCAGACTGGAATTTTTCAGTTTCTGAAAAGTTCTATCTGTCACCATAAAGTGTTATTTTGGTCAGTTTAAAGTAAGCATGAACAATCTTAGACCTTCAAAGCTATAATCGCTGACTGGGAACCCACGGTGAGCCCCACCCTGGGCACTCACAAGATATCAAGCCAGTTTCACCCACGATGGCACTCAAAACTCACCTGGTACATTCCTTTGATAGTAGCTATGGCATCGGCCAGCTGCTGATTGTAGCATTTTCTTAAGGTATCCTCATTCTGCAAATGAAAAATAAATACAACAAGCACCACAATGGATTTCCAAATGCAACTCTCACACCTACAAGGGAGGGGCTCGGTATAAAACCATCATTCAAATCATATGCTCTCTCAAAAACTTCACTTTATAATCATTTCCCCTATGCTTACAGCTAATACAACACATTCCATTTTCACTTACACTGAACCAAAAGCAATAGAGAGCTCATATGGATAAAATAAATAGATGATGTGAACGTTTTCTCTCATCTTCCATATCATAGTCTTTCTAATGTCTTAGAACTGCTTATAAAATAGTGAAATCGGGGGATGGGATAAGTTGGGAGATTGGGATTGACATATATACACTACTATGTATAAAATAGATAACTAATGAGAACCTAATGTATAGCACAGGGAACTCTACTCAGTGCTCTGTGGTGACCTAAATGGGAAGGAACTCTTTAAAAGAGTGGATATATGTATACGTATAACTGATTCACTTTGCTGCACAGCAGAAACTAATACAACATTATAAAGCAACTATACTCCAATAAAAATTAATTAAAAAATAAAATAGTGAAATCTATTTGGAGTTCACATCCTCTTCTGGTCCTGGTATTTTTGGATGAATTATGCTCATGGAAAGAAATCTAGGGCCACTAATCCACAAACTAGAGTCACTTTCTGATTAATCAAATTATTTGATCCTATCTGTTATGGATAACAATGAAAGATAGTACATTAAAAAAATACTCTTGTATGGAATCTAAAAAAAAAGAAAAAGAGTTCTGAAGAACCTAGGGGCTGGACAGGAATAAAGACGCAGATGTAGAGAATGGACTTGAGGACACGGGGGAAGGGTAAGCTGGGATGAAGGGAGAGAGTGGCATGGACATATATACACTACCAAACGTAAAATAGATAGCTAGTGGGAAGGAGCCGCATAGCACAGGGAGATCAGCTCGGTGCTTTGTGACCACCTAGAGGGGTGGGATAGAGAGGGTGGGAAGGAGACACAAGACGGAGGAGATATGGAGATACATGTATATGTATAGCTGATTCACTGTTATACAGCAGAAACTAACACAACATTGTAAAGCAATTATACGCCAATAAAGATGTTAAAAAATACTCTTGATTCTGATATGAATTTTGATTCTAGCATGGAGTGTAAACCACCAATGGGCTTTAGAGTCAGGCAGAATTGGATTTCAATGTTACTGTGCCACTTACTATCTGTCTGACTTTAAGCAAGTGACTTAACCTTGGTGGCTCAGTTTCCTTATCTGCAGAGCAGGGATGAGAGGATTTCCACTTAGGGATTGTTGAGGGATTTAAAGAGGAAATGCATTAAAAGGTACTTTGAATGGTGGGGTCAACAACACGTGGGTGTTTTGTTTTATAACAGAAAAATAACACTGATGCCTGTTCTTAATGACAGATAAATATGCTAACCTGATCAAAGATTTTAGGAAATTCCTCAGAGCAGCAGAGTTTTCATGTCTTTGGTTCCTACGGAGCCATTAAAACACAAGTCATATAAAACTGTAGTTAAGGGCTGAAATTCAAGCATTAAACTCTCTGGTCTGGAACCTAAACCCTGACGGTTTTTTAAATGGTGACCTTGAGCAAGTGAATTAGCCTTTCTGTGCCTTGGTTTCCTCATCTGTAAAAGGGGTATAATAATTGTACCTACTTTGTACCTAGGTTAGTCATGAGCCTTAAATGAGTTCATACACAGGGTACTCACAAAAGTTTCTGCACATAGTAAAGCTATAGGTACCATACAGCTTTATGTAGTCATCACATGATACACAACACATACAAATTAAATTGCCCTCATAAGTTGCTAAGCTAAAAACTGTAGTATCTACACATCTAAACATAAAATTAATCCACATATGAAACAGAGGAAATGAGAGAACTTCTACCTGTTGGTAACGTTTTTCGATTGTCAGGATCCTGTCATGTAGAGAAGTGAAAAGTCTGCAAGATTCCTCTCTAAGACGGTCCTCAAACTTCAGTGGAATCAATTGTTTGAGGAACCCAAAATCCACCTGAAGAGATTTAATAATCTAAAAATGGAAAAACATACGTTATTGTAGAGAGTTAAGGGCCCTCTGTGTAAAGATTCTAGCACCTGGCCTGGTCTGGGCAGATCACTTGGGCACCTGGTCAGGGGCTTGTCCTGAATTGAAGATTACCTCTCCAAAGTCATGTACACTGGGGGTTCCAGTTAATCTGCTAAACTAATACATGCTGATGGACGAAGGGAGAGGAGGTTCCCAGCAGTTTCCTCCCATACAGAGTAAGTTATCCTTTGCCATGAATCAAAAAACGTTTGAAAAAATAATTTTCAATATGTGATTTTCAGATCAGGAAAAATGGGCAAGAATCAACATTTGTTGTGAATTTACTAGCCAAGTACTTAAATATATAACCAATGTGTTGACTAAGAACTGGTTGGTATCATCCAAACTCAATGTATTTTTGTCTCCCACTGTCTATTTAAAATGTATTCACTAGGACTTCCCTGGTGGTCCAATGGTTAAGAATCCGCCTTACAATGCAGGTGACGTGAGTTCCATCCCTGGTCGGGGAACTAAGGTCCCACATGCCACGGGGCAGCTAGGCCCGTGCACCACAACTACAGAACCCATGCACTCTGGAGCCCGAGCCACAACTAGAGAGAAGCCCACGCACCGCAACTAAGACCCAATGCAGCCCAAAATAAATAAATATTTAATTCAAAAAATGAAATAAAAAATAAAATGTATTCACTAGGTAATCTTCCCTCGCCCTGAATGGAAACTGTAAGCAATTCCTACTCATTCTTGGGAACAGAAAGTCCCATCACCACTCAAAACACAGCCCGAAAGTAGCATTTAGAATGTGACACTTCCAACTTCATTCATAGGTAAGGCTGCTCCCTGCACTCCAGGCCAAGGGCAGTAGCTGGCACCTGCACATCTTTAAGGAAAAGAGTGGGATTCACTCTTGAGCTCTCTCCCCTCTTACCTCCTCCCCCCACACCCCAGCTGCTTCTCCACCACAGACAAGGCAGAAGGGATAAAGGGACACGGCCATTCCTACCTGGCGGGGGGCTTCACCCTGGTCTGGTAGGACAGGAGAACGACCCTTCTTCCCTCGGGCACCAACACAGCTTCTCTAGAGGTTCCCGCTGCAGGTACCCTCTCTCCTGTGGATGCACAGGGACAAGCAGCTGCTTCTCTACTCCAGGTGGTCACTGCTACTCCGCCATCGGGCCCTATGAATCTAGAGTTTCACCCTTTCTTCTCCCCTCTGTTGGGGGCCCTCTGTCCTTCTCAATCCGTCAACTGGAGAGGACCCAGAATGACCCCAAGCTGGCGCTCTCTCTCTTTTTCTCAGAGGCCACATGTGGTCCACAAGAAACAATCACACAACCCTCACCCCGGCAACTCTGGCAGTGCAGACTGATCCCAGCTCAGCCGCTCCCCCTTCTTGCCCCAGCCCACGTTAGCTTCCTTGCACATGAATCGGCGCCGGTCCTCTGAGTCTTCCAAGAGCAGCAAACACATTTCAAGTTCCACAGAAGCCTGCCTTACCGGCTTTGAGCCGAGGAAGAGCCCTTCTGCTACCCCTCCCCCAGAAAGAGCAGGGTAACAGTGTTTCCTAAAGAAATTGCTTCGGCAATTTTTCCCCTTCACCTCCTGATCCCCGTTTTTATTATCCTTGGTCTGATTAAAGAGCTAAAAGTCATTGATCTGATGTGTAACATTCTCTTCGTAAATTCTGCAAATGGGATCTTACACTCGCTTTGGAATTTGATACCTGGCTACTAGCACCCTGGGAAGAAGCTTGGTTTTAGCATCCTGATACTATGTGGGAGGTTTTATTTTGCAGTTGAGGATATCAAGACTTTGAGAGGTTAAGTGACTAACTAGTCCAACATTACGTGGCCGGTAAGCGGAAGGTCCAGATTTGAACAGAGTTGTGACTGACTCATACTCCTTCTTTATACCATGTTGTCAACTTATGAAGGTTACTATTTTGAGAAATACGAAAAAAAATTCTAGAGCAAGTGAAAGCTTAAAGAATTCCTTAAATTCCAGGGACAAGATGAAATGACTTTGCCTTTAGGAGATCCAGCCCCATATGGACGGCTTGTTCTGAAGAAGGGAGGGACAGGAATCCTGGTATGGTCAAAAAAACTTCTACTGGCCTAAGACTCCCATGGATCAGTTTACAAGAGACATACCTAAGATACAATGACACAGAACTGAGGTCAGTGTAGAAATAAGAAAGTTTTGCCAGGCAAACAATGTCCCGAAGAATGTTAATATAGGTATATTAATATTGAACAAAATGGACAATATGTGTATGTGCATATATGTATATATACACACATGTACATGTGTGTGTGGATATATATATATATACACATCTATGTATATACACACACTCAACAAATACAGGTTATTTTTAATTTCTCATTTCCATGGCACAATAATGAAGACTGACCTCACACAAAGCCTCAGGACAAGTCGCAACAAAGACCAAATAATTCATCTCACAAAGACTGTCCGCTGACAACAAAGCACTGAAGTTAAAACTCAGCAACATAACAGTAACTAAAGAGCACGCGTGGAGATCTAACCAACTTCTTATTAAACAGTGGGCCAACAAAATAAATGGGAAATTGGAGCACTTGAATCTAAATACTAATAAAAATCCTACATCTCAAAATTTGTGGGATGACGTTAAAGAAGTAATTAGTAGGACTATATTGCCTTAAATATTGTCATTTATACTGTCTTTAAATGCTTGTGAAAGGAAAGAAGGGAGCCTCAAAATGAATGACCTGTAGGCATGGATAGCTAAGAGCCCCGTGTCCATCACACAGGTCCTTCCTTACTGAGAGAAGCATGACTTTGTCGGGGCAGTAATGTGCCTCGCCAATATACTCACGCCTTCAGAACCCTTTGCAGTTAAAGGGGTCATGTGATGATGTAGTTAAGGCCAACAATAAATACTTTGGGGTTTTCGATGGAAAGTTTTTGCTTTTTTAGTAGAGCTACCACCACTCCATTCCACTTCTCCCCTATTCTCCTTCCTCTGTGAAATGCAGATGGAGGCTGGAAATGGAGCAGCCATCTTGTTACTGGGAAGTCAGAAATATGATAGCAAAATCCATGCACTAATGATGGACCTGTGAAAAGATAAAATGAATCTGGTACACAGATGACATCAGGGAGCTACTGCCCTAACTTGTAACTCCAGATATTCTAACCCAAGACTTCCTCTTAAGTCAATATAGTTGCACTGTCTGTACATGGAGCTATATGACATCCCATCTAATACCCAGATCCAATTCACGGAATTAGAAAAAGAAAAACAGAGTAAACCCAAAGATAGTAGGAGGAATTAAATAATAAAGATAAGAGGGACTTCCCTGGTGGCGCAGTGGATAAGACTCCGAGCTCCCAATGCAGGGGGCCTGGGTTTGATCCCTGGTCAGGGAACTAGGTCCCACATGCATCCCACAACTAAGAGTTTGCATGCCACAACTAAGAAGCCCACATGCTACAACTAAGCAGCTGGTGAGCTGCAGCTAAGGAGCCTGCCTGCCGCAACTAAGACCCAATGCAACCAAATAAAATAAACAAATAAATATTTTAAAAACACATAAATAAATAACTAATAAGGATAAGAAAAGACATTTATGAACTAGAAAATAAAGATACGATAGAAAGGATTAATAAATCCAGAAGTAGGGTCTCTGAAAAAAATTAATGAAATAGATAACACTGTCAGGATTCATCAAGAAAAAAGAGGAGGTATGAAGACCATATTAAGAATTTTAAAAGAAATATAACTACGGATACAATAAAGACCTAAAAACGATATGCAAAGACAATAATCAACACCATAACCAACAATTTGAATATTTTGTAGAAAAATATAACATCAAAACGACCCAAGAAGATTTAAGAAAACCTTAATATAACCATAACAAAACAATAGCAGTAAAAATAAGCACAGACTGTTTTACATGCAAGTTTACACTGAAGAAATAGATACTTCCAATCTCAAGCCAGTAATTCCAGAGAATAGACTAGGGAACACTTCCCAACTCACTTTATGACAATACTATGACTTTGCTACCAAGACTGAACAACAGCATAAGGAGAAAAGAAAATTATAGGACAACCTCACTTACGAACATAGATGGAAAACAATCCTTAGTAAATTAACAGCAAATAATGCAATGCAAAAGGAAATATTATAGTCCAGTTCGGTTCGTTCCAGGTTTACTATCAAAAACTCGAATTTCTTCACATCATCAGATAAAGGAGAAAAACCATATGACTGTATGACCATCTCAACAGATCCATGAAAAGCATTCAAATCCAGCCATTCATGATTTTTTTAAAAAAATGTCTCTCACTAATTTGAAATAAACATCCTTAATCTGATTTAAGCATATTGCATCAGATTTTGGTTCAACTATATTAAAAAATCCAAATAACAGAAGCATAAAAGAGAGGTAGGTTTACTTCTCTTTCACTAGGTGGTGAAAATGACCCAAGATCCTTCTATCTCCTTAGTCTTCTGTATACCTCAAAATCATGGTGTAACTGGTAGCATCCCTGGTCTAGGCACTGAAGTAAAAAGAGGAGGGCAAGAAAGAAAGAGAGGAAGGAAAGAGGGACAGGATGAGGAAGAGGTAAAGTGGCAGACAGTGCATCGGAACTGTGCCTTAAAGGTTGCCCAAAGCGGCCACCCAATATTTCCACCTAAATTTTACTGACCGGAACTTACTCATTTAGACGCTAGTTGCAAAGGAATAAAGTTATAACACTTTTCTGAAGGCATAAAAGAAGACAATAAATTGGGACGTAAGTGGGAAAAGAGACATCCTCAAAAGTGGGAGTGTAAATTGGTATAATTTCTATGCAGGGCAACTTGGCAACATCCTTCACAATGACTAATGCATGCATCCTCTGACTCAGACATTTCACTTTTAAGAATTTACATCCCAGTTTTACTGGCATGTGAGTATGTACAGAATTATTCATTGCAGTAAAAGATGTGAAACAACCAAAATGATGTCCATCAGTAGGAGGATAGCTAAATAAATGATGCCAGTTTGTGATACAATGTACTTGTAAAATAGATGAGGAATCTCTTTATGTACCAACGTACATAAATGATTTCCAAGTTATGTTGTTAAGTGAAAAAACAGAAGCAAAGCAACCTGAAGTATTTGTAGTAGTATGCCACCCTATGTCACAGTTTTATTGATTAGGACTTTTAATAATAACTCTTGATATCTAATGTGTATGAAATGTTCTGTTTCTTTACAATCGAAAAGGCCCCAAAGCTTTGCTGTACAGAGAAATAAACACATCATTGTAAATCAATTATACTTCAATAAAATTTAAAAAAAAATTTTTTAAAGCCCCAAAGGAAATATGATAGAATACGGAGATCTGAAAAAGCTGTATGGTAGTACAGGGGAGCAAAATCTGCCACCTCAAATTGTGTCTCTTTGGCATGAGGATTTATTTAGGCTGATTATTTTTAAGGCCCCAAAGACTCAGGAAGAAACTTAGACCTTCCCCATAACTTCCTAGAAGAATGCAGATAGCGGACCTGTTCCAGGAAGGGAGCTAGCACCATAGATAACTATAGTATAATATGCACTAGCTGTGTAGACTGGGAGGAACCTAGCAAAGTCAGCTAAAATTCGTCTCTGTGTCCCACTGTCTCTGCATGGCCCTGCAAACATTTGTTTACCAAATATTTGCTTTTCCTTCTTCATGTGAATTGTCTTCCTCTCCTACGAAGTCCCAAACCACTATCCTCAACATCCTCTTTTGTCTTTGGCTGAAGGTGAGAGCTTTGGCTATTTTGGCAAGTTACTCAGTTTTCCTGGGTCTCTCCCACATATATGCTATTAAATTTTTGTTGGATTTTCTCCTGTTAATCTGTCTCATGTCAATTTAATTCTTAGACCAGCCAGAAGAACCTAGAGGGACAGAGGAAAATTTCTTCCTCCCTGACCATGGGTGACACAGTTATTCACTACTGTATATTATTCTTGACATTTTTCTATATGCCAAAAATATTTTGTAATTTTTTAAAATATCGTAAATAGTAAATGTTCACAGATGTCAAAAGAATTCCAAAGAGAGTAAGAAAACATTTCACTAAACAAGTTAACATATATGAGCATGACATAAATATGACACAAATGAAGTAGTAGTTTATACTAATAATTTTATTTTATTTTACTTTGCGGTACGCGGGCCTCTCACTGCTGTAGCCTCTCCCGCTGCGGAGCACAGGCTCCGGACGCACAGGCTCAGCAGCCACGGCTCACGGGCCCAGCCGCTCCGCGGCATGTGGGATCCTCCCAGACCAGGGCACGAACTCGCGTCCCCTGCATCGGCAGTCGGACTCTCAACCACTGCGCCACCAGGGAAGCCCCTATACTAATAATTTTAAAAACACACCTATCATCCAACTCAGTGTGTAAAAGATATTAATATTTTTAAAATGCTAATCATTTCACTTCTGTCAAGGAAAGACATAAAGGCAAACAGTACCCACAAATTATCTCAGAAGTTTCAAAATAAATCCAGATTTACCTGCACTAGCTTTTGTGTAGATGAACTCAACTCTTTTAATGGCAAAATCTCACTGGAATCCGTTTGAGTAGCATGATCTGTGCTGAAAAAGCCAACCTTCAAATCATCTGAAATGTTAAATCTGAAAAAGAAAAAAAAGGGAGGAAGGAGAGATTAACTGTGGTTTATATAGTAGATATTTCCTTAAAAATATATTTAGGGAGCATATTTCATGCAAATCATATTTTACAGATTCAAAGGACTGGTGAAGTGAGGAAACCACTGAATTATCTGCTCATGACTAGGGGTTTTCCCCAGGACTCTGCTGGACTATCAGATTCTCTGGACACGAGCACATGGCTCCACTGATACACATCTTATTTCCATTTTCTGAGACATGACCAATTTATGAGCCTACTTTTAATATCTTACTTGCGTTTTATGTGTGCTTCTGCTTGAAGCCATTATAAATTATGCACGGGCATAGCAAGCAAAATTACTTTTAGATAGAGGTTCTCAAAGTGTGGTCTGAGGAACCCCTGGAGGTTCCAGGACACTCTTTCAGGGAATCCACAGGTCAAAATTATTTTCCTAACAATATTAAAATTCTATTTGCCTTTTCCATTATCATTCTCTCACAAGTGTTCAGTGGAGTTTTCCAGAGGCTACAGGTTATGTGACTGGATGACAGATTGAATGCAGAAGCTGACAGGAGAATTCAGCTATGTTCCATTAAGCCAGGCATTGAGAGAACTTGCAAAAATGTAAAGCAATGACACTATTCTCATTAAAGTTTTAGTTTTGAAAAACAGAGTTTGTTTTTCTTCAAAATACATTATTTATGCTAACACAGAATTGGTTTATCGTTATTTTAAACGTCTCTCCTTTAAAATTTCTAATGTGGTAACTCTGAATAAATATAACATAAACTAAAGCTCTTTGAGGGACCCTATAATTTTTAAGACTGTAAAGAGGTCCTGAAACCAAAACATTTGAGAACTTCTTCTTTAAGATAATCACACCACTGTACTGTATTTGATTTTAAACAGAATTCCCCCCCAAAAATCTAACTAGGAGCAAGTATTTGTAATGTCCTCCTACAGACTTTTAACTACGGGCATCTCAAACTGTAACAAGAAGGCCAGTTTTCTGGATGTACTCTGTCAATTTGACCAAACTTACCACAGCTATTGGTTTCTAAAATGTCAGGTGAAAAAAGAGAGCCGTGAAAGCTCAAGTAGAATTCCCAGACTATTCAGCGCAGGCTCTGTAGACAGAGTGTCTGTGTTTCTACCCCTCACTTGTCTGCTGACCAGGTCGGGCAGACCGTGATGGGGGGCACCCCAGGGCAAGCCCTCTCTTTTTACCGCTGGCAGAGCCTCAGATTTATCTCCCATGGAACTCAGGGGAGGGTGATCATATTCCCAGTATCAAGGGTAACCCTCGTCTGGTCTCAGCCCACCACAGTGATCCCATTCTTCTGGTCAGATATTTTAGGGGTGGGTGTGGGACTCAGTTCTGGTGAGTGTGATGGGAGAAAAGATCTGTCGGGGGCTTGTGGGAAAGCTTTTGACACAGAAGCACCAGGGAGAGGCTTCCTCTATGACTCTGGACATTGCCACGTGTGGAAATGAGGCCAGGAACTGGCACAGTCATCTGGTGACCACAAGAGGGGCCAGCCAGAGGGCAGAGCCAGCGCACAGATGACGAGCTTTTAAAAAGATGGAAATAGGGCTTCCCCGGTGGCGCAGTGGTTGCGAGTCCGCCTGCCAATGCAGGGGACGCGGGTTCGTGCCCCGGTCTGGGGGGATCCCACATGCCGTGGAGCGGCTGGGCCCGTGGGCCATGGCCGCTGAGCCTGCGCATCCGGAGCCTGTGCTCCGCAACCGGAGAGGCCACAACAGTGAGAGGCCCGCGTACCGCAAAAAAAAAAAAAAAAAAAAAGATGGAAATAATTTCGACTGCTGACTTTGTTTAGCCATTGACTCCACTCTGAAACCCATCACACTTCTGGTCTTCCTGGAATGTCATATAATAAATCAACAATTTGTCAGAGTTTCTGTCAACTGTAGCTGAAAGCATCCTAACTGATATTCGATGTGACATTATGTAAATTACTTACCCTTTCTGTGCCTTAGTTTCCTCTTATGCAAAATAAATAGTACCTATTTCATAGAGTTATTGTCAGGATAGTGAGTTGAGAAGTACTTTGAATGGTGTATGTCACACAGTAAGCCTTCACGAAATGTTATCCATTTTTGGGGCTGTGACAGTGGTTGTTGCTATCACCACTATGTTTTGAAAATATCACAGTTTTTCAAATCATATACAGAGAGAACTATAAAAGCATAGCAATATTCAACCAAGAAAGGCTAAATTTAAATTTTTTTAGATTTTGATATTCACTA
This sequence comes from Delphinus delphis, assembly GCF_949987515.2. NCBI lineage: Eukaryota > Metazoa > Chordata > Mammalia > Artiodactyla > Delphinidae > Delphinus > Delphinus delphis. The sequence continues at coordinate 166,100,156 of NC_082684.1, forward strand.
CACTGTAATGATTTTCAACTAATCCCACTAAATTTTCAACTAACCTTCCACACACCCATCAATATTATACTGATGACAGACCTAGTCAGCAGCATTATTCAAAGCAGAGGGAGCATCCGTGATGCTGTACATCTCAATTTCAATGAAAATTTCTAGTGTTTTCCCACAAAAAACTGTAGTTTAGACTTGGCCTACTTCATTTTAGGAGGCTATTTTTTTCTCACTAACACAGTACCTTTGGGAGAGGCAATCTCCATTGGCCCAAGCGTCCCTGCATGTTCTTTCTGGGCATGCCAAGAATACAAAGGCCCTGATCACTCTTTCCTTGGGCCATTCCCGAGTTGCGTTTGCAGTGGGATGAGGCAATGTCTTTCCCCTGCCAAGAAGCACGCTTGCTACTCCTTACTGCAGAAGTGGTGAACCCCCCAAGCTCAGGGATCCTCTCCTTGAATACAACTCACTACTGTATAGGCATCCGTGGTAGGTCTTTTGTGACATCCTCATGGAACTTAGGGGGCATGGGGAATCAATGCAAATAAACATGAATCACTAATACTGCTTTTGCCATGATGAAGCCCTTTGTCTCTGACCCAGGAGTCATGTCGTCTGCCAACAGCCATGAAACAGTAACAAGCAAACATATTAGCATGTAAGGAGGGTAAGATCTCACACACTGCAGAGTCCTTGACAAGTACCTGACCCATAAAATCCTCTTGATAAATGCTTGTTGTATTCAATTCCTTAAAAAAAACAAAAAAACTAAGATACAGCAATTAACTGAAAAGATCACCAGTATTTAAGGCTTTGTCTATCTAAAATCTATAACCATTTTTGAAAATAACTTGTGAAAACCACTACTAAATTATAATCACTATGTTAAAATTAAATATGTATAATATTGTACTGAACTATAGAAATGGATGAATCATATGATCAATTATGATAAAAAATTTTTAATGTACTTTTTAAAGCAATTTATAACAAATAGGAGAAACCAACTTTTAAGTGGTGATGACATAAAATTTCAGGGAAAATGTTCTTGGTACTTTTCAAAGCTGACAAATATTGATGACAAACTGTCCATGTGGTACATTTTTTTCTAGAATATGTGTTTTAGAAATTTTAACGAAATTCCTTTATGATACATTTGGGAATCTTTTAAAACATGAAATAAAAATAAAATCATTATACTTCTGAACAAGCGTCCCACAAAATACAGATAATAAACATTTCCTAAAATGACTGCGTCTCCAAATCTTTTGTCATTTTCATCTATCATTCCCATTGTTCCTAGAGGTATCTTACTAAAACTCAGGTTGTACCACTACCCCACTATGGAGGACTTTGATAGCCTTCCCCTGCTTAAGAAAATTAAACTCAATCTTCTTATTCTGACCTCCAGAATATCCAGGCAAACTACTTTTCGGAGCTTCACGCGTTTAACCAAGAATAATTGAGTACCTACTATTTGCCAGGCACTATTTTTGGCAGCAAGGATAACAGCAGTGGACAAGGCAAAGTTTTTGTTCTCGTGGAACTTACATTCTAACGGGAGAGACAACCAGTAAACAAGTAAACAAAAACATGTTACATATTCTGAGGCAGAGGTAAGCCTCATCTCTCATTAAGTATACCCCATGTACCATACTCACCTGTCACATATCTTCCTGTTAAAAGTTCCCAAAATACATCTGTACCTCGGCAGTACCTCAGCCTAGGACCAAGTTTCCCTACCGTTCTACCTATCAAAACCATATGTAGTCACTTTCTTTTCCATGTTCCTTTTCCTTCCCTTCCCTTCCCAGAGGACAGGAATCAACATGGTGGCCAATGAGATGGGTCAATTGTTCAATGATGAAAAAGGTTGGGAGCCATGCAGAGGAGAAGGCCAACAGCTCCAGTAGCCAAGGATGGAGAGTAGTTGGGAGAACAGGGGCAGCAGCACAGAGGCAGCAGGCAGAGGAGAGAGCCCAAATGGTTGGGAGATCGGATACACTGAACAAACTGAAGATGTAATGAAGATGACAGAAGTCAAGTTCTTTAGTCCCCGAAACGATATTTACAAACTTAAAAAAAGAGTAGGCTAGAATATACCTTGTGACAATGTAATGGAATTGGAAGTTCTGGCATGAGGGCATGGTTTTATAATTATGTACATAGATAGATAAATAGTTATAGGTACATATATGTGCATATGAACGTGTGCATATATCATACCTATGTACATATATTTATATACCTTTGTTTCTATTTCTGTACAATATGAGAGCCTAGAAGCAATGACACCCCAGTAACAATGAACACACTGAACACTCAGATGTTGGTTTTTAAATACCATTCTGCACTAAAAGGAACCAGGGCTTCTTGGAAAAATGGCTGGATCCCAAACTGGGATAACAAAAGTAGAAATGAGCCTGGAACATCTTGTTATTCCAGAAAGCGAGGAAATACTCGAAAAATGATGGGGACACCTGAGAATGACACAGAAACTAGATTGAAGAGATTCCCACTGGCCATATCTGGGACAATTTGAGCATCAAAATAAATGATGAGGGACTTCCCTGGTGGTGCAGTGGTTAGGAATCCGCCTGCCAATGCAGGGGACACGGGTTCGAGCCCTGGTCTGGGAAGATCCCACATGCCCTGAAGCAACTAAGCCCATGTGCCACAACTACTGAGCCTGCGCTCTAGAGCCTGCAAGCCACAGCTACTGAGCCCACATACCACAGCTACGGAAGCCCACACGCCTAGAGCCCGTGCTCTGCAACAAGAGAAGCCACCACAATGAGAAGCCCGCACACCGCAACGAAAAGTAGCCACCACTCGCCGCAACTAGAGAAAGCCCGCGCACAGCAATGAAGGCCCAATGCAGCCAAAAATAAATAAATAAAATAAATAATTTAAATAAATAAATAAATGATTAAAGTATCAGCTTACAACCTATTTAATGAAATATGAATCCAGCAGTCCACACTGACATAAATGAATGAATAAACAGATAAATGAGAATGGGAAGCTCTAGTAAATGTATTAGAAAAGAATGATGAAAACAGAATCACCATCTGGCAACCACCATAAAGGTGACTGATTAAGGTGGGAGTTATCAACGGTAGCTAGGGCTAAGCTTAGCTTAAAGGCTAAGGCTGGTCAGTGGAAGTGTTTGATTAGGAAAAGGATATTTTGTTGAAAAATTAAGAACAGGACTACCAGGACTTCCCTGGCAGTCCAGTGGTTAAGACTCCATTTCTCCAGCATTCCTGCCAAGAATGCATGACCTGAGTCTGGTTATAAGGAAACAGTAGATGGACCCAGGTAGAGCCGGTCATGCTACAGAATGTCTGTACTTTTTGAAAAAGTGTCAAGGACATGAACAACAGGGAGAGGCTGAAGAACTCTTCCTGCTGAATATGTCTGAGGGGACAGGATAGCTAAAGACAACACACACTCCTAGATAGGATCCTGGACCAGAAAGGAAAGAAAGAGTCATCGCTGGTACACTTGGCACAGCTTGAAAGGGGCTTGTTATAGGGCTGTGCAATGTCAGTCTGCTGATTTGAGAGCTGTGTTGGTCACGTAGGAAAGTATCTCTTTTAGGAAAAACACACTTGAATGCTTAGGAGTGATGGGAACCATGTCTATAGCTTGCTCTCAAAAGCTTCTAAAAAGACTGATAATAATGAATGTCTGAGTGTTTGTATGTGTGTGTGGATGTGTACAGGGGAAGAGGAGGAAGAGGAGAGAGAAAACAAATATGGTAAAATGTTAAGAATTGAAGAATCTAGGTAAAGGGGTTGTGGGAGTTCTTAGTTCTGTTCTGACAACTTTTCTGTAGATTTGAAATTATTTCAAAATAAACTATTTTTTAAAAGTCATCTGCATCCTTCAAGCAAGCTCAAATGTTACCAATTTCACCCAGTAAGAACTGTCAGTATTTTAGGCCTTAATGAACAATGAAATGTGAATTTGGAAGCAACATATACCACATTTGTGTGTGCTACTTCAGCCCGTTTTCCAAGTCACAAGTAAGGAGCCTACTTTTATTGGCGCCTACAGTAAGAGAAATCTAGATTGCAGTGCAAGCTGCTCTTCCACTTGGATGGCACGAACCAGCAGATACAGTGGGACTCTCAAGAGTGTCTGGAACAACCAGGTATGATCTGGTTGACCCTTTGGCAAGCACCCATCACAAAATCGCAGCATACACCTCTAGGATTTTGAAGTAAATCTTACGCCGTCTTGTGTAGACGACTATCATCCTTTTGAGAAAAGAGCCTCTAGCTTGCTTCTGAGCCTTGGAAGAGACTGAATGCCTAACCATGAGTCACCAGGTGAACTTACGGCCTGGGTTTCCCAGGACAAACTGGGTTTTACCTGAACCGCCAAACCATGAAGTTGGGCAAGTGCAGCTTCAATCTCTCATCAGGTGGGAGTGGCGTATAAGACACCAGACTCAGGCAGAAGGAAAGCAATTTATAGGAGTAAGTGGCCCTGTGCCTCTTCCCCCTCAATCCACAGCTATGGCCTCATGGGAAGTTCTGGATGACGAGCTGAGGAAGAAAAAACTCAAGGCTGGTTAACGATGGAGCTGCCACCAGAAGGTGGATACCTGCCATCTTACAGGCTCACTCGGAGGTGACCCTGAAGAATAGTCATGAAGAAAAATCCTCCCACTGAACAGAACCTGAAGTAGTACATTTAGTTTACTACTTTTTCTGGATGAGAAATGGCCAGAACCACACATTTGTATTAAGTTATGGGTAGTTGCTAAAGGCTTAACTGGATGGTCAGGAACTTGGAAGGAACAAGATTGAGAGACTGGTGACAAGCAAGTCTAAAGGACAGTACCATGGATGAGGCTTTAAGAATGGGTACGGGCTGTAAAAATGTTGTGCCCCATGTGAATGCTCACATATGATCCACTGCAGAAAAAGTGCTCCGTAATCAGGTAGGCAACAAGACACACCCTGTGGATATCAGTCAGTTTCCACAGCCACCCCAGTTCTCACTCAATCGCCCTTCAACAAAATGGCCATGGTGGCAGGGATGGAGTTCAAAAAAATGGACTTTTCCTTACCAAGGCTGGCCTGACTGCTGCAAGCCCTGAGGGCCTAATCAGCCCACGTACAGAGCCCCTAATATGGCCATATTTACTAGTGAGGATAGCCAGCCACCTGGTGGCAGGTTGATAACATTGAACCTCTCCCATCATCCTCATTGGGATAGACATATGCTGGATACGGATTTGCATTCCCTGACCATGACGCCATCTACCAGAACTGAGGCAGGAGACAGATGGGCCCCAGGCTGAGCAGCTGGGGTTTGTCCCCTGTGGACAGATACTCCAAGTTGACGAGGAGGAAGTGAGCCCTGCCCAGATAAGAGGCCATATATTTCTCATTCTTGAGGTCAAGGAGACCCTCCTGACTATACAAGAGCAGAAAGGCTCCTTGGAGGTCAAAAGGGAGTGACGTCAACCTACCCACAGGCCTCTTCACTAGAATCCATCTTGGCTAAGAGATGCGCACACACAGGGGAGGACCCGAGATAAAACAAATACGGACTTAGAACCATGCAAAGCAAGTTGATTGGCCAAAGGAAACCCGGAAGAAATGCCCCATATAAGTGATTCAAACTACCACGAGGGCACGACTCTCTCTCTCTGAGGCCGCCTATGTGTCTATCCACACGTACTCTTTTTCCTCCTAATAAACACTTTGTTTCACTACTTCCCATTTCTTTGTGGAAATTCACTTTCTGCAAAGCCGTACAGGCCAGGGCCTTGTCACTGGCCACTGTTCCCTGGTGGTCTAGTGGCTAGGATTTGGGGCTCTCACTTCAGAAGCCTGACTTCAATCTTTGGCCGAGAACCAAAATCCTGCTTCATGCCACTGCAGGCCGAGGCCACCTGAGATCAGAACCGTCATCCACTGATTCACAGAAGGCCTTACCCACCATCATGACACCGGGCATGGCGTCACTTCTAATCAAGGTACTCTATTTCACAGCAAAAGAAGTAAGCAACGGACTCATGCCCATGGAACCTACTGGTCTTATAAGCAGATAAGGCAGGAGGGTTCATGAAGAAAGAGAGCCAGGCATGGCTTTCTTGACATAAGAGAAGCCTTTTTTGGCCTAAGCCATTTTGTGATCTAAGCCTGGCCACAATACTTTCCCTTGAACAGGTCTCCATAAATAATGACCTTACCAGAAGTGAGGGAAATGCAGGAACAAAGGAAATGCAGTCAAGAAACAATAGGTCAGGATCGTAGGGAAGATGGCGGAAGATTAAGATGCGGAGATCACCTTCCTCCCCACAGATACACCAGAAATACATCTACACGTGGAACAACTCCTACAGAACACCTACTGAATGCTGGCAGAAGACCTCAGACCTCCCAAAAGGCAAGAAACTCCCCACGTACCTGGGTAGGGAAAAGAAAAAAGAATAAACAGAGACAAAAGGATAGGGACGGTACCTGCACCAGCGGGAGGGAGCTGTGGAGGAGGAAAAGTTTCCACACACTAGGAAGCCCCTTCGCGGGCGGAGACTGCGGGTGGCGGAGGGGGGGAGCTACGGCGCCGCGGAGGAGAGCGCAGCAACAGGGGTGCAGAGGGCAAAGCGGGGAGATTCCCGCACAGAGGGTCAGGGCCGACTGGCACTCACCAGCCGAGAGGCTTGTCTGCTAACCCGCCGCGGCGGGCGGGGCTGCGAGCTGAGGCTCGGGCTTCAGTCGGAGCGCCGGGAGAGGACTGGGCTTGGCGGCGGGAACACAGCCTGAAGGGGCTAGTGCGCCACGGCTGGCCGGGAGGGAGTCCGGGGAAAAGTCTGGACCTGCCGTAGAGGCAAGAGACTTTTTCTTCCCTCTTTGTTTCCTGGTGCGCGAGGAGAGGGGATTAAGAGCGCTGCTTAAAGGAGCTCCAGAGACGGGCGCGAGCCGCGGCTAACAGCGCGGACCCCAGAGACGGGCATGAGACACTAAGGCTGCTGTTGCCGCCACCAAGAAGCCTGTGTGCGAGCACAGGTCACTCTCCACACCCCCCCTTCCGGGGAGCCTGTGCAGCCCGCCACTGCCAGGGTCCCGGGATCCAGGGAAAACTCACCCAGAAGAACGCACGGCGCGCCTCAGGCTGGTGCAACGTCACGCCGGCCGCTGCTGCCACAGGCCCGCCCCGCGCTCCGTGCCCCTCCCTCCCCACCCCCAGCCCCACCCCCGCCAGCCTGAGTGAGCCAGAGACCCCGAAGCAGCTGCTCCTTTAACCCCGTCCTGCCTGAGTGAAGAACAGACGCCCTCCAGCGACCTACACACAGAGGCGGGGCCAAATCCAAAGCTGAGCCCCGGGAGCTGTGAGAACAAAGAAGAGAAAGGGCAATCTCTCCCAGCAGCCTCAGAAGCAGCGGATTAAAGCTCCACAATCAATTTGATGTACCCTGCATCTGTGGAATACATGAATAGACAAACGAATCATCCCAAATTGAGGAGGTGGACTCTCAGAGCAAGATTTATGATTTTTTTTCCCCTTTTCCTCTTTTTGTGAGTGTGTATGTGTATGCTTCTGTGTGAGAGTTTGTCTGTATAGCTTTGCTTCCACCATGTGTCCTAGGGTTCTATCCGTCCGTTTTTTTTCTTAAAAAAATTTTTTTTCTTAATAATTATTTTTATTTTAATAACTTTATTTTACTTTAGTTTCTTTCTTTCCTTCCTTCCCTCCTCCCTCCCTTCCTCCTTTCCTTCCTTCCTCCCTCCTTTCTTTCTTTCCTTCCTTCCTTCCTTCCTTCCTTTCTTTCTTTCTTCTCTTTCTCCCTTTTATTCTGAGCCGTGTGGATGAAAGGCTCTTGGTGCTGCAGCCAGGAGTCAGTGCTGTGCCTCTGAGGTGGGAGAGCCAACTTCAGGACACTGGTCCACAAGAGACCTCCCAGCTCCACATAATATCAAACGGTGAAAATCTCCCAGAGATCTCCATCTCAACACCAGCACCCAGCTTTACTCAACGACCAGCAAGCTACAGTGCTGTACACCCTATGCCAAACAACTAGCAAGGCAGGAACACAACACCGCCCATTAGAAGAGAGGCTGCCTAAAATCATAATAAGTCCACAGGCACCCCAAAACACACTACCAGACGTGGACCTGCCCACCAGAAAGACAAGATCCAGCCTCATCCACCAAAACACAGGCACTAGTCCCCTCCACCAGGAAGCCTACACAACCCACTGAACCAACCTTAGCCACTGGGGACAGACACCAAAAACAACGGGAACTACAAACCTGCTGCCTGCAAAAAGGAGACCCCAAACACAGTAAGATAAGCAAAATGAGAAGACAGAAAAACACACCGCAGATGAAGGAGCAAGATAAAAACCCACCAGGCCTAACAAATGAAGAGGAAATAGGCAGTCTACCTGAGAAAGAATTCAGAATAATGATAGTAAAGATGATCCAAAATCTTGGAAATAGAATAGACAAAATGCAAGAAACATTTAACAAGGACCTAGAAGAACTAAAGATGAAACAAACAATGATGAACAACACAATAAATGAAATTAAAAATACTCTAGATGGGATCAATAGCAGACTAACTGAGGCAGAAGAACAGATAAGTGACCTGGAAGATAAAATAGTGGAAATAACTACTGCAGAGCAGAATAAAGAAGAAAGAATGAAAAGAACTGAGGACAGTATCAGAGACCTCTGGGACAACATTAAACACACCAACATTCGAATTATAGGGGTTCCAGAAGAAGAAGAGAAAAAGAAAGGAACTGAGAAAATATTTGAAGAGATTATAGTTGAAAACTTCCCTAATATGGGAAAGGAAATAGTTAATCAAGTCCAGGAAGCACAGAGTCCCATACAGGATAAATCCAAGGAGAAATACGCCAAGACACATATTAATCAAACTGTCAAAAATTAAATACAAAGAAAGCATATTAAAAGCAGCAAGGGAAAAACAACACATAACACACAAGGGAATCCCCATAAGGTTAACAGCTGATCTTTCAGCAGAAACTCTGCAAGCCAGAAGGGACTGGCAGGACATATTTAAAGTGATGGAGGAGAAAAACCTGCAACCAAGATTACTCTACCCAGCAAGGATCTCATTCAGAATTGATGGAGAAATTAAAACCTTTACTGACAAGGAAAAGCTGAGAGAGTTCAGCACCACCAAACCAGCTTTACAACAAATGCTAAAGGAACTTCTCTAGGCAAGAAACACAAGAGAAGGAAAAGACCTACAATAACGAACCCAAAACAATTAAGAAAATGGGAATAGGAACATACATATCGATAATTACCTTAAATGTAAATAGACTAAATGCTGCCACCAAAAGACACAGATTGGCTGAATGGATACAAAAACAAGACTCATATATATGCTGTCTACAAGAGACCCATTTCAGACCTAGAGACACATACAGACTGAAAGTAAGGGGATGGAAAAAGATATTCCATGCAAATGGAAACCAAAAGAAAGCTGGAGTAGCAATTCTCATATCAGACAAAATAGACTTTAAAATAAAGGCTATTACAAGAGACAAAGAAGGATACTACATAATGATCAAGGAATCGATCCAAGAAGAAGATATAACAATTGTAAATATTTATGCACCCAACATAGGAGCACCTCAATACATAAGGCAAATACTAACAGGCATAAAAGGGAAAATCGACAGTAACACAGTCATCGTAGGGGACTTCAACACCCCACTTTCACCAATGGACAGATCATCCAAAATGAAAATAAATAAGGAAACACAAGCTTTAAATGATACATTAAACAAGATGGACTTAATTGATATTTATAGGACATTCCATCCAAAAACAACACAATACACATTTTTCTCAAGTGCTCATGGAACATTCTCCAGGATAGATCATATCTTGGGTCACAAATCCAACCTTGGTAAATTTAAGAAAATTGAAATAGTATCAAGTATCTTTTCCAACCACAATGCTATGAGACTAGATATCAATTACAGGAAAAGATCTGTAAAAACTACAAACACATGGATGCTAAACAATACACTACTTAATAACGAAGTGATCACTGAAGAAATCAAAGAGGAAATAAAAAAATACCTAGAAACAAATGAGAATGGAGACACGACGACCCAAAACCTATGGGATGCAGCAAAAGCAGTTCTAAGAGGGAAGTTTATAAGAACACAATACTACCTTAAGAAACAGGAAACATCTCGAATAAACAAGCTAACCTTGCACCTAAAGCAATTAGAGAAAGAAGAACAGAATACCCCAAAGTTAGCAGAAGGAAAGAAATCATAAAACTCAGATCAGAAATAAATGAAAAAGAAATGAAGGAAATGATAGCAAAGATCAATAAAACTAAAAGCTGGTTCTTCGAGAAGATAAACAAAATTGATAAACCATTAGCCAGACTCATCAAGAAAAAAAGGGAGAAGACTCAAATCAATAGAATTAGAAATGAAAAAGGAGAAGTAACAACTGACACTGCAGAAATACCAAAGATCATGAGAGATTACTACAAGCAACTCTATGCCAATTAAATGGACAATGTGGAAGAAATGGACAAATTCTTAGAAATGCACAGCCTGCCAAGACTGAATCAGGAAGAAATAGAAAATATGAACAGACCAATCACAAGCACTGAAATTGAAACTGTGATTAAAAATCTTCCAACGAACAAAAGCTCAGGAGCAGATGGCTTCACAGGCGAATTCTATCAAACATTTAGAGAAGAGCTAACACCTATCCTTCTCAAACTCTTCCAAAATATAGCAGAGGGAGGAACACTCCCAAACTCATTCTACGAGGCCACCATCACCCTGATACCAAAACCAGACAAGGATGTGACAAAGAAAGAAAACTACAGGCCCATATCACTGATGAACATAGATGCAAAAATCCTCAACAAAATACTAGCAAACAATCCAACAGCACATTAAAAGGATCATACACCATGATCAAGTGGGGTTTATTCCAGGAATGCAAGGATTCTTCAATATACGCAAATCAATCAACGTGATACACCATATTAACAAATTGAAGGAGAAAAACCATATGATCATCTCAATAGATACAGAGAAAGCTTTCGACAAAATTCAACACCCATTTATAATAAAAACCCTGCAGAAAGTAGGCATAGAGGGAACTTTCCTCAATATAATAAAGTCCAGATATGACAAACCCACAGCCAACATTGTCCTCAATGGTGAAAAACTGAAAGCATTTCCACTAAGATCAGGAACAAGATAAGGTTGCCCACTCTCACCACTCTTATTCAACATAGTTTTGGAAGTTTTAGCCACGGCAATCAGAGAAGAAAAGGAAATAAAAGGAATCCAAATCGGAAAAGAAGAAGTAAAGCTGTCACTGTTTTGCAGATGACATGATACTATACATAGAGAATCCTAAAGATTCTGATTCACTTTGTTATATAGCAGAAACTAACACACCATTGTAAAGCAATTATACTCCAATAAAGATGTAAAAAAAAAAAAAGAAACAATAGGTCAGTGATAAAACAGGGTCCTAGTTCCTCCTCAAGAGACATACATAATAATATATCTTTGAGTTCTGCAGGAACTAAGGCCTCCACCCAGGTGGAGGATGGAATGATGACGTTGACCCTCTTGACTTCAATCAACTAAAGCTTGGACTCTGTCAACTTCTGCCCTAATTCTACGCTGAATTCTCTTCTACTCACGTCCCTTCATGAATATGCATGTACCCTTACCTTAAAACTTCCCCAATCTTGCTGTTTGGGGAGACATTGCTTTGGGAAAGATCCCTGGTGTTGTCCTTACTTGCTGCAAGTAATAAATCATTCCTTCTCCCAATCTTTGGCTTGGTTGTGTCTTTTGGCTCAACACCCACCAAGAGGTGAACCCAGTTTTGGGGTAACAGTCTTATCATATATGCCATACCCAGTAGAGCTGACCTAGTGGAAAGGTAGAATGGCTTATTGAAGACTCAGTCATGGCATTTGAGAGACAAATCCACGAAAGGATGTGGTTCTGTCTTATAGGATGTAGTACATGCTTTCAAAGGGGAGCAGAATTTGCCACCCCCAAATATGCCTCTTTGACATAAGGATTATGTTGAGCTAGTTATTTTAAAGAAACTACAGGACTTCCCTGGTGTCGCAGTTGTTAAGAATCCTCCTGCCAATGCAGGGGACATGGGTTCTAGCCCTGGTCCGGGAAGATCCCACAAGCCGCAGAGCAACTACTACTGTGTTGCCACAACTACTGAGCCTGCACTCTAGAGCCTGTGAGCCACAACTACTGAGCCCACGTGCCACAATTACTGAAGCCCATGTGCCTAGAGCCTGTGCTCCACAGCAAGAGAAGCCACTGCAATGAGAAGCCCGGGCACCGCAACAAAGAGTAGCCCCTGCTCACCACAACTAGAGAAAGCCCGTGCGCAGCAACGAGGACCCAACGCAGCCATAAATAAATAAATAAATTTATTAAATAAATAAAATGGTAAAATATTAAAAAAAAAAAGAAACTACACACACGGGAGAAGCTCTGAAAACAGAATAAAAGTTACCCTTTTGTAAGAGACATTTACATTTGTAAGGAAAATCTCTGTTGTAAGCTTGTCTTCCTGGCTGTACCGGGAAGAAGAGAATGACTAAACCTCTAGAAACTCTTATCAATGTAGAAGGACATGGACTTAAAGCTGCATAACAACCATCCCCTTGTTTGCCGTGCCATCCTCACCCTCAACATCTTCTTTTGTGTTTAGCTGGAGATGATATTTAAGGTGGTGGCATGGGCCATTTCAGGGAGTTATTCAGTTTTCCTGGGTATCTCTCTTGTATACAGGAGGTATACATGTTATTAAACTTCTGTTGGTGGTATTTTTTTTTCTCCAGTTAATCTGTCTTTTTTTACAGGGTGGGGTCGGGGGGGCTCTCAGCCAATAACATAGAAAGGGTAGAAGGAAAATTGTTAGGGGAACCACTGACTGAAACCGCCCACCCTGGCCAGACAAGATAGTAGCCACTTTCATGAGTTTCTTGACAACAGGAGGTCCTGGTAAGGAACGTGGAACTAACAAGCTACCACAACCCGGAAGAATTCGGGAAAGGTCAAAAGGAGAGAGGAGATGCTAAGCCCATATGTCCTACCAACCTCCCAGAATCCTTCTCGCTGGACTCCGTCTTGACTGAGCAATGAGTGCACCACCAGGAAGGACCCTGAGTCAGAATGACTGGCCAGAGACAACCCGGAAACTAACCCCATTACCGTAGAACCCGATACTGCAAGCCACATTGCAGAGCAGCTCTCCTATGTTCCCTCACCCTGCTGCTCTCCACCCAGTCACCCCTTCCCAATAAAGTCTCTTGCTTTGCCAACACGTGTGTCTCCTCGGACAATTCATTTCTTAGTGTTAGACAAGAGCCCACTCTCAGGCCCTGGAAGGGGTCCCCCTTCCTGCAACAAAATTACTTTTCTTCCTCTACACTTTGAATCAGTACAAGACGCCATCTCTCCCACAGCCACAGGTCCAGAAATTGAGGGGTAAAAGGGGAAGAGGATCCTCTCACTCTTACACCTAATAATCCACCCCTAAAATCACTGCTTTCCTGTCCCAGCAACTTCATGATCTGCTGGCTTGGAGGTCTTAGTTCCCAAGGGGAGAATGTTTCTACCAGGAAGCACAACAATGTTTCCACTGAATTAGATGAGAGTGAATTGACCTGGTACCTGGCCACACTGTGTGATCCTTACGCCACTAAACCAAAGGCAGAGAAAGGGGGCACTCTACTGGTTGAAATGATTAATTCGCATTATCAAGAGGAAAACAGGTTGTTGGTACACAGTGGAGTCAAGAACTATGTCTGGAACCCAGGAGTTTCTCTGGAGTAACTCTCAGCATTTCCATGTCCAACAGCAAAGATGAATGGAAAAATACAGCAACCCCCCAAAATCAGACAGGACTTTTGAGGACTCAGGACCTTCAAGAATGACGATATGGATCTCCCAGCTATGTATAGAACCTTGGCTTGCCTGTATCTTTCACCAAGTTCCTTGGCCACTCAACAAGCCATGCCCATTTGAAACGGAGAAGGACCCTATGGTGCTTGCCCCCCATGTCCTCAGGCTGCATTTTGTCTGTGGAAAAACTTTAGCCAAAGAATAAGTTTAATCAGAGAAGTGAGAAAATGCAGAAACAGAGGAAAACAGTCACAGGAGACCAAATAATAATAGTTTAGTCAGTAAGCAAAGTCAAGGACCTTTAGTTCCTCCTTAAGGGCTATAGGTAATATTCTGAGCCATATCCTGTGAGCTGTCTTATACTGAAACCCTCACCAGGTGAGGTGAGGACCTAACTACGTGAGGACCAGGCTGTAGCCATGACATACGCTGCCACAATTCCAAGAATTGGCCTCAAAGAAATGGAAACAAACCGACCCTGGAACTGAAGATTAACTGTACCTAAAACAATCGAGACGATGCAGGTCAGACCACTGATGACCAATTTCAAGATGACTGTCAGAGCTGACTGCGCTGTTTCTGCAGGTAGCCGCCTTGCTCTGTCTATAAAGGCTCTTGCTTCCTGATTGTCGGAGTTGGATGCGAGTCGGCCTTTGAACAGGCGTCCGCCCTCCCTGCCTCCAGTTGCGGGCCTCCGAAATAAAGCAACCTTTCCTTTCCTACCGACCCTTGTCTCTCGACAATTGGCTTTCCAGCAGCGAGCAGCCGGACCTTGGTAACACATGGACCAGCTCTTGTTACCAGGAAGAGCTAAATCAGACTCCATGTTGGATCTGTTTCTTTTATTTTAACCTTTGCTTCCCGTTGCTTTTGTTCACTAAAAGGATACTCTCTATACATAATGGCCTGCCTTGGGGAACCCTGCCCCTCTGCCTGAATGTTAAACAAAAGTGCCTTTGTTCAGGGAAACATCCTGACCCTGTCCCCTTGTGAATGGCTGCAAGAAAGAAGAAATTAACACATCCCCTCCCTGAGGCTGGCCATCCCAGGAGATATTTGCAAGACTTATGGCCTTTTTACTTTACTTCCTCACCCCCTCCCCCTCTCTGTTCCATCAAAGAAACTGGCATCCAAACCCCGATAAGATGGGTTTTTTTGGGAGATATTAGTCTCCCATCTTTTCCGTCTGCGGCTTTCCGAATAAAGTCATGTTCCTTGCCTCAACACCTTGTCTCCCGATTTACTTGCCTGTGGTATGGCGAGCAGAGCGAACTTGGACTCCGTCACACTCTGGGCAGCACCCTCTGGCAGGTGTCTCTACCACCAGCCGCATCCTCTCCCAAGAGGTCTTAATCTCAGCATTTGGTGGGGTGGGAGCCTGCTTAGTCCCTTCTGTGCTGACGCCTCCTCTGCCCTTGGGGTCACAGCTGCATTTGCATTCAGTACCACAATGCTGCTTAGGGTCTTTTATCACCTTTACCACCTTTTACTCGTTAAAAATCCTCTTTAATATTTAATAAGAAACGGGAAATGTTTGTTCCCTGTTCAAATATTGGTGAGGTTTCTGCCTCCTGTTTGGACTCTGCGTGCTACATCAATACAATAAATACAAACAACAACCTAAACTTAACCTGTTTCTTTATATTCTGCAACGCCTCCCATTTAACAGACCTCAGTGACTCACCCTTCCAGCCTGGAAATGCAATCCTTTACCCTTTCCAACACCAGGCGGCTCCTTTTTACTACTCAGCTGCATTGTTCAATAAGCCTGACCACATATGTTCTTTCCTTTCTTCCCACTTTAAGCAAAAGATCTGTGGTAGGTGGTAAATTATGAATGTGAGTAGGTTTTATGATAAATATATAATGTTACATGTCAATTATATCTCCAAACTAGAAAAAAAAAATAGAGGTGCAAAAAAAACCCCACCCCAAATACATATATCTTCAGGATATGATTTAGAAACTTGGAATAATGTTTTCAGCTATTCCATCTGATGCCATAATATTATAGTAATACAGTATGATATTTTAAAACCAGGTTCAAGAATTTTATAGATACCTCCTCCAGGGTGTCTAGAAATAATATTAGTGCCTATTTACTGTGTTAAAGAGAAAACCACAGGCTCAAAATGGCATTACTCGTTCTAAAGCCCATGATACCAAATCTAGACTTAATACTTGATGTAATTGCAGTTTCAACCTTCCCCAGAAGTGTACTCCTAATCAACCAGTCTGGAATTTTCTGGTCAGCACCAAGAAGATAATCTGTCACGGGGGTGTGGGGGGCTCTCCATTCCGCCCCCAGAGGAAGAAGAGGCAATCTGCATGATAAAACCCCTGCCTTTCCCTTTCCCCAAAAAGATAAGCCCTAGCCTAAAAGCAATGCTTTCTTCTCCTTCACGAATAGCTCTTTTTCCTATAGAAACCTCCCATTTTGTACAACCCCCTTGGAGCACCCTTCTAATTGCTAGATAGAATGCTGCCCAATTCACGAATCACCTAATTAAACCAATTAGATCTTCAAATCTACTGGGTTGAATTTTATTTTTTAACAATTGAATGCGGACTTCCCTGGTGGTGCAGTGGTTAAGAATCCTCCTGCCAATGCAGGGGACACGGGTTCGAGCCCTGGTCCCAGAAGATCCCCCACGTGCTGCGGAGCAACTAAGCCTGCGAGCCACAACTACTGAGCCCGCGTGCTGCAACTACTGAAGCCGCACGCCTAGAGCCCGTGCTCTGCAACAAGAGAAGCCACCGCAATGAGAAGCCCGGGCACCGCAACGAAGAGTAGCCTCCGCTGGCCGCAGCTAGAGAAAGCCCGCACGCAGCAACGAAGACCCAACGCAGCTAAAAAACAAAACAAAACAAAACAATTGAACGCTTAACTTGTCCCATGTGCTTAGTCAAGATATACGTCTTAATACACACACACTTTCTTCTCAGGTTATCTACCTTTCTTGTTCTGAAGATATGGAAGCTGAGGCTCAAAGATTGTTAAGTACAGTAAATCCCCTAATACGAACCTTCAAGTTGCAAAGGTTAATCTAAAAATCACAAGCCTGGGAATTCCCTGGTGGTCCAGTGGTTAGGACCCCACGCTCTCACTGCCAAGGGTGCTGGTTCAATCCCTGGATGGGGAACTATGATCCCACAAGCCACATGGCATGGCCAACAAAAACCAAACAAAAAACCACAAGCCTGAAGTGACAGAGTCTTACCCTCCATCCCTGGTGAGAACAGGCCTATGGCTCTACTATCCCTAACTGGTCCTAACTTTTTGAATGACTGATTTAGAGAATTCTGGCTCATTCAGAATCTAAGTGCAACATGAAAGTTCATTCTTCAGCTTCCCATCAAATTCCAAATGTGTCTAATTTTAGATAACAAGCCCTCTGCCTAGAATGGAAACCAACATCACAACAAACTAAGTGGTTCCTACACAGTCCCTATTTACAGGTTTAACAATTTGATTTCTGAATAATAGCTTAGTTATTATGCATAAAATACAGTCTTGGAAAAATAGCAATTACAGGGTTTTTTTCAAACAAATTAGATACAAAATTAACATGTTAACTTATAGAAAATAGATCCATGAATATTTATTAATAGAATGCAATGACACGTCTCACTAAATCCTAGAATAATCTATCCTAACAAATGCTCATTAATGAATTAGTCAAAGAAAGTGGCATTAAAGTGCACCAAACTTTCACTATGGTGTACTGCTCAATTTTAACTAAGGAAAATATTGCTTCCACCTTTTTCCTCTTCAAAGGGCACACAACTTTGATGTGCCCCAAGGCTCACACACTGCCTGGGTGATCTGACCAAGTTTCCCAGCTCTAGATCCATCTTTGTGCCAATTACCCCCACAATGGTACAGCCATCCTGGGCCTCTCTTCTGAACTTTAGGCTTTAAAGGTAGCAGAATATGGTACCCCGAAATATGCCCCTTTAGCATAAGGATTATTTTGAGCTAATTATTTTTGAGGAACTGCAGACACAGGTGAACCCCTGGAAACAGAGTAGAAGTTACCCATTTGTAAGAGAAATTTACATTTATAAAGGAACTCTCCATTTGTAAGTGTCTTCCTCTCCTACCAGGAAGATGGTTCTAACTCACAAAAGAATCTTATTAAAGGAGAAGACACCCCTTTAAATCTGCATAACAGACCTTACCCTTTTTTGCTGGACTTCTTGGTAACCTCCCATAACTGGCCTCCCTCCACCCTCCATCTTTCTTTTGTATTCAGCTGAAGATGGTATTTAAAGCCGTGGCTTGGGCCATCTTGGAGT
Organism: Delphinus delphis; assembly: GCF_949987515.2. Taxonomy (NCBI): domain Eukaryota; kingdom Metazoa; phylum Chordata; class Mammalia; order Artiodactyla; family Delphinidae; genus Delphinus; species Delphinus delphis. Next base: position 166,118,382 of record NC_082684.1, read on the forward strand.
TTTACTCATTTTTCCTGGGTAACTCCTAGGTATACATGAGACATGCATGTTAATAAACTTGTTTGTTTTTCCTCTTGTTAATCTTTTATAACCGGGGCTGTCTCAGCCAAGAACTCAGAAAAGTACAGGGTAAATTACTGTCCCTTCTCTAAACACTCACATAACCAACTACCAACTTAACAGCCCAGATGGATGGCTAAGAGTTACATCTGAGATATTATGTCCAAAAGTAAGCTTATGATATTCCCCCCAAGGCTATTCGTGTCCTAGTTTTCTCCATCCCAGTTCATGGCAACTCCATCCTTCCAGTTAGCCAGCTCCCACTCTGTGCCTATCAGTCCTACCTTCAACATAGATCTAGAACCTGACGAGTCTCACCACCTCCAACTCCTGCTACCACCACGGTCATTTTTCACCAAGCATATTGTCCTAGTCCCTTAACTGGTTTCTCTGTTTCTACCCCTGTCCTCACTATAGTCTCATATCAAAGCAATTGCCAGGATAATTCTGTTGAAAGATAAACCAGATTATGTCATTCCTCTCCTCCAATCCCCTCGTGTCTTCCCATCTGTGACAGTGTGATTTATAATAAACATATATATATTTTGGTCTTCATCCGTGCTTCCTGCCTCACAGCAGCCCAAATCCTTGGAATTTCCTAAGCGACAAGCACCATGAGAGAACCTTTTGTTATACTGATAATATTTGGTCTTCTGTCCTCAGTTTCTGAAATAGTGGAAAAAGGTGAACGGGGTGTCTTTGGCTATTCGTGAGAAGCCCCTTTCAACCACACCTGATTTTATGGGAATGAGGTGACTTTTGAAAAGCCCCTAAGGATGGGGGGGTTGCCAGGGGAACCAACAATGATGAGAGGGTTAGAACTTTCCATCCCAACCCCCAATTCCTCTGGAGAGGGCTGGAGGTTGAATCAATCACAAAAAGTCAATGATTGCACCAATTCTGCCTATGCAGTGAAGCCTTCATAAACATCCCTGAATTACAGGGTTCAGAGAGCTTCCAGGTTGGTGAACAAGAATGAACTCATGTGCTAGGAGGGTGGCGCACCCCAAACTCCACAGGGACAGAAGCTCTCGTGCTCCAGACCCTTCCAGACCTCGCCCTATGTATCTCTTCCTCTGGCTCTTCATTCATATCCTTTAATATTCTCTGTAATAAACCAGTAACCGAGTAGGTAAACTGGATTCTTGAGTCCTGTGAGCCACTCTAGCAAATCAACTGAACTTGAGGAACCTCTGAGTTATAGCTGGTTGTCAGAAGCACAGGTGACAACCTGGACTTGCAATTGGCCTCTGAAGAGGGAGGACAGGGGCAGTCTTGTGGGACTGAGCCCTTAACCTATGGAATCTGACACTATCTCCAGTTAAACTACAGGACACAAGAACAAAATAGTGGCTACCAGTAGGGAGAGGGAAAGAGGGAGGGGCAACACAGGCGTAGGGGATCAAGAGGTACAAACTATTAAGTTAGCTACAGGATATAATGTACAACATGGGGAATATAGCCAATATTTTATAAGAACTGTAAGAAGAGTAACATTTAAAAATTGTGAATCACTATATTGTACACCTGTAACTTACATAATATTGTACAGCAACTATACGTCAATTAAAAATAAATAAATAAGCAAACTACAGGACACACCCAGTGTCTGCTGAGAATTGGAGAATTGCTTGGCGGTGTTGAAAAAACACATCTGACCACCTCATTCAAGGTCAATGCTGAAGTCCTTACAAGGATCTAGGTCCCAGGCCATCCGGCACCATCCCCTTACCTCTGACCTCATCTCCACTGCTCTCTCCTCCCCCCACTGCTCCAGCCTCCTGGTGACACCCACGCCCACTCTCTTCTGCTTCCTGTCTTGCCTGGAACACTTTGTTCCCTGAGAGGGTTCCCCCTCCAGCCTGCAGGTCTTCCCCCCAAAGTCATCTCCAAGAAGCCTTCCTTGACCACAGTATCTAAAATTACAACCTCCTTCCCCACTCCACACACTATTTCTTCGGCTCTGTTTCCCCCTTAGCACTCACCACCACTTAACTTATTTATTATAGAGTCTGCTTGTCTATCGCTGGTTTCCTGACTAGAACTAAACTTCACAAAGGACACGCTTATGTTGGTTTGTGGACTGCTGCTTCCTCATGGGCTGATTCTTCCCTCATTCCGGGACTGCAGTCAGTACTGAGCCTCTCCCACTCACACCAGACACCTGAGAACCAGCACAGTCTCCCCCCCCACCCCACCCCCCAGCACCGCAGGTGAAGAGAAACTCACACGCGCATCAGTGGTTCCTTTGTTCACGCAACAAGCACTAACTGAGGCCCTGGCACTGTCAGTCTGGCCGCTGAGCACCGCCAGTGCGTTTTGCTGGAGAAGCTCCCCACCACGGAATGCTCCGGAACCCAGGGCAGGATGTCATTCCTCTCAGTCAACCACTAGAACCGGTGAGACACTGTGCCCACCGAGCTTACCATCCGCTGCTGCCAATATGTATTTTCACAACCACCAATCAACCAGGTTCTGATCCCTTTTAACAAACGCACCCACTTAATACAGTTGAGCGGAGGCAGCTGGTCTGGCGGCACCATTTCACTGCGTCGGTCCCCACCACTGGGCTTTGGTCCCTTCTTCCCATTCGGGAGCGGCCTCAGTGGGCGGGGCTTGCCTCTCAGCCAGCCCACCGGGCACCACGAGGCCCTTGTCTTAGGGCCTCCACAGCAGCTAACCTAGTGCAGGCCACTTACGGATTTCAAAAGGTTTTTAGAAAGAAAAGTACCTTTTTTTTTTTTTCCCCAAGAAACGTCAGCTCTACATTATCCAAATAAAACTGGAGCAGAGGGGGCAAAGAAGGATTATGAGATGGAAAAACTATAGAAAAAGGTCAGTAACAGTTATATTGGCAAACACTTCTGTGGTACTATGTACGCTATATATATGACATTCTTCCAAACACTCAGATTAACTCACTGGATGCTCGCTATGAACTATTAAGGAGGCACTATGCGCCATCATCACCATCGCGGCTGTTTCCCCTTTGAGATAACGAGGCACAGAGAAGTTAGCTAACTCGCCCAACTCTTGGGGCCTGTAGCGTGTCATTAGGATTCGAACCCAGGCAGTCTGGCTCCAGAGTCCGTGCTTAGTGTACAGTAGTACATTTTAGAAATCAAAACAGCAGCCCTGTGGCCTGGAGCCAAGAGCCCGGGGAGCGGTGGAGCGCGGGAAGGAGCGCGGGGCGCCGTGTTGACCTGAGGGAGGGGCAGGCAGCGCGGGCCGGGGCGCCGCAGCTCGCGCCGGTCACCTGGGGCTGAACTGGAATTGTTCAATAGTGGACTCGAGGTTCTCGATGATCCTCCAGCACTCCTCGGTCTCATGCGCGTCGGCACAGCTCTCCATCGAAGCCGCGGTGGTGGCAGCTGGGCCGGGCGCCTCCCGCCTAGTCCAGGACCCGGCGTCCGTTGCCATGGCGACTCCCGGGGAACCGGCAGAGCGCCGGAATCCTGGGGGCGCGGGCGCGACGGGCGGCCTGGAGACTGCCCGGGAGTCGACCCGCTGCCGCTTCCACTGCCCGCCTGGCTCACGGCTTCCTGTTCTCGGTGCGCACGGGCCAGGCCGCCGCTGACATGTCCCCAGGGGAGCTGGACTCCTGTAGATAACCCTGCGGCAGCCAACCACGCCCCGAACTCTTCCGCGCCTTCTCCTGTGCTAAAGCTCTGAGCTCAGCCTCCTGCGAGGCCCGCGCACTTGGGGGGAGTGGATGCCTGAACTCCTTTCCTACGTCAGCACCCCTCTCCTCGCGACATTAGATGGAAGCTCGACGGCCCTCGCTTTCCTGACCTTCCTCCCTATGCTAAAGGTCATCTTCCGGGAGGATGAAAAATAGTGCACCCATCTAATAACGATGCCCTTTGCATAATGAGCCTTGGGCTCTCAGAGCAATCCCATAATAAGAGGGAAGCAGGCAGCCTGATGAATTGCCTATACCTGCCAGTTGGCCACAAACGTAGGTGTTCGTGGACAAAAAATTTTTTTGCAGAGATTAATCAGGTTTCCATTCCTATTTAATATAAAAGGTCAGAACTAACGCATCGTTTTAAGCTATACTGTGTTGTGTGGAATTCATTTTTACTGCTTCTACAATAATAAGTTCCTTATAGTGAAACTGTTGCTAATCCTTTATTTTAAATTAGGTACCACTCATTGACAATGATAGCAAACATCTATTCTGATATCATCAATATGTCATTGCCTGGTTTTTGAAGTAAGTAATTTCAGTTTAGAACTAAGCATTTCAATCTGTTGTCTACAGGAAAAGAAAATATTTTCTTCTCTCTCATAATAATTATGTAAAAAGAAGTTAGTTTGGTATTGGATGCTCAAAATACAAAGAATAAATCACTATAAATCACTGTAGCACTATCACTACTCTAATATTTAAAGACAAAGATGAAAAGTCCCAAATGCCAAACAAAATTCATAACCAGTGTCAACACAGTCTTCCATGACTGTGTACATGTACAATAGTACATTTTAGAAATCAAAACAGTAGTACATTTTTCCTTTGGGAAGTTGAAGAAAGGAGAAAAAGAGCTATTTTTACTCTACGGTGGTGGTTATTTTCAAATTCTAACTTCTAAGTCTACATAGGAAAATTTTACTGTATAATGAAAAGAGTATTTAAAAAATATATGTATATGTAAGTGTAATATATGTATAAATTAAATTGTCTTAAGTGAATTTTTATTTTACCACAATGCATATGAAATTTTTTAAATGAGTAAAATTCCAAGTTAAAAAGCCTGATCCAGGGCTTCCCTTGTGGCGCAGTGGTTGAGAGTCCGCCTGCCGATGCAGGGCACGCGGGTTCGTGCCCCGGTCTGGAGGATCCCACATGCCGCGGAGCGGCTGGGCCCGTGAGCCATGGCCGCTGAGCCTGCGCGTCCGGAGCCTGTGCTCCGCAACGGGAGAGGCCACGACAGTGAGAGGCCTGCGTGCCGCAAAAAAAAAAAAAAAAAAAAAAAAAAGCCTGATCCATTTTGAACCAGGCCAAGATAGTGAAAAGACTGACAAGCTGTTGGCTGTTTCACTAATGCAATGCTAAATGAATATTTTGAAACTGAGGAGGGAGATCTCACAATAGATTTTATGAGTCATTGGTCGGCTCTGTGCAGTGTTTGTTGACCTATAGGGATTGCGTAGTTACACCATCCCACAAAAACATGTACTGAACAAAACCTCTTTGTTTGCCCATGCTATATAGCATATCAAGGAGCTTCAGATTTCAGTGTCTAGGAGACCAAGTTATGATGATGATTGTTTTTTGAAACTATGAACTACATAACGCTTCTTATCAGTTACCTACATTTATCTCTCAGGTGTTCTGCCTTATAAAATTGTTCATTTCAGATCATATTCCCGCCTCCAATACTGTCACTGTCAGATAATTTATTATACTAAATGCAGGCCTTTTGTATCACATGTTGAGTTCATTGATGGTTGTTAACGGAAAGCTTGTGAGCTCTGGATTAAACATTAAAAAAAAATAGTAGCTCTGAAACTTGTTTTAGTACATGGGCAAGGTTTTTGTTTTTGTTTTAACATCTCTGAGCCTCTCTTTTCTCACCAGTATAAACTAGATAATCAACCTGTCTCGGGGTGGTTGGAGATAATCCATAAAGCAAGAAAAGCAGGCAACACATAAAACGCACTGCAAGTCGAATGCTAACCAGGCCTTCAAAGAGTGTGTTCCTTCCTTCTAAACCGCAGCCGAGGAAGGTACTATTTTAAGTTTTCCATTTTAAAAATGTTGGATATTTCATAAGCGAAAATAATTTTTACTTGCTAAATTAATAGGACTAAGGCCCCAATTTTAAATTTTCAAGTGCTTCTCTGAAACATGTATAAATATAATGTGTCCTTATATGAAAATATCACCTACCAATTATTAAAAGTGTGAACATCTCAGATGAAATATCATGAGGATTTCATTGAGTCAAGTGCTGGCTCTAAACATAGAAATTTATATATTGCAATTGGATATTATCTGTTCTAGAGTCTAGCAAAAGTAAAAGCCAGAGGGTTTCAGTGTAGGTTTGTAATTTAAATTCTTTCTAGAGCATCATCCTGCATGAAGTGCTTATTTTTCTCTTATTATCAGCTGTAATCTAAGATTATGTGGTACAGGCTCTGTTATGTAAACTTGTTTTATGTCGTGCTTCATCCAGAACCAAAGTTCTTTTTTTGTTTGTTTGTTTGTTTGTTTTTTGCCATACGCGGGCCTCTCACTGTTGTGGCCTCTCCCCCGTTGCAGAGCACAGGCTCCGGACGCAAGGCTCAGCAGCCATGGCTCATGGGCCCAGCTTCTCCGCGGCATGTGGGATCTTCCCGGACCGGGGCACAAACCCGTGCCCCCTGCATCAGCAGACGGACTCTCAACCACTGTGCCACCAGGGAAGCCCAGAACCAAAGTTCTTAAATAAAGAGTTGTAACAAGAAATAGCAAGGCTCTTAGCCAGGACAATATTATGCTACTAAATCCTTCATGGAAAAACTCCTGAGACTAGAACTTTTTTTTTTTTTTGGTGGTACGCAGGCCTCTCACTGCTGTGGCCTCTCCCCTTGCGGAGCACAGGCTCCGGACGCACAGGCTCAGCAGCCATGGCTCGCGGGCCCAGCTGCTCCGCAGCATGTGGGATCTTCCCAGACCGGGGCACGAACCCGTGTCCCCTGCATCAGCAGGCAGACTCTCAACCACTGCGCCACCAGGGAAGCCCGAGACTAGATCATTTTAATGTCTTAAATTTTGCTGCCATGAGGTAACATGTCCACTTTTATAAAAATCCATCAGTAAGTGTTTGTTGTCTGGCTAAAGCTGAAAACCAAGATGAGAAGCTTGATCGAGAGTTTGGACAGGAGTCATTTTGATACGGAACTTAGATCTTACTGCCAAATGCCCTTGACTGCTGTAGTAAAGGGTATCCTCTATTTAAATCTAAGTTTACAAGGGAAATCAATAAAAATGTGAAAAAAATGTTAGAGGTTAGCTATCTGCAGAAGTCAGTCTATCTGAGATGGGGATTCCCTGGCGGTCCAGTGGTTAGGACTCCCCACTTCCACTGCAGAGGGTACGGGTTCCATCCCTGGTCAGGGAACTAAGATTCCCCCAAGCCAGATGGCACGGGCAAAAAAAAAAAGTGAGTCCAGGGGCTTCCCTGGTGGCTCAGTGGTTAAGAATCCACCTGCCAGTGCAGGGGACACGGGTTCGATCCCTGGTCCGGGAAGATCCCACATGCCACGGAGCAGCTAAGCCCGTGCACCACAACTACTGAGCCTGCGCTCTAGAGCCCGCAAGCCACAACTACTGAGCCCGCGTGCCACAACTACTGAAGCCCGGGCGCCTAGAGCCCGTGCTCTGCAGCAAGAGAAGTCACCGCAATGAGAAGCCCGGCACCGCAACGAAACCAAATGCAATCAAAAATAAATTAAAAAAAAAAAAAAGAAGTGAGTTCATTTGAGAGAAGATTTATGAACCTGGGGCTGAAGGGAATTTGGGAAATCTCCAAGTCTGGTCATGTGACCAGAGTGGATCTTCATGCCTGGGACATAGGGCATCTGTAACATGTCTACTGTAATATATAATGAGGTCGTTCAGGAAAGGTAGAAGTCTGAATGGAGAGCAATAAAAAGGCAGTTATCGTATTTCATGCAGTCTATCCAAAGGTGTTAAAAATGTGAATCTTACAATCAGTGAAAAAAGGTATAGTAAGAATTTATCAGACAGAGATCTGTTCAGGGTGCTCCATTTCATCACATCATGGAGGGATCTAGTCTCATGAGATGTGGAACACTCATCAGGCTTTTCCATAACTTGGATAAAGTACCCGCATAGTACCACCTAGTTCTCTGTTCTTTCTCCAGTGTCACAAGGCAGCTTGCCAATGACTAATCCAGACTCACAGGTACATAGATTTCCAAGAAAGACTTGGTGTAAACAGCAAACATGTGATTTTGGTTAGTGTGAGTATTCCTCTGTAGCCTGACCTAACGAACTGATAAAATACAGGATTTAGACCCGCCTTCACGAGGGCTAGACTCAGAGGCAACAAACCTGCAAGTCAGCCTTTGCCTGGGCAGTCAGCCCAACTCATTAACATCCTGTAACTGCAATTTTAGGCATCCGTCATTGTCCTTCAGCTTCAAACCCTATCTTGGAAAAGTGGTAGAAAAAAAATACAAATTTAGCAATTTCGAGAACTATCAAAGAACAGGGACATAGGAGAATACAGTAGCATGAAACCCAGGTTGTTATTGTTATAATATATGTTTATTTACCTGGAAATACTTTAGTGTACACTGAGAGGTATTATGTACATGTGACATGGGTTATGCTATAACCAAGCATGTAACCAAGGTGCTGATCAGGGGCACACAGTCCAGGGATGGCCCACCCACCATGGCTTATCAGGACGCCCACACGACAGAAGGGACTACTTCAAGCTCTGCTGTAAACTGTTCTAAAGCAACAAGCCACACTGTGCCAGTTAATATATGGCACGTCAGCAGTGGGTTTTTATTGAATGTAGTAGTCTATTGACTATCATGGTAGATGTTAGAAGCAGGCTTGAACTGGTGAATTTTAAGATCTTCAAGCTATGTAAATCAGCTAACGTAGTTCATAAATCCTCCCACCCTTGCAGGAACAGTATGCAAGAACCTCAGGAAGGCTGTAACTTAAACCCTGAGGGATGGGGCTTGACCCCTTGCCTTCTGTCCAGCCTTTGCTGTATAGTTGCCTGATGCCCACTGAAAGGGCCTAGGAGCTTGCTTCTGGAAAGTTATCACATCTGCTTCAAGGGAACCATCTGCACCTGGCAGTAGTCAGAACACCTGAAAGAACAAACTTTGTGGACCTCTCTGAACAGGCTGCATAAACTGTTTGGGCCCTGCTTGCTAATGAGTGTTTTCTAATTTCTCTTTGTTTGTTTTTGTTTTTGATTTTGAATGTTTTTTTAAATAAATGTCTGAGACTTGCTTTCATTATAAGCTGAGAGCAGGGGGAAATAGCTAACCTTGACCTTCATCAAACTCCTTTAAAGGATACAGCATTTATCTAAAGAAACCTAGGAATTGCATGTGACCAAATTAGGTCAGTTTTTTGGGAAGCCAGAGAAATCATAAAAACTTCCTTAATATGACTGATTTTGATGGATAAAATCTGTTTCTTATTCATCCTTGTATCCCCAGGACAACCCATGCCATCCACATAGTAGGTGCTCATTAAGTATTTATCAAGTGAATCAATGACTAACTCCGAATAAGTTCTTTAAAAAGGCCATTCCTAAAGAGTTGTGTACCTAGTAGTTGATACCAAGAGAACTAGGCAGGCAAATCCTGTTGGCTGCTTTCTAAAGGGTAGGCTCAGAGATTAATCCAAGATGCCAGTGCCTGATGGTTGCAGGAATTCATGTGCAACCAAGGGAGAAACAGGATATTTCAGGCTAGAGAGATCTTCACGTTTGCTGCCTCCTTCACGAAAAAGGAAATCCCTTCTTTCTTCAATGTATAAGTGAGGAGAGGGAGAAGATTGCAAATGAGAACTTCCCATCGGGAAATTCTAGGGCTAGATTCAAGCCACCAGTTGAAGAGACTGGCCCAGTAAGGAGACATGATATGTGTCTGTGATTGTTAGTTGTTGTTTTCTTTTTTTTTTTTGCGGTACGCGGGCCTCTCACTGTTGTGGCCTCTCCCATTGCGGAGCACAGGTTCCGGACGTGCAGGCTCAGCGACCATGGCTCACGGGCCCGGCTGCTCCGCGACATGTGGGATCCTCCCAGACCGGGGCACGAACCTGTGTCCCCTGCATCGGCAGGTGGACTCTCAACCACTGCGCCACCAGGGAAGCCCTGTGATTGTTAGTTTTATGTGTCAATTTGGCTGGGCCATGGTGCCCAGATCTGTGGTCAGACATTATTCCAGCTATTTCTGTGGCGGGCGGGGGGTGGTTTGGATGAGATTAACATTTAAATCGGTGGATTCTGAATAAAGCCTATTATCCTCTGTAATGTGGGTGGGCCTCACCCAATCAGTCGAAGGCCCAACTAGAACAAAAGACTGTCCTCTACCTGAACAAGAGGGAATTCTGCAGCAGATGATCTGTGGACTTGAATTCGGACATTGGCTCTTTCTTGAGTCTTCAGCCTGATGATCTTCAAATCAGAACAGCAGCATCAGCTCTCCTCTGGGTCTATAGCCTGCTTGTCCACACTGCAGATTTTGGATTTGTCAGTCTCCATAATCATGTGATGAATTTCCTAAAATAAATCTATCTATATACTATATTATATACAATCATCCTATTGGTTCTATTTCTCTGGAGAACCCTAACAGAGTGACCAATGAAAAATTAACAGATTAATCAGAGGATACCATTATACTCTTTGTAGCACTTAATGTTGATAATTGTAAATATGATGGTTAATTTAATATCAACTTGACTGGGCTAAGGGATGCCCAGAGAGCTGGTAAAGCATTATTTCTAGGTGTGTCTGTGAGGGTGCCTCCAGAAGAGATTAGCACTTGAATGGGTAGACTGAGTAAAGATTCCCCTCGCCAAGGTGGGCAGGCCTTATCCAATCTGTTGAGGAACTGTCTAGAGCAAGCAGGTGGAGGAAGGGCGAATTTGCTCTCTGCTTGAGCTTGGACATCTATCTTCTCTTGTCCTCAGACATGGATGCTCTTGGCTCTCAGGCCCCCGGACTTAGGCTGGCACTTAACTCCATCGGCTTGCAGTTCTCGGACCTCCAGGTTTGGTACAGAACTATATCACCAGCCTTCTTGGTCCTCCAGTTTGGTCCTCCTCAATCTACAGTGGATTGTGGGACTTCTCAGCTTCCATAGTCACATGAGCCAATCCTTCATAATAAATCTTTCTCTATATCACTTATATCCCATTGTTTCTGTTTCTCTGGAGAACCCTGACCAATACAGTAAGTATACTAAAAGGACCGAGAAAAAGAATTATTACAAGTCTAACATTTACTGAGTGCTGACAATGCCAACAACTTTTCTAAGCACTCAACACACTACTCATTCAGCTGATTACTCACAATTTAAAAAGGAGAAATGGAGACACCAAGAGGTGGATTTACCTGCCCAAGTTCACAGAGCTTGCAAGGGTAAGCTCTGTGCACTTGGGCTCTGAGCACTGACAGACACACTTAATTGTTATGGTATATTGCTTCACCAAATTGTCATGAGAAACAAATTATTTAGTTCTTCCCATGATGTGAGTTTTGGCAAATGGCCTGAGAATTCTCTCTAAAGCTGTCAGGCCCATATCAGCAACTTAATTATGAATCTATGTTGCTAGGGCTGCTGTAGAGAATCAAACACATTAGCACACTGTCTACCAGACCCCAGTTACTGGGAAAATTCACCTTTGTGCAATATTAGTGAGAATAAGAAATGAAGCAAAAAGATGTGTATCGTTAGAAGCTACAAAGTTCATGTTGAGGACCTATTTGCTTTACTCCTAGGAAAGCTTCTTAACCTCTTACTCAGACCCTATATATCCTAACCATCATGTACAATTCTAACAGTCTGATATCTGCTTTCTACCTCTACAGCCAATAAAAGTTGGGGGACGAGCTGCTGCAAATGATCAGGACATTGACAGCAATGAAAGGTAACGGCTGGCACAAAAGAGACTGTAAAAAATTCATAACAAAAATTCAGATCACATGGGAGTCTTAGGCCACTGTGAGTAACAAGGAGACTTATACTCGTCACTGGCCCTGAGGCCATCACTGTAAAATAACTAAGGTTCATAATAATGACCACGAGTCACTGATTCTCCTTAAGGCAACTATTTTGACACACTCTCTTTAAAAGGCTGGTGTGTGTATAAAACAGTTAAAAAAATATTGTCTCAATTCTACAAGTTATTCTAGCTTGATTCATTCTCTGAGATGATTTTCTATAAGCTGAAATTTCATTTTATTCCTTAAATGATAGGTAACATTTCTCTGTCATTGGCATGGGATTGCTTTGCCGTGTTGAAATGTCAGAGATCTCAGAGCTGAAGGGACCTTAGAGCTGGTATACGTTAGTCCACTCAGTCAAGGACATACAGGTAGTTAGGCCACAGCTACATCCAGGATTTCTTTATCCGTTGGTCTGTCACAGTGTATCGGTGTATTAGGCTGTTGTATGCTACAGCAACAACCAATCCTAAATCTCAGTGACTCAATACAACAAAAGTTAATTCCTTATTCACAGTACAAGTCCCACATTGTTGGCAGGAAGTTCTGCTGCACACAGCCACTTAGGGATCCAGCTGCTAGAAGCTCTGTCTCTCTGGAACACAAGGCCTCTTGAGTCACTTTACCAAGAAAAAGAAGGAGAAAGTGTCAGGCACCAGTTATTAAATACTTTGGCCCCTTCCACCCACTCCATTGATCAGAGAGCGTCACGGGGCTCCACCAATTGCAAAGGCAACTGAAAAGTCTTTTCTTCCAAGTGCTCAGGGGGTAGAGGGGAGCTGATGCTGGGGAGCGGTAGTAATATCTACCAGGATTCCTTCCATCCCATCACCCTTCTTAAGTAACTTTGCAAACAAGGTAGTGATGGAGATAATAACAATGATGAAGATGATGATGGTGATGATGGTAACATCTGATGTTTGCACAGGTCCTGAAGGTCCAGAAAATGCTTCTCTCATTTACCTTATTATTATTATTCTTTTTTTTAAAAAAAAAAAAAAAGCTTTGGCCAGTCTTATTAAAGAAAAATTGTGCATGATTTCCTTTTCACCAGTCTGTTCTGGCGTGCTTCTAATGAGAACAGCATCACCTGGATCAATGAGAGCCAGTGTGCGTACTCTGTGGTATTTTCCACACGCTGTGCCCAATTCAATATTATTGCTAGTGTGGTGATGGACACCAGTGTTGGCCGACATGGCATAATACTCTATTTCAGATTTCCTCAAGGCTGGGCAGTCGCTGGCAAGGCTGACCAGTTTCACTTTGCCTTGTCTGATCATTTTCAGAGTCTGCTCGTACCCCAGTGCATACTTTCCACTTTTCATGACGAGTTGGAGCCTAGAGTTGAGCAACTCCAGTGACTTTTTCGAGGAGCTGCCAAGATGGCTGGGGAGCAAGAAAGCTCTCATTTACATTACTTTTTTTTTTTGGAAGATTTATTATTTACTTATTTATTTATTTAATTTATTTTTGGCTGCGTTGGTTCTTAGCTGCGGCTTGCCAGATCTTCGTTGAGGCACGCAGGATCTTTCGCTGCAGCGCACCAGCTTCTCTCTAGTTGCGGCGCGTGTGTTCCAGAGTGCGTGGGTTCTGTAGTTTGTGGCACCGTGGGCTCTCTAAGTTGAGGTGCCCGAGCTCAGTGGTTGTGTCACCCGGGCTTAGTTGCCCTGCAGCCTCTGGGACCTTAGTTCCCCAACCAGGGATCGAACCTGCGTCTCCTGCCTTGGAAGGCAGATTCTTTACCACTGGACCACCAGGGAAGTCCCTCATTTACATTATTAATTCAACGGTGTGCAATAACATTCCTTTTTCATATGAGAGAATTGAGCTCAGAGAATGTTCAACTGAATGGAGTGATTGGCTTAGGATCACATCAATGAGTATCTAGGAGATGAAATACTGAACGTTTAGTCACAGCTGAAGAGGAGGCCCTGAGGGGAAAGTGGGATAGGAGTTTAACCCAGGAAACGGCCCGACATGAGAAACCCAGTCCCAGAATTCACTGCAAAGGAGCTTTGAAGCATAAGGGTTGAAAGAAATAAAGACAATAGTGGAGCTCGTTTCTAGTTGTGACTCCTTTACTTCTGACCACATACACCCTTTTCTTTCACAACGAAACATGCCTGGCCTATAAGCAGAGACACTTAATATTTATCACACTAATAAAAAAGAAAGTAAAAAACTGCATGTCCCGAATAGCATGTATTAGGTGTTACGTAAGAACACTATTAGATTTGAAATATCACATCTGGCCTGGAAATTTAAGGCAACTCATTGCCTTCAGCTCATTGAATCTAGATGTGACAAAACAAATTACAGTTGTGAAATAAATTGATCCCGCTTGAACTATGGGAGAATTTAACAATCAGGATTTTAGAAGCAAAGGTAGCCAAATGAGAACGGCAGACCCAACCCCACAATAAATATTTAGCTGTACTTTTAGCATTAAGTTTGGCACAGAATACAGAGGAGACGTCTGGTCTTCTGGAAACTTACACATTGATGAAGAAGACAAAACTAATGCATGTAAAATGATACACATTTCTGTAAAACAGTCTACAACAAACTGCTGTTTTGTACAGTGAAAACTCCAAATGATGTAGGAAATGTGAAGAAGACAAAATGCTAAGAAAGAAAGGGAAAAAATGGAAGGAGGAAGACTCAGTGAACTTTTCATAGAAAAGCTTGATGTGGACCCAGGAATGGAAGCTGAATACAGTCTGGATAGGTGGAGAGGAAAAGAGAATCAGTTCTGGAAACAGCATGAACAAAGGCTCCAGATACACGGTGTTCCTGAGAAAGTGCCTGGCCCTGGCTATGGCACACCGACTTGCGTTGTTCTTAGTTGTGTTTGTGTATCTCTGTCTCATAGTTTACGATCATCTCCAGGAATAGGGCCTTATTTATCTTTGTGTAAGTGGCGTAGGCATTGCATGTGGCACATAGCAGGTGCTCAAAACTCTTTCACTGGGGGGCTTCCATGGTGGCACAGTGGCTGGGAGTCCACCTGACAGGGAAGGGGACATGGGTTCGAGCCCTGGTCCGGGAGGATCCCACATGCTGTGGAGCAACTGGGCCCGTGTGCCTCAACTGCTGAGCCTGTGCACCACAACTGCTGAGCCCTTATGCCACAACTACTGAAGCCCGCACGCCTGGACCCATGCTCCGCAACAAGAGAGACCACGGAGGTGAGAGGCCCATGCACAGCAATGAAGACCCAATGCAACCAAAAATAAATAAATAAAATAAATAAAAATTTATTAAAAATAAAAAGAAACCGCATGGTAGTGTATGGAAACTAAATTTAAAAACAAAAACAAAACTCTTTCATTGGGGATTCCCTTGTGGCCTAGTGGTTAGGATTCCAGGCTTTCACTGCCGGGGCCCCAGGTTCTATCCCTGGTCAGGAAACTAAGATCCTGCAAACTGCAGGACCAAAACAATAAAAAATAAAAAGAACCTGGAAGAATGGGTAGGATTTTAAAAGAAAGAAGAAGAACTAACCTTCAATAATACCAACAGCAACATCTGGGGGTTTATCTAAACTTCACAAGAGTTGTGAGGAGTATCACCTCAAAGACAGGGAAACAGATGATGATGCCTTCTCAGATGTAGTGGTTATGGACATTTCTGCTGCATTGCTAATGAAATGTTAGTTTAACAAACTTTTATTTACGTCTCAGTTTTCTGAGACAGAATCTATATTTTATTGGCCTTTGGGCAGATCAGTAGAGGAAGGACTGAACGGGTAATTTACCTCCTCAGTCAGGAAATCATTCTGACTAAATGGGCTACTTAATAAAGTGCAGCATCTTAGCCAACCTCTACTTCCTCTCCTTTGGCACAAAGGAAATGTTCAGCTCTTTTGTTTTCAAAAACCTCAAGGTGTATCAGTTAACCAGCTGTCCTGGATGTGGCTTTGCTGGTTTGTGTACCTCTACTGAATGAATTAGAAAAGAAAAGAAAAGAAAGAGAGAGAGAGAGAGAGGAAGGAAAGGAAGGAAGGAAGGAAAAGAAAGAGAGAAAGAAAGAAGGAAGGAAGGAAAGAAAGAAGGAAAGAAAGAAAGAAAGAAAGAAAGAAAGGAAAGAAAGAAAGAAAGAAAGAAGGAAGGAAGGAAGGAAGGAAGAAAGAAAGAAAGAAAGAAAGAGGGAGAGAGGGAGGGAGGAAGGAAGGAAGGAAGGAAGGGAGGAAGGGAAAGCAAAAAAAGGCCAGGCATGGAGAGAAGTGATTATAGTAAAAAGATCCAAAGCACCAGTGGGTGAATTTCAGCCTTGTTTAGAAACTCTAGTGATAGTAGAGGCCACTCAACACCTACTTGATTTTTTTTTTCTTAAAAAAGAACTCCTTTGCTTTAGGAATCAAAACATCTAATCATTTTCACCAACACTGTGCTCTGTGGATGTCTCTCAATGCATTTTCTCACAAAGATTTAGTAACAAAAGTTCCAATTAGGTGTCATGTTCTCAAGACTGTCCTCTTAGACAACATTGAGTCAGGTGGTCTAAGTGCTCAACCTACCACCTGGGCATCAACAAAACATCTGAGCGACATGCATGGATCCTTCAGTCGACCTCAGCCCCAGACGTTTAAAAAAACACATTTCCCTTGCAAAGTCCCAGGAAAGCAAGTACATGGGCTGATCTGTGGATGCATAGAAGATTATATTCGATTTTTATTTGGTTCAATGAATCAGAGGTGCATTTAGATGGTGATGTTGTATATTTTGGGTGGTGCTGCCTCTCCCCTGGAGCCTGCCAGGACCATGCAGCAGGCGGCACCCCAGCAAACCAGCCAAAGACAGAGCAGGGATACTTCAGGGCTGACTTATCTCCATTACCCTGGAATTTAAAACCACCACCACTATGCTGTGTAAAATGACCTCCCAGGATATTTTGCTGCTTTCTCCAGCCCTGGGCTTGTACGAAGCTTTAATAAATACCTGCTTTGAATTTTATCTGCTCAGGTCTTTTTAATGGAATTATTTATTTCTCAATCATCTCTATAACTTCTCTTTGACTTCAATCCTCAGCTGTTGGAAATAGCACTTCTAAAAAAGCCTTCCCTGACCACGCTGGCAGAAACTTGTCTTTATTCTCCATTTCCCTCTTTTGCTTTATTTTTTGTCATAGCACTTATCACCACCTGACATAGTATATATTCATTTGTTGATTGTTTATCTCATGTGCAAGCACACACATGTGCACACACACACTAATACAAGCTACATGAGAGAAGTGAATTGTTTCATCTGTACCTTATTCCAAATGCCTAGAAAAATAGATGGACAATAAATTTTTTACAGGATAAAAAGTTCATTGAATCTGCCTCTCTATTCACTGATTCATCCATTTAAATACATAGCTTGTATACAGGTTAGGATCATGGGCTCAGGACACAGACTGCTTGAATCCCAATTCCTCCACTTAAAAGCTGTGTGGCCTTTGGGCAATCACATAACCTCTCTGTGCCTCAGTTTTTTTGCTCATTAGTGTAACAGATATAATAACAATATATATATCACAAGTTTTTATGAGTATTAAATGAGACATTAGACAGAAAGCACTAAGAGCAATGTCTGACCCATAAATAGCACATAAGCACAATGCCTATAAAATCTCATGTGCTCAATAAATGTTAACAATCATTACTCATTTACTCAGCAAATATTTTTTTTTAGTTTTTAAAAATTTATTTATTTATTTATTTATTTATTTATTTATTTATGGCTGTGTTGGGTCTCCGTTGCCGCAAGCGGGCTTTCTCTAGTTGTGGCGAGCAGGGGCTACTCTTCGTTGTGGTGTGCGGGCTTCTCATTGCGGTGGCTTCTCTTGTTGCCGAGCATGGGCTCTACGCACACGGGCTTCAGTAGTTGTGGCATGCGGGCTCGGTAGTTGTGGCTCATGGGCTTAGTTGCTCCGCGGCACGTGGGATCTTCCCAGACCAGGGCTCGAACCCGTGTTCCTGCATGGGCAGGCGGGTTCTTAACCACTGCGCCACCAGGGAAGTCCCAGCAAATATTTACTGAATGTTTACCACAGGCCAGGTGCTATACTAGGTGCTGGGAATACAATGCTGAACAAAACCAAAAATGGACCCCGCCCTTATAGAGCTTATAATACAGT
The DNA here is from genome assembly GCF_949987515.2 of Delphinus delphis. Lineage (NCBI taxonomy): Eukaryota > Metazoa > Chordata > Mammalia > Artiodactyla > Delphinidae > Delphinus > Delphinus delphis. Next base: position 166,136,279 of record NC_082684.1, read on the forward strand.
GGGAGAGACAGTTATTAATCCAAGTAACCACACACATGAATGCAGAATTAAAACTGCCTTAAATGTTAGGAAGAGCTTGGGTGAGAGTATATTTATAGGGTCATTTGATCTGGTCAGAGACGGAAGAGAAAAATTTCTGGGGAAGTTACGTATGGTGGGGTGAAAATGGATGTAACATCCAGTTTCAAGCTGTTTTGTGTTCTGTGCTATTCTGTCACCCCCTCTTTTTCTTCAAAGAGTCAGCAAGGTAAGAATGAGTGAATAGTCTTTAGTTAATAGTGATTGTGCCTTGAAGGAGAAGAGGCTGGTCTCTGCTTAGGGAGCTGTGCTGAGAATGGACTTCAGCCCCAGGCACGTGGGCAAGTGGAAACAGACAGGAGACTGAAGTCTCCTCCCCCTGCATCTATGCTGGGGGTTTAAAAAAAATCCTAGGAAAATATGGGGATGTATAATTAAGCCATTCTATTTGGACATAAAGGGAAAGTGGGAGTGAAGTCTAGAGGGGTTTTGAACATCTGTTCATTTAAATAAACATTTGTTCGTAAATAAAATAATTATTTTATTTATAAATAAAATTTTGTAAAATTTTTACCTCTGTAAAAAATCATTGTTTTTCCTTTTTGGTTTTCCCTTTCATTCTTGGGCTATTAAACTGCAGGCATTCTTAAATGGTTGTACTCATAAGGCACAAATAATTTCATGGCTTTTGCTTTTATGTGGTGGTGCATAGTCTTCATAATTATTCATATTAATCATCATATTTTTATAAGGAGAGAAACTGAGCCTTAGAACATTACTGATTGCCATCCTCAGCCAATTAAAGGCTAATGGCCCTTCGTCTGAAGGGCAAGTGTTTGGACTGGAGAATTCAGTTAGTTGCACTTCATCCCCTCAGCTAACCCAGCGCTTCAGCCGGATGACTACACAGGTGCATTTTAGAGATGGGGGTTAAGGAGTGAAAAGGAAAAAACCCACTCCTGTGTGTCTTCTCTGTCCTCAGTGCTCCACTACAACACTACTTCACTTCTGACCCCAGATGTGTGGGTTTTCTACACATCAAGCCATTCTGCAACACCAGCTGGGCGTCCTACAAGTTAACTCAATTCTGACACTATTTACCTGGAGACAGCATCAGATCCCACAGGCTAAAGGCTCAGTACCGCAAGAATGCCCCTGTCCTCCCCCTTCCGGGGCCAATTGAAAGTGCAGGTTGTCACTTGTGCTTCTGACTGACCAGCTAATTAAATTAGCTATCAATTCATTTCCTAGAGTGGCTCACAGAACTCAGGAATACAGTGTACTTAGTCGATTACTGGTTTATTCTAGATGGAAGAGATGCATAAGGCAAGGTCTGAGGAAGACAGCAAGGACACCTTCTCCGGTGCACCAGCTTCCCAGTACTTCCATGTGTCCCCAGCCTGGAAGCTCTCCAAACCTTTCTTATTGGGTATTTATGGAGGCTTCATTACATAGCCATGCTGGACTAGAACTCTGGTCACTTGTGACTGATTTAACCTCCAGCCCCTCTCCCCTGCCTGGAAGTTGGTGGGTGGGATTGAAAGTTCCAATCCACTAATTTGATTTAATCCTGATTGGTTCCCCTGGCAACCAGCCCCCATCCTTAGGGCTTTCCAAAAATCATGTTTTTTTTTTTTTTTTGGTCATGCCGTGTGGCATGCGGGGATCTTAGTTCCCCGACCAGGGATGGAACCAGTGCCCACTGCAGTGGAAGCAGGGAGTTTTAACCACTGGACTGCCAGGGAAGTCCCCCAAAAGTCACTTATTAACATAAACTCAGGTGTGTCGGAAAGGGGCTTGTTATGAATAACAAAAGACATCTTTATCACTCTATCCTTTAGGAAATTCCAAGGGCTTTGGGAACTCCATGTCAGAAATGAGGTGAAGACCAACATATATATTTCTTATTACAAATAACAATATGGGTGGGGGGGAGGGTCAGAGGGACAGTCTGTGGCCAGGGGGAAGGCATCACAAGCCAAGCCCATGATCTTGGACACATTGGTCTCATCAGCTTATTCACTGAGCTGGCCGTCTGAGAAGACAATGAGAATAAAAAACAAAACTACAAATTGTTTCAAGCTTTGGAGTCCGAAGAATTATTAAAAGTGATCAAAATATAGTAATAAATAAGATACTGTTGACATCAAGATAGGGAGAGATACAATTAAAATTCATTAAGACACAATAAGACACTCTCATCTAGGCTTGCAGTAAAAGGAACTTTGCCAAATGAATTATTCAAGGAGAAATGAGCTGAATGAGGGAATCCTCTCTTGGCTTGCAATAGTTTAGACTTAGTGCAAACTTTCTCCCCAGGTAATAGTATAGCAAAAAGTTACAAAGAAGCATGTTCATTTGTTACTTGAGTACTTTACAACAGTGCAAAGCTTGGCATTAGTCCTCCCATTATAGTCTGAACCTTTCATAGTAACTGAGGAAAATGAACATCTGGAATGTAATCTTCCGTTTTAAAATGAATTAATAACAGATTCAAGACAAGTTTGTGGAGTCCATGTGAATCCTTTTCCTACTATTCTAAGGGAAAATTTTAAGCAATATGAATGAAAGAGTGTTTGCGGGGTGTTTGTTTGTTTGTTTGTTTTTGTCGGTCTTGAACATGTTGTGCCCAAGGAAAGAAGCCAGATACAGAAAGCCATGTGCTGGATGATTCCACTTACATGAAGTATCCAGAACGGGCAAAAGAGACAAAGTGGATTCATGGTTGTCAGAGGCTGCAGGGAAAAGAGAAGAGGTACAAGGTTTCTTTGGGGGTGATGAAAATGTTCTGGAATTAGATAGAAGTGATGGTTGCACAACTCTGTGAGTATGCTGAAACCACTGAATTGTACACTTTGAAAGGGTGGGGAAATTCCTTGGCAGTCCAGTGGTTAAGACTCCACGCTTCCAATGCAGGGAGCGCGGGTTCGATCCTTGGTTGGGGAACTGAGATCCCACATGCTGCACGGTGCAGCCAATAAAAGAAAAAAAGTAAAAGGGTGGATATTACGGTGTGTGAATTATATCTCAATTAACAGAAGAAGAAGCGTGAACACTTCTTTACCAGAAGTTCTCAGAAAACCTCTCCTTACCTATCAATGATCTGAACTACAGTACGTGAGTGAACCAGTGTCCTGGGGGAAGCCCTGTGTCCACTGAGAAGCATGGGGGTGCTGAGTGGCTTAGACTCCTCAGGGCCCATCCCCTAGAGCTAGGATCAACCCTCTTCACCCTATGACTGCTACAAAAAAGAAAGAGGTGCCAAGGATGTGGGGCAAACACAATTTCTATTCTTGTACTTCTTTTCCCCTGGCATCCCACATCTTGGGCGTGTCTTTATACCTGCTCGTATTCTATTATAATGTATTATAATTGTCTCTTTGCTGTCTCCTGTACTATATCACAAGCTCCTTGAATGCCAGGGCCTCTGAGTATCCCCAATGGCTAGTACAGTGTCTAGTCATGGAAGGTAATCAGTAAATGCTTATTGAATAAATGATTGATTTGAAACTTGGAAATATCTGCTCTTCTGGCTGATGGTCAAAATCCCCAGAATCAGCAGTTCCTTATTTGTATGAAGCCATGCCTTCTGATACATCCTTAATGCATTACCCGCAAAAAGTTAAGTATTGAATCACTCATAGCTTTGTGTGAGTTTGTTTTATCAGCTCCTCTCTGACTCAGGGAAGAAAACTAGCCTGGGCTTCCCAGAAGTAGAAAAACATGGAGAGGAACTTGTCAACCTGACCTTTTAGTCTGGAACCAGCTCATGTGACAAGATCATGACCTAATAGTTTTTGTCTGTGTGTGTGTGTTTAAAATATGAATTTCCAGGCTTCCCTGGTAGCGCAGTAGTTAAGAATCCGCCTGCCAATGCAGGGGACACAGGTTCGAGCCCTGGTCCGGGAAGATCCCACATGCTGTGGGGCAGCTAAGCCCATGCGCCACAACTACTGAGCCTTCAGTGCTGCAACTACTGAAGCCCACACACCTAGAGCCCGTGCTCTGCAACAAGAGAAGCCACCACAAAGAGAAGCCTGTGCACTGCAACAAAGAGTAGCCCCCGCTCGCCACAACTAGAGAAGTCCCACGTACAGCAATGAAGACCCAACGCAGCCAAAGATAAATAAAATAAAATTAATTAATTAAAAAAGTATGAATTTCCAATTGTTTAAGATATACCAATGCTTGACCCAACTTGTTATATCTCACACACACACTCACACACACACACACAGTCACATCCTCAGAGATAACTCTCTCCAGTTTCTGAACTGGAAAAGAGGCATTAGGCATCTTGAAGCAAAGATAAAGGGGAAATGAAGTCTTAGTAATTTAAAACAGTTTTTTGAGGTGGTAAATCAGCGTGGACAAAGGGGTAAGGATAGAGATAATTTATATTTTGTTTGAATCCCAGGGGCCTCTGATAAGGAGCTTTAAATTTTTTTTTTTTTATTTATTGGCTGCGTTGGCTCTTAGTTGCAGCACGTGGAGTCTTTCATTGCAGTGTGCAGGCTCTTTGTTGCAGCACACGGGTTAGTTGCCCTGCAGTCTGTGGGAGCTTAGTTCCCCAACCAGGTATTGAACCTGCATCCCCTGCATTGGAAGGCGGATTCTTAACCACTGGACTACCAGGGAAGTCCCTAAAAAGGAGCTTTTGATAAGATCTGTAAGGATACCTTCAGCTCTAAAGCCTTAAAGTTGTGGGATTCATCACAGAATAGTTTGTTTGGGAAAGCAGTTAAAGAGAGGTCATAGAAAATAATCTACATCTTCAATTCTTTAGCTAAAAACTTTAATAGTGTTATAGTTAATTTGGAAAAGCAAGTATACCACGAGCTCTGAGATTTATGGATATAGTAAACTCACTAAGCAGGAATTAACAAATCAATGAAGGGAGGAAATTTCAAGTCTACGTTTGTAGGCAGAAAATAAGGCAGGCGGAGCTTTATTAAGGGCAAGTGACAAGTAATGCAGTTAGAGAAAAACAATTCAATCTATCTAAGTCTGTACATTGACAAATTTTGAACTATCAGATACAACCTGGGAAAAGGACTAAACATTATCATGGATATGAGAACTATAGTCTATAGAAATATACACGAAATTGGATGTTTACATCGATACTACTTATAACATTGAAAAACTAGAATCGTAATCGTTTTTAAAATGAAATTGTTTTAATAAGTTATTGTACATGTATCCATGAAATAATATATAGGTAAGAAGATACACTATTCTAATAACTACCTGGGGGCACTCTGGGAACTTGATGAACTACCTTGATGCATGAAATACTGGCTTGTGAATCCATGATGTCAGTACAAGTAACAGGTATTATTCAAAAATAATGATAAAAATTTAAAACGTGTCTGGTGACTCAAGAAGGTTTTCGTGGATTGTCTGGGGCTAGTTATAGTAATTCTAGGGGACTCGTTGGGACGCAGAAAAAGGTCTCCTGCAAAACCACATGGGGGATGGAGGACAAGGTGGGAAGGTGAGGAAGGAGCTATTTGGTTGTTTACATCTTTTTCAGGAAGCATTCCTGAACTCCACAAGGAAACAAGGCAGAGGATTCAGGGCTGACACTCGGAAAACCCCTCAGGACCAGGGGGCCTGAGCTGCTGGCAGTGCCTTCTCTTAGAATTACAGCCCAAAGTTTTTCAAAAGACACTTTAGAAGATATGATTAAATAGATGACAACCTATTTTTAAGAAGGTAGATTTAAAAAAATCTTTCCTCCAGAGGCATTCCATGTGAGTCCACTTGGATCACAAGATGAGTCACTTCTGAATGTTTCTTGCAGCCTCCGAAATTCAGTAGCCAATTACTTCCACAGAGAACAGAGCTCAAGAGTGAAGGGAAGAATGGAAGAGCTTTGAAGGGCCATTTCCACTTGCTCGTAAACACTCTGAATGAAACGTAAGCTGTTCCTAGTGGTACCAGACTGATTGTATATTGCTCCATCTTCATCTTGGCTGTCCAGACAACACATTTTATTTGGGATTTCATTGTCCTTTACTTCCTCATACCTTCTCCTCCCAATCAATTAATAATCAGTAAGCCTTTAATTAAGCATTCTCATATACAGTGTGTAAGATCCTTTAGTAAAGACACTATTGAATAAAATGTAACAAGGGGATGCGCATTCTATTTGGGAACATAGGTTTACTGTGACTCCTGAGTCGTTCTTTTTTTTTTTTTTTTTTTTAACACTTTCCTGAGTTCTTAATCCACTAATGTCAAAATGACCCATTGGGGGAAATGGCCCAACCATTATATATATAGGATTTGCAATTCCCAAACCCTATATACTCAAGAGTGGACCTTTCTGTGCAAACTTGTTATTGTTATTCTTCAAATCTGATCCATCTATGCCATATTACATAATAAATAATTGGCTACAAATGTATCCATCGTACAAACCTTGATTTCACCAAGAAAGAAAGTACATCATAATTACTAGGTTTCTCTTTGGTGATTAATCAGAGAACTTTGAACTTGCCTTCCACAAAACACAGAGGAATATTCCCATGCCATTGCAGAACGTTTGGTATCTCACTGAAAGAATGGGTTGCATGCTCCCTGAAATATTTTAGCAACCTCTGACTCTGCCAAATTGTTTAATACCTACAGGATAACACAAAAGAATTTGAATGGTGTTTCAATTATAAATGCTTCAGAAGAAATCTAGTGATGTGAATATTTCAAGGAAAAAAAATCCACGGTCCATTTATTGAACTCGATGTGAAATAAGCACACTGCAAACAGTTGCTCTGATTCATGCCTCAAGGCTGTTCTACTTAAGCAGGCTCTCAAGATCCAACAAGTCATCTGGTGACTCAGGCAACTGCTGAGCAGAAAACAAAATTGCTCCGTCCGGCATGTGTTTCTGAAGCATTTACTGGGTGTAGCTTTTATGATCCAGCTGAATCCTTTTTTTGCAAGACTTGCAACAAATTATTGAATCAACAAAGCGAAACAAGTCTGTAGCATTCCAGAAGGATCCCCTAATCTAGATATAAAATATGCAAGTTGCAACTAATCTCCACAAATGCACATAGGGAGGACTGTGCTAGACCAATTTAATAAAAAGGCTAATGCTGGCAAAGTGCATTTAATTTGGTACAGTTTCATCAATTAGTTATACTTGACAAAATCAGAACATAAAAATATTTTAAAATTTGACAGTTTGGATTAATGAGATCAACTCAATGGACAATCTGCTTAAACAAATCTTATGCGCTATTAAGGTTATTAAGAAAATTATAAGCTGTGGTCTATAGTCTGACATCTTAAAGATTAGGAACTCAAAGCATTTTTATAATTACACCCTGAAACTTTATTCACCTTTTCACTGTTGGGTATGATCACACGGGCAAACACAGATGGGATTTCTGAAAACTCAAGAATAAAAAGAATTGTGAATCATGAGAAAATGGCTCTACATTTTAACTTTTATAGTACTTATTTTCCCCCAGTTTTATTGAGATGTAATTGACACAGAGCTCTGTATAAATTTAAGGTATCCCACATAATGACTTGACATATCTATCTATATATATTGCAAAATGATTTAGTACTTTTTTTGCATTTAATTTCTGTAGCACTTAATTTCTTAGCTTTGGAAAATTTTGTACTTAAAGCAAATACTTCTTGAAAGGCAATTATTAAATTGAGAATAAGAGAGTCTACAAGAAAATAATGACACAAAAAGTTCACTTCCGTTTTTATGTCAAATATTGAAACTATATTGGTGCTTAACTATATATTGGGGTTTGTTAACTGCACTATTTTGAAACACTTCCATGCCTCCCCCGCAATTTTTATTTTGAAAACAAATAAACCAACAGCAACAACAAAAAAACTACAGAAAAGTTGAAAGGATAGTACAATGAAGACATATATTCTTTACCTAAATTCACCACTTTTTAATATTTTATCACATTTGTCTCACCTATTTATCTATCTATACACATATTCATACAAATATATATCTGAAATATTTTGACTTGATTAAATTCTTTGCTATTCATATATATACACACATACACACATGTGGAAGGAAAGAGAGAAAGGGAGAATTGTTTAAGAATAAGGATATCTTTTCTAATTTTACTCTTTTTGCCTTTTTTTTTTTTTTTTTGGCCGAGCCGAGCAGCATGTGGGATCTTAGTTCCCCAATCAGGGGTCAAACCTGCTCCCCCTGCACCGGAAGCGCTGAGAAGGATATCTTTTCTATAACCTATCCCAGTATAATGATCATACTTAAGAAAATTAACATTAGTTATATAATACCATTTAACGTACAGTCCATATTTGAATTTCCTCTGTTGTTCCAAAAAACGTCTCATAGCTGGGTTTTCTGTTTTCCTAATCTGGGTTCCAACCAAGATTGCACTTGGTTATTCTTCTTTAGTTCTAAATTTAGAGCAATTTCCCTGCCTTGAAAAACAAAATTCTACATCAGTGACTTTTCTTCCCCAAGAATCTTGAACAATGTCCCACCTTTTGGATTCCTCTAACATGTTTCTTCATTATTATATTTAGATTAATCAAATTTGGTGGATATACTTATGTTGCTGGAAAGCAGTATTTAAAAACAAATCTTGAAATTTCTTTTCTTGATATTGTTGCTCCCCTAAATTTCTGGTGTATCAATAAACAAGTTTTGTTTTTAAAAATTATTCTATATAATAAACGGCACGGTCCTACTAGCAAATGGAACATGTGTTTCTTTAGTATATGTAGTTTTTGTGAGGCCAGAAGATGTGTCTCACAGACTTTCATTTTAAACCTTCCTGGGACTGCCCTGGTGGTCCAGGGGTTAAGACTCTGCCCTTCCAATGTAAGGGCTGTGGGTTCAATCCCTGGTCGGGGAGCTAAGATCCCACATGTGGGCGGCACAGCTGAAAAAAAATTTAAAAAAAAGAAAGAAAATAAACCTTCCTAATACCAAGCAAATGCCCGGTATACATAGTTCTTTACTCTCACTCATGCAGTGAGCACTCTTGGGCACGTATACACAGCTCATCATCTGAACCTTAATGAGTCTACACAGTTGTTGAGAACACACACCATGAGAATAAACATCAAGTAAACAACACTACAGATAAAGGTACATGTTGGCTTATGACATTCTGATCTTTAACAATTGTTCTTATTAAAATTGCCATGTGCCTTTGAGTTTCTGGCCGTCACAATTAAACCTATACAATAAGCACAATTCCCTATGACTTCCCCCAAATTTACTAGAGTTTTTAATGAAGCAAGGTTGCAATAGGGGAGATTAAATCTTCTAATAATTAATGAATTGGTCTAAACATCAACAGAAGTGGATTCTCGTCTCCATCAGTATTGTCAAGATCATTACTGAATCCCATTTCCTGGGTTACCACAAGGTTTATTACTCATCCAGATTATTAGGATCTGATGGAGATCTTTGACTTAACTTTGAGGTTGGGATTTCACCAGCTAACTTAACATTAACTGTTCACTTACAGAAAGAAATAATCGTAGAATCGTGAAACTGATAGAAATTTCAAAAGGACATTGTATACATTTCTTATCATTAGGTCAAAACTCTCCTATCTGGCAGCTGAATATCTACCCTATTTGGAACAATCCTTTGCATAGTGGTTTTCTATGGCTTTTTGGGTAAAGTACTCCATTGTGAGGATATTTTATACTTACCTTAAATTCTTTCTATATGTAACCGAGCAGTACCCCATGGGAGCCTTCCTGGGACAGGCTTTCCCCCATATCTTCTGCTTTAGATCCTCTCTGAAATACCTAGATAATAGTATTTGATGCACATTACTTGAGTTGTTTTGCAGATGTAAAAAAAAACCCTCTCCAACAAATGGTAGATGTTAACTTCTTGATGACCATGAGCACACAACCCCCAGGCCTCCTGGAGCCTAAGGACTGATGATGTTAACCCCTGTGACACCCCCACCCCCCCACCTCACCATCAGCCAGTCAGAGAATGGTGCACAAGCTGATCACATCCCCTTCGACCCACCCCACCCCCATTCCCCTGGCCCCCACTTACCTGGCTTTTTTTTTTTTTAATTGTTAATGATTTATTCATATATTGCTCACAAGGGTTCTCTTTTGGTCAGTTTAATGATAAACTGTCTCCAATATTTATGAAAATCTTATGCTCAATCTTTGGGGTTTTTTTCTTATATTATCTACAGAGATAGAAATCTTATATGGGCAATAAGAGTTATAAAGAATTTCCTTGCCATGGAGTGAGTTGTATATAACAAATTGAGTTCGAAATGTACCAAAGTGAAATAAATTGGATTAGAATGAATCTATTTAGAAACTTTATTTCATTTGAATTCAGATTCACTATGAAGTCAGAACAGTGCTGGCTTGATCTATTATGGCTTCTAAGACCACAGCACCCTGTGGCCCCCCATGAGCTCAATGCCATGGCTCGGGGCTCAGTAGGGGCTGTCTCCCCTACACCCACCCCCACTGTCCCCTGCAGTCTGTGGCAAAAGACATCCACAGTTCTTTCAATTCAGTTCAACCAACCTTTATGGAGCGTCAGGCTCTATGCTTGGTGGGTTTGGGGATTTTTGTTTGTTTGTTTGTTTTGTTTTGTTTTGAACATCTTTATTGGACTATAATTGCTTTACAATTGTGTGTTAGCTTCTGCTGTATATCAAAGTGAATCAGCTCTACATATACATATATCCCCATATCTCTTCCCTCTTGCGTCTCCCTCCCTCCCACCCCTCTAGGTGGTCACAAAGCACCGAGCTGATCTCCCTGTGCTATGTTACCTGGCTTTTAAAAGTGCTTTGCCAAAACCCTTCGGGGAGTTAGGGGCTTTTAGGCCATGAGCCACCTGTCTACTTGTATGACCTTGTACTAATCCTTTCTCTGCTCCAAACTCTGACCTTTCAGTTTGTTTGGCCTCACTGTGTGTCGAGCACACGAACTTGCGTTAACATATATGGTAGCTTAGAGACAATAGCTATCCTTAAGTTGAAAGTTTTTTCTCAAGTTTGGACTCACTTTTGTGGCTGCAGACAGAATAAATAACGTCTCATTAGCCTTTCCTCATGGGTCTTGTTTCCCAAACCTTTAATCATTTTTATGGTTTTCCTTTAAACTCTCTCCAAGTTTTCCATCCCCTTTTAGATACAAAGCCGAGAATTAAATATAGTATTTGCAAGGATATGATTAGTACCAAATTTAGAGGACAATTACTGCACAGTTCTTACATTCTGTGCTCTAAGATTTGTTAATTGTTTTCAAAAATTATCAGACTTTCCATAAAAAACAACCAAGATCCCGAGGAGTAGTCTTGAATACTATATGGTCATGTTTTAAAACTCATGTGACCTTGGTCCACTTTAGTGGAACAAAAGCCGTCAAAGCCCACCTAAGGGACTTCCCTGATGCTGCAGTGGTTAAGAATCTGCCTGCCCACGCAAGTTCGAGCCCTGGTCGGGGAAGATCCCACATGCCACGGAGCAACTAAGCCCGTGTGCCACAACTACTGAGCCTGCGCTCTAGAGCCTTCGAGCCACAACTACTGAGCCTGCGTGCCTAGAGCCCGTGCTCTGCAACAAGAGAAGCCACCGCAATGAGAAACCTACACACTGCAATGAAGAGTAGCCCCTGCTCGCCACAACTAGAGAAAGCCCGTGCGTAGCAACAAAGACGCACGACGGCCAAAAATAAAAATAAATAAACAAATATATTTATTAAAAAAAAAAGCCCACCTAAGTCTCACTTTCAGTGAAAATGTTACTCAAAACTGCAGAAACATCTCAGAAAGAATTATAAGGATAATTCCTTTGAGCCACAATGCATTCATGTCTTAAGGTCTAGTTACTGCAAAATTACAGGCCCAGAAGAGCTGATGCAGATTTACATTACTGCTTACTCTGGAGTTAACCAAACAATGCACAACTGCTACACGCGTTCTGAGGCAGCTACACCGAAGTATTTTATATTTAAAAGGCAGATGACCCAACATTAAAAATCACAATGAACTCAGAACTCTGTTGATCATGACCTGATAACATGGTAACCTTCTGGAAAATTGTGGAAATTTTAATCATGTGCGAGTATGGGTTTGCAGTGAGAGCCTCTGCATCATGGCCATGCATTTCGTAGCAGGGCAAGCTCCCGGTGGATAACTGAGGACTGTCTCTGGGAAACCCTAGCAATATGTTAATTTTCCTTGCTGGTAATATTAGCCGAGCTATCATTTACTCAGTGCTTACTATGTGTCGGACAGTTTATTACACCCACTGTACACATTTTCTCCTTTGAATCATATCAGCTTTGTGAGGGACATGTTATTAGTATAGCCTATTTATAGATGAGCCAATTGAGGCCCAAATATACATGGTTGTGAATGTCAGAAAGAGGATTCAGACCCAAGTATTTCCAACCCAGTATAAGTATTGCTCTACTGCCTACGCATAGTAAATTTCAGTAATTTAATCGTTTACTAAAAGCAGAACTCATTCTTATTTTAAAATGAAGTTCTCTGAAGATGTACAGCATTCATGTGTAAAGTCAGAAGAAGGGACTAGCGTTTTTAGATGGGTTCCTGGTCCCAGGAGCATGTTTTAAAACCACTGCTCTCCAGCACTTACACATAAAATAGATAAACAAGGATTTACTGTATAGCACTGGAAACTATATTCAGCATCTGGTAATAACCTATAATGGAAAAGAATTTGAAAAAAAATGTATGTAACTGAATCACTTTGCTGTATACCTGAAACAAATACAATATTGTAAACCAACTATACTTCTACATAAATAGATAAACAAATAAATAAGAACTACTGCTGGGATTTCTGTACTGGATGACCTTTTTTTTTTTTTAATTTTTAAAAATTTTGGCCATGCTGTGTGGCTTCAGGACCCAGACCAGGGATTGAACCCAGCCCCCCTGCAGTGGAAGGGTGGAGTCCTAACTACTGGACCACCAGGGAATTCCCTGGATGACTTTTAATGTTTTAGAACCTAGGCAAGGTTAAAAGACTGGAATTCATTTTAAAAGGCAGTGTCGGCTGTTGCTTCTCTGAAAGTGGCTCTGAGGACCACAGGCAAAACCTCCTGCCCATAAGCCCCAGAAGGAGGGGCCCTATGCATGGGGGACCTTGCTCTGCTCTTCTCCAGGTGTAACCTCTAGGTGAGGAGATGGGGCCAAAGAGATGCGTCTGCCCAACACCCATGCCTTCTCCTTCTAGATTATGCGCCAAAGTGCTCGGGACCCCAGGTTGATTTACAGGGTCTGTCCTGACTTCATTTGGGGTCTCTTTCCCCAGCATCAGATTGTGCAGCCAGGACCCTGGTGGGCGATGCTTAGTGCAGAGCCCTGATCCTCTAGAAGCACAAGAGCCTTCACTGTGTGGGAAGAGGAGGGCCAGCGAGGTCCCTGTGCAGCCACCCTTGGCCTCTAATGCCAAGGAGTCAGAGACACCTCTGAGATGGAAGTCTCGCCTTCTAGGTCATCACAAAGGTCTGTTCATCAAAGCATACAGATTGAATGCAATCTGTTTAACAATGTGCTAGCTTGGTGTATAGTCAAATATTTAGTCGTATGGCATGTGGGCTACCATTTTACTCACGCCCTGGCCCACAAATAACAGGGGCAGCCATGCCCCTGACTGCATGAAACAGTGCCTCTCCCAGAATCATTATGACTGTCGTCAAACCCAAGTTCCTGTTCCCACAGTGAGGCCAAACAAACTGAAATGTCGGAGCTGGAGCAGAGAAAGGTTAGTATAGCAAGGGTCAAGTAAGGAGGACAGGAAGCTCAGGCCCCCAAAATCCAGAGTCCCCAGTGGTTTTCGGGGAAGAGTTTTTATAGCCAAACTTTGGGCGGAGGGCTACAGGGTGACTTTCTTCTGATTGGTTGGCGGTGAGGTTTGTGCTCCAAGAATCTTGTGCTCAGCCTGAAGTTACCATCCTCCAGCTTGGCTGGGGTGGGGGGGGGCCTTAGTTCCTGTAGAAGAACTCAAAGGTATATTGTTATGTATATTCCTTGAGGAGGAACTAGGACTCTGTTTTCTCACTGCACTATTGTTTCTTCACTGCTTTTCCTTTGTTTGTGCATTCTCTCCCTTCCCTGATTAGAAACTGTTTGATCCACATCTGCCCTTTGGAACTCAGGGAAGGTCTAGGAGCCTGAAGCCTTTTCCTACAAACTAGAAACGGGGGACGAGGTAAGGCTTTTGTATCAGGGAGGACCCCTCAGGGTGCTGCTTGATTTCAATTACACTTATAACAAAGGCACACATGTTAGAGTGCTAATTTTCTGATGCACTTCATCAGCATAAAAATCCATTTTGGGAAGCAGTGGAGTCTTGGACTGCCAGACCCTATTTGAACTCCCACTGTCGCATCCCTTACCCACTTGACCTTGGGGAAGCTTCTTTTGTAAGCCTGTCTGGAAACGGACTGAGTCAGGATTAAATGGGAACATCCATGAAGTACTTTTGGCACCTGCTACATAGCAGTACTCACTGCAAGTGCTGGGACTAGCGGCTTGTAAATCCACAACTTTTGTCTTTGACCTGGTTTCACGTTACCATTCACATTTAGGGCCGAAGACTGTAGAATAATTAAGCTGAAAGAATATGTAGTCGTTTTGCTGAACATAATATTTAGGAGAACAAACTTTGGGCTTAAACCGACCCGAGTTCTGGTCTCCCTCTATCCCCTGCCAGGTATATAAGTCACTGAACCTCTTTGAGACTCAGAGTCCTCAATTATAAAATGACATCAATAATAGTAACTAATTCATTGCACTATCATAAGGATTCAATGAGAAAAATTTGCAAAAATGCTTGTCACACAGAAAGTTGATTATCTTCTTTAAGTGTTATACTTCAAACCTATATTGAATTGCATTCAATATAATATTCTATTGAATTTTATTCAAGAGACAATTTCTCTAATTTACTGGGATATTCTGAATATTGGTGAGGTCTACCAGATGAAAATCAAATTTGTGTGTAATTATTTGGTAAATTCAGGACAGATACTTTTTCTAAATGTTGTTGTTGTTATGTGGTTGTTTTTGTTTTCACTGGAGAACTGTATTATCCTCTGCTTTTGATTCCATTTATACTGCTGACAGAACCTTGTCTTTCATACTTGGACCTTCAAATGAAAGATAATTATCACCCAAACAAAATCATAAAATACGGTGTCATTTCCAGCCCTTTTAAAAGCCTAAGAAAATAGCAATCATATTTGAAGTCAAAGTAAAATGGGACAGAAGAGCTGAGAAAAAGAGAGGTATGTGCTTTTTTTGAAGTCTCTGGAACTTTCCTTGACAGTCACACGCATGTCTTCCTTTCTTCCTTGTGAGCACTTTGTGAAGAGCCGTGACCTTGAATTCACTCAGAGGGACACAGAGACCCATGGCGCTTGGCTCAGCGCATGGGAATTCCGCAGACGCACAAAGTCCAAGAACCAGGGCTACCCGGACACAGGCTGACGCTACATTTGGATTGTGACTAGTACAGTTTGGAGAGATAAAGCGCCAGAGACTCGGATTCCCTTTTCTTTTCTCCTTCCTCCTCCAAAGAGATTATTTAACAGTCTGTTTACACACCTAGCACTTGCTCACTCTAATAATAGCCCCTGAGCCTGAGTCCTCCTGCGTCACTGCCTGTCATACAGCGTCCTCAGCTGTTTCCACAACGTGCGTGGTTGGCTTTTGGTGCTATCTGGAAACGTCCAGGAATGTGCAGGGTAATCGGTGATTTTAATTTTAACCATGCATGACGTGAGGGATCTTCTATTTATCTCCAGTGACCTGTCTTTAAAATACAGAGTGTAAGGATGAAAGAAAATCAGGAGAAAACTTTGGTGTGAACCCCTGTGCAATAATATATGTAGGTACGTACAAATGTATTTTAAATATATTCACACAAAATGCACATTACTACTATTACTACAACATGTAGTAGTATCAATTTGCTTACACAATTGGGACAAATACCTGTATAGATTAAAACTGTTATTCCATGGGCTTCTGGGGTGCTGAGAGTGTCCAGTTTCTTGATCCTGTGCTTGTTACATGAGTGATTTCAGTTTGTGAAAATCCATTGAACAAAAGACTTACTGTGTGTGCATTTTTCTGTATTACATTTCAGTAAACAGTTTTATTTATTTATTAATTTACTTGGCCACGCCCTGCTGGCATGCAGGGTCTCCCCTCCCGACCAGGGATCGAACCTGAGCCCCCTGTAGTGGAAGGGCAGAGTCTTAACCACTGGACTGCCAGGGAAGTCCTCAACAAACAGTTTTAAACATTTACTATTTAATCTCAGTTTTTTGAGGAAAAATGTGATCAAGTGTGACAGCACACCATATACACAAGACAATACATATCTGAACTGTATCAAAGACCAAATAATGTTTGAAAATTTTACAAAGTCCAATAGACCTAAATCTCTCATTTAAAGGGGGTTCTATTTTATCTTTGAGAAATTTCCCTCCCCAAAACCAAAATAACATTTCTTATCTCCTCACAATTATAGTGATGTAATGAATTGAATTTTAAAATAACTCCTCCCTTTGGTCTAACATATTTTTGTTGTAAAAAAGTCTTAAAAACTAAACTGGTACGTATTCTCTGCAGGGCAATATCTATAAAAATACAAGATGTTCATGAATTTGATGAAGAAACTTTGCTTTAGGAATTATTCTAGAAATACACTGCGAAGTCTGTGGCAATTTTGATATTTAGTCATTCATACAGTCAACATGCAATTGACATATTTATTGAGTATCTACTCCATAGTAGGTATGAGGCTGGGTTCTGGGGATACATTAGTGAACAGGACAGCTGTAGTCCAGCTTTTTTTTTTTTTCCAAATTTATTAGTAACTTATTACATTATAGAGTATATGCTCCAAGTAAAAGAAAAGAATTTTAAGATTGGTTAGTAAATACTTAGGTATTTTAAAACTTCACATAGTGTCTGTGTATAAAGAGATTTAAAAAGTAAGGGTAGTATAAGATTGAGAAATTAAGGAAAAGCAAGCTGATATAAGTACTGATACACTTACTGATGAGCCTCATTAAGAAGTTGGACAGTAGGGATCCTTGTTCCCCTCTTCTTGTCCCAAACATGGGCAAATGTCTAGGGGAAGAGCTTTCATTACTGCACTGCAGATGCGTTTCTGTCTTTCCATCCAGCCTGGCCACTACTGTTCTGCCTCTTCCAGGAAGGCACTTCTCCATCACCAAAACTGTTGGACCTGGGATTCGATAATTCCTTTCTTAGCCTGTTTGTATGGGTTCCCTTTGTCCCTGAGTCTCTCAGGGGTGACACAGAGGGTCCACGTGGAGTCTGCACATAGGTTGGGTTGTCTTTGTGGTCCAGCTTTGATGGAGGACTCCCACAAATTTTATATGTCAGAAGAGAACACAGATATCAAACAAGTCACATAATTCATGATTTGGTTACACATTTAATTTAAAATTACAAAAAAAAACCCCAAACCCCACAACATCTAAAACATGACAAATTATTCAAATTATATTTAATCAAATATTATTTAATCCCAAATGAAGGAGAAGTACAGGCCATTATGATTATGAAAACATGCAATTAAAAGATGTGGACCAGTCTGGAGAAGTGAAATAGGAAAAAAAAATTTGGAATGAACTAAAGATCACGAAAGTTGAAAACCATTTTGACAAATCTGTAAATAGAATCATATTCAGCTGTCTTAGAGAATTAGACAGCTGAAAAGCATGTAAATATGCCCAAGATAAATTATAAATTTGAAAAAGCAAGTTGCAAAATAGTGTGTGCTGTGGTGTTGTCCTATACTTGTAAATGAAAACAGTTATAACGTACAGTTTTATGTATCTAATACATAATGAAAATATAAAATATGAATATTTGTGTGTGTGTGTGTGTGTGTGTGTTTGTGGCTGGATGTTCACCATAATCTGCTTTTAACTTTTGCCTGGGCATCTGTGTAGACATTTCCCAGCTTTCTTTGCAGTGAGGTGTGGTCAAGTGACTACAGTCTCACAATAGAATATGGCTTTGAGTAGTGGGTGGGTGTAGGGTCTTGCACTCTACTTTCTCTTCTTCCTTTCCACCAACTGGAACGTGGACTTGATGGTGGCCTATCTCTAACTATGACAATATCATGGGGATGGCAGAGCAATGACTTGGAAGGAACCTGGGTCCTTAAATGACCATATGGAGTAGAATTTCCCTAACAGCTGGAAATTTCCCTAACAGGTGGAATTCTCACCTTAACATTTTTAAAAAGACTTTACTTTCTTGAGCAGTTTTAGGTTTACAGAAAAATTGAACAGAAAGTCTGTACTCATCATCCCCCCAACCCCCCTCTCAGTTTCTCCTATTATCAACATCACGCATTAATGTAGTATATTTGTTGCAGGGGATGATTATTATTAACTAAAGTTCATAATATTCATTAGGGTTCGCTCTTTGTGTTGTAGACTCTATAAGTTTTGACAGATGTAAAATGACAAGTATCTACCATTATGATATCACACAGAGTAGTTTCATTTCCCTAAAAATGCCCCGTGCCCCACCTATTCATCCTTTCCCTGCCCCCCTCCTCCAGGGAAGCCTAAATGTGTTTTTAAAGTCATTTATTCCCTTTGTTATAACAGCTTAATCTTTATCCTAATGTAAATCTTTGTAATTTACAAAGTCTTTACTTTATCCTAATGTAAAGACTTTGTCCCCAGGTGGGGTTTTAGGAAATTATCACTTTAGGATATTTATTTTACTGACAGGGGCTCTCCCTGGCTTAACTTGAATTGGACTCCTAAGCTTGATCTTGGGTTTCGCTCTCTGTCCTCGAGGAATCCAGTTTGAGCCTGAACACTGCTAAATCAGTTTAGAGAAAATACCCCACCCTTGGTATCTGATCAAATTCCTCATTCCCCACCCTCCACATTTTACCATTCTGGCCTGCCTTCAGCAAGAATTCTGTTGGGTCTAGTAAGAATTCCTTACCGTCGATGTTTCCTCTTAGTAATTTTTTGTCCACTGCCACCCCAGCCTGTTCCTTGCATGTGAATTCCCACTCGTTCTCGTTGGAGTGGAGTCTCTCCCTCTATGAAGCCCCTCCCCACCCCTTGAAAAAAGTCTGTCTTACCATCTTTAATAAGTGTCATGAATCATTTTTAACGCTGTAATGTTTGAATTTTTAATGATTACTTATGATTTTGTGACTGGAAAAATAATATATATACACATGTAGATTTACAAATTGTCTTAAATTCAGAGGGATCAAAAGTAATCACGAGGGCTTCCCTGGTGGCGCAGTGGTTGAGAGTCCGCCTGCCGATGCAGGGGACACGGGTTCGTGCCCCGGTCCGGGAAGATCCCACATGCCACGGAGCGGCTGGGCCCGTGAGCCATGGCCGCTGAGCCTGCGCGTCCGGAGCCTGTGCTCCGCAACGGGAGAGGCCACAACAGTGAGAGGCCCGCGTACCGGAAAAAAAAAAAAAAAAAGTAATCACGATATTAATATGAGTTTAATCTACCTACAGTGCTGTTATAACCGATTGACAGGTGTTATACAACTGAGGCCAAAACATGCAAATATGACTCCGCCCATGTGCAGGTAACAGCGCAGGGGAGTAATACAAAGAGAAGGCTGCTTTTAAAGAAACTACACAGTGAGATAAAGATATAGAGTAAAAGCCGGAGAGCCTGGCAGCTAAACATTCGTTGACCAGAGGCGAATCAGCTTGGAAAGGCTTAGATCTGGGACACTATCACATAGAGCGATGTTTTTCGAAGGCTGTGCAGAAGCCATTTCACCCTGGAACGCAGGGTTGAATAATCCCACTGGTAAGGGTCAGTGGTATGAACCAGTAAGCTTTAGGAGAGGGATGTAAAATTGTTTCAAGATAGTTTAAGAAATGTGAATACGCACCACTATTCTGCAAATACTTTGTATCAAGACTTTCTTACTTTTCGCCTAAAAGTTTTGTTTGTTTGTGTATTTTTAATTCAACACACCTGGCTGACTGTGCCTTAAGGACACTCTGAAAGGAAAGTTGCCTTTCAAGGCTGTTATTGGTATTTGTTCATGCTTATTGGCTGCTTTTGATGGGTCCAGTACAGAACTAAGCAAGTCTATGTGTATGGTCTCATGTCATCTGCACAACATCTGACGTAGATATTAATATTAAACTCATGCCAGCTCTCCCAACAACCCTATGAGGCGGTTACTATTATTAGAAGATCCATTTCACAAATAAAGACCCTTCCCAAGGACGCATAGCAAGTAAGTGGGCAGAGCCAGTGTTTGAAGTCAGGTTTGTTTCCATTCCAGGCTTGAACTCTTACTCACATTGCTTTGTCTAAGAAGAAATACAGGGGAAACGTTCTTGAGAGGATGGCCTCAAGAAGGAAAACCCCCTAATGGCAGACGCGTGAAGCTGGTGGACCTTCACTGTCCAGATGGGGAGGCTAAGTCATGTGGCTCTCAGTCACATGCCTGTGGCTGAGCCAGTGTGTGGAACCAGGGCCTCCAGATGCAGAGGCCTTTGCCATTTCTCTCTGTACTTGCAGACGTTTGTGTGGTGGTGATGGGAAGCTTATCTGCCTACCGGAGAATGTCTGTTAAGTCCTCCATTGTTGGTGAAAGACACCAGTCAGGTCCATGTCTTCCATGCTCCTGTTACTTAACATTGAACTATGTGTCTCTCTGAGCAAGAATTCCATGTCTAAAGTTATTACTGTGCTACACCCATCATTTTAAGCATCATTTTAAAATTTTGCTAAATGTATAATCTAGACAAAACGCTTGATTAAGAGCAGGTGGTTGCCAGGGGACGCGAGACGGCATTCACAGAGCACAAACGTCTTCCTAATATAGTTTTTCTAATAAAAAATAGAAAGCTGAGAAAGCAGTAAATTTAACTAGGGTGAGGGAATTGAAAAAATAAACCATGTTTCATGGACTTTTTTTTTTTTTACCATGTTCAATACCATTATTTAAACTCCAGTCAGTATCACAGCCATCTTCTGATGGAGTCAAACTCTTAGAACTTGCCTCTGTGTATGTGGAGTGTCTTACACCTGTGTTACTGTTAACTATAAATAGATGATCTTCAAAACTACTTACTGATCAGGTGTGCAGGATAACTGCTCTGTCACTAAACATGCCTGTGGTGTCTTGTCAGGGACACAGGACAGAATACCACAGAAAGGCTGAGAGAAATGGACTCTAAACTCACCTGGCCCAGAACGTTCTACACACACACACACACGTGTCTCTTTCTACATGAGACAAAGTGATACCTAGTTGCGTTACCAATTAACGTATCTTTCTAGAAGCCCCTCTAAGCATTCCTCATCATACAGTTTGGGGGAAGACACTAGTAATCCCTGAACACCCTCACCCAATACAGACTTCTCCCCTGTGGTTTGCTGTTGCAGCCCCTCATCTGTTTCCCTTGAGAAAGAAAAAAAAAAAAAAATGAGGAGCCACCACAATTCAGAAGTCCAGGCATTCACAGCTGGGCCATGTTTTTCTGCTCTTAGACGTAAACAGTCTCACGGCACATCAAGCTCAGACCAGGCTACTCTGAGACCAGGATAAAATGAGACAAAGCCAGGCCACTATACAAGCCAGAGAATAGCAAACATTCGCTCCCTTAATGAATGTGTAATGGCTGCGTCTGTACCTTGGCAGAGAAACACCCCCGCTTCCTGGCAGCATCCAACGTGGTGCGAAGCCCCACTTCCTTAGACCCTCCCCCAAGTCACCCAACTGGGTTCTTCCAACCAGATTTTTTCTAACACCCTCTCATGGAGATGCTCTGCAACTCCACATGGTGTGTGTTCTCTTTGCTGTGACGAGTAATAAACCAACGTGTTCAGCCACAGATGGGCTTTGGCTGCAGGGAACTGACCCCTCACAGAGTGGACTAAATGTTTTAATGATTTTATCTGTTTACTTTTTCTCCCATTTCCTCAACTAGACCGCAGGCTTCCAGAGGTCAGAAACCATGCCTATTCTGTCCTCTATTATATTCAAAGTACCGAGGCCTTATCTGGACTGTAGTAGATGCTCAGTATTTGCTGACTTAATAAAAGAAGGTTGGCACGGGGCGGGGGGGGGGGGTAAGGGGGTGGGAATCGGGAGTAGATTCATATTCCCTGCATTCCTCACATCTCTCCTATAAGAGGAATTCAGCAATTAGGTAGTTGTCAGCCCGTGGGGAGGAAGTACTATCAACATACACTGGAAAATGTACATAAAACCACATTATAAACCATACTTACTCTTATCCTAACATTACTGTTAGCGGTAACAAAAGCCATTCCCTTCAAGTTTGGATTTCAACTGTTCCCATCAATAGCTGTGAAGATGTTTTCTTAGTTCCCCCTCCTATATTCTTTATTGTTTTGCTCTCTAATTACAAAAGCAATACCTATCCATTTCAGTATTTGGAAACTGTGGAAAATGTAGACATAGGAAGTACAGAAAATAAACCCATGTCCTGTTCTCAAAGCAGGCTCCTTTTCCCCAAATTCAAGTTTACGTAACCTCGTGGTTTGGAAATTGAGACTCAATATTTAAGTATTTAGAGATTTAAAGAGCAATGCAGATTATGTGAGGTGTTTAAGAAAGGAATTTTCGAAGGTATTAATGAGAGGACTCAGGAATGCCAGCATCCTGCCCCGTCAATCAGCCAATCACCTTCCTGCCTCTAAGGCTTGCTCATCCCACCCTGAATAATGGCCACAGGAAACAAAGTTTCCCTTTATTATCTGTGCCTGAGCTTCAGAGAACCTGGGTAAAACTAGGCTGGCATTGGTAGTTAGGCATAGAGCAATAGGACAGGTAGGGATGGGACAGGAATGGTGGTGGAGAAGTGGTGGTGTGTGCGGGGTGCTTCCTATCTCTGACTGCAGTCCAAGTCTTGTGGCCAGCCTTACATACAGTTCAGGAACTGTTAGCCCTGACCAGCAGGCTCAGAAATACATATCTATATCTATATCTATATCATCTGTCTTTTCCATTCCCTTTCCATCCATGATAATTCCTTTTATTATCTTCCTAGATGGATTGCAATCCTTTGAACGAGTTCATCTGACCAAATTGCATATATTGGGAGAGCATCCGTTGCAATTGTGTAACTCCTTTCTTCTCTTACAAAATCGAGTCATATATTTACCAGACAAAAATCATTATCAAAAAGTTGATAATATAAAAACCGCACAGACCAGTGCTGTGGTTCTGATGTCAATAAGCAAAAACGTTAGTTGATACCAACAAACAATATTGTAAGTAATTCACAGACACTTTAGCACTATTTACTCATTACTGCTCACTACAATTTAGCGGTCACTCTGTACTTATGCATGACGCTAATTATGTGTTAGGTTGATGAAACTGGGGTTGTTAAAACTCTAGCATGTTGGAACACACTAGTAACCATCTGCTCCATCTAATACATCTCAGGAATCCCTATGATGTCATCAGCAGCCAATCAGAGCTTCTGTTGGCATGTAGTCACTCGACTAAATAACTGTTTACTCCCTACCATGTGCCAGGCATGTACTGAGTACTGTCCCAAAGTAGATGAATGAAACAGTCCCTTTGTGGAGAGCTCATAGTGAATTACCAGTGTAATAACCACACTGTCAGTGTATTACAATAAAAAGCAAAGAAATTGATATTTAACTGGTTTGTGTAACCTTATGAAATTATGATTTTTACTCATCTTTTAAAAATATTAGAAATAGTGCTAATTCCCCACTATTAGGTTCCTGGACTCCTGGTGGGGACCACTGATAATGTCACAAATTTCAGAAAATAACACCAATGTCTCAGTAGGTCAGAATCTCTATTCTCAGTTTTATTATTATTAGCCTATGGTTTTAAAAAGTCTTAAATATGAAAAGCTCTTAGTTACCAGTTATAAAATGAGGAGAAACATAATACTTTGAAGTTGTGAAACATATCTGAATTAAGTGGTATCGCTTCCAACTGGATCCCAAGGTGCTGAAGTTCTTACAGTTTTTATCAGGATGGTCTTGGATGCAAAACTCCAGTCATCGCTGTCATAAACTTAAAGTCACTCTTTAAAATAAGATATTATTTAAAAACTTTATATATTAGGAACCCCCTTTCTATTCCTGTCAAAGATCATCACTCCCTTTACTCAATTAATTGCTGATCTGACTCAACTAGATAAACACAACACTTACAGAGTAACACACTCCATTTCAGTTTCATAAGGTTTTCAGATGGGTCTTAGAAATTTCATTCCAAAAAGCACCCAAAGATCTTCAGAGTCTGCTCTAATTAGACTCATCTTCGTCATAAAGATCTACTCATGAGACTGAATGGAATTTCCTTTCTCCCCAGGAAAGACCTTGGACCTGGGAGTTGTATGGTGCAACAATAGAGTGTTTGCTCTGGAGTGGCCCTGCCTAGGGTTCAACCCCTCTCTTGCCACTTACTGTATATTCTGTATTTTAATTTTCTCACCTGTAAAGTGGTATAAATAATAGTGCTTATCTCATAAAATGATTGTGAGGGTGAGCTGAGCTAATATATGGAAAATTCTTAAACAGTGCCTGGAACATACTGAGGGTTCAATAATGTTAGTCATTAGTATGTGGTTTTACTCAAAATTGTTCTGTTAAAAATGGTATTTCCTGATGTGAAGGTAATCAGAAAATTTCTCAAGTAGAGGCTTGAGGAGAGGTGGACTCCCCAAATAAGTGTTTTTTTAAATTTAAAAAATTTTTTAATTTTTTATTTTTATTTTTTTGCTGTACGCGGGCCTCTCACTGTTGTGGCCTCTCCCGTTGCGGAGCAACAGGCTCTGGACGCGCAGGCTCAGCGGCCATGGCTCACGGGCCCAGCCGCTCCACGGCATGTGGGATCTTCCCGGACCAGGGCGCGAACCCGAGTCCCCTGAATCGGCAGGCGGACTCTCAACCACTGCGCCACCAGGGAAGCCCTTTAATTTGTTTTTTAATAAAGGTCCTTTGATCTTGGCTTATTAATGAGTAAACAGAGATCCAACAGAGAGTGCCTTTCTTCCTAGATGGCTGTTCAGTAGTAATGCAAAAATTGCTATGTACTTAAAAGTTTGCTTCCTGAGGCTAGTGGGTTTTTTCCCCAAGTATCAAATAAAGACTGATAGAATTTACTGACGTAGTAAGAATATTCTGCCTACGTCTAGCTATCATACTCATAAGGAATCCATTAAATGAATCAATATATGTTCATGGTAGCCAAGACGCAAAGAAATTCAATATCCCTAATGTTGTAGAGAAGGGACCACAGTTTTAGCAACATTTATTGACTCATCTTGCATCTCTCTGAGTCATTTGTAACCTCCCAAACTCTTAAACTTAATCCTCTTCTGAGAAAACGTCCAAGTAAGTGATACAGTGCGGTATTTTTGAGGCTCTGATCTCAGTTACAGAGCAAGAGATAGAGGAAATTTCTCTCTGGAAAAAAGAAGAAAAAAGTTCTATAGAAAAGGAGAAGTTTCTATTTTCCACCAACTATTTTGAGATTGTTTTCCTATCCTCGTTTTTTTTTAGCTCTGGAGACTCGTGAGTACCTGAATGGGAAGGAGAGATTACATTCAGATTTCTTTTAAAAAATGACTTAGCAATCCAAAAATGTTTAACCAGAAGCTATTTTAATAAGTGATAAATCTTTACATTAGTGAGATTTACAGAGTGACGGCAGTTTTGTGGTGCAAGCCAATTTAGTATAGTGTAGGTTAGAAAGTCTTATGGAACGACAAGAATAACTTTTTTCTATTTGGAGGATTTACTCAAATATCTCGGTGGAGATTTCTTCCTTTAGACTCTCAATTTCATTTTTTTAAAAATAAATTATTTATTTTATTTATTTTTGGCTGCATTGTGTCTTTGTTGCTGTGTGCGGGCTTTTTCTAGATGCGACGAGCGGTGGCTACTCTTAGTTGCGGTGTGCGGGCTTCTCATTGCAGTGGCTTCTCTCGTTGTGGAGCACGGGCTCTAGGCACATGGGCTTCAGTAGTTGCAGCATGTGGGCTCAGTAGTTGTGGCGCCCAGGCTTAGTTGCTCCGCGGCATGTGGGATCTTCCTGGACCAGGGCTTGAACCCGTCTCTCCCGCATTGGCAGGCAGATTCTTAACCACTGCACCACCAGGGAAGTTCTTAGACTCTCAATTTTAGAACAGTAATTCCTGACACAAGAAAGGGGAAGAAGCAAAACGCCTATTTAGTTATTTGGTTTTTAAGAGAAAAATAGAAAATGTTCAACTCAATTTACTCAGGTACAAGGGATGTATGTTTTATTCAAGAATTAATGGTCAGTTAAGGGAATGAGACACATTTTGAGGAAGGAAGTAAGAGGATAAAAACTGTGTGTTGATAAAATGCCTAGTAATTCATTCTCTTTTAGCAGCTTTATTGAGATATAATTCACATACGGTACAATTCACCAGCTTAAAGCATACACTCAATGTTTAAAAATATACTTACAAAGTTGTGCAACCATCACTGTAATCCAATTTTAGAACATTTTCACCACCTCCCAAAGAAACTTTGTACTCATTGGCGGGCACTCCCACTTCCCCATCCCCCCTCATTTCCCCGCCCAAAGACCTAGGCAACCACTAATATACTATCTGTCTCCATAGTTTTGTGTTTATTTTGGTTAAAGATTGTCCAGCGGTGAGAAGTTTATCTTTTTTTTTTTTTGGCCTCGAGGCATGTGGGATCTTATTTCCCCCACCAGGGATTGAACCCGTGCCCCCTGCTGTGGAAACGCGAACCCTAACCCCTGAACAGCCAGGGAATCCTTATATCTAATTGCGGTCTTGATTTACATTTCCCTAAAAACAATGGTGTTGAGTATCTTTTCATGTGCTTACATTTCCTTTGGAGAAATGTTTATTAAAACCCTTTGCTTATTTTTAAAATTAGTTTGTCTTTTTATTGTCGAGTATAAGAGGTCTTTTACACATTCTGGAGAAACCCCTTATCAGATATGTGATTTGCAAATATTTCTCCCAGTCTGTGGGTTGTGTTTTCACTTAGTAATTGTTCTTTTGACCACTCCTTATCCCTGGAAACTCCAAGTCTTCAATCCAGTTCAAGGCTACATCAACAGATCCGATTTTTTTTTTCAGCAGGCGTCTAATAATCCATTCCCACTTCACTATGTCTTCTTCCACGAAAACAAGTAGTTCTGGTAAATTTGCCTCCTTAATCCTTGGCTTCCTTCAGAAAATGTGATCTCAGGTCTCCGTGGGAAAGCGTACACACAGTCTAAAGACAGGTACTCTCCTTTATTTGTAACAAGAAATGTTTTCAATTTTCTGCTTGAGAAGGTGTTCCAGACATTTGGTTCAAAAAAAATTCAGAAGGCTAAAAGTCTCTCTCTCATTTTCAGGCATTAATTTTGAACTAAGTCATTATCTGAGGCTTGTCACATTGTTTTCATCAAGAATAAAGAATAGGGAATTCCCTGGCGGTCCAGCAGTTAAGACTCAGTGCTCTCACTGCTGGGGCCCAGGTTCGATCTCTGGTCCGGGAACTAAGATCCTGCAAACCTCTTGGCCTGGCCAAAAAATAAAATAAAATAAAGAAAAAGTTTTACCACTCAAGAGTAGAACTATAACCAGGTATCATGGTATATATAAGTAAATTCAAAGAAGAGTCCTAATTAAGGACTCTTCTATAATAATGAGTGCAATTAATTACACTCATTATTAGTATCTATTTTAAGGTTTAAGATTCATCTACCCCTTTTAGTTCTAAATGTATATATGAATATTTATATCCCTCTTATGACATGATAGATGTGATTAGTTTCCTTGGGTTAAAAAAAAAAAAACCTACACCAACATTAAAGATACTCTAACCATGACATATATAACTAGATGCCTATTAACCTACTATTAAAAATTAATCATAAGCATACATAGTATTTATAATTTCTTCTTTGCTCCACAGTCCTCAAAGTTTAATACAATGGAGTAAATATACTTTCCCATTTTATAGGTCATGAAATGAACGCATAGGCTGCAGTCTAAGATGTGAGAGGCATTTATATATGTACACATAGTAAATATAAGGACAGATTTGTTTTGTTTTAGTCTTTTTAGCTATATGTGAACTTCCTCAAACTGAAAAGATG
This sequence comes from Delphinus delphis, assembly GCF_949987515.2. Taxonomy (NCBI): domain Eukaryota; kingdom Metazoa; phylum Chordata; class Mammalia; order Artiodactyla; family Delphinidae; genus Delphinus; species Delphinus delphis. The sequence continues at coordinate 166,164,478 of NC_082684.1, forward strand.
TATTGTTTTCATGAGGAAAGTGCCAGTTCCTCTTTAAACATTGATTCATTCAACAAACATAGTATTTTTTTTAAACAGCAATATTGCCTTTTATTTATTTATTAATATATTTATTTATTTTTCGCTGCATTGGGTTTTCGTTGCTGCATGCGGGCTTTCTCTAGTTGTGGCGAGCGGGAGCTACTCTTCATTGCGGTGCGCGGGCTTCTCATTGTGGTGGCTTCTCTTGTTGTGGAGCACGAGCTCTAGGGCACAGGCTCAATAGTTGCAGCACAAAGACTTTGTTGCTCTGCAGCATGTGGGATCTTCCCGGACCAGGGCTCGAACCTGTGTCCCATGCATTGGCAGGTGGATTCTTAACCACTGTGCCACAAGGGGAGCCCAACAATCATCGTATTAATGGAGAGCCTAAGTGAAGATTCAACAGGGAAAAGGAACTGATCATTTCCTGATCTTTACAAAGCTTGTCTGTAATCCAAGAAATGGGCAAGTAATGAATGGTAACCAGACTTGCATGGAATAAGCATCACCTAAACTGAGACCTCATGGGTGAATCAGTTATCCAGATGAAGCGTTCAAGCAAAGGGAGCAGAACGTGCAAAAGCCTAGAGGATAGAGAGACAGGGTCCCGTTAGGGGACTTAATGTCATTTCCTATGACTGGAGGATAAAGGGGAGACAAATCATGAGTGTTGGGAGGTTGGGGCTGAAAAGGAAGCCAAGAGCCTGACAACCAAGCCCACTAATCTGTTAGGAAAAGCCATGGGGAGCCGCACAGGATCTGAAGCAGAGGAGGGTAACAGGATGAGATTTGTAGTTTAGAGATATAAGAGTAATGATAATAACAATAATGATTGCTAATATTTATTGTGTTGCTAACATACCAGACAGTATGCTATGTGTTTTATATCATACATTTTCTAATATATATATTTTTAAAAAATATTTATTTTATTTGTTTATTTTTTTGGCTGCATCAGGTCTTAGTTGTAGTGCAAGGGGTCTTCGTCGAGGCGTGCAAGATCTTTCATTGCAGCACAGGTTCTTCCTTGTGGTGCATGGGTTTCTCTCTAGCTGTGGCGTGTGAGTTTTCTCCCTCTAGCTGTGGCGCGTGGGCCTCAGGATGTGTGGGCTTTGTAGTTTGCAGCACGTGGGCTTCTCTAGTTGAGGCACACGTACAAGCTCAATAACTGTGGTGTGCAGGCTTAGTTGCCCCGTGGCATGTGGGATCTTAGTTCCCCGACCAGGGATCAAACCCGTGTCCCCTGCATTGGAAGGTGGATTCTTTACCACTGGACCACCAGGGAAGTCCCTCTAATATATTTTCAAGTAAGATGACTGTAGCTGGCACTAAAAGCTGTATACATTTTGTTATAATTGTCAGAAACTGGAAAGGAGAAACATTTCAGTTTACTTAAGTAGGGCTTTGTTCAATAATCACCAGTGCAAGTGTGACTTTATGTGAAGAATGGACCTGGCTTTAGAGAACATAATTTGAAAATGTGAACAAACAGGATACTTTTCATTTTGAGAACATAGGATTATTGGGGGAAAGTGGTTAAACTACAGAGTACTTTTAAATAAGTTTGAATTATTTTTATTTCCCTATAGTGCAGTTTTGTGTCAGTGTAATAACTGTGTGCGTGTGTGTGTGTGCGTGTGTGTGTAAGTGGTAAATCGGGATTTGGTGGAAAGGCCTTGGAAGAATGTTACAAATGTGTGCCTTGGATGGAAGTATACATAAAGTTTTGAGAAGACATAAAACTATCAGGAAGATAGCATCTTCATCCTGAGCTGTTTCTCAAAGACGTTGTTGAAATGAAGAGCTATAGAAACTATTATGAAGTAACTTTGCCAGCTATAGTCTGGACATGCTTCCAGAAATGACATAAAAATATTTAGTAACCGAAAGGATACAAGTACCAATTAATCAAAAAGTATTCAGATCGCAGAGCTGGAGGCTCCCTGCTGGTTTCTGGGTGCTGCGGATATCCAGGGGGGTTGAAGAATGCACCATAGATGTTAGAGCAGCTGGGAGACCTTGGAGGTCATAGGGAGTTGGCTGTTTCTCAAGGAATATGGAACTATTTCAATATTTTATTACCAACCAGTATGACCACAGCAGTAGGTATTGGCTTAATATTAGCTGTACATGTTCCTAGTTTTAGTATGATAGGAAGAGCTATCCAAAGACAGCAAGATGGTAAGCATCTGCACAAGGTACACGAAAAATGTGCTCAGAGAACACTGCATTTGAAAACAATCAGTAAATTTAACATCCTTCAAATAGTCTTATGTTCCAAAGAAAATGAGTCAGAACCTCAAAACAGCCTAAGCGGAACCCAACTTTTTAAAAAAAGTGTATCATTCTTCATGATGGAGATAGATTGCACTCAACATTGGAGGAAACATAGCTTCGGTTCTTCACTAAATAAGGACATAAAATTGTCAGAATGAACTCCCATTTTCAAATATTTATTGAGCTCTTAGAATACACAAGAACGTCAAGATCAAAAATAACATTCTGCATTAGTAAGGACCTTTCCCTTGTCAAAGTGTATGTCGGGAGGTGACAGAGTAGAAGTTGGAAAGCGAGGATGTTTCAGGTCTGTCACTTGCTGCTGGGTGATCGCCGACAAGTTAATGTACTAGAATACTGGTTTAACTGCTTCCATAGAGATCAAAATAACAGTGGCTTAAATAAACTACATTACTTTGTTTCTCTCTCACTGAAAAGTCCAAGCTGGTAGGCAGCTTCATGTGGTCATTGGAGGACTAGGGTTTTGCCATGCCATAAGGTGTGGTCTTACCTGCATTGTGGAAGCTGACCCAACACTACATCTGTGTTCCTGCCTACTGGGAATTGGGAATGGGGGGAATATAGGGCAGTGGAAGGTATTCCTTTAAAAGGCAGGACCTACAAAGTACACTCATCAATTCTAGTCACATTCCATTGGCTATTATTCCACTTGGCCGTACCTAGCTGCAAGGGAAGCTGAGAACCGAAATCTCTAGATGACTAGTCATGCACTCACCTAAAACTATGGAGGTTCTAGTATTAAAAGGAGAAAGAGGGAGTCCCCTGGTGGTCCAGTGGTTATGACTTGGTGCTTTCTACCATGGGCCTGGGTTCAATCCCTGGTCGGGGAATTAAGATCCCATAAGCCACGCCTCATGGCCAAAAACCAAAATAAAAATAAAAGGAGAAAGAAAAACTTGGTTATTGGGGAACAATTAGCAGACTCTGCCACCTTTAGCTACTCTGAGCCTCAGCTTCACCTTTGTGAAATGTAGACAATTGTATTGAATGATCAGTGTGTAGAAAACACCTAGCCCAGTGCCTTGCACATGCTCAACAGTAACCCTAAGTCTTGGGCCTGTGGGTGTGTTTGATGATGCAGCATAGGTCAAATCCTGGACCTGGTTTCATGGAAGGCTGGGAGAATGGACCCAGGCTTCTAGCTAGGGAGGAAATGTCAGAAAAGGCTATTTAGGGACTTCCGTGGTGGTCCAGTGGTTAAGACTCCATGCTTCCACTGTAGGGGACGTGGGTTTGCTCCCTGGTTGGGGAACCAAGATCCCGCATGAGGCACACACGTGGCCAACAAAAAAAAGGGAGGGTGTTTTCAAAGAAGATGCTGGGCAGTGAAAAACATGACAAATGCCCTCTATAGTGTATGTGTGCTGTAGCTCATTTAACTTGCACACAATTATGACTATTAGCTTATTAGGCAATTGTGATTTTAAATAGGGTGTGCTCTTTTTTTTTTTAAATTGAAGTATAGTTGACATACAATATTACATAACTGGCAGCTGTTCAATACAGTGATTCACAATTTTTAAACATTGTACTCCATTTATAGTTATAAAATATTGGCTATATTCCCTGTGTTGTACAATATATCCTTGTAGCTTGTTTTATACACAGTGATTGTACCTCTTAATCCACATAGGGTGTGCTCTTAACAAAACTGTGAAGTCGACAGTGTGTTTGACCTCGCACTTAAACTCTTAGCATCATTTTCTTCAATCACAGACTCTCTCTCTACATATATTTTTCTGTGTTTCATCTGAGAAACTTGCTCTTACCTAATCACCTTATCTTTTTTTTTTTTTTTTTTAAATTTTCGCTGGGTTGATAGAAGAAGGGAACTCTCTTGAGGCCTCCAATTCTGTTATGTATTTGGTTGCTCACAGTTTGAATCCAGCCCAGGTATTGTTACTCAGGCATTGGTATTGAAATGCTCTAAGAAATTGTATTTTGGGGGAAGGCTAGGATATTACATAATCCAGTTACCCCATTTACACTTTTTAATCTTCTTTTAAAAGCTGTTTTCGTATCATTTCTTATGGCATAAAGTCATATAATTTTAAGGTCAAAAGGAATCATGGAGATCATTAAACCCTCATCTTATAGATGAAATAATGAAGGGCCAGGGAGATGTAATGATTTGCTCCAAGTCAATCATTTAGTTTTGACATTGAGAGTAGAATTCAGAGCTCCCAATTCTAGCTTCTATTAGCAAATTATAAGACTCCTACACCAAATATCAGAGAACCTGGGTTTTCATGGATATAACAGAGGAATGAGGGCTGGGGGAGAGAGTAGGAAAACATATGAAAATAACTATTTTCTCTTCAGTCAGAATTGATGGCGTGACCACACATGCTATTTTGTCGGGGACGCTTCTGATTTACCCCTAACGTCTGGAATAATTATTAAGAGGAACCCCTTTCCCTCTCAAAAGCTTACCGGTTCAGAACATAAATTATAGGTGAGCTCACTTAATGAAAAACTTCTTTGTCCTTCAATGATTCCATTTGCTCAGCAAATGTATTGATGTAAAAGAGTTGGCTTATACTGTAATACAATGATTAATCAGAATAAAACTGAAGCTGTAATGCTGTGGTTTTCCAATTCCAAGTCACAACCATTGGTGGGCCACGAAATGAATTTGGCGTTATAATCCTTTAAAAGGAGGAAAAGAATAGTACATAAAATAGAGTGCATATACTTAGTAAAGGGAAGAGGGGTTTTTTGTTTGTTTGTTTTGAGGGGGAGGGGGACTGCACCACTCAGCTTGCAGGATCTTAGTTCCCCGACTAGGGATTGAAAGAGCCGAACCCTAACCACTGGGCCGCCAGGGAATTCCCCTTGTTATCTTTTGAAACTTGTTTTGGTTATACATACATATAGTAGTGTACTTGTCCTCAGTGGAAAACCTATTTCTTGTTGTGGGCCGCAGTAAAAAAAAAAAATGGGGAAGCCGCTGCATAGAGAAATCCAGGACTTAAAAAGAGCTCTACAAAACTAGATGCAAGCTCACGGTGGTTTATACCACTTTGCAGTCAGCTACTAGAGGAACTGGCTGTATCAACAAGGTAACTAAAACTGACACACTTTGAGACACAGTAAAGAATAAATATTAGAGTTTTCACTGAAATTATAGAGTCAGAGGAAGCAATAATCACCTTAAAGTGTATAGTTTTTAGTTGCTTTAGTTGTCTTCATATTCCAAGGTATTATTAAGCAGATGACAGAAAACAAATCCACCTGCTACAAATACTATTTGGCACTTACGGAGTGCCTTTATGTGAGACTGTTACGAGATTTCTAAAAGACTCAAGGATAACTGATTTATTAAAATGCTATTAGAGAAAAATGTTGTAGAAGTGTATTTTTAATATGAAAGATATTTTGACATATCAAGTAAAAAACAGTATACTTTTCTTTTAGTCATCATACCATAGATACGGCATGGTATCTATGGTATAATCCCATTCTTGTCAAAAATAGTGTGTGTGTTTGTGTGTGTGTGTGTGTGGTGTGTGTGTGTGTGTGTGTGTGTGTGTGTGTGGTGTGTGTGTGTGTGTGTGTGTGTGTGTGTGTGTGTGTATCAGGATTCGTCAGTCTTGGTACTGTTGACAATTTGGGCTGGATAATTATTTGTTGTAGGGCTGGCCTATACACTATAGGACACGTAGAAGCATCCTTGGCCTCTACCCACTAGATGCAAGCAGCAGTACCACCACGCCCAGCCACCAACACACACACACCAGTTTCTCCAGTTGTGACAACAAAATATGTCTCCAGACCTTGCCAAGCCACCTCAGTTGAGAACTACTGATACAGATATAACTGACTAAGGAGTTGTCTCTTGAGTGGATGGACTTTTTTTTTTTTTAATTTGCTGTCTCTTTCACTTGTTTAGATTCTGATTTTTCTATGTAATGAGCATGTATTATTTTCATAATAAAAATCCCATAAAACTGTTTTTATATTGAAAAAATGTATTGGCTTCATAGCAGTTATTTTTATAACTTTGATGACTGAGATTCTTAAGCAGAAAGATGTTCCTGGAAAATCAAGTAGGAAGCTCACATGTACAATTGCTGTGGTCAAGTATAATTTCTTTCATTTTGTTTCCATTCATTCTTTCATTCACTCATTCAGAAATGTCTACTTATTAGCACCATGTCTGTAAGTGTACATATGATACAGAGAGAGCCTTTAGAAATACAGTAAGTGCTATTTTCCGTGTCTCACAGAAAATTGGAGTTACAAAATATATTTTGTCGATACAACAATTTCCAAAACAAATCAGATTCACTGACATTCAAAACCTCCCCATGTTTTGAAGGTTAGCCTTCTCATGAATTACCTTCTAAAATGTTTATAAGAAATTGTCTCTCACATAAAGGTGCAAATGTAAGTGCAAAGATGTACTCTGTGACACTGCTTGACAAGTGACAAAGTTAAAACAATCTAAATGTCATTAAAAATATATTATCACACATCCACACTTTGGAATTTTTTTTCTAGACATTAGAAGAATGAGGTAGAGCTGTATATTGTCACATGAAAAATGCTCAGTATAGACTAGTTAAGGAAAAAGCATAAGGCAGAGAAAATATGCACAGTATTATCCTACTATGAAAAAATTTTACAGGCACATATGTATATGGATATACAATCTATATATGCTTATAAAAGTTCCAGAAATATCTAAAACAAATTGTTAACAGCGCTTCCCTCTGGAGTGTGAAATCGGGGAGATGGGATGGAAGGGAATTTCACTTTTATTTTTACACGTTTGCATTGTGTTACTTTTTTACAACATATATATACAATGGAATACTACTCAGCCGTAAGAAGAACGAAATAATGCCATTTGCAGCAACATGGATGCAACTAGAGATTATCACACTAACTGAAGTAAGTCAAAAGAGAAAGACAAATAGCATATGATATCACTTATATGTGGAATCTAAAATATGGCACTATTGAACTTGTCTACAAAACAGAAACAGACTCACAGACATAGAGAACAGACTTGTGGTTGCCAAGGGGGAGGCGGGTGGGGGAGGGAAAAGGATTGGGAGTTTGGGATGAGCAGATGCAAACTAGTATATATAGGTTGGATAAACAACAAGGTCCTACTGTATAGCACAGGGAACTGTATTCAATATCCTGTGATAAACTATAATGGAAAAGAATATTTTAAAAAAGAATGTAAGAAAGAAAGAAAGAATAATAAAACGTGATTTATTAAAACGTGAAGTAACTTCATGTCTACCCTCCATCTTTTCCTTTTCTTAAGTCTTGGCAAAATACTTACATAATGGTTGGGCATTTTTACAATTGACTTCTTAGTCGTTACGGGTGTATCACTCAGCCTGGCCTTCTACCCATATAGAGGGAGGGCAGTGTGACAAGGTACCTCCTCCCTCCCCATTTGTCTCTAAGAGGGGTAAGCCACGCTATCATGTTCATTTGCTTACAGCTATTTAACTACTATGCAAACATTGAAGATTGTGGATATTTAACATGTTGGCCTACAACTACCAGACAACTGGGTTGTAACAGAACCACCCTTGGCAACAGATTATCGCATACACTGCATTGTTATTTAACGTTGGTGAGTGTATGGTGTCGTTTTCCCTACCTTATATTAAGTCCTTTATAAACAGGAGCTGTCTTAATCCATTTGGGCTGCTATAACAAAATACCACAGACTGGGTAGCTTATAAACAACGGACATTTATTTCTCATGGTTCTGGAGGCTGGAAGCCTGAGGGCCCTCTTCTGGGTTGCAGATAATCTTGTTTTGTCCTCACAAGGTGAGAGGCGTTAGGGACCTCTGGGGCCTCTTTTATAAACACTTAGCCCATTGCTGAGCTCTCTACCCTTGTGATTTAAGCACTTTTCAAGCCCCTACTTCCTAATACCATCTTCTTTGCAGGGATTTCCACGAATGAATTCTGGGGGGATACGAACATTCAAACCATATCATTGACCAAAGGCTATATTTCTCATTCTCCCTCTGCAACTAGCAGGACTAGTTATTATTAGTAGATCTCATCATTATACTGGTTAAGGCAACCAGAAGCAGGCAACAGAGCACGGAACAAACCGTGTCTGGTCTAACTACCCCTTTCCTAACGTAATCCCAAATCTGATGAACGGAATTCAGGAAACAACTCAGTTGTGGGGCTTCTCCCCTTCGTGCTGGAATGATTCAAACACTGTGTGTGGGAACTGATGATTCTGTGCAAATGATGTGATCTGAACCTCTACGCGAATGACAGCTCTGACTTCCTTTCTCTCAATAGTCCACTGAATCCACAAGATGAAAAATGCCATTGCATAGGTAGCGACTTGAACCATATTCTAATCACCAGTGGAACTGTGGGCTATTTATCAAAAGGATCTGAACATTTTCCAAGCCTAAATATAGGAGTCAATGATATGTATACTCTCTGGCTTTTTCTCCATTCTTTGTTCTATTTTTTTTCCTACAAAAAGCAAAAACTTCTTGATTACCTGATCTAGTTATCATCAATTGATTTACATTTGCTGGAGTTATAAGATCTTTAGATAATAGGATTTTCAGCGATACTAATATAATTTCAGAAGAGCCATAAGGTTTAAATAATTGAAAGGAGCTTTCCCTTCTTCCCGAAAATTTCACTTCCAGCCAGTGACATGTCAGCAGTGGAAATATGCTAGAGAAAGAATATTGTGGTGTTTTCATGAGGTGGTGCCCTTTATTTATTTGTTCACTTTAAATTGTCAGTTCAATAGCATGAATATATATCAACCTACACAATACTTCCCAAGTTGCTTGCCTTTATTCCTTATGTTCCATTTTATTTGACAATATTCAGAGAAAACTTACTGAGGGCCTGATGTGTCTCAGGCACTTTTTGGAATCTTTCCCACACATATTATATATTTTAAGTTTGGTTGGTTCTATATATGGTTAAACTGGGACATATTCCCATATGCTTTATGCATATTAGTGCTCATTAAATGTTTATTGAAAAGAATATAAAATTATTTTTTATATCATGATGACTACATAAAAAGCTCAAGAAAAAACAAAATTATAAATTCAAGTAGCATTTCAGTAGCCCAGCTCTTCAAATATCCCTTTCACTTGGGCATAAATGATTTGGTTTCAGTAAGTTTCAACTCCTTTATATCATATAACAATTATGCTTAAGTGCTATATAGAATACTGTGCATTTGTTAGAAAAATCATTAAGATACATAAGATGCCCATGATTTAGGAAATAATGTCACAGAGTAAGTGTTGCTGCTGAGACATTTATGAATAATACGTAATCATCTTTTTATATCAAGCACTTAGCACAGTACCTTGCTCATAGTAGGTTTTTTCTTTCAAAGACAGCTTCATTTAGATGTAATTCACATGCCATAAAATTCCTCTTTTAAAAATGTTCAGGACTTCCCTGGTTGGGCAGTGGTTAAGAATCCGCCTGCCAATGCAGGAGACGTGGGTTCGATCCCTTATCTGGGAAGATCCCACATGCCATGGAGCAACTAAGCCTGTACGCCACAACTACTGAAGCCCGTGTGCCTAGAGCCCGTGCAGCAACAAAGACCCAAAGCAGCCAAAAATAAAAATAAATTAAAAAATAATAAAAAAAATATTCAGTTTAGTGGTTTCTAGTGTACTCACAGAGTTGTGCAATCATCACCATAATCTAATTTTAAACATTTTCATCACTCCAAAAAGAAATCCATTCCCATTGGTAGTGACTCCCTGTTCCCACTTCTCCCCAGTTCCTGGCAACTACTAATCTATTTCCTATCTCTATAGATTTGCCTATTCTGGACACTTCATACAAATGAAATTATACAACATGTGGCCTTTTGTGTCTGGTTTCCTTCACTTACACTAATGTTTTCAAGGTTCACCCATGTTGCAGCATGTATCAGTACTTCATTCTTTTTATGGCTGCATAGTATTTCATTGTGTGGATATACCACATTTTGTTTACCCGTTCATTAGTTGATGGAAAACTGGGTTGTTTCCACTTTTTGGCAATTATGAATAGTGCTACTATGAACACTGATATATACATTTTTGTGTGGACATACATTTTCATATCTCTTGGTTATATGCCTAGCAGTGTAATTACCAGATCATATGGTAATTCTATGTGTAAACTTCTGAAGAATCACCAAATTGTTTTTCAAATTGCTTTCAAAGTTCCATTTTAAAATTCTACAAGCAATGTATAAGGGTTCTAATTTCTCCACATTTTCACCAACACTTGCTATTGTCTGTCTTTTTTTATTTCAGCCATCCTAGTGGGTATGAGGTAGATCTCACTGTAGGTTTTTATTTGCATTTCCCTAGCGACTAACAATGTTGAGTATTTTTTCACGTGCTTATTGGCTGTTTGTATATCTTCTTTGGAGGAATGTCTGTACAAATCATGCGTCCATTTAAAAGCTGGGTTATTTGTGTTTCTACTATTGAATTATAAGACTTTTTAATACATTCTTTATATTTCAAAGTCCCTTATCAGATATATGACTTGTAAATATAGTTTCCCATTCTTCAGTTTGTCCTTTCACTTTATGGTGTCTTCTGAAGCACAAAATTTTTAGTTTTGATGAAGTCCAACTTACTATTTTTTTCTTTTGTTGTTTGTCTTTTTTGGTGTCACCTCTAAGAACAATTGCCTGATCCACGTGCACTGAGATTTCTGCCTCAAATTTCTCCTACGGATTTGATAATCTTAGCTCTTATTTTTGATCCATTTTAAGTTAATTTTTTGAAGGTCCAGCTTCATTCTTTTGTATGTAGATATCCAGTTGTCCCAGCACCATTTGTTGAAAAAACTATTCTTTCTCCCATTTAATTGTCTTGGCACCCAGTCAAAGACAATTGATCATACACATATGGCTTTATTTCTGGACTCTCAGTTCTATTCCACCAATCTATATGTTTACCTTTATGGCGGTACCACATGGTCTTGATGACTGTAGCTTTGTAGTAAGTCCTGGAATTGGGAAGCACGAGTCTTCCAACTTTATTCTTTTTCAAGATGATTTTTCATATTAGGTTTGTAAATAAATGATGATTTAATGGGTGACTAAATGAATGAATGTTAGCTTTTTTTTTTTTTTTTTTTGGCCGCACTACGCGGCAAGCAGGATTTTTAGTTCCCCAACCAAGGGATCGAATCTGTGCCCCCTGCAGTGGAAGCCTGGGATCTTAACCACTGGACCGCCAGGGAAGTCCAAATTGTTTGCATTTTTAAAAGTTTTATTTTGGTAGGAGGGGAAGAGGTTAGGAATTTTTTTTCTTTAAAGGAATGCAGCTAAGATACATACATACATGTACGTATCTTCAAAAAACATGCTGGGATTGGGTCCTATTTTACAAAGATGCCTTTAGTGGTTAGGTTTCTGCTGCCTGGGCTGCAGGACAGAATCTGTGTCTGAATTCCCTGTAATTGGCACCATGCTGGGAGCAAAGCTGGTGCTCAATAAATATTCATTGATTAAATGCCTTGTCCTTTTTGTTTTGTTTTAACCTATTGATTGTCTTGTTGCTAACTTTTGGTGGCTAGTTGCTGAAATTTTCTGTTTTTTCTAGCCTATTCAAGAAGCCTATTTTTCTAAACTTCTGCCAGTTTTCTGCATGGCACCGAAATATGCTAGACAGATGATTTTCCAGAAGACAATCACTAGGAATTCTTTTCAGATAGCACTTCAAGGAACTGAACTTGCCTCCCCCTCTTTCATACCCTAATCTCTTTGCTATCACTTGCAGGCCTTGCCTTCTCTTACGCTCCAAGGGCAGAAAACAACTCCCATTTCCAAGACTGGCAATCATCCCTGCTTTGAGTCTCTTGAAGTACCATCTCCTCTAGGAAGATTTTCCAGACCAAGATACAGAGTGGACACTCACTCTCACAGTGAATATGCATTGAGGTATAGTCTACCATCCCCACACAGACTAAACAGAAAAATTCAAAAAGAGGCTTCACGTATATTAAAGTTTTGAATCCTCACATCTTTGTTGATATTTGTTCCTGTTTTAAAAAATAAATAAAGAATAGGCCCAAAAAGGGTCCCACAACAACAAACCAAGACTTAATTGCAGTTTCAACCTTCTGCTGAAATGTAATCTTAATCATATATGGGAAAAAAATCTGAAAAAGTATATCTATGTATGTATGTATCTATCTATATTTATCTATATATCTGAATCCCTTTGCTGTACACCTGAAACTAACACAACATTGTAACTTAACTATACTCCAAAATGAATTAATTAAAAATAAATAGCTATGAAAATTTTTTTTTAAAATGTAATCTTAACCGGTTTGGAATTATTCTGATTGGCACCATTGAGCTCACCTGTCACGTAGGCCTTCTCCATTCCCCAGAGGAAGAAGCAGTCTGCATCATAAAACACACTCACACGCTGCCACCCCACACCAAAGTCCTGACCTAAAAATAATTTTCTTCTTTTTTGCTAATAACGCCCTTACCCCACCCTTCTTCCTATAAAAAATAATTTCCATTTTCTACAACAGGTGGAAGCACCCTTCTAGCTGCTGGATGGGATGTTGCCTGATGGAATTAAGCCCGAATCTCTTAATAAAGCCAATCAGATCGTCAAATTTACTCAATAGAATTTTTTTTGACATTCCTAATTTGGTACATCAGACCTAGCCTGTCTTCTGTGTACCTAGTCTTGTTTTCTTTTTTCCCCCCTGTGTTTACTCCAGTCTGTTCAAAACACATTCTTGCTTTAGGATTTGCAGTGATGAAATCTAAGTAATTTCCCTTTTCTAGTTAGCCAGTGGGGTCTACAAGCTCCCAATGGGGTGTCACCAGAAGCTGAAAAGACGGTTAGACTTTTAAGTGGTTGTTTTTCCTTCTGAGTTGATTTGCCTAACAGGTTCATGTGACCCGAGCAAACGCTGCTGGGATCCTGCAGTCACACCCACCACAGCAAATTAAAAGCCCTGGCTGAGGTCAGGAGACCGGGATCGTAATTCTGGCTTCTCCAGTGTCTTGGGAACTCCTCTTCCATTAATTCATTCATTCAGTAAATATTAATTAGTTCCAATTACGTGCCAAGCTCTGTGCTGGGGTTCGTGACTCTAACAAACCTTTGGTTTCCAAGACTAAGTCTTCCATTCATGGAATTTACGTTTCAGCGGAAGGGTCGGGGGAGGCGTATGCCACAACGTAAGCTATTTCCTCATCAGTAAAACGGTGGGACAGCTTCCTAGGTTCCCTTTGAACGTTTAGGGCCTGTTAGTTTAGCATGTGATCAAAGCTCAGAATATAGCAAGAGCTGCCTACTACTATACAGTCAGTACACGGTTGATCATGTGCGTATTACGGCTTTCCTTTAGAAACAGGGACAACTAACACAATTGGGTAGAACTATGTTCAAAATTCTATTCAATTTCAACACATTCGCGATGCATCACGACCCTCTCTACTTTGCCTCTGACCCATGGTTAGCAGCTGCCCCTAGTTTCAAAAGGCTCGGTTAGGCATTTGGTATTTCGCCCGTCTTGTATTTGCTCGTCGTCACGGGTTAGGGCTGCAGAAAAGTTGGTTTCGGTTTAGCAGGGCAGCAAGGTGCTGGGGAGAAAGGGAGGCGTCACGCTACGTTAACAATACAACCCAAGGGACTGAATGAAAAAGACGGCAGTGGTGCTATGACCAGGCAGAGGCCGTGCAGGTTTCAGAGCAGCTCTCCGTTCTCCATATCGAACCCGGAAGCTTCTTCCAAAACGCTCCCTTTCAGCATTCTAGCCCGCCCCAAGAAGTGCCCATCCCGCCACGACCGCTGCAGCAGCCCAGAAAAGCGCGGCGTCTAAAACTGCGGCTGAGGTGGGGCAGCGGCAAAGATCCCCTTCACCGTACAGAGAGCTCCGATCCTCCTCGCTCGCCCGCCCGCGCGCCCGCGCCGCGGGCCACGCCCATGACGTCGCCGAACAGGGCGGGGCGAGCCGGAGTGGCAGGACGAACCCCGGCGGTTGAATGGGGCGACGCGACGAGCCGCGCATTCCAGCGGGGGCACGTGACGCGGCCGCGCGGCCTGAGGTAAACAACCGCGGCCCCGCCCCCTGGCCCCTCAGCGAGCCGCGCGCTGCTCCTAGCCGGTGGGACGTGCTCCAGCAGGGCGGGCGGCTTCCTCCGAGAGTCCCCAGCGGCCGCCGCGGGCCGGAGCAGCTGCAGCGGGCGCACGCGTCCCGGGTCTGCGGGCCGAGCGCGCCGGCAGGGGTCGAGCGCGCGTCCCCTCCCCGCCCCCACCGCGTGCTGTGGCGCAGCAGGAATTTGGCGGGGCCCCGGGCGCTATATGCGGCTCCTGACGCGCCGGCGGCCCTTTGGTCATTGCTATTCTCGGGGCACTGGGTCACCGCGCTCGGCCGGCCCCCTCTCCCGGGCCCGGAGGGTGTGTCCCCTCACCGGGGCTCGGCGCGCCTATAAGGGGCCGAGCGGCGGGCAGGGACATGCAGCTCTACAGTAGCGTCTGCACCCACTACCCAGCCGGGGGCCCTGGTCCCACGGCCGCAGCCCCCGCTCCGCCCGCCGCAGCCGCCGCCGCCGCCGCCCAGTTCAAGGTATCGCTGCAGCCCCCGGGACCCGCCGGCGGCGCGCCGGAGCCCGATACCGGTGAGTGCCAGCCGGCCGCGGCCGCCGAGCCCCGCGAAGCCGCCGCCGCCCCCGCCGCCAAGATGCCCGCCTTTTCCTCCTGCTTCGAGATGGTGTCTGGGGCCGCCGCCCCCGCCTCGGCCGCCGCCGCCGGGCCGCCCGGCGGGTCCTGCAAGCCGCCGCTGCCGCCGCACTACACGTCCACGGCTCAGATCACCGTGCGGGCCCTGGGCGCCGACCGGCTCCTGCTGCGCGGCCCGGAGCCCGGCGCCGCGGCGCCCGCCGCCCCGCGCGGCCGCTGCCTCCTGCTGGCTCCGCCATCCGGCGCCCCGGTCCCCCCGCGGCGGGGCTCCTCGGCCTGGCTCCTGGAGGAGCTGCTGAGGCCCGACGGCCCCGAGCCCGCCGGCGTGGACGCGGCCCGCGAGGGGCCCGAAAGAAACTTCCGACTGAGCGAGCACCGCCAGGCCCTGGCCGCCGCCAAGCACCGCGGCCCCGCGCCGCCCCCGGAGAGCCCGGAAGCCGGCCCCGGCCCGTGGGCCGAGGAGCGCCCTGCGGAGAGGAGCCTCCGGGGCTGGGACAGGGCCGGCGACCGCGTCCACCCTCCTCCCAGCGCCGACGAGGCGCGGCGGCCCGACCCGGAGGCCGAGGCGCCTCCGGCGCGAAGCGGCGAGGCGGTCCCGGGTGGCGCGGCCGAGGCGGCGATCGTCTCCAGGTCGGATCCCAAGGATGAGAAGCTGGCCCTGTACCTGGCCGAGGTGGAGAGACAGGACAAGTACCTGCGGCAGAGGAGCAAGTACCGATTTCACATCATTCCCGACGGCAACTGCCTCTACCGAGCGGTCAGCAAGGCGGTGTACGGGGACCAGAGCCTGCACCGGGAGCTGCGGGAGCAAACGGTGCACTACATCGCCGACCACCTCGACCACTTTAGCCCCCTCATTGAGGGCGACGTGGGGGAGTTTATCATCGCCGCTGCTCAGGACGGGGCGTGGGCCGGGTACCCTGAACTTCTGGCCATGGGGCAGATGCTGAACGTGAATATACATCTAACTACTGGTGGGAGGCTGGAGAGCCCCACGGTGTCTACCATGATTCACTATTTGGGCCCAGAGGATTCCCTAAGGCCTAGCATTTGGCTCAGTTGGCTCAGTAACGGACATTACGACGCGGTGTTTGATCACTCCTATCCGAATCCGGAGTATGACACTTGGTGCAGGCAGACTCAAGTGCAAAGAAAACGCGACGAAGAACTCGCCAAGTCCATGGCCATATCCCTATCCAAAATGTATATTGAACAAAACGCATGCTCTTGAAGTGTCTGAACCCCTCCACCCTGGGAAAATTGCAGACCTAATTTGTGTTTGGAGAATTACATGAACTCTAATCAGGGTAATAGCACTTTTAAACTTTCAAGTAGATTTACTGTAGGTGTAATGCCTTAATCATTTTTTTGAATGTTTTCTCCTCAGAGCTGAAGGTTGCTGGGCACCGAAGTGATGTTTCATGATAGCTTTGGGTGATCCTACTGCTATTTATCATTTGCTGTATAAAGTTGGCACTACTTAATTTGCAAGCTGGTTTCTCACAGTGTAAATTTTGTTCATTCCTGGTAATCTATTTTCTATAAGAATGTATTTTTGCACAACATTTTTAACAATTGGTGTATCTTCATCTATGATGTGTTCCATTTTGACACACAGCTTTCCGGCATAAATCCAGAGAAGTGCTTTATATGAAGTTTATTATTTTGGACAGAGTTTGTGATTTAGTATTTTTTGTTGTTGAATTTGAATTTTACAGTTCCTAAGTAATTATTTAAAATGGATATTGATGCATTCATATTACCAGATGATTGGCCCGTTCCGTTTTGATGAAACAGATTTGTTGTTTGGAAAATCATTATTTTTCTAGAAATGGTCAACCTTTTAAAGAGAAAATACTTAAGGGGAGGTTATGGGAAGAATTTTTTTTTTCTTTAAAGAATAGTACCAGCTCTTACTTGAATGAAAGTCTGATATTTGCTGATGGCAGAGTGATTATTCTGTACTCTGGTTGAGGTTTAGAGTAGATTGTCTGGTGCTCTCAATTGTTTTTATTTATATTTGTCATTTTGTTGAAAAAATAATTTTAATGTGATAGAAGACTTTGTGACGAGATAAGCCTCTTGCTTTATATACAGCCTCTTGGATTCACCCGAGAGATTGAAAAACTAATGGCATAAATGCCCCCAACCAACCTTGGCAGTTATTTTCCGGCAGAAGAATACTGTCTTCATAGTCTGTTCCTTTTAAATTCTTTCACAAGGCAAAATAGGATTGCCCTGTATTATGTACAAATAAAAATGTCTGTATACAAGAGCTTGTATGGTTTGCTGGGTCAAACAATGTTTCCAACCTAAAACCTATCTCATTTCCACTTTAACTACTTTTAGTCGTATTTATTAAGTAATGCAGTTTGTACTTTTTTATTTTGTAACATTTTGTGATTTTTTTGTACAATATCGTATTTGTACAATTGAGCAATTCTCAGCTGATGGAATGAATGAATAAAATGTGTAATTTTACTTTTACGTCTTTTTGGTTAAAGTGATTTTTAAATGATAAAGTGACATCTATAGGAACCTTTCTTACATGTATGCAATTTTTTTTATGTGTAAAGATGTCAGAATTATGAGAGGTTTCTTAAGTTCTCACGTAAACAGGATAGGACAACCAGTAATTTCAGAGGATAAGTCTTAATGAAATGTAATTTAAAGGTGGAGTAACTCAGGAAATTGCTCTCATTATTTCTCAGTTTTAATTCCTATCCAAGACTATAGATGTACCAATGGCTAATGAACAGGGAAATGCAAGTATTGTGTTAACCAGCACAATGTCTAAGTATAGTTTTGTGTGCCACTCACTGTCAGCACAGATTTTAATGTTTTAAAGAGTAAACAAAGCAGTGGCCTAACTTTTATCCAGTCTGGCCTTTTGAGATCAAGGGAATGCATTAATTTTAAGATGTGTTATCGGATTTAGTTGAGAAGCATGTCTGTATACATAATGCTGGTAGTGTCTGTATACACAGTGCTGGTATGCCTGTTGCAGGATATGCACAGCTAGTTTGGATTTTTTAGTTTTCAGTTGATGTCATGGTAATAGACAACTGACTTTGAGTTCCTTGCTTGACTGTGGAAGGATGGTCAAGGACCAATGGAGGGACTTCCCTGGTGGCGCTGTGATTAAGAATCCGCTTGCCAATGCAGGGAACACGGGTTTGAGCCCTGGTCCGGGAAGATCTCACATGCCGCAGAGCAGCTAAGCCCGTGAGCCACAACTACTGAAGCCCACGCGCCTAGAGCCCGTGCTCTGCAACAAGAGAAGCCACCGCAATGAGAAGCCCGGGCACCACAACGAAGAATAGCCCCCGCTCGCCGCACCTAGAGAAAGCCTGCGCGCGGCAACGAAGACCCAACGCGGCCATAAATAAACAAGGACGAGTGGAAGGATCCCGTTGGTTATCAAGGAAAGGCAATTGGTCAAAGGTTTAAACGTTACCTTATCATGAATCTCTGGTTTTTAGGTAAGGTAAGGTTTGCTTCATGGCTTCTCTAATTATGTAACTTGGGAAGAAAGAAATACTTTTATTTGAATTACGCAGCTAAATGTTGTTTTCCCCCTTTTCTCCACCTTATTTAGAGACATATAAAATTTGGGGATGCTTAAAGTTTACAGAAGGAATGAATAGACTTAATTAGGTATAAGTTCCTAAAAGGCATCTGTAAGCCCATTACTATTTTGAGGAAACAGTTTCCTCTGTGTTGTTCTGTTTCATTTTCAAATTAGGATCCCAAGTCCTTGATTTAGATTCCCAAGGAGGGTGATACGTTTAAACAGAACTCGGTGGGTCCCAAGATTGTATTACGTGGCACCATGTTACTTTGGTTGTCTTGCCTGAAAGGTTTATGTTTTTCTCATCCTCTTTCTATAGTTTTTCATTGTCGTCGTTGTTTGGAAGAAATGTAATATTCGTCACTCCCTGTGCTACATGTTTATTTTCTACTGCCATACCAATTTTGTTCGTTAGTAGTAGCAGTTCTGGATCACCGAGGACTTGAACAGTGGAAGGTGTGGAAATGTGGTTGACTCTGATTTCCTTTTAGCAGACAGATTTATTAAACAGTTCATTCCTTCAGTTACTCATGTAGCAGCTAAGAGGCTCAAAACCGTGTGAAGGAAGCAGTTGATGCTGTGAGCTAAAGTTTCTTTAGAGTTTACTCCCCCATAAATTATGATGGGGGAGTATAGAATCTATAAGTAAGTCCAATTGTGTTTTCTGGTAAAGTAGTATGAAAATCATACTAGTAATTTAAACTTTTATTAAAGGGGTACCTAGATAAAAACTCTGAGACAAATAACTATTAGTGTGATTTTTTTTTTTTATTACTGTCATTTAAAAACTAAAATGGCCTAGTAGGTCAGGATTTTGGTGAAAACCTAAAGCCCAATTCCTTGATCCTCTTGTTCATTTTGCACTCACATTTTTCTCTTAAGCTAAAACAGACTCATGGTAGCATTTTTTAATTGAACTTAGTAAACCACTATTGATAAGCTGCATGAGGGCGCTTTATGTAGTAACATTTCATTAGGCACAAAGCCTTTTCTCAGAAGCCACATTTTATAGAGGAGAGGAAATGCATTAGCATCCTTTGAGCATCAGAATCGGTTATCTTCAGCTTGGGTAAATATAGTCATACTGCAATGTTTTCGTCATAATTTTTGTACTGAAAAAAAAAGGGATTGAGATAATCTCACTACTTTATGGGTTTTTCCTCTTTCCCAAAGAGATGAGAAAGTTTAAACTCTAAAATTTTACCGTGCTATTCAGTGTGCTCAAATGAAGGAAGAGCATTGAGAATAAAAATAGATTTCAGACCTTTGGACATCGGATAAATTCATATGTAGGTAAATGTAGTGGAATAATTCAAGAGTGTATACTTCAAATGTGTAACGTATTCAAATTTAAGGTATTTGTCACATGAGATCATAAGTCCAGACCTTATTATTTATTTATTTTTAAATTTTTATTGGCGTATAGTTGATTTACAATGTGTTAGTTTCAGGTGTACAGCAAAGTGAATCAGTTATACATATATCCACTCTTTTTTTAGTGTTTATTTCTTTTGACATCCCTAGAGTATCTATAACTATCTCAAAGAGGCACTGAGAAACTAGCTGGCATTTCATTCAGTTTCATTCCCCAAATGTACTAAGTGCAATGGGCATGGGCTCTATTATGTTCCCTCATGAGTTTCCTGGTTTCCAACCCAGTACCTAGCAGAGTAAATGTTCAGTAAATACTCACTGAATGAAGAAATTTTTTAAAAAAAATAAGGCATCTCATTATTACTTAACTTTGCATACCTTTTATTGAATGGGCCATATCTTTTTTTTAATATAAATTTATTTATTTTATTTTTGGCTGCATTGGGTTTTTGTTGCTGCATGCGGGCTTTTCTCTGGTTCCGGCAAGTGGGGGCTACACTTCGTTGCAGTGCGCGGGCTTCTCATTGTGGTGGCTTCTCTTGTTGGGGACCATGGGCTCTAGGCACATGGGCTTCAGTAGTTGTGGCACACGGGCTCAGTAGTTGTGGCTCATGGGCTCTAGGGCACAGGCTCAGTAGTTGTGGTGCACGGGCTTAGTTGCTCCATGCCATGTGGAATCTTCCTGGACCAGGGCTCGAACCCGTGTTCCCTGCATTGGCAGGTGGATTCTTGACCACTGCGCCACCAGGGAAGCCCCTGAAGGAAGAGATTGAAGGGAAGTATGAGCTTGGGAATATTTAGTTGGTGGATGTGAAAATTAAATAAAGATGATTTGACCCTACAATTACTGGGAATCATCACTGCCAAAGTAATTCTGAGCATTTTAATCTGAAGTAGTATCATAAAAAGGGTATTAAAGTATTGAATTCTATAATGGGGAAAAAAAGGTTTTGAAAGCAAAAATTAGAATTTATTGATTTTATCTTTGTGTCATCTTCCAAATCTTGAGGCCTCAGCTCAGAAAGATTATTTAAAAGTAGGACTTCAGGGCTTCCCTGGTGGCGCAGTGGTTAGGAGTCCACCTGCCGATGCAGGGGACGCGGGTTCATGCCCCGGATCTTGCCGCGGAGCGACTGGGCCCGTGAGCCATGGCTGCTGAGCCTGTGCGTCCGGAGCCTGTGCTCCGCAACGGGAGAGGCCACAACAGTGAGAGGCCCGAGTACCGGGGGAAAAAAAAAAAAAGTAGAACTTCACTAATTTGAAGTGATTTTGAAGGTGTTGCCATATCCAAAGGGAGTTGCTCTGACTTGCTTTAGGGGTAACATCCAACCCAAGTCCAGTCTACAGCAATTCCTAGTTTTGCTATGTTTTCTTTCTGTGGCTTGGTTGGGGAAGAAATGTTGCACAGATTTCAAGCATGCTTTAGGACTGTTGTGTTCAGTAGTCCTGGCTCCGTGCTTATGCCATTGGTATGGGGCCTGGGCAAGTAGCATGAATCAGATCAAAACAGATCTATTGGGAGAAAAATCAGTGTATTTCTTCCTACTGTAAATTAGGCCAGTGGCGATTATTCTATGAGTAATGTTCAGAGAGTTCACGGTCATCAGATTATTCGTAGTAAAACGTTATCTAGGCTGCTTTCTCACAAGTGAATTTTCTAAATAATTGAACAGTCCATTTATGTGTAAAATAAAAAATAGAAAGACTGCTTTTGATAAAATTCTTTAAAAAGTAATCTATGGGGCTTCCCTGGTGGCGCAGTGGTTAAGAATCCACCTGTCAATGCAGGGAACACGGGTTCGAGCCCTAGTCCGGGAAGATCTACGTGCCGTGGAGCAACTAAGCCCGTGCGCTACAACTACTGAGCCTGCGCTCTAGAGCCCATGTGCCTAGAGCCTGAGCTCTGCAACAAGAGAAGCCACCACAATGAGAAGCCTGCACACCGCAGCAAAGAGTAGCCCCTGCTCGCCGCAACTAGAGAAAAGCCTGGGTGCAGCAACAAAGACCCAGTGCAGCCAAAAATAAAGTAAATAAAATAAATAAATTTAAAAAACCACTATTCACTTTATAGCAGTATACCATATATACTCAATATTTTTTTAAAAAGGAATCTATGGTACACCTATTTGCCTTTGTAAAATAACAATACAGTTTAATCTTCCCTTAATGACTGAGGGGCCTCATGATGGCATGGGTCAATGGCCGTGAAGCCTTGGCAGATTGCTGAGATGTGACAGTCCCTTTGTACTTTAAAGGCTCTCAGAGAGTTGGGACTTTTATCTTTGTGTTTTATTCTTTCCTGTGTCCTCCCTCACTTTCTGATTGTTCCTCTCACCACTATCTCTTTCCAGCCTTAATTCTCCATCATAATTTCCTATGTTGAATTAGAGACATGATCAAACATGCTTGTCAGAAGTGACTCTAAGATAATAGGATATGGGTTTCTCATTTGCGACCAGGATGCTCTGCTATGAGTAATGTGCTTAAGCTTTAGTTTTTGGTCAACCAGAGAGCTTTTTGCCTTTGTCATCTTCTTTGCATTCTTTAGTGGTATCCTGGACATGCTGAATTTGTCTGATTAAGGGACTTGTGAATGTGTGCACTGGCACATTAAAACAAAAAAACAAAACAAAACAACATGGGTTAGTTGTCCTAATCCTCAAAATTGGAGTTGACTTGTCATTGCCTGGTTAGTATTTTGCTCCATCTCTGGCGTATGGAATCCTTTATAGCAAGTACCTGCCATTGTCTTCCTTTTGCTTATGCATTTTTATCGATAGTGTTTATGTTTCCTAATGGTGTTTTTAAAAAATATATCAAAGTTTTAACTTTTTAAATAGTCAAATGTCTTGAATTTTTGTGATTCTTTTTTGTCTTCCAGTTTTATTGAGATATAATTGACATACAGCCTTGTATAAATTTAAGGTGTACAACATAATGATTTGACTTACATACATCGTGAAGTGATTACCACAGTAAGCTTAGTGAACATCCTTCATCTGACAGATACAAAATTAAAGAAATAGAAAAAATAATTCTTTCCCCTGTGATGAGAGCTCTTAGGATTTCCTCTCAACAACTTTCTTGTATAACATACAGCAGTGTTAATTATATTTATCATGTTGTACATTACATCCCTACTACTAAGTTATAACTGGAATTTTGTACCCTTTGTCTTCATCCAATTCCTCCTCCCCTGATCCCTGACCTCTGGTAACCACAAATCTGATCACCTTCTCTGTGAGTTTGTTTGTTTGTTTGTTTTTGAAGTACAGTTGACCTACAACACTACATTAGTTACTGGTGCACAACATAGTGATTTAATATTTCTATACCTTTCAAAATGATCACCATGATTAGTCTAGTTTTGTATTTAGTTTTCCAGTCCACCAAGATGTGCTAATGATGAAGTAATTCAAATATCAGGTCTTCATCGAAGACTCCAAATCACAGTACACATAGGTCTAGTACAAATAAGAATTAAAAAAAATTTCCTCTCTCTAATACTTCTTTAATAAATGTATATTATGTCTGCATTGTGTAAATAAGTCAGTCTTCCTCATCCTGGCCTTCCCTTTCCTTGAAAGTAAAATTTTTTTCCTCATACTGATTAGAATGGTTGAACAGGTTCAGTAGGCACCTTGCATTAGTATGCTGACAAATAGAATTTAGACAATTTTTGACAATAGGCAATAGAATGACAATTTTTTAAATTAATTTTTATTTTATATTAGAGTATAGGTGATTTACAATGTTGTGTTAGTTTCAGGCATACAGCAGAGGGATTCAGTTATACATCGCTTCTCGGCCTTTTGGCTAAGATCAAGTGCAGTTATACTTATATCCATTCTTTTTCAGATTCTTCTCCCATATAAGAATCTTCTCTCATATAGGTTATTACAGAATATTGAGTAGAGTTCCCTGTGCTAGACAGTAGGTCCTTGTTGATTATCTACTTTATATATAGTAGTGGGTATGTGTTACTCCCAAACTCCCAATTTATCCCTCCCCCTCACCTTTCCCCTTTGGTTACCATAAGTTTGTTTTCAAATAGACAATGACAATTTGAAAAAAGTCCAGTGGTGTATGTGCATTTTATATTTTGAAGCAGTTAAAGTAGAACCCTCTCCCTCTCTTCCCACTCCCTGCCCTACTGCCTCCCAGCCTTTTATACTTTGAATTGGAATGATTTTAGGAAGTGTTGATGTCAAGTAGGTTGGCAATATGTAGAGAGGCAGTCTCAGTGATTTTGCTTGAAGTAATGATTGAGTCTAAACGAATGTTCCACTTAGATGAGAAGT
The DNA here is from genome assembly GCF_949987515.2 of Delphinus delphis. Classification (NCBI taxonomy): domain Eukaryota; kingdom Metazoa; phylum Chordata; class Mammalia; order Artiodactyla; family Delphinidae; genus Delphinus; species Delphinus delphis. The sequence continues at coordinate 166,188,752 of NC_082684.1, forward strand.
TCTCTGAATAATTTTAGCAATGGACTATGTGGTTGCATTTCTTAGCTTATCAATGTACAACAAAGTGGTGTGCAAAATAGGTAATTGTGGAGGGAATTTATACCAATGTGTCACAGAACACCTGTGCAGCCAATGTGTGAAATAAACTCAAATAAGGCTTTCAGTTCTAATGACAAACAGGAAACATTCACGCTTTTCGTTTCTTGCAGTGAAATTTGAGCTATACTGGTGATGTAATAGGAATGAAAGAAGTAGAACACAGGAAATTCTTGGCTGTCATTTCACTGTCTTTGCCATCTTGTTGAAAAGCGCAAACCTGGGGGAGTAAACAATTATGCCTTTTACTTTAAACAATGCTCATGTCTCTGTAAACGATAGGTGCCTAAGACAGACACCCCAGTAATTCCAGGTATATACAGAATTCCTTAGTAATTCCAGCTTATACAGAATTCCAGGACAATGAAGAGAGAGACTTAAGATGTATGTTGAACTTTTCCATAGAAGATAGTTCTCTGACAGATTTTTCATTACTTTTTCATTTTATGGATTGACTGTTGGCAGATGTCACTGCTACTCAGAATTGTGGCAATTTGTAAAGAGACGGCTATACTGATTTAGAAAACAGCTTGACCCTACAGGAATAGACAGCATAATTTTAACAGTTAAGCTAAGCTGTTGTAATAAAAAGAAATTAAGAAGAAAATTCTTTAAGAAGAGAATTATAATATTGAAGTATCTGGGAATAAAGTGAATAAAATGTGCATTAACTTGTTTTGCATTACAAAGATATAAAAGTAGAATTAATAGGGCTTCCCTGGTGGCTCAGTGGTTGAGAGTCTGCCTGCCCATGCAGAGGACACGGGTTCGTACCCCGGTCCGGGAAGATCCCACATGCCGCGGAGCGGCTGGGCCCGTGAGCCATGGCCGCTGGGCCCGCGCTTCCGGAGCCTGTGCTCCGCAACGGGAGAGGCCACAACAGTGAGAGGCCCCCGTACCGCAAAAAAAAAAAAAAAAAAAAAAGTAGAATTAATAGTTGCCATAATTTAGTGTTCCTGATCAGCTCCTCAGCAATGTGTTTGCCACAGATTAAATATATACATGTTGCAAAGACTTCCATATTTTGAGAAGGCTGCTATTCTTCTATTTCTATTCTTAATTGTTCTTTAGTATATCAGAAAGATCTCAATAACCTGGCCTTCAACACAAGCCTTGGTTTTCTTCAGAAAAACAGTATATAAAACTTTTTCCTCTTTAGGTTTTTATGGATCATGCTTCTTTAAGATGTTGCTGGGTTTACTTTTCCCTCTTTCTCTATTTTTTAAAAAATTAATTTTTGGCTGCGTTGGGTCTCTTGCTGTGCACGGGCTTTTTCTAGTTGCAGTGAGCGGAGGCAACTCTTCATTGAGGTGCGTGGTCTTCTCATTGTGGAGGCCTCTCTTGTTGCAGAGCATGGGCTCTAGGTGCACGGGCTTCAGTAGTTGTGGCAGGCAGCCTCAGTAGTTGTGGCTCGCAGGCTCTAGAGCGCACGCTCAGTAGTTGTGGCACACGGGCTTAGCTGCTCCGCGGCATGTGGGATCTTCCTGGACCAGGGTTCGAACCCGTGCCCCCTGAATTGGCAGGTGCATTCTTAACTACTGCACCACCAGGGAAATCCCCCTCCTTCTCTATTTTTGAATTATTTTTCTTTTATATTGTCCTGCTTGGCTTTCTTTTAGAATAGTTTTATGTGGTCTACTCTGCTTAAAATTAGGTGGTCTTTCCTAATTTTCACTAATTTACTAAGTCTTTAAAAGAAAAAAAGGAAACTTCACCTCAGCCGCTAAAAAAGAAAATAAACAAATATACCATTAGTGGGTACTTAGTGGGCTAGAGGCTCCGTATAAGAGTCATATGTATAATTTAAGGATGAGGCTTCCCCACTCAAGGTTAATAAGAATATTCATATGCATGGGTCAGAGCAGCCAACCGCAAAGATAACTCACCCCAAGAGATGGTCACTAGAGTTCTTTTTGAGCAGGATGGGGTGGTTCTCCCAGTTAAGTCGGGGCAGCTGTACTACAAGCATATTCTTAGCAGGAGTAATCAAAAGTAATTGATATAAAGAAAGCCATAACTGACCTGAGTATCTATATCTAAATTATCTATCTATATGTCTGTCTGTCTATCCATCCTGTTGCAGGAATGTACTGTCACAAGACAAGAGTGGTGGTCTGTATGATGCCTAGAGAACAGACAGCCAAGGAACACAGATGGCAATACATGGGTCAGTGTATCTCTACTTTTATTGAGGTGAGAAGGTGCTCTGGGCAAGCCATGCTAATATGCTGAATAGAGAAGAAAAATAAAGGAAAACAGTTCTTGGAAATAGGAAGTAAATAATCATTCAACAAATTCATTCAACAAATATTGACTGCCTGGAGTAGGTACTGTGCTAAGTACTGTGTAAACTCATAGGTTATATGGTAGATTTTTAATAACTAGAGGCTATAATAATTGTATCTTGCACAAATTAGTTTGCTCATTAAGAAAGGTCTTTGGAGTCAAGTTGGCTGGGGTTCAAACTGAGGCATTTTACGTCCTATCTAAAGCAAAAGAGGGACACTGACAAATGAAAAAGAAACAGCAAGTGAAAAGAAAAAGCAAAGGAGACAGAATGCAGTGAATGGAGGAAAAGCTAAAATAAGAAAAAAGTAAATCTGTAATTGACATCTTCAGAAAAATAAGATCAAGATCCTGGAGAAGGAATTGCTATATTTAGAAAGAACCCTTGTGAATTAAAAATAGCACAGCTGAAGTTAACATAGCACAGGTAAAGTTTGGAAGATAAATTGGAGGAAATCTCTCAGAAAGTGGAACAAGGAGACATGGAATGGAAAATAGGGACAAAATAAGAAAATGAGATTAATCTTGGAGGCCCAATATTTGACTAATAGGTTTTCCAGAGGTAGAACAAAGACAATAGTTGAGAAGAAAGACTATACAAAAGATTTCCCAGAACTCAAGAATAGTCGTCTCCGGATTGTAAAGCCCCACAGAGTGTCCGGAGGGTCTTTGTGGACAGCCATACAGGTGTGTCTATGGATTAAGATGAGACTAGTGCTCCCTAAAGTGGTGCAGTGAACAACATGTACAACTGTGTGTGGCCATCAAATGAATGCAAAAAGACCCATGCCACAGCATTTCAACTAGAAATTTCAGAGTATTAGGCATAAAAAAATAACCTCAAATCCTTCAGTGAGGAAAAATAAGTCACATCCAGAACCTTAGGAACAAGAATGGCATCAGACTTCTCAAGAGAAACATCATAACAGAAGACCATGGAAAAATGCTTTGCAAATTCTGAGGGAAAATTATTTCCAAGCTATAATTCTATACCTAGCTATGTCAGTTAGTATTCTTAATTGTCAACAGCAGAATCTATATAGTTAGTTTAAGCAGATAAGAAATTTATTGACTTCAGATTGCTTAGGTGGTTTACGGAATTTTCTGGTGAGCCAGAGAATGCAGGCTTGTATACCAAGGTGCCAGGTCCACACCCAAAGACCACTGTGGGAGCTGCACTTGAGAAGACATCTCCACTACCACACCTGACACAGACAGCACAGCGGGCAGCATGATGAAGCAGCTTCACTCTTGAGCCATACCTCCCCTCCAGACTAGATGTCTCTATTTCGATCATTTGCCAAAAAGATGGTTTCTGCAAACAACTACTATCTCACATTGCTTACCTCCGAACTGAAGTCTCATAGAAGTATGTGTCATTAGAAGAGCTTAGGCTGCATACCTCCTTCTCCCAACCCCAGTAGCAAAAGAGCACATTCAAGATTCTACCTTGGAAAAGTGAGACTCAAGGTGTGGGAAATTTACCAAGGGAAGGTGATTAAAAGATCTTGGGTGGTATTGAAAATAAACAATATTTACTACACGCACCAAACTATTAAGAATGAGGGTAGAATAAACACACTTTCAGACATTCAAGTCTCAAAACAACATACCACACCCTCAACTTTTCTCAGAAATCTGCTGAAAGAAGTTCTACCTATACGAGGCTGTAAACCAAGGAAAATTAAGACACAGGATCTGGGAAACAGGCATCCATCTCAGATGAGACAAAGGGAATCCCCATAATGGTGGTGGCAAGAACCTTCAAGTTAAAGACTGGGCAGTGGGTCAGCCTGGAGCAGGAGAACTCTGGGCTTCAGGAGGCCTGGCTGTAAGAAGACAGTTTACCTAACGAATGTGAATGTTGTTGGTGGGGATTGACACTGTGTTGAATAGTTTTGGGATAGACCAGTGAGAGGAACAGAAAACTAAGCAAATGGAAGAAAAGACAATTACTACTTTTAGGGCAAACAAAAAGTTTTACAAGGAAAGGAAATATAACCAAAACCCATTAAGTATATGTATTGAACTGAGAAAGGTAATTTCATAATCATATACACCCTGAATATTGATTTAGCAAAAATGAAATATATAATTATATTGGGACCAGAGGGGGAGTATATGTATGTGTGTGGGGTGAGGTAAGAGTTAAATTCTTGTTTTCCATAGTAGAAAATTAATATATAATATCTAAGTGTAACAATCAAGAAGAATTTAAGTATTTCTATTAAACTTAATGGTACATGTGTGTATATGAATATAAATTACATTTATATTAATAATTCACATGACTATAATATAAGCACACTATTTTGTTTTATTTATTTATTTATTTATTTTTGGCCTTGCTCTGTGGCTTGTGGGATCTTAGTTCCCTGACCAGGGATCGAACCCGGGCCCTTGGCTGTAAGAGCGTGGAGTCCTAACCACTGGACCACCAGGGAATTCCCTAAGCACATTATATTAAAATATAGAGGCAGAAAAAGACCTATATGCATAAAACTATAAGATACTGATGAAAGAAATCAAAGATGACACAAACAGATAGAGAGATATACCATGTTTTTGGATTAGACAAATCAATATTGTGAAAATGACTATACTACCCAAAGCGATCTACAGACTCAGTGCAATCCCTATCAAATTACCAATGGCATTTTTCACAGAAAATTTAACAATTTGTATGGAAACACAAAAGACCCCGAATAGCCAAAGCAATCTTGAGAAAGAAAAAAGGAACTGCAGGAATCAGGCTCCCTGACTTCAGACTATACTACAAAGCTACAGTAATCAACACAATATGGTACTGGAACAAAAACATGGAACAGGATAGAAAGCCCAGAGATAAGCCCACGCATCAATGTTCACCTAATCTATGACAAAGGAGGCAAGAATATACAGTGGAGAAAAGACAGTCTCTTCAATAAGTGGTGCTGGGAAAACTGGACAGCTACATGTAAAAGAATGAAATTAGAACACTGCCTAACACCATACAAAAAATAAAATGGATTAAACACCTAAATGTAAAGCCAGACACTACAAAACTCTTAGAGGAAAACATAGGAAAAACACTCTCTGACATAAATCACAGCAACATCTTTTATGACCCACCTCCTAGAGTAATGGAAACAAAAATAAACAAGTGGGACCCAATTAAACTTAAAAGCTTTTGCACAGCAAAGAAAACCATAAATAAGATGAAAAGACAACCCTCAGAATGGGAGAAAATATTTTCAAATGAAGCAACTGACAAGGCATTAATCTCCAAAATATACAAGGAACTCATGTAGCTCAATATTAAAAAAACAAACAACCCAATCCAAAAATGGGCAGAAGACCTAAATAGACATTTCTCCAAAGAAGACATACAGATGGCCAGCAAACACATGAAAAGATGCTCAACATCACTAATTATTAGAGAAATGTAAATCAAAACTACAATGAGGTATCATCTCACACTGGTCAGAATGGCCATCATCAAAAAATCTACAAACAATAAATGCTGGAGAGGGTGTGGAGAAAAGGGAACCCTCTTACACTGTTGGTGGGAATGTAAATTGATACAGCCACTATAGAGAGCAGTATGGAGGTTCCTTAAAAAATTAAAAATAGAACTACCATATGACCCAGGAATCCCACTCCTGGGCATATACCCAGAGAAAACCATAATTCAAAAAGATACATGCACCACAGTGTTCACTGTAGCACTATTTACAATAGCCAGGACATGGAAGCTACCTAAATGTTCATCGACAGAGAGTGGATAAAGAAGATGTGGTACATATATACAATGGAATATTACTCAGCCATAAAAAGGAACGAAATTGTGTCATTTGCAATTGTGTCATTATACCTAGAGATGGTCATACACAGTGAAGTATGTCAGAAAGAGAAAAACAAATATCGTATTTTAACGCATATATGTGGAATCTAGAAAAATGGTACAGATCTTATGGTACAGATGATCTTGCAAAGCAGAAATAGAGACACAAACATAGTGAACAAATATGTGGATACCAAGGGGAAAAGGGGGCAGGGGATGAAATGAAAGATTGGGATTGACATATATACACTACTATGTATAAAATAAATAACAAATGAGAACCTATTGTACAGCACAGGGAACTCCATACTCTGTGGTGACTTAAATGGGAAGGAAATCCGAAAAAGAGGGGATATATGTATACGTATGGATGATTCAATTTGCTTTACAGCAGAAACTTACACAGCAGTGTAAAGCAACTATACTCCAATAACAATAAATAAATAAATATAAATACACACACACAGAGAAAATAAAATATAGAGGCAAATAACAGAATAAAGTTAAAAGAGCGAAACTAGTTACCTCTGGGGAGTGGGAGGGTTGTAGCAGGGACAGTTGTTTTCCATTTTAAACTACTAAACTATTTGATTAAAAAATATGTAAATAATAAAAATTACAGAGTAAATTCAGTATATTAAAGATTCTTGCAAGCTCTATGTCACAGATTCTAGCTCAGTGCTGTTTTTTTTGTTTGTTTTATTGAAATATAGTTGATTTACAATGTTGTGTTAGTTTCAGGTGTACAGCAAAGTGATTTGGCTGTAGGTATATTTTTTTCAGATTATTTACCATTATAAGTTATTACAAGATATTGAATATAGTTCCCTGTGTTATACAGTAGATCCTTGTTGCTTATCTATTTTATGTATAATAGTTTGTATCTGTTAATCCCAAACTCCTAATTTATCCCTCCTCGCATTCCCTATGGTAACCATAAGTTTGTTCTCTGCGTCTGTGAGTCTGTTTCTGTTTTGTATATAGATTCATTTGTATTATTTTTTAGATTCCACATATAAGTGGTATCATATAATATTTGTCCTTCTCTGTCTTATTTCACTTCATATGATATTCTCTAGGTCCATCCACCTTGCCACAAATGGCATTATTTCATTCTTTTTTATGGGTAATATTCCATTGTGTCTCTTAATTCCATACGCCTATCTCACTTCTCCCCTCTTCCCCCTCCTCACTGGTAACCACTAGTTTGTTTTCTGTATCCGTGAATCTATTTCTGTTTTGTTATATTCACTAGATTTATTTTTCAGATTCCACATATAAGTGATAACATAGAGTATTTGTCTTTGTGACTTATTTCACTTAGCATAATACTGTCTAGGTCCATCCATGTTGCTACAAATGGCAGTATTTTATTCTTTTTATGGCTCAGTAATATTCCATTGTTATAGCACATCTTCTTTACCCATTCATCTCTTGATGGACACTTAGTTTGCTTCCATATCTTGGCTATTGTAAATAATGCTGCTATGAGCATTGGGGTGCATGTATCTTTTCAAGTTAGTGTTCTCATGTGCTTTGGACATATACCCAGGTGTGGAATAGCTAGATCATGTGCTATTTCTATTTTTAGTTTTTAAAGGAACCTCCATACTGTTCTCCATAGTGGCTGCACCAATTTACAATCCCACCAGCAGTGTACAAGGTTTCCCTTTTCAGGGAGTGATTTTCCTTGATGTATCTTGGCTTAAGATATAATTTTGTGTTTCTTGTTATAGAATTAAACACGCTTTAACGTGTTAATTAAACACGCTTTAATTAAACACGCTAACGTGTTAATTAAACACGCTTTAATTAAACACGCTAAACATTTGTATTGAAAATACAAATATCTTAGATATGTTTTGGTAAGATCCCGTGGGATAATTCTGCTAGAAGTGAAAGGGTTTGGGATTTGAGATCAGATTTGTATTAAGACCTTGCCACTGGAAATGAGTGTGACTTTAGACAGGGAGAGAGTTCCTTATTCTCCCCGAACTTTGGTTGATGTCTTCACCTTTTAAATTGGGTGAATATGGTTGACACATTTTGGGTTTCTCAGTTCTCACCCCCTTTCTCTGGAAACTTCCCTTTGCCCTCGTCCATTGGAATCAACCACTGGCAAGACTTCTGCCCCCGCTTTCATGGCTGATTCTACCTAGGTGTACACGTCTGATTGCAGCCAGACTCAGTTTCTTTCATTAGGAAATTTGGCGCATCTGTGGGCCTGGAATAGTAACCTTTGAATTTAGGGGACCATATGTGTAATCTCTTCCACAGAGTCCTGGAAGAGCAGAGAAAGTAGGGAGTTTGCAGAAAGAGAGAAGCATGAAGTAAATGTGCAGAGAGATCTGGGTGATATATGGAGAGAGAGTCCTGAGATTTTCATTTTCTGACATTGACCCCTTTCGAAGGCCCCACTGCCTTCCTGCATCCTTGTAATAAATTAACCTTTTCCCCTTAAGCTGTTTCAAGTTAGTTTTCATAACTTACAAATTGAGTCTTATTTCACGCAGATAAAAGCAGCTGTCTGTACAGCTTATGCACTCCCCCATATTGCCTGGCCCTACCTCCACACTTGGACTTTGGTCCTTGCTCTTTGGATATTTCACCCATCACCTCGTCTCCTTGCACCACTGGCTGCCTTCACCTCCTCTGCAGTGTGGCTTCAGCATGGCACCCAGCATGGTGGGAGTTGTAGTCGTTTCAGTGACATTGGATTGGAGCCCCAGAAGTCTAATACAACTTCTTCTGGACTCCAAGGAAACACTGAAACATAGGTCAGAGGACCTGGCTTCTCCAGCACCTACTTTCCGGGCTAGGTAACCCAATCTGGAAGTGTGGTATAGTCCATCAGTTGGCTTTTGCTACAAAGCCCCAAACTTAATGCTTTTAAACAACAAACACTTATTTCTCACAATTCTAAGGATGATCGGGCCGTCCTTTTAGTCTGGGCTCATCTGGGACTGTCTGGTGTAGAATGGAGTCACAGGTCTGTTGGTTGGCAGGCTGACTGGTCTTGCCGGGTGGGGGGGCTTCACCCACATGTCTGGCAGGTGGGTCAGTGTCAGCTGAGACAATTCCGTGAATGTCTCATCACCCAGCAGATCAGCCCAGGGTCATTTTCATGGTGTCAGAAGTTCCCAGCAGTAAGAGAGGGCAAGCCCGGATGCTCAAGCACTTTTCAAGTTTTCTGTTCAGCATCGTATTTGCTAATGTCCCCTTGGCCAAAGTCACATGACCAAACCAAGGTTCAAGGGCTGGAGAAATAAATTCCTCCTCTTTTTTTTTTTTAACATCTTTATTGGAGTATAATTGCTTTACAAAAATTCCTCTTGTTAGGAATTTCTGTGCATTCACATTTCAAAGGGCCATGCAGTCAGGAATGGGAGGAATTACTGTGACCATTCTTGCAAACAATCTACCGCAGGGTGTTAATGCCTGCTTAGGGTGAACTTTGACATTAGAAGGTAGAACGACAAGCTCCACAGACCAAACCCTCTCTCTCTTCTTCCTCCTCAGTGGACTATTCTGAGGTGCACTGGTTCCACATACTCACCTTGGAGATGTCCTGGGTGACCGTGTAGCTGTCTTGGGAGATTTCCTTCCTCCCTTATTCCTCATTCCCTCCCCTTGTTGCCCTGGGGTTGTACTCGCCCACAAAGCATTGCAAAGAGGGTTTTATTCAGCTTTGTTTCATAGGTATTCTGAGTTAAGACACTATTATATCAGATTCTTGAGAAGATTAAAGGGTACATGTTTCTGGGATCTACTCTATAAATTATAACTTTTATTATTCTTATTACTAACAAAAATATTTCACAACAGTAAAATCTGAATGAACTTTAAGAGCTGAGATTATATAGGCGACATTCTCAGATCACACTGCGGCAAAATTAGAAATTAGTAAGTTTAAAGAAAACACAACCTGATGGAAATAAACAAGCAAACAAAAGACGAAACCCACAAAGGCTCCTACACAGTATCTGGTCAATAATACAAACAACAGACTATTTACAAAATAGATGGAAAAAATAATATTTAAAAATCTCCATGGGGACATCCCTGGTGGCTCAGTGGTTAAGAATCTGCTTGCCAATGCAGGGGACATGGGTTCGAGCCCTGGTCCAGGAAGATCCCACATGCCATGGAGCAACTAAGCCCCTGCACCACAACTACTGAGGTTGCGCTCTAGAGCCCACGAGCCACAACTACTGAAGCCCGCGTGCCACAACTACTGAAGCCCACGCGCCTAGAGCCTGTGCTCTGTAACAAGAGAAGCCACAGCAATGAGAAGCCCACGCACTGCAACAAAGAGTAGCCTCCGCTTGCTGCAACTAGAGAAAGCCCGTGTGCAGCAAAGAAGACCCAATGCAGCCAAAAATAAATAAATTAATTTATTTTTAAAAAGTTATATAAAAATAATCTCCATGGTATGTAGCCAGAATTATCCACATGATTAAATTCCTTATTCGTCTTGATAAACAAAAAAGAAAACAAAAAGACATAATGTATTTGACTTAAAATTTCAGAGAAAAGAACAAAAACATACCCAAGGAGAGAGACAAACAAGATAGCGGGGGTGTGTGGGAATCCGCTTTTAGTGGCTCATGAGAGCTGCTTGTCCAGTTTTCTGGAACTTGGTGAAGTGGTTGTTAAACTCAGGCATTATTTTAAATTGCATTATATAAACTTAAATCCACTGTATAAAATACAAAAGCAATAAATACTCAAGTCATCACTTCCTATTTTACTCCATTTCACTATTGTATATGGCCTTGAGTTCATTTATGTCTTCGGATATGTATGGTGGAAATACGAGGTGATAGTGTCCTGCTGAGCTGCTATTCCCAATTCTGCATTCACTGATATCCCATTGGTGGCTGAAAATCAGCCACGGTGGAAGCCAGGGTGGAAGTATTTACACCACGGTATTTGGCAGTGCTACCAATCAGTCATTGCTTTCTTCTCCTCCTCCTCCTTTTCCACAGAGCTGTTGTTAAACATTTACCAGCTTACCACTGACCAGAGGTAAATAATCTTTTTTTAAGGAACATGAATTTTCCAGCGTGAGATTAGAAGAAAAATTAAGATAAAGCATTAAGATATTTATAAAGTTTGCACTCATTTCAGTGCTCTGGGATGCTCTAAATCTCAAGGATACATTTCTTTGGTTGGGATGCTTGCAGTTAAATCAGTTCTAATTAATGCAAGATGGACCTTAATACTCAAGAGTGACCCAGATCCCAGACTGTTTCTCTGGATTGCTGATGAGTAAGGACTGGTAATGAGTAAGTAACTATAGATGTTTCTAGCCAAGTCTCTGGATGCCTCTGGGCTACCCAGGATCTAGAAATGGGGGAAACGTACAGCTGTATAAATATGGATTTTGGTCAAATGAAATACTCTTATACATTTTTTTTTCTATAAAGCATGAGAAAAATTTAACTAGGTTGATGAGTATTAGTGAAAAAAATAATGTATAGCAACAGTGATTAAATCTCCTTTTCAGTGTGGTGGTTATTTTCTTTGGATTTGAAATAATTCTTAGTAAAAAATTCTTTACAGCAATTTGTGTTAAAGACATTTTAACCTGTAATCTTAGTTTGAAAAATAAATTAATGTTAATTTAAAATAGAGAATTAGGTTAACAGTGTTGGCTTGAATAAAAAACAGTGTGAGGGCTTCCCTGGTGGTGCAGTGGTTGAGAGTCCGCCTGCCGATGCAGGGGACGCGGGTTCGTGCCCCGCTCTGGGAAGATCCCACACGCCGCGGAGCGGCTGGGCCCGTGAGCCATGGCCGCTGAGCCTGTGTGTCCGGAGCCTGTGCTCTGCAACAGGAGAGGCCACAACAGTGAGAGGCCCGGGTACCGCAGAAAACAAACAAACAAACAAAAAAAACAGTGTGAGCCAGCATATGTAGATACCAGTAGTTTATTCCTGTTTGTGTTTTCAAATTCAATTTGAATTAAATTTGGGAAGAAAAGGTTCTCATAATTCACTTTGTATACCTGATTAAGTTTTCTTTAAGTTTCACCATGTTAACATTTAAACGTAACACAGAAATGGATTTTGGAGGAAGAGAAATTACAGCATTATGAAAGTTAACTGACACATTTTCTCCTTTATGCCCAAGTTGTGTTATGCTCCTGTGAAGCAAAGAAAAATATATTATTAGAGCAATTTATCCCTATATGAGAAGTATTATATTTGAGCGGGCTATGCCTCAGTTTTTAAGAACTACTCAATTTATGCCCAAGTTTCTTTTGGCCTATAGTATATATTCTATCTTTTAATTTCCTCACTTGATTTTTTTTAAGTTACTATTAGACTTTAGATTTTCTGTTTTAAACCAAGACTTTTCCTTATGCTAGTGATTATTTTTAAAAATTCTCTTTAAATAATGGTAAGATTTATTTTCAAAGCAGTTAGATTTTCAACTCGAAAACGATCCATTTCCAAAGATGTCAACGAACCAAGTCTGACATCTGAACTTTCCTTTTAATTTGTTCTTGGCATTGTTGGCTCTTATGCATTCCCTGGGTTTATTAGAGCATGGGAAGCTCTTGTGACCCTCAGTTGATGTAATAAAACTCGTTAATGTAAATTTGTCTTATTGTTCTGCACATTTGCCAATTCTGCACACTCGAGTCGTTCAGATCTAAATTTAAAAGATTGTATTTTGAAAGTAACAAGCTAAATGATCCTTTCTAAATATATTAAAATATTTAAGCATCTGGATTTACTTTCAGTCTAGATTAAAGATCTCTGGGAAATGGGACTCTAGATTTTTTTCATTTGCCTTTGAGAGATAATCTAGCTGACTTATAATATATATGAAAGTGGAGTTTCGGGCTGAATGGGATCTAGTGAGAATCGGGCTACTGTAGCAAACAAAATAGGAATAAAGGAAAGACATTGTGGATCATACCTCATCCTGGATCATGAAAATATATCATTGATCTGATTAGGTAAGAGCTCAATTTGAGCCTTTAAGCATGATTTGAAGAGTCTCCTTCGAGAATCCAGATAGCTCGTTCACTTGCCTAACCAAGTATAAATAAATATTAGTTAAATAAGAGATAGGTAAGAAAATCATAATCTAGAATAATAGTCTATGTTTTCAAACTAAACTTATATTTTTTATCTGAAATCTTGTACTTTTCTAAATGTAAATTTAAGTAACAATCTGGGTTACTTTACTCTGGGATTTACCCAAGTAAAATTGAGGGCTTTATCTGCAGTCTATTTTTGTATCATGATAATTTACCCATTGGGGGACTTCCCTGGTGGTCCAGTGTTAAAGAATCTTCCTTACAATGCAGGGGGCACGGGTTCGATCCCTGGTCAGCGAACTAAGATCCCATATGCTGCGGGGCAGCTAAGCCCAGTGCGCCACACCTACTGAGCTTGCACGCCTCAACTAGAGCTGGCGTGCCACACACTACAGAGCCCACACGCTCTGGAAACTAGAGAGAGGCCTGTACACCATAGTGAAAGATCCCGCATGCCTCAGCGAAGATCCCGCGTGCCGCAACTAAGACCCAACGCAGCCAAAAAGAAAATATAAATAAGTAAATAAGTACTAAATTAAAAAATAAATTTACCCATTGGAAGCAAGTTTGACATCTTGAGGATAAAGCAGTGTCTTCTGATGAGGGTTCCCACAACAGAATCGGCACTTTAATAAGCCTGCCCATCGTCCAACTGAAATCCAGTAACTGAGTAATGTTTGTCAGCTATTCACAGCTCATGCCTGTACTGACACTTCTCAGTCTTTTAATCTAACTGCTGGCTATTGACTTCATTAAATGCACTTGTAGATCAAAAATGTAGTGAGCTTAGCAAAATGACAAGCAATGACTGTTTACTTAAATTCTAAAAGCAGATTCTTTTAAAACAACACCTTTTGTATGAATTTTAAAGAACCTCTAATTGACGTTATGATTAATTAACAATCAAATCTGTCATCACCAGAAGAACTACTACTGCTTGATTGATTTTAACTAATAGGTATCAGCCAACTGATATCCTTGGTACAAACATGATGCCCTCATAGAGTATATATTCTGGACATGATGGCAGTATTTTGCAGTCAGTTGTCAGCCAAAAAAAGAAAAACTAAGAGTCTTTCACAAAATACCAAAGGGGGTTGGGTGGGAGTGGAGTGAACTTTCTTTGCTTGAACACAGCAGAGATAAAGATGAATAATAGACATGTTTACCTGCACCGACGACCAACTAGTAGCCATCCAGATGAACACATGAAAATAAATTTGTTATGTTCTGGCACTATGGTTTTTGGGAAACTGATTTCTATCTGAAAAGTTAAGAAAGTGTTATTCATTCATTTATTCAACAGATATTTATGCAATGAGATATTATATGAGTGGAGATGTAGGCAGAGGACAGGCCATATAGAGTCTTGTAGGCTATGGCGAGGAGTTTGGACTTTATAATCAGCAAATCAGGAAGAAGTTGAAGGATTTTATATTTTATTTTTCCTCCATCACTCAGGGCTCCTCTCTCCCCCCCACCCCACCTCAGGGCTCCCTCCAAGAAGTTGAAGGATTTTATAAGACAGTAAAAAATAAAACCTTTGACTTAGTGTTTAGAAATATCACTGTGCTGAGTAGAGAATAAACTGCAGTAAGGTAAGAGGAAGGGGCTATTGCAATAGGCAGGGCAAGAAGGGTGGCAGCGTGAATCAGATGAGGGGCAATGACCACGGAGAGAAGCTGGCCGACTCAGGTTATATAGGTCCAGAAACTGATAGTGAGTGAACAGAGACTCTGAGCTCCACCCAATACCTAGAGATATTTTTCTTAGGTGAAAGGTGATCCTTACCCTCTTTTATTTTTCACCTGAAGTTTTGGAAGAGATCTATACATCATTGCCATCTCATCTATCTATAGTAAGGTACTGAACAGAAGTATACTACTGGGTATGCAAAACAGACAACAGAACCTATAGACTCATTAAATATTAAACATGATGTCCTGCCTTAACTTTTTAAAGTTCCAAGTGAATAATACAGGATACAGTTCCTGTGTTGCTGTCTACTGAGTGGAGCTGTATCACGCAAGGAGGTCACACAGGGTATGAAACCTCCAGGGACAAATGGTAAGATTGCCTGAGCAGCGGTCCTATATTCCGGGAACATCACCAAAGGATTTCTGATTCTGGTATAGGAATTTTGAGAAGTCAATCTGGTTGAGTTTTTTTTGTTGTTGTTGTTGTTGTTGCGGTACGCAGGCCTCTCACTGCTGTGGCCTCTCTCGTTGTGGAGCACAGGCTCCCGACGCACAGGCCCAGCAGCCATGGCTCACGGGCCCAGCCGCTCCGCGGCATGTGGGATCTTCCCGGACCGGGGCACGAACCCGTGTCCCCTGCATCGGCAGGCGGACTCTCAACCACTGCGCCACCAGGGAAGCCCGGTTGAGTTTTTCGATTTGGCGATTTCAGATGAGGTTGGTGTGGCTGAGGAGAGAAGTCATCACTTCTTGGCATTCCTGCTGCCTGCTTAGCACTCCATGTTTAAACATGTATTTTTTATCTATTTGAGGAGATAATTCATACACATGGGAAACAATGAACAAAACAGCTTGAACACTGAGTATCACAATATGGTGGTAAGAGCATGGACTTCAAAATCAGACGCAATAGCTTTCAAATCTTGCTTCTTTCTCCTACCAGGTGCATGATTTTAGATTAAATTAAAATGTAAATTCTTAACCTCATGAGTCTGTCTCTTTTAGCTTTATCTGAGGGAAGAAATGGAGATGTAGATACCTTTTTTCCCCCAGTCTGTTAAGATTAAATAGAAAAAACTGAATGGAAATTAAAAGAAAACTTGAACAATAAAAGGTACTTAAAGTACGTTTTTAAGTTTCAAGAGAGTGATTTTGATTTCAGAGCAAGGAAAGCTTCCTTACATTGAAGGAGTTAGGGTAACAGTTGATAAGGAAATAGCACACCCATTTGTTCCGATTGCCTCGAGGTTGGAGATGCATGGCACAAAGTTTAGACGTGTTAGTTTTTGCATTATTGAATAATCAGAGACTAGGAAAGCATAAAATGTGCAAATAAGGCAAGTGTAAAAGGAATTAGAAAGGGAAAGATGAGTACAAGCTTTTAGTAAATAGGAAACTATTAGTCTCAGAAGGTTGATTAGAATGTGGATAAGCCTGTGGGAGAAGGGGTGTGACAGGAAACTGGAAATATCTATTACCTTTCTCTTCTCCACTGCAATTCTCTTCCCCGGCCAGGATCCGGGCTAGGAGAGCGAGCCAAACCAGATGATCTTTCTGTTTTCCTTTTCCTGGTTCAGTTTCTGAAGGACTCTGAGTCTCAGCCAGAGTAACTCAAAAGGTCTCTGCTTTCAGCAGCGGGTTCTACTGCCAACTTCTGTCTCCACATCTGCAAAATCAAGGTAGGCTTTTCCACTGCCAAAGGCACTGGACAAAAAGCAGAATGACCCTTTGATGTCTTAGAAGCAATGCTATGTAGGGAGCTCCTATGTTATGCAAAGAAGTTTACTGTGTGCTTTCTAAAGAAAACTGAATCGGTGTTTAATCTCAAAGGCATTAGAGAGCTCGGAATCTAATCTAAGAAACTATGAATATGTAAAATGAGATCGCCCTGAGATTCAAATGGTAAAATCCACCTTTCATGGATTGGTGAAGAGGGGCACTTACTCTGCGAAATGAAGCTGAGACAATACTGCATGGAGCTGCTGTTAGGGGTAAATGAGCAAATAACACTCAAAGCCCTTAGAACTGTACCTGCACGCAGTGTGTGTTCAATAAATGCGAGCTGTTGTTGACTTCAAGCAGTGTTTCCTAATTTGCCTAGTGATAAAAATTTCTTGGAGGGATTTGTTACATTTAAAGATTACCAAGCCCCTCCCAGAAAATAACTCTATTTCAATTGTTCTGAACAGGGTGTGGGAAATGTAATCCTTACACTTAACAAATGTCTCAGAATTCTTTAGATTTCTCGAGTTTAGAAAACACCACCTTAGTCAAAAGGTACAAACTTCTAGCTATAAAGTAAATAAGACCTGGGGATGCAATGTACAACATGGTGACTATAGTTAATAATACTGTACTGTATATTTGAAAGTTGCTAAGAGAATTGTTAAGAGAGTGGATCTTAAAAGCTCTCAGCACAAGAAAAAAAAATTATAACTATTTGTGGTGATGGATGTTAACTAGACTTTGAAGGGGTTCAGAATAAGCCTCCCTAAAATGTGCCACTTTGGCATGTGGATTGTTTTGAGATGAAGACAATCAGCGTCCCCCAAAGACTCAGGAAGAGCTTTTAATCTCGCCCTTAACTACCTAAAAGAATTTAGATAGGGGGCCTGGCTCAGAGAGAGTGCTATTACCAGAGATAACTTTTATTGGAATGACCTACCTGATGGCAGAGCAAACATCTAACAACCAAACACCTGCTCTTATTGTCCTGTGAATGACCCTCCTTCCCTTTGAAGCCCCAGGCCCCTGTCCCATTCTTTAGCTCAGGATGGCATGTAAGCCTTGACTGTCTGATTTGCCTGCCCTTGGATCTCATATCTTTGGGACGCCCAAATTAAATTTGTTTTTCACCTGTTAATCTGTCTTATTCAACTTAATTATTAGACCAGCCAAAGAACCTATAATATAGATGACATTTTTTTCCTCCCCTACAATTTACTGTGGTGATCATTATGCAGTATATACAAATATTGAATCGTTATGTTGTATACCTGAAGCTAATATAATGTTATATGTCAATTATACCCCAATTTAAAAAAAAGGAAAGACTACCTTAAAGCAATGGTTCTCAAGGTTTGGGTACTTCAGAGTCACCTGGGTACTCCACCCTTAGAGTCCTGGGTAGGAGTGAAGAATCTACATGTTTACCGGAGTCCAGGGTAATTCTGATACTAATAATGATGCAAATGGGTTTTTCCCACTGAAAATAAATGTGCCCCTAAAGAGATTAACTGATGTCTTGTAAACTATTCCCAAACTTTAGTTCTTGGTGCAAATATCAAAATTATGGGGTGGGGGGCTGGGGAAAAGGGAGGTAGGTGGTGTCTTAAAATTCAGATTTCCTGCTGAGATGTTTAATCAGTAGATTTGGGGTGGGTCCCGAGCACCTGTATATTTTACGTTTCCCAGGCAAATCTGATGTGCATCCTGATTTGGGACCTATTAGACTCTACCCCAGAGCAAAGCAGCTTGATTGGTATATAATGTGCCTTATGAAAGAATATGTCGACAAGAAATGATTTGAATTACTTCAGATCCGTTATTCTCTGTGACCCCTTGGATTTCTATTTGTGTTTAATTTAAAAGAGTGGAAAAGAGTGTGAATTGCATACACACTACTATATATAAAATAATCAACAAGGACCTACTGTAATGCACAGGAAACTCTACTCAATATTCTGTAATAACCTATGTAGGAAAAGAATCTGAAAAAGAATGGATGTGTGTCTACTGTGCTGTACACCTGAAACTAACACAACATTGTAAATCAACTATACTTTGAACTGCAAAGTGTACAGGCATACCTCATTTTATTGTGCTTTGCAGATACTGTGTCTTTTACAAATTGAAGGTCTGTGGCAACCCAGCATAGAGCCTGTCTATCGGTGTATTTTTTCCAACAGCATTGGCTCACCTCAAGTCTCTGTGTCACCTTTTGGTAATCCTTGAAATATTTCAAACTTTTTCATCATTTTTATTAAGTTTGTTACAGTGATCTGTGATCAGTGATCTTTGATGTTACTATTGTAAATACTGTAATTGTTTTGGGGCACCATAAACCACACCCATGTAACATGGTGAACTTAATTGTAAATGTTATGTGCGTTCTGACTGCTCCACCAACTGGCCATTTCCCCATCTCTCTCCCTCTCCTCAGACCTCCCTATTTCCTGAGACACAACAAATATTGAAATTAAGCCAGTTAATAAGCCTACAATGACCTCTAGGTGTTCAAGTGAAAGGAAGAGTTGCACGTGTCTCACTTTATTTATTTTTTAAATAAATAAATATTTACTTATTTATTTATTTTTGGCTGCGTTGGGTCTTTGTTGCTGCACGCGGGCTTTCTCTAGTTGCAGTGAGCGGGGGCTACTCTTCGTTGCGGTGTGCAGGCTTCTCATGCGGTGGCTTCTCTTGTTGTGGCTCGCGGGCACGTGGGCTCAGTAGTTGTGGCACGTGGGCTCAGTAGTTGTGGCTCACGGGCTCAGTTGCTCCATGGCATGAGGGATCTTCCTGGACCAGGGCTCAAACCCGTGTCCCCTGCATTGGCAGGCAGATTCTCAACCACTGTGCTACTGGAGAAGTCCCCATGTCTCACTTTAAATAAAATCTAGACATGATTAAATTTAGTGAGGAAGGCATGTCAAAAGCTGAGACAGGCCAAAAGCTAGGCCTCTTGTGCCAAACAGTTAGCCAAGTTGTGCATGCAAAGGAAAAGTTCTTAAAGGAAATTGAAAGTGCTCCTCCAGTGAACACATGGATAATAAGAAAGGGCAACAGCATAACTGCTGATATGGAGAAAGTTTTATCAGTCTGAATAGATGATCAGACCAGCCATAACATTCCCTTAAGTCAAATCCTAATCCAGAGCAAGGCCCTGGCTCTCTTCAATTTTATGAAGGCTGAGAGAGGCGAGGAAGCTACAGAAGAAAAGTTTGAAGCTAGGAGAGGTTGGTTCACGAGGTCTAAGGAAAGAGGCCATCTCCATAACATAACAGTGCAAGGTGAAGCAGCAAGTGCTGACGTAGAAGCTGCCTCAAGTTATGCAGAAGATAATTAATGAAAGTGGCTACACTAAACAACAGATTTTTTTTTTTTTTCCGGTACGCGGGCCTCTCCCTGCTGTGGCCTCTCCCGTTGCGGAGCACGGGCTCCGGACGCGCAGGCTCAGCGGCCATAGCACACGGGCCCAGCCGCTCCGCAGCACGTGGGATCTTCCCAGACCGGGGCACGAACCCGTGTCCCTTGCATTGGCAGGCGGACTGTCAACCACTGCGCCACCAGGGAAGCCCTAAACAACAGATTTTTAATGTAGATGAAACAAACTTCTGTTGGAAGAAGATGCCATTTAGGACTTTCACAGTTATCGAGGAGAGGTCGGTGCCTGATTTCAAAGCTTCAAAAGGCCGGCTAACTCTCTCAGGGGCTAATGCAGCTCGTGACTTTAAGTTGAAGCCAATGCTCACTTACCATTCTGAAGATCCTAGGGCCCTTAAGAATTATGCTAAATCTACTCTGCCTGTGCTCTATAAATAGAACAACAAAGCCTGGATGTCAGCACAGCTGTTTACAGCATGGTTTATTGAATATTTTAAGCTCACTGTTGAGACCTACTACTCAGAAAAAAAGATCTTTCAAAATATTACTGCTCTTGGGCAATGCACCTAGTCACCCAAGAGCTCTGGTGGAGATAGATGTACAATGAGATTGATGTTGTTTTCATGCCTGCTAACACAACATCCATTCTGGAGCCCATGGATGAAGAAATAATTTTGACTTTCCAGTCTTATTATTTAAGAAATACATTTTGTAAGGCTACAGCTGCCATCAACAGTGATTCTTCTGATGGATCTGGACAAAGTAACTGGAAAACCTTCTGGAAAGGATTCACCATTCTAGATGCTGTTAAGACGTTTGTGATTCACAGGAAGAGGAAAAAATTTCAACGTTAACAGGAGTTTGGAAGAAGTTGATTCTAACACTCATGGAATACTTTGAGGGGCTCAAGCCTTCAGTGGAGGAAGTAACTTGCAGATGTGGTAGAAATAGCAAGAAAACTAGAATTAGAAGTGGAACCTGATGATGTGACTGAACAGCTACAATCTCTTGATAAAACTTTAACAGATGAAGAGACATAACGCTGTTGCACATTTAATAGACTACAGTGTAGTATAAACACAACTTTTTTTTTTCTTTTGCGGTACGCGGGCCTCTCACTGTTGTGGCCTCTCCCGTTGCGGAGCACAGGCTCCGGACGCGCAGGCTCAGCGGCCATGGCTCACGGGCCCAGCCGCCCCGTGGCATGTGGGATCCTCCCGGACCGGGGCACGAACCCATGTCCCCTGCATCGGCAGGCGGACTCTCAACCACTGTGCCACCAGGGAAGCCCTAAATACAACTTTTATATGCACTGGGAAACTAAAAAATTTGTGTGACTTGATTTATTGCAGTGATCTGGAACTGAACTCGTAATATCTCTGAGATATGCCTGTAATATTTTCATTTGTTAAATGCAAATTTTAGCTCATATGTGAGATATTTTATTAAATTTGAATAATATCTTCAAAATTGAAATTGCTTTTTTATTTTGAGCATAAATTATTTGTTTTAAAAGTAAAGAAGAAGAAAATAATGATTACTAGTGATTATTGCACCATTATTACTTTTTGGCATATAGAAGGGGATGTTAAAAATGATCCACTGGGCTTCCCTGGTGGTGCAGTGGTTGAGAGTCCGCCTGCCGATGCAGGGGACGTGGGTTCATGCCCCGGTCCGGGAAGATCCCACATGCCGCGGAGCGGCTGGGCCCGTGAGCCATGGCCGCTGAGCGTGAGTGTCTGAGCCTGTGCTCCGCAACGGGAGAGGCCACAGCAGTGAGAAGCCCGCGTACTGAAAAAAAAAAAAAAAAAAAAGATCCACTAAAAAATAAAATGATCCACTCTGATTGTTCAATATGCTAGATGTACTAGATATGTCACTGGTTCCCAATTACCACTGTTCATTTTAACTGAAATAGAACAGGTTAATCAGAGTAGAGAGAAAACAGACTTTATAATGTAAAGATTAATAAACCAAAAGCTCAGAAGAGTCGGGAGGCCAGGAAGGGGACCTCTCACACCCTACAACAATAGTGCAGCCCAACAGGAAAAAAGATGACTTCCTTTTCTTGCCTGGCAAGAGCTCAGCCAATGAGAGACTGCCACACTCAGCCAATGAAAAGACACTATACTTTGACCTCTCATTTCCTCCAATGGACTCTTTGTTTACTATAGCACTTCCGACTTTCTTTTCCCCTCTTTTAAAGAGTTCTCTGCTTGCACAGTGTTTCAGCGTGGTTATGGCAGTCTATTTGTTTTAGGCAATAATCAACTTTCTGTCTCCCTCCTCTCCCATAATAATTCAAGAAAAGCCAAGGAACCAATTAAGACCTCCAGGTATGCTTTGATTTGTGACCTACGAGTATCCTTCACAGACCAGAGGAGCTTGTTTCTTGAGTGTTTGGCATTTCAAAATTTGTATATGCTTGTAAAATGGTAATTTCAGCAGGAGTTGCATTTTATTTTATTTTATTATTATTATTATTTTTTGGCCATGCCACACGGCATGTGGGATCTTGTTCGATTTCCCGACAGGGATCGAACCCATTCCCCCTGCGTTGGAAGCGTGAAGTCTTAACCACTGGACCACCAGGGAAGTCCAGGAGCTGCATTTTAAATGTGGTAAACATGTTGAAGGGTATTTTAAATTTGTTGATTGTCTATCATCTTGTGGAAAAAAGGTTCCTAATTGTTCTTAAATAAGCATATTGTCTTGGCACTGAGTAGTACAATTTAGGAAGTAGTGTAAGATACTGTCACTAAGTTTAATTTAAATCGTAAAGTGTTTTGCATGTTCTAATGGCAGCACTTAGTGAAAGTTATGTTTGCAAACCGCCCAGCGGAGCGGCTGGGCCCGTGAGCCATGGCCGCTGAGCCTGCGCGTCCGGAGCCTGTGCTCCGCAACGGGAGAGGCCGCATCAGTGAGAGGCTCGCGTACCGCAAAAAAAAAAAAAAAAAAAAAAAAAAGGTAATTGCTTTAGGACCTGGCCAAAATCAGGGATAAAGAACTTCTCTTAAAAAGCATATTTTTGATTCTCTAGGGTTAACAGGGAGCGGGACTTCGCGGGCACCAAAAGTTAACGATTTAGTCAAAGGGTTTTTCAACTGTCCTCTTTGTTTTCTACCCACAACTATGTTAAGCTGTACCCAGATAGTACGCTCACTGATTTTCAGGCATCTACAAATGAGATATTTCTTCATAAAATCTTTAAACAGTCTTAGACTCTTATTTACTCCGGCAAAAGTGAATACAAAGGGATTTGCCTGCAGCACACAGAGGGGCTCTGTGACCCAGCTGAGCGAGCTTCTCCTCTAAAGAGTGGCAGTGTTCTGCCCTTACCATCTCCTCTAGAATAGAAAATGTCAGTGAGAAGACAGCCAGCCACCGCTCTCCTCCCACTGGGGGCATGTTCACTGGGCAGTTTTTCCGTAATATTTACCCTAACTGGCAAGGGTACACATATTTTGAACTGAGAGAAAATTCTTACCAGCATTTTGCAAACATAACATAGTCTTCCCTTGTTGCAATATTTGTCTTCTGGGGAAGAACTTGCAGAGCCTTGTGGTAAGTTGCTTAATAGGAGTCATGGTCTGTTAATTCCATTTTTTTTTTTTCTCCCTAAGAAAGAGGGAAAAAATAACTGGTGAATATCAGGGTTCCTAGGCTCATACAGGAGCATTGGGCCAAAGGTCTCTCAGAACAGCAGTGTTTTATCCTAAAATTTAAAAATTGGCTTACCAGAGCAAGGCTGTTGACTAGAGTCCATGGACCTTAGAGGAATCTTTGGCTGGACTGCAGGGTGCTGGAGACCCCTCTAAAAAAAGGTGGCAAAATTTTTTTTTGTGTGTGTGTACGTTTCATCAGTTTTTCTAAAGCTTCCCTGACCTTCTAAAATAATCTTCTTTTGCAGCATTCCAGCAGCTAAAGTTTGCTTCTCAAATTATGATTAAAATTAATTCTTAACTGGCATGTGAAACTTACATGCCATTGCCTAATTCCATTTTTTTGGAATGTTAAATAAAACAAACACCAAGGAAACAAGCGCAATACTAGAATATGACTGAGGCTTGCCCTGTTTTTTCTTGTTTTAATTTAGTGGAGCTATATTGATTTCAAGAGCTTTGCACTGAAGCGAATGGAAATGCCCCCAATTGAAAGAGAAAGATATCGAATTTGTTTCAGTAAATGTAGGTACTTTGTGGCTAAGGTTCTTGGTTTGTCAAATACAATCAAAATTACATACAATATTTGGTGATATGGAAGAAAAGATTGAGTTTTTAAATATGAAGAGCCTTTTCTTCTGAGTAGAGAAATTGGGATCATTTTTTCCTTTCTTTGAGTTTTTCTATATTGCTTAGATAAGTTTTAAAAGATAGGGTACTTTTCTCTATTCATATAAGGGAAACCCTGTTTTAGATACTGTTAATAAATTATAACACCATTAATAGCAACAATTTGACCACAAATAGTGATGAGAAAAATTCTGAAATACTAGGTGGACCTTTAAGTAGAAATTTTATAAGATTTGGGGAAATTGGCACCTAACATGTCAGTTTAATGGAAGTTTGCTAGCTAAGTTTTTGGGTAAGTTTACATATACCTCTTGAATACTTTCAAACAGGGTTTAACTTGGTGTTACCTCATTTTAGTTAAAAGCATTTAGTCACTCCAGGAGCTAAACGGAAGGAATGCCTATACTTAAGTACGCTGGTTTGTTTTTAATGTGGTTCCATAATGTAATATATTAAGCTCTTACTAAACTTCTGGCCCTGTGTATGCCACATGAGGCTTTATGAGGCTTTTCTCATCCAAGTTTGACAACAGCTTTTATGTGATAGGAATTAAAACTATCATCTCTGCTTTGCAGATGGAAAAACAGGACTGGAACCCAAATTCTGGGATTCAAGAGCCTGCACTCTCCACTACACAAAACTTATTTTAAGTAAAATTAAATAGTAAATAACCAAAGTAAGGAATTACTTTTTTTTTTAATTATGGAAAACTTCATGAGTTAAAGAATTGTATAGTGAACCCTCACGTACCCATCCCTCAGCTTCAAGGATCATCAACACACGGCTGATCTTAGTTTCTCTATAGCCTCTATCTTCTGCCCCATCTCTATTATAAAGCAAGTCTCAGACATCATATTACTTCATTTAAGAGAATATTTAAATTAAATAAAGATACACTTATCCAGGTGAGAATTATGATCCCATGTTACATAAATATTAACGATATCTGGGAATTTTTAAAAAGTACATTCTCTTGTATCATCTCATTTAATTCTCATCATAATCTTTGAATTGCTGATGTTTACTCCCGTATTGGAAATGAGAAAACTGTGGCTTTGAGAGAGATTGTCATCTGTACCAAGTTATAAAACAGATAATGACAGAGTTTGTACTGAAATTTAAGCTGTCAGATTCTAAGTCTCAGCCTCTTTCCTCCACACAATTGCAGCTTTACAGACTGTTATGAATGAACTTCAGCCACATCACTATGTGAGCGAGAAAGGGTTCATGCATTTTAAAACCTGATCTTCTATTCTCTGGGGGATTTCTGGAGTTCATTCTCCTTAGACCAGTAACTGTGTTTAGTCCCGTGTTGTAAAATTGAGACTATCGGAACCTTGCAGGAAATT
Source organism: Delphinus delphis (assembly GCF_949987515.2). Lineage (NCBI taxonomy): Eukaryota > Metazoa > Chordata > Mammalia > Artiodactyla > Delphinidae > Delphinus > Delphinus delphis. Next base: position 166,214,449 of record NC_082684.1, read on the forward strand.
ACTCTTAGTACGAACAAGGCACTGGGTTTGGACTGGATTTATACGTAATTGGCACATTCTCTGTCCCGGTTAAGTCAGTTCACTTCTCTTTGCTACAGTTAGAATTGATACTCTGACTTAGTTCCTGAAAGCTGTGTTTTGTTTTTTTTAATCTTTTTTTATATTTTTTATTTATGAAAGCTGTGTTTATACATTTACTTTTGTGCTTAAACTTGCTGTGTTTTCATGGGATACCAAGATGAATAAAGCAGATTCTGGCCTCAAGAAACTTACAATCTAATGGTAGGGAAAAATATCTATTTACATAAATAAATATAATACGAGCAAATAAAAACATGTCACAGTCATGTACAGATAAGTTAGCAAGTTCAGAAGATAATACAAATATCCACCGTTCATGAAAGATGCCCTGTTAGGCAACAGGGATGTGGGTTATTTATTTTAATGCTTCAACACACACCTTAAAAGGGAAATACTATTAACCCAGCTATAGATGATGAAGTTGAGGCTCAGGTGGGAGGTGACAATGGAAATTGGCCTTCAGGTGTGGGGAGGGTTTGCATAGCTGGTGAGCTGGTCATCCCAGGTGAGGGAATGACCACATAGAAGCATAGAAAGAGCCAGGGATCTGGGAAGCGGAGAAACATCCCAGGTTCAAGAATCAGGGAACAGCGACTAGAATGGTCAAAAGCATATTCGATGCCTCTATTTGTAATGATAAGGAAAGACACTGAGTGGGTATGTATTGTCAAGTGTGGGCTGAACAAGGAAAGTGTTATTTCAAAGAAATTTCTGTTGATCCGTGAAATCCCCATAGACTGGAGGCATTATGTGAATGTTTTGGGGAGGCCATGCCCTTAAAATGCATGAAACTCTCTGATTTGTGCTCTTAATTTTCACCTGTGGTACTTCCTTTTTTTTTTCATTCTAAACAGTCTGAGGTCATTGCTCTGCTATAAGCAACTTGCTAGCAGCTGAACTTTAGATAAGGCCTTGTAAACCACCTACATAACTATATATTACCTACAAAGAATAATTTGATATTAGTTAAGCCAACGAAGACATTTTGATTTTATATTGTTTAACCACCTCTGTTTCATTTGGTAGTGGCCTAAGCATTTATTTTTATTATTATCCAGGTGTCTCTTCTTTTTTTTTTTTGCGGTACGCGGGCCTCTCACTGTTGTGGCCTCTCCCGTTGCGGAGCACAGGCTCCGGACGCGCAGGCTCAGCGGCCATGGCTCACAGGCCCAGCCGCTCTGCGGCATGTGGGATCTTCCTGGACCGGGGCATGAACCTGTGTCCCCTGCATCGGCAGGCGGACTCTCAACCACTGCGCCACCAGGGAAGCCCTAGGTGTCTCTTCTTTTAATTAAATTTGATTGGTAAAGTTTTCTAACTTAAGAATTAATAAAGGGACTTCCCTGGTGGTACAGTGGTTAAGAATCTGCCTGCCAATGCAAGGGACACGGGTTTGATCCCTGGTCCAGGAAGATCCCACATGCTGTGGAGCACCTAAGCCCATGTGCCACAACTACTGAAGCCAATGCACCTAGAGCCCATGCTCCGTAACAAGAGAAGCCACTGCAATAAGAAACCCACACACTGCAACAAAGAGTAGCCCCTGCTTGCCACAACTAGAGAAAGCCCACATGTAGCAAAGAAGACGCAACACAGCCACACACACAAAAAAAAAATTAAAAAAAAAGAATTAATAGAAGTTAAGGCAGTGAGACTATTCTGGATGATACTATAATATAGGTGGATACATGTCATAATACATTTGTTGAAACCCATAAAATGCACAACACCAAGAGTGAACTGTCACGTAAACTATGGACTTTGGGTGATGATGATGTGTCAACGTATATTCATTGACTGTAATGCAGGGACCATGTGGGTATAGAATTTGATAGTCGGGGAGGGTAGGCACACATGGGGGCAGCAGATATTTGGAAAATCTCTGTAGTTGCTGCTCCTCAGCATGAAACAGAAATTGTTTCACTGTTTCATCTCAGAGTGCGGGAGTTTGCATCTCTTTTTCGTTATTTCTTAAAATTACGAGATGCTGTAGACCTATAAGAAGAACAGATGATAGTATAATGCACACTCAACATACTGATCACCTAGTTTAAGATCACAAACACAGCTGAAGCCCCACAAAACCCTATCGTTCTTCCCCACCCTCCCCAGTTTTTCTACTTTTACTATACATATGTAGCCTTAAATATTATGGTATTTTGGGCATGTCTTTAATTTTTAAATAGATTGTATTGTACTGTGTGTATCCTTCATAAAACCCTTTTATTCAGTTTGTTTAACAATATATATATATCTTTTTTTATACATGATCTTTTATTTTTTATTTATTAATTTTTAAAATTGAAGTATTGTTGATTTACAATATTGTTAGTTTCAGGTGTACAGTGTTTAACACTATATTTTTGAGATTTAACCATGTTGATGGATGTAGCTCTATTTTGTTCACTTTTACTCATATATGGCATTTTATTAGGTGAATAGACAAAAAAATTTTTTTAACTGTTCTCCCATTGATCCGCTGTTTCAGACTTTTCTCAGTGTCAATAAAGAGTGTATTGGAACGAGGGGAAGATGGCGGAAGAGTGAGACGCGGACATCACCTTCCTCCCCACAGATACACCAGAAATACATCTACACGTGGAAGAACTCCTACAGAACACCACTGAACGCTGGCAGAAGACCTCAGACTTCCCAAAAGGCAAGAAACCCCCCACGTACTTGGGTAGGGCAAAAGAAAAAACAGAGACAAAAGGCTAGGGACGGGACCTGCACCAGTGGGAGGGAGCTGTGAAGGAGGAAAGGTTTCCACACACTAGGAAGCCCCTTCACGGGCGGAGACTGCGGGTGGCGGAGGGGGGGAGCTACGGCGCCGCAGAGGAGAGCGCAGCAACAGGGGTGCGGAGGGCAAAGCGGGGAGATTCCCGCACAGAGGATCGGTGCCGACCGGCAGCCCGAGAGGCTTGTCTGCTCACCCGCTGGGGTGGGCGGGGCTGGGAGCTGAGGCTTGGGCTTCGGTCGGAGCGCAGGGAGAGGGCTGGGGTTGGCGGCGTGAACACAGCCTGCAGGGGGTTAGTGCGCCACGGCTGGCCGGGAGGGAGTCCGGGAAAAGGTATGGAGCTGCCGAAGAAGCAAGAGAATTTTTCTTCCCTCTTTGTTTCCTGGTGCGCGAGAAGAGGGGATTAAGAGCGCTGCTTAAAGGAGCTCCAGAGATGGGCGTGAGCCACGGCTAAAAGCGCGGACCCCAGAGATGGGGCATGAGACACTAAGGCTGCTGCTGCCGCCACCAAGAAGCCTGTGTGCGAGCACAGGTCACTCTCCACACCCCTCTTCCGGGGAGCCTGTGCAGCCCGCCACTGCCAGGGTCCCGGGATCCAGGGACAACTTCGCCGGGAGAACGCACGGCGTGCCTCAGGCTGGTGCAACGTCATGGTGGCCTCTGCCGCCGCAGGCTCGCCCGGCACTCCGTACGCCTCCCTCCCCCCGGCCTGAGTGAGCCAGAGCCCCCGAATCAGCAGCTCCTTTAGCCCCGTCCTGTCTGAGCGAAAAACAGACGCCCTCCAGCGACCTACACGCAGAGGCGGGGCCAAATCCAAAGCTGAGCTCATATGAAAAAACCATATGATCATCTCATTAGATGCAGAGAAAGCTTTTGACAAAATTCGACACCGATTTATGATAAAAACCCTGCAGAAAGTAGGCATAGAGGGGACTTTCCTCAACATAATAAAGGCCAGATATGACAAAGCCACAGCCAACATTGTCCTCAATGGTGAAAAACTGAAAGCGCTTCCACTAAGATCAGGAACAAGACAAGGTTGCCCACTCTCACCACTCTTATTCAACATAGTTTTGGAAGTTTTAGCCACAGCAATCAGAGAAGAGAAGGAAATAAAAGGAATCCAAATCGGAAAAGAAGAAGTAAAGCTGTCACTGTTTGCAGATGACATGATACTATACATAGAGAATCCTCAAGATGCTACCAGAAAACTACTAGAGCTAATCAATGAATTTGGTAAAGTTGTAGGATACAAAATTAATGCACAGAAATTTGTGGCATTCCTGTACACTAATGATGAAAAATCTGAAAGTGAAATCAAGAAAACACTCCCATTTACCATTGCAACAAAAAGAATAAAATATCTAGGAATAAACCTAGCTAATGAGACAAAAAACCTGTATGCAGAAAATTATAAGACACTGATGAAAGAAATTAAAGATGATACAAACAGATGGAGAGATACACCATGTTGTTGGATTGGAAGAATCAACATTGTGAAAATGACTCTACTACCCAAAGCAATCTACAGATTCAATGCAATTCCTATCAAACTACCACTGGCATTTTCCACAGAACTAGAACAAAAAATTTCACAATTTGTATGGAAACACAAAATACCCCGAATAGCCAAAGCAATCTTGAGAACGAAAAACGGGGCTGGAGGAACCAGGCTTCCTGATTTCAGACTATACTACAAAGCTACAGTAATCAAGACAGTATGGTACTGGCACAAAAACAGAAATATAGATCAATGGAACAGGATAGAAAGCCCAGAGATATACCCACGCACATATGGTCACCTTATCTTTGATAAAGGACTCAAGAATGTACAGTGGAGAAAGGACAGCCTCTTCAATAAGTCGTGCTGGGAAAACTGGACAGCTACATGTAAAAGTATGAGATTAGATCACTCCCTAACACCATACACAAAAATAAGCTCAAAATGGATTAAAGACCTAAATGTAAGGCCAGATACTATCAAACTCTTAGAGGAAAACATAGGCAGAACACTCTATGACATAAATCACAGCAAGATCCTTTTTGACCCACCTCCTAGAGAAATGGAAATAAAAACAAAAATAAAAAAATGGGATCTAATGAAACTTCAAAGCTTTTGCACAGCAAAGGAAACCATAAACAAGACCAAAAGACAACCCTCAGAATGGGAGAAAATATTTGCAAATGATGCAACTGACAAAGGATTAATTTCCAAAATTTACAAGCAGCTCATACAGCTCAATAACAAAAAAACAAAGAACCCAATCCAAAAATGGGCAGAAGACCTAAATAGACAGTTCTCCAAAGAAGATATACAGACTGCCAACAAACACATGAAAGAATGCTCACCATTATTAATCATTAGAGAAATTCAAATCAAAACTACAATGAGATATCATCTCACACCAGTCAGAATGGCCATCATCAAAAAATCTAGAAACAATAAATGCTGGAGAGGGTGTGGAGAAAAGGGAACGCTCTTGCAGTGCTGGTGGGAATGTGAATTGGTACAGCCACTATGGAGAACAGTATGGAGGTTCCTTAAAAAACTACACATAGAACTACCATATGACCCAGCAATCCCACTACTGGGCATATACCCTGAGAAAACCATAATTCAAAAAGAGTTATGTACCAAAATGTTCATTGCAGCTCTATTTACAATAGCCCGGAGATGGAAACAACCTAAGTGTCCATCATCGGATGAATGGATAAAGAAGTTGTGGCCCATATATACAATGGAATATTACTCAGCCATAAAAGAAACGAAATTGAGCTATTTGTAATGAGGTGGATAGACCTAGAGTCTGTCATACAGAGTGAAGTAAGTCAGAAAGAGAAAGACAAATACCGTATGCTAACACATATATATGGAATTTAAGGAAAAAAAAATGTCATGAAGAACCTAGGGGTAAGACAGGAATAAAGACACAGACCTACTAGAGAACAGACTTGAGGATATGGAGAGGGGGAAGGGTAGCTGTGACAAAGCGAGAGAGAGGCATGGACATATATACACTACCAAACGTAAGGTAGATAGCTAGTGGGAAGCAGCCGCATAGCACAGGGAGATCAGCTCAGTGCTTTGTGACCACCTGGAGGGGTGGGATAGGGAGGGTGGGAGGGAGGGAGACGCAAGAGGGAAGAGATATGGGAACATATGTATATGTATAACTGATTCACTTTGTTATAAAGCAGAAACTAGCACACCATTGTAAAGCAATTATACCCCAATAAAGATGTTTAAAAAATAGTGTATTAAACATTCTTTAACTTTTCTCCATCTCTTATGCAAGAATCTGTTTAGGGATACACACGTGGGAGTGGAATTGCTGGGTCCTAGGGTACACACATCTTTACCAAGACCAGCTCTGGCCAAATCGTTCTCTAAAGTCTGTGCCAAATGACAGTTTCCCTGAACAGTGTTCCTGTTGTTTCACATTCTTACTAACTCTTACGGTCAGAGATTTTCATTTTTACCAATCTGATGAGTGTAAATAATATACTTTATTGTTTTAATAGTAATTTCCCTGACTGCTACTAAAGTCAAGCATCTTTTTATATGCTTATTTGCCATTCTGGTTTCCTGTTCTGAGGATTATATTATTGTATATTTTTTCTCATTTTTGAGGTTGTTTATCTTCTAGTGATCTATAGGAGTTCTTTATAATATTTGGTCACTAATATTTTTTCTCTCAGTCTGTGGCTTCTGATTTTTAAATATCTTTTAATTAACAAATCATTTGTTAATTATTTAAAAAAAAATTCTGTTTAATAATGTTTTACATGCCCTTGGATCATAGTTAGTTTCCAGATTTTTTCCCTAAGTGTTTTAAAGTGTTTTCCCCTCCTATTTAACTTCTAATTTATCTGCAATTGAATTTTGTAAATCATGTGGGATAGGGATCTAATTTTATTTGATTTTTTCATATAAATAACCAGTTAGTCTAGCATAAGTTATTGAATGGAATTTTCTATGCTGGGAATTTTTATTAATCCCATATGGGTTTGTTTAGCTTCCTGAAATTAAGGGATCAGGTTATTATCAGTATCTGGGAAAACTTAAGACATTATCTCTTTGAATATTGTCTTTGCTGCATTCTTTTTATTTTCTTTTTCTGGAATTCATAACTATGTTGGACCTTCTAATTCTATCTACCATGTTTTTTAACTTCTGTTTCATATTTTTCACATCCTTCATTCTCTGTCTTGTCTTCTGGTAATTTCCTCAGGTTTAAGTTCCGTCTTATTAATTTTTTTCTGCAGCTGTGTCTAATATGGTGTTTAACATTTCCATTAAGTTTTAATTTCAGAGACTCTTTCATTTATATAACTTGTACTTTATTCTTTTTCAAATCTACCTTATATTTTTTGCAGTGTCTTATTCTTTCATGTGTTCAATTTTTTGTCTTTATTATACTTATTAATACATATATGTCTATTATATGTATACTTGCTTCTTGTCTCTGAAAATTTCGTTATTTGAAGTTCTTCCACCATGTGTTGAGTAGTTTGATTTTCAGTATGGTTGACTTGTTTATTTGTAAATTTTGGATTGTGAGCTCATCTTAAGTGGTGGGAATCTTGTACAATCTCCAGAGCAGTTTTTAACTTCCTCTGCTAAGGAGGTTTCCAGGTTGGCAGGACTTTTTGTTGCTGTGGTGGTTAGCTTTGGGGCTCAGACATCTCCAGACAATGGAACAGGCTCATGATTATACATTTTAGAGAGAGAATGGTTTTTTCCATCCGAAGTCTAGGCCAAGACAAATAGTCTTCCTTTTTTGGATGGCATTTTGTTGTCGTTACCGTTTACTTTTTGCAGGGGGGTAAAACCTTCTGGAATCTCTCTTGACTCAGAAGCCTCAGTTCAATCTCCCTTTCCTCAAAAAGGCTCAAGGTCTTATCATTACTTAGGATTGAGAACCTAACCATTTGGCTGCAAAAACATGTAAAACCCTGTAGAGCTGTCTAATATTACCAGCTTATTCTTATCTTTCTAGTTGAAGTTTCTCAGTCATTTTTGGCCACTGTGTATTTCTCTTGCCTTATTATCTTTAGTTTTATAGAAGTAGCATTTTTAGTTTTTCCCAACTCCAAAACTGCCAGAAAGGGAAGTCTTTCTGCTTAACTCTCAAAGCTTAGGCTATTTAGCTATGAGTCTTGGGTTAGAAAGGGAACGATTTTTTTAAAATTAATTAATTTATTTGTTTATTTTTGGCTGCATTGGGTCTTCATTGCTGCCCGCAGGCTTTCTCTAGTTGTGGGGAGCGGGGGCTACTCTTTGTTGAAGTCTGCGGGCTTCTCATCACGGTGGTTTATCTTATTGCAGAGCACGGGCTCTAGACGCACGGGCTTCAGTAGTTGTGGCAGGCGGGCTTCAATAGTTGTGGCACATGGGCTCAGTAGTTGTGGCTTGCGGGCTCTAGAGCGCAGGCTCAGTAGTTGTGGCGCACGGGCTTAGTTGCTCTGCGGCATGTGGGATCTTCCCGGACCAGGCCTCGAACCCGTGTCCCTGCACTGGCAGGAAGACTCTGAACCACCGCGCCACCAGGGAAGTCCCGAAAGGAAATGATTTTAACAGTAATAGAGCCAATCACAGAGCATAATATATATGTGTTTACTTTAAAAGTTGATAGTGTGCCTTTGCCTGCCTAGAACTGAAGCTACCTAGCATAGACAGTTGCGGTAGTAAAATATCCTAGGAATTGGGATTATGCACTCGAACCTAAAGGATGTTTCAGGCTAATCTCTTCCTTTCTCATCAGTGGTCTTCTTAAAGCATGTGGGTAATTGAAACAATCTGCATTTTGACTGTGAGTGGTCTGCAAATGAAGTGACTGCAAGTTAGAAATAAGACCATGTTGGGTCAGGTTGATCTCGGAGAGGCAGCAGTGAGTGGTGGCGTGAAGGGAGATCTTAATTCCCTGCCCAGGAATTGAACCTGGGGAGCCTGGTTGAAAACTGGGAATCCAGGCCACCACACCCCCTGGCTCTTGCCCCCAGTGAAAAATGCATTTCTCACAGAGGCAAAAACTGTAAAAACAGGTACAAAGTTTATTATTAGAGACACAGCTCAACAGCAAGGGGGAGAGCACACAGAGAAGCTGTTTAGTTAAGACAGAAACAAGGCAGAGATGCTCACCTGGAGAGGAAGGGTGTGGGCATCCTCCCTAATGAGGACGCTCAGTAAAGAGGTGGTTAAATCATTCATATAGGGCAGTTCTTCCAGGTCTTTGTTTACCTTTGGCCACTTATCTGGTTTCTTTTTCTGCACCTGCCCTGCCCTAAGACCCTCCCCAACCTGTGTACACAACTTTTTTCCAAGATGGATTTCAGCCTATGGGATGGCCTTAGCATCACATATTATGGGGTGGTGCCCCCTCCTTTTGACCCCCAAGGAGCATTTCTGCACATATGCAATGTTTCCCTTGCCCCAAGGATGGGAAATGTATGACCTCTTGACCTTTTAATAGGGTTTAGCCCCTCTCTGTTCCTGCCATAAAAATGTCCAGTGTCCGGTTATCTACCCTATTCCTGTTGCTGTTTCTTATATCGAAGTGCAGATATCGAAATATAGAGAGGAGTCCGTTCATAAATATGTAGTCCTGGAGCCCGTTTGTCTCTTGCCTCAGAAAATGTAAACAGGGGGCTGGTAATGAATGTCCGGCCTGGAGCCCATCTTCTTCTCAGTCCAGGTAGTGTGAACAGCAGGCCAGTTGTAAATGTCTAGCCTGCAGCCCATCTATCTCCTGCCTCAAGGTGGTCTTTAATACGTCCGGTGATGGAATGAGATGTTTCTTGATCTTGAGGGCATACCTATTTACTTAGAGTTTCCTTAGAACTGGAAGGACTCTGGGGGGTCACCTGGTCCCACCCCCAATACCTGACTTTACAAATGGGGAATCTGAGTAGCCCATTGTTCTTATTAAGTGGACGTGCATCTTAATGGAGCTCAAAAGGCTCACAGTCTGAATCTGATCTGATCTCTTTTTTGCAGATAATTATGACCCAAGGGAAGACTGTAGATATATCTACAGTTATACATATATGCTCCCTTAGAAACAGAATCCAGTTATTTGTATCAGTTTTCTAGAAAATGAACTTTTCAAGTTCTGCAAGTATGGTTTACTTGGCCGGAGAATGCATATGGACACCAATTTACATCTATTAATTTGGCTGAGAGATTAAAGCAAGAGTACGGTGTGGGTATTGCCCTTCATCTAGCTACACCTCTCCTGAAAGGACACTGCAGTGGATTCTGAAGCAAAGTGTTCTTTTGAGAAGAACTAATCAGAACTGAAAGATAATTCAAATCTTAATAGAAAGTTCCTATGCCTTTAAGTGGTTAAGGGACCTCTAGGTATAAAGATCAACAGGAAGTCTGTTTCAAGGTCACTTGGACCTTGAAGCGAGCTGAAGCGCAAGCAATCTCCACGTGGCTCTTCCCATGGCCCAAAACTATTGTGAGGTGGCTCAGAAATCACAAAGGACACCCTCTGAGTGAAGACAGAACGGCAGATATCCATTACTGCCTTGTTGGGGCATCTCTGACGTCTTCCCTCCAGTCCCTGAGATGTCCATGGGACCCCAACAGTCAAGTGTGATGGAAAATTCTGTGGGATTATTTTGCTTCTCCCATGACTGAGTTGCTTAGCAAGGCTGAGAAGCTGCCATGATCCCTAGAATTCAATTTGTGATTTCTTTGACTCCATAAACCATGAATGAATGAATGATTCATTTAAAAACACTTAATGAGACTCTACTAGACGCTTGGGTTGAAGTGACAGAGGCAATTAAGAAATGGTTCCTGACCTAAAGGAATTCACTGGAGGCAGAGGGTTCCATAAACCATTTCAATATGATATGATGAGAGTAATGTGAATAGAGGAGGGGCACAGATCCAATAGTGGGAGCGTGGGGGAGAGGGTCAGGAAGGGATTCCCAAAGGAAGTGACCTCTGACCTGAGTAAGAAGAGAGTTGCATGCACATTTACCAAGTGAAGTGTCCTCCACCATAAGAGAAAAGCAAAACTCAAGTGCCCTTTGGTTAAGAACACAGCAGGTATGGCTAATTCTTGAGGTACGATGCCCCGTTTGATTATCCTAGTTTTGTTTCGATTATCTTGGTAGCTGAACCTCTACTATTATGTGAAGTTATTTTCAGAAGCAAATGCATATCACCTTCTAAGTAGCTTGGCTGTTTTATATCATCATGGACTCCTAGACAGTGCATGCTCCATCATCCACTGCTGGACCAGGGTTGACTGACTTGCCAGGAGATGCCCTGAGAGGGTGACAATGGACATTTCCTGTTCAGTCTTTCTCTTCTTAGGCTGCACATCTCTGGGAGAGACTTAGAGTGGCTGCAGCCTGAGTCTAAGCCTGGGGTCACTGTGAAACTAAATGACCCTTATAACTGCAGTTATTAGAGCAAAGATATGACCATTTGCTTTGGACTCTATGCAAACAATGAATTGAAATGAAGAAGGGTAGCTTTAGGATGGAGGCATGGAAACAGATGGCAAATTCTTAGAGGTTCCAGGGACAAAGCATTCTCCATCTCCATTCTGATGAATTGATAACTTCCCACAAGAAATTTTCAAAATTCTGAATTTTATCGTTGAAAGGAAACAATTTAATTCAACACGAATTCATTGACTGCTAACTTTTGGACAGTTGCTATAGGGAATGCTGGGTTTACAATGATGAAAAAGACTTGTTTCTGCCCCAGGTTACTTACAATGTAGACGGACTCTTAAACAGATAGCCATAACGCAATGATAGAGTAGATTTGGTTAATTTGTAAAAAGATCATATCCCCGTGATCTTATTACCACTGATTCCCTGACCAGATATGATAAAGTGTAGAGGAGATAGTTAAGCCCTGATTTTTTATCCCAGATATACCCAGAGCTATTTTTCCTTCCATAATTTTGCTTGCAATTCACACCTCCAGATCCCAGTCATAATTAATAATCTATGGAATTGCCCAAATGCATGCAAACTCGCTTCTCTAACTTACAGAATTAGGCTCTGTCTCCAAGGTTCCTCTGTCCCTGGACCCTCAACTCTGCTTCATGTTCTCCATTCCATACCAACATTAATCTTGGGCCATATTTATCTGCAATCCTTGATCTTGTCCAATTCCCTCCATTCAAAAATCATTTACTCAGATTCTGCCATTTATGAACCCCTGTGGATTTCAACAAGTTGTAGCTAAAATAAAAAATGGAAAAAGCACCTATAGGAGTTGCATCCTGGGTGGTTTAGCCCCATAGTGGAAATTGCAAATGAGAGCCAGGATCTTAAAAGAACTGAAGGTGGCAGTAGAGGAATAAACATTCTGTCTGGTCCTGGGACTGAAAAAAGCCAAGTAAGGAATTCTAGCTTCACTCCATTTTCTCTCACCTTTGTATTATTTCTCTTCATGTTTCCATTTCCCTTCTTTTTATCCCTAATTCAGCCATCTATCCTCTCCGATTCTTTTTCTCCAGGTCTTCCCAGTTGTTTTTGAAGGCTTCGTACTGGGAAAGATACCCTCCTCTCCCATCCAGAAATATTAAATCTGCCATCCTTTGCCTTTTCATCCCTTTAAACCTTACTAAATAAATGGACGGACTCTAAGAACATATTCTTTAATGTAAAACATACCAAAACAACACTGGGTGGGTAAAATTCGCAAAGATGTGATTTTAGGCAATTACCTGTAGGATTTTCAGCCAGTGGCTAAACTACGTCAGTGACATTCCCAGGAGGATCTACATCGGGGATCAGCCAACTGTTTCCCAAGGGTCCAATCTGGGCTGCTATTTGTTTTTGTAACTAAAGTTTTACTGGAACAATGCCATGCTCATTTGCTCACCTATAGTCTAGGCATCCTCCTTTTCCTTCCCCACACTGCCACTTCCAGACCTTGCAGGATGGAATGACTGATTGAATGGAAGCAGTACCCACTCATTTACTTGTTTTAGCATCTATTAAAAAAATGACCATCTTGGAGGTTGTAGCTACTGTGCAGCTCAGGTGTTTGCAGGTGTTTAAAGTACACTTTTGAGCTAGCGTGGGAGAAAACCACAGGCCTAGGGGGTCTGCTAGGACCACTGGCTCCTGCTGAAGGCCATCCCTTCTTCACTCCAGGATTCGGTTGTACCTTATACGCGTGCATGGAGACATCTCTCCTTGTACACCTTCAGATTTGAACTTGCATCACACCAGCAAAGTATTTCTAAGTAATCTAGGTCTTTTGGAAGCTCTGGGGTCAAGAATCCTCAAAGACCTTCTGAGGAGTTTTGAAGAATTGGGCCCCTCCTTGACTGTCCTTTGCTCAGAACTGTGATCCCCTGCGTTGGACTCGGACGGTCAAGGCAAAATGTGAGTGGCAAGAGCCTCACCACTTCCTTACTTTTAACTGATGGTGAACCGTAAGCCACTTGGCTCAGCACTGGAAATGCTCACTGAAGCTTTGACAGAAACTCTGAGCAGGCGCCTGGCTTTTCAGGAAACCACGTCTTCTTGGCCAGCCAGTTCTATTCTGGATGTCTGGGATGGGTGAAGTGGCCACCAGCACGTGGCGCAGCTGGGACTCACCTGGTGGATGAAATCATTCATGGTCTCACCTTTGCCTCTGATCTGCTGAGAACCCACGGGCAAGTTACTTCCTGCCGTGGACCTCTCTTCTCATCTGTAAAATAATGGGACTGGCTCAAGAGCTCCTAATGCTCTTTCCCAGCTCCATCACTCCTGGAATGCTGTGGACTTCTTCTTTTTCCAGTACCGGTTGTTCTTGCAGCTCTAAGTGAACGCAGCCCAGCCGCTCCCTTCACTTGAGATAATATTTTTGTTGCAATCTTCCCCAGTCTCCACCCCAGTCTTGTGGTTTTTCTCTTTCATATCATTGTTTTCTTTCTTTCTTTTTTTTTTTTTTGCGCTACGCGGGCCTCTCACTATTGTGGCCTCTCCTGTTGTGGAGCACAGGCTCTGGACGCGCAGGCTCAGCGGCCACGGCTCACGGGCCCAGTCGCTCCGCGGCATGTGGGATCCTCCTGGACCGGGGCATGAACCCGTGTCCCCTGCATCGGCAGGCGGACTCTCAACCACTGCGCCACCAGGGAAGCCCCATATCATTGTTTTCTTATTCATATCTAAGCTGGGTTGGTTTACAAACGTTCTGGAAAAAAATTGAAATCGACTCGGCATACATTTATTGTATGTAAATCTGAGCCACACACTGGGACACAGACAGGAAGAGACAGGGCTCTGTCCCCCAGCCCCGCAGAGCGGGGTAGAAATGGCAGCGAGCTCCTTTCCTGAAGATTCCATCTTAAACACCCCAGGCGCTCATCAACATTCCCTCTCTCTGCCATCCTGATTTTATTTCTGCATTTCCAAAAGGATATAAGGAAGTTACCAGTAGTTATAAATACCAATGGTGGTATTTCATCTGTTTCTTTGATGAAAAGACAATATGTACCTTCTGTCTGGGATTAATGTGGTTGGGCTACTCCCATTTTGCAGAACTGTTATCTTACTGTGACAATATTTTTAAACAATGGCCAAAACGCTAAGTGAAAAGCAGGATGTTCAAAATTCTGAGGACTCAGAGTTGGAAGGAAGGCTGCCCAGGGACCAGTGGACCAGCGGTGGTCTCTGAGAGGAAGGGAGGGAGAAGTCGACTTCGGTGACTTAAAAGGCACCATAGCTCCCTCTAGGGGTGGTAGTTATTCAATTACTTTGCTGACCTGCTGCACTTCCCCTCCGAGAATAAACTCTTATTTAGAACAAAGGAGATCTGCCTATTCCCAACTTTAAGAAAGAACTAGAGGGCTGGGAAATGACAACTTCCCAGGTGTCCACAGTGAGGTTTGTTCTGTGACCTGGGTAATAGGTTCAGAATATCCAATTGTCACGTACTTCACTGAAAGCACAAAAATGCTTCCAAGGAAAAACTTTCAGTGATTTTTGAGTGGGCCTCACCTCTGTTCCTCTCCATTGTCTTAAACCTTAGACAATTGAGAACATTACACTTTACACATTTTATAGTTGCAGTTTTGTTGCTCTTTTTTCTAGTAGGTTTATGGACTGATTATTAATTATTGTTAATATTTATTATTAATAAATGACTATCCAGAAAAATCATATTGACTTCACATAGGATTTGAAAAACACTAGAAAATGTGGTCGCTACTAAAGAATATTCAATTAGAAAAAATAAAAGCCATTTTAGGCAACATCTTTTCTATGTAACTTATCCCATCTATTTTTACCACCAACTCCGAGCTCTCATTTCCTCTCCTGAATTGCTGGCTCTTTGAAAGCAGAACATCCTCGCACAGAGAAGAGTGTAATAAATGCTTGGTTTAGTGCCATGGATTTTAGAAAAGCCCTGTGATATAAGCAATTAAGCCAATCATTGACCTACCTGTCACTCGACAAGAGAGGTCAAGTGACTTGCCCATGGTCGTCCGGCCAAGAAGTGGTAGGGCCTGGATTCAAACTCAGGCAGTTTGGTTTGAGTTCCACCTATATAGTCAGGTGTATGAATTAGTATATACCCCTCCTTTGCCTCTCCCCATTCCCCCACTTTGTCTCCGTTCCCCTTGATAGCTCTGATGTTTACACTGATATCTAAGCGTCCTGCATGTAACCCATTTACTGGAGTTGGGGGGGAGCAGATTTCATTGCTGGCTACTGACCTGGGCATGTGGACTGGGTCGACACTAATGCTGGGCTCCCATTCACTGGCCAGAGCTATTGCATCAGGGGAAGGCAGTAAACCTGAAGGCCATGCTTGCTGAGGAATTTCTGGGAGAGAAATGTCGTCTCTTCTGGAAAAACTTTGAGTAACCACCTTCTTTCTCTGTCCTTAGATATGAATGGAAGTATAGCCCAGGCTGTTGCGAACAGACAACCAGGAGAGCCAGAAGGGAAGCTGACATTGCCAAGGACAGACAGCTGCAGAAGTAAACCTGGTCTTGGATGACATGGAGAAACAACTCCACCTTTAGGGTTCAGTCATGTAAGCCACTGTATCTCTTTTTGATCGTTTAAGCCACTTTGAATGGTTTTATTTGTTTTATTTTTTAGTTACTCAGTGGAAACTATTCATGGCAATAATTTGGGAAGATTCTCTTTCTCAAAAGCTAACTGGTTAGAACTTTGACCAACTATAGTTGTTAAACCTGGAGAGAATTAATTAGATCTCAATATTTAAGAGCTATGTGATCACTGCTGGTTCATGTTATATTTACAATTCTGTATTCAAATAAAACCTAAATGTCAGGTGCTCGAACACGAATGTAAAAATACCAGGACCTGCTGTTGCTGTACTGCAGCTGAACCTAAATTATGCCTCCCTTAGGGAGAATCAGTACTTTTCTTTTAAGCCAAACTCAGATTCTTACATGTACTTCCAAAAGACAAATAATAAATGGCCAAGGAAAATATTTTAAAATTAGGGGAAAAAATGCTACTTGTCTGTTATTAGAGTTGGAAAAATCATCCCTTAAGCTCCTCCTATAGAGGATCTTGTTTCTTCCATAAGTAAAGCCCATTAAATAACTTTTAGAGTGGAAGATTCAGATAGTTGGTGATTACAAAACAAATAATTCAAGGATAAAGACAAATAATCCAAAGATAAAACCAACATCTTGAAGGAGAGTTTCTTTAAGATTTCAATGGTCCCAAACTTTAAACTTGGGGCAGAGCTTCTGTTAGTACTAAGAAAGCCTAGAGAACCAGGTATCTCCAGAACAATGGGAGGGCATGTTGATTCTTCTTGGTTAGGAAACACATAAGTCCCCCTTGTTCCAAAGTCCCTGTTGTGCTTTCTTTTCTCTGACAGAATCAAAAGGCTTAATTCTTTCCTTTCCAGCTTGGAGAGAACCCATTTTTCCTTTACCTCCTGGTACTCTATCCTGAACAGTCCAATAGAATTATAAGATGCTCATTAAAGTTGGGAAGAAAGAATCACTTCCTGCATTTGTTTTCTTTGTATCAGAAAGAGTAGAGGGTCCCAAGCTCTCTAATGTAATGGACGCAGTATCCTGAGCATCCTGCATTTCAATAACTTACTATAAAGAAGAATGGCTTGATTTTCAAGGTCCCTGTACTACATTGAGCTTGAGCTCTGGCTGTGAGCCACTTGCTTCTAAGAGACATAAATAACCACGATTGCCAGGAAGTATAGCAGGTAATCTCTACAAATGCCTGAATAAATTTAAATGAAATACAACCCGAGACTCCGACGATTTAGACTCCTCTGAATACTGTGTTCTCTGTCAGCTGGCAAGATTTTAATTTATTTTATTATTAAATTTTTATGACAAAATGTAACATAACTCATTCATTTTGTCCATTAATCCTCTCTCCTTCAGAAAAATGGCATACATGATGATGACCTATATTAATGTAATTGTCTCCCATGTGTAGTATTATAGTGATAGTCTATAAGTAGTATATGTTTGTAGAAATTAATGTATAAAGCATATAATTACAGAAAAAGGTATAAATCTTTAAAGTTTTTTTTTTCCTGCTCATATATTGAATTAATATTTCAGCCATTTGAGCCACCTAGTGGTAATATCCATGAAACATGATTTTTTATATTGAAAAACGATGTGAAAGATTTAACCGTTTTCAACTTACTAGGAATGAACTAGAGTGAATCATAACCATTATATATAACATTCAGATTTTTGAATTAATGTTTATTTATTGGGAGAAGATTGAATATTGGAAAATAACTTATAAAAACATAATCTTTGCTTATTTTGTTTCTTCTACTAGAAGCCACATAGCCAAGAAAATGAAAATTATAAGAGTAATTGATGAAGGGGAAGTTTTCAATATGTATAACAAAGAAATGGCTGTCAAACATTTAATGGAGTAAAATGACTAACACATTTTAGAACTGATTGTATTCAAATGTAACCTTAGATAAATGATGTTGGGTGTCGTCACGTTTTCCAAATCTGTCTTCCAGCCAATCATCAGTCTTGTGTTTTCTTACTTTCAAAGAACAGAAGGGTAATCACCAAACTGCTCAGTGACCCATTAGAAATACTCCATACTCCGATTACACCAGGGTTAATTGCAGATTTCTTTTACTGGAACTATAGATCAAACTAAGTTCCGTGTTGACTCTGTTCTGGTGTAATAACCTCCAGGAGACCTAAATCACTAAATACCGCTAATTTCACATGTTAGAATCCACATTCATCTTTGCCTTGTTAACTTTTAAGGAGGTTTTCATTTTATTTGTTGATCCAAGAATGTCACATACTTTGGTTTCCTGCTTTCTTAAGTTGCCATATGTCTCTAAAGAGGTTTTTTTTGAAATCAGAGTTAGCACAAAGAAATGATAGATTTCTCCTCTTTGAATTCACCAAGCTTCCTACTTGGTAGGATTGCAAAACTGTCATATGAAACCAGCAGTGAAAATATTCTCTCTTTTTGGCAATCCTGCTTGTCTGAACTCTGACCTCCTCCCATCTCATCTGTGCTTTCATTAGGCGAGCAGAAGACAGGTAGTTTCACAAGTGATTCCCGGAAGGAAAGGTATCTAGGCAAGTTTAGAGGAGTGAAGAGTGTCAGCCTGGGAGTAGATGAGACCTTAACGAGTGATTGAGCAGAATTAAAATGAAATAGGCTTTAAAAGAGGAAACGCTTCCCTGGTCTGTAAGGCACACAGACAGGTCTGCAGGGGAGCGAGGTAACTGAGGGAGGATTCGACAATGAGCATATGGTAGATGTCTATTATTTTGCTTTTTTTTTTTTTTTTCTGGGAATACCATCTTTCTGGACAAATGTGTGGTCATGAGGTTGATGCGTTTCCTAGGCTGGCCAATCAGAGAAACTTCTTAGGCATTTTGAACTGAGGACCAGTGAGAATGCGTCTGAGAGCTCCTCTGGAGTGAATCCTAGGAGACGAGAAGTGTGGTGCTGCCTCCTGCTCTGTGGAGAAGGTTAGTCCAGGAGGGGAGAGGTGGGATCCAAGGTGCAGAAAGGGACAGAGACACCAGACAGAGAGCATGTCTGAGCCAAGCTTCTTGGAGCCAATACACTTCTCCTTTCGCCTCAACTAGTTTGACTTGGGTTTCTGTCACTTGCAACCCAGATAATCCTGATTAATACAGAGCAGAAGCCGCCTGCACACAGCCAAGTGGCTTGTTCAAGTGTCTTGGTGAATGGAACATGCTGAAAAGTGAGGGAAAAGAGTAGGATCAAGTAGATAATGATCAGGGGAGCCCGCCAAGACCCGGTATTGACCAAGGCAGGATACGTGACCTCATGTAATAGCCATAAGGCACTGAGAGAAGGTGTACCCATGTGGGTGTTGGAAGAAGTGCAGAGGGATATGGAATTTTTATAGACCACATGCGTCCTCAATATTCTTTTTCATCATTAAAATGTGTAGCAATACTTTGTGATGACTAACTTTTACCACTGGGAAGTACCAAGATACCTAATAAAACTTTCTAGGGTGGATCTGACGCTAGCTGTATCAATACTGATACCCTATTTGAGTGAAACTATCAAATGTACCCACCTCAGTCCTATCAGGTGACTCACCTATCCTCATCCTCATTCCCACTCTCACTCTTAGTTCATTGGATAAATTCAAATTTGAAAAATGTAATCTTCAGGAAATTACACAAATTCCAAAATGACCTTCAAAAACCCGTGAAAGACTATAGAACAGTAAGTAAACCGATCCGGAGAATATGGGGGAGTAGGACTTTCCTTTGTTCTGGGTGCAATTTATTTATTTTTTGACTGTGCCATGCAGCTTGTGGGACTTTAGTTCCCCGACCAGGGATCAAGCGCGTGCCCCCTGCAGTGGAGTCATGGAGTTCTAACCCCTGGACCTCCAGGAAATTCCCTCTGGGTGCAGTTCCATTCTTTTTTTTATTAAAAAAAATTCTTTTTTAATTGAAGTATAGTTGATTTACAATGTTGTGTTAATTACTGCTGTATAGCAAAGTAATTCAGTTATACACACATATATATATTCTTTTTTTAGATATTCTTTTCCATTATGGTTTATCATTGGACACTGAATATAGGTCTCTGTGCTATACAGTAGGACCTTGTTGCTTATCCATTCTATGTGGAAAAGCTCACATCTGCTGACCCTCACCCTCCTACTCCATCCCTCCCCCAACCCCCTCCCCCTTGGCAACCACCAGTCTGTTCTCTATGTTCGTGATTCCGTGTCTGCTTCATAGATAGGTTCATCTGTGTCACATTTTAGATGCCACATGTAAGTGATATCATATGGTATTTGTCTTTGGGTACAGTTTCAGTGTGGCGTGGTAGACATATGTCAAGGCTAGGGTCTGCTTGTGGTCGGTTTGGTCTTGATTCTCATGCTCCACAGGCTCTTTGAATGAACTTATCTACTCTCACAATTTTAGCTCCCACCATTGTGCTAAGGGCTCCCATATTTATGTCTCTAGTATTGAATTTTTTCTTGAATTCAATATCTAATTGTATATTGAACATTTCTTCTTAAAAGTCCCGTGGAAACCTCAACGTCAGTGCGTCTAACAACTAAACTCTTCCTGAATTCTTCATATTCCCTGGGTCAGAGAGTGGTCTCACAATCTACCTGGTTGCTCAGCCAGAAACCTATGAACCATCAGTGACTCCTTCGTTTTCTGACCTCCCCACATCTTATCAGTCTCCATGATTGTTCCACGCTATCCATTTATTATTTCGAGTGTGGCTTATTTCAACAGCCTCTTAACTTTTCTCCCAGCCTTGAGTTATCCAGCACTGAATATCATCCTCCTTTCTGGGGCTAGCTTTCGAATTTGAAGAATCTCAGAATGTTTAAAAAAACCTTTCATTACTTCCCTTGCCAAAGGACTGTACATTCTTCTGTATGGCTTTCTTTCCCTCCAACATGACCTTTAGCCGGTCCCTTCCTACCTCTCTACTTTCCAGCCACGTGAATTGCTCCCTGAATGAGCTGTGCTCCTTTTTGCCTTGGTGCACACACAGCTCCTTCTATGAATACCGTCCCCATCGTTCCAGCTTGCAGTTTCACATTTAAGCTTTTTTGGCCATGCGGGATCTTAGTTCCCTGATCAGGGATCGAACCTGCACTCCCTACAGTGGAAGCTTGGAGTCTTCACCACTGGACCACCAGGGAAGTCCCAGGTACTCTGTCCTTGAGAAAGCCTTTCCTAACCTTCCTACTCTGTGCGTCTATGTCTTCCCAAATGTGCTGTCAACTCCTTGAAGCTAAAACCAGCACCCGGATACTGGATGAATAAACAAAGAGAGTCTTTTAGTCAACCCATCCGTTCAGAGATGAATCAAACCATGCACCATTTATTCATTACCCCGTTTGGAGTTTACACGCTGGGCAGCATCAATTCGGAAACAATAAGAAAAACGAAGGTGGCAGTGCTGTATTAGTGTTGATAAAAGACACTGCAAAGGAGGAGCCATTATCTGCCCGCTTGTAGCAGAACAGATCGGTGGGTGAGAGAAATGAAAGATGGTAACAGAAACTGACATAAGCTAGGGTGGGAGGAGCAAGGCAGTCATCTCATTCTGATAGAGTGATTCCTGGGTGGAGACTCTGCTCCATTGTGAACTTTAAGCAGCTGTAACAAACACCGGCAGATGTCTAAATGGGCAACTTTAAAAGCCTTTGATTGTCCAAAAAAGACTGGAAAAGGATTTTCCAGGCTCAAGAGAAGAGGAGCTGTCTGGGATCTTATGAGGACTCAAGTGGAAGAGTGGATACAATTTGGATTTTTATGCACTCAATTCAAAGTAGTTGGCCAGGTGCCTGTTTCCAGTCTGTTTCCTGTTTTTGTCTCTATTTAGGCTGTTTCTCTCTTGATAACAGTTAGCAATTAGCTATCAAAGTAGCATTTGCCTTTCTGTGTAGGTCAACTAAATTAATCTCAGGATCTCTGTCTCTTTCCTCTTGGGACCCGGACCCAGCTGAATTAGCTGCTGGAGACACCCTGGTCATTATTCTCCACAAAGGGGAGCTAGAGACACACTCCAGGGACATAAAAAGGGATGCAGCGTACTGGTCAAATCAGAAAATTTCAGCAACATTTATTTAGTACCGACTCAGAAGTTGCTCCAGAATTTCTACGAAAAAGGGAATTAGGGGCAGAATTCATTTGAAAAGGGAAATGAGTAGGGGTTGATGGAGATATGGAGATGATGGAATGGTCGGGTGAGGCTAGATCCCTCCTAAGCTCCGTGAGCCCCGTTCTTGTGTTGCCATGGTAACTATTTTCTTACTACATTGTGCTGGTCGTAGTGGGAGATGGGGGGAAAAAACACAACTAGATTAAAATGAACCCTGCCCTCGAGCAAATCAGAGTTTGGCCAGGGCAGATAGAAAAACT
Organism: Delphinus delphis; assembly: GCF_949987515.2. Lineage (NCBI taxonomy): Eukaryota > Metazoa > Chordata > Mammalia > Artiodactyla > Delphinidae > Delphinus > Delphinus delphis. Next base: position 166,236,646 of record NC_082684.1, read on the forward strand.
AACAGGTTTAAGAGTCTATTAATCAACCTAGAACAACTTTCTGAAGACAGCTGAAGTACAGGAAAACCCTACTGTAACTTGACAAATGAGGGTACCAAAGTTCCGATAGTGTACATATGGAGTCAACAGGATCGTGAGATAAATCAAGTAACGAGGTGAGCCTCTGCAGCTGGTGGACCACGCCATTTAAATTCTTCCTGGTCCCACATGCCATTTGGTGCCACTCTGGTTAAATATCAATGAGGAAGATTCTGGGTCCTGGGTCTGGCTGGACTTTCAGGACAGCAGCAGGGATTCCAGAAATCTCTAGGTCACTTGATGCCCACTTCTTCAGCCCGGTGTGAGGGAAATTGGCCTGACAGATTATTGGGGGTGTGGCGATGCTACCTTTGTACCCTTATTTTCTGTGGCACAGTTTCTCCACCCAGTCTTGCCCTTGATCGCATGTGTCTCCCCTCCAGAAGATGAGAACTTTGCCTGCCCTGCCCCACTCAAAAAGCAAGGCTGAACACGGATGAAGATACTTGCCAATGTCCAGCTGCATTGTATCTGAATTTACATTATCATGGGATTTTAAAAAATATTTCTTGGACTTTATTTATTTTTATTTTTTTGGAGTGTAATTGCTTTACAATGGTGTGTTAGTTTCTGCTTTATAACAAAGTGAATCAGTTATACATATCCATATGTTCCCATATCTCTTCCCTCTTGCGTCGCCCTCCCTCCCATATCATGGGGTTTTTAGGTATTAATGTTCTCTTTGAGTTGAAAGAAATCAGAGTACTGTCCTTAGGAGAAAAAATTAAGATATAATTATTGTACAAGGTGGATATGTGTGAATAATAATAACTAAGGATTATTGAATCTTTACTATATCCCAGGCATTGTTCCGAACAATTAATTTGCGTTATCTTATTTATTCCTCAGAGAGGCCCAGTGAAGCCTGTACTATTATTATCTCCACTTTAGAAATGTGGAAATTTAGGTATAGAAAGATAATTTGCCCCAAAGCACGTAGCTACCAAGTGACAAGTCTGGAGATATAAACTCAGCCAGTCTACTCTGGAGACCATTTTTTAACCACAATGTTATTTTGCAATGAAAGAGTATAGGTTGCCATTTTTTGGTTTTGTTTTAAAATTGCTCAGATTCACAGCTGGACCATAATAATTAAAATCTCAGTAGCTAGCTTTGTTCTAAGTGAAAAGAATTTCATTAGGGTAAGAAAACCCTGCAAACACTTAGAATTTTGATTTCTCTTTCCAAAGAAATTCTGATTTGATTTTTACTCCTAGCTTTTTTTTTTTTTTTGGCCGCGCCATGCAGCATGTGGGATCTTAGCTCCCTGACCAGGGATCAAACCCGTGCCCCCTGCATTGGAAGCACAAGTCTTAACCACTGGACCACCAGGAAGTCCCTCTATTCCTAGCTTCTTATCTTTTCCCAGAAGCATTCTGCAACCTTACTTGTTTTTTCTTTCCCTAGAATTTTCCCTTTTTCTCTCTCTTAATTTCTTCCTCTTTCCACTTAAATATGCCCATGTCTGTTGCATCCTGGGGAAAAATCCATAGAATAATCTACTGGCGGCTGTACCTATTTCCTCTAGTTTTTTGTTTAAAGACCCAAGTCTCCCTTCCATTCCCACTTCTACTCCATTCCCTCAAGTTTATCTCTTGAAGACCCAGGTAATCTCTGTGAAGATAGAAGGCACTTGTCATTTGCATTGCTTCTGGCTCTTTTATCTTCCCTAATACCATGAAATCCAGCTCTTCTGCTTCTTTTTTCCTGTTCTTTTTTTCATCTCTCATCATCCTCCTACCTACTTTACATTTCTCCAAAGCTCATTTTTCCGAACTTGGCTGTTCTTTTGATGTGTTCTTCCCTTTGGAAAGGTCATTCATTTTCAAAGTTTATCTGTCTATACCTTAGTAATTTCCTCTTACCCAAATGTCAGTATTTATTTCCAAGTGCTTCCTGTAAATTTCCATCTAAGTATTCTATTGTCACCATTAAGCTCAAAGTGGATAAATTTTAGTTCATAATCAATATTCCCTATGTGAATTCTTGTGATAATAATGGAAAATGCCTAAGCAGCATATACACGAAGGCTGGCACCATGCTAAGCACTTTTTTTTTTTTTTTTGTGGTACATGGGCCTCTCACTGTTGTGGTCTCTCCCGTCGCGGAGCACAGGCTCCGGATGCGCAGGCTCAGCGGCCATGGCTCATGGGCCCAGCCGCTCCACAGCATGTGGGATCTTCCCAGACCAGGGCACAAACCCGCGTCCCCTGCATTGGCAGGCGGACTCTCAACCAGTGCACCACCAGGGAGTCCAGCACTTTTTATGTATTAACTCATTTAGTCCTTAAAGGAATTATTATCCTATTTTACGGATGAAGGAACTCGGGCCTAGAGATGTGAAGCCATGTGCCCCCAGTTGACATCACACAGCTACAAAGTAGAGGAACCAAGGTTCACCCAGGCAGTGTTGTTCTAAGAGCCTTTACTCCTAACCACTGCTCTATATTTCTATGCTATGTTTTCCAAGTCCCCACACTCAAAAGTGTATTCAACAGCCTTCTTTTTTCTTCCAGCCCAATTCATGACTTCTTTACTTTTCTTTCCAAATGTTTTTGGTGTTTACATCCGTCAGGGGCTGCAGAGACACAAATGGCCCATTAAAAAAAAAAAGACATTGAGATAAAATTAAAGAAACCATAAAGGGATGGGAAAGCTCCCAGGTGCTAATACCATTGGGGTGCTCTTATCACCCGTAGTCTTGAAAAGGAGTAAACAATGTTATGGGAGTCCAGAGAGAGCTGTATCTAATGAAGGGGGACCACCCACCAGTTCCTAGAGAAATGCAACCGTTGCTAAATTCTCATGAGGAATGGGATGGGGTGGGGTCGTGTGTGTGGGGAATAAATACCCCAACTTTTTTCTCCTTGTGTGGCTTCCAGTTTCCCACTTGTGCTTCATTACCTCATGCCTGGATCATTATCGCTGTCCCCTGAGTGACCTGTCTTCATTCCTGTCCACTCTGTCCTGCTGTCCGATCAGCAGACTGCTCTCTCTAAGGTACCCCTCCATTTTTCTTCTCATCACCTTCAAAGGCTTGTCATTGCTCTTCAGCCTAGTGTTGACAGTCCTCCAAATCCTGAGTCTAATCCTTTTCTCAGATGTTATCTTCTGCAGCTCTCCTAGCCGTGCGCTCCCCTTGGCCTTATTGCTGTCCTCCTTTCTACAAACATGCCATTCTCATCCCTGCATCAAATGCGTTAGCTCATATCCCTTCATATGCTGGAAATACCTTTGGTCTTCTATCCAAATGCTATATGTCTTTCAAGGCCCATCCCTTCTGGAAAAACTTCTCTGACCACTCCTACATACACGGGCCCCTCTGTCTTCCCAAGTTTCTGATGAATTGTGGGTAACACCTTACCAATTGGGTCTTCATTGTTTCTATTGGTTTCATAAACATGTCCCTTGTCTCCCCTAAATGAGGGTGAGGATTCCAAGGGTGTGGTTGATGGTTTGTTGGTGTGATGCTCATTTTCGCAGGTGTAATAGTTTGAAGGGGTACAATTCAAGCAGTGGAGGTCAGGGGTGGGGGACAGTTAACATGCCAGTACAAAGTGATCTATGGTCTAAGTCCCTTACTGTAAAGTCAAGGCAACCCCACCCTTCAATTTCCTCCCTCTCCTGGCCAAGTTCCAGGTGCTCTCCTTTGTTGCCAGAAGCACTTCAGGTCAAGTGCCCAAGGTCATCTCCACTGTGCTCCACCTTTGCTACTGTAGGCTGTGGGTTGGGATTGATCGGTGTTCTGTAGGCATCTTTCAACGTTCATTTCTACGTGGGGATTGTTCCTTTCTCTGTGGTTGGTGTTCTTCTCACTCTTTGTCGTGTAAGCTATCCTATTTGCCAAGAGTTGCCTTTGGAATGAGATTATTTGGTTCACTTCCCTGGAGAATTCTAGTCAACTGACCCCTAGCTAGTGTTTCTGGCTTAAGTTGATCCATGTCAACTGTTCCCTCATGTAGGGCAATGCCTGGGAGATGACCTTCTTTTCTCTTCTTTGCTCAAGAATCTCGGCGCTGAAGGTTCTGTGAGCTCTGCCCAGCTGAGAACACTTTATGGAACCCTCTGTAACACGCTTGCACAGACCTGAGCTCCCCTGGCCAGCATGATGACTTATTCTCACAGGACGCTTCCCATCTGTCATCTACTCTGAGGTCTACAAGTTGATTTTTTTCTCCTTCCTTTTCCCAATCTCATACTTTAAGACTCTAGAGTCTCCTTTACTGATACTAAGAAGGCTTGAAACTTGACCTTTTGACAGCTAAGTAGAGGCAGGATGAGCTACTGAACATAAATGGACTTATTCCATTGATAATTTGGATGGTTTCTCTGGCCTTATGTCTGGAAGCCTTTTTCATCTTTTTGTATTTTTCCACCCTGTCTTTTTCAATGAGTGTTTCTTTTTTTTATTTTTTATAAAGCAGATTCTTATTAGTTATCTATTTTATACATATTAGTGTATATACGTCAATCCCGATCTCCCAATTCATCCCACCACCACCACCACCCCACCACTTTCCCCCCTTGGTGTCCATACATTTGTTCTCTACATCAATGAGTGATTCTTAAGATGATAGGTTCACCAAGAGCTTAATCTGAACTGGAGGAATTTACAAAACCAATCCTTAGAAAGGCCAAAGGGTTTCAGAGGGAGGGAGAATTTGCATAGTGAAATCTATTATAATGGCTATCTTGGGGTCTCCTGAATTAAGTATGCACAGTTTAAAAAGCTAATAATTCTCTGTGCCCATTAATTCTGGAGCAAAGAAATGTAACACTCATCCTTTTCTAGGCTACTGTAGTTTGTAATTAAGTGATGAAATGTACTCTTCTCCAAATCAGCAGCAGTTAGTTATCTAGATGTTTCTTTCTATCAAGTAAAAGCTATGTGGCTTTTTTAGAGATGACTGCAGAAATGAAAAACATCACCAGACTAGGTAAATCAAGACAGGGAATGGAGGAAAAAAAGAACCATTTAAAAAAGCAATTGAGGGACTTCCCTGGTGGTCCAGTGGTTAAGACTTCACCTTCCAATGCAGGGGGTGCGGATTTGATCCCTGGTCAGGGAGCTAAGATCCCACATGCCTCGCAGCCAAAAAACCAAAACATAAAACAGAAAAAATTCAATAAAGACTTTAAAAATGGTCCACATCAAAAAAAAAAATCTTAAAAAAAAAAAGCAATTGAGTTCATACAAGAACATTCCTACTAAAGATTTTGACATCATGAAGGAACATATTTATCTGTCTATCTCAACTGTTGTAAAATTGTATGATGTGAAAGAGGAAGGCAGAGCTAGATGAGAACAGAGAAGGGGGCTGGGGAAAAATCCTTTGACAAACCCAAAGACCTTCTTTCGTTGAAATGGAAAAGAAAAAAACCCAGAAGTTGAACTTGGTGGGTTTGAGGGCTTGCAAATGCAACCAGCTGAAACTTTGTAAACATTTAGCATAAAACTCATTTTTAATCTCATAAACTTAATTTTTTCCCCTAGCATATGTGATGCATAAAAAGGAAATAAAACTTTAGTAAATTGAGCCTTACTTGTGCTTTATAAAAAAGAAATTGAATTGCTCTAATGGCAGCTGCAGCTGGCTTTCAGCTTCGAACAACCAGTGTAAATCTAGTTTTTAGTGCTTGATTTAGTAAACACTCAGCTGCAAACAGGCTTCGAAAACAACTCTGAATGCAGAGTTTTCCGTAAAGGCAGTTATGTAACCTCTGTGTGTTATGCCTTTAAAATATGTGAAGAATAGCAGAATCCCTGGTTGAGATATCTTACAATTATCCTTTACTCTATATTTATTATTATTTTTTAAAAAATTAATTGATTGAGTTTTGGCTGCGTTGAGTCTTTGTTGCTGCACGCGGGCTTTCTCTAGTCGTGGCAATTGGGGGCTACTCTTCCTTGCGGTGCGCAGGCTTCTCTTGTTGCAGAGCACGGGCTCTAGGCGTGCGGGCTTCAGTAGTTGCAGCATGCAGCCTCAGTAGTTGTGGCTTGCGGGCTCTGGAGCACAGGCTCAGTAGCTGTGGCACATGGGCTCTAGAGCGCAGGCTCGGTAGTTGTGGTGCACGGGCCTAGTTGCTCTGCAGCATGTGGGATCTTCCCGGACCAGGGCTCGAACACGTGTCCCCTGCATTGACAGGCGGATTCTTAACCACTGCGCCACCAGGGAAGCCCTACTCTATATTTAAATTTGCATGGACTTTGCTACTCACTATACATAGAGCTGGCACAAATGGATTCTCATAGGCCATAAATTTAAATGTATGTGTAATACTCATAAAAATTTTAAAAAGGTAGAGTACTAATATCCAGCTCAGAAGCCAGAGTTGAGTTTGACTTGTATCTGCAAGTGGTCGTCACAGCTTGTTTTTGGTTCTGTCCTTCTCTGAGCTTTATTATGCTCCCCATACATTGAGGAGCTACAAGAAATCCTTGTTCATATTCTGTTTAGCAGAGACTGCACGTGCTCAGCTTGCAATTTTTGCTAAAAATAGGGAGAAAAATCTTGTTCCTGATGAACAAGATGAAACATCCAACTGATTTTAAATTGACACACAAATAACTTATGATTCGAATGCCGGTTTATCCTAAATGCTTCTCAGTGACCTGAACTGCACAGGAAAATTTTGGGTTTTGGTTGTTGTCGTTTTTTTTCAATCACTCTATATAGTCACAAAATGAGAGTTGGCCCCTTATGATGTTCCTGCTAAAGGAATCTTTTAAAATAATTCTGGCTAGGATGGCCCGGGAACAATATGGAATTAGGATAAATCCGTGCCTCTTCCTCTCTTAACCATCTTCCAATAGCTCAGGCTTATTTTCAGCTGACTGCCAACCAGTCCTGCTGAAGGATAAGTAGTAAGGTACTTACTCTCTTTTTCAGGGACATTTCCAATTTTAGAAGAGAACCTTGAATGTGGAAAAGTCCTAAGACCCCAAATTTGTGCTGTTTGCAGGACAAGTTCTGGGGTTGATCTCCTGAGCAGAGGGCAGTTTTTTCTTAGGCCAGGTCTGGATGCAGTGGCTGGACTTTGGAGAAGTAAATTCACACACACCCTCTATCTTTTTTCCCCACCATCTGGTTGTTCGGCTGCCAGCAATTGGAGCTTATTAAACTCCATGAAATGTGAAAACAAGGCTGCTGTACAGCGTGGTAGGTGAAGAGAGTCACAAGCAGATGAATCTACTCGTGGCTCTGCTTTGACCAGCTGAGTGACCTTAGGGAAGTCACTTAACCTCTCTGAGCTTCTGTCTGGCCTACCTTTCAGAGCTGTTGCAAGATCAAATAAAAACATGAGAAAGCACTTTGAAAACTGTGAAGTACTTACAATTCCAAGGGGCTTTGAATATTCAAGGCAGTGCAGGTTACATATATAGTGGAGAGTATCTTCTTTCCTAGGAGAGGGTAATTATTCCCTATACCACTGAGTTTCAGAGAAATAATATGAGCAAGTAACAGATCCTGTTCTGCCTGTGGATGAAAATCTGGATCCTGGAGAAGATTAGATCACTGACTATGCAAACAATTAAAACGGGTGAAAGCACCACAGAAATACAAATGAAAATATTTAAGGTGAAAAGAGTTGGGTTATTCCAGGTGTAATCTGTATTATACCCCTACCCAGGCAGGGGTTCAAAAAATATCATGTCTCTTTTTAATATTCAGATTAATCACTTGAGAGCCTACCTGTTTATACTGGAAGTTCAGCATTTTTCTTTTCTTTATTTTCATTTTTAAATTAAATTTTAAATCAAAGCTTTGCAGGCATGTAGTTTAAAATGGCAAATAGTAGTAAAAGATCTATTACAAAATTTGTTTCCTGACTCAACCCATCTCACTTCTTCTGGTCCCAGTCCCCAAAGGCAATGACTTTCAACTCTTTTTTTTTCTTTTTTTAAAATTTTTGGCCACATTGCAAGGCTTGCGGGATCTTTGTTCCCGGACCAGGGATGGAGTCTGCGCCCTCAGCAGTGAAAGTGCAGAGTTCTAACCACTGGACTACCAGGGAATTCCCATGGGAGGAAAATTCAACTCTTTTAAAGCCCCTCTGGGGGCTTCCCTGGTGGCGCAGTGGTTAAGAATCACCTGCCAATGCAGGGGACATGGGTTCGAGCCCTGGTCCGGGAAGATCCCACATGCCGCAGAGCAACAAAGCTTGTGCGCCACAACTACTGAGCCTGAGCTCTAGAGCCCACGAGCCACAACTACTGAGCCTGCATGCTGCAACTACGGAAACATGTGCGCCTAGAGCCCGTGCTCCACAACAGGAGAAGCCACCACAGTGAGAAGCCCGCACACCGCAACGAAGGATAGCCCCCACTTGCCACAACCAGAGAAAGCGCACGTGCAGCAAGGAAGACCCAATGTGGCCAAAACATAAATAAATAAATAAATAAAGCTCCTCTGGCCTTTACACATCTCCAAAGCTCTAAAAACTATGCATATATTGCTATCTCTTTATTTGTCCATTTTAGATGTTATCTATTAAATTATCATGAAAGATATAGCTACCTCTTTATTCTGTCATCATTTTGTTCCTCCTTTCTTATCTTCCCAGTATAGTTCTACTACTCATTTTGGTTAAATTAGTATGATGATTGTTCTAATATTCTTTATAACTGAGCATCTCTGTGTATGTGGTTATTTTTCCTTCCTTTATATTTTTCATAAAGTTAAGAATCCCTTTTTGTTCATTTGCTGAATTTTCTTTGTATTTATTTTTATTTCCATTTCTTCTAATGACCTTTTAGTAAAACTTTCCACAAAGTTTATCACAACAGCTAATCTATCAGTTCTTATATATACATTTTTGAGACATTGTCCCTAGAGATCTTCCTAGGCTGGCTGGACAGTAATCATCTTTGATTACTTTTGGGCCCATTCCAGGACTGGGTGGGCTTTCTGAACTCATCTTGTTTTTTGTTTCTCTTTGTGGATATTATAGCAGAGGAAATCAGGGTGGCAGCCATTGCCATGCCATTCTCTTGAATCACATTATTTCATTCATCTGTATACCTGGTGCCCAGTTATTATTAGGACTTTTTCTTCACTATCATCTTGAAAATTCCCCTTTTTCTCTCACCTGTTCTGAATCACCTCTTCCCTGAATCCTACATATTCCTTCTCCTTTTACTCCCTCACCTGGTGAAGGCATCTTCAATAGCTTCCTGAGAAAGTGTACAGAAAAGCAAGTTTTTTGAGACCTTACATTTCTAAGAGTGTTTTAATTTTACCTTATCTATAATTTATGGCTGAGTATTGAATTCTAAGTTAGAAATAATTTTCCTTTAGAATTTTGAAGACATTATTTTATCGTCTTCTGGATTCCAGTGTTGGTCTTGTAAAGTACAAAGCCATTCTGAATCCTGACACTCTGAATATGGCCATTTTTTCCTCTCTCTCTAACTTGCAGGAGGTTTTCTTGGTCCACACTACAGGCAGACCTCGTTTTATTGTGCTTCACTTTATTGTGGTTTGCAGATACAAATTGAAGGTTTCTGGCAACCCTGCATCGAGCAAGTCTCTTGGCACCATTTTTCCAGCAGCATTTGCTCACTTCACGTCTCCTGTCACATTTTGGTAATTCTCGCGATATTTCAATTTTTTTCATTATTATTGTATTTCTTATGGTGAGCTGTGATCAGTGGTCTGTAATGTTACTATGGCAAAAAGATTACAACTCACTGAAGGCTCAGATAATGGTTGGTATTTTTTAGCAACAAATTTTTTTTTTGTTTTTGCGGTACGCGGGCCTCTCACTGTTGCGGCCTCTCCCGTTGCGGAGCACAGGCTCCGGACGCGCAGGCCCAGCAGCCACGGCTCACGGGCCCAGCCGCTCCGCGGCACGTGGGATCCTCCCGGACCGGGGCACGAACCCGCCTCCCCTAGCATCGGCAGGCAGACTCTCAACCACTGCGCCACCAGGGAAGCCCCTCAACAAAGTATTTTTAAATTAAGGTATGTACATGGTTTTTTAGACATAATGCTATTGCACACTTAACAGACTATAATACAGTGTAAACATAACTTTCCCAGTACATGTGTACTGGGAAAGCAAAAATTTCGAGTGACTTGCTTTATTATGATATTCACTTTGTTGTGGTGGTCTGGAACCAAAGCCACAGTATCTCTGAGGTATGCCTGTATTCGGAATTGCTGTGCTTTACGGTGGGTCAGTTTCTTCCACCGTCTTGGCTACTTAGTCAGCCTTTCAATCTGGAAACTGATGCCTTTTAGTTCTAAAAAATTTTGCTTATGATTTCCTCTCCCTTGTTGTCTCTGTTTTTTCTGATAATTTGATAATTCTGATGCCAGACTTCCTGGAATTGTTTCTTAATTTTCTTATTTCTTTAGTTGTCCTTCTATTTATCTTTTCCCCCAGTTTTCTGGGTCTTGTAATCCTTATATTAAAACTTTTATTTATGTTATCATTTTTTTATAATTTCAAGAAAACTTTTTGTTTTCTGAGTGCTCCTTTTTGGAGGATTCTGTTCTTGCTTCTGGAATGCAATATTTTCCTTGTGCCTCTGAGGATACTAATTACAATTGTTTTAAAAGCATTCTGCTCCTTGCATTGTTTGTTTCCTCCAAGTTGGTTTTTTGTTTTGTTTTGTTTTCTGTTTGCTCTGATCTTTATCTTCCACATTAGAGAGTTTTCTCATACGTCTGGCAGCCCTTATTTGTCTTCTCATGATCGGGATTAGAGAACTAAAACTCTGATTAGAATCTCTGCAAATGTGGCTTGTTCATTTTGATCTTCATTGTGGGGTCATCTTCACTTGGGTCATTTGGAGGGAGGCGCTCCATGTTAATATTTTGAAACATTTCTCTTTTTCTCTGTTACTGTTTTGCTAGTCTTAACAAAATTTTTGCTGAAATTTCAGGATCAACATAGTAGCATGCACTACAGTATCTTATAATGCTGTGACTTTGAATAACTTTTGTTGTTAAATAAGACATTTGTGAATCTTGTTTCTTTTGTCTTTTACTGACCTTGTAAGCAACTTAACTATAAAGTACAGCTTATTACATAGTGCATTTTGGGATTATTCTTTCTGAAAAAGAGATTTTTCCATTGCAAATAGGAAAAACAATGTCTTTTAAAAAAAAGAAGTATTTCCCAGTCTCCTTACTTTGACACACATGATTTTCATCAGCTGCTCTTCTCTTCTTGGCAGCAACCATTTGGAAAATGACAGACTCACACCATCATCATCCCTTCTCCCCACCATCTGCCTTCTCTCCAAGCCAATAGACAGTATACCTCTTCCTGCAAGGCAAATCCAATCAGTGCTTATCCTCCAACGGTCAGACCCTACTAGTGGCACATCCATCAGCAGCACAAGAGTTGCAGATGTCATAGGATGGAACCAAGCTGAGATAGATGCCTTGTCTCCCTAGCTGTTAAGGAAGAGGATTTGTGATATTAAGCTTTGGGCTGTCCTGCCTTCCTGAGCCTCCCTTTCCTCATCTTTAAGATGGGGATAATATCGCTAATTTTCAGGGTGGTCAAGAGCATTAAAACACATTATTAGGCTGGAGGCTGCTCAGAACTGCTTTAGAGCAATTTTAGCATCTGGGCCTTTTAAAGGAGGTTTTTGCGGGCCCTGAAGCATGCTTACTCTGCAGAAGGATGCAGGTGCTGCCCACTGCCCTAAGATGTGGATTCTAAGACATATATTGTTTCAACAATTACTCACTTCAAGGTATTTCTTTATGAGGTTATTTTGTTACTCATAAAAATTTCATTGCAGAAAAGAAAGCCAGGTAATGAGAAATAATTGCATAATTCCTAGTGGTGTTGTAAGGAACAAATAGGACCAAACTGCCATGTTCATTCTCTTCTCCCTTTTCAGCCAAGCATTCTGTCTGATGGACCCCAGTGAGTGGTTTTTAGCAGTTCATACTACGAGTAGACTGATATACATTAAGTATGTCTATTTGGTGGGAAATTCAGGCCCCCATCTGGGGAAGTGATGCCATAGCATGAAAAGACCATGAATTCTAGAGCCAGTTTGGCCTGGGTTGGAGTTCTATTTCTGTCCCTGCCTTTTTGACTTGTGTGAGTCACTTATCCGGACTACAGTTTCCTTGTCTGTGAGATGGGGTTGATGATACTTTGCAGTGTTGATGTGAAATTGTCATCATGAAGTATCTGGTGCATAGTTGGTGCTTAACAAATATTAGTTCCCTTTTTTCTTCATTCTGTTATAAAATAGTTTTTTGTTTTATTGTATTTATTTTATAACATTATATATATTTAAATGTGTATATTTATTACAATATCAAATAACTGTTGTCATTAATTTCTGTATTTCCTTGTGGACTTTTGACACATTGGCCTGAGTTAATCTTTCGAGCAGGGTACAAATTACAGGCATCCATGGGGTTATTACCACTGTTACTCAAAACGGTTGCCCACTGACCATGAGGTGAGCACTACATGGGGACAGATAGCCTTGGGCTCTCTTTCCTTGTCTGCCACTGCCATTTCTCAGTGACCCCCAAAGTCATCACTATAACAACAGGACGTCTCTCCTATGAATGGCCTTTTCCTACCCTGGGATGAGATGAGCACAAAGGAATATGTATCGTATTAGTTACGAATGCATGCGTGTTAAATTCTCTTTCCTAAGATAATATTTGTGTACTTAGTGCTTTAGTTGAAATGAACCTAATAGTCCTTCCAGCAGCATTCATTTTATTATTCCATCTCTCTATGTATTTGTATTATCTATGATTCTCTCAACATACTTTTGTTCCTAACGTCAGATAATTATCTGCATTCTTTTTGGGGGAGGGTGAGGAGAGGATTTCAATCAGCTTTGAACTTGCTAGGAACCATGTATGTTGCATGTCTAATTATTTGAGCTTTTAAATGAGATGTTTTATTAAAATCCAGATATATTGCATCCGTAGGACCCCCCCTAGCCACAGGAACTGCAGGTAACTTGCCATGCATTTATCCAACAGTCCCAGGGTGGATGGGCAATATATTTATAAGGAATCTGTTAAATCGCAATTTTTTTTTTTTTTTTTTTGGCTGTGCCGAGCAGCTGGCGGGATCTTAGTTCCCCATCCAGGGATTGAACCTGGGCCCTCAGCAGTGAGAGCATGGAGTCCTAACCACTGGACCACCAGGGAATTTCCCACAATTTGAATTTTTAAGTAGACCCCCAAATATATTCTTAATGTCTGCTAAAGACTTCTGCCACAGATTTTTTTTTTTTTTAAGAACAGTTATAGGGTATTTGAGAGAGTATCTAGTCCAGCTTTTTCTTAAAGACGCCATGGATTCTCAAAGGGCAAAAAGAGAGAGGTCACAAAATGCCGTACAAAATGCCACTGTGTGTGTGTTTGTGTGTTGTGTGTCCAGCACCGTATGGGCTGCATTTACAAGCGTAGTGTTAGACTCTCCCCAGGCCTTGCTGGGAACAGGGTCTGCCAGGAGCAAGGGAAGGACAAGTGCCTGAGCCGCAGACCACTTCTTTCTAGTCTTTATGACTATCCCTTGTGTACAGTTCTCAGTAACTCCCTACTGGTTGGCAACTGTTAGGCTTAGAAACAACACAGTAACCATCAATTAATAAATTACTTAAATACGTGTAAGAAAATGTGTGGAGTACAGAAATAGAATAAGGTTAGAAGCATGGGCTTCAGAGTTAGAAAGACAGATTTCAGCCACATCACTTACCAGCTCTGGAGGGTCCTGTATAAGTTTTTTATCTTCAGTTTCAAACCTAAAAAAAATGGAGATAATAATAGTTCTCAATTTATAGTATAATGAAGATCAAATGAAATAATGAGTGTATGTTACTTAACATAGTCTCAATACATATTAAGTTTTAAACAAAAAGTAAGATAAATGATATTTATAATTTTAATTTACCATATCAATATTTCATTAAATATCCCTCGAGATACTTCTCTATGTATGTGAATTCACAAGGCTATGGAAACCATTTTTTATGTAAATGGGATCAAACTATATATTCTATTCTATTGTCTGATTTATTCATTTAAGTATACGTTGTAAGACATTTTCCAAGTCAAAAAAATCTACAGCATCTTTTCAAATGGCTGTAGTGAATTTTATTTGATATGCCCATCATAATTTATATAGCCATCCCCATCCCCTGATGTGTGAACCTTTAATTTGTGTCCATTTTTTTAACTAAAAAATTCTGGAATGGATATCCTGATGCGTACTTTTGGGGGAGGGTGCACATGTGCCTTTTTCTCCTCAAGGTAAATTTCAAGAAGTGGGATCACAGGACCCTTAAACACTCTTATTTTAACTACATTAGTCCATTTTAAAATCTCTGCTGGAGACCAATGCAAAGTCTGGTTTTGATATTTTTCTCAAAATGTTCCTCACTAATATATTGCACCTTATTGTTTCCACTTATTTTTAATTAGATAAGTTATACATAATTTTGGGTAAAAAATCTACACAGATATAGCAAGATATCCATATCAATCTCCTCAAAAACAACCAACCAACCCACCACTGGTATTAGTTTCTCTATTAGTAAATGTAAGTCTGTCCCATCTTTTGGAGCTACTTATGTAGCTACTTATGTAGGCATATGATGATTTAACCACGTTCAAAAATACGGGCATTTAAAATGTTTCCAAATTTTCACTTTTGCAAGTGATACTCCAGATGAAATCCTTATCCACGCTTGTTATCTACATGTAGGAATATGTCTTCAGAACAGATAGCTAGAGTGGAATTGCTGGACCAAATTGGATGCACAAATAAAGCTTTAATAAATTGCCCCACAGTTACCCTCCAACAACTCTGACAAATGTCTGCCCCTACAACAACATATGAAAATACTCATTTTTCCACACCCTTGCCAATAGGATAGTATCAGTCTAAAATCATTTTTGCCAATTTGATGGATCAGCAAATGCTGATTTTTAAAAACTTTTATAGGAATATAATTGATTTACAATGTTGTGTTAGTTTCAGGGTGTACAGCAAAGTGAATCAGTTATGCATATACATATATATATGCATATACATATATATACATACTCTTCTTTAGATTCTTTTCCTATATAGGCCATTACAGAATATTGAGAAGAGTTCCCTGTGCTGTACAGTAGGTCCTTATTAGTTATCTATTTTATATATAGTAGTGTGTATATGTCAATCCCAAACTCCCAATTTATCCCTCCCCCCCTTTCCTCCCTGGTAACCCTATGTTTGTTTTCTACATCTGTGACTCTATTTCTGTTTTGTAAATAAGTCCATTTGTACCATTTTTTTAGATTCCACATATAAGTTATATCACATGCTATTTGTCTTTCTCTGCCTGACTTACTTCACTCAGTATAACAATCTCTAGGTCCATCCATGTTGCTGCAAATGGCATTATTTTGTTCTTTTTAATTGTTGAGTAATATTCCATTGTATATATGTACCACATCTTCTTTATCCATTCCTCTGTTGATGGACATTTAGGTTGCTTCCAGGTCCTGGCTTTTGTATATAGTGCTGCAGTGAACATTGGGGTACATGTATCTTTTCAAATTGTGTTTCTTTCCGGATATATGACCAGGAGTAGGATTGCTGGATCATATGGTAGTTCTATTTTTAGTTTTTTAAGGAACCTCTATACTGTTCTCCATAGTGGCTGTACCAATTTATATTCACACTAACAGTGTAGGAGGGTTCCCTTTTCTCCACACCCTCTCCAGCATTAATTGTTTATAGATTTTTTGATGATGGCCATTCTGACCAGTGTGAGGTGATAGCTCATTGTTGCTTTGATTTGCATTTCTCTAATGATTAGTGATGTTGAGCATCTTTTCATGTGCTTTTTGGCCATCTGTATGTCTTCTTTGGAGAAATGTCTATACAGATCTTCTGCCCATTTTTTGATTGGGTTGTTTGTTTTTTTGATACCGAGTTACATGAGCTGTTTATATATTTTGGAGATTAATCCCTTGTTGGTCACTTGTTTTGCAAATATTTTCTCCCATTCTGAGAGTTTTCTTTTTGTCTTGTTTATGGTTTCCTTTGCTGTGCAAAAAAATGCTGATTTAAATAATATTTTACATTAATAATGAGATTGAATGATTTTCAAATTTTAATGTCTCATTTATAACGATTATTAATTTCTGTTTGGTTGCTTTTTCCTTATAGGTATGTTTGTATGTGTGTGAAGGTGAGTGTGTTCATATATCAATTCTTTGTCTCTTATATACGTTGCAAATATTTTTTTCTAGTTATTATTTGATTTTTAACTTTGTTAATAAGGTCTTTTCTTACATGGTTTTATGTCATACAGTTTATTTAAAAATGTGTGTGTGTGTGTGTGTGTATGTGAATGCTTTCTGGTACAAGGTAATAAACACATTCTCCTATATTTTCCTTGGATTTTTTAGCTTTACATATTATTAATAGCTTTATTGAGATCTATATCACCTATCATACCATTCCCTTATTTAAAGCAGTTCTTAGTTCTCCTATTCAATAGTTCTTAGTATATTTACAGAATTGTGCAACCTTCACCACAGTCAATTTTAGAACATTTTCATCTGCCCCCTAAAAAACCCCGTGCCCATTTGTAGCAACTTTCCATTTCCCCTCAACATGCCCCTACCTCCCGACCGTAGGTGATCAGTTTTTGTTTCTATAGTTTTGCCTATTCTGGACATATATAAATGGGGTCATATTATATGTGGTCTTTTATGACTGGCTTCTTTCACTTAGCATAATTTTTTTTTTTTTTTTGGGAAACCACTAGCACATCTCAGTGTAGCTGTACCACTTTCCTATCACATTATGTACATCACAGTGCTACATGCTTTTTTTTGTTGTTGTTGTTGTTTTTAATTTTATTTATTTTTGGCTATGTTGGGTCTTCACTGCTGCATGTGAGCCTTCTCCAGTTGCGGCTCGCGAGCTCTAGGCAGGCGGGCCTCAGCAGTTGTGGCTCGCGAGCCCAGTTGCTCCGCGGCATGCGGGATCCTCCCAGACCAGGGACCGAACCCATGTCCCCCGCATTGGCAGGTGGACTCCTATACGCTGCACCACCAGGGAAGCCCAGCATAATATTTTTAAGTTTCATCCATGTTATAGCTTTATGTTTTTATAATTAGATCTTTAACCTATCTGGAATTTATTGACTTGTATAATAAATTGGGTTAATAATGTAAATATAAATATATATATATACTATATAATATAGATTGTTGATCTTTTTGAAAAGCTTAGCCAGTTGTATCAGGACTATTTTTTTTTAACATCTTTATTGGATTATAATTGCTTTACAATGTTGTGTTAGTTTCTGCTGTATAACAAAGTGAACCAGCTATACATATACATATATCCCCATATCTCCTCCCTCTTGCGTCTCCCTCCCTCCCACCCTCCCTATCCCACCCCTCTAGGTGGTCACAAAGCACCGACCTGATCTCCCTGTGCTATGCGGCTGCTTCCCACTAGCTACCTATTTCACATTTGGTAGTGTATCTATGTCCATACCACTCTCTCACTTCATCCCAGCTTACCCTTCCCCCTTCCTGTGTCCTCAAGTCCATTCTCTATGTCTACATCTTTATTCCTGTCCTGCCCCTAGGTTCTTCAGAACCATTTTTTTAAATTCTATATATATATATGTTAACATATGGTATTTGTTTTTCTCTTTCTGACTTACTTCACTCTGTATGACTGACTCTAGGTCCATCCACCTCACTACAAATAACTCAATTTCGTTTCTTTTTATGGCTGAGTAATATTCCATTGTATATATGGGCCACATCTTCTTTATCCATTCATCTGTCGATGGACACTTAGGTTGCTTCCATGTCCTGGCTATTGTAAATAGAGCTGCAATGAACATTGTGGTACATGACTCTTTGAATTATGGTTTTCTCAGGGTATATGCCCAGTAATGGGATTGCTGGGTTGTATGGTAGTTCTATTTTTAGTTTTTTAAGGAACCTCCATACTGTTCTCCATGTATCAGTACTATTTACTTAAGATTCAGGCCATCCTTTTCCCACTAATCTTTCTCCCTCATCTATACGGATGGACCTGTGTCTGAACTAGGTTTGTTTATTCTTGTGCTGCCATCACACGATGGTGAGGACTGTAGCCTGATAGTATAGTTTTGCTATATAGTAGCGCAAGTCTTCCCTCTTTTTCCTTTTCCTAAAATTTTCTTGGTGATTCTTTCACATTTTTCCCTTCCCTTTGAATTTTAGAATTGGCTTGTCAAATTTCATCAGAACTTTGTTTAAATTTTTATTGGAACTTTGTTGAAATTGTAGATTAATTTTTGAAGAATTTTTAACTTTATAATATTGGGTTTTCCAATCTTTTAATTGAATTTATGGCTATATGTTTAATTCATTAGAGGGAGGGTAGATATTCCACCTGGAATTAGCTTTTTAATTGGTTATTGATGTCTAGGAAGGTCACTTACTGAGATAGAAACTGCACGGGGGAGGAGTAGAGTTGGATAAAAAGATAATGAGATCTGCTTAGATGCATTGTGCCTGAGCTGTTTATGAGAAATGAAGACAGAGATGTATACACCAAATATTGTACCCCTAATTTTGGTGACGTTTTTAGAATGGCAATGGAAAGGCAAATGGTCCATAAGTTCTTTTGAAGAAGAATATGATATTGAGACCAAAAATGAAATTATTGGATTTGAAAACAAATCCCATAGCTTCTCACATAGTTGCGAATTTCTTTTTTTAATAAAGGGGAAACAAAACACCACTAACTGTTTGATTTGACTTACTTCATGAAGAAGCTACTGGAATATTCTTGAACTCATAGCTGGTCAAGCTCCCTTCAGCCTTCCCCTTTCTCCAAGGTCTGGTTGCAGTTGTATTTTTCCATTACCCCAGGTTTCAGCACAGCAGGTTGTAATCTGGGTTTCCTAGGCAACCTAAGTGGTTAAAATGAAGGTGATGATAACAGTAGCCAGTGATATTCCTCTTCCCTGTACACAGCAACTCTTGTAAGATCCCTAATTTCTCAGTTTGAAGTCCTTCTCACATATCTCAAAAAACCCTCCAGGGCATCTTGGTGGATTTCCAAGCATGGTCCTCTTAGGTTCCTCACAGAGTCTGACTTCTCCCCCTCTGCTGCTGGGCCTCCTCCACGGTGACTTGATGCCTGTTCTCTGGTGTCCACCAAGACACTGGGGGTGGGGGGTGACACATGGCCACATCCAGCACAGGGTCATGCTGCCTTTCAGTTGGGCCACAACTGACATTCTGCATGCTGTGTCAAAGATGCGGTAGCAGATGCACAGAAGCCCTGCTGTATTCTCTAGTGAAGTGGGGAGACTCTTCCCTGTCTCTAAACCTCATGTAACATTCTCACCTGGCCAGAGGAGAACCGTCTTGGGCTCTCAACAAACACCTGTCTGCATGGGACGGGGTAGCTGGCTGTGCCGAGTGACTGCACCGTGCTCAGCATCTCCTGCCTCTCCAGTTGTCCAGCTGGGTGTGGGCCCCTGACCTTGAACCAAGCTTGTGTGCCTGATTACCAGTCTCTTCAGTCTTGGTTCCATAGATTTTTGGTGTCCCATCACTGGGCCCGTCCAGAAATGATGAGAATGTCTGAATCCTAGGATGACGACTGTTTAGGTTCAGGCTGGAACCCCTTCTGCTCATCTAAGGAAATGATTCTGAATCATGTATTAAGTTTGAATCATCCTAATAGGCCTGTAGCCATCTGCTCATACTTGTACGAAAAGAGACAAATTGTGGTTTGGGGCATATGGCTTTTGCTATTAAAGCTTATTGTCTTCTTTTAATGGTGAAAACGATACATTGTTTAAAACTAAGGAAATGTTATATCATGTGACTAAATGTACAATGAAATACTATATAAGTTATATTTATGATCTGATGCTCAGACCAAAGGAATGAATATGAAGGCAGGAATGGATGGAGCGTGGAGAAAATTGTGGCCATGCACAAAAAAACCAGATTATATCTTGCTTATCACTTTTTTTTTTTTTTTTTGATTGGGAGTGGCTGGAAGTTGTCAGAGAGAGTGCCTGGATGGCCATTCTTCCTTTCACCTAGTAGTGAGTATTGGGAACTACTTTCGCTGTGTTTGTCCTTTTCTTCACTTCAAAGGGATAAAGAGGTTTGGTGACCTCAGCGTGACCAAGTCTTCAGGACCTGCTGTGGAGGACACTCATTATGACTTCTCTGCTTTTGATTGATTTGAGCTATTGGAAACACAGAGAAGTTAATTTTAGAGAGTACCACCTTGACAATGTTAAAGTTTTCCAACAGTCTGTATAGATAGAAAGGTGGATCTGAGACGTGAACTTTAGAAGCATGCTGTTCTAACTCAACCTCTTCTTTAGACAGAACTTCCAGTCCATTGTTCAATCTATTCTAACAATATTTCAAAGACAGCCTGTGGTTACATAACCCCATGGCTCACAGGCATTATTATTTAGGAAAAATTTTCCACCTTTTGAAATGTAAGGCACTTATTCCTGTTCCATCTTTAGTGAAAATGACAGACAAATCGTTATTTGGCCTTTCTGGCTCCAAATTGCATGTGGAAAGGGATATAAAGGAAAGTACATACAATTTTTTTTTCTTTTAAACAACAGAAATTTATTCTTTCACAGTTCTGGAGCACAGAAGTAAAAAAATCAAGGTGGTAGCGTGGTTGGTACTGTCTGGAAGCTCTGAGACAGCATCCATTCCATGTTTCTCACCTAGTTTGTAGTGGCTGTCGGCAGTTCTTGGTGTTCCTTGGCTTTAGCTGCATAACTTAAATCTTTGTCTTCATCTTTACCTGGACTCTATGTCTCTGTGCCTTCTCCTTTTTTGTCTCTTATAAGGAAACTTGTCATTGGATTTAGGGCCCAACCTAAGTCCAGGATGATCTCATCGTGAGATCCTTAATGGAATTACATATTTCCAAATGAGATCACATTCCTAAGTACTGGGGGTTAGGACCTGCCACAGAAAGTACATAAGCTTTGATGTCAGACAGACTTGAATTTAAATCCTGGCTTCACCACTTCCTAGCTGTGTGACCTTGGAAAAGTCATTCAACCTCTCTGAATTTCTCTTTCTGCAACTCTAAAGTAGAGCTCAAATGTCTATCTCAGCAGGTAGTTAATAGGAGTTAAATGAAATGATAGATGTAAACAGGGCTGTTGAATACATTATGTATTCAACAAATGCACTTGACCTATATGTTATTTTCAAATGTGCCCAACATCTAAGTCACTATTTCGTATTGATCTTGCTGCTTATGTAGCTGGTGATGTCAGCAAGGAAAGTTCATTACAATCAAGGAAGTCTCTAGAAATCTAGTTACAGCCTGAAGATTGGACTGATACCAAGGAGAATGAATTATTTTGCAACCTAAGATTAGTTCGGTGAAAAAGATTAATGAGTCATATTATACAATCGACTCAAGCTAATGACAAATGGATATGTTCTGGCTTTTAGCTAGAGTTGATTTAATAATATTTGTGCAACAACAGCATTAAATTCAAAATCTGTTCTAGTGGATTGAACTTCACCCAGAACTTTCCTCTCAGAGATGAGGTCATTTGGGGGCAGCCCCTGTTCTGTGGAGGTTCAGGGTCCTCAAGAACCTGTTCAATCCTCAAACACCCTGTGCTTTCTGCTTCCTACTGTGATGTAACTATGAGATGACTGAAGCTCTCATCTACCTATTTGCATGAATTATGTTATCTGGAAGAATCATAGATTAAACCAGAATCAGGCATTGATACCTTCATTGGCATTAATTTATCTGGTTAACCCTAGCAAAGATTAGAGTCCTGAGGTAGGTTGTGCTGGAGAAAAACAAGTCATGATGGGAGACTCAGACCCCTGGGAAGAAGTGGGTCATCTACAGGGGCTGAGCAACGACTGGTGGTGAGTATTTATTACCCTGAGCTATCAGAACATTCTGCTTACATTTCTATTGGTATTTGGGTCAATGATGCCTTGTTTGGACATTCCTGTTTTCATATTCCTGTCATTCCCACTAAGTTATAATATCTTCAAGGGAAGAGAGCTTCCCTTTCATATTTGTGACTTTTCCTCAGAGCCATCCTTGCATGTAGTAGGTATTCAGTAAATTCCTGTTGAATGAATAAGTCAATGGAAGTAAAGGGGATATGCAAAGTGGAATGAAAAGGCATTGAAGAAAATTTGGGTTTTTTCGACTAAGGTTGAACTTCAGAATTCTATTTCCATTTGTTGCTTCATGTAAACTATGCTTCTGTGAAGTCTTGTCTATTTTTTACCCCTTCCTTTTGATCTTTATGACCATCACCTCCAGTACA
Organism: Delphinus delphis; assembly: GCF_949987515.2. Classification (NCBI taxonomy): domain Eukaryota; kingdom Metazoa; phylum Chordata; class Mammalia; order Artiodactyla; family Delphinidae; genus Delphinus; species Delphinus delphis. Next base: position 166,259,045 of record NC_082684.1, read on the forward strand.
TCCTAGCAGACTACCTCCTACGTGAGACATGTGACTGTCTCTGCTTTTTCTTTCTCACTGAACACCTGGCATCCAGTTGACAATGCTCAGAGAGACCAGGAAGAAATCCGCCACTTCATTCTAATATCATGTGAACAAGAAACAATCAGGGATCACCATGGTTACAGAGTGTTCTATCCTTAAGTTCAAATTACAGTACAAAAATTAATTCACTAATAAAGGCAAACAAATATTGAACACACTACCATACACCAAGACTGAAAATAGAGTGTTACCCAAGATAGATACTGCAGGGGACAACAGCAAGCATCTGATGAATACAATTTTGTTGCCGTGAACAACTTTTAAAATTTGCTCTGGAATATAGGAATGATTTCATATTACAGAAAAATTCATCTCAATGTTTCTTTCATTGGAATGGATTGCATTGATCCTTTCTCCTTATTTTCCCATGGGGGAAGAATATATCCTGATACTTTTTATAATAAAATTTTTTTTTAAGTTTATTTATTTATTTATTTATGGCTGCATCAGGTCTTAGTTGCGGCATGCGGGATCTTGACTGTGGCATGAGGGATGTTTCGCTGCGGCGTGCGGGCTTCTCTAGTTGTGGCACATGGGCTTAGTTGCCCCCCAGCATGTGGGATCTTAGTTCCCCAATCGATCCCCAGGGATCGAACCCTCATCCCCTGCATTAGAAGGTGGATTTTTAACCACTGGACCACGAAGGAAGTCCCTATAATTAGAATTTTTATCTTGAGGTAGTTGTAGACTTACATGCAGTTGTAGGAAATACTACAGAGAGTTCCCATGTGCCCTTTAGACAGTTTCACCCAATGGTAACATCTTGCAAAAGTACAAAACAGTACCACAATGGGATATTGACGTTGATACAGCCTAGATGCGAAGTATTTCCATCACCGCCAGGGCCCCTCATATTGCTCATTTATAGCCGCATCTACTTTCCTCCCGCTCACTCTCTTTTTAATCCCTGGAAACTAATCTGGGCTTCATTTCTATAATTTTGTTGTTTCAAGAATGTTACATAGATGAAATTATACAGTCTTGTAACCTTTTGGGATTGGCTTTTTTTCAAAGTAATTCTCTGGAGATCCATCCAGGTGGTTGCATGTATTCATAGTCCATTCCCTTTTTAAAAAATAATTAATTAAATTATTTATTTTCGACTGCATTGGGTCTTCGTTGCTGCGTGCGGGCTTTCTCTAGTTGTGGCGAGTGGGGGCTACTCTTCCTTGCTGTGCACGGGCTTCTCATTGTGGTGGCTTCTTTTGCTGCAGGGCACGGGATCTAGGCACGCGGGCTTCAGTAGTTGTGGTACGCAGGCTCAGTAGTTGTGGTGCACGGGCTTAGTTGCTCCGCGGCATGTGGGATCTTCCCGGACCAGGGATCAAACCCATGTCCCCTGCACTGGCAGGCGGATTCTTAACCACTGCGCCACCAGGGAGGTCCCAGTCCATTCCTTTTTATTGCTATGGTATGGATGTACTGTCGTTTGTTTAACCATTCACCCATTTCCAATTTTGGGCTATTACAAATAAATATACTATAAACATTCTTGTGTAGGTTTTGGTATGAACATAAGTCTTCTTTTCTTTGGGTTAAATGTTCGGGAGTGTGATTGCTAGGTTGGATGGTAGTTGCATGTTTAGTTTTTTTGTTTGTTTGTTTTAAGAAACTACCTCACTTTTCTAGAATGGATGTACTGTTTTACATTCCCACTAACGATGTATGAGTGATCCAGTTTCTCAGCTTTCTTGGCAGCATTAGGTGTTGTCATTATTTTTTATTTTATTTTAAAATTATTTATTTATTTATTTGGCTGCACCAGGTCTTAACTGTGACATGGGAGATCTGGTTCCCTGAGCAGGGATCGAACCTGGGCCCCCTGCACTGGGAGTGCAGAGTCTTAACCACTGGACCACCAGGGAAGTCTCTGTTACTATTTTTTATTTTAGCCATTCTGATATGTGTGTAGGGGTATCTCATTATGATTTTAATTTGCATTTCTCTAATGGTTAATGATGTTGAACATCTCATACGCTTATTTGCCATTTGTATAGCTTCTTCGGTGAAATGTCTCTTCATGTCTTTTGCCCATGTTCTAATTCTGTTTTTAATTTTTTTCTTTTTTTTACTGTTGAACAATTTAGAGAGTTCTTTATATAGCCTAGATATCAGTCCTGTGTCTAATATGTGGTTTGCAAATAGTTTTGTTCCCCAGTCTGTAGCTAGTTTTTTTAATTCTCTTAGTAGAGTCTTTCACAGAGTAAAAGTTTATAATTTTTTTTTTTTTTTTTTTTGCGATATGCGGGCCTCTCACTGTTGTGGCCTCTCCCTTTGCAGAGCACAGGCTCCGGTAAAAGTTTATAATTTTTATGCAGTCCAACTTATCAACTTTTACTTATGGATTGTGCTTTCAATGTCAAGTCTAAGAAGTCTGCCTAGATCCTGAAGAATTTCTCCTATTTTTTCTAAAAGTTTTATAACTTTACAGTTAAGTTTGTGATATATTTTAAGTTAATTTTTGTATAAAGTGTGAGACAGATTGAAATTTATTTTTTTGCCTGTGGTTACAGTTAAGTTTGTGATACATTTTAAGTTAATTTTTGTATAAAGTGTGAGACAGATTGAAGTTATTTTTTATTTTTTTGCCTGTGGATGTCCAATTGCTCCAGTACCATTTGTTGAAAAAGCTATCTTTTCTCCATTGTATTGCTTTTGCACCTTTGTCAAAAATCAGTTGGGCATTATTTGTGAGGGTCTCTTCCTGGGTTCTCTATTCTGTTCCATTGATCTATGTGTTTATTCCTTCACCAATATCATACAGTTTTGATTTACTGTAGTACAGTACAGATAGTATAGATTACTATAGTACATCCTGAAATCAGGTAGACTGAATACATGGATACCTAAACTAAAAATACAGTACCGTTCACAATCATTCAAAAAAATAAATACTTAGGTGTAAAGCTAACAAAACATGTATGGGACTTCTATGAAAAAGACTACATAACACTGATGAAAGAAATCAAAGAGGATGTAAATAAGGGGAGAGAGATACTGTGTTCATGGATTATAAGACTCAACATAGTAAAGATGTCAATTCTCCCCAAATTGATATGCAGATTTAATATATATCATTATCAAAGTTCCAGTGAGTTTTCTGCAAGCATACATAAGATTATGCCAAAATTTATATGAAAAGGCGAAGGAACTCATAGCTAAAATAATTTTGAAAAATAAGAATAAAGTAAGAAGAATCTCTCTTCTCTTTTTGGGAATTGATGACATACATATTAAATATTTTCTTATAGTTCTAGAGGTCCCTGAGTCTCTCTTCATTTTTTTCTCTGTTGTTAAGGTTGAATAATTTCTATTATTCTGTCTGCCAGTTCACTAATTCTTTCCTCTCTCTTCTCCATTCTGATATTGGAATCCACCCAATGGGCTTTTTTTTTTTAAGATTTTTTTTTTTTGATGTGGACCGTTTTTAGTCTTTATTGAATTTGTTACAATATTGCTTCTGTTTCATGTTTTGGTTTTTTGGCCGCGAGGCATGTGGGATCTTAGCTCCCCAACCAGGGATTGAACCTGCACCCCCTACATTGGAAGGCGAAGTCTTAACCACTGGACCGCTAGGGAAGTCCCTGGTCTTTTAATGTCAGTTGTTGTGTTTTGTTTTGTTATTGTTTTGTTATTGTGCTTTTCAGTTCTAAAATTTCCATTTGTTTTTTCTTCATTATCTCCTAATTCTTCTTGGAGACAATTTTTCGTGCTAAGGCTTTCTGTTTTTTCATGTTTCAAATATGTACACAATTGGTCTTGAAAGCATTTTTATCATGGCTGCTTTGAAATATTTGTTAGATAATTCCAACATCTCTGTCTCTTGAGATTAGTATCCATTGACTTTTTATTAAAATTTGGACATTTTCATATTGTATTAGGAGACTCTAGATCTTATATAAATCTCTGTTTTTAGCTGGAAGTTTCTGACAGTGCTCTCACAGGGAAAGAGGACCCTTATTACTGCCAGGGGGATCTGGGTGGTCCAGATTCCCCATTTGGCACCTGTTGATACCAGAGCAGGGAGGCTCCTAGTTGCACCTAGGCAGGGATGGGAGTTCCAGCTCTCCAGAGATACTGCAGTGGGGTTGGCCTTGTTACCACTGGGCCATAGTGAAATTTTTGACTGTCCACTAGGCCTTCTCTGACATTACTTCAGTGGGGTATATTCACATGTTTTTAAAAAATCTTCCTTATAGTTAGGAAATGGATGTGACTAAATTTCCTTAATGCACTTTTTACTTTTCCATTGCTATCATTTCCCCGCTGATTAATTCTTTTATTGACAGGAAGCATCTTCCCCTGTCTGAGTCTGGCAGCTGCCTAGATGCTTTTTCTTCACCCATGATGAATTTTCTTGCGTGCAGCTACTGTTTTCTCTCATCTTTATTTCTGCTCCTCCTACTGTTTATTACAATTCGCCTCCTCTTTGCCTTGCTTCTCATTGTCTGTTCCTTTTGAAGGTTTGTTTGTATTGTGTGTGCTCTTTTCAGAACATTTCACTTTTAAAATAAGGGGGTTAAGTTGAAGTGCTGAGAAGGCACGTCAATGCACCCTGAGCTGAGATTTCTCCCGGTGAGTGGAGCCGGGCATCCCAAGCTGACAGGGGAAGGGTCAATAGGAGACGTGAGCTGAGGGGCTGATTTTGAAGACTAAAACCCATTTCCTCTGAGGAAAGGAAATAGGGCAAAACTATTTTGGACCATATTTCCTTGTCCCATACCACGTGGGTGGTATGGTGGCAGTCAGAAGCTATAAATAGATAAACTTTGCTAGGAGCATATTAAAGAACCATCAGGAAACGGCTGGCCTTGTTCATGATAGTTTAGAAAGTAGCATGTTCCCAGCTGATACCTTTATCTCTAGTTTCACTTTTGCAAATATTATTCATGGATATTGTCACCCCTTTGTCAATCTCCGGGATTCTCAGAGGTGTCCTTTTAATTCATGCCCCATCCTCCCTGCTCTGCACACTCTTGGGCTTCTGGATGGCCAAATCGGATTTCAGTGATTGATTAGCAAGTTCTGCTAATGATTTTGATTAGTTTTATTTGTTTTGCATGTAATTATCTTTTCTTGGTAATTAGAAGTTAGTCACAGTTTTCATACTTGATATAATTTTGGATAAAGAATATCCTAGTTAGACCTAGATATAGTTATAATTTCCAAGCAGTTATAGAACAGGCTATCCAAATTTATAGTGGTTGTATCTTCTGAGGGAAATAGTGTTGCATTTTGTCTTAAAATATAAAGCAGTTTTTGCTTATGAAAGATTACTGATAACACATTGATTGCATTAAAAAGGAATGTTTCTTGACAAATTATTTGCTAGATAAAATAGATATTAATTTAGGACATAGTAACCTTTTCTTTGGAGAGGATTTGAGCGAGGTGGGCTTTTGGATCTGTTTGTTAGATTAATCTCTTTTTCGAATCCCAGTTACACCATATCTGGTGTCTGGAAAAGAAAGAGTGCAGTGTCCTTGTCCACCTGTGTTTACAGACCCCAGTAAAACATTATATTTGTGGACTATAGCATTCATCTAGTGTGTGAGCAGGTCTCCCTTTATCCCCTTAGGGAAAATGAAGTGGTTATCTGGATTTATCCAGGTCAGCGGCAAAGCCGGGCTGAGCAGGGCTTTAGCTGATCCTTCTCTGAGTGTGTGGACAGCTGTGTGGCTCCCTGAGCCCCTGCTGAGAAGAGCAGACGCACCCGGGCACCCTGATGGGGTGCAGTAGCCATCCTTCTTTCCCTGGCCTGCCAGGAAGGCCAATGGGACGAGAACATTGCTGCACTTTTGACAGTGTTCATTCTGTCAGCCACGTTCCTTTGTAAGCTCTCTTCTGGAGGCACTAATGATGAGTATGAACCGCTTTCTACGACTACTTTAAGGTCATCTTAATTGGCTATTTTCGATTATAAAGCCTTTTAAAGAGACTAACTACATATTCTTTGGCACACAGCTGCATATTAATGGCATTTCCTTTGGAATTTGATGAAAGCAGCTTCGCCTCCAATTTTTGTATGATTTGATAGTGGTTACAGAGTAATGTAGACTAAAGCTCCCAGCGTGACACGAGTCCTCCCGTGAGCCAAGGGGAACGTCGGCACTGAGTGACTCCCATGCGTGTGCTTTATCGACTACCTGGCTGTCGTGAATGGCAGCTCGTGAGCGGGTGAGGGAGCCGCGCCAGGGGACTTGTCAACGTCGGCACTGATGCTGCCGGCTAAACAATTCAACTCCCTTCGGCTTGGTTTTCCCACAGATACTGCTGACTGTGATTGCTGATAGGCTGAATAAGGCTGGAGGTCAACAATCCCAAGACTGCTCTTAATTATTAAAGGATCAACACGTCTTAATGCGCACGTCCTCTGAACTGAGGGCCAATCAACGGGATTTCAGAGAGGGAAGCTTTCCCTTTCTCTTTAAATATAGCAAAAAGAAACAAACAAAGCAATTGTTAAGGGGAGCTAAAGGGTTTTCCCTGTATTTTGATTCTAAATTTGGAATTTAAAATATTGAACAGGGAAGCAGCTGTTACTTACCATCCAGACTCAAGCTGCTGTTTGAGTCTCTTTGCCGCCTTCATCTATACTTGGTTAATGGAACCCTGACCCCGTCCCACACCACGGAGCACTTGGACCCAACAGCACAGAGCCTCACTGGAGTCTTGTGTGACTGCCATGAATTAGTGGCTTCTCTCATCCAAAATTAAGCTCCTCGACGTGTAATTATCCATCCCACACATTGAACCTATCCCCAAGGTAAATGTTTCTGCAAGGCTAACCACTGATTGTAGCACAAAACAGATACAATGAGTTCTCCTCTCCCCACCGGCTCCCTGTCACCACCATCAGGCAAGTCGTGCATCCTTGCTCCGGTGGTTGGGCTGGGCTGCTGTAACATTTTTAAAAAATTGAAATATAGGGACTTACCTGGTGGTCCAGTGGGTAAGACTCCACGCTTCCAGTGTAGGGGACCTGGGTTCAATCCCTGCTCAGGGAACTAGATCCCTCATGCATGCTACAACTAAGACCTGGGGTGGCCTAAATAAATAAATATTTTAAAAAAATTGACATACAGTTGATTTACAATATTATGTTAGTTTCAGGTGTGCTGTAACATTTTTGGTGATTACACAAAGGCAAAGCTAGCCCGAGGAAGGGTTGGTGGTGCTTCCCCCCTTTTTTCCTTTCTTTTCAAAATTTGAGGGAAAGGTGTCAAATTTGTTAAAAACCATAAAGTTGGATTTCATTGAAAAATTAGGAAACCACTCAATCAAAATAGTTTACAGTCTACCAAAGGAGTGAGCAGCTGGGTGGGTTATCTCCAAACACATCTTACTTGCAAGATGATGAGACTACCCTGAAACTTTGGCTGCAGTGAGTCATCAGAAGTGTCTGTTCCAATTCTTAGTGAGACGAGGTTTCAGGGAGTCTGCCTGAGTACCACAAGTATGTGGCAACTTCCACATTTAGTTGCTGAGAGGTTGCACACTAATAGCAGAAAAGACAACAGAAACAGGCAATTCAGTCTGAAAAAGCAAGGCAACAAAATGGCCAAAACACAGAAAAAGGGAGGTTGAAACTAATTAATAAGCCTAGAAATCCAAATTAAAAATAGATTTTTTGCCTATCACATTTGCAAAGGTATAAGAAATCGTAATACCCAAGATCGGCAAAGGATAAAGGGGATTTACTAGAGTCAGATAGGCTAGTTTTGTTTCCTGGCTCTTCCTCTTACTAACAAAGGGAACTTGGGCATTTCATTTATTTTCTTGAAGACTGGTTTTGTCATCTGTAAAATGTAGCTAATATTAGTAACCACCTCACAGGGTTTTTGAGGGAATTAGTGAAATAAAGTGTTGAATATATCTTCTGGCACATAGTAAATACCCAATTAATATTAGAATAATAATAATTATTATCGGAAGCTAGAATCCTAATACACTGAAAGGGGAGTATAAACTGGTAAAACCTTTAAGAATGAACATTTGACATATATGTTAAAACCTTAATGATGTGTATACATTTGACTTAGCCATTCCACTTCTAGAAATTCGTTCTTAGGAAACAAGGCATAATGATACATTTTCAAGGATATCCTTCATGGTATTTTTTATAATGATAAAAATGGAAACAATTAAAATGTCTAAAAGTAAGGGAATCGTTAAAAATTACAGTTTGTCCAAAAACACTAATTCAAAAAGATACATGCCTCCCCCCTCCCCCTGCAATGTTCATAGCAGCATTATTTACAATTGCCAAGATATGGAAGTAACCTAAGTGTCCATCAACAGAGGAATCGGTACTTACCATAACCAGGTACCACAAATTGAGTGACTTAACCAACAGAAATTTATTTTCTCGCAGTCCTAGAGGCTAGATGTCCAAGATCAAGGTTTCATTCAGGGTTGGTTTCACTCTGAGGTCTCTCTCTTTGGCATGCAGTTGGCTGTCTTCTCTCTGTGTCTTCATAGGGTCTTCCCTCTGTAACTGTCTAAATTTCCTCTTCTTATAAGGACACCAAGTCATATTGGATTAGAGCCCATTCTAGTGAACTCATTTAACTTAATTACATTTTAAAGATCCTGTCTCCAAATTCGGTCACATTCTGAGGTACTGGAGGTTAGGGCTTCAACATATGAATGGGGGGGAAACAGAATTCAACCCATAACAGAAATCATTTGATAATATTTCTTGTCTGAGTGTTACTCTTCTGAGACATATGGTAAACTACGTGTCCATTCATTTTCCCTTCAGTGGGTTATTTTCAGCCCCTTTTCAGAGTCCCTTGAGGAAGACTAAAGACATGTATCTCTCTTGGAAAGTCTGCTCATTGGCCCCAGCATGGGCAGCGGTGGAGATTTCAGTTTGGGTGAAGGTTACCTTAGATTGGTTGTCCTAAATCACCTCTGGAAAACAGCAACATTCAAGGTTTTCCTGGGCACTTTGAGTCTGCTCCAGAGTGAACTTGGGACTCCTGTCTAGTCCACGGTCCCTAACTCACAGCTCAGAATGAAACATTCCAGGTGGACCTCCCAGGGAGGACTTCCTGAGGTAGAGTGTGGTGTCCCAGCATCTCACCAGATTCAGATGCATAGTCTGAAGATGAAGTCTTCTTCTGGGTTTGGCTGGGGCCACACAAGGAGAATGAGTCACTGGTGAAGAGCAGTAGTAAAAATGGTTCTATAACTCTATCAACCAGAAGCTTCCTTTATTACATAAATACAATTTACTTGCATTAAAACAGATTTAAAAAAAGAGATGACATAGAAGATTATTCTCAACTGGAGGATTGCTACAGTTTAAGATTAACGTAGAAGTGGAAGTGAAGCTAGAGACATCGAGTTCAACCCCATGTTTGAAAGGTTGGGAAACTGTTCCTCCAAGGCTGTCTGGATTTGCCTCCAGTCACACATCTGATGAGCACCTATGGCTGATCTCAAGTCCCGGGGTCACTGGTCAGCGTTATTTCCCTGTACTCCATTAGGGCTGGAGGAGCATGTATGCTGGAGGGAATGTGGGATGTAGGATTTAGGACCTGTGAGTTTCCACCCCAGCTCAGCCACTAAGCAGCTGCGTGCCAATGGGTACCCTGAATCCTCTCTCTGGTCTCCTGTTTTTTTTTTTTTTAACCTTCAAAATGAAAGTTGGATAATATAGTTCTTTTTTTTTTTTTTTTGCGGTACACGGACCTCTCACTGTTGTGGCCTCTCCTGTTGCAGAGCACAGGCTCTGGACGCGCAGGCTCAGTGGCCATGGCTCACGGGCCCAGCTGCTCCGCGGCATGTGGGATCTTCCCGGACCGGGGCACGAACCCATGTCCCCTGCATCGGCAGGTGGACTCTCAACCACTGTGCCACCAGGGAAGCCCCCCTTTTTTTTAATTTTTAAATTTATTTTATTTATTATTGGCTGCATTGGGTCTTCATTGCTGCGCGTGGGCTTTCTCTCGTTGTGGCCAGAGGGGGCTACTCTTCGTAGCGTGCATGGGCTTCTCATTGCAGTGGCTTCTCTTGTTGCAGAGCACGGGCTCTAGGCGCGCGGGCTTCAGTAGTTGGAAATTTTTAAGATAACTCACTCTATGTACCAAAGAACCAAATGTTACAAAAACTGCCTGCTTGTGTGCTGTGGTTCTTGGCAAAGGATCCTGGCTGAAAAGAACTGACAGTTATAGAGCATGATCCCTGCCCCCGGTCTAGCTCCTTCCACCCTCTGTTGTGGGCTTCCAGGGACTTTTGCTCCTGCAACCATTGGCCACTGAAACTAAGAAGTGAAGTAAGAGCCGTTGAAATGTCCACAGAGCAAAGAGTGGATCGGACCCCATCCTGGTCTGCTCATGATCTGTGCACACCACAGTCGTAAGGGAATTCATTAAATCACAGTGAGAAATCACTGTCACAGAGACCTGAAATACTCAGAATCTGCATGTCTTTCTCCCTATAAACAGACTTACATGGGAAGCCAAATAATAATTATAAAATTGCTACATGAGTATGGAATTAGAAAGTGGGGAGTTAATAGCATCAGGCTGATCCATTTCATAAAAGGGATGTTCTTACTAATGGGACCACAGTATTTGAAGTCCATTAGCTAATTAATACTCCTTCGTCCCTAGATGTGCTTGGATAGGCATTCTAACACCTACCTCAGTGACTCACCTTGTTCTGTATTTCCTAACTGACCAGTTCCTTTTAATGATTGATACATTCTTTATTTAGACGTGTCAGTATATTTAATCATATCATGGTGAAATTAGCCCTGCCTGGGAGCCATTCTGTCTCTTTAAAATGATGGTCATTCATCCATCAAATATTTATGGAATGTTTCCTGTGCACCAGGCCCTGTGCCCTGCATTAGGCCTGTAAGTGAGGCAAACAAGTGATACAGCCTGGTGGGGGAAATAACAATTACACAAGCAATCACAGTAACGTGTGACATATTACAGGACGAAAAGAGCAAGGAGCCATAGATCACATCTAGTCTAGGGGGCTTCTGGGAGAAAGGGATGCCAGATTTGACACCTGAAGGGTGGCGTAGGGAATGGCAGAGATGAGAAGAGTATTCCTGGTAAAGGGAGCTTCCTATGTGAAGGCTCTGAGGAGAGAGGGTACAAGCTACCGGTAAGGCACTGAAATACTGTCATCAGGGCTAAGATAGAAGGTGAAGATGACAATGGCTGGTGACCTCAGCAGGGAGCCTCATGAAGGATCTTAGCAGACCTGTTAGGTAGATTGGACTCTTTCCTAAAAACAGCGGGGGAAACTTTGGGGCATTTTAAGCAGAATGATGATTAGGTTTGCAGTTCAGAAAGATCACTCTGGCTGTAGCATGGAGAAGGGATTTGCAGGCAGAAAGATTAGAAAAAGTGAGGCCAATGAGAGGGTCATGGCATTACTGCAGGCAAGAATGGATGGTGGGTTGATAGGGTGAATCAGGGTAGTCACGGTGAGAATGGAGAAAATAGTGTTTTCAGATGTATTTATGGGGAAGAATAGATAAGGCTTGATGCCTAGATGAATCTGAAAGGCGGAGGCGATGAGGAATCAAGAACAACTACAGGTTTGCTGAGATAAGGGATAGTAGGGGAAGATCGGGTGTGGGGAGAAGATGATGAATTCAGGCCAGAACTAATTGCGTTTGAAGCATTCATGAGTCTGGAAGGCAGCTGGATACGTAAATCTGTAGCCCCGGAGAACTGTCGGAGCTGGAGATAAGATCTTAGAATCATCATCATCAGTACAGTCTTCGAAGCTACGAGAAGAGATGAGCTCATTTATGGGAAATATGGAGAATATAAGAAGAGATCAGCAGGAATTCCCTGGCGTTCCGGTGGTTAGGACTCTGAGCTCTCACTGCCGAAGGCCCGGGGTTCAATCCCTGGTCAGGGAACTAAGATCCCACAAGTTGCGTGGTCAAAAAACAAACAAACAACGACAACAAAAAAAGCAAAAAAGAAGAGTTCAGCAGTAAATTTCTGCTGGAATAAAAGCAGCCTGAGAGGTAGAAGGAAGTGGTTTAGATGAACAGCAATTCAACCCTCAGATCCTGTCCTGTGTGTCTGCTCTAGAACAATTTTCCTTTTCTGATTTTCTTAGCACAGGTTTCTCTGGAAAATATCCTAAGGCAGGTGTTAAAGTGGTGTTCATGCTTTATATAGTATGTTCAAACCCAGTGTAGCAAGGATGAGGAAAAAGGAAGAGAAGAAAGAGAATCAGAGCAAAATGATGCTCAGTGGGGACCAGACCATGAAAGATCTTACTAGATGTGTTAAGGAACCTGGACTCTATCCATGCTTCCTACCGTTGCTACCATTTCACAATGAGCAGGCGCCCCAGACTGCTGAGTTCCAGCAACATATCAGATGCCTGGTCCAACCACGTCTCCAGCAGAGCAAACACAGGGAACAGTGGAATTGTGGCACACGCTTGGGAAGTTGATGAAGGAAAAGAGCTGGCAAAAGAAGAAAAAGTAAAGAAATGAATGAATGGTTACTGGAGGTTCGGTGAAGCGCCCTTTTGTGCTCGTTGCATGAAAGTGTAGCTTCATAATACTAAACTCTCGTTTGAGGAGATCAGGTTATAAAATTTATGACGGCTTCCTGCACCTTCTGCCATTTGGCTTTTGGGCTCACTTACAATATAATGGACACAGTGCTCTTTGTGCCCCATAGGTCAGCAGAAGGACTACCTTCCTGCCTCTGATTATAGCATATTCTCATTTAAGAGTGGTCTTTCCTGATCTTTGCTTGCTTCTCCCCCACCTGTCCCTCCAGTTTGCACATTTGCCGAAAATCAAGCTAGAACTCACAGCTCTCCCTGTAATGTAACATGTCTGCGATGCTCAGTGTTAACTCACTGAATTGAAAGGATCAAACAGACTAAACTTTTCTAAACAAGAAAAGCCTCTTATGTTGAATGCTTCCTGAAAATTTGCATATTTTCATTTCACTGCTTTATAAATTATCACCAGGAAGTTAAATCTTTGTAGTCCATAAACAATATGGTGAAGTGCAATTCTTTTTTCTCTAATGGATTTGTTTTTAAAGAAACAAAAGCTTGGATTCAAATGTTTCAAAGATGTTTTCTATGATCACTTGTTATTTAAAACTCATTCATTAAACATCTGATGAATAGGTCTATTACATTTTCTTAAGCCGATGAAACACTTGTTTTGGAAGGATGGAATGAACAATCACACAACGATTTCACTGCAATACATCTTTGTAGATGTCCAGCGTTATATGGAATTGTGTCACAATTTGCTCTACAAATTGACAGGCTAGCAATCATTATTTTTCATGTATAAGCAGGAGTCCACCTTTGATCTTAATCATATTTTCAGCGGTGGAGGAGGTGGAGGTGGTGAAGCATTATTATTTTCCCTGCATAGAAAATGCCACAAAATAAATCATGTGCAGGGCTGTCATAACGGCCACAATGGTTATGACAGGAAAAAAGAATAGTTACAGCTACCCTTCAGTACACAGTGAAATAGTGAACAATCTGTTAAATATCTCTGGAGTCAATTAAACTGGCATATGATCAGTTTGGTGGCTGCCCAGCCTCACTGGGAGCCAATTAGAATTCCCCCAAAATGAAAATGGATTAATCTGGAAAAGCACTCTTCGGTTTACGAGGAAAAGCAAAACACATCATTGAGCTAAGAATAATCTTGGCAGGCATTCTCTGAAGGCTCTCGGTCAGCAGAGGACTGTGTAGTTGTGCCATGTTCACAGTGTTTTGACTGTTACTTCTGCAACATTTTAAGCCATCACTGCAAGGGAATTAAATTAGTCAGATTTAGCCTCCACAATGCGACAGAACCATTTTGCAAATTGCAGCCATTATTAATTTTGTTCCAGAAGCAGCCTTGCATGAAACATTCGTGTCATTTTTCTTTTCTTTTTGCATTTAAACTACAGATAAACACCACAGGTTGCTCCAAATGAATGCTATGAAAATGCTGAAGACTTTACTGCAATTTCTTTTAAAGTCAGCTCTTCAATTGTGAAAGATGTTCGAACAATCTAATGATGGATGTTCATTAGTTCACTGCTGTCAAGACAAGTTATTCCACATCTCTGGTACTGGTCTTGTTTTTGCAGTCATGGTTGAGTGGTTGAAGAAAAAACACTCCACAGAGCTCTCTCGACTGTGTCCAGACCGGCACCCGCTTGAAATATCATTGGCTTACTCAGCAGCATCAAAACCCACAAAAGCAAATAGGTTAGATCCATCCCAGAGACTTTTCTGCAGCAGTGAATGGATTTGCCCTCTTTAGAGCAGGGAGCACAGTTCCAACACAATTTTTCTTATTGGACCAGACTAAGGAATTTACTTCAAATGAGGTTGCTGGTTGTCCTGTGGAAGCTGTGTCAGAATAAATATTCACCAACTCTTCAGAGGCATAATTTGTTCATTCTCCCATGAAGCATTTGTGCCCCATGAACTGTACATAGCGACTTTGTTTAGACAGAAGAAAAATTCTTCTACTCTGTTAACACTTGTGTAGCTCAGGTAAGGTACCATTTTAATGAAAACACATCAACATCCAGTTCTTTGCAAAGGGCCCATTTTCACATGCCAGATGTCCTGAAGCAGTCGCTCTTTGTTACTTGTTCACAATCAATTTTCTTTTTTTAAAATTTATTTATTTACTTATGCATTTTTGGCTGCATTGGGTCTTCTTTGCTGCACATGGGCTTTCTCTAGTTGCGGCGAGCAGGAGCTACTCTGCGTTGAAGTGTGTGGGCTTCTCATCGCAGTGGCTTCTCTTGTTGCAGAGCACAGGCTCTAAGTGCATGGGTTTCAGTAGTTGTGGCACGCGGGCTCAGTAGTTGTGGCTCGCAGGCTCAGTAGTTGTGGCTTGCAGGCTCTAGAGCTCAGGCTCAGCATTTGTGGCGTACGGGCCTAGTTGCTCTGCGGCACGTGGGATCTTCCCGGACCAGGGCTTGAACCCATGTCCCCTGCACTGGCAGACGGATTCCCAACCACTGCACCACCAGGGAAGTCCCCACAATCAGTTTTATTAAGGGAAAAATTCCAAATGACAGATGTCACCAGTGAATGTCCACATCAGTTTAACAAAGAAGCGCTTTGAAATGTATCATTGTCGGTAACTATTTAAATGCAAAGCCTATACTGTTACGATTTGACAAGATGTAAAGCTTTTCAGATGCAGGAGGACAGTCACTGCCAACTGCTCATGTGGTAGAGCATATACTTCATCCTTCTCCGCATCCAAACCTTCCTAAACCTAAGATAGTGCTGGACATAATGGGCATCTCCATAAGAGGAGATGCTTGATGATGAAAGAGATGGTGACTATGGCCCAGTGCTTTTTATGGAGGTGACGGGGGTGTCTGACTGATTGAAAGAAAAGACTAGAGAGGCTGGATATGTCATGACCAGTAGGAACAGGATGGGATGTACCATCAAGAACAGACAACAGTGTTTATGAAAAAGCGCGAAAATTCATTCTTTCTAAAAATATTGTGTTCCTACTAAGTATAAAATATTAGGTAGAAATTCTAAGTGATACAAAATCGCTGTGGGATAACTTAGATTTCCTGATGTGGCTTGGGCCGAGAATGGTGGCATCTCATTTCTCTGTCTTGAAATTTAAGGACTGTCAACTGTGGGCCTCCAGTTAACAGAAGGTCTCAGTATTGGTTTATAATGATCTTGAAATGAGGTCGTTAGAACTGTCCCTAAAGCGGAGCACTTTGGGAGAACTTCTTCTATTCGACTGAGAATTAGGCAATAGGAGCTCTAGGGATACTAAAAATGACCTTGGGAGTGGTAGGTCATTCCTAACACCAACACCCCATGTGTGTTTAAAGCAGCCGTCAAGTATGTTAAGGCTTATATCTTATTCCTTCGTCCACTGACTCTGGAAATGTCAACACCATTTAGTGTGTGCAAGGTAGCCTCCATCTGTATATGTCAAGCTGGGACACCCCTCTTCTGTTGGCCCCATAAAGGGAAGGCTCCTTGTCCCCTAATATCCTGGACATGACAAATTCCATGTCCTCACTGTAAAGGCGTCATTCAGAAACTTGTTTGATCCTTTTCTCTTCATATGCCCTGCCCAGCTGACAAAGGTATTCTTATTTTTTTTGCCAGGGATAACTTCTTCTCCTTAGACTTTTGAATCTTTTAAATATTTAACATATTAAACCAAGTGCTACAGCCGAGCCTCCTCTTTCACTGGTATCAGGGATAATACTGGGGCAGATAGGGTTGGAAATAACTCCTTGTCAAAGAGACATTTTTTTCAATTCGGTCTCTGATTAAATCAGTGCTTCCAATTTATCATAGCATGTTAGTAACAAAACCAGTCAATTTTTTGCCAGGGCCATTCCATTTTCTAGTAAAATCTCCAGGACACAAAGAGTACATTTATCATGAGGGGATCATAAAGGTTCACTTTGACATGTCAAGGGAGACTGATTATATGTATTCTTTTCATGAGATGCTGAAAATCTATGTGTATGTCAGTATGTCAAGAAACTACAGCTCTTGACAACTTTCCTACCTCGAAAATTAGACTGCTGGCTCCCCCAATTAGGGGAAATTTCCACTTTTAGCTTGCTATGGACTGAATATTTGGGTCCCCACTAATTCATATGTTGAAATCTAACCGCCAAGGTGATGGTGTTAAGACGTGGGGCTTTTGGGAGGTATTTAGGTCATGAGGGTGGGATTAGTGCCCTTATAAAAGAGATCCCAGAGAAATTAAAAAAAAATTAAAAAAGAAAAACAATAAAAGAGATCCCAGAGAGATGTCCCTTCCACATGTGAGGTCACAGCAAAAAGGCACCATCTATAAACCAGGAAGTGGGCTCTTATCAGACACCAAATCTGCTGGTACTGTGATCTTGGACTTCTCACCCTCCAGAACTGTGAGAAATAAATACTTGTTTTATAAGCCACCTAGTTTTTAGTATTTTCGTTATTACAGCCCAAACTAAGATGTAGCTTAAATATAGTTCCTACTATGTTGTAAATAAATAGAATTTTTAAGCTTTAAGCACATTTATAATATACAGATAATTAGGAAAGCAAACACTTTTTACAGTTTTTATTATGGAAAATTTCATATACTCAAAGGTCGAGAGTATAGTATAATAAACCCACATATACCCAACTTCAGCACTTATCAACATTTAGCTAATTATGCCTCCGTCCCGCCACCCATTTTTTTGCTGCAGTATTTTAAAACAAATCCCAGACATCATGTTATTTCATACCTAAAGCTTTCATATGCATTTCTAACTAACAAGATCTTTCTCCCCCTATTTAAAAAAAAAGAAACATAACTACTATGCCATTACCATAGATACTAAAATCAACAATAATTTGTTTAATTTCATTTAAACCCAAGACAATATTCAAATGTCCTTGATTGTCTCAAACTTGTCTTTTTATGGTTGATTTATTTATTAGCAGGTTCCACACAAGGTTCCCATGCTGCATTTAATGAACGTTAGGTCTTTTTAATCCACACACCCTGATCTACTCCATTTATTCACGCCAGTAGTTTGTTAGAGAAACAGTCATTTATCCTGAAGAATGTCTCACATTGTGAACTTGGTCAATGCTACCTCATCACGTCAACACATTTCTTCTTCTGTCCTCCATATTTTTCTATAACTGAAATTTAGGCCTAGAAAACTGGTAAGATTCAGGTTGAATATTTTAGATGCAACTCCTTCCCGGGCGGTGTACGGTGCTTCCTCGGGTGTCACGTCACAAGGTGATGACCGTCCCAGTTATTTTAGTCACGCTGAGACTGGGTGGGGTGGGCAGGTGGTATTAGGTTAATGTCTCCATTATAAGTTTTGCCATCAACCTTCCCCCAAATGAACACCTTTTAATTACATGTTCACTGACAACGGATTCACTGTCACTAAGTTATGTACTTGAGACTCTTTGACCCATGCTCCCTTCAAACGCATCTCTGGTTCCTACACTACTCCTTTTATGCTTCAAAAAAGGCACTTTCTTTAACAGAGTTCTTTACTCTGCATTTCCCTCAAAGTGCTTACACAATTTTCTTTTTTATTGTCAGGTACTTTTCTTCATCCTCCTGCCACCCCCGCCCTTTTCTGTAACCAAACACAGATTCATCAGTGGTTTTTAAAATTTTTTATTTTATATTGAAGTATAGTTGATTTACAATGCTGTGTTCATTTCAGGTGTACAGCAAAGTGATTCAGTTATACATATACATGTATGTATCCTTTTTCAGATTCTTTTCCCATTTAGGTTATTACAGAGTATTGAGTAGAGTTCCTTGTGCTATACAGTAGGTCCTTGTTGATTATCTATTTTATATATAGTACTGTATATACGTTAATCACAACCTCCTAATTTATCCTCCACCCCCACCTTTCACCTTTGGCAACCATAAATTTGTTTTCTAAGTCTGTGAATCTGTTTCTGTTTTGTAAATAAGTTCATTTGTATTGTATTTTAGGTTCCACATATGTGATATTATATGATATATGTCTTTCTCTGTCTGACTTCACTTAGTAGGATAATCTCTAGGTCCATCCATGTGGCTGCAAATGGCATTATTTCATTCTTTTTTATGGCTGCATAGTATTCCATTGTACATATGTACCACATCTTCCTTATCCATTCATCTGTCAATAGACATTTAGGTTGCTTCCATGTCTTAGCTGTCAGTGTTTTAGAAACACATCTCTTAGTAAGTAAGGCCGAGGATGCACTTTAACTTGCACAATTGCAACCATGGCATCGTCCATATGATAGGTCTGCTGGGCCTTCATCTGTAAGGTTCTGTGGGTTCAAGTAGGCCACTTGGAGGAACTGCTGTGATTTGTCAGTGACCTTGCAACACAGAACCACCTAGAACTTTTCAAGTAGTGAGTGCTATTGAATAAACAACTTATAATTAACTATACTTGAAGTTTCAAATTCCCACTGTTCATGTGATACATAAATAGTAAATAACATATATTTGTATATAACCTACTGAGTCCCAGTCTTGGGAGCAAATAATTCCTTTGCCTGGGAAGAGTGGGTACAGAAGATATTTACAGTGGATTCAGAAAACCATTAAGAAAAAGGGTTTGGGGTAATAAGGAAGATTCTTTAGGCAACAATTCAACTGGGCAATATTTATTTTTCAACTAAGCCGTTACATTTCCATGAACCTGCTCCCACCTCTCCAGGAGGGGACACTCTGAAGAAGTAATAGGAACAGTTACCATTCCGTGAGTGCTTTATTGGGTGCCAATCACAGGAACAGACTTCACATTCCTGAGGTTCTGAGAGATTATATAACTCGTGCAAAATCACACAGGGAGTAACTGTCAAAAATTTTCATAAACAGAGGTTTCTTAAACGTAACACTACATTGTTTTTTTGCTGGAAAGGCCTGAGAAAAGCCACAACTTCTGCAGTTTCTACATTGTAGAGATTTGTGCAGCAGTCATTAGTAATAGAAAGAACTCTGAAGACAAAAGATTGTACTCTCAGGGCTAAACTTTGGGCAATTGAAGATAATGAGACAGAACTCTTTGCAATGACACGTTAAAGCCACCAAACCAGCACTCCCCAGTGAGAAGCACGTGATTAAAGAACGTGAGTTGAGGATGGAGAAGCAGGAATAGAAAACGAAATAGAAGCAGTGAGGTCATGACTCTGGCTGTACTGCTCTCAGCCAGGGTCTTCACCAAGAGAGAACAGATGAGTAGATAATCCCACACCCAGGCTGGACTTGGACTTCAATTATTTATAACTTGCTGCCTATATCTGTGATAATATCATTAGGTTTAATTATTCTCAACCAAATACATTTTCAAATTGGAAGACTCTCTTCAGTTATTGTATAGAGCAGCATCTGGACCAGGTGGACTTGACCCATATGGGTAGTCATTCTCTGGGTGCTGTAATAAAGTAGATCAAGTGAGAATCACACTTACAAAATAGTTCCAAAATAGGTATAATGTTGGAAAGACCCAGCTGTTACACCTGCATTAGAAAAACACACATAGACTTGTCAGATTGCTTAGTCTTAATTAATATAACCAGTAATTAGTAACCAATATAACCATCATAAAATGTGCAGTTCCTATGAAACTTCCTTACTTGACTACTGCAAAGATCATCCTAACTACATAACTCCTTCCATTTTAAAATCAAGGTTTAATTTTACCTGTGATACATGAAGATGTTCTCTCTCCAAAAAACGAAATCACTACTGACAATGCAAAAAGTCAACATTTATTCTGGGGTTATAAAGTAATTCCTTCTGAACAGATCTCCACAAGTAAAGGAAAGTTATTAATTCAAAGGAGCTTTATTTTTTTTCAATTAATTAATTAATTTATTTTTAATGTAAAAAATAATTTACCTTTAAGGCAGAAACATACCTCAGAGGATACTTGCAAACGAGAAATGGGGACAGAGGTGGGAAGAAGTGTAAGTTGCTATTTTTCCCATCTTAATTGGGAGACAACAGAAACCTCTTGGTTTCTGAAGTTGTTCCACTGGTGTTGGTATTGAGGGTATTGATTTTATTTTTTTAGTTATTTCCGAGATATACATTTTAAAGTAATAACTAGAATTATGACTTATAACATTATACCAGAACATATAAGATTTTTAGAAATTTCATGTAATGTTTGAAACATTTATATTAACATATTTCCATACAAATAACCCAAAGAAAGTTTAATATTAGTTGTTTTGTTTTGTTTGTTTGTTTATACTGTAGGTTCTTATTAGTCATCAGTTTTATACACATCAATGTATACATGTCAATCCCAATCGCCCAATTCATCACACCACCATCCCCACCCCACCACGGTTTTCCCCCCTTGGTGTCCATACATTTTTTCTCTACATCTGTGTCTCAACTTCTGCCCTGCAAACTGGTTCATCTGTACCATTTTTCTAGGTTCCACATACATGCGTTAATATACGATATTTGTTTTTCTCTTTCAGACTTACTTCACCCTGTATGACAGTCTCTAGATCCAACCACGTCTCAACAAATGACTCAATTTCATTCCTTTTTATGGCTGAGTAATATTCCATTGTATATATGTACCACATCTTCTTTATGCATTCGTCTGTCGATGGGCATTTAGGTTGCTTCCGTGACCTGGCTATTGTAAACAGTGCTGCAATGAACATTGGGGTGCATGTGTCTTTTTGAATTATGTTTTTCTCTGGGTGTATGCCCAGTAGTGGGATTGCGGGATAATATGGTAATTCTATTTTTCGTTTTTTAAGGAACCTCCATACTGTTCTCCGTAGTGGCTGTATCAATTTACATCCCCACCAGCAGTGCAAGAGGGTTCCCTTTTCTCCACACCCTCTCCAGCATTTGTTGTTTGTAGATTTTTTTGATGATGCCCATTCTAAATGGTGTGAGGTGATACCTCATTGTAGTTTTGATTTGCATTTCTCTAATAATTAGTGATGTTGAGCAGCTTTTCATGTGCTTCGTGGCCATCTGTATGTCTTCTTTGGAGAAATGTCTGTTTAGGTCTTCTGCCCATTTTTGGATTGGGTTGTTTGTTTCTTTAATATTGAGCTGCATGAGCTGTTTATATATTTTGGAGATTAATCCTGTGTCTGTTGATTTGTTTGCGAATATTTTCTCCCATTCTGAGGGTTGTCTTTTCGTCTTGTTTCCTTTGCTGTGCAAAAGCTTTTAAGTTTCATTAGGTCCCATTTGTTTATCTTTGTTTTTATTTCCATTACTCTAGGAGGTGGATCAAAAAAGATATTGCTGTGATTTATGTCAAAGAGTGTTCTTCCTATGTTTTCCTCTAGGAGTTTTGTAGTGTCTGGTCTTATATTTAGGTGTCGAATCCATTTTGAGTTTATTTTTGTGTTTGGTGTTAGGGAGTGTTCTAATTTCATTCTTTTACATGTAGCTGTCCAGTTTTGCCAGCACCACTTATTGAAGAGACTGTCTTTTCTCCATTGTATATCTTTGCCTGTGTCATAGATTAGTTGACCATAGGTGCATGGGTTTGTCTCTGGGCTTTCTATCTTGTTCCATTGATCTATGTTTCTGTTTTTGTGCCAGTACCATATTGTCTTGATTACTGTAGCTTTGTAGTATAGTCTGAAGTCAGGGAGTCTGATTCCTCCAGCTCCGTTTTTTTCCCGCAAGACTGCTTTGGCTATTCAGGGTATTTTGTGTCTCCATACAAATGTTGAGATGATTTGTTCTAGTTCTGTAAAAAATGCCATTGGTAATTTGATAGGGATTGCATTGAATGTGTAGATTGCTTTGGGTAGTATAGTCATTTTCACAATATTGATTCTTCTAATCCGAGAACATGGTATATCTCTCCATCTGTTGGTATCATCTTTAATTTCTTTCATCAGTGTCTCATAGTTTTCTGCATACAGGTCTTTTGTTTCCCTAGGTAGGTTTATTCCTAGGTATTTTATTCTTTTTGTTGCAATGGTAAATGGGAGTGTTTCTATAATTTCTCTTTCAGATTTTTCATCATTAGTGTATAGGAATGCCAGAGATTTCTGTGCATTAATTTTGTATCCTGCAACTTTACCAAATTCATTGATTAGCTCTAGTAGTTTTCTGGTGGCATTTTTAGGATTCTCTATGTATAGTATCATGTCATCTGCAAACAGTGACAGTTTTACTTCTTCTTATCCAATTTGGATTCCTTTTATTTCTTTTTCTTCTCTGATTGCCGTGGCTAGGACCTCCAAAACTATGTTGAATAATAGTGGTGAGAGTGGACATCCTTGTCTCGCTCCTGATCTTAGAGAAAATGCTTTCAGTTTTTCACCATTGAGAATGATGTTTGCTGTGGGTTTGTCATATATGGCCTTTATTATGTTGAGTTAGGTTCCCTCTATGCCCACTTTCTGGAGAGTTTTTTATCATAAATCGCTGTTGAATTTTGTCAAAAGCTTTTTCTGTATCTATTGAGATGACCATATGGTTTTTATTCTTCAATCTGTTAATATGGTGTATCACATTGATTGACTTGCGTATATTGAAGAATCCTTGCATCCCTGGGATAAATCCCACTTGATCATGGTGTATGATCCTTTTAATGTGTTGTTGGATTCTGTTTGCTAGTATTTTCTTGAGGATTTTTGTATCTATGTTCATCAGTGATATTGGTCTGTAGTTTTCTTTTTTTGTAATATCTTTGTCTGGCTTTGGCATCAGGGTGATGGTGGCCTCATCAAATGAGTTTGGGAGTGTTCCTTCTTCTGCTATTCTTTGGAAGAGTTTGAGAAGGGTGGGTGTTAGCTCTTCTCTAAATGTTTGACAGAATTCGCCTGTGAAGCCATCTGGTCCTGGACTTCTGTTTGTTGGAAGATTTTTAATCACAGTTTCAATTTCATTACTTGTGATTGGTCTGTTCATATTTTCTGTTTCTTCCTGGTTCAGTCTTGGAAGGTTATACCTTTCTAAGAATTTGTCCATTTCTTCCAGGTTGTCCATTTTATTGGCATAGAGTTGCCTGTAGTAGTCTCTTAGGATGCTTTGTATTTCTGCAGTGTCTGTTGTAACTTCTCCTTTTTCATTTCTAATTTTATTGATTTGAGTCCTCTCCCTCTTTTTCTTGATGAGTCTGGCTAATGGTATATCAATATTGTTTATCTTCTCAAAGAACCAGATTTTAGTTTTATTGATCTTTGCTATTGTTTTCTTTGTTTCTATTTCATTTATTTCTGCTCTGATCTTGATGATTTCTTTCCTTCTGCTAATTTTGGGTTTTGTTTGTTCTTCTTTCTCTAGTTCCTTTAGGTGTAAGGTTAGATTGTTTACTTGAGATTTTTCTTGTTTCTTGAGGTAGGCTTGTATTGCTATAAACTTCCCTCTTAGAACTGCTTTTGCTGCCTCCCATAGGTTTTGGATCATCGTGTTTTCATTGTCATATGTATCTAGGTATTTTTTGATTTCCTCCTTGATTTCTTCAGTGATCTCTTGGTTATTTAGTAATGTATTGTTTAGCCTCCATGTGTTTGTGTTTTTTACATTTTTTCTCTGTAATTGATTTCTAATCTCATAGCATTGTGGTCAGAAAAGCTGCTTGATATGATTTCAATTTTCTTAAATTTACTGAGGTTTCATTTGTGACCTAAGATGTGATCTATCCTGGAGAATGTTCCATGTGCACTTGAGAAGGAAGTGTAATCTGTTGTTTTTGGATGGAATGTCCTATAAATATCAATTAAATCTATCTGGTCTCTTGTGTCATTTAAAGCTTCTGTTTCCTTATTTATTTTAATTTTGGATGATCTGTCCATTGGTGTAAGTGAGGTTTTAAAGTCCCCCACTATTATTTTGTTACTGTCGATTTCCTCTTTTATAGCTGTTAGCAGTTGCTTATGTTTTGAGGTGCTCCTATGTTGGGT
Organism: Delphinus delphis; assembly: GCF_949987515.2. Taxonomy (NCBI): domain Eukaryota; kingdom Metazoa; phylum Chordata; class Mammalia; order Artiodactyla; family Delphinidae; genus Delphinus; species Delphinus delphis. The sequence goes on from NC_082684.1 coordinate 166,283,528, forward strand.
GCATATATATTTAAAATTGTTATATCTTCTTCTTGGATTGATCCCTTGATCATTACATAGTATCCTTCCTTGTCTCTTGTAACATTCTTTATTTTAAAGTCTATTTTATCTGATATGAGTATAGCCACTGCAGTTTTCTTTTGATTTCCATTTGCATGGAATATCTTTTTCCATCCCCTCACTTTCAGTCTGTATGTGTCCCTAGGTCTGAAGTGGGTCTCTTGTAGACAGCATATAGATGGATCTTGTTTTTGTATCCATTCAGCAAGCCTGTGTGTTTTGGTTGGAGCATTTAATCCATTTACGTTTAAGGTAATTATCGATAGGTATGTTCATATGACCATTTTCTTAATTGTTTTGGGTTTGTTTTTGTAGATCATTTTCTTCTCTTGTGTTTCCCACTTAGAGAAGTTCCTTTAGCATTTGTTGTAGAGCTGGTTTGCTGGTGCTGAATTCTCTTAGCCTTTGCTTGTCTGTAAAGGCTTTGATTTCTCTATCGAAACTGAATGAGATCCTTGCCGGGTAGAGTGTTCTTGGTTGTAGGTTCTTCCCTTTCATCACTTTAAGTATATCGTGCCACTCCCTTCTGGCTTGTAGAGTTTCTGCTGAGAAATCAGCTGTTAACCTTATGGGAGTTCCCTTGTATGTTATTTGTCGTTTTTCCCTTGCTGCTTTCAATAATTTTTCTTTGTCTTTAATTTTTGCCAATTTGATTACTGTGTGTCTCAGAGTGTTTCTCCTTGGGTTTATACTGTATGGGACTCTCTGCGCTTCCTGGACTTGGGTGGCTATTTCCTTTCCCATGTTAGGGAAGTTTTCAACTATAACCTCTTCAAATATTTTCTCTGGTCCTTTCTCTCTCTCTTCTCCTTCTGGGACCCCTATAATGTGAATGTTGTTGCATTTATTTCGACTATAACCTCTTCAAATATTTTCTCTGGTCCTTTCTCTCTCTCTTCTCCTTCTGGGACCCCTATAATGTGAATGTTGTTGCATTTAATGTCCCAGAAGTCTCTTAGGCTGTCTTCATTTCTTTTCATTCTCTTTTCTTTATTCTGTTTCACAGCAGTGAATTCACCATTCTGTCTTTCAGGTCACTTATCCGTTCTTCTGCCTCAGTTATTCTGCTATTGATTCCTTGTAGTGTAGTTTTCATTTCAGTTATTGTATTGTTTTTCTGTATTTTTTCTTTAATTCTTCTAGGTCTTTGTTAAACATTTCTTGCATCTTCTTGATCTTTGCCTCCACTGTTTTTCCAACGTCCTGGATCATCTTTACCATCATTATTGTGAATTCTTTTTCTGGAAGGTTGCCTATCTCCAATTCATTTAGCTGTTTTTCTGGGGTTTTATCCTGTTCCTTCATCTGGTACATAGCCCTCTGCCTTTTCATCTTGTCTATCTTTCTGTGAATATGGTTTTTGTTCCACAGGCTGCAGGATGTAGTTCTTCTTGCTTCTGCTCTCTGCCCTCTGGTGGATGAGGCTATCTATCAGGAGCTTTATTTTTGCAGCCATTGAAGGGGAAGTGTTGAGGAAGAATCCCCTGGAATTTGCCTAAGTTTTCGGTTTGCTTCGGTGGGGGAGCCTGGCCATGTGCTGGGTTAGTTGACAACTTGTGTCTAAAACTCACTAAAAGGAATTTCAGGGGTTATGTAATTTATTGCCTGTCTGGAAGCAAAACCAGCAGGGAATCCATTTCTCAGGGGAATTTGGCAACGGCATATATTTTTAAAAAAGACCAAAGAGATATTTTCTGTGTTTTTGTTCCCTCTAAGATTATTTCTCCTTCTGCAGATTCTATAACCAGAATAGTATTCATTCTACTATTTAAAAAACAGTAAAATTTTCTGTGTCATGATTCTGAAACACTTTTTTTAGCTCTGTTATCTTTTCCTGTAGGGCTGTCATTAAAGTATGCCAATGAGAAGAAAAACAAAATTAAAAGCTATTCTGAGAAATTAAGAATCTTTTTTCTTAGGAATTTTTTTTCAGGTGGAAGAAAAATTGGGGATTTGAGATTGCTTTCATTATCTTCAAAATAACAAATTGCTTTTACCTTTTTCTCTTTCTTCTTTTTAAACAGTTCAGACATTTTCCTTTTAAAATAACCTTCAGTTTAGAAGAAAGGCAATGTAAAACTTCAGTAAGGCAGAGGAATCTGAATAATGTTTTAGGGCAGTTATTCCCAGGGGATTTGGAGGACTAGGGTTAGATTTTATATCAGAATTGCCAATGGCTTTTTTCAAATTGTGTTTGCTTAGTAAGGGCAAGACAGAATTTGAAGGGATTGAAGATGATACAGAGAGGGCAGTGGCCTTTCCTGTGGAAACTGGTTAATGCTACATTTTGTCAGAATTGTTGAGGGGTTCTCAAATGAATGAACATTTGTCCAGGTTCCTCCCTCCCTTCCTCCTTTCCTTTTTTGGGGGGGTGGGGGGGGAGATTCTGTTGAACATCCGAACTCACTTGCTTCCCACCAAAGAAGTTGCAAAAGGCCAGGTATTTGTCCCCACCTCGCTCTCACCAGCGAAGTGCGAGAACATGCTTCAGCTTGACCAATCACATGCTCTCACTGGAACTTTGAATGAGGAGCGAGTGACACAGAAGCAGGACAGCTCCAGTTCCCAAGGCCAGTGGCCGAGCTCAGTGTCCAGAGCCGGGGGAGGGGGACCGGCAGCAGCAAAGGAACCCGCGTACATTTCTGGTCCTCGTTCCCCGGTCTTGCTGGCCAATTTTGGGAGCTACTCAATGTGCTTCCAGCACGTTCTTTTTCTGCTGCGTTATTTGGAGTGGGTTTCCGTTGCTAGCCATAAAATCTTCATGGACACAGGCTCTTTCTGAGATTTGGCCCTGAGCTCCTGTCACACGGCACAGAAGCAGTCACCTGTGCGGGTGGCCTTGCTCAAGTCTGACCTGTGCCTTTTTACCTGATTTCACTCAGGACACTTTTCTTGCCCAAATCAAAGCCCAAAGGAGAATGATGTAATCACCAAGTGTTCAGAGAACAGAGTCAAAGAAGCATAGTTTCAAGAAAAAGATTGATGTCACCCTTTCCAGCCCTTTCAATATTAGTTGAATTCCTATTCTTTTATGGAGAGCAGCAGTTCTGGAAAAGGCACTGGTGTCTTGAGGTTCAATGTTGGGGTTCACTTAGCAAGCCTTGTTGAAGACAAACCTGCCAGCAGCTGACAGTCACCTTTTCCTGTTTCCTTCCCACCCATCCACTGAATCCATTTCAGGGTGGCGAAAAGTAGCAATGCAGAGCGAAGGCTGGCTCTTACCTGCTGAGACGTTCTGAGATGGAGCCTCTGAAAATGTGAATATAATTTATCAAGCAGTGTGTGTTCAATGATTCAGAAAGATCCATATGTGCTTTTGTTTCAGCCGCTCTAATGAGAATGCGTCAAGTTCAGTTAGATCCTTCTATTATCAGGCTTGTTCCTGAGTAAAGCAGAGTGGCTGCTCTCCAGAGAGGCATGGTCTTCCTGCAGGGATGCGCTAAGTTTGCAGAGGGGTGTTCTTCATCATCGGGGACCTTTGGCTTAGGACTGAGCCCCCTTCCATTGTCAAAAATCAATCTATTCTTTTCATAAGGAATTTGACCACATTCCAGCATCATCATCCACCGCTGGTTTTTAGCAAGCAAAGGAAAAAGGTCTAAGGCGAGATCTTCAAGAGTGAGTGATTTTGAGGGAAGCGGTGTGGGCTGGAGCCAGAGGCCAACGCAGAACAAGAGGTCACATTGTTTAACAGACCACAAGGAAATGACATTCCTTTCCGGTCTCTGCTGAAACGAAGGTCAGGTCTTCCGGTTTGGAGACAACTGGTGTCCCAAGGGGACAGAATATTTTACAGTCAGAGGAATGTGCTGTCCAGCAAATAGATCCTGAAATACATGAATGGCCAAGGATTGGTATAAATGTTTCACTGGAGGAAAAGGATCCTCCCCCCGATTCTAGCAAAAGCTTGTGCTTTTGTATAGAAAGAGAAACCCTGGGGATAAAAATGGGAATTTAGTGTGCAGCAAATAATCTTTTTTTTTTCCCCAACTCAGTATTCCATCTGCCTTAAGGGTGAAGGATGCACAAGAAGCTCTGTGGCAGTGGAAACTAAGCAGGGTTTTCTCTATAGTAGCTGAACGTGCTCCACGTGGGGGCAGAGTCTAATGGCTTATTTGTGAGGATGGTCAAGTAAGGGCAGGGGTATAGAGAATATAGAAGACAAGGTAACTAGGAAGAGCTCCTCTGAATGTATTTCTATGTCATCACTCTTGGGGTGTCTGAAACCAAGATTCCTTACCTGTTGCTCCGGGCTGAGATTTTCATGCTGATTCCTTCATAGGCAATTTGCATTAGAAAAATTGGCAATTCAGGGATGAAAATCCACCAATTTGCTTTCTTTTACTATTTGGTGGATGTCTTTAAGCCATATCATCAGTCTCTTGGGAAACTTAACAACTGGCAGCCCTCATGAGGACACTGCAAGTGACGGCCAAAACTTCGAGTCCCCCTGGGAAAAAAAATAATCTCAGTGATTCTTGGATTAAAATTCCATCTGTAATTTACCTCCTCTGTTCCTCTACTTTGATATCTGCGTTTCCATTGACTAGTTCCTACTGTTGGCTTTTTAATAACATCCTGAGGGAGTCTTGAGATTGTTGACACTTTTAGCAAATTACTAGAATTTTGACAGCATTTCTGTCGCTCACCTTTTGTTCTAATAATAATAATGATATTTATTGAGTGCCTCCTGCATATGTGTTAAGCACTATGTAATTTTTATAACAAGTCTACTTAATGTTGGTGCTATAGCTCGTTTTAAGGATTACACAGCTATAGCACAGGGATTATCTAAGTGATTTCTGCACACTAGCTGTTTTCTTGTTTGCTATTATGTTTCTGGGTTTTCTTGCATGTGTTCAGGGAGAGTCTTGCTGGCTTTGTTGGTTGATGAAAGCACATCCTGATATTTCACTTCTTTACGCCCTCTTCCTGCCGTGTCAGGAGCACCTCATTAGATTTTGTGATTGTTTCTGATCCTTTTCAAGTGAGAGTTGCTTAACTCACTCCTCAGCGGTGTATCACAGTCGGCTGCTGGTGGCTGATAGGTATTATCAGAGGCTGCAGATCAGATAATGCTTCATCAACTTGAGGGCTCTGTGGCTCGGAAAGGGCGAGCACATGGGTATTTCCTTCCATCATAGTGATGGAACGGTAGTAAGAATTAACTAATTTGCTGTCTGAATGGATGTCTTTGATTCAAGGCCTTAAGAATCTATGCTAATACTGCCTTTTATCTATTTGAAATCTTGTATTGAAATTTCCTGAACCTCTAAAAGGGCTGAGCACACAAAATTAGACTTTTTCTCAATGCTGGGTGAGTTGACTCAGAATGCACAGTATAATTTGATTTCTTTAATATCTACCAACATGCCGTCCAATAAATACATGTATGGCATGCAGGAACCAAATATTTTAAATATGGATACAAAATGAGCAATTTAGGAAACAACTGTAAGATTTTTTTATTTTCCCCAAATGATTATAAAATTTCCCAAAACAGATTCCTTGGGACACTAACCCCACAAGTGGTTCCCTGAAAAAAAAAAAAAAGAAGTTAAATGGTCCAGTAAATTTGGGAGACAGTGCATACTTTGTTTCTTACTTGGAGAGATGCAATGCACATTAGCATGTAGGAGAATCTGCAACACTCTGCAGTAGGGAATCTGGATTTTATTTAAGCCCATTCTTTCTCAAATGTACTTGACCATGGAAGATTTTATTGGGTAATGCATTTAACATCCCACAGACCACCTTTTGGGAAATGCTGGACGGTGAAAATGGAAAGAAAGAGACAAGCTTAAGCTTTTCAGATGTGGATTCTTCTACCAGAGAGATTTTGAGAATGACAATCCCTGCCGTCAGGATTAGTGCAGGTTCAAGCCTATGAGAGAAATGTTGGGGGCATTGTGAAAGAGCAGCAGGGGAAAGTCTGTACTATACGCACCCATCCAACAGCATGGCGTGTAATTTGGACCAGCTCCCCCTTGCTGGTACTCTCTGTAATCAGATAGAAGATCTTGCGTTCACTCCCCTTCCTTAACCAAATGCAAAAGAGGGGAAGAGACTTGTGAAAACTGGATACCTACCCTTTTATTTATATTTATAAGCATTTTGGTACATCAGAGTATTTTCCAAAGTAAATCACATATATATTAATACTTTTTTTTTCGTTAATGGGAAAATACTACTCTTGAGTATCCTATAATCAGTCTTAAGGTCAGTTTCTATGTGTCGATTTCTTTAGACCTATTGAATAAGAGAGGAATTTATATATGTCACAACCTATTGCACTGTATTTGTTTTGAATGTGAATATTGCATTTCATGTCCTATGCTTTCCCACACCCTGTGGTTATATCACTCGTAGGAACTATTCCAATTAGATCATGGCTCTTGAACGCTGGCCAAGCCAAGCTCCAAAAAAATGTGCTGGTGTCAATTTTTATTAGCACTTTTGCTTAGATAACAAGATTCCAAATGGAAAAGGTGACAGAGCAGAGTTGAGGAAAGCTCTACTGTATGTCAGTAGATCAACATCTTGAGTTTTAAAAGAAGCTGCATGTCTTTCAGCTGTCTTTAGAGGAGCGAAATGGATCAGGATTTCATAAACTTGAATTCTTGGTCCATGGCCCCTTGCCAGCTCCCCCCCAGGATCCTGCTCAGCTTTTGGTCTTACCAGCAGGCTTGTTATGCGCTCCCTCTGAAGAGGGCTTTTTAATCTGGAAGAGGACACTGTCTCCCTTGTTGAGAGGGAGTCTGGAAGGATACTCCTGGGCCTCTTGGAATCTCATTCTGCCTAACGTACTTGGAAATGAATTCACTTGTCAGAGAACAATTGACAAAGAAAGAAAAATCTCGATTAAATATTTGGTCTAAAAAAAGCTGCTCTTAATCACTTCTTAAAATAGCAGCACTGTTTCATCACTGAGCCCACAAAAATGTGCAGGCCTGAAATTTGGTCAGCCTTGTTTCAAAGATATGCTTATAAAGTCTGTGCAGCCCCTCACCACCTAAAACAAAACAAATCAAACACACATACACACAAACCAATTAACTAGAAAAAAAATGTGTTTCCTCATAAGCCCATTCCTACAATTCCTAGTATTGTTCAGGAATGCTACTAGCTTTCTTTCCAGTGAAAACATTTTACTAAGAATTTTTTAGCATTCAGGCAAATCTCCAGACCAGGACTATGGTATCACATCTGTGTCCTCAAGTGAACAGTCTCCTGAGATACCCGTTAAATACCTCTATCAGTGAGGATTGCCAAGTGTGACCCAAGTTTGAGATGCTTCTGATGTCGTTTCTCTATGCCATATTAATCACCCACCTCAAGGGCATCCAGCCTGTGCAGAAGGGAGAGACCAGAAATCTGCTAAAGTTAAGATTATCGGAACTTGGGATTACCACACTAGTATAGATAGATTGATAGATAGAGAGATACATACATACATATACAATAGTACATGAAAAAAAATTGTTGCAAGTTGGGCTTCCTGGGGAACAGACTCTGGATGGACAGTAGTTTGTAGGATGCTTACTGGTGCCCGTGGGATCCACACCTGTGGGAGAGAAGGAAAGAACAGCAGCAGGATTAGGCAGATGGAGAAGCCAGGCTGGGATGAAGTCTCAACGAAGGCCTTAGGCAACCCCCGGGACGTGCCGATGCGGGGATGGTCCTTCAATGTTGTCCCAGTTGGACCCAGTGTTGTCCCCTTATACCTCTGTGTTGATTTGGATTGGTCTGCCCTGAGGAGGTGTGGCCTTGGGTGAAGTGGCTCTTAGGCTGAGACAGTTCCTGAAGGGGCCTGGCAGGTGAGGGTTTTCCGCCAGCGGAACGTTCAGCAGCTGGGGAATTCTTCGTCCTGGAGGGACAGCGAGACATGCAGTGGAGCATTCATTATAAAACTCTTCCGTTTTCTTTTCTAACCCAGAGGAAACTCATCCCATGGACCTAGAGAAACAGCGTTCTATTAGGACAGATGTTTATTTTAAAGAAATCTTTGTGCCTCAAGGAAAGCAGTGATGGCTGGCACCCAGTGTCAGTGGTGCTGTTTTCTACAAGTTGGGGACAAGCTCTGTCATAACCATGATTTCCACTCGCCTGGGTAGTGGGAAAGCACCATGTTAGTTGTGATGACTTTGGTGTCCCAGTCTTGGCCTTAACATTCTTTCTCTACTGTCCTGCCACCCCTTGCCTCTGTCACCATGATGCTCTCTCTTCTCATCCCCATACTGCGCTTTCTCCCTTTGCCTGGTGGGTCCTTAAGGTACAATATTTGGGGGCATATTTAGTATTATTTTATTTTCAATAATGTTTTTTTATGGCCATCCCTTTGACATCTTCTATATCATATTTCACCCTTGACAATGAAATTCTGACAACAAAGAATGCTATTGAACGTTTTCTTTCATTTCTATGAGAGATAGCATGTGTAGGATTTAAGTGCAAACCAGATGGCCAAGGTTTGAAGGTGACCCCACCGCTTACCTGCTGTGTCCATTGGGCAAGTTGTTAATTCTCTGTGCCTCAGTTTCTTCATCTGTAGAAGAGAGAGAATAATAGCACTTTTCACAGGTTGTGATGAGAATTAAATGAGTTAATTTTTTTTTTTTTTTTTGCTGTACACGGGCCTCTCACTGTTGTGGCCTCTCCCGTTGCGGAGCACAGGCTCCGGACACGCAGGCTCAGCGGCCATGGCTCACGGGCCCAGCTGCTCCGCGGCATGTGGGATCTTCCCGGACCGGGGCATGAACCTGTGTCCCCTGCATCGGCAGGCGGACTCTCAACCACTGCGCCACCAGGGAAGCCCATGAGTTAATATTTTTAAAGTGTTTAGGACAGACCCTGGCACACAGTAAACATTACATAAATATTTTCTTATTAAAAAGTAAATTAAAATACTCTGGGCATGCTTTCTATACTTCCTTGTCTGGAAAGGGAGGGGATTTGGAATTAACATTGTTAAGCACCTACTGTGTGTCAGAAACTGAGCAAAAGGCACATAGATTGCTTTACTTAATCCTCATGATAGCCTACAGTTCAGATATTACTCCCCCTTTATGGATGAAGAAATTAAGATCCACAGAGTTTAAATTGCTCACCATTATGGAGTTACTGAGTGGTGAACTGGAATTCAAACAAAGACGACCTGCCATTAACGCCTTTGTCCCATTTTTATTCCCTTTTGCCTCATCCCCAGTCCTTTTTTTATGTTACCTCCTTGAAATGGTTTTCCATTCTCCAGTGAAGAAAACCTGATGTGCTCAGAGGCCTCCAAACCCGAATTCCTACCTCCCATAAGAAGTCCCTCTGAAACTATTAGTTTCATTTTTTTTCCTGCTACAACATCAAACAAAGAGTAATGGCATGAAAAAATATAACTTGACAACATCATTTATATTGTAATTTTTCCCATATTATGAACTTCATCCCGAAAACAATACCCTTTATGGCAGAATTTAGCTTACTTGTGTTCTATTGTTAACTGCAAAAATTACATTTTAGTTTTTCGGGTTTCTTTGTATTCAGAGAGCTCATGAGCAAATATTTCTACACAAAAGAAAACCCCAAACTGAGAAGATTAATTCATAATAAGTCAAATTTTGATGCTAAAATAGTTTGATCTGAGATTACCGTTGACTAGAAATTGCCATCTCTGCTTACTTGTTAAAAATGTCAAGTGTAATGAGTTCAGTGGACCCGCTATTTGACAGCCTCTGTTAACGGGATTTGCAGAATACATACTGCTGTGTTAATTTTCAAATTAAACCTGCCAAGTGGTTGTTGGCTTTGTAAAAATAGCTGCTTCCCTCATTTTTTTTTTTTTAAGAAGATGTTGGGGGTAGGAATTTATTAAGTTATTTTTGCTGTGTTGGGTCTTCGTTTCTGTGCGAGGGTTTTCTCTAGTTGCGGCGAGTGGGGGCCACTCTTCATCGTGGTACGCGGGCCTCTCACTGTCGCGGCCTCTCTTGTTGCGGAGCACAGGCTCCAGACATGCAGGCTCAGTAGTTGTGGCTCACTGGCCTAGTTGCTCCGCGGCATGTGGGATCCTCCCAGACCAGGGCTCTAACCCGTGTCCCCTGCATTAGCAGGCAGATTCTCAACCACTGTGCCACCAGGGAAGCCCTGCTTCCCTCATTTGACCAAACTTTGAAAGGCCCATAATGGAAAAGAAGTGATCATTTATTCAAGACGTTCTCTGTGTGCTAAGCACTGTGCTGAGTACTTTGACCCACGTTACCCTAATTCATCCTCCACACATTTCTGTAAGGGGGGCAGTTAGTAGCTTCTTCAGTGAAAGAAGATCCCAGAAGCCTTTTGTTTCAGACACCATGAGATGGGAGAACTCTGACTTGAGCCTTTATGTGCAAGACTCATTATTAACATGTATGTGCAGACCTGATATTCCTTTCCATGTTTTGGGGGGAAAGAGAAGACAGACAGAAAGAAGGAATCACCTTATCACCCATGCATTTCCCAATCACCTTCAGTGGTCAAAACCCTTAAGAACTTCTCAAGGGGCTCATGTCCTTGCACGAAGGCTACAGGGGAGAAGCAGGCAGATTGATCTTGTTCATGTTTGGTCAGGGAGGAATGCCGTCTTGGGTAGAGGCAACAGGTAGTGGAAAGGAAAAGAGAGTCTGCGGCACCACTACTTGTGAACAGTATCAGGAACAGAACATTGACAGAGGAGGCAGAACCTAGGCTAAATCAGAATATCAAAAGAAAGCCTTGACTCAGAAACTTGACCTTGAACCTGTACCTCTTCCCTAAACTTCCACCCAAGGCACTGCCTCATTTTCCACATTTCCAGCCCACCACTGGTCCTGCTGGCTGGAGCCCCTACTCTAGCCTATAGAAGACCCCCTAAGTGTCCTGGGTTGGACAAGGTCTCACCATTATCAGACCTCAGAAGGTAGAAGGGACAGATGAAGGGGAGGTCCAAGTCCCACTGCAGTAAGGGAATCAAATGCATTTCTTTTTTCTTCTTTTGGCTGCGCCACGTGGCATGTGGGATCTTTAGTTCCCTCACCAGGGATCAAATCTGTGCCCCTTGCAGTGGAAGCGCGGAATCTTAACCACTGGACTGCCAGGGAAGTCCCTAAAATGCATCTCTGACATCTCAGCTTGAAAAGGAATTTATTTCCCACGATATAATTGTAAGAAGTGGTATATAGACTCTGAAGTATTATTGGAGTTAAACTCCAGAAACAATTTGCAAGAAATGGTTTTGTGTTGTTTTGTTTAGATGAACTGGCCTGAGAACCTAACAACCACGAACAACATAATTGTTTTTGAAAGTGTCTTCCCAATTTTCTAACATTTTAAAAAGTATTTAAAAAAATATCATAAGGTGGGGCTAGCTTAAAGTTGAAGAGCTATGGAAAGGACAATCAAAAGAATCTAAGAAATCTCCCCAAATAGGGGAAATAGGAATGCAACAATTGACAAGTGAAATTAGAAATGGCTCACAAAATGAGGTGCTAAAATTAGGGCAAAATGGGGAAAGAAGCTGAACATACTTTGAAATGATTAAGTAATTTACTGAATACACTAATGCTCAAATTTCTGACATTGTCTATTAGCATTTATCTCAGATAACGTACATCTACCATGAGATAAAATACACATCAAATATATGAATCTCTTTATTCATTTACTAATTTATTTTTATTTTAAAATTTTATGTATTTATATTAGATATATGTGCAAATGTGTACTACAGTTCTTTTCCTGACAAAAACTTATACTGTATTAAATATGCATCAAAGTTCTTAAACCAATCATGCCTCTTACTTTTTATAATCTTGCCACATCCCCATCGTACTTTTACTTTTGTAGTTTTCAGTATTGTCTGAACCTATGCTAAGTGGGAGTTTTCTTCTATATTTTTATTTCTGGGTTTCTATATTTTATTGGACCTTACATTTCTGTAGAGTCATAAACTAAGAAAAAAAAATCCTTGCTTACTTTCTAGGCAAGGTATGATAGCTGAGGAAATACTTGCTGTTCCTTTAATATTTTTCTACATAATTGGATCTATTTTAGCAGTCTGAGCTACTGCAGCTATTACGAATAGAACAACGGAGGAAGGCCAGTTATTCCAAAGCTGCATTTAATGGCTGCTCACCTTACACAGCTATTTCTCTTCAAAATCAACTACAAGGCAACATGCATTTTCTGAGGAATTCAAGAGGCAGGCAGATCAACACTGTGGAACAGCAGCATTTTCAAGTCTAGCATCAGACATTGAGAATCTCGGACCATCTGTCCTGTCATCCTGCTTCTTAGAGTTCCTGGCCAGTTGCACTCTTAACTACATTTTAAAAATGCAGATTGATGGTTAGGAACTATATCAAAGAATTTTTGTCCATAAAAATCTTCTATATGAGAGGCATGTTCTCATATGTCCTATCTATTCAGTATAGATGAGTTCTCCCAAAATTAGTCTCAAAATTGGCTTGAGCAAACAGCTGTAAGCATTAGGGGAAATGCATATGCCAAGATGAAAATCCAAATGAAAGGTACCAGTTGAAAGAGACTGGAAAATTGGGTAATAAAATTCACTTTAAAAATAGCAAGTGGATAACATAGACTGCTGATATGACCTCTGTGTGTCCAGAAGTGATGCCACTGAAGCAAACCTGACACCCGGGAGCTCCAGGCCAATTAGCTCCACCCAGGCTAATTGGTTGACTTCTCTTTGCCTTAAGAAATATGGCGGCTTGAGCAATGTTTGTCTTCAGCACCTCCCTACTTTATGTGATCCCCCATCATTGCTCATCTCAACACCTTAATTCAGTTTTCTGAGTGCTTGGGATCCCTCCCCTCCTTCCATCCTCCCTGGTCAGTGCCCCAGGTCCTCGGTCTTTCCTACCCATCAAAGCTACCTGAAATGCATTCAACTCCCTCAGGGCACGTCTCCCTCTGAGATAGTAGCATAGAATGATTTGGGAATCAGATAAGCCTGGCTCCAAATTCTGGCTTGGCTACTTATTAACTGTGAGACCTTGAGCGATGTATTTAACCCTTTTGAGCATCAGTATGTTCATGAGTAAAATGGGCATAATAGTAGGAGTAGATAATAAAGTTGCTGTGAGGATTATAACACATAGTATATTTGAAGTGTCTGGTGTAATATCTGAAAAACAGAAGGGGTCCAGTAAATGCAAGATATTATAAATGATTTGATATACAGTAAAAAGAGCCCAGACATTTACATTAGTGAAAGATCTAGCAAAAAATGTACAAGCACTCTATAAGAAAAATTACAAAACATTATTGGGAGAAATTAAGTAAGATCTAAATAGATGGAGTGATATTGTCATGTACATGGATTGAAAGAGTCGATATATTAAAGATTTAAATTTTTCCCCACTCAATCTCCATATTCAATGGAATTCCAATAAAAATCCCCAGAGACTGATTTTCATATCGGCCAGCTGATATTAAATTTTACAAAGAAATAAAAAAATCCCAAGAATATTCATGCCACTCTTGAAGAAGAGTGACGAGGAGAGAGGATTTGTTCTGCCAAATATCAGGATTTGTGAAGCAATATCAGTCATGACTGTGGATCTGTCGCAGATAAACAGACTCCTGAAAAAGAATAAGGATAGCCAAAACAGACTCACGCATAGACTGATATGACTTATGATAAAGGAGGTAGTCCAGAACAGTTGGGGAAATGACGGTGTTCTTGTTAAATGATGATGGGTTAGCTAAGTATCTAAAGGAGAAAAGAATGAAACCGGACCCCTTCCTAACACCACACACAAAAATCAACTTCATGTGGGTTATAAACTTAAGTGTGAAAAGAAACATTTAAAAGTGTTTATATGATTATACATATCTTCGTACCATTGGACAAGGTTTTAAAATATGATAGAAAAAGAAAAGATTGTAATGACATTAAACTTGAGTAATCAAATTCATGAAAAGGCACCACAAAGAATGTGAAAATACAAGCCACAGAAGGAGATGATATTTGCAACACATAATCGACAAAGAACTTGTATCCAAAAATCAGTTATAAAAAGACAGACAACCCAAAGAAAAAAATGAGCAAAAGACTTGAATAAGCACTTCACAAAAAAGGAAATCCAAACAACTAATAAGAAGATGCCAAGAAGCTCAAGTTCATTAATTATCAGAAAGTACAAGCTGAGATCCCAGTGCACACACCAGAGTGGCAAAATTAAAAATCTGATAATAACAAGTGTTGGCTGGGATGTGGACTACAGAACTCTCATACAGTGTTGGTAGGAGGAGAAATGACTACAATTACTTTGGAAAACAGTTTGCATTTTCCAACAAAATTGGAGCTACACATACCTCACAACATAGCAATCCCACTCCTGGGGATATATCTAGAAAAATGCACACAATGGTGTCTCAGGAGATGTATAAGAGTGTTCTAAGCAGAATTTTGATAATAGTCTTCAACTGTAAATGAACCAAATGTCCATTAGCGGTATAATGGCCATAAACATTAAATGGATGAATAAATCGTGGTACATCCATTAGCACATTGCAATTCTATAACAATGTAAAATGAAAAAATACAGCTTCTTTAAAAAGAATCTTACAAACACAATATTGATCAAAAGAAGCAAGGCACATAAGAATGCATACAGTATATTTCTAATTGACATAAAATTGAAAAATAAGAGAAATCACACTTTGTAGGGAATAAAACTATAAAGAAACACTAGGAGAGCTAGGACAAGACCTCCCACCATAAGAATCAGGGCAGTGGTCACCTCCAGAGAGAGAAAGAGGATTTTGAATAGGAAGTGTTATGGGGGGGAGGCTTCAGAGGAGCAACCAGTATTCAATTTTATATCTTGGACATTGGTTACAAGCATATCTACTACATAATTATACATTACACTGTATATTTGTGTGTTTTTGAATTCTGTGTGTGTGTGTCATACGTAAAAATAAATACAATATTTTAGAAATACACCCACCAGATAAAGAATCATGTCGGTACTATTTTAGATTCCAAAAAAAGCACAGTTATTATCCAGCCTCTGTGCTTTGAACATAAAACCAATGTCACGCTGATATCTTGAGCAGCCTTCCAAGCGTCACTGACAAGCTGTATTTAATGTTAAATAATAAGATAACATATAAATGAAGGGCTTACTATGTCCCAGGCAATGTGCTAAAGGTCTAGCACACATTAGCTTATTGAATCCTTACAATAGCCCTAGGAGGTAAGTGTTATTATGAAAATTTTACAAATGAGGGTAATGTATGTTTGTCAGGGAAGTGTCTGTGTAAAGTCTCGCTCAGATTGAGGAAGTGGCAGAGATGGACTCCAACCCAGGTTGGCTTGACTTTCCAGGTGCCTTGCTGAGCTGCTGTCCTGTTTTCCTCCTCTGTTAACATTTAGACTTGGTCACTCATAACAAAATCTTGAACCTAACCAGATGACTACTATACAGAGATGGTTCCTACAGCGTGGCATTCATTCTTCCCACAGACAGGTGCGTGCCAAGTTCCATGTTGGATTTTGTGGCTACAAAGAGGGAAATGACACCAGCCCTGCCCTCAGGGAGCTCCTGGTCCACGAAGAGAGTCTGGTAAGTAAACAAATAAACAAAACCAGTAGTTTATGGGTTTCTAAAGTGGAATGAGGACAAACAAGGCTGGAAGAAGGAAAGAGATAAAGGTAAGAGAAGATGCTTTAACCATAGCCTTTTAACCAACCAACCAACCAACCAACCAACTAATTTATCCTTCTTTATTACCTACTCCTGTACTTGTCTCTAATTACTTTGGAGCTAACTCTATCCCATAAGTTGTTTTTTCTTTCTTTTTTTTTTAAACCAGACTCCAAGTTTTTCCATTCTTTGTCTTAGAAGTTGCGATTTTCGGGTTCCCCTTCTCCCTACCCTCCTGCCCCCTACCCCAGCTCCCCCCACCTCTCCTCCCCTCCTTCTCCCTCTCCTCTGCCTTCTCCTCCTCTTCTGGCTTCTTAAGTCCTATTTGTCCTTTAATGCCTGAATCAAATGCACTTTTCTCTGTAAATCTTATGACACCCCTCCCCCTCCCCTGGAAGTGAATGCTCCCTTCCTGACATCGTTCCACATTTTATGTTTGCCATTTGTACAGTCTACAGCATATTTGATCTTGTAATATAATTATTTATGTGCATGTCTTATCTTCCCTGCTAGAGTGCAAGCTCCTTTAGCCCAGAGACCATGATTAATTTCTCTTTGTGTCTGTCAGCCTTGCTGGATAGACATGGACACATAAATAGAGCTGAGAGGTGTTTTGGCAGCAACCTGACTGAACTTTTGGTGGTTGGATGGGTCTTCTGGAGCAGAGGTATCATGAATACTGTAATAACAACTTACAGTATGTTAACATCTTAAGATATTTTTACTTGGGACAAATGGAATCGACAAAGAGGGAGGGTATCCACAGATGAAAGGTTATTGAAATTATTTATGAAAATATTTTCTCCTTTTGCAAGAAAGGTCATTTATGAAGAAACAGCCAAGTTTTCACATGTATAGAACATGGAAAGGATGGCTAATCACCATTGATCTATGTTACCAGGCTCATGAATTCAACCATCAGCAGCAATAATTACAGAATTTAGAACACAATATGCGTAAAATACCATGTTACATTATATTTGCAATTATTTCATTTTTGCTTAAGGATATGGAATAAAATCACTAAAATCCTTTCAATTCTGGTTTGGAAATGGCTTCTATTTTTGTTTCTTCAGTGGATTTCTCATCATTTCTTTATTACAACTTTTTCTTTGTTTTTCTCTGTGGGAAAAACTTTTCCAGCTACCAGACCTACAGAGTAGGTAGAAAATTTGATAAAAATCTATGAAAGTTTGATGACTTTTAGAGACCTTGCCTTGAAATTTCTTTTTGTTTTTTAAATATTTAATGTTAAATGATCCCTAGGGAGCTCTACTGTGTAGCTACCTGGAAGTTCAATGTAACACATTCAAGTTAACCACCTCAGAGGTGTACATCCAACAGGGGGTGAACGATAGAAAAGATGAAATTTTTAATGCAGGTCAACAGGATGCTAGCCTCAATTCCAAATTCCTCCTTTCCCTGATGGTATCCATGGACAGCTCGCATCTTCTCCCTGTGACCATTTGAGTCTCCTTTTGAGGTTGTAGCTCTGATCTCCCCTATCTTAGGCTTCTTTTTTTTTTTTAATTTATTTATTTAATTTACTTATTTTCGGCTGTGTTGGGTCCTCGTTGCTGCACACAGGCTTTCTCTAGTTGCAGCGAGCGGGGGCTACTCTTTGTTGTGGTGCATGGGCTTCTCACTGTGGTGGCTTCTCCTGCTGCAGAGCGCAGGCTCTAGGCCCGTGGGCCTCAGTAGTTGTGGCTTGTGGGCTCTAGAGTGCAGGCTCAGTTGTTGTGGTGCCCGGGCCTAGCTGCTCCATGGCATGTGGGATCCTCCTGGACCAGGGCTGGAACTCATGTCCCCTGCATTGGCAGGTGGACTCCCAACCACTGAGCCACCAGGGAAGCCCTCCTCAGCTTCTTATATGGCTGTTGCCCTCATGAAACCATAGACCAAAATTGGCCCCTGTCTGTTGGTCGGACTATTTCCAGAGATTCACTTGCAGTACCTCGTTAGTGGGTCTTTAATGTACAGAAGTGCAGGGAGAGACATAGGTGCGGACAGCAGCCCTAGGTCTGGGTCTTATGGCAAATGGGAACATTTTCTGGATGTAACATCACTCTGGTGGCTGTCCCTGCAGATGTGGGCATCTACTGCTTTGTATACATTTTTGCAGTGGCTTCCAAACATTTTTGATCCTTCAAAAGTGAAAAAATTTGAGGATGATTCCCCCCCAATATATGTATTTTTAATGTATGCAAAAAATAAAAATGAAGAAGCAATGAGATAAAGAAATGTAAATAGGTGCTCTAATATTTTCTTCTAATGTCACAGAGGATCATCTTGCAAACCTCACCTTGGGCATCGCTGCGTGGGTCCACTGCTCCACGGCGAAGGGTGTCTCAGCCACTATCCGTCTCTTTTGCCGCTCCTGAGCTAATAGCTAACGTCTCTCCATGTTATGGTTCTTCTTAATGTGTCTGTGTGTCTCTCCACTTGTGCTTGGCCTCCTATAGTGCTGATTCCCTCGGGATGTGTCACATACAAACTCTGTAAGAAATGGATCCAGTGAGGCCCATCAGTCACTGCTCTGTGGGGAGCCCTCTTCTGGGCAGAGCTTTCTCGCCAGGCCCCAGGAGGACTGCTGACCAGCTTAGACAGCTTTGTGGAGCTGGGAGTTTGGCCTTGGTGCAGCCATCTACAGCCCCGGCAAGCGCTGCTGCCTCTTAGAACGCACGCATTCGGTGTGACGGGGGCCATGGGTGCGCCAGTCACTTGTAGGGACCATGCACGGCTCCGAACTTGGCAGGGGTGCTCTTCTCGTAGCCATTCTTCTTGGGTCAGTGTTAGGGTTCTTGGCTACAGATCCTGATGTAACTCTTCCTTTCGTGTATGGCCCTCCACTTCAAACAACCCCCAAAGCATCAACTGCAGAGCCACAATTTATGGGAAGGCCCCACTATTTCTGTCTCCTGATGTCCCCAGTAAAGAAACACTCATTTAATCCACTTTTTGTTAATAAAAGTCCCTCTCTCCGGGAAGGAAACACGAGTTTTCGGGACAATCCAGCACATCTCAGGGTGAGTTCTCTTTGCACATTGAACCCTTCCCAGAAGTTTTAAGGGTGAGCCTTTGCCCACCTTCCCCTCCTGGTTGAGAATTTTAGAGCTAGAACCACCTGATAGCAAGAATTTGTTCGGGTCCTCTTTCTTCCCAGAGCCTATGGACATTTGTCTAAACTGCATCCATGGCACATGGCACGACATGCCTACATGTGCCCTGTGTCCTGAAGGCCGAGAAGACGAGGCTGCTTCCGGGCCTGGCTCCACCTGTGTGACTCAGGGGAGGCAGGGGCTAAGTGCCAGGGTCTGCAGCCTGGCTGCCGGGGTCCACAGTCCAAGGTCAGCCATGTATTTGTGCTATGATGTGAACACATCACTTATCTCTTTGTGCCTTGGTTTTCTCCTCTGTGAAATGGCAATAATAATAGAACCTGCCTCATAGGATTATTTTGAGGATTAGCTGAATTAAGATACAAATGCTTATTACAGTGATCATTCAGTAAATTCCTAAAAGGAATAATATACTTTCTGTGTGTTTTTGTTTTTTTTTTCAAACTAGGAGGGCTTATTAGACTCCTTGCTGAAACCACCGAAGATGAACAAAGTAAATGGATGGGTTTTGTTATCTGTGAAGTGCAGGAGCAGCAAGCTGGGGTCTGTCCTGTTCACTTCTCTACCCTTAGTACCAAGCCCCATCCCTTGTACAATGCAGACATTCAATAAATATTAGTTATTGGTCTAGAAAATGTTAGGAGATACAGTTATATAAAAGTGAGTATTCTTTTTTTTTTTAGGTACGCGGGCCTCTCACTGTTGTGGCCTCTCCCGTTGCGGAGCACAGGCTCCGGACGGCACAGGCTCACCAGCCGTGGCTCATGGGCCCAGCCGCTCCGCGGCATGTGGGATCCGGGGCATGAACCTGTGTCCCCTGCATCAGCAGGCGGACTCTCAACCACTGCGCCACCAGGGAAGCCCTACAAGTGAGTATTCTTAAATGGATTTTAATAAGTTTTTCTTTGCTGAAAGAAAATGCAGTGATGCCAGTAGACTCTGGGAATATGCAATAAGGATCATTTCTGTTTATTGCCTGCCTCCCCCTCCCCCGGCCAGATATCTTATGTAATCCCCATAAAATCCTCTGAGGTAGGTATTAGTAATCACATTTTGCCAATGGGAAACTGAGCTTCACAGTTTGTGAGCTTCACAGGGGTCACAGGGCATTGGGTGACCGAAAGGGGATGTGAACCCGGGCTACATGGATGGCTCTGAAGTCTGAGCCTTTTCTGTTGATTTATTTCCCAGCGGTGAGGACAGCTCAGAGGAAGAGCTGCCTGTCTAGTGCCTCAAGCATCCAGAACTTTGAGAGTGAAGTCAGTCACTCTGGGATGTAGGGTCCTCATGCTCCCTAGATGTGTCACTTAAACCCCCCACCATCATTCAGTTCCTAAACTGGTCATCAAAAACTGGTGTTTATCCAATTAGAATTCAGAGGCAGACAAATTGCTACACTGAATTCAAGTGCTTGATGAACTTTTAACCATAGGCTTGTCTGGTTTGATATTTCTTATTTTTTAAAAATGCAGAATTTAGTTGATGCATTACATCAGAAAGATCAGAAACTCAAAGATATATAATATATTGGGGAGATGGGGGAAAACCGCAATGAGTGTGGAATGGGGCAGTTAATTTCAAGCTTTTGTTAGCATCTGCAAAAAAAGTTAATGCCTACTTACCTTCAAACCAAAGGGGGGTTTGCCAGAAGCATTATTTAAATGCTTAAAAAATAGGGTTTTAAATAATTAAGATAAATGCTAAAAACAGCTAAGCAATAAACCCCTTTTAAATATTTTACCAAAGTATATTGCTAACATGCCTTATATTCAGACTATGTCCTGATTTGGATATTTCATGTTTCTACAGTTTACTTTGTAGATCACTAATCAAAATTCAATAGTGACTATGCCTAATTACAATGATCAGTCTTCATAGGCTGCAAAGAGAATGGAAATCTTAGAAATAAATGCTTTTGCTCAGAAAGAATTCTCTCTGAAATAATCACTCTGATGAGTGATTTGTTGAGATAATGTGATATAAGAGGTTGCCACTGGAAGTAATGGGATGACCAGAAACTGGAAAATTTGTGATGAATATCAAGAAAATACAAGGTTTTAAACTTTTAGACTCTGTGGAAGTCTTCGTGGGGGAACAGGTACAAGTCCTGAGTATTTATATCAGTTAAGCCTCAACACAAACATGAGGCTATTTATTCAGTAGGATACATTCCAGTGCTTTCTAGATGCCATTCAAGAGTATTATGAAGCACACTTCTAATGTTATCCCTTAGATCCTGAGCAGGTAAGACTTTGGTATCTGTGCATAAACACTGAATTTTAATTCCATCACAAGTAATTATTCTCCCAAGTAATTTTCTTTAGAAGTATAAATTGTCTGACTCCACCTGCTTGGAGGGAAGGGGACTTTTTTCTTGAAGAACTATGATCTGATCTGTTGAGGGGCTGCAGAGCTGAAGGCAGGACCTTGACCTCTCTGGGTGAATCTGCTCAAGGTTCCCTTGATGAGAATACTTAAGTCACAGAAACACAAACACCTCCAACCCGGATACAATGCGGTCTTATTCAACCCACGGGGCATTTCTCTGGACGTCAGGAATTCCTCTAGGTTCCCCAGCGGTCCTGACTTGCAACCAAGATTGAGAACCACTGCCAGAACGGCTGAATTACATCCTGTCTCTTACCTGTGGTACAAACCTGACTCTACTCTGCTGATTCTCACAAGCCTTGGATTACTGCTTCTGCACTTTTGCCTGAACTCAAGGAAAAGGGTCTACGATACCTCTACCAAGGCTCTTAACTGTGATGGTTAATCTTATCTGTCAACTTGACGGGACCGTGGGTGCCCAGATTGGACATTGTTTCCGGATGTGTCTGTGAGGGTGTTTCTGGATTAGATTAGCATTTGAATCAGTGGATTGCCCTCCCCAAGTGGTTGGGGATCATCCAATCTGTTGAGGAACTGAACAGAACAAAAGGCAGAGGAATGAGGAATTTGTCCCCTTTTTTTCCCCTGCCTTACTGATTGAGCTGGGACATCACATTTCATCTTCTCCTGCCCTTGGACTAGGATTTATATCACTGGCTCCCCTGATTCTCAGACCTTTGAACTTGGAGTGAATCACACCACTGGCTTTCCTGGGTCTCCAGCTTGCAGACATCAGATTTGTGGGACTTAGTAATCTTAATAATTGCATAAGCCAAGTTCTCATTTTATCTCCCTCCCCCCCTCCTCTCCGATCTCCTATTGGTTCTGTATCTCTGGAAAACCCTCACTAATACACTAACACTTTTCAATTCATTGACTCCTTGGAGAATCCAATAAAAACAATAAACCTTCCCCAAGAAAACACACTTTATCTTGGAAGCAATTTAAGCATGTTTTAGAACCCCAGAATCCCAACTCTAAAAACCCTGATTAAAGTCCCTATCTCACCTAGATCATGCCTGAAACCAGATGTGCCTATTCTTATCTGGAGTTGTTACCTCTGAAGCCTGTGCCTGAGCCCAGGGGGACTAGGAAACTGTCATGTCCTCTCCCAAAGAAGCAGGAGATACCACTAGTAAAGCCAGGTGCTGAACTCTGCTGGTGTAGCTGTTCAAAAATTATTTAGAACCCTAGAGGTACAGACGTAAGAATATAATTCAAAACCAGAGCAGAGGTCCAACAGTGCAACCCCATAAATGTTATGTCCAAATGTCCTGGGATGATTTGCTTCAGTCTGGTTACCAGAACCAATCTTTTTTTTTTTCTTTTTTTTTTTTTTTTTTGCGGTACGCGGGCCTCTCACTGTTGTGGCCTCTCCCGTTGCGGAGCACAGGCTCCGGATGCGCAGGCTCAGCAGCCATGGCTCACGGGCCCAGCCGCTCCGCGGCATGTGGGATCTTCCCGGACCAGGGCACGAACCCGTGTCCCCTGCATCGGCAGGCGGACTCTCAACCACTGCGCCACCAGGGAAGCCCCAGAACCAGTCTTAACAGCAGAGATGGGATTAGCTTGAGTGGTTTAGTTGGGCCTCACCCCTGCAGCTGGGAGGGAGTGGATGGACAGCCCCGCAGCTGGGAAAGGGTGGAGGGACACTATAGAGGCCACTATGCAAACAACCATGACATGAACACCCACTCTCTCTGGTTGTTCTGTGGCAGTCTCGGGCGTGCCATGTCAACTGCAGAATCACCCACCATGTGCTCCTGGAGCTTGTGACCCCACTGCGATGTCCACATCTCTAAAGCAGTGTTCACCATTTGTCAGGAATCTCAATGTCTCCACCTATTTTCAAGTACCTTTTCATTGTTTCTCCATTATTGAAGGGTTTAATTTTTCATCTAAAATGTAAGAAACTACATAATCCGCATATGTAGGTTTGTCTTATGACAATTAGAACACAATTTAGTATCGAGCAAGGCACACTTGAAACCGGATTGTTTTGTTTTATAAATTGCTTAATACAGAAATGTGGTTTGAATCATAGTTCCTCCAAGTATTATCTAAATTGGGATTTTTTTTTCCATTGTCAAGTAGAAAGAAGCAATGTAATCTTTAATCCAAACAAGGAAATGTTCATTAGTCCATTTATTTGAAACATTTTGTTTTGTTACGGTGGTTTTTTTAGTCTAACTTTCTACTCGGCAGCATTCAAACTTAGAGAATCCAGGTGAGATAAATGATAATCTAAAAAAAAAATATTGGCTCTAAAAGAGAAAATTTGTTTAGATCATTAACTATAGTAGATAGTGAAAAGTAGATAAATATCAACACCTCCCAAAAGGCAATAGGCCATCTATGAATGAGTTCTGCAAAACCTTCAAGTAACAGATAATTACTATTTTAAACTGTTGAAGAGTATTAAGAAAGAAAAAGAGAAGCTCTTTTATTTACTCTATATAGCTAGCATAACCCTGATGTAAAAATTGAACAGGCATAGTGAAACAGAGCAGGACCCTATGGTGCTTGCCCCCTATGTCCTCAGCCTGCCTTCTGTCTGTGGAAAAACTTTAGCCAAAGGATAAGTTTAATCAGAGAAGTGAGAAAATGCAGAAACAAAGGAAAACAGTCCAACAGACTAAGTAATAATACTTTTGTCATTAAGTATAGTCAGGGACCTTTAGTTCCTCCTCAAGGGCTATAGATAACATTCTGAGCCATATCCTTTGAGCTGTCTTACAGACACTTAAACCCCTTCCACCAGGTGGAAGAAGTTAACTACATGATGACCAGACTGTAGCCATGACATAAGCTGCCATAATTCTGAGAGCTGGCCTTAAAGAAATGGAACAAATTGACCCTGGAACTGAACATTAACTGCACTTAAAACAATCAAGATGACGCTGATCAGACCACCGATGGCCAACGTCAAGATGACTGTCAGAGCTGACTGTGCTGTTTCTGCATGTAGCCCCCTCCCCGCATCTAGAAAAGCTCTTGCCCACTGATTGTCAGTGGGGGGAGTCGGCCTTTGGACAGGCCTCTGCCCCCTTCCCCGCCAGGCTGCTGGCCTCTGAAATAAAGCAAACTTTCCTTCCCACCAACCTGGCCTCTTTATTGGCTTTAGAGCGGCGAGCAGCCCGACCCCATTTTCGGTTACAGTTTCTGGCTCCCAACCTGGGGCTGCTGGACTCTCGCGATATCTGCTCCCGGGGTTTTCCCCGAGCTGAGCCGCCATGATGACGCGCCGGGATGGCTGTGAGGAGCCGCCGCTCGAGGCTCGCTGGCCCCGGGAAGGGGGTTTGGGGGGACGCTCCTAGCAGCTGCCGAAACCGTGTGTTTGGGGGATCCTTCCTGTTTCTCCCCTGCTCGGCACTGGCTGTCAACGTACGCTTTTCCTTGGTGGAACGGAAACATGCTGGACAAACTGACGAGCTCCGTGACCAAGTAAGTCCACGGGTGTGCAGCCGGGCAAACTTCTCTTTTGAGCACGAAGTGCTATTTGGGCATTTCTGCCAATTGATTCTGACGTGCATCTGACACTGAGGACCGTTTGTGAGCACTGAGTGTCATTTGGGCATTTTGCCAGTTGGTTCTGATGTCGAGGACCATTTGTGTTGGGGAAGTGTTTGTCTGGGACTCTGTTATCAGTCATTGTCTTGGAGGATTGTGACAGTTCTGTCTAATGGTGTGTGAATGTATATTCCATTTGTGTGATTGGTATCTTTGTTGTCTTTTGTAAAATGGGAAGTTCAGGTTCAATTCATTAGAAATATTTTAGCCATGAGATTATGACTAAAGAAAAATGTTTTTTTAAACAATATATGACAACAGTATTCTCTTTTAAAAATTTATTTTTATTTTTGGCTGTGGTGGTCCTCATTGCTGCGTGTGGGCTTCTCTCTAGTTGCTGTGAGCGGGGGCTACTCTTCATTGTGGTGCGCGGGCTTCTCATTGCGGTGGCTTCTCTTGTTGTGGAGCACGGGCTCTAGGCGCACAGGGTCAGTAGTTGTGGCTCGCGGGCTCTAGAGCGCAGGCTCAGTAGTTGTGGCGCACAGGCTTAGTTGCTTCGCGGCATGTGGGATCTTCCCGGACCAGGGCTCGAACCCGTGTCCTTTATTCCAGAGGCCAGCAACCTGAGGGGGAAGGTGGACTCCTGTTCAAAGCCTGACTTCTCCCCACTGACAATGAGTGGGCAAGAGCTTATTTTAGGTGAAGGGAGGGGGCTATGTGCAGAAACAACACAGTCAGCTCTGACAGTCATCTTGAAATTGGTCATGCAGTGGTCTCATCAGCATCCTCTTGATTGTTTTAAGTACAGTTAATCTTCAGTTCCAGGGTCAGTTTGTTCCCATTTCTTTGAGGCCAGCGCTCAGAACTGTGGCAGCTTATGTCATGGTTATAGTCTGGTCATCATGTAGTTAACTTCTTCCACCTGGTGGAAGGGGTTTAAGTATCTATAAGATAGCTCAAAGGGTATGGCTCAGAATGTTATCTATAGCCCTTGAAGAGGAACTAAAGGTCTTTGACTATGCTTAATTCACTCACAAAACACAGTTGGTTTTCACACAGCACCACGTCAGTATTGCATACAAAATAAGCCATGGTCCATGTCCTAGCAGAACTTACGTTTTTACTCATGAGACAATGCATATTCGTACCCATGTGAAATTTAAAAGCCAAAAAATGGTACAGAATGCATATGGTCCTCAAAAAGACAAAAGGGGTAACTGTGAACCTGCATAGGTAGAATAGGCTTCAAGGATCTTGATCTGAGTCTTGAAGGACAGGTTCAATGGAAAGTCAGCATTCCAGGTAGAGGGAAAAATATAAGGAAAGACTTGGGGGTGATTCAAGGATCAGTGAAAAAAGCAGACAGGCTGGCACAGTGGCTTTGGATTGGGGAACAATGTAAGAAAAAGTTTGGATTATGAAGAACCTGAAATGAACCCGTAAAGACTGGGGCTTGATTTCATAGGAAATGGAGAGCCATAGAAGCCTGTTGTGCAGAGGAGAGACACAAAGAACACAAAATACCATATGTTTTGTAAATGAGGACGTAGGAGAGGGGAGATCAGAGACAGCTAAGAATGTATTGCAATAAGCCGGGTCTCAGGTGGTGATAACGATGGTACAGGTGATGGACCTGAAGGGCACTAAACTTTAACTTCTAGTCCCAGCTCTGCACTAACTGGCTTAATGATTTTGGACAAGACAGTTATCTCTGGACCTTGGTTTCCTCCACTCCCAGGATCCCTTGGGATTAAATAAAGCATCTTTGAAGGTGACAACAAGCCAACAAAAATGGACCAAACAGATAGAAGTCTGTGACCCTCCTGTCTACCCTCGCTTCAACCAAATCAGACTCAGCTGCAGCAGCAACAGCAGTAACAATAGTAGTAGTAATAGTAGTAATTTGGGGGCTTCTAGGTATCATTCAGAGAAAGGGTTCTGTTACTCTAGAAGTTTTGAAAAAACTGGACTCTAGGAGCTTCCTTCTAAGACATAAAAATGTGTGATTCTATGGAGGAGAGGAGTTTTAAAAGAGAAGACTTTGGAACTATATTCAATATCTTGTAATAAACTATAACAGAAAAGAATCTGAAAAAAAAACCAAAAATGGCAAAAGCACATTGGCTTCTCAAGAAATGATAGGAGTAAGGATCTCAGAAAACGACTCCTCCATAAAAGCAGTCAGAATACTGACAAAAATTGTCAAAAATAAACTTTTTCAGAACTCTGGAAAGTAACCAAAAGTTTACAGCAATCCAAGGAACCTCAATGCGAGAAAAAACGCTGCATCTTGGAAACTCAGCGAGTTTGGTGGCATTGTAAATTGCTCTCTCCCCTTCTCCCCTAGCCTTGAAAACTAATGGCCTTGTAACCATGGTAACTGTGAAAGCCAACATCCTAGCAGCCACTGCAGGCAGCAGACAAGTTTGGAGCTGCCGCAAAAGCTCTCTCCCCAGAGAATTGTTTCTATTTGATCTGTCTGGCTGCTCCAGCCCCATTCTCAAGGTTTGTCTGTATTTGACTGGACTCAGAACTTGCTCTATGTGGAGAGCCTATTGTCAGGGTATTTGTTGAAAATGATCAGTGGAAATCATTTAACATCACGACTGCCTGAGATGGGGTTACAAGTTGGGATACGCAAGAGGCTGACCAAAAGACTCAAAAGAAAAAGCATGGGAAAGAGATATGCACAGAGCACTAGGAAAACTTATTTCTGACAATCTGGAAGGCCACACACATGCAGGGCTGTGCTCACGTTCAGGAAACACCTGAGAAGACCCTAATCTCTCATCTCCACCTTACTTTGAGACTGTGCAAGTAGGAAGTGACGATTAAAGCAGAGTTATAAACTGCTGGAGCATTGAAGATATGCTGTAATGTACCTGGACCCTTTGGCAAAGGTTGAGAGACTTACCGGTATTTAAGAAAATCTCTGTCCAATCATTAGCAAGCTCAGCAGAGACTTCAGTGGCAGTTCTGCAAATCAGATCACGCTTTACCCCCAGCGGATTGTCGTTCTTGCTGTAGGTTGTAGTTGCTGCCCTTTGTTTTATTTGCTTATCAACTTTCCTGGACTAATTCTATAAAGCCTGTATTCTTTTTGAGGCCACTCACTGCTGTGGCCTCTCCCGTTGTGGAGCACAGGCTCCGGACGTGCAGGCTCAGTGGCCATGGCTCACGGGCCCAGCTGCTCCGCGGCATGTGGGATCCTCCCGGACCGGGGCACGAACCCGCGTCCCATGCATCGGCAGGCGGACCCTCAACCACTGCGCCACTAGGGAAGCCCCAAAGCCCGTATTCTTTGTTGCAAGTACAAAAGAAGAAAAAAGACAAGATAAAACAGTAAAATGACAGACATAAATCGTACTTTATCAATAATTACAATGAATGTAAATAACACATTCTAATCAAAAGGCAGAGATTGGAAAAATGGATTTAAAAAATATGATTCAAGGAGGTTACATTATGTGACAGATGTAAGGCAGACATGAACACAATGGAAGTACAATCATATGCATAAAATATTGAGAATTACCATTTCAGAGCTTGAAGAGATCTTCAGAATCATCTATCCAAAGCCCTCATTTTCCATATGAAGGCAACTGCAGGAGACAAATGGAGCCACCATTGTTTTGTTACTATATAGGATGTTTTAATTTGTAAGTAGTCTAAGTTTTCAATCTTTTCCTTTCTCCTTTGCTATGTCCAGCAAGGTATTTCCTAGCCCAGAAATATAATATTATGAATCAACATTGCTTTATGATTTTAGGTTTTTACACTTAAACTTTTGTGTAAATCCTTATACAGAATGCTAATTAATGCTCTTCTCCAAATAACATTGTTCAAGAAACTTGTTATTTCTACTCTGACTATAAATACCACAATATTCTTCAATCTGTTTTCTCTAATCTCTATTTTTTCATGAATATGTCCCTGATTCAGAATCTATTTCAATTTTTGTGGTTTTACGTTACAACATATGGTAAAGTAAGTCTTTTCAATCTTCTTTTTCAAATATATCTTGACTCATCTCAAGTTGTTCTTCAAGTAAAATTTTAGCATCATTTTTTAAAGTTCTAAACAGATTTTGTTTGGAATTATGGTTGGCATTGCACTAAATTTATACAGTCCTGCCATGGGGTGTCAGAGTCAGAGGAGGGTAAGAAGGATGCTCATATAGGAAGTCTGGAGTGGGATGTTAGAGCCCAGGTAGAGTGAAGAAGGAAACATGCAGAGCTGTTGCTTCGTATTGTGTGTCAAAGCCTGAGTAGGACCTGGAGGGCATCCATAAAGCGAGGACAGCCTAGCCGGGGGATCGGCAGAACATGGTTCAATGTCTATGGTATCCCTGAAAAGGAGCATAAGTTGAACTCAATTTTGAGGAAACATGAAACAAGCCCAAATTGAAGGACATTCTACAAAACAACTGGCCTACAGTCGTCTAAAGTATCAAGGTCATGAAAGTCAAGGGATGAACTATTAAAGATTGAAGGAGACTAAGGAGGCATAACTAAATGCCATGCATGATTCTGAAATGGGCATTTTTGCTGTAAAAGATTATTGAGATAATTGTTGAAACGATTATGGAGTTTAATGATTAGAAGACAGTAATACAACAATAATAATTTTCTGATTTTAATGGCTATATTGACATTATGTAGAACATCGTTGTTTGTAGGAAAAACCCACTAAAGTTTTTAGATGATAGGAAAATGGTAAAGTAATTTACTCTCAAATATTCCAGAAAAAAGCAGGTTTTCTATTGTATTTCACCTTTTCTGTAGCTATGTGATGGCTTCAAAAGTAATTTTTTTTAACAGGAAGCAATTTGTGCTGAAAATAAATGTATAGACCAAATTGAGAGAGAATTGAATGATTTCAGGATTGAATCTTTCCATTCAGGAACATCTAATGTAGCTCCATTAACTCAAAGTTGTTGTTGTTGTTGTTGTTTTTGTGGTACGCGGGCCTCTCACTGCTGTGGCCTCTCCCGTTGTGGAGCACAGGCTCTGGACGCGCAGGCTCAGCAGCCATGGCTCACGGGCCTAGCCACTCCGCGGCATGTGGGATCCTCCCGGACCGGGGCACGAACCCGTGTCCCCAGCATAGGCAGGCGGACTCTTAACCACTGCGCCACCAGGGAAGCCCGTTTTTTTTTTTTTTTTTTTTTGATATTCTCCAGGAAAGTGTTGTTTCTTCTCTGTATCTTGAATATTTCATTCTTAAGCATTTTATAATTTTTTTACTATTGTGAATGGAATTTTTTTTCCATTTCAGTTCTTCTTCTTCCTCTTCTCCTCCTTCTTCTTTTCTGATTCTATTGAGATTTATGTGTTTCATTTGCATCTTCAGCACTCAGCTGACATTCTGACCTTTTATTAGTTTTATTATATTTTTAGTTGTTTCCCTTAATTTTCTTAGAACTAAATCATATATCTGCAAATAATTTCAGTTTTATCCCTTCAACTTATGACTCTGTACCTTATTTCTTTTCTGATCTTTTTGCTAATAATTCCACAATTATGTAGCAAAAAGTCTTAAAAACTTATATCCTTGTTTTAAGATCAATGAAACAGGATAGAAAGCCCAGAGATAAACCCATGCACATATGGTCACCTTATATTTGATAAAGGAAGCAAGAATATACAGTGGAGAAAAGACAGCCTCTTCAGTAAGTGGTGCTGGGAAAACTGGACAGCTACATGTGAAAGAATGAAATTAGAACACTCCCTAACACCATACACAAAAATAAACTTAAAATGGATTAAAGACCTAAATGTAAGGCCAGACACTATTAAACTCTTAGAGGAAAACATAGGCAGAACACTCTAGGACATAAATCACAGCAAGATCTTTTTTGACCCACCACCTAGAGAAATGGAAATAAAAACAAAGATAAAGAAAGGGGACCTAATGAAACTTAAAAGCTTTTGCACAGCAAAGGAAACCATAAACAAGATGAGAAGACAACCCTCAGAATGGGAGAAGATATTTGCAAATGATGCAACTGACAAAGGATTAATCTCCAAAATTTACAAGCAGCTCATGCAGCTCAATATCAAAAAAACAAACAACCCAATCCAAAAATGGGCAGAAGACTGAAACAGACATTTCTCCAAAGAAGATATACAGACTGCCAACAAACACATGAAAGAATGCTCAACATCATTAATCATTAGAGAAATGCAAATCAAAACTACAATGAGATATCATCTCACACCAGTCAGAATGGCCATCATCAAAAAGTCTACCAACAATAAATGCTGGAGAGGGTGTGGAGAAAAGGGAACCCTCTTGCACTGTTGGTGGGAATGTAAATTGATACAGCCACTATGGAGAACAATATGGAGGTTCCTTAAAAAACTACAAATAGAACTATCATATGACCCAGCAATCCCACTCCTGGGCATATACCCTGAGAAAACCATAATTCAAAAAGAGTCATGTACCACAATATTCATTGGAGCACTATTTACAATAGCCAGGACATGGAAGCAACCTAAGTGTCCATCAACAGATGAATGGATAAAGAAGATGTGGCACATATATACAATGGAATATTACTCAGCCATAAAAAGAAACGAAATTGAGTTATTTGTAGTGAGGTGGATGGACCTAGAGTCTGTGATACAGAGTGAAGTAAGTCAGAAAGAGAAAAACAAATACCGTATGTTATTCCATATAACATATGGAATACCATATATATTCCATATATATGGAATCTAAGAAAAAAAAAACTGGTCATGAAGAACCTAGGGGCAAGACGGGAATAAAGACGCAGACCTACTAGAGAATGGACTTGAGGATATGGGGAGGGGGAAGGGTAAGCTGGGACAAAGTGAGAGAGTGGCATAGACATATATACACTACCAAATGTAAAATAGATAGCTAGTGGGAAACAGTCACATAGCACAGGGAGATCAGCCCAGTGCTTTGGGACCACCTAGAGGGGTGGGATAGGGAGGGTGGGATAGGGAGGGTGGGATAGGGAAGGTGGGAGGGAGGGAGATGCAAGAGGGAAGAGATATGGGGATATATGTATACGTATAATTGATGCACTTTGTTATAAAGCAGAAACTAGCACACCATTGTAAAGCAATTTTACTCCAATAAAGATGTTAAAAAACACCCCAAAACTTATATCCTTGTTTTAATCCTAATTTCAGTGGGAGTGCCACTAATGTTTTATGTTAGCTATGATATTTACTATTTGTTTTTAATAGATACTCTTTGTCACAGTAAGAGAATATATTTTTATTCCTTAGCTTGCAAAGAATTTTTTCCCCTAAGGATTGGATATTGAATTTTATCAAGTACCTTTGTGGCAATTATGAAGATATTCATATTTTTCTCAGTTAACTCATTTGAGTAATGAATTACACAAACAGATTTCCTAAAGTTGACCCATTCCTAAATTCTTAGAAATAATTCAAGTTTGGAATTAATATAATTCAATTTAATGTTATAATGTTCCATATAGGATTTTTACAACTGTATTTATAACTGATATTGGTCTTTTATTGTTCACTTCTATTATGCTATTCTTGTTCATTTTTAACTTTAAAGCAATGTAAACCTCATAAAATTGACTGGGAAATATTCTGATTTTTCTATCTTCTGTAATTGCTCAAATAACATAGGGACTTAATCAAACCTTCAGTGAATGGAGAGAATTGTGCATAAACCATATGGGTCTATTGCCTTTTCTTTTCTTCATTACAGTATTATTATTTTTAAGCTTTTCAGTTTCTTTCCTGGTTTGCATAGTTAGTACACTATGCGAATTTGATATGCTCTTGAGTCAATTTTGATGCTCTACATTTTCGCAGAAAATCATCTCCTTACTGTGTGTTCTAGCTTCTTTTGTTCCCTTGCTGTCTTTTGTTGTATTGATCAAGTTTGCTTTGATCTCTTTCTCAAGTGTTTAAAAGTTAGATGTCCAATTTTTATTCTGTTACTACCCTTACATTAAAAATATATTTGAACTTAAATTTCCCTGTCATTCTCAAGAACAAAGTAATATCTATGCATTCTCACCCACTCTGTTGCCCTCTCCTTCCCAAAGAAGACAAAAGTTAGCTTGTTTTACATCCCTCTCTCTCCAGTCCTCTCCTAGATGTTGTTCAAGTAGCTCCAGGTAATTTTAAAATGTTACACATTTTTATATTAAAAATGTTTATAATTGCTTTACTCTTCACAGGTGTAATTAATTGTTCTTATTTTTTAAAATTTCTTTTTAATCATCAAGTAATACAGGGATATATTCTAATTCTAAAAATTCAATCATTGTACATAAAATTAAAGTCTTCCTTTATCACCACTGTCAATGCCAACACCTTCCAAAGAAGTTATTGCTATTATGAATTTGGTATATATTCTTTCAAGTATATGGTGATGCATGGCATATATACCAAACCATGTGCTATACGTGCAATATTTATAATATGTACATTTAATATGTTTAATATGGCACAATTATTATGTAACTCTCTTTTTCCTTAGCTGGCCAGTATGTCTTAGAACGTTTTTCATGTCAGTATGTACAGATTCACTTCATTCTTTTTTTTTTTTTTTTTTTTTTTTTTTTTGCGGTACATGGGCCTCTCACTGTTGTGGCCTGTCCCGTTGCGGAGCACAGGCTCCGGATGCGCAGGCTCAGTGGCCATGGCTCACGGGCCCAGCCGCTCTGCGGCATGTGGGATCTTCCCGGACCGGGGCACGAACCTGTGTCCCCCGCATTGGCAAGCGGACTCTCACCCACTGCGCCACCAGGGAAGCCCTCACTTCATTCTTTTAAACTGTTGCATCCCACAGTAGATATGTGCCCTAATTTATTCACCCATTCTCCTGTGATTAGACATGTAGGTCATGGTGTTGGAGTTGCAGTGTTGAAGTGAGCATTCTTTACGTGCCTCTTTTTGAGCACAAACAAGTGTAACTCTAGGGTTTTATATCAATTGGGCTTTAATTCAGGAAAGATACTCTAGGTTTTCCACACATAAAAGGATTTAACATAGAAATAAGTTGTCGATTAAATAACTGTAAGTGATGGAGGTGTGGAAGTCAAGGTATTTCACTGAAACTTTGACTTCAATGTCAACCACTCTTAGTGTGATCCCAGGATTTGGTGATTGCTGCAGCCACTTTTCCAAGAGCTGCTGCCATCACCTCCACTGCCACCCATGTAGCTGGTGATTAGACAGTGGGGTTATGACATATGGCCACTGCAAATCCCCCACCCTTTAGAGCTTGCTTGTCTGTCCACAATGTTGCAGAAAGATGGTATATCTTTCTTCTGTGTTCAAAAAAAGCTCTGACGAATGTGTTTAATTGGCAGAACCAAATTTACATCCAGAATCCTAAGCAGCAAGAAGAGTCTGAGGAATGTAGTTTTTAGCTTTCTAGTATCTCCAAATAGAAAAAAATGTATGAAGTCAAAGTTGAGAGTCAAACCACTCTATCACAGCTTAACCTTTGCCTGCTCGATATCCATAAGCAAATTTTTATGCAATGGAGTCTTCCTAACAGCAGCAAGTACTCGCATTATGCAACCATCCCCCATGCAAATAAAACACACCCTCTTCACAAAGAAAAGGCCCAAACCCCATTAAACGCTGTATCCATCCCTGAAGATGTTCATTCCTTTTCTAGTTCAGCCACAAACCTATTTTTGTATCCAATAACCTCATAATCAAATTACAGTTAACCATCACCGCATAGAAACAGAAGTGAAGAGGAGGAAAGAAATAGAAAATTGGTCAATTACATACAAATATATACATAACAAAGCAAGGAAGAAGAGTATGTAGAGCTATTATATTCCTCAGTCCTGCAATAAGTCAGAAGAATATAGTTGGTATTTATACCTTCCTTTGCCCACTACCAATTTTCTGTATCTATTTGCCCTCAGCCAGCAATTCCATGGTCAGAGTTCTATATCTGGTGGGGTGACCCAAGCCTTCCATCCCTAAGTGCCTGAGCTCTTCCTGGCTTTACCTCTGTTGGGTTGCTGTGGTCTTCCATAATCTTTAGTATTGGATATAAAAATACTACGAGACACCCTAGGGGATTCTCTGGGTTATAAATACTCCTTCATGCCTTGGTATGTGTCAGTAACTCTATTTCTGTTTGGTAATCAAGGTCAATCACTCAGATTAGAGCAGTGAATCTCTTCTTTGTCTATTAGTTCAGCAGCAAGAGAACCCCAAAGTTCAGTGAAATCATTGAGTCATAGGAGGAAGGAGCTTGGAAGGAGCCCTTCTTTGGGAAATAAGACATGTAAGCCAGAAGAGTTCAAAATCATGGTAATGAGAATTCCCTGGTGGTCCAGTGGCTAAGATTCCGTGCTGCCAATGCAGGGGCCATGGGTTCAATCCCTGGTAGGGGAACTAAAATCCCACGTGCCACATGACCCAAAAAAAATATTCCAAAATCATGGTCATGAGAAGCAAAAATATTACAAGTGAGTAATTAGGTGTCATAGTGAAAGGAACCACTCGCATTTTACCCACTCAACTCCCAGACCCTCTTATTTTATTGGCAGGAGAATCAGCACCATATTATAGGACATTTAATATTTATTCTGATTATAAAAGTAATTTTCGATCATTAAAAAATGATATCATTCAAAACCATATAGAAAGTGAGACTCTCCTTTATTCTCTTTCCTGTCTTCCAGTGGTAACCATTGGCATCATTTGTATTATAGACACACACACACACACACACACACACACACACAAATATACATGTGCTATACTATAATTTATGACTAAATTAGTATTTTTACTCAGGGAATGTGAGTATACACTTCTGCACTTAAAACATTTTAAAATATATTTATTCGTTTATCATTGACAGATCATCTTATTCCTTTGAACAGTGGTATAATATTCCATGGCTGGTTACATGGTAGTTTATTTAGTCAATGCAGTATGAATAGACATTTAGTGGTTTATAAGTTTTGCTTTTATAATATCTATGCACATATGGTGGATAATTTTAAAAAGTAGAAATTTCACCTTTCCTCCTTAGATCTTCACTAAAGCTAGCAAAATATAGAGGCCACCTAACCTTGTGGTTTCACCAATTAATTTGGAAAGTTAGACTTGCTTTGGGTGTTAATTCAGAATCATTTCAAAGCAAAACAAGCCTCTTTATTTTTGTTTGGAGAGGAGGGCATTGGAGCGTGTGGTACTGCTAAGTGCCGTTTGTATATAATTGTTCCTTAAATAATTGTGTGGCATAAGATGCTTTCTAAAGAATATATGTATCTATAAGGTACATTAAAAATAACTTTTATTTTTGTCTTCAAAGAAAATAAAAATAATCTGTATAATGGTATTTTAACTGAATACACACACACACACACACACACACACCACACACACACACCCCAGAAGCAGCAACTGCTTAGATTAGACAGGTGTTTATACTCCATTTATAATAACTTTACATTTTTTAGTCACTGAACCATTGTATCATCAATTTTCATTTCTTTTTATTTTACTGTGAAGTGGACTGGTTCCAAGTTGACTAAGTCACACATTTAAAATAATTAAAAGTTTCACATTGCAGAAGAAAAATATACTCTTTCCTCCACCTTGATGTGTGTCCTTTTCTCGACTCATGTATCACCATAATACTGAAAAACAGTAAACCAGAGCAGCATTTCATGTCTAACCTTCTTGCCTGAAATATTTAAGATGAAACTTATTAGTATATACAAACTCTAAGATGTTGAAACAACTAAATGTTTTTGAAATGACATTTACAAATAATGTTTGTGTATTTGCAATACTTTTAAAAGACTATTTCATGCTAGAAATGTGCCTCTATACAAATGAAAAACCAAGGTGAATAAAGTCAAGTGCTAGGTACTGCCAAGGCAAATGCATCTTAATTGAAGACAGAAGGCGTTGCCCACTGGTCTTTTTTTTTTTTTTGCCACACCACTCAGCTTGCGGTATCTTAGTTCTCCGACCAGGGATGGAATCCAGGCGCCCCCGCGGTGGAAGCGCGGAGTTCTAACCACTGGACCGCCAGGGAATTCCCCATGCCCACTGGTCTTAATGAGGCCACACCAGCCTGTGAATTGTCGTGTCTTACAATCTCCTCCTATACCCCTCCACTTCCTGTCTCCATAAATTGCTCTTGCAGATGCACTGCACTCATATTTATTTCTCTCATTTTAGGTGATGGAGACTCCAGAATGTCTATGCAAAAGAACTAAGTGGTGCCAATCTCGTAGGGAGAGCGGCTTGAAGGTGGGTTTACATTGCTCTTTACATAAAATTGAGAACACATTGATTCTTTTACAGAATGTCCTTCCTCCCCACAACCCAGCAATACCATTGCTTTTCAAGTGGAAAGGGAACTTCCAATCTACACTGATTCTGTTACTTTAATTCATGAGACTGAGGCCCACGAGCTGAAGCTAACTGCCCAGCTGATGGCAGACCCAGTCTCCTGTCTCTTACCCAGTCCTGATATCTGGGAAGCATACTCAAAATGTTAAGTAATTATCACAAGCTTGATATTTGGTTTTTGAATTTGTTTTATATTTATATTGAAATGTTGCAATTCCTGGTCTTATTAGTGAATTTAGGAATTCATTTTAAATGAAATAATCAAGTCATACAGCAAAGACTTAATTTAGGGAAATATGTAGAGTTGAAAAAATTCACTTTTCTACTCTTTCTCATTGCAACTTCTCTAAAATAGTGTTGTGGTTGTATGTCCAAATATTCTTTCTGCTGCATGAGAATTTGGATGCACTAAAAACAAAGTTTCAACAAAAGTAATTAGGTAGTTTATTGTAGCTTCTGTCTTCAAAAAATTGAAAAAGGTTTTTTCAGGTGAAGGCTGTAATAAGCTGGAAGGTAAGATGGCTGCTCTATTGACAATGACAGTTCAAATTTTGATTATATGGAAATTGGGAAAGAATGGCACAATGCAATCTAAAAACCCTCCTTGCAGTATTAATGTTCCATCTCTCCATTAGTACATGTTCCTAGTCTTTACTTTTACCCAGAGAGATGGGTAAAAGTGCCTTAAGGGCACGGGGTGCCTTAAAGGTACACTAATTACCACATAAAGACTGGTGTTAAGAACTTCAGTGCTTCTTTGCAACACCAGAAGTTGCTTCCGGAAGTGGATATCCACATCATAATACGTGTAGGATGCCAGAGTGAATGGTGTGACATAGAAATAGTTCTTGCATCTCTCTGTGCAAAGGTTCAGAGACATGAAAAACCTTGGTTCTTTCAGGCATATGCAAGATTTTCAGTAAAGGCGAGCAGTGCCATCCAAGAGAACTTTCTTTAAGATGGAAAGGTTTTATGTCTGTGCTGTCCAATACAGTAGCCACTTGCCATATGTGGGTATTGGTCACTTGAAAAATGGCTAGTGTAACTGAGTGACTGAATTTTAATTTTATTTCATTTTAATTAATTGAAATTTAAATAGCCACATGTGGCTAGTGGATACCATGTTGGTCAATGCAGTTCTAGAACACAGAAGAGTAGATGAGAGTGAAAAGAGATGAGATTGTAAGAGACATGATAGGAAGTATGGACTTTGCTGTCCTGAAGGTAACAAAGAGAAACTGAAGATGGCTGATGGTAAAGGCCCTGAAGTTGGCATAAAAGCGTGAGCTCAACGGCACAGGTAGAGAGACTGGCCATGGACTGTAGCTCATTGCCTGGGACCAGAGGAAATGAGGCAAGGTCAGGTGTGAGAGAAGCTAGGATTTATAAAGGCATGGAGAAGGGAAGCAAAATTTAAGGAAAGTCATATCAGGTAGTTCATTTCTTTTCCAAGTAGCAAGAGACCAGTTTGTCTACTGAAATTGAGGGAATGAAAGATGAAGAGTAGTGCTTGGAAGATGTGAAGAGGAGAGTAGGGTTGGTCTGAAATGATCGTTTGGGGACTGACCAATGATAGTTAAAGGATTCCCAGATGGTGAGACTGGGGGCAGAGCTGAGGTTGGAAACCATGGCTTTGAAATGGCTTCAAGCTGCCATTCCAGAAGGTTTATTTATCTGGGTATGGAATTGGAGAAGGTGTATTGCAGCAGAAATCCAGGGTCGTAGCCCCAAGCAGCTGCTGCAAAAGGCCTGGGATGCAAGGAAACTGAATAAGCTGGCGAGGGAGTCCTTCAGGTAATCAATAACTTGAGGTCATGAAAGACCTAGAAGAAAAAGTTAGGTCATGTGTAGAAAATTGGAGTTGAAGACTTCAGAGGCATGTTTATCAATGACCACAAGATCTGTGTTGTGGTGATGGTAATGTAGGCTGAAAGGTTTAGAGGTGAAAGCCACTGGAGTTGAGGTGTTGAGGGTCATCCACATTAAGAATGAACAATATGGCAAGACTTGGGTTAGAAAGTGAGTATGTGAACCAGATGTCTTTAATGAGTGACAGAAGTTATCATGACCTCAGCAATAAACCTACAGAGGAGGGAGAAGAAGGTGGTAGAGTAAGGTGGCATGAGCATTAAAAGGAAGGTATTTTTACAGGAAGGTAGATGAAAAATGACAACTCTAACCCCTGATCCTAGAAAAACACTGATGGGAGATGAGCATCTCCAGTGGCTGGTGGGAATGCAGTGTCCTCCAGAGTAGAGACAGATTTTAGTTAAGGAAGGACATGGAATAAGTGTTCAGTGACCAAGTTAATGATATTGGGGAGCTTATTTACTGGGTATGGAGAGTTCAAGAGGGCCCATGGGTTACAGAGCAGTTGAGGGTACCAGTGAGAGGTGAGAGAAAGTATAGCACAGGGACACAAGCAGGGTCTTTTATATTGTAACAAATTTGCTAGTACAATATATAGTAATTTTTGCTGACTTTGGAAATGGTTTAGGGAAAAAACAGAATTTGGACCCTATCACCAGTTAGATGTGGGGCAAACAGCCCTCACCACAGGTGGGGGAAGATTAGGTCTAGAACTTTACATTTTCTCTCATTCAGTTCACGGCTATGCATTCAGAGGAAGAGTGTAATGGAAGAGATTTGTTGATCTGCTTTTCTGACTGTCTTTAGAGACAGGATGAATTCTCATTAGTCTGGGATGATTCAGGTGTGACTGACTATCTGAAAGAGAAGGATAAATTATGCTACCTTACCAGTGCTTTTACATTCCAATGGTTTTGTGAATCTAAGCTAAATTAGCTCTGATTTCTGAGTATTATAAATACAGTGGAATATCACTTCAACATTTTTTGAGGGTTCATGGTAACCTAATTTTCTAAACTTAAAATCAGAACATGTGGTCCAGCAATAGATGCTTTCTAATCTCTAAACTGAATAATAGGAAACTACACTTGGTTAGACACTGAAGGCACTGCCTTTATAGAAAAGAATAAAATAAATTTATACTGGAATTGTCCCAGAAAAGTCTAAGATATATGACTGCTA
Organism: Delphinus delphis; assembly: GCF_949987515.2. NCBI lineage: Eukaryota > Metazoa > Chordata > Mammalia > Artiodactyla > Delphinidae > Delphinus > Delphinus delphis. The sequence continues at coordinate 166,323,701 of NC_082684.1, forward strand.
TACTTATAAGTAAGAATAATTTATCAGGTGGGTATTTCAGTAACTATGCCTTTTTGGATATAGTTTAACAAATTCTGATCTAGGGCACGGAATGTCTCAGTGAATTTCCAGTGAAGTCCAAACCCGAGAAATGAGAGACATAATTCTTATTGAGTAATTTAGACTTTTCTTCTCTACTTTAAGGCACTCTGGTCTTGCTTTTCTCCCATTTTTCTAAGTATGCATGCCTCATACGGGTTCCTTGTTTTACTCAACTGCTCAGAAACACATTATCTCACTTAAAATGAGGAAGCCAGACTTCCCTGGTGGTACAGTGGTTAAGAATCCGCCTGCCAATGCAGGGGACACAGGTTTGATCCCTGGTCAGGGAAGATCCCACATGCTGCAGGGCAACTAAGCCCCTGCACCACAACTACTGAGCGTGTGCTCTAGAGCCTGCAGGCCACAACTACTGAAGCTCACATGCCTAGAGTCTGTGCTTCGCAGCAAGAGAAGCCACTGGAATGAGAAGCCTATGCACCACAACGAACAGTAGCCCCTGCTCGCCGCAACTAGAGAAAGCCCAAGTGCAGCAACGAAGACCCAATGCAGCCCTAAATAAATAAAGAAAGAAAGAAAGAAAAAGAAATAATGAGGAAGCCAATGAGAACAAGTTAGCTCTGTTTTCAGTGCTGTAATGCAAGGAAAATTCCTTCTTCTGTAAATGATAAAGAATTCTCAGCATATTTAGCCACAGCTAATCCTATTCCTTTGGCTGCAATGTGGTCCTGTACTTTGGAACATTTTAAGAGCGTTACCTAGCTAGGCAATAAACATGCTTTTAAGGGCTTATTGGTAGTATGCTGACTCAAAGCAGAAATAATATCATTTCAAGTTGCTACTTCCCCATTCTTCTTTCTAAAGACCCCTGGAGGCTTCTCAAGGTCTCTTGCCCCCTCTGTGACAGTTTGATTTTGTAAGAGAATAGTCTTAGAATTTACTTTGTTCTACAATCTTAAAACAGAGCAAAACAGAACAAACAAGAAAATCTCCGTATTTGTTTGAAATTTCATGAGGTGAAGACTTCTGGTCAAGAGATCAAGTCCAGCCTCTTCTTACCAGGGGTGGGTGGGGCATACCTGGAGTCACCTACAACCTATGGCTGGGACCTGCCCATGCCACAGAAACCACTTTTGGAGAAAAGAACTTTAGTTGGGGTTATGGAACTGGAGGAGAGGAAAAGTAAAGGAGTGAGAGGGGAATGAGAGGAGAGAAACCCCTTTAGAGCAAAAAGTGGGCAAAGGAAGGCAAGACCAGAGCTAGACTAGGGATTTCTGAGAGTAGGGCTGTGGGAACAAAGTGATTTCCCATTACGTTCAGAATCTGAGGAAGAGGGATGCTTGAAATACTTATTCTTGGAATCTTGGGAGTTTTCTGAAGTTCCCAGACATTAAGAATGGGAATTAGGAGATAGCCCAGAGATCCTGGCCATGAAGACACTGTAAGATTCCCTGAACTCATATAATTGCCCCAAGTTATAGTCTTTTAAAAAATCTCCTTTTCCCCACAGAGACACTGGTAAGCCCTCTAAGAGTGAACGGTCCATTCAAGCTTGGGAAACAGCCTCTTCTGTCATCAGATTTGGAGGATGATGGAACACAGACTATAGAGTAGGGCAGGCAGCTTTAAGGAAGAATGGCAAGCAGGGTTTTCAGGTTAGCCAGCCAAGAACTCCCTCAGGAGTTTGAGGCTGCCATCTTTACCAGGGGGTGTCAGGAAGGCTCACTGGATCATGGGGATCTTTCTGTTGCTGAAGAACTGGAACCAGAATCAGCTGCTCTGGGTTTGAAGAGCTTATGGGAAGTGGATGTTTAGTCTTCATCTCTCTTATCCTTCACCTCAAATTTGTCCTCTATGCTCCTGTCTTGATAACATTTGAAATCAATTACCCCTCCTAGTGGGTCTCTGTTACCAAGTTTGGTCCAAATTCTTTGACAGTTCATAGCCAAGTTTCGCCAACTGCAATTTGGAATTCTGCTTCCTGCTCTGAATATCACAGCAGCCAGGAATTCCATTTTAGTTCTGCCTCGCCTGGATGGTTTTCCCCTTCATGGTGCTGTTTCCCTGGGTCAGTTGGGCCCTGATAGTTCTTCTTGTTTTACAGAAAGTCACCAAGTTTAGTTCCTGTTGCCTATCTAACTTACTCTTTCCATTTCCAATAAAGTCACTAGGCAAATTTTCTAATGTTCTGTGTTTGTATGGGGGTGGGGGGAGCGAGAGGGATGTAGAACAGCGTGGGAGAAAGTTCGTTAACTCCTTCTACCGCCGGTTGTCATCATGATTTTCTTCCATCCCTTTTGCTTTCTATCCTTTGACTAGAAAACACATCCCTTCCCTTTGGGCTGCCACAGTGACATCTCTGTTCTCCAGTCTTCCAAAAATCCTAGTAAATCCTTGTAGCATAGCTTAGTTGCATTACTTTTGATTATTTACTGTCCATTGCTTCTCCCTATTAGTGAACTCTATGAAGGCAGGGATTGAATTTTATTTCAATTTGCAGTTCCAGAATTTAGCATGGTGCCCAGGACTCAATAAATATTTACCGAGTGAATGAATTAGAATCATCTTCCATCCTTGCAACACACAACAATGTGATGCTTGTGACATTCTCCATTGAATCTCCATCTGAGGCTTATATGTTGGCAATGACCACCTGTCAAATGCTGAATCAGACGCAGCTTTGATCTAATCCTGGAGGGTTTGGCTCTAGAGGAAAAGGATCTGATGAGGTACATACAGAGGATACTGAAGCAGCTGCTACTTGCTTAAAATGGACTTAGTACACCCTTCCTTCTGGTCTCCTTGTGCTCTACATCCACCCCAAGGGTAAAAAATCACCATGTGACGCAAGCACCAAAGGCTTCTGGATAAAATGGATGCAGTGCTGTAATTCAAGGAAAATTCCTTCTGCAAATGAGAAAGAATTCTAGGCATGGGAGAAATATACTTAAAAAGTCATATCCATGGAAAGTCAAGAAAATCACTGAGGTCAGACAAAGTGAGAAAGTCAGTCCAAGGTGGGAAGGAATTACTGAAACTGCTGTCATCTCTGAGGACATCTAGAGAGCCTCACACTTAGAGCTTTCCCAGAAAGGGTTTTAGGAAGTGTTAATATAAAAGAAAAATGGTGATCAAGAAGAAAAGCCCAGAACACTCAGGCAGCAAGGAAAACTGTCTCAGTCTCGATTGTTTTTTCTTTTTTGGCCACACTGCACGGCTTGCAGGATCTTAGTTCTCTGACCAGGGATTGAACCTGGGCCCCCGGCAGTGGAAGCACAGAGTCCCAACCACTGGACTGCCAGGGAATTTCCACCAGTCTCAATTTTGAGTGGGAGTGACAAAGAATCTTCTCTGAAGATTTCAAGGTCACCAGCCCTGACAAGGGGTGAAGTTTCAGCCCTGAATGTGCACTATTTGTGTGATGTGTAAAATCCTAACATAAAGGGGACTCTGGTTAAACATTACTTATTGACCTCAGAAGGAGAGTCAACTTCTTCCTGGAGTAGTGTACCCTCTACTTAGGCCTCCCACAAAAGACAGTGCCCACAACTGTAAAACCCTTAGTTAAACACACACACACACACACACACACACACACACACACACACAGACAGATGCCAATATGAATGAAATTTAGCAGAAATAGCAAACACAAAGCTGGATCCACAAAGAATTATCAGAGGCAGTAAAACAATGAGGTTTAATATGTTTAAAGAAAGAGAATGCTTTAAAAGAGTAAGGAAAGAGAGGCTATGCAGTGACCAGACAGATCTGAAAAAGAAACAAACTGCAATTCTAGAAATGAAAAAAAGTATGATTTAGAAAAAGAACTTAATGGGATGGCTAAAGAGCCATATAGACATAGCTGAAGAGAGAATTATGAGGAATGCTGATTAGAGAAAAAGACGAAAACAGAAAAGGAAAGTCAAATGCCTGAGAATTTTGCAGGATTGTTGAAATGCACACCTCCAATCCAGAAGACCAACACATCTTTATCTAGATAAATAAAAAGAAATCTACACCTAGACTCATCCAGTGGAACTACAGAACACAAAAAATAAAGAGAAATCATTAAGGGCAGCCAGAGGAAAAAAAGGCAATTTACCCAAGAAGGAATAATGATTAGATTGAATGCTGAGTCATCGACAACAATGAAGACTGAAGAAAGTAGAATATTAAAATATTCAAAGTACCGACAGAAAACAACTGTAAAACAAGAATTGTGTTCTTGCAAAATTATCTTTCACAAGCAAGAGGAAAATATTTTCTGTATAATAAAACTGAAAGAATTTACCAGCAACAAATTTTCACTTACGGAATTTCCAAAGGGTGTTTTTCAAGTGGAAGGAAGAAATCTGCAAAAAAGATCTGAGCTATGGGGAATAAAATGGCATATAAATAAAATCATAAATATATCACTAAATCTGCTCACTATTGAGAGTATAAAACAATAATGTCTAAATTGTGGGGTGTCACAATAAATAATATGGAGCTAAAAGACTGGACAAACATTGAATGTAAGCTGGGGAATGGGTTGGCAGTGATTGAAAATAAAACAGTAGACTTCTGCGTATGATTTAGAGAGTGGGAAAATATATCCATTAGAAAGTCACAACAGTTCTAAATATGTAATATGATAGACTAATAATACATGAAGGAAAAATTAATAGAATTACAAGAATAAATTGATGTATACTAAACACAGAGTGAAAATTTTCAACCTACCTCTCATTATTTATAGATCAAGAATAATATCAGAAATATAGAAAACTTGAGCAATGTAATTAGCAAGCTTGATTCAACGGACAACAGGAAATTCACTTAGAGAATATGAATATTCTCCAACAATATGGACATTTACTGATCGATCACATATTAGGGTACACAAAAAGTCTCAAAAAATTTCAATAAATGGTTATCATATAGATCACATTCTTTAACCATACCTGATTAAATGAGAAGTTAAAAATAAAGCCATGAGTTTAAAAATCTCCATGTATTTGGAAATTTAAAATAACTAAATAACTCATGGATTAAAGATGAATCAAAGTGGAAATTAAAAAAATACAAAAACTAAATGACAGGAAAAACATCATATATTGCAACTTGGAGAATGTAACCCAAGAGATGCTTCAAGGGCAATTTTTAGCCTAAAATGTGTATTAGGAAAGGAGAAGGTTGAAAACTAATGCAACTGCCAGTTTTGAAAGTTAGAAAATTCAGTAGCATATGACAATAGTAAAGATAAGAGCAGGAATCAACAAAAATAAAAGGAAAGACACAGTAGAGAGCATAAAAAAGCCAAATGTTGGTTGCTTGAAAATTAAAAATAGATAAATCTCTGTAAGAGTGTTAAAGAAAAATAGAGAAGATACAAATGAATAATACCATGAATGAAAAAAGAACACAACTAGAGGTGCATCAAAGATAGAGAACATGGGAGAATACTATCAATAACATGTTTCAGTACATTTTGACAATCTGGAAGAAACAATGAATGTTAAATGCACAGACTGATAGTCTGGTGTTTAAAAAAATCCACTTATATATTGTTTACAAGTAAAAGTTGATGGAAATTTTCACCTGGCTTACCTGTCCTAAACTAACCAAATTATGTCCATTGTCTCTGGGTAGTAAGGTACCTAATACAGTAGAAATTCACAGACGTCTGAGCCAACAAATGTCACACAAGTCAAATTTACTTTGCCTCTAAGATTCTTGGAGACCTGCACAGGCATGTCTTTATTTCATCAGTCACTTTCCTGAGGGTGTGAGGTATTTTAGGACAGCCCTGCAGTTCCTTGAGCAGTATCTCTGGTTTCCATAAAATTGACCACTAAAACAAACGCTTGTACAAAGCTCTTCACTACTAGAGCATCATGGACCTTGGCATAGGACTTCAACCTTGAGGTGTCAATCTGGGACCTTTTCTGAGGGCTGAGTTCTTTCTTGGAGAGCCTAAGGGCTGACTTTACTAAAATCTGATTCCACATTTTCCTACCTGTTGTGACATTCAGTTATGCTAATTTCATAGCGTCAGGTCCAATCTTATTATATAGGCTGGTAGTCAGCTGTCTAGGGCAGCAAAATATTGGCATTAAAGAGTTGGTGACTATATTGGTAGAAAATAATTATATTTTGAAAGACTACAGAGGAGACCTTCAAGATGGCAGAAGAGTAAAATGTGGAGATCACCTTCCTCTCCATAGATACATCAGAAATACATCTACATGTGGAACAGCTCCTACAGAACACCTCCTGAATGCTGGCAGAAGACCTCAGACCTCCCAAAAGGCAAGAAACTCCCCACGTACCTGGTTAGGGCAAAACAAAAAAGTAAAAACCAGAGACAAAAGAATACGGACGAGACCTGCACCAGTGGGAGGGAGCTGTGAAGGAGGAAAGGTTTCCACACACTAGGAAGCCCCTTCACTGGCGGAGACGGTGGGTGGTGGTGGGGAAGCTTGGGAGCCAGGGAGGAGAGTGCAGCAACAGGGGTGCAGAGGGCAAAGTGGAGAGATTACCGCACAGAGGATCAGTGCCGACCAGCACTCACCAGCCCAAGAGGCTTGTCTGCTCACCCGCCAGGGCGGGTGGGGGCTGGGAGCTGAGGCTTGGGCTTCGGAGGTCAGACGCCAGGGAGAGGACTGGGGTTGGCTGTGTGAACACAGCCTTAAGGGGGCTAGCGCGCCACAGCTAGCCAGGGTGGGGGGGAGTCTGAGAAAAAGTCTGGAACTGCCTAAGAGGCAGGAGACCATTGTTTTGGGGTGCGTGAGGAGAGGGGAGTCACAGCACCGCCTAAACGAGCTCCAGAGATGGGCGCGAGCTGTGGCTACCAGCGAAGACACCAGAGATGGGTATGAGACGCTACGGCTGCTACTGCAGCCACCAAGAAGCCTGTGTACAAGCACAGGTCACTATCCACACCTCCCCTCCTGGGAGCCTGTGCAGCCTGCCACTGCTAGGGTCCCATGATCCAGGGACAACTTCCCTGGGAGAACACACGGCACGCCTCAGGCTGTTACAATGTCATGCCAGCCTCTGCCACCGTAGGCTTGCCCCACATTCCGTACCCCTCCCTCTCTCCGGCCTGAGTGAGCCAGAGCCCCCTAATCAGCTGCTACTGTAAGCCCATCCTGTCTTGGTGGGGAACAGACGCCCTCAGGCGACCTACACGGAGAGGCGGGGCCAGATACAAAGCTGAGTTCACAGAACCAGGAGTTCTGTGAACACAGAAGAGAGAGGGAAATTTCTCCCAGCAGCCTTAGGAGCAGCAGATTAAATCTCCACAATCAACTTGATGTTCTCTGCATCTGTGGAATACCTAAATAGACAACAAATCATCCCAAAATTGAGGCGGTGGACTTTGGTAGCAACTGTAGACTTGGGGTTTTCTTTATGCATCTAATTTGTTTTTGGTAATATGTTTATCTTAGTTTAGTATTTAAGAGTTTATTATCATTGGTAGATTTGTTTATTGGTTTGGTTGCTCTCTTTTCTTTTACATATATATATATATTTTCCTTTTTCGCGTTTTGTGAGTGTGTATGTGTACGCTTCTTTGTGTGATTTTGGCTGTATAGCTTTGCTTTTACCATTTGTCCTAGGGTTCTGTCTGTCCTTTTTTTTAGTATACTTTTTAGTGCTTGTTATCATTGGTGGATTTGTTTTTTGGTTTGGTGGCTCTCTTTTTTCTTCCTTTCCTTTTTAAATTACTTTTAAATTTTTCTTTATTTTTAATGATTATTTTTTATTTTAATGACTTTATTTTCTTTTTTTCTTTCTTTCTTTTTTTCTCCCTTTTCTTCTGAGCCGTGTGGCTGACAGGGTCTTGGTGCTGCGGCAGGGTGTCAGGCATGTGCCTCTGAGGTGGGAGAGCCGAGTTTAGGACATTGGTCCATCAGAGACCTCCCAGCTACACGTAATATCAAACAGTGAAAGCTATCCCAGAGATCTCCATCTCAACACTAAGACCCAAATCCACTCAATGACGAGCAACCTACAGTGCTGGACACGCCAAGCCAAACAACTAGCAAGAAAGGAACACAACCCCACCCATTAGCAGAGAGGCTGCCTAAAATCATAGTAAGGTCACAAACACCTCAAAACACACCACCGTACGCAGACCTGCCTGCCAGAAAGACAAGATCCAGCCTCATCCACCAGAACAGAGCCACTAGTCCCCTCCACCAGGAAGCCTACACAACTCACTGAACCAACCTTAGCCACTGGGGGCAGACACCAAAAACAACAGGAACTAGGAACCTGCAGCCTGCGAAAAGGAGACCCCAAACACAGTAAGATAAGCAAAATGAGAAGACAGAGAAACAGAGCAGATGAAGGAGCAAGGTAAAAACCCACCAGACCAAAAATTTGAAGAGGAAATAGGCAGTCTACCTGAAAAAGAATTCAGAGTAACGACAGGAAAGATGATCCAAAATCTTGGAAATAGAATGGAGAAAATAAAAGAAACGTTTAACAAGGACCTAAAAGAACTAAAGAGCAAAAAAACGATGAACAACAGAATAAGTGAAATTAAAAATTCTCTAGAAGGAATTAATCGCAGAATAACTGAGGCAGAGAACGGATAAGTGACCTGGAAGATAAAATAGTGGAAATAACTGCTGCAGAGCAGAATAAAGAAAAAAGAATGAAAAGAATTGAGGACAGTCTCAGAGACCTCTAGGATAACAAATGCACCAACATTCAAATTATAGGGGTCCAAGAAGAAGAAGAGAGAAAAAAAGGGACTGAGAAAATATTTGAAGAGATTATAGTTGAAAACTTCCCTAATATGGGAAAGGAAATAGTTAATCAAGTCCAAGAAGCACAGAGAGTCCCATACAGGATAACTCCAAGGAGAAACACGCAAAGACACATATTAATCAAACTATCAAAAATTAAATACAAAGAAAAAATATTAAAAGCAGCAAGGGAAAAACAACAAATAACATACCAGGGAATCCCCATAAGGTTAACAGCTCATCTTTCAGCAGATACTCTGCAAGCCAGAAGGGAGTGGCAGGACATATATAAAGTGATGAAAGGGAAAAATCTACAATCAAGATTACTCTACCCAGCAAGGATCTCATTCAGGTTCGACAGAGAAATTAAAACCTTTACAGACAAGCAAAAGCTAAGAGAATTCAGCACAACCAAATGAGCGTCACAACAAATGGTAAAGGAACTTCTCTAGGCAAGAAACACAAGAGAAGGTAAAGACCTACAGTAACAAACCCAAAACAATTAAGAAAATGGTAATAGGAACATACATATTGATAATTACCTTAAATGTAAAAGGATTAAGTGCTCCAACCAAAAGACATAGACTGGCTGAATGGATACAAAAACAAGACCCATATATATGTTGTCTACAAGAGACCCACTTCAGACCTAGGGACAGATACAGACTGAAAGTGAGGGGACGGAAAAAGATATTCCATGCAAATGGAAATCAAAGGAAGCTGCAGTAGCAATTCTCATATCAGACAAAATAGACTTTAAAGCAGACTATTACAGGAGACAAAGAAGGACACTACATAATGATCAAGGGATCAATCCAAGAAGAAGATATAATAATTGTAAACATTTATGCACCCAACATAGGAGCACCTCAATACATAAGGCAAATGCTAACAGTCAGAAAAGGGGAAATCGACAGTAAAACAATCATAGTAGGGGACTTTAACATCCTACTTTCACCAATGGACAGATCATCCAAAATGAAAATAAATAAGGAAACACAAGCTTTAAAGGACACATTAGACCAGATGGACTTAATTGACATTTATAGGACATTCCATCCAAAAACAACAGAATACACTTTCTTCTCAAGTGCTCATGGAACATTCTCCAGGATAGATCATATCATGGGTCACAAATGAAGCGTCAGTAAATTTAAGAAAATTGAAATTATATCAAGTATCACAAGTATTGTATCAAGTATCACAACGCTATGAGACTGGATATCAATTACAGGAAAAATATGTAAAAAGTACATATACATGGAGGCTAAACAATACATTACTAAATAAGCAAGAGATCACTGAAGAAATCAAAGAAGAAACAAAAAAAATACCTAGGAACAAATCACAATGAAAATACGATGACCCAAAACCTACGGGATGCAGCAAAAGAAGTTCTAAGAGGGAAGTTTATAGCAATACAATCCTACCTCAAGAAACAAGAAACATCTCAAATAAACAATCTAACCTTAAACATAAAGCAATTAGAGAAAGAAGAACAAAACACAAAGTTAGCAGAAGGAAAGAAATCACACAGATCAGATCAGAAATAAATGACAAAGAAGTGAAGGAAACAATAGCAAAGATCAATAAAACTAAAAGCTGATTCTTTGAGAAGGTAAACAAAATTGATAAACCATTAGCCAGACTCATCAAGAAAACAGGGAGAAGACTCAAATCAGTAGAATTAGAAATGAAAAAGGAGAAGTGACAACTGACACTGCAGAAATACAAATGATAATGAGAGATTACTACAGGCAACTATATGCCAATAAAATGGACAACCTGGAAAAAATGGACAGATTCTTAGAAAAGCATAACCTTCCAAGACTGAACCAGGAAGAAACAGAAAATATAAACAGACCAATAACAAGCACTGAAATTGAGACTGATTAAAAATCTTCCAACAAACAAAAGCCCAGGACCAGATGGCTTCACAGGCGAATTCTATCAAATATTTAGAGAAGAGCTAACCCCTATCCTTCTCAAACTCTTCCTAAATATAGCAGAGGGAGGAACACTCCTGAACTCATTCTACGAGCCCACCATCACCCTGATACCAAAACCAGACACAGATGTCACAAAGAAAGAAAACTACAGGCCAATATCACTGATGAACATAGATACAAAAATCCTCAACAAAATACTAGCAAACAGAATCCAACAGCACATTAAAAGGATCATACACCATGATCAAGTGGGGTTTATCCCAGGAATGCAAGGATTCTTCAATATATGCAAATCAATCAACGTGATACACAGTATTAACAAATTGAAGGAGAAAAACCATATGATCATCTCAATAGATGCAGAAAAAGCTTTTGACAAAATTTAACACCCACTTATAATAAAAACTCCCCAGAGAGTAGGCATAGAGGGAACTTGCCTCAACATAATAAAGGCCATATATGACAAATCCACAGCCAACATTGTTCTCAATGGTGAAAAACTGAAACCATTTCCACTAAGATCAGGAAAAAGATAGGGTTGCCCGCTCTCACCAGTATTATTCAACATAGTTTTGGAAGTTTTAGCCACAGCAATCAGAGAAGAAAAAGAAATAAAAGGAATCCAAATCAGAAAAGAAGTAGTAAAGCTGTCACTGTTTGCAGATGAAGAGAATCCTAAAGATGCTACCAGGAGACTACTAGAGCTAATCAATGAATTTGGTAAAGTAGCAGGATACAAAATTAATGCACAGAAGTCTCTTGCATTCTTATACACTAATGATGAAAAATCTGAAAGAGAAATTAAGGAAACACTCCCATTTACCATTGCAACCAAAAGAATAAAATACCTAGGAATTAGCCTACTTAAGGAGACAAAAGACCTGTATGCAGAAAACTATAAGATACTGAGGAAAGAAATTAAAGATAATGCGAACAGATGGAGAGGTATACCATGTTTTTGAATTGGAAGAATCAACATTGTGAAAATGACTCTACTACCCAAAGCAGTCTACAGATTCAGTGCAATCCCTGTCAAACTACCACTGGCATTTTTCACAGAACTAGAACAAAAAATTTCACCATTTGTATGGAAACACAAAATACCCCAAATAGCCAAAGCAATCTTGAGAACGAAAAACGGGGTGGAGGAACCAGGCTTCCTGACTTCAGACTATACTACAAAGCTACAGTAATCAAGACAGTATGGTACTGGCACAAAAACAGAAAGATAGATCAGTGGAACAGGATAGAAAGCCCAGAGATACACCCACGCACATATGGTCACCTTATCTTTGATAAAGGAGGCAAGAATGTACAGTGGAGAAAGGACAGCCTCTTCAATAAGTGGTGCTGGGAAAACTGGACAGCTACATGTAAAAAATGAAATTAGAACACTCCCTAACACCATACACAAAAATAAACTCAAAATGGATTAACGACCTAATAAGGCCAGATAGTATAAAACTTTTAGAGGAAAACACAGGCAGAACACTCTATGACATAAATCACAGCAAGATCCTTTTTGACCCACCACCTAGAGAAATGGAAATAAAAACAAAAATAAACAAATTGGACCTAATGAAACTTAAAAGCTCTCGCACAGCAAAGGAAACCATAAACAAGACGAAAAGACAGCCCTAAGAATGGGAGAAGATATTTGCAAATGATGCAACTGACAAAGGATTAATCTCCAAAATTTACAAGCAGCTCATGCAGCTCAGTACCAAAAAAACAAACAACCCAATCCAAAAATGGGCAGAAGACCTAAAAGGACATTTCTCCAAAGAAGATATACAGATCGCCAACGAACACATGAAAGATTGCTCAACATCACTAATCATTAAAGAAATGCAAATCCAAACTACAATGAGGTATCACTTCACACAGGTCAGAGTGGCCATCATCAAAAAATCTACAAAGAATAAATGCTGGAGAGGGTGTGGAGAAAAGGGAACCCTCTTGCACTGCTGGTGCGAATGTAAATTGATACAGCCACTATGGAGAACAGTATGGAAATTCCTTAGAAAACTAAAAATAGAACTACCATACGACCCAGTAATCCCACTACTGGGCATATACCCTGAGAAAACCATAATTCAAAAAGAGTCATGGGGCTTCCCTAGTGGTGCAGTGGTTGAGAGTCTGCCTGCCGATGCAGGGGACACGGGTTCGTGCCCCCGGTCCGGGAAGATCCCACATGCCACGGAGTGGCTGAGCCCGTGAGCCGTGGCCACTGAGCCTGCGTGTCCGGAGCCTGTGCTCTGCAACGGGAGAGGCCACAACAGTGAGATCCCCGCGTACTGCAAAAAAAAAAAAAAAAAGAGAGTCATGTACCACAATGTTCATTGCAGCTCTATTTACAATAACTGGAACATGGAAGCAACCTAAGTGTCCGTCATCGGATGAATGGATAAAGAAGATTTGGCACATATATACAATGGAATATTACTCAGCCATAAAATGAAATGAAATCAAGTTATTTGTAGTGAGATGGATGGACCTAGAGTCTGTGATACAGAGTGAAGTAAGTCAGAAAGAGAAAAATACCGTATGCTAACACTTATATATGGAATCCAAAAAAAAAAAAAAAAGGTTCTGAAGAACCTACGGGCAGGGCAGGAATAAAGATGCAGACTTAGAGAATGGACTTGAGGACATGGTGAGGGGGAAGGGTAAGCTGGGACAAAGTGAGAGAGTGGCATGGACTTATATATACTACCAAATGTAAAATAAATATTTAGTGGGAAGCAGCCACATAGCTTAGGGAGATCAGCTTGGTGCTTTGTGACTACCTAGAGGGGTGGGATAAGGAGGGTGGGAGGGATGGAGACACAAGAGGGAGGAGATATGGGGATATATGTATATGTATAGCTGATTGACTTTCTTATAAAGCAGAAACATACCATTGTAAAGTAATTGTACTCCAATAAAGATGTTTAAAAAAATAAAATATTACAAAAAAGAAAATAGTTAAAAAGCAAAGTTTAAAATATAAAGTTTGCACCCTTGAAAAAAACAATGCTATAAGAAGAAGGTGTGAAAGTTAAGATTCATGCTGAGCTTCTGTCTTTCTAGAATAACTAAGAGAGTTCTATGCCCAGGCAGATTTTCAAAACAGAAAACAGCTTTCTCTTTTCTCCAAAAATATTAACTTGCAGACTTCCACTCTGACATTCTCACAACAGGCAATTTCTGTTAAAAATGTTTAAATTCTATTTTCAGCAAAGTAAAACACACATGAAGTTTAAAGAAATTAACACATCTAATAAAAAACTGTACTCCCTTGCTCTAATATCTGAGTTGGGTTTCTCAGAAGCACGCTCTTTATTTCTTTTAGCTATTTCTTCTGATAACTGCCTATATAATTTAAAATGCTACTCTCAGTTCGATTTTTCAGTTTTAGGCACTGATTGCTGACTTCTTGGTATGAAAGATGAGCATTTGAAACTCTGATAAGACCACCCGAACCCTCAACTTCCTCCACCTTCCCAATATATTTATATAACTTTTCAATAAGATCAATAACCAATGTTACATTTTCATGGCTATGAAAGTATCATTCACACCTGAGGAAAATCTTGTTCCAAGAGACTGTATTTTCTTTTTAATGAAACTTTCTATGTTCCTTGGAATTGACATTTGATTCATTATTACTTGCTTTTTAATTTTTTTTCATGTTCCCATCACAAATTTTTCTGAAACTCTTCACAAGAACTATAAAACCCATGATAGTATTTTAATTACTTTTCTACAAGGGGAAACATAGCAGGTAACCTACCAATTCTAGTGTGTTTCCCCCTGGAGGCATAGTTTTTCAATGCATCTAGCCCTCTCTCCTATTCTGGATGATATGATCTGGCTTATTGCGGACATGGCATCCTGGGACTCCCCTGTGCCTCACTACTGTCTTAGATCCCCTGTTCCTTACATTTGCTCTCTGGTTTCCTTGTTTACTCGCTTATTTTGCTGCACAGTATCATCCAGTAGCTTCCTGAGAAAGAGTGCATGGGAATTGGCAAGTAACATTTCTGAGACCTTGAATGTCTGCAAATGTGTTTATATCACCTTTGTACTTCTGGTAGATTGCCTGGGTATGGATCCTAATTTTTTTTTTCACAATTCTGAAGGTATTGCTCCATTGTCTTCTGGTTTCCAATGTCTCTGATACAAAGTCTAATGTTATTCTAATTCTTTATCCTTTGAATTAACAAGTTTTTTTTCCCTGGAAGCTTTCTGGATTAAAAAAAAAAATCTCTGGAGTTTTAAAAATTATGACAAGTTTTGCTTGGGTCCTTTCTTGTTTATTTTGCTTGGTTCATTATTTCAATCCCAGGAAATTATTTTGTATTTGTTATTACCCAAATCTCCTCACCTGTGTTTTCTTTGTTTTCCTTTTCTGTATTAGCGATTATTTGGATGTGGAAGCTTGAATTAATCACACAACTTTCCAGAATTTTTCTTTCCTGTTTTGTGTCTCTTTATCTTAAATTCTACTTTCTGGGAGGTATTCCTCAATTTATCTTCCAGCCCTTCTGTTATTTTATTAATTTATTTTTTGTCTATCCTGTTTTTAATTTCCGTGAATTCTTTATTGTTATCTGTGTCTTTTATTATTTTTTATGGAGTCAGTATTTTCTCTTAGCTCTTTGAGGAGATTAAATAAATGCATGTTTTAAAATTTTTTTCAACTTTCCGGATTGTGTTATTTCCCTTGATTGCCCATGGCTTCTTTATATTAAGAAGCTGTTTGGAATATGTGTGTGTAAAGGCAGGCCATATTGACTAGGGCTCCATGTGAGTTTCCTAGCAGAGGCCCAGCTGTTTCAGTGTGTATTATCAAATGTCAGTATATGCAAATATTCCGTTCATCCTCCACTCAGTCTTTTTATATCTCAAGAGAAAAGAATTCTCTAGTCTCCAGCCTTGGGGAATATGCCTAGTTGCCTGCATTCTTGGAGTTGAGTCATGGAAAAGTGGTGGGTGTCTCGATATTCAGTATATATAGTCTTTTAAATTTTATTTTTTAATTTACATAAGGTAGTATTCACTCTTTTCGGGTTTTATTCTATGAGTTTTGATGAATGCAAAGAGTTTCAAACCACCACTGCAATTGAGAAATAAAACAGCTCCTTCATCCTCCAAAATAGCTTCCTGCTTGTCCTTTGTAGTCAATCTCTCCTGCAAGCCCTAACCACTAGCAACCACTGATATCTTTACCATTCCTAAGGTTTTACTTTTCTAGAATATCATATAAATGGAATCATTCTTCTTTACTTTTTCACGTCCAGTTACTTTCATTTGGCATAATGCATTTGAGAATCATCCATCCTGTTACATACATCAACAAACAGTTCATTCCTTTGTTTGCTGATTAACATTCCACTATATGGATGTACCACAGATTGTTCATCTATTCCTCTGTTGAAGGACATCTTGATTGTTTCCAGTTTTTGGTGATTATGAATAAAGCTGCTACAAACATTTTCATATGGGCCTTTTTATGAAAATAGGTTTTCATTTCAATCCTACCCCCTAGGAGTGAGATGGCTAGGTCATATGGTAAATGTATATTTAACTTTGTAATAAACTGACAAACTGCTTTCAAAGTGGCTGTACCATTTTGCATTTTCATCAGCAATGTGTGAGAGCTCCAGTTGCTTTACAACCTCACCAGGATATTATTAGGATTTGTTTGTTTCTTTTTTTAAAAAAATAGATTTAATTAATTTATTTATTGGCTGCATTGGGTCTTTGTTGCTGTGCGTGGGCTTTCTCTAGTTGCGACGAGTGGGGGCTACTCTTCATTGCGGTGCGTGGGCTTCTCATTGCGGTGGCTTCTCTTGTTGCAGAGCACAAGCTCTAGGTGCGTGGGCTTCAGTAGTTGCGGCATGTAGGCTCAGTAGTTGTGGCTCACGGGCTGTAGAGCGCAGGCTTAGTAGTTGTGGTGCACAGGCTTAGTTGCTCTGCGGCATGTGGGATCTTCCTGGACCAGGGCTTGAACCTGTGTCCCCTGCATTGGCAGGTGGATTCTTAACCACTGTGCCACCAGTGAAGTCCCTGTTTGTTTGTTTCTGAAGTCATTCTACTAGGTGAATAGTGGTATCACATGGTGATTTCAGTTTGCATTTTCCTAATGACTAATAATGCTAAATATCTTTTCACACACTTATTTGCCATCTATATATCTTATTTGGTGGAGTATCTTTTGAAATATTTTGTGCATTTTTATAGGGCTGTTTATTTTCTTATTGTTGAATTTCAAGATTTCTTTATTTATTCTGGACATATCAGTGCATTTATAGATGTCTGATTTGCAAATATTTTCTCCTAGTCTGTGGCTTGGTTTTTCATTTCTTTAATACTGGCTTTTACAGAGCAGAAGTTCTTAGTTTTAAGGAGATACAATTTATCAATTCATTCTTGTACAGATTGTACTTTCCGTGTCATATCTAAGAATCCTTTGCCTAATCAAGGTCATAAAGATTTCCTATGTTTTTTTATAAAAGTTCTATAGATTTACATCTTACATTTAGATCTATAATCCATTTTGAATTAATTTTTGTAAAGATGTTAGGTATAGGTCAAGGTTTATTTCTTTTCATGTATGTATGTCTGATTTTCCCAGCAACATTTGTTGAAAAGATGATTCTCTCACTGTTGGATTTCCTTGCACCTTTATCAGAAATAAATTGTCCGTATTTGTGTGAGTCTATTTCTGTACTTTATATCCTATTCCATTCATCCATCCTTTCACCAATATGTCACAGCCTTATTGTAGTTTTAGAGTGAACCTTCAAATCAGGTAATATGTGGCCTCCAAATTTGTTTTTATTTTTCAAAAGTGTTTTGGTTCTTCTACTTCTTTTGCCTTTCCATATACATTTTATGTCAGCTTGTTGACATCTGTAAAAATTCCTCTGGGATTTTGATTGGGATTGTTACACATGAGACTGGATCCCTGGTGGAACATCCCAGATAATTGTGGAGGACACATACAAGACACCTTTTGAAGCCTCCTAGAAACAGTCAAGAGAACTTTGCAAAGGTGTTCTAAGTCAGCATGCATTATCCAGCAGACCTCAACTTCTGCTCCTGGTCAAGATGGAGTAACAGGCATTGTTTCCTGGAAGAAACAACTAAAAAAAAAAAAACCCAAAAACCCTAAAAATGATGTATTAAACAATGGTTTTCAAGAGATTGAACAATAGTTAATGAAGAACCGTTTTCCCTGAGAAATGGGAAACAAATGAGGTGAGTATTATGCATGATGGTGTTGGGAATCTGGAGATGTTATGTCTGCTAAAGTTTGCAGAACAGAATACCAGAGAGGAGAAGGCTGTGCAGAGAGGGAACTCCAGAGATCGCCAAATGGTACCTATTGAATATTCTGCAGGACACTGATAAACACATGCATATGAGAAAACTCCCCAAAGCAGGGGAAGGAACACTTAAAAAGATTGGAGTGAACATACTTGGTGTTTATATGGGGCCTGTTGCCATCAGCCAAAATGAAAAGACTCATAATTCTGGGGTCACTGGGTAGAACACTCAGGAAGATCCTGCCTAAGAAATGGGGAATAATTAGCCTTAGACTAGACAGTACTCTGCTTAACAAGTCAGAAAAGCCAGATCCAAACAAACCAAACAGTTTTACAATAATTTAACTGTATCCAAGTACAAAGCTTAAGTAGATTTATAGGAATACAAAACAGCACACAACAAGGTAAAATTCTTAATGCCCGCCACTCAATCAAAAATTACCAGGCATGCAAAGAGGCAAGAAAATATGATCCGTAATGAGGATAAAACTTAAATCAATCAAAGTGGACCCAGAATTGAAATAGATGCTAGAATTAGCAGACAAGGACATTAAGATAGTTATAACTGTATTCCAGATGTTCAAAAAGCTGGAGGAAAGACTGAACAAGTAGAGATATGCTATAAATAAAAAAGCTCAAATCATATTTCTAAGGATGATAACTAAAATCTCAGAGAGGAAAAAATTCACTGAAAGGATTATTGGCAGATTAAACATTGCAGAAGAAATGATTATGAAACTTGGTGGCATACCAAAAGAAACTATGCAAAATGAAAAACAGACAAAAAAGAGAAAACAATAACAACAACGAATAAGAAGACCAGGAGAATTATTGGGATGTAGTACCACTGCAATGGCCTATCATGTGTGAACTTGAAGTCTACAGAAGAAAGCACACAGAGGTTGAGATAAAAATATTTAAAGAAATAATGATTGAAATTTTTTCAAATCTAGAAATCTATATATCCAAGATGATCAACTAAGCAAGCAAAACATAAAACCAAAGCAAACCAAGCCAAAACAAAAAATCTATGAAGAAAACTACACCAAAGCACATCATAATCAAACTCTCCAAACTATGATCTACAATCAGGAGAAAATCTCAAAAGGAGCCAGAGAAAAAAAGATATTAAGTAGAAGGGAATGATGATAAGAATTACAGCAGATTTTTCAATAGAAGCAGTACAAGTGAGATGGCAGTGGAGCAATATCTCAAAAGTAGTGGAAGAAAAATTATCAATGAGAATTCTATACTCAGTGAAGATAACTTTTAAATACAAACATAAAATAAGGACTTTTTCAGACATAAAAATGCTGAAAGAATTCATTACCAACAGAGATACACTACAAGAAATGTTCAAGGAAGTCCTTCAAACAGAATGAAAATATCAGATGGAAATATGGATGTATACAAAGGAATGAAGAGCACTGGAAATAGTAACGGTGTGCTTAAAAATAAAAGGCCTTTTTCCTGTTTACTTAAATCTTGTACAGGAAAATTGACTATGTAAAGCAAAAACAGTAACAATGAATTGTTAAAACAATTATGTTTACATATATTTAAAACATGTAGAAATAAAATGAATGACAACAATAGCACAAAAGACAGGGTGGAGAAATGGAAGTTGTAAGGTTCTTTCACCATATGTGACATGGTATAACATCACTTGAAGTTAAAGATAAAGATATTTAGATGATAGTAAAGCCCCTAAAAAACTGCTAAATAACAAAACAGTTATGTCTAATAAGCCAACAAAGGAGATAAAATGGAACTATTACAATTTTTCATTAATTCAAAAGAATGCAGGAAATGAAGAAAAGGCACATAAACAGATGAGACAAATAGCAAGATGGTAAATTTAAGTCTAAACATATAATTAATCACATAAAACTAAAGGGTTTAAATACCGTAATTAAAAGGCAGAAACTTTCAGATTGGCTAAAAAAGTGGGACTCAGCTATTGGCTGTCTACAAGAAACCAACACAAACAGGTTAAAAGTAAAAGAATGGAAAAGAATATACCATGCTAATACTAATCTAAGGAATGCTTGAATGGTTATATTAATATCAAAGCAGACTTCGGGACAAAGAATACTATGTTGGATAAATGGGATTATTTCATAATGATAGAGACTTCAATTCATCAAGACTAGGTAACAGTCCTAAATGTTTATATATCTAATAAAAGAACTTCAAAATACACGAGGCAAAAACTGATAGAACTGCACAGAGAAATAGACAAATCCACAAATATAATCAGAGAATTAAATCTAATTGATAGAACAAATAGAATATCAGTAAGGATGTAGATGATTTGAATAACACTATAAATCAATTTGACCTAATTTATATTTATAAAACACTTGATTCAACAGCAACAGAATACACATTCCTTTCAAAGGCATGTATTTGCTAAGATAGATTGTGTTTTGGGTCATAAAAAAGTCTCAAGTTCTCTGATCACAATGGAATTAAATTAGAAATGTATAACTGAAAGATCTCTGGAAAATATCTGAATATTTAGAAATGAAATAACACATTTCTAAATAATCCATGAGTCAGTCAAGAGATCAAAAAGAGATCACAAAGTATTTTATACTGGATGTGAGTACAAACAGAAAGTATCAAAATATGTGGGATGCCATTAAAGTAGTAATTAGAGGGAGATTTATAGCACTAAATGTCAATATTATTAGATAATAAAAAAGGTCTCAAATCATTGACCTCAGTTTCCACCTTAAGAAACCAGAAAAAGAAGAGCAAATTAAACCCAAAGTAAACAGGAGATTGGACATAATTGAAGATTAGAGTGGAAGACAGAAAAATAATAGAAAGAAATCAGTGAAACCAAAAGCTGGTTCTTTGAAAAGACAGATAAATTGAACTCCAAGCCATATTTATCAGAAACAAAAAAGAGGAGACACAAATGACCAATATCAGGAATACAAGAGGTTACATAACTACAGATTTTACAGATAATAAGTGGATAATAAGGAAATATTATGAACAACTTTATGCCAGTAAATTTGACAATTTTGAGGAAATGAACAAATCTCTTGGAAGACATGAACTATTAAAGCTTACCCAAGAAGAAGTAGATAACTTGAATAGCCCTATATGTATCAAAGTAATTGCATGTATAGTTAAAATTCTCCCTAAAAAGAAAATTCCATTTTCATTGGTAAATTTTACTAAATACTTAAGGGGTAAGTAGTACCAATTCCATATGAATTCTTCCAGAATACTGAAGCATAGGGCATAGTTCCCAGACCATTCTATGTGAATAACATTACGTGTATACCAAAACCAGACAAATACATCACAGAAAAGAAAACTACAGAGCAATACCCCTGGTAGACATAGATGTAAAATTCTTAACCAAACTAGAAATCAAATCTAACAACGTATATGAAGAAAAGATAATATATTATGACCAAGTGAGGCTTATCCCAGGAATGCAGAATTGGTTTAACATCTGAAAATATATGAAAATAATTCATCATATAAACAAGTGAAAAAGAAACACCATCTGAATATCTCAACATACACAGAAAAAGTATTTGACAAAATTCCATTCCTGATTAAAAATTTTTTTTCTCAACTTGATAAAGGGAGTATATAAAAATATCTTTGGTTGACATCACACAGATGGTAAAAGACTGAGTACTTTCCTCCTAAGATAAGAAACAAGGCAAGGATGTCCACTGTCACCACTTCTATTCATCATCATATGGACTTTTTAGCCATTGCAGCCAGGCAGGGAAAAGAAATGAAAGGCATCAAGATCAGAAAGGAAGAAGTAAAACCAGTTTTATTCACATGATTACCTATGGGAGAAATCTGATGGAAAGGGACAAAAAAAGTTGCTAGAATTAAAAGCTGAATTTAGAGAAGTTACTGGATACAACATCAACATACAAAAGTCAGTGTGTTTCTATATATTAGCAGTGAGCTATCAGAAACTGAAATTGAAAAACAGTATCATTTACAGTAGCACCAAAATAATAAAATATTGGGATAAATCTGACAAACAACGTGCAAAACTACACACTGAAAACTACAATCCGTGCTGAGATTGTGTTCATGGGGTGGAAGACTTAAAATTGTTAAAATATCAATTCTTTCCAAATTGATCAAACAGATTCAACATAATTCTAATATAGAAAAGTAAGCCCAGGGCTAACGTTCTACTAAAACTTCTAAACCACGCCATAGAATTGGTTTTAGGAGAAATTATGGCCACAGTTGCCACTGCATTAGGTATACTGGGCTTTGCAAGGCTGCCAGCAACTCCTCTTGGCTTCAACTGCTCCTGCTGCCAAAAGGGATTCCTCTTATACTTTGCCTTGCAATCACAGCTTCTGCTAAAAGCTGAAAGTCTTCTCCATCACTCTCTCCAGTAATATGGACACTTCAGCCAGAGGTTATTTCTCACACAGCTCACTTCTGAACTGAAGTCTCCTGTGGGTGTAAAGGACTACTGGTGCCAAGTTAACTGCCTGTGTTCTAGCTGCAAAGGAGGTTGAGGCAGTGAGACATCCACTTTTTTAATCCTGAAAAGGTGGAACTTACAAAATGGAACATTTCCCAAAATTAGAAGGGTTTTCAAAAGTGTTAGGCAGCCAGAAACATGTCCCATATATAGGCCAAATACTAAAAATATTCAACATAAAATAATTGGGCTTCAGCTATATTTTAAAAGAAACTCCCTAAATTAGATGTATAAGAATCTTTTTGTTAGTCCTCAAGACAAGAAAGGCCTGTGTTTTAATCTAGGATATACATCCATCTCCATGTCCCTCTGATTCACTTTAGTTTCAAAAATGTGTACGTAGGTGGCATTCAGGAAGACAAGATACAAAAACAAAAAATAGCTTAAGGGATGCAGAAAGTCTCCATCAAAAGTTTGAGAAGAAATGACCTATTTCCCTTTGTCCAAACTGCATCTTTTTCCAGAAAGTCATAGAGAAAATGGAGAAAGGGGGCCAAATGTGATTAGCACATGAGCAGACATGGACCACCTCTGAAGTGTTTCAAGAAGAGTTAGTGCTTGGGTCTTGGGGCTTTTCCCTCACCTGGTTTCCTTTTGCTGTTTTCAAAAGATTCAGAAGTTCCAGAAAAAAATCCATACACCAGGGTCATTGTTAACATTGCTGTTATACATTAAGGCGGGGGTCCCCAACCTCCGGGCCATGGACTGGTACCGGTCTGTGGCCTGTTAGGAACCGGGCCGCACAGCAGGAGGTGAGCGGCGGACTACCGAAGCTTCACCTGTATTTACAGTCACTCTGCATTGCTCACATTACTGCCTGAGCTCCGCCTCCTGTCTGCATTATGGTGACTTGTATAATTATTTCATTATACAGTACAATGTAATAATAATAGAAATAAAGTGCACAATAAATGTAACGCGCTTGAATCGTCTGGAAACCATACCCCTCTGCCCCGGTCCGTGGAAAAACTGTCTTCCTCGAAACTGGTCCCTGGTGCCAAAAAGGTTGGGGACTGCTGCTTTAAGGCATTCCTGGAGTCTTGGAGAACAAATCAGCAAGTAAACTTTGAAAGAATACCCTTTCTTCGTGGGTATCTTGGAGTTTTTTTTTTTTTAAATACCTTTTTCTATAGCTTTATGTGGATGTAGTCTAAAAATACGTAATCTGTTTCTCCAGGCCACCACAAGAGCAGGGAGTTAATGACATATACACACACACAAGTGCACACACAAACAAAGGAACACATACATATACCTGTAGTATTTATATAACACCCCCGCCCCTGCACTCCGACCCAAACTCTGTTATAGGGCTTTAATCCTCCACCTACAGAGCATTCTTTACATGCCCCTGAGGAGTCTAGCTCCAGACCAAAACCCTACATGGGATTGTTCAGGGCCAGCTAATTACAAAGGCTTTGCCTGGTCGGCCCCATGGGGCAATCTGTCCTCATCACACCAGCCTTGGTGCACAAGCACGTCATTGCAGTTTTCTAGAGGGAGTTGCAGTCAAGGACTCAGGGCCCCCAAGACCAGCCACCCTCACCCACATATCTGCATTCCAATAGCCCAGGCACCTCCATTCAGAGGCCTCTTTCCAAATGTCCAGAAACAGCTGCACAGCAGCGCAGCAGAAGTACTTTTTGTTTTTTAAATAAATTTATTTATTTATTTTTGGCTGCACTGGGTCTTCGTTATTGCGCGCAGGCTTTCTCTAGCTGTGGCGAGCGGGGGCTACTCTTCCTTGCGGTGCGCATGCTTCTCATTGCTGTGGCTTCTCTTTGTTGTAAAGCACCGGCTCTAGGCGGGTGGGCTTCAGTAGTTGTGGCTCTGGGATCTAGAGCGCAGGCTCGGTAGTTGTGGTGCACGGGCTTAGTTGCTCCGCAGCATGTGGGATCTTCCCAGACCAGGGCTCGAACCCATGTGCCCTGCATTGGCAGGCAGATTCTTAACCACTGCGCCACCAGGGAAGTCCCAGAAGTACTTATTTTTATTTATTTATTTATTTGTGGTACGCGGGCCTCCCACTGTGGTGGCCTCTTCCATTGCGGAGCACAGGCTCCGGACGCGCAGGCCCAGCGGCCATAGCTCGCGGGCCCAGCCGCTCTGCGGCACGCGGGATCCTCCCGGACCGGGGCACGAACCCGTGTCCCCTGCATCGGCAGGGGGACTCTCAACCACTGCGCCACCAGGGAAGCCCAGAAGTACTTATTTTTGAACTCATAGCTCCAGTGGCAGTCTCAGAGATCACGGCTGGCTTGGGAATTCAGTTTGTAT
Source organism: Delphinus delphis (assembly GCF_949987515.2). Classification (NCBI taxonomy): domain Eukaryota; kingdom Metazoa; phylum Chordata; class Mammalia; order Artiodactyla; family Delphinidae; genus Delphinus; species Delphinus delphis. The sequence continues at coordinate 166,348,521 of NC_082684.1, forward strand.
TTTTTTGCATGTCATTTCTGGAGTCTCAAGCCTCCCATCAGAACTTTTTCCAATGGATCTTCCAATGATTTTTGGGGTACCAAATTCTAGACATTGAATCATGGCTTCCTTAAAATACCCAGAGTAATTTCTGTTCCGTATCCTGAACCTTGACTGATACACCCCTCTTGCCAATAGACCTCTGGGATATAAGCTTACACACAAGCCCGAAATGTCCTCTCTCACCTTAACCTCACCCATCCCCCCGGCTATAAATATTTCCCCCTTGATGCGGAGCATTGAGAAGGACATATCTTCTGATGGTGTCTTAACTAAGATGTCTAATTTCGAACTTCATAAGTAGTTGCTAGAGAACGGGTACTATACATTTCTCCTTATATCATTGCTTTACAATGGTGTGTTAGCTTCTGCTTTACAACAAAGTGAATCAGTCATACATAAACATATGTTCCCATATCTCCTCCCTCTTACATCTCCCTCCCTCCCACCCTCCCTATCCCACCCCTCCAGGCAGTCACAGAGCACCGAGCTGATCTCCCTGTGCTATGCGGCTGCTTCCCACTAGCTATCTACCTCACGCTTGGCAGTGTATATATGTCCATGCCTCTCTCTCGCTCTGTCACAGCTCACCCTTCCCCCTCCCCATATCCTCAAGTCCGTTCTCTAGAAGGTCTGTGTCTTTATTCCTGTCTTACCCCTAGGTTCTTCGTGACATATTCTTTTTCTTAAATTCCATATATATGTGATAGCATACGGTATCTGTCCCTCTCTTTCTGACTTACTTCACTCTGTATGACAGACTCTAGGTCTATCCACTTCATTGCAAACAGCTCAACCCCGTTTCTTTTTATGGCTGAGTAATATTCCATTGCATATATGTGCCACATCTTCTTTATCCACTCATTCGATGATGGACACTTAGGTTGCCTCCATCTCCGGGCTATTGTAAATAATGGGAATGTCCTGGAGACAGTTTGACTTGCATTTCTCATTTGCCATGGTCTTTTACACACAAATCTGAAGACTAGGTCAAGCATCTTTTTTTTTTTTTTTTTAAGCAGTTTCGAGTGAAGACATACAAACCTAATGATTACTATGGTGGACTAGATAATGTTTCAAATGATAACATCCTCCCAAGTCAGCTCCATGTACTGTAAAAATCAATGGGTTTTGCTCTGCTGGAGAGAAAGAGCCGGGATTGTGCAGATTTGGTGCCTTTGCCCGTCTCTCTGCTCCATGGCCAGCCAGCGGCTCTTTCTGGGAACTACGCCTTATGTATATTTCTGCAGCAGTGTCAAAGGGATTTCTTACTATATGGTGCTATATCCAATTAATTCAGAAGACTAAAAATACAGCCAGAGACACTGGAATCTGTGACTGCAGAAGTCTCTGACCAAGGTTTCCATCCTGACACATTAAAATAACATTATTGCATCAGAAGAAAACCTCTGGGCAAAAAGCAAGGGAGCTTCCTCTTCTTAGGTAGTAAAATCGTGTGTGTTTTTCAATTTTATGTAGTACAGCTCTTTCAACACTATATATTTTCAAATGTCACAGGTATTTTGGGCATATGACCTGTCTGCTTAATGATTTAAGCTGCAGTTCCAGCTTAATTGCCTCAACCTGGTAAGTTTGTTGCAGGAAGAGATGGCAGCTCTGCATATTACAAACCAGGAAGTATTTTTGACAATGTTTCCAGCAATTTCTTTGCTCTTTCCTCTGAGTTTGAAAATGGGAGGAAGTTCCCTGTTTTTACAGTGAAGTCAAGGCTAATTTTCTGATTGCTGTTTAATTGAACAATGAAAGTTCAACCAGCTTACAATGGTGGCCATTGGCAGTTATCAATGGTTAACACTTATATAAATGCCCCCAGGCCCTACGTTTCCTGCAATAAGTGCGTGGCAATCTATAATTCTCATGTCCTTTATGTGGGACAAATTATACATTCCCATCTTCCTGTTCAACTTACTCCTCCTGGACAAATATGTCTTAACCATACTTAGTACTGGCTGGCTCTTTGGATGGAAAAGGCTGAAAAGGAGATTACTTTGAATACTTTGCAACATGAATGCAACTTAAGTATCACCCTGTCTTTTCTGTATCTTAGAGGTGGGTGGAGAAAAACCCGCAGGTGCATCTCCCTGCCAGAATATATAGTAACATATTTTTGGAAGGTTGTATAATGTAGTGCCCGTTACACCATTGGTTTCATGAGATAATTACGATGCACTAAAGCAAATCAGCATTCTAGACTGGATGAATATGCTCACATTCTAATTTTGCATAGAAGGTGCTTACTGTTATTATTATTTATAGAGTGCAGTAAGTGTATATAATGCTTGATAAACATGTAGGCAGACAAGGGCTCGGCCCAGAGGTGCCTCAGTTCTAACTGCCTGACTTAGACGATGTAAATGAAAAAAAGCTACTCTGTGCAAAAGTGGAAGGGGGCCAGGCAGAAAATGGGGTTAACGAAATAAGTGTTCTTGAAGGACCAAAGGATAAAAAGTGCGTGTCCTTCTAGACTTAGGCTGAAATTGCTCTTAACAGTTGAGGGAGAATCAAATACTGTAACTAAATCCACTTAGAGATACTTCCCGAAACTAATAAATTTCAATTGGTTTCTGTAAATTTAGCTGTACCCGACTGGCCCAGGTCTAGCTGTATGGATTCCTAGATCCCAAAGCACCGCTCCTAGGGGCTTCACAAAGAAAGCAGAAAAATAGAAAGATACCAGATTGTAGGTTGTTTGAAGGCAGGAATGAAGTCTAATAGGCACTTGACCTTCTACATCCATTCTCTTGGCTAGGATTTTTCTTGCCTTGATACCTGTGATGGGAAAAATGAAGCCTTTGTAACTAGCAGCACCGTTTTCACATATAAGCAAATCCACATACAGGAGTGCCCCTTATAAAAATCTACGCTATAAGAAACCTACCCCTGTGAAAGCCCTCCTTCAAATGTGAACTGAAAACAACAACAAATTGTCTCTTTACTATTGCTCTTTAGGCTTTATAATGTGACCAAAGTGTTCTTTGGTGCCAATACAGCCCATTTAGGATGAGTACTCCATAATTCATGAGAAAACATCCCTAGGGAATGCTCTATGTGCTATTTAGAAATCTATGGTGAAGTATAATTACTCTATATGAACACATGTATAAGGAAAATGTCATTATTTTTTGATATAATAATACCAGCCCAAAATCCAACTTTCATCACAAACTTGTTGCTATTCTGTAATAGTACTTTAGGAGTATTTGCTATAAATTAATGTAATTACATGACAACTACCTGTCTTGGTTGTGACAGTTTTGAAATTTGAAGTTATCAGTTTAGGACTTCAACTTCTTAAATCAGCCACTTAGATTTTGTCTTTGGGGTTAACTCTATTAAGATTAGAGGGCACTACACAAGAAGTTCAAATACAAAGCTATTAATATATCATGAAGCATGAAATATTGAGAGCAAATCCAAGTCTTGAGAGAAGTTGTGGGAAAATTCCAGTGTTTAATACCAAATTTGCTATGTTCTAAAGACAGTGTTTAAAATTTTTGATAATGTTCTCTTTATCATGAGCTATTTAGGCTCTTTTTAAATGTTTCTCTAGAAAATGTATTACATAATTGAACAGATTTATTAAAATCATTTTGACCATAATCTATAACTGAGATATATAGATAACAGTATATTTAAGATATATGTGTTAACTGGTTTTTAGGTAAGTCTTATGTGAAATAGTTTTTATCCTTATTCTTGCCATTTCTTTTTGCGGGGGGCAGAAAGTGAGAAGGTGTATTGAGCTTGTTTTGCTCAGGAGATAGCTTCTGGAAGGCCAGAATTATGGGTCTCCATAGCTTTGCCAACATGTATTTGCTAGAGGGTTTGATTTAGAGACATTAATGGTTACAGACTATGTTATGAAAAGCCACTGCTATATTAAAATAGTGTCCCTCCCCTGGAACACCACCACCCCTACTCCCAACAGAGCTATTCCTTCTTTGTAAACTTGATGTTCTGGCTCTATGGTAGCTATGGATTGGTGTGTGTGCGTGCATGCGTGTGTGTGTGTAGCTAATTTTCCACCTGGTCTCTGAAATGTGCCTGATAGTTGAATTGCCTTGTCAACTATAGTGCCTCTATTTGGGGGCACGTCATACAAACTTTGGTCTGCAGCCTATTGGGCCATATTGGCAGTGCATGAACTTTTGTGAACTACCACATTGATTAAGGCAAAGTCCAGGGTGAGTTGAGCTAACAATGTTTCTTACCTTATCAGAAATGCATACACCCAACTTAAATGATATGCTGCATTCTGAACAATAGGATAATATTTCACTTTCGACAGCACTTCTGAGTTCCAAACACAAAACTTTTTTTTTTTAATTTATTTTTTATTTTTATTTTTTTTAACATCTTTATTGGGGTATAATTGCTTTACAATGGTGTGTTAGTTTCTGCTTTATAACAAAGTGAATCAGTTATACATATACATATGTTCCCATATCTCTTCCCTCTTGCATCTTCCTCCCTCCCACCCTCCTATCCCACCCCTCCAGGCAGTCACAAAGCACCGAGCTGATCTCCCTGTGCTACGGGGCTGCTTCCCACTAGCTATCCACCTCACGTTTGGTAGTGTATATATGTCCATGCCTCTCTCTCGCTTTGTCACAGCTCACCCTTCCCCCTCCCCGTATCCTCAAGTCCATTCTCTAGTAGGTCTGTGTCTTCATTCCTGTCTTACCCCTAGGTTCTTCATGACATTTTTTTTTTTTAAATTCCATATATATGTGTTAGCATACGGTATTTGTCTTTCTCTTTCTGACTTGCTTCACTCTCCAAACACAAAACTTTTAAATGTACATGTCAATAGACAAACATGAAAGAATTCTCATAGAATAAGAGCAGCAGGTGATATTTCTATGGATAATTTAAACGCCCACTCAGCTATGACAGTTATTCTTTTGAGAGTTATTTTTCCTCTTCTCCCCTCCCCTTCTTGCTCCTCTCCTTTCTATTTCGTATATAAATATGTATATTATATATATGAGTCAGTTTAAACATTTTTTAAATGTAGTTATTTTATACTATTTAAAAAACAATTAATTAAATCAACATGCATTTATTAAGTGCCTGTCATTTACCAGGCACTGCACTGGGTCCCATGGAAAGGAAGACAAAATTACTGCCCTGAAGACTATAAATTTAGAAGCAAGACAGATATGCAAACAACCAGTCACATTAGAATGTGAAAAAAGTTAACCCTGCAGAGGAAGGAGTACTTAGGCCTGCCACATCAAATAGCCATTACTTACTGTGGCTATGTCTGCCAGGTTGTTGGAACTGCTAATACAGCATCACTAATTAGCTGTTGACATTGAACACTTAGAAACAAACTTGCGGCCCAACTTAGAAGGTTCATATGTACCAGCATAGCTGCCAGTTCACCATCTTGTTTTCAAACCTTTTTTTTTTTTTTTGGCCAATGACTTGCTTATTCCCACACTATTAATCTGAATTAACATTTTCAGGAACAGTGATTCCCACTGAGGAATTGCTGTTTCTGAAACATGCATCACTAGGACTTGGTTATGTAATTCCTTCATGATGACAGGGTGTTTTTAAATTTATATATTAAAAAATAGGTCAGTTGCAAGAGGACTTGGAGGCTGGTACCCGACGTCCTTCTCTGAAATTCTCTTGTTCTGTGTTCTAATTAGGAACAATGCTGTATCTTTGTTGACTCCAACCTGTAGTTAAGGGTATCCATAACATTGCCTAATTAGCTAGAATTCTAGTTTTCAAATGTGGGAATTCCTAAGATTATTAAACGTAAGGCAGTAGACCAAGATTCCACACTTCCGTCTATTTTGTTCAACTTCCTTTGAGATTCAAGATTGCAATGAAACTTTCAGCTGCTTCAACCAGGTCTTATATTACTTTGAGTAACTTTGAGAAGTTGAAGTTAAAAGTGTGTTTGTGGACCGGGGATATTTTTCACCCATTCTGTTTACTTCCCGCTTCCTACCCTCACCTTTTCCATTTTAAACAAGTATTTTCATGAACGAGGCATCTCGGCGATCAGTGTTCGGGATTCAGGAAGGAAAACGCTTGCTGTTAAAAACCACTGCCACTAGACCGGAGCAAAATTGCTGGCTGCTCTCTTGGTCACTGCAATGCGTGTCTGACGCCTCGCTGCTGATAGCGGATCCGGCCCGGGCAGGAGCTCCTGCACATTTTCCTCCCGCCCCGAGGCTACAGGCGGCCCCAGGCTGGGCACCGCCGCAGAGTACAGAGCGCCGTGGGCGCACGGAGCCGCGCACTCTGCTCCATGAGACGGCTGGGTCGCTGCTGAGGACAAACTCTCCAGGGACAATCTTTAGCTATCCTAGAACCTCTTAAAGACCCTTCATTTGGCGCCTCCGCAGAAAGTCTCTTCCATTTTGGGCCCAGGATACCGTGAGAGAACGAGCGAAGTTAGGTGGCTACTCAGGCCCCCTTCGTGAGTAAGTTCCCGGAGGGTGGCAAAGACTCACCCTGATGATCTCGAGGAACTCGGCTCGGTGTTCTAGCCACCGTGGCTTCAGACCCAACACCCAAGGGCAGGGTGTGGGGCATCCGGAGCCCGGCCTTGGCCTGACCCCTTTCTCTGGTTCCGGGTGCTTTGGCCCAGCTTCTGGCGGAAACTCCCCCAGGGTCACGCGGGGCGAGGAATTAAGTGGAGAAGGCCCGGCCCCTTTGATCCCTGGGCAGCAACTTCTCAGTGCACAGCGGCAGCGGGCTGGAGGTGTGCTCCGAAGAGGAGAGCGCACCAAAGCGGGCTCCCTTCAAGGGCCCTGCGGCGGCAGTGGGGGCCAGGAGTACTCTGAGAGCTCCCCATCCCACCTCCTTCCTACTGGAGCGTGAAAATCAACTCTCCCTCCCAGTCTACTCCCCTCCTCCTCCCAAACCTCTAGCGCAGCTTTTTAAATGCGTCTCGTGCATCTTCCAACTTTGGGGAAAGACAGTGCCCAACTCCCGCTCTCCCGACGCCCCTTTCGCGTTAATCCAGTTCCTTCGGTCGCATCCAAACTCGGCGTCCGTAGTATCCCCGCCCCAACCTGGAAGCGAGCGCCCCCGGCTGCTCACGGCCGCCCTTCGGCTCCTGTTTGCAGGGAGCTCGGTTTCTGGCTCGTTATAAGATCCAGCTGCGGTTCCAACCGGCCCCGGGCTAGCGAGGCACACGTGCGCGGGCGCACACACGCACTCACACTCCCGCGTCCTCGCTTAGCGCACCCCACCCTCTGCGCCGCTCCTCCGCCGGGCGGGGGGTGGGGGTGGGGTGACGTCAGGACTGCAGTCCCAAGGAGAGCGGCTGAAGAGGGCCGCGCGCTCCTCGCCCTGGAGGCTGGAGGCGCACTGGGGCGGGCGCCACTGCTGCGCACCTCCCTCTCCTCTGCACCCGCTGTCGCGCTGCTAGCTCGCGGGGGAGCCTAGCGAGCCGCCAGGTGAATTGAAAGTCGTTTCCGGGGGAGGACGGAGAGGGTGCTGCAGTCCTGGCAGGCACTGAAACTGCAACTCGGACAGAAACGACCCAGCCGAGGAGTCGTGCGCGCGGCGCCGTGCGCAGCCTCCCCGAGCGGCTGGCGGCGGCAGCCGCTCAGCTCGCCGCCCGACGCGGCGGCCGGACCTCTGCCCCAGGACTCCGGCTCCGGGCGCGCTCGCCCGGGAGAGACCCCCCCACCCCAGCCCTGAGCATTTCGCGGCGGCGCTGGTACGGGGAATGCGAGCGCGTCAGCTCCAGGTCACCGCCGTGGAGCAGCTGCCTGTGGGAGAGCGAGGAGAGGCGAGGGGGCGGCAGCCTCGGCCCGAAGTAAGTGCAGCAGAAGTTTGCGTCGGTTTCCCCGCCCCTCCCTGGAGCGAGTGGGAGGTTTATCTCCTACCCTAGCTCGCTGAGGATAGCGGACTTACAGGGGAGCCTCGCCCGGGAGAGAAGGTGAGCGTCACCGGACGGGCGAGGACCCGGAGGGCCAAGCCAGGGTGGGATCCCTGTGGGGCGAGGGGGTGTCAGAGGAGGAGACCCCCAGCTGCGGAGAGGGACGCGAAATGAACCTGGCCCTGGAGATCTCGGAAAGGGAGGGATTTGGAGAGAGTGAAGGTGGAGGTTGGTTGTCACACCTACGCTGGTGACCTTGGCGTGCCCCCCTGGAGTGGCGTGCCCCCCTGGAGTGGCGAGCCAGGGGCTTCTCAGAGGTTGGAAACGGGTGCGCCTAGGAGATGGCGTGGCTTCTCGCTCGGGGCTGCGCGAGGAGCATCGCTGCCGGATGCTGGAAGACGAGGGCAGGAGGAGGCAGAACCCGGCCCCAGGCAGCGACGCTGAAGGGTCGGGACGCCGGGGCGCCAGGGAGTCCGGATCCAGGGGCTCGGAGTGGGAAGTTGGGGTCTTCTGAGATGCCCCAGCCTCGACGGGGGAGACAGCGGTCCAGGGAGAAGGCGGGTGTGACGCTCCGGGCCCCTACAGCAGCTGTTGGGTGCTTTTGGAGTCTCGGTGGCTAATTGTAATTAGGCGGCTTCTCCGAGGGCGAGAGCGCTCGGGCCTCCCAGCTGCGCCCCCCGCCCGCCCTCCCCGCGCTGCCGCGCGTCCCCGCAGTCGTCAGGCTGTTCCCAGCAGCCGCGAGGGCCGGGGAGACCCGGTGTACTCAAAAGACACCCTCGGCGTTCTGTTCACTTGTTTTCGGTGTACGTTCAGCTCTTGTCTTCTCTAACCGGCCTCCTGAAGGAGCTTTTATTCTTTAACTGACTAAACTTCGAACGGGGAGAAAAGTTCGTGGAAGCTGCGCTCCTCCCTGGAGCAGAGCCCTGAGGAGGGCAGAGGAGGGCGGTGCGGGCACATTGCCCACCCTCTTCTCAACTGGGGAAGGTTCTCAGGGAATTTTATATTTAATGGCATGCGATTATTCTGGGAAGGCAACGAAGGCATCATTTTCCAGACTAGGACCGTCTGTGCTTAAGAAACCAGAATCCCACTCAGCTTCTGGTACCAAGGATGCACTTTGTGGGGAGAGGGAGGTAGTTAATTAAATTCCAGTGTTTTGAGGTCATTCATGATGCATAGTGTTTACCCATTTTCATTTACTCAGATTCTTTCGTTTAATAATGCAAAATAATTTATGAGACCCACTATGTGCCAGGCATTGTGTTAGATGCTGGGGTAATAGAAGTGATTGATGTATGGTCCCAGTACTCAGGGAGCTTACAGTCTGTAAGAGATGTGGTCTCGAAAGAAGATGGAAAAAATACAAGTTCTACAGGTAAGGGCAGGTGATATCTGATTTTCATAATGACTTACTTCCAGCTCCTTAACCATGGGGTCCAACATCTGCTAGATTTCGACTTCCCTGAAGTCAGGGCCATTGTTATTCATCTTTGATGGCCAGAGGACAACCCTTTGCCAGGCACATAGTAGGTCATCAATAAGATCCATTAAATGGATGGATGAATGGATGAATTATAAATAGTGAAAAGTATTATTGGGGGAACATGTAAAGAGGAAAAAGAATTGGGGGAACATGTAAAGAAGAAAAAGAATGACTTGGAAGGAGGAGAAATAGAGCTGGAGAGGGCAAGAAAGAAAAGAAGCTAGGGTTCATAAACATTTGAAAGTATATATTCTTTAACAAACAGGTTTTGTTTCCCATTTTCACACAATGGAAATTAGCATCACCCAACTCAGTTTCTCTTTCTATGAAATACACACATCTCTTTGGATATTTATTTAGATTATAACTTTTTTATAGCAGGGTCTCTGTTAATTTACCATGGAGGTCATAATGCCATGCTCATGTGAATATGTTGATAATATGGTGATTTGGATGTGTCTAGGATAGTGGGACAGGTTGGTGAAAAAATACTTCAGAATTACCCAGATCATTCCTTCAAACGTCTCATAATATTTTGCTGCTTCATGTGCACATTTCTACCCCTGTGCTTTAACCATATTTAATTTAAACTTGATTAAAATATTTATACATAGATTTTACCAATGAAGATTAAGCATATATATGCAAGACTGTCCTTGGTTTAATTATTTGAACGGAGGTTACCATTGCACTCAGGTAGAAGGTGGTAACAGACTGTAAAGTAACTCATGGTGCACTCAGGTTCTAAGATGAGTGATAAACACTTTTTTTCCCATTAATTTAATTTTATTATATTTACCAGCGTCATATATTCTTTTACATGTACAACAGAACTACTACTTACTTTTTAAAAATAAGTATTTATTAATGGTAATAATAATTCAGTGATTTGAGTCATGAGTTTACAGGCAGTAATCCCGGATTTAGAACCTTCTCAGTGAAATGTGATTTGGAGCCACTCTAAAATTTTTGTAAACCTCACTTTTTCTACTTACAAAATAAGATTATTTTACTTGAATGATTTAATTAGGCATTTAAAATCAGAATATGTCACTGTAGAGTTCTATTTTATTTTGGGCATTGTATTCTGTAGTTGATGTCATTAATTTAGTGCACCAACGAGCAATTTGTAGTTAACGAATAGAAAAAAATCCGTATTTTCCATTATTAGGTATTTTGTAGATGTTTTAGGACATTGTCAGAGTGCTAGAAAGAGTATTGTGATCGTGGACAATGCATGGTGATTAAAATTATGTTTAGAAGTAAATGTAAGTAAATACTAAAAAAGTAGCTAAAGTTTGGGATTCTTTAACCGAACACTGCAGTTTCTTCTGTTGTGCTTGTTTAATTTGGATTATTACCATAATCATACTGTTAGCTTGAATGACTGAAGGAATCTTACAGGTGAACAAGGAGTACATTCTAGAGGGCAGAACCTTTATTTTAGAAATGTAGTCAGGGTACAGAAATGCTGAGAGTTAGGAGTGTGGGGTCATAGATTACTGAGCTTGGAAATTATCTAGCCCCATTTCTGCAGATGAGAAAATGAGGAGCTAAAACGGTTAAGGTTCTGAATTTCCCAGGATCCCATTCAGATGCACAAGAGTCCCACATATCGTCCCTTCCAGGCTTGAAAGGAAAGCACGCCCTCAAGGCACTTAAACACAGGGGCAAATTAATAGATCTGCTGCTATCCTTGGATTTCCTCTTTCCTCTTATTCTCTCCAGGTCACTCTCTCCTCCTGGCTCCATCTCTGAGAGGAATCCGACCTGCCAGCCCCCAACTCTCACTGTTCCTGCTGCCTTTCCAGGTCTTTCACAGGACAGAGCAGCAAAGGAATTGCTCAGGGTTCCGTGCCTCCCAGCCCCACACACGGGTCTGTGCCTCGGCAGAATTGTGAAATAAGTTTCCATTGGGTGCTCGCCATATCTCGTTTCCTACATTTTGACACAAATGCGTGTCCCAGAATCATAGTTTGGAGCTGGAAGGGGCTTTAGAGATCTTCTGGTCTCTGTATAGATCATTTTAAAGAGGAGGGAACTCCACTCCAGAAAGGGCTCTGTGACAGTGATACTGTAGGGTAAGGACTTCAGGAATTGAGTTTGATTCTCCTTGGCTGCTTGTGTTCTGTCTCCACTGAGCGCCTCTGGCTGGAGGTCGATCCCTTGCCACCAGCCTGGACTGAACTTCCATTATTTCCCAGCTGGATTATTGCGTGTGGGCTCTGGCGGAAGACAACTTGTGCTTATATTCCAACCCTGTCTCTCCCCAGCTACATGGGCAAGTTACTTTCTTTTTTTTTTAAATTAATTAATTGTTTATTTTTGGCTGCACTGGGTCTTCATTGCTGTGCACAGGCCTTCTCTAGTTGCGGCGAGCGGGGGCTACTCTTTGTTGCGGTGGGCAGGCTTCTCATTGCGGTGGCTTCTCTTGTGGAGCACTGGCTCTAGGCGCGCAGGCTTCAGTAGTTGCAGCATGTGGGCTCAGCAGTTGTGGCTCACGGGCTCTAGAGCGCAGGCTCAGTACTTGTGGCTCATGGGCTTAGTTGCTCTGCGGCATGTGGGGTCTTCCTCAACCAGGATTCGAACCCGTGTCCCCTGCACTGGCAGGCAGATTCTTAACCACTGCGCCACCAGGGAAGCCCCTGGGCAAGTTACTTTTTATTTATTATTAGACTTTTGTTTATAGGTAATTACCTACATATGGGTATAGATGTATTTGCATAATTATTTGTTTATTGTTTCCCCTTTAGACTATAAGTTTTGTAAGAAAAAGAGTGGAATATTTCTTGCTGACTGCATGTCTGAGACTTAGCACACTGTTGGGTACAGAGTGGACACTCAATAAACATTTGTTGAATAAAGGAATGAATGAATGAGCAAGTGAGTATAATAATGATTGAGTGAAGGAGGCGTCATTTAGGTAGAAATGGAATTCTTAATATGAGAGCCGTATCCTTTTAGAGATTCTAAACCTAAAATACTGCTCCCTTTGCCAGTGTCCCTTTCTGGATGGATGAGCCCCTGGTGTGCCCCTTCCCCAGACCTGCTTCTCGCATTTACTCCTTTCCGCAAGGGGCAGCTCCATTTTTCTGGTTGCTTGGGCCAAAAGCCTTGGAGTCGTCCTTCACGCCTCTTCTTTACAGTCAGCATCGAATTCATTTACAAATCCTGTAGCTGTGCCTTCATGATACATTCCAAATCTGACCAGTTCTTGCTGTCTCCCTTGCCACCAGCCTGGACTGGGCCTCCACCATTTCCCAGCTGGGTTACTGCGGTGGTCTCCTAGCTTCTCTCTTGGCTTCCATCTTGGCCCCGCCTCAAAGTCTAGGTTCCACACACAGCCAGAGCTGTACTGTGAGCACATGAGTCACGTCATACTACTCCTCTGCTTATCTTTTCCCATGTCTTCCCATCTCTTCTCTGAGGAAAAGAAAAAGTCCTTCCAGTACATTAAATGAGTAAGGCTCTACACTGTCTGGCCCCTTCTAACTCTCTGGCTTCTTGTACTCCCCGCCCCCCCATAACTGTACTTCCATCACACTGACCACCTTCCTGTTCCTACCTTCTAAGCAACTTTGAACTTGCTGTACCCTTTTTCTGGAATGTTCTTTCCCAGTCACCTGCTTGACTCACTCCTTCCCTCCCTCTTTTCTCAAATTCCCCTTCTCACTGAGGCCTCTCCTGGCTACCGTATTTGAGATGACACCCCTATAAGGTTTTATCCCCCTTTTCTACACTAATTTCCTTTTAGCTCTTGTGACTATTATGACCATAAATTCTACCTGCTTCTGTCTTGTGTTTCCCCCGCTAGAAGGCAAGCTCCATGAAGGTAAAGATTTTGTCTGCTTTGTTCAGTTCTGTATTCCTAGTGCCTAGAACAATGTGTGGCACATAGTAGGTGTTCAGTAAATGTTTGTCAAGTAAATAAATTGAGAAAATAGTTCCTGTAGCGTAGGGTCTTGTTAAGATTAAATAAAAATGCATGTTGAGTTCTAATCACAGCGCCTGGCACGTGGTACATGCTTAATTAGTATCAGACGTGATTGTTATGTCGTCATTTTTGGTCTCCTGGACTTTTTGTCCCTCCTTTAACCCAGACTGTGGTCAGAAGCCCTGCTCTCCCAGGATCTTTAGTTGTTATTTTTAGAAATGACCTTGAAGGAACCCCAGGGGTTGTTTATATGTGCTGCTGGAAATAATTAGGAAATAAATGCTGTTAACTCTCTAAGATATGGCATAATTCTTTCCGTGACATACCCTCTGTCCTGGGGCTTCTGGAAGGCGGCTGCTGTAAGCTCCATCTTCAGGGTGAGAGCATCACAGTCTATCCCGAACTCCATGCGGTCCCTTCTGGAGTGGGGCGGGGATCTTCTTCCCCTAAGGGACGACATTGTAGTTCTTAAATGGCAGTGGCAGTGGGAGGATAGGAAGAGTAGTATTCTGGGGGCCAAAAGTGGAGATCAGGGCCAAACTGGACAACACAGCTGTTTCTGGAACATTCTTTCTTAATGGAGTCATCTGATGAAGTCAGGACTGAGAGCAGAAACATGAGAAGGGACAGAGAGAGACTGTGTAGGTCACTAGTTGGCCACCGAGGTTGAGTTTTAACTACTTTTCTTGTCTCTTAGTGCTGGGTTTGCTTCTTGCTTGTCTTAACATGACTGTTCTCATTGGTTGCCTCCTGGCCCAACGAATTTTAGCTGAGGACGAGTTATGAGGCCATATCAATTAACCAATGAGGTACTACATGAAAAAATAATAATTAATTAAAATGGACCCCAGTAAAGCTATCCCCAGGGCTTAGAATTGCCTGTGTGCTAAATACCACTCCTTAATTATAAAAACACAGCTTAAGAATAGGCTGTGCCTGTTTAAATGCACTGTTGGCTGAGCTGATAGGATGTTTTTTACGGTTCTACCAGGACATTGTGAGCAGATATTGTGCCTGTGTGTTAAAGTTGGGTACACTATTATATTTCTATAAAACTACCATACTAAACCCTATAGCTCATAATTCCTACTAGCTCAGAGCAGTCACACTTTACGAGTTTACTCAACAGATAGTATTTGTAATCCTGAGTGTTCATAATGGTTTTGCCTTAACAGAAAAATAATGTTATGTTGTGCCCATGTTTTGCTCTAGAAATAGAAGGAACACCTTGGGTTTAGTACTTGCGGGTTACCAGATCTGTTCTTAGCATGCTCTGTGACCTTGTCCAATTTGCATTACTTTAGAGTAGCTTTTCTGGAGCCAGGAAAAGTTACCAAAGCAGCAAAAATGGGGCCAAGAACCTTGAAGTAGAGCCGTGAGAAATCCATTTTCTTACAACTGTGAGACATGCAGCCAGAGCAACTTTTCAAGAGACTGTGAGTGTGTGTTGGGGACTCTAGGATAGAAACCCAAACTATCGTAACACTGAAAGGAAAGAGGGGGTGACTTTTAGCTTTCCAAACAACTGTGTACACAATTTTTTTGTGCCTGTTTTACAAACACACTTTGTTCTAAATGTTTTTAATAAGTAGGTTGTTTGGAAATTTTTTTCTCCTAGAGACAATGTTACTTGTGGAATTTAGGTTCCCAGCTGCCTTGGGAAAAGCCTACTTAATTCATTGCTGAGCATTAAAAAATGATACTATAGTTTGTTTCTTCATATGAGAAAATGAGTATTAATTTCTAGTTAATAAAATTCTAATTTCCATCGTGTTACAGCCAAAAGATCTAGGCAGGCAATTTGCAAGTAATCTCTTCCTTGACTCTTCATTGGTATAGTCAACAGACCAAGAGATTATATATATTAATTATACATATAATATGTAGTATATATATTATATGTAAAATACATAGTATAATGTAATACATATGCTATAATATATGTATTATAGTATATAATTATACTATATATTAAAATCATACATACTGTATATTATATATACATATAATAAATATATATAGTTATCCTATTAAATAGATAATGTTGGATCACCTGTGTTTACCAACTTTTACAGATCAATTTATAAACTCATGTTAAATTAATAAAGCGTAAATAAAAGTATATAATCAACATTAAGTATGTAGACATCCTTGAGAATTAAGACGCACACAAGGCAAATCTCAGTGTTGCTATATCCACGCATCAGTGGCACTCATGGTTTTGGAAGGAATAAGGTGCTCTCCTAGTCTCCCACCCTGAGGCCTCTGCTGTGGCCCTGTTCTGCAGAGGAGAAGGGTGCTTAGCTTGCTGGAAACTTGCTGAGAGTCCTGATCCCACCTTTCTCAAACATACTTGTGTCCTTTGCTCACCAGATCCCTAATATTGGATGCTGGCATCTGGCACTCCCTTTGTAGAAGTAACAAAACAATGATCCTTTCCTTCCTACTTCGTCCTCCTTCTCTCCTTCCTACAGTCTTCATCGCCTCTCCTTCCTTTTGGCCTCATTCTATGGTTAAACCCCAGCGTTCAGGTCTCTCAAATGCCTTTACACAGAGTGTGACCCGTGCTGCCTCTAGTGGTGATCAGGAAATCTTCTCTGTTGCCTTTTTCCCCAGCTTTATTGAGATAATTGACATATAACATTGTGTACATTTAAGGTATACAGTGTGTTGATTTAATACACTTATATATTGACAAATGATTACCACCATAGCATTAGTTAACACCTCCATCACATCACATAATTGCCTTTTTCTTTCTTTTCTTTCTTTTTTTTTTTTTTGGTGGTGAGAACATTTAAGCTCTACTCTACTGACAGTCCATTGATACACATATATTGAAAAATGATTATCACCATAGAATTAGCTAATGCCTGCATCGTGTCACATATTTGCCATTTCTTTTCTGTGGTGAGAACATTTAAGCTCTACTCTCTTGGCAACCCATTGCCTTGGTTAATGCCAGGAGCTGGTTTTACCTACAGTCCGGGCAGTTAGCTGGCCCTTCCCCTCACAACAGTCTGCAGAGACCTGGGAGTGGAGACTGTCCTGGTCACTCACGCAGAGAATGGGGGTCGCAGCACAGTAGGGACAGGGAGAAGGGGGATGAGAGGCAGTCACTGTGAGATTCTGAGGTTTCTTTTCTTTGGAGGACCTCGTACCTTGCTCTGAGTACTTCCTTACCCATTTCTAGCTTTGTTCCATGGTGTTGCATGAACGCATTCCCTGTAGACCCAAAAGCAGATTCAAAGCTTCTTCCCTACCCTTTGATTTCTGAAAAGTAGAGAGGTGAGAACATTTATAGAAGGTTTTCATTTAGAGGTGTGCTGGCTTCCTGGAGAAGCAAAAAGCTCTGAGTTGTTGCACTTGTTAACTCCTGTGTTGTAAATATTTCTGCCATAGCTTATTTCAGCATGACGTCAACTGGCTCTCAGAACCCTTCAAAATTTAACAATTGACTCTAATGAAATCTGTACAAGCTGTCATCTGTATTCTACTCTTCTTATTGCAAACAATGATGTAAAAGAAAAGATACAAGTTTTCCTCTTGTCCTTTGTCTTACACACCCCCATCTCTCTCCTTTTTAAAAATTTTTAATTTTATTTAATTATTTATTTTTTATTGAAGTATAATTGCTGTACAATGTTGTGTTAGTTTCTGCTGTACAGTGAAGTGAATCAGCTATATGTATACGTATATCCCCTCCCTCTTGGACCTCCCTCCCCCTCCATCCCACCCATCTAGGTCTTCACAGAGCACCGAGCTGAGCTCCCTGTGCTATACAGAAGGTTCCCACTAGCTATCTGTTTTACACATGGTAGAGTATTTATGTCAAATCTAATCTCCCAGTTCATCCCACCCTCCCCTTCCCCCCCATGTCCACACATCCATTCTCTACATCTGCATTTCTATTCCTGCCCTGCAAATAGGTTCATCTGTACCAATTTTCTGGATTCCACATATATGCATTAATATACAATATTAGTTTTTCTCTTTCTGACTTACTTCACTCTATATGATAGACTCTAGGTCCATCCACATCTCTACAAATGACACAATTTCATTTCTTTTTGTGGCTGAGTAATATTTCATTAAAATGGAGCTGGAGGAATGAGGCTCTCTGACTTCAGACTATACTACAAAGCTACAGTAATCAAGACAGTATGGTACTGGTACAAAACCAGAAATATAGATCAATGGTACAGGATAGAAAGCCCAGAGATAAACCCATGCACCTATGGTCACCTAATCTATGACAAAAGAGGCAAGAGTATACAATGGAGATAAGACATCCTCTTCAATAAATGGTGCTGGGAAAACTGGACAACTACATGTAAAAGAATGAAATTAGAACACTCCCTAACACCATACACAAAAATAAACTCAAAATGGATTAAAGACTTAAATGTAAGACCAGACACTATAAACTCTTAGAGGAAAACATAGGCAGAACACTCTAGGACATAAATCACAGCAAGATCTTTTATGACCCACCTCCTAGAGTAATTACAATAAAAACAAAAATAAGTGAATGGGACCTAATTAAACTTAAAAGCTTTTTGCACAGCAAAGGAAACTATAAACATCCCTCTTCTTTTTAACTCTGTGAATAGTAGAAAAAAAATGTATACATTCTGGAGTCAGCAAATCTGTTCTACAGAGGCCCAGATAGTAAATAAATACTTTAGACTTTGCAATCCATGCTTGGTTTTTGTCACGTATTCTTTTTTTTTCTTAAACAACCATTTGAAAATGTAAAAACTATCCTTAACTAAAGGGCAGTACAAAAAACAAAACACAAGCTGAGGGTTAGATTGTGCCTCTGGGTCTGCTGACCCCTGGAATAGATGATCAGGGTATGCCTTTGGAAATATGAACTTTAGAAATTTGAAATTTATAAATTTATAATTTAGAATTTCTGTATATAACATAAATCGTGTGATATACACATACATATATGTATGTATATATATATATATACATACATTTCAAAGGAAAAGCCCAGACTGAGTGAGGTTATCCTGAGCATTTCAGCATAGGAGCCAAGCTTGGGTCTCTGTTGGAAGAATGAGGGCTTTGGGGGTTGGGGTGGGAGGAGGTGAGGACACCGCGAATGGTGATCTCAGTGATGACTAAGGAGAAGCATGGTCTCGGCATCTTTTTTCTTCCTTCCTTTTTTAAAAAACAGTTTTGTTGATATATAATTTAATGTATTTTAAAATACATCCATTTAAAGTATACAGTTCAGTTTTTTTTAGTGTATTCATAGGATTGTGCAACAGTCGTCACATTCAAATTTTAGAACATTTCCATCTCCCCTAAAAGAAATTCCCGTACCTTTACCAGACAATTACCATTCCCCCTCTACCTTCCAGCCCCTGGAAGCCACTAACCTACTTTCTGTCTCTATGGATTTACTTATTCTGGACATTTCATATAAATGGAGTCATATAATGTATAGCCTCTGTGAATGGCTGCTTTCATTTAGCATACTGTTTTCAGGGCTCATCCATGTTGTAGCACGTATCAGTACTTCATCTGCTGGTGCATTGTACGGATATACCGCATTTTATTTGTCCATCCATCAGTTGATGGATATCTGGGTTGTTTCCCGTTTTTGGCTAACATGAGTAACACTGTTATGAAAAGTCACACACAAGTCTTTATATGTATATATGTTTTAATTTCACTTGGGTAAATATCTAGGAGTGGAGTTATTGTGTGATATGATAACTCTTATGTTTAGCATTTTGCAGAACTGCCAAACTGGTTTTCAGAGGGCCTGCATCATTTTACATTCCCACTAGCAGTATATGAGGGTTCTGTTTTCTCCACATCCTCACCAACACTTGTCTCTTTTTTTGATTATAGCCATCCTAATGATGTGAAGTGGTATCTCATCATGGGTTTGATTTTACATTTCCTTATTGACTAATGACGTTGAGCATCTTTTCATATGCTTATCGAGCATTTGTATATATTCTTTGGAGAAGTAAAGTCTATGCAAATATACTGTCAATTTTTAGAGTCATTTGTCGTTTTATTATTGGTTTGTAAATTGTCTAAACACAAGTCCCTTGTCAGATACATGATTTGCAAATATTTTCTCCCTTTACGTGGGTTGTCTTTTCACTTTTCTGATGGTTTAGTTTGCAGCACAGAAGTTTTGACATTTTGAGGAGGTATAATCTATCTGTTTTTTCTTTCATCACTTGTGCAACAAATTCAAATTCATTAAGATTTATTCTTACGTTTTCTTCTAAGTGTTTTGTAATTTTAGCTCTTGCTTAATTTAGGTCTAATCCATTTTGAGTTAATTTTTGTGCATAGTGTGAGGAAGGTGTCCAATTTTATTCTTTTGTATGTGGATATTCAGTTGTTCCGGCATCATTTGTTGAAAAGGGTTGAGTTATCTTGGCACCCTTGCTGAAATTAATTGACTATAATGTGGGATTTATTTCTTGACTCTCAATTTTATTACATTGATCTAAGTGTCTGTTCTTATGCATTGCCTTGACTGCTGTGGCTTTGTAGTAAGTTTTTAAATTGGAAAGTGTGAGTCCTCCAGTTTGGTTCTTAGTTTTTGAGATTGTTTTGGCTATCTGGCTCCCTTAAATTTCCATATTAATTTTAGGATTTGTTTGTCAAATTCTGCTAAAAACATCCAGCTGGGATTTTGGTAGGAATTGTGTTAAATCTGTCGATCAATTTAGAGAGTAATGCCATCTTAACAATATTAATTCTTCTGATACATGAACATGACACGGCTGTCTATTTATTAAGGTCTTCCTTAATATTTTGAACAATGTTTTGTAATTTTAAGGGTATAAGTGTTGCATATATTTTAAAAAATTATTCTTTAGTGTTTCTTCCTTTTCAATCTGGATGCTTGCTTGCTTCCTTCCTATTTGCTCTGTCTAGAACCTGTAGTTCAAGTTTAAATTGAAGGGATGAGAGTAGGCATCCCTGTCTTGTCCTTGATCTTAGGGGGAAGGTATTCAGTCTTTCACCATCAAGTATAATGTTAACTGTGAGTTTTTTGAAGGTGCCTTTGATCAGGTTGAGGAAGTTCCGTTTCCCTTCCTGGTTGTTGAGTGTTTGTATCATAAAATGGTATTGGATTTTGTGAAGCACTTTTTCCATGTCTGTTGTGCTATCACTCATTATTTCTGCTCTTTCCATTTTAGCTCTTTCATTTTATGAAACTCAAAGTGGAGATGAGAGGGAAATGGAGTAGAGTGAGGGAAGGAAAAATGGTTTTAGGCTGGTGATGGGGAGAAGGGAGTAAGAGAGCAACAAGATTAAGTTGAACAGTAGAAAAAGAAGGATGGGGATGGGAGAAACATGAGCACGCATTTGGTCCCATCCCCTAATTTTCTAGTGGACACACAGGCCCAGAAACACGGGACGACTTCCTTCTCACGTAGCCTGAGACGTCAGGGCCAGTACACAAGGCAGACCTGCCCACCTCCCTTTTGGGTGCCCTTTCCACTGGTCAGCACTATCCCTCAAGCTGAGCTCTAAAGGATAAGGAGTTTCTGGTCAAGTAAAGAATGAGGGGAAGGAGGTTTCAGGTAGAGGACGCCTGATATACAGAGGCCTTGGGGTAGGAGAGAGCTTGTTTGGAGGCTTCAAAGATGGCAGCTCTGGTTGGAGCAATGAGTGAGAAGACAGTGAGAACCGAGGTGGAAGAGTTGGGTGGGGCTTCATCATAGAGTCCTGGGGGCTGGCAAGGAGTGTGGATTTATTCCAAGTGCAGTGTGAACAGTTTTCAGGAGGGGAGCAAGTCAAAAAGATTTGTGTGTTACGAAGATGACGTGCTACTTTTGGAGAGATTAAGTGGGGTCGAGGTGGAGCATCCAGGTGTGACTCTGCAGAGGTGAGATGGGTGAGGAAAGGCGGACAGACTAGAGATTTGGTTTGGAGTTAGAATCGACAGGACTTGCAGATGTGACCTTTAAGGCATTGGTGGGAATTCCAAGAGGAAGTTGGGTGTGTTTAGACTAGAGAAGGAGGGTCATGTGGATCCCCTCCAAGGGAGATGGGTTATTCTGGAAACAGATGTACTGAGAAGTGCAAAGTTTTCGGTTAAGGTGTTCATGACTTGTTCTCCAGGTGTTTTGACCAGATGCTGCCTCACCCACCAGTAGTGGGTGAAAATTCATGGAGAAAAAGAAACTTCCTTCCACCTGAAATGCGCTTTCTTCTTTCCTGATGGACATGTGCTTACCTATTCTTCAAAGCAGGTGTCAAATATTACCTCTTCCGTGAAACTTATTATGTCACTCTAGCCCTTATTACTAGATAGCCCTTATTCTGCCTCAAGTGCTGTCGTATCTCTGTTTGGCACATGGCGATATGAGGCTGTGCTGCCTCTTGCTGGGAACTCTCTGGGCAGAATTCCTGACCCCTCCTCTTGCTTCTCGTGACCTCTGTTATAGCTCTTTTTATATTGTGCAGAGAGTGAATTGAATGTTTTTCTCCTCTGGTAGAGAGTGAGCAAATTGAAGGCAGGGTCTGTGTATTGTTTATTTTCATATCCCCAGTGTTGGGTACGTGATAGATGCAGAATGAGTGAATGAAGGTATGAATGAACGTGAGTGAACGAATGGATGGCTGAAGGACTAAGAAAATGCAGTGGCAGGAGTGGGTAGGCTTTCTGTCACCTTATGCAGGCAGCATTTTTCTAGGCCAGAGACTCCCTGAGCTGCATTATAATTCAGGCCAGTGTAATTTCTAGCTTTGCCATCATACGATTTTAAAATTTCCATTAATCCTTCGATGTGTTCTAATCAAATAATGCTATTCTCAGTTAAAAAGATGATGAAGCTCCTGCGCTGGCAGGTATTATGCTCTTTAAACACAGTTGCTCTGCTGTCACCAAGGACATTTCTGCATCTGATATTGATTTAAATATTCAATTATGAATGTGATGGAGACGGCTTTATTTATAGCTAAGGAGGATTGTATTGGCTGAGGAAATCAGCGGTGTGAACAGTATGGTGTATGCTGGTTAATCCAATGTGAAAGAGTGGAGTAGCCTCCTTGATGAGCCTTCACAGGCTTTTCATTCTGTGCTGATATGAAGTTGAAACTTACTGGGTGCTATGATTTTACGGTATTTTAGTGTCCAGTGGTGAGGCTATTTTTTTTTTAACATCTTTATTGTAGTATAATTGCTTTACAATGGTGTGTTAGTTTCTGCTTTATAACAAAGTGAATCAGCTATACATATACATATATCCCCATATCTCCTCCCTCTTGCGTCTCCCTCCCTCGCACCCTCCCTATCCCACCCCTCTAGGTGGACACAAAACACTGAGCTGATCTCCCTGTGCTATGTGGCTGCTTCCCATTAGCTATCTGTTTTACATTTGGTAGTGTGTATATCTCCATGCCACTCTCTCACTTGGTCCCAGCTTACCCTCCCCCCTCCCCGTGTCCTCAAGTCCATTCTCTATGTCTGCGTCTTTATTCCTGTCCTGCCCTTAGGTTCTTCACAACAACTTTTTTTTTTTTTTTTTAGATTCCATATATATGTGTTAGTATACGGTATTTGTTTTTCTCTTTCTGACTTACTTCACTTTGCATGACAGTCTCTAGGTCCGTCCACCCCACTACAAATAACTCAGTTGGTGAGGGTATTTCTGAAAAATTCTTTATATTTTGCAGATGATTCAAGTTACATTGAACTTTTACTCAAATGTAGATTTACGCAGGTGTGCCTTGGTTTTGAAAAATTTGTTGTATAAAATTCGAATTGCGGAATATATACAGTGCAAAGTCTGTTACAAAAGAACCGTCAGGGGCTTCCCTGGTGGCGCAGTGGTTGAGAGTCTGCCTGCCGATGTAGGGGACGTGGGTTCGTGCCCCGGTCCGGGAAGATCCCACATGCCGCGGAGCGGCTGGGCCCGTGAGCCATGGCCGCTGAGCCTGCGCGTCCGGAGCCTGTGCTCCGCAACGAGAGAGGCCACAACAGTGAGAGGCCCGTGTACTGCAAAAAAAAAAACCAAAAAAAAAAAAACCGTCAGGTAGTTCATCAAATGTCTACGGAGTGGGTATAATGAGTCTAGGGGACCGGGTCACCGTCTACCCTTTTCATTCTCAAAGGTTCTGATCGATAAAGCAAACCAGCCAAGCAAGAGTGCGAGCCTGATGGAAAATATAAACAGTGATTTTGCTTGTCTGTAGAATCCTCAGTGCAGAGGTTTGTGAAATCTGTATTAGAATATATGCTTTAGGCTCATCCAAAGTGGGACTTTTTTACTTCTACTCGTTATTTAGAATTGGACCCCACAGCTCAGGTGTGCTTGCAGAGGGAGAGAGGGACCAGCTCTTCAGACAGACTCCAAGACCACTTGCTTGAATATGGATGAGGCTGGCAGGCTGCTTCCAGAAAGAAAGTGTCATAAGTGGAATAATGGCCACCTCACCCCCGAAACTGTCTACATCCTAATTCCCCCAAACTGGGAATATTTTAACTTACAAGGCAAAAGGGACTTTGTGGCTTCGATTGTGTTAAGGATCTTGAGATGGGGAGATTATCTTGGGTTTTATTATTATTTTGGGTATTATTCTCCGGGTGGACACAATATTATCATGATGGTCTTCATATGAGTGAGGCAGGAGGGTCACAGAAGGAGATGTGATGACAGAAGCAGAGGTTGAAGTGATGTAGGGCCACGCACCAAGGAATGTGGACAGTCTACAGAAGTTGGAAAAGGCAAGGAAATTGATTTTCCCCTAGAGCCTCCAGAAGGATTGCAGCCCTGCTGACAGTTTGATTTTGACCCAGTGAGACTTCTGACCAACAGAACTCTTAATAAAGTTGCGGTGCTTTAAGCCACTCCGTCTGTGATTTTTTTACAGCAGCCCTAAGAAACGAATACAGAAGGTTTGGGGACCTGCTCAGATGTGTTTACCAGAAGGGAACAAGAAACAAAGCACAGCCCTCTGGGTCCCATCCCAGAAAGTGAAAGATGAAGTAACCCTGCCCGCTAGTAAGCTATTGTCCAGTTAATGGCAAACTTCAGCAGATCAAACCAACTACTCCCCTCTTTTGGGAAAGAGTGAGTGAGGGAAAACAGAAACTAATTAAAGTGTTTCAGTGGGAAGAAGTTTAACTCCGAGAATTTGAGACTTACACAGCCATGGCAAGATGGGAGAGCCAAGCACACGGTGACCACTCTTAGGAAATCTGGAAGCAGAACTCTCAGAAGGGTGCCGTTCTATAGGGCATTCCTCCCTTCTGCTGTCTGCCTGCAGCCGCCAACACAAAAAATAACTTTCTGCCCATTTCCTGAGTTGTTTAACAGATGTGAAACCTGTCCCCGCCAAATGGCAGATGTTAAGTACTTGATGGCCATGAGCACCCAGCCCCCCAGGGTTCCTGGAGCCTAAGGACTGATAACGTTAGCTCCTGTGACAATGCCCTGTTCCTCACCATCAGCCAATCAGAGAACTGTGCGCGAGCCGATCACATACCTTGCGACCCCCTTCCCTCACCTGGCTTTTAAAAATGCTTTGTGGAAACAGTTCGGGGAGCTCGGGGGTTTTATTAGAGCATGAACCACCGCGTCTCCTTGCATGGCCCTGCAATAAACTTTCCTCTGCTCCAAAAAAAAGGCAAAAACAAACCCAAAAACTTTCACCTTCCAAATCTCATTGGAGGCCCTCTCAGTGATAGACTCTCAGAGGGACCCTGCAGGCAAGGGAGAAAGGTAGTTTCTAGACTCCTCCGAAGCTCCAGGCTGAAGTATACAGAGTACCCACAGTATCTGGCACAGAGGGTGAAGAGGAAACGATGACAGAAGTTTGCTTCTCTCTAGTTTGAGGGAGGAACGCGGGGAGAGGAACATAAACATTCCTCCCTACAACCCCCAGTCCCTTTGTTCTCTTGACCTTGGGGCTGTAGCCACCATTATGGGCCCAGTCAGTGGACATACTGGCAAACTCTTTAAGTCACTGCACAGTTGTTCAGTGAACTTGGTACCCAAGAGATTGGAAATGGATGTGGAATTGAATATTAATGGATAAATTTAAAATGATTGTGTTACTACTTAACTACAATTTACCAGGTATCTATTTTGAACCTACATTATTTCAAGGACATTTGTCTTTGAAGCTTTTAACAAATAATTTAAGCGAAATTAATATTCATTGCAAATGTCAGAAGCAGTTGAATTTTATTTTCATAGGGCCTTTGAACTTCTGTGTTTACTGGGAGAGATAAAATGTTATCATGCCATGATTTCTACTTTTTAAAATTTGATGAAGTTGCGCAGGTAACTGTTATCTAATTATTAATAGTTGTAAATACCATTTAACTAAATAATGCAGGAATCAACTCAGCCAGCATGCCTTATTTCTTTTGCTCTCAGTCAGGTGTTTTTAGACGATTTGCATGTCACCTATTAGTTCAATCTTTAATTGCCTCTTAAGAGTATAGAATTGCTTATGTTCTGCCAGAAGCAGCAAAGAGGATGCAGTGGTTAGGGTGGAGTGTAGTAGCCGGAATATTTGGTTCTGTGTGTGCTCTCAGAGGATGAAGGTCGGGGACAGCCGAAGTTAACACCAGGGGGTCAGTAGGAATGTCTGTAAATTGAGTGGAGAGGTTTCTAACCATGAACTAAGTGTTTGGAAAATAGCAAGGGAGGGATGTGTCATGGATTAACTGAGGCAGCAGGAGTTAGGGCAGGGAGCAAGTTGCTAGAGCATCACTGAATGTTTGAACAGTTTGAAGCTATCATACTTTGGGTTGCGTTTACCTGCTCAGGTACCCAGGTGGCTCTTGCAAGCCCATCTAGCACATGTTCTGGTCTGTAAACCTGTGTTCATTTGGCTCTTTGCATTATTTCTCCATTTCTAAGACCTCAGGGCCCATATCAAGAGCTATTAGTTTCCGTTTACAGTCACTGATGGTTTCAGTGTTATTTTATCATTTGAGATTTTGTTTTTGTACTTGCAACAGATTAGTCTGACGCCTACTCAGGCAGACTATCATTGAACAGACGTAGGTCTAAGTACTGTTCTTCTCTAAACATGCATCAGTCAGCAAACATTTTAAAAGTCCTTTGCATGTTTACCAGCCTCATAGGAATGACGGTGTCAATAGTAGTAACCATTGTGCAAATCATGTTTTCAGTTAATATGGAAGTTTTGCTCTAATGTAGTCCCTTTTTTTTCTTTTTTTTGGCTGCACGGCACAGCTTGCTGGGACCTTAGTTCCCCGACCAGGGATTGCAGTGAAAGCGCTGAGTCTTAACCTCTGGAGTGCCAGGGAATTCCCTATGTAATTCCATTTTTAAGGTTCTGCCTAATTTCTCTGTCTAGGAACCTGTGTTGATTTGCATGCTGATGTTATTATCATTATTCTTGTTATCAGTAGTAGTTATTCTTTCACAAGACACCCACTAAAACTCTTTAGTATCTCTAATAAAGTTTAGCTTTAATTCGCACTGGAATATGTGATGTGATTCTGGACTTGAAGGCATTCTAAAAATTAGTCCATTTAGTTTACTCTATTCCCCAGCAAAATTAATGCCTCATGATCTCCTATTTTTTGGTACCTCTAGGCAATTTTATTTATATCCTTGACTTCAAACCTACTCTCAAATCTGTTCAGCTCAGAACTTCCTTCTAAATGCAGACTTGTATCTATGCTGATTGTTAGGTACCCCACCCAGCTGTTTCATAGGCACCTCACGCTTAATCCGTACCAATCTGAAATCATCATCCCTCCAGATCTGCACTCTTCCAGATCTGCTCCCCTTTCTATATATCCTTACTTAAGAGATTGTCCCAGTCAGCTACCTAAACTTTTCTTCGATTTCTTCTTTTAACTTCACCTCCATATGCAATTAGTTGCAAAGACCTGTCAGTTCAGGCTTGGGTGGTTCCTCTTACCCCAAGCTACCTTTTTTTCCCTATGCTCCCCTAGCACTAGGTTCCCACTTCGATTATAACAGTTATTTTATTGTATTACAGCTGCTATTTGCATGACTGTCTCTCCCTTTTGATGGTAGAGGAGAGAGACTTCATTTTATCCCTTTGGTGGCTAGCCCTAAATTTGTTAAGTCAGTGAAGTGAGTGAAAGAGTAACTAAATTGGATGAAAGTACTGTGACCAGATTTTGTCCATATTATGTCCTAAATAATTTATGTTATTGAGCCAGCTATTCTTTTTTTTTTTTTTTTTTTGCGGTACGCGGGCCTGTCACTGTTGTGGCCTCTCCCGTTGCGGAGCACAGGCTCCGGACGCGCAGGCTCAGCGGCCATGGCTCACGGGCCCAGCCGCTCCGCGGCATGTGGGATCCTCCCAGACAGGGGCACGAACCCGTGTCCCCTGCATTGGCAGGCGGACTCCCAACCACTGCGCCACCAGGGAAGCCCAAGCCTGCTATTCTTATTTTCTCTTTTTTTTGGTCCGGGGAGGTGAGCTCCATGTCGTCTTACTCTGCTATCATTTTTTTTTTTGTGGTACGCGGACCTCTCACAGTTGTGGCCTCTCCCGTTGCGGAGCACAGGCTCCGGACGCGCAGGCTCAGCGGCCATGGCTCACGGGCCCAGCCGCTCTGCGGCATGTGGGATCTTCCCGGACCGGGGCACGAACCCGTCTCCCCTGCATCGGCAGGCGGACTCTCAACCACTACGCCACCAGGGCAGCCCTTACTCTGCTATCTTGATCCCCCTCCTATAGGTCCCCAAATTTCTTGATATAATTACTATTAAAGGATCTGTTTTTTAAAATTGACTCTATTTCCAGAATAATTAACCACTGTTTCCAAATGTTCATTTGAAAAATATAAGCCTTAGATTCTAATTTTGTTCATTTTTTAAATTCTGTGGCTCAGAAGCTTTTAAAATTTTATTTTTTAAAAAACGTTGATGATTTCTTAACAAGGAGATTCCTTTTTTATCTTACTTCCTCTTTACTATTGAGTATTATGTGACAGAATGGTAAAAGTTGTATCAATTTTAGAGTCTCTTCAGTGTAGCTTCTAAGAGTTTACCTTTAGTATTTTGTGGCTCACAATGTGAAGTTTCAAATATATACCAGAGAGATTTAAAATGAGCATTAAGCATAGGGCTAACATGTAACTTTGGGAATTTCAGTGTCAAAACATATATATTTACTTTGTCTCATCTATAAATATTATCTTCTTAAAAATAAGGTAGAACTGATTCTAAAGGAAGTAGTCACATTACCCAAATTTTAACAATTAAACCTGCCTGTGAAAGAAAAAGGCAAAGCTTTAACTTTTACAACACTTCATTTAAAAGATAAATGTCATTACTCAGTCTGCCAAAATGACCTCTGAAATTCATGATCTTTAAAAAAGAAAGGGTTTTGTTTTAAAGGGGAACACTTTGCCCCAATTTGCAAGTGATGAGAAAGCAGAAACTGTGACACAAATGATATAAATGTATGTTTCAATTTTGAAAGACATTATTGTTCTTTTTATGCCTTAAATAGCTTTTATGGAAGCATTCTGACTAATGCTGTATATAGGAAACTTACGCTCACATTTCCATTAGATGAGGATATGTCATTAAAATATAGGAAATATAGACTCTGTGCACACAAAATGAAACAAAATTTGCTCAGGGCATTTGGAAACCTTCTCCTTATGAAATAAATGAGCAATACCTTTCTTTAAATCCATCTGAAACAAAACTCTGATTTACAATATAAGGCTTAGTTTTGGATCATTGAATCCCTTTGGTATTGGATTCTTATGCACACATTTTGTAGTAGTTCTAAATAGGTAAACTCATCATCCTTTTGTGATAAGCATCCCTTGTGCTAAATCTATGCAATATGTAAAAATTTTGGATTATAAATTATAAATTAATTCAATATATACAGTTAAATTCTCCTTCAATACTAAAACCTCCCACCTAGTTTGCCCCTTCTCTTCACAACCTGACTTTTTGGAAGAGTTCTCTGCACTCGTTATCTTTACTTCTTCACCTTATTTTCACCTCTAGGTTGGTGAACTTAAAATGCTTCTTGGTATTAAGAAATACTTGGTTACCCCTGTGCTAGTGCATTTTAAAATGAAGTAGTTTGAATTATGTATATACAAATGTTTGTTCTAAATTAAGCTCACAGGAGGACACAATAGCCAATAAGAGCTGATTTTTATTGAGCACTTACTATCATCCAGGCCATGTGCTAAGCTCTTCACATGAATTATGGTAAGTTATGCTCCACAACCACATGAGGAGGTAAGAATTTTGTCCACTGATAACTAAGCGAAATGAGGCACAGTAAGTTGTGCCCATGCTCTCAAGCATGATAATACAGGTTACCCTAAGATCACCCGAACCTACTGAATAATTACAGATTGCTGGAAATGTGCCAATTAAGGTTAGAGTCCTAGAATCAAAGTCCACTTGGGAGTGGAATGGCTAGAGAGGCTGATTTCTTTATTGTTACATTGTTCCTAATAGATTCTAAGTCAGAGCAAAGAAGATACATACAATGAGAGTAGAAATAGGGATAAGAAAAAAAATGAACTTATGATGAGATCAGTATACAAAATGTATGCTACGAAATCCTCTATCCTTGGAGATGTGGATCAGAAAATCGGGCCCTGAACTCACGTGCAGCCAATGCAAAGGTAAACATGTCATCAGTGATGTCATTCACTGCGTCTACAATCTGAAAACAGGAAAAGTGCAGTTATCCTGATAATGAGACCCAGACCCTCATAGCAATGATCACAGAGAATTACATATAAATCCCCTTAAAATATGTGTATCTTTTCAAAAAGTTTTTCATATGGGTTTTCTGGCTTTCTGGAGCTGTGTTTTAGTGTCCAAAGCCATTATGATGGGGCTTCCCTACTGGTTATCCTAAATCCTCTTTCTTTCCGTTTTAGCCTACTAGTGAATGATTCAGTAGGGGCAGAATAAATGTGAGTTTTCACTTCCTCCCCACCTTATTATATACTCACTACAAATTGTGGTGCCAGTAGTTAAAATCAGTGACTGCCTTTGACATGGCCTTTCATGTATTAAATATCTTAGTCCTTATAAGAATAGTTTCATTTCTCATTTTTCTTTTTCAAACTATTTAAACGTGGTTTACAGGATAGCAGAAATATTCTGAGGGGTCACTTGTTTATAAGCAAGTTTTGCGTCACAGGGAAATGTTCTGTGATTCAGGATTTGTCCCAAGTTTTTTTCCATGTTTAAATAATTTTTTGTTTGCTTTGTTATTCATCACAAGCTTAAAATAGTTTTTAAATTGCATTATTTTTTACTTACTGATAAGTCCTTTATCTGGGGAGAAGAGTATGTGGATGGAGAAACATCAAGACTGGTCTGATTTGAAATAAATTTACAGAGATGGAAAGTTCCTATCTATACCTTTTTTTTTTTAAAAAAAAAACCAGGAGCCATATAACTTGGAGAGAGAGATACAGAAAGAGAGGGAAGGATGGAAAGAAAGAAAGCAAAATACAAACATAATTAAAGACAAGGATTTCCTCCCCTTCAAGAAACTTATTTAGTTAGAATGTGCATGCAAAATAGTTGTTTGTGTTTGATGGCTCCTCAAAAAATTGAACATAGAATTACCATATGACCCTGTAGTTCCACTCCTAGAATTACCATATGACCCTGTAGTTCCACTCCTATAGGAGTGTAGTTCCACTCCTATACCCAAAAGAACTGAAAACAGGGGTTCAAACAAATATATGTACACACATTCACAGCAGTATTATTTACAATAGGCAAAAGGTGGAAACAACCCAAATGTCCATCAGTGGATGCATGGTTACACAATCGTGGTATATATATACCATAGAATGTTATTCAGCCATAATTAGGAGTGCGGTAGTGATGCATGCTACAACACGGATGAACCTCCAGAGCACATTATGGTGTGTGAAACAAGTCAGACCCCAAAGGTTACATAATATGTGTTTCCGTTTCAGTGAAATATTCAGAATAGGTAAGTCCATAGCGACCAAATTCAGGTTGGTGTTTGCTAGGGACCAGAGGGAAGGATGAAGGGGGAGCAACTGTGTAATGGGTAGGCGTGATGGGATGATGGAAATGTTTTGCAACTAGAGGTGATGGTTGCACACCATTGTAAATGTACTGAATGCCAATAAATTATTCACTTTAAAATGGTTAACTTAATGCTATGTGAATTTCACCTCAATAGATTAGGAAATAGCCATATTTACATATTATGTGGGAATAAAGAAATACATACATGCCAGATTAAACAGTCAAAAAATTCAGAAGTGTTTGCCTCCAGGACAGAGGAATGGGGGTTTGTGGAGAGGTTGGACAGTGTCATAGTATTTTTGTTTTAAACTTTGCAATAGCATTTAACTTGCTAAACTATGTGTGTCACTTGATGAAATTAATTTTAAAATTTTAAAAAGTGTTTGCTTACCAAGATTTTATAATAATATACAGTAAATAATAATGAAATATCTAAATCCTGGAGAAGTTAAAAAAATTTTTTTTGAAATATAGTTGATTTACAGTGTTGTGTTAGTTTAAATCCTGGAGAAATATTGAGTAAAACCCCTTTAGAATATTGAAGGTTATTTAAAGAAATCTCTGTGGAAATGAGTTTTGAGCTGGACTTCGAGGCTGAGGTGACTAGATTAATGAAATTGAATTGGCGGGGGTGGGCGGGGGACAATGAGGTGAGACATGCAGAGGGACTGAGCTGAAGTACTGGAGCATCGTAGAAAGAACTTAACCCAGAGGTGGATGTGGAGGTACCAGGAATTCAAAAGTTGGTTACTTCCTCTCTATTTTGTTTTTCACTTGCTCTAAACACTTCCTTTGCTTTCAATTTTCTGCTTGGTTAAATAAAAAAAAGGATATTGGAATCTCACAGCTACATCTTGGAACTACTGTAAGAATATTCTGTTCTGGGGTAGGAAAATCCCTCCTAAATTTCATAGATAAAAATTCAATGTAAGTATATTAACTACTTTAAGCCTAGAATTATTCCACGAACATGCATAGGACATTCATATAGAAATGGCACAAGGGCTTCCCTGGTGGCGCAGTGGTTGAGAGTCCGCCTGCAGATGCAGGGGACGCGGGTTCGTGCCCCGGTCCGGAAGATCCCACATGCCGCGGAGCGGCTGGGCCCGTGAGCCATGGCCGCTGAGCCTGCGCGTCCGGAGCCTGTGCTCCGCAACGGGAGAGGCCACAGCGGTGAGAGGCCCGCGTACCGCAAAAAAAAAAAAAAAAAAAAGAAATGGCTCATGTTCTCTAAGGGATAAAAAAATCTGTGAGTCTAGGTTTTGCTTAGAAAATTAAAATGAAAGGTATGAATCCTACTGACACCTTTTTAATGTATCGAAGAACCTAAGAATATTTTTGGATTCAGGGCATTAATAGCGTCTGTGCACCCAATTTTGTATAGGCTTTTGTCATCTTTAAGTACTGTTTTTCTAGGCCCACTAAAAAATCATTTTTAGAATTAAATATGTGAGAACTTTGTAAAACACCTGGGAAATTAGCTAGTTTCCCTGAGAGAGTACCCTTGAAAAGTCAGGTGGAATTTCCAAAGTGACTCTGGGAATTCCAAATTGCCATCATCCCATTCTGACCACTCTGCCCCAAAAGTGCAAGCACTGGGCAAGTTGGAAAGTGGGTTAGAGCTTCCTGTCCCCAGGATTATTTTAATTTAATATCTTAGAGCTGTCACCTTTCACCCGACTGGCTGTGACAAACCCCATGCATTGCACAGCATGTGGGTAAAATAATAGGTAAAGCGTTATCATCTGTAGGAGTTAGGGTTACTGTTATAAATAACATCTTTTATTCCTTTTTAAAAAAACATGTGATGAACTACTGCTATTGCTTTCACTGCTGGTGTAAGCTGTTCCTTTTCAATGTGTATAAAAGTATAAGTAAATAAATAATCCATGTTCTTGGTTACCTAAACCAGTTTGAACTAACGGAGGTAATTAAAAATGTTCTCTGAGTATGTTTACCTTCAGTATAAATAAGTTGTTCAAATTTTCCAGAAAAATTTCCCTCATTTAGAAATTAGACTACCTGCCTTCTGAGACAATACAGTAAATTAGCATAAACCCACCTGTTGGAGTTTAAAAGAAATCAACCCTAGCACATGTAGTGGGTGCTTCTAATAAAATTTTGAAATTTTGCTTTTCCATGAAATCAGGCACAGAAGGTTTCCTATATTTTGTCTTCTTTTATTATTCTTGTTTCTATTCAGATTTACCTTTTATGCCTTAAAAATATTTTGCTGTTGCAACCCAAATTCCAGTGAACAGAGGAATAGATAAATAAAATGTGGTGTGTGTGTGTGTGTGTACACACACACACATCTATACATATATATATGCAATGGAATATTACTCAGTGTTTAAAAAGAAGGAAATTCTGATACGTACTACAACATGCATGAACCTTGAGGACACTGTGCTAAGGTGAAAGATGCCAGTTACAAAAAAGCAAATACTGTGTGATTCCACTTATGTGAGGTACTTAAAGTAGTCAAATTCAACGGACAGAAGTAGAATGGTGGATGCCATGGGCTGGGGGGCAGGGGGAGTGGGGAGTTAGTGTTCAATGGGCACAGAATTTCAGATGGGAAAGTTGAAGAGTTCTGGAGATGGTTGTTGGTAGTGGTTGCATAACAATGTGAATGTACTTAATGCCACGGAACTGTACACTTAAAAATGGTTAAAATCGGAAATTTTATATGTATTTTACAATTAAAATTATATATGTGTGTGTGTGTGTGTGTGTATATATATATATATATATATATATGCATATGTAAATGGTGTTAGCACTTTTCCATGAAGCCAATCATTAGCTCTTGGATTAGAATAAATGCTCATTGTCATGCTAAAGAAAAACATTTTGCCAGTATTTTTTAATTATTTTAAAACTCAAATAATTCTGGATAAAAATATTTTCCAGATGTATCTAGGTTCTTAAATATCATCTATTTATAGTCTTGGTTTTCATGGTGAGCCATCGTTTGGAGTCACAGACCGCAAGTGATGCAGTATGCTTTAGCTCTGTTTTCTCGTTAAATCCTCACAATTATTAATGAGGAAACCGAGGCTCAAAGAAATTAAGTGCCTTACTCCAGATCACCCCATGCCAAAGCTGGGAATTGAGCTTAGTCTGTGTAATAAGAAGCTTTGGACTGACTGCATGTAACAGAAATCCCAATGGAAATTGGCTTCCATAATATAATTCATATATTCCAGTTCCTAATGGGCAGGTTTTGGGTCTTGAATCTTGGATCTAGCTGTTCCTCTGTTCCTCCCTTAATTCTGCCCTGTACAGTGTGTTGGCCCCATTCTCAGACTGGTGGCAAGTGGTGAAAGGAATTCTTGAATGTCACCAGACAGCCCTTCAGTAGACTTCAGCGCACACCTCGTTGGCCTGGATTGGTTCACATGCCCATTCTTAGACTCGCCAGCAGAAAATGATGAATTTAAATTATAATGTGGGGTCAAGTGGCTGTTTTAGCCTGTCTGATTCTCATGTCCCATGCCACTTCCTTAGGGCTTTTAATGTTTTCCATCTGCTTCTGCACTGAACAGCCCTGTGCTTCTGTGCTTCCTGCATGATTGTATCTGGCCTATTACAGTTTCTAACCCTAGCTGACCCCGTAAACTGCTACTTCCAGTTTCTGTTAGTGTGTTTCCTCCCAGCAGTATGCCCATTCCTCCTCGGATTATTTGATTATCTGCTTCCTAGCTGCTGTGACCTGGGGAAATGAAACAATATTACTTTATTAGGCTTTTATATAAAAATTTAAAGAGAGACTAATAGTAATGGCATGGTGGTCTGTCCACCAAGGGAAAAAAAAGCAGGAGCTTTAATGCATGCAACTTGTATCATCACTTTTTGTTGTTGAGATTTGTTTTTGCACATTTACTCCTTCTCAGGTTTCTCAGTTGTTGAGACTGGCTTCTAGTTGTGAATATTTGAAGTTATACAGAAGACTATATCATACTTCTATGTTTTTCAAAACTATTATGAAATTAGTAGAATTAGAATTTTTAGCGTTCTTAAGATGCTATCCAAGCTATTTTTCACGGTGATACTTGATTTATCAGTAGTGGAAGATGAGGTCAGAAGGTGAACAAGGAGCTGATTGTGGAAGATCTCTGTTGCCAGACTGGATAACCTAGCAGATTGTCTCAAATTTTATCCCTAAGTATCCCTAAAGGTTGAAGAGAATGAAGGCATAATGCCATAACTTGTGTGGTTATTAGCCCTAAATGGTTCCAAAAAGCCCATCAAAGCTTTTGTGTTGCGATTTAAAACTTTATGTAAATTTTGTATTCCCCACCATAATGTGTGTAATTATTTTTAATATGAGTTATGCTTTGATTGCTTGTCATGGAGTTAATTGATGCACCAGGAAGATATGCCATGTTTATCTGATGACTTTTGCCTTCAGTCTGTTCCACACCCAGGACTTGCATATCTGACCATAACCTTGTGCAAGTGAAGCTCTCCAAGTTCATTCTTCCAGCACTTGAAGCCATTGGGTCTGCCTCAGTGCTATACCATGGGAGCCTCCATACACCCAGTATTTTACAAAAGTCTTTCTTCCACAGTGCTGCTGACCTCACAGGTTTCCTTCACTCTTATGGCTTCAACTATACCGCTTCTATGTTTCTGGCATTTTTCTTCCTTTCAAAACTGAATTTGGACTCTTGCTATCCTGCCATCAGCACCCTGGTTCATCGTATTCCGTGGAGTGAGACTGAAAACTGAAGATGTGTTTTAAAATTTATTTTATTGAAGCACTGTTGATTTACAATGTTGTGTTAGTTTCTGGTGTACAGCAAAGTGATCCAGTTATACATATATATAATAGTTTGTATCTGCTTATCCCAAACTCCCACTCCATCCCTCCCCCAGACCCCACCTGCTTGGCAACCACAAGTCTGTTCTCTATGTCTGTGAGTCTGTTTCTGTTTCATAGATAAGTTCATTTGTGTCCATTTTAGATTCCACATATAAGTGATATCATATGGTATCTGTCTTTCCCTTTCTGACTTACTTCACTTAGCACCAAAATGATAATCTCTAGGTCCATCCATGTTGCTGCAAATGACATTATTTCATTCTTTTTTACGGTTGAGTAGTATTCCATTGTATATATAAACGACATCTTCCTTATCCATTCATCTGTCGATGGACATTTAGGTTATTTCCATGTCTTGGCTATTGTAAATAGTGCTGCTGTGAACACAGGGGTGCATGTATCTTTTCAAATTATGGTTTTGTCTGGGTATATGCCCAGGAGTGGGATTGCTGGATCATATGGCAACTCTAGTTTTAGTTTTCTGAGGAGGCTCTAGTGTGGCTGATAGTCTAGTCTTTGTGGAAACTTGCTCTGAGAGTGGTCTGTGAAAAGGGTTTAGGTGGAGAACCGCAGAGCTAGGGACAGCCATTAAAGGCACATAGAAAGCCATTTTGGCAGGAAGGCTGGCACGATTTGATGTTCAAGGTAAAGACTACAGAAACCATGAACTAGGTCTTGAATTCTACCTTTTTGCCTCTTTAAAGACTGTTACGTGGGTGAAATGTTGATTGAAGTGACATGTTTACGTATTTTCCCACGTTTAACTTTTTGATTGCAATCATGTTTGGGATCTATGTGAATAAGACATAATTAAATATAACATAGCAAGGGAGCTAGTTGTCCCCACCACCAGTTTCTTCCAAGTAGAGTAAAAGCAGAACACTGTAGTCAATGGAATAATTAACGTCCACCACTGATTAGAGTGAATTCTTTGGTTCGGAACAATAAATGTCATTCTGCTTACATACAGGGCTTGTTTATTCATTGAACTTTTGACTTATGGAAACTAGCATTTTACTGTAATAAACACTTGGTTACATCTGTTATAAATTGAATGCAATTGGTTTTTCCAAGAATAGTGTTCCAGCTCTAAACCAAAATTATAAGCAGCTGTCTGCTAATAGATAAGCACACCAACTCCCTACCTTTGTGTCCTGTTGTTTTAAAATGTCTGTACCTCAAAAGTCAAGTTCAAATTGATGTAATTTCTCATTTGGAAAATGTGCCTTAGGATTTGGTGTTCTTTTCTCCAAAAAAAAAAAAAAATGAACCAATCTGTGTGGGGAGAAAATGTTTTGCAATTTTTTTCTTCATATTGTCCTTTTATTTGAATTCAGGGAAATATTTCTCTAGAAATTTTATCCACAGTTTCAGCTAAATTTAGCTTTCTCTCTTTTTAAGTTCTTATGGGGTTTTAAATTCACTTTATTTTTTCATGATGCTTGCTTTTCTTTAGTACTAACCTGGGTAATGTTCCTAGGACTTTGGGGGGAAGGGAAAACTAATTTGTTTGGAAAAGGTAAGCTTAATATTTGAGCATTAGTTTTTCATTTTCCTGTTGACTTCCTTAAGTTATAAAAGAAATATAATTCACATGTGATAATGTTGGCATATAGAGAAAAGTAAAGAGTTACTTGTAGTCTTATCAACACAACAAATCTACTATTATAATTTTGAAGTACAGTTGTCCCTCGGTATCCCTGTGGGATTAGTTCCAGGACCCCCACCCCACCCTGCCCCAGCTCTCCTATGCTCATATGAAACTCTGCAGACGCTCTGATCCCTAAAGTGCATGGTACCATTGGTCCTCTGTATCCTTGGTTTCACTTCCATGGATTCAACCAACTAGATCAGTAAAATTCAGTTGTTGGTTATGGAGGGCCGCTGTATTTAATTCCATTCCTTTTTATAGGCTTGTTTTTTTTTTTCTTTTCTTTTTTTTTTTTTTTTTGCGGTACGCGGGCCTCTCACTGTTGTGGCCTCCCCGGTTGCGGAGCACAGGCTCCGGACGCGCAGGCTCAGTGGCCATGGCTCACAGGCCCAGCTGCTCCGCGGCATGTGGGATCTTCCCGGACCGGGGCACGAACCCGTGTCCCCTGCATCGGCAGGCAGACTCTCAACCACTGCGCCAGCAGGGAAGCCCAGGCTTGTTTTTTTTTTTAAAAATATAGCTGTCATCATGATATACACACATCTTAGTGTTCTTTTTCACCTAATGTTTATTAACATTGTGTTTTTGTTGTTATTATAATCTTCAAAACTATCAGCTTTAATGCCTGTAAACATTCCTTTGAGGAGACATATGATGATTTACAATATTTTTTACATCATTGAACATTACTTTTCACTATTGTAAATAAACTACAAAAGTAAGGATTATTCAGGGTAGGATATTGAGATTAAATACAGTTGACCCTTGAACAACATGGGTTTGCGCTGCATGGGTCCACTTATATGTGGATTTTTTTTTTCAGTGTTAAATACTACAGTGCTACACAATCCAAGGTTGGTTGAATCTGTGGATCTGGAACCCCAGATATGGAGGAACCATGGATATGGAGGACCATAGGTTATATGCTGATTTTCAGCTGCCTGGATGGTTGGTCCCCTAACCTCTGCATTATTCAAAACTCAACCGTGTGTTTTTAGACTGCTAAAATGTTTTGATAATTCACTTTTCAAAAGTATCCCAGCATGAGGCACTTCCAGGATTTTAAGTGATACAAATTAAACTATACAATAGCTGATAATGTTTTTAAAGGTGTTAATTGGCTTTAATTGGCAATTATTTGGTTGTTAGTTAAGATCAAATCTTTTTCCATGTTTATTTTCCAGTTGCATTTTGTCTTTTGTAAATTGTTCTTTGTTACCTGACAATTTATCTGCTGCATTTCTAATATTTTCCTTGTATATTTGTATATAACGGACTGCTCCTTATCATGCTAAGAAGTATAACATTTTTCTTTTAAATGTTTTTATCTTGTAGCATTTGATACATACAGAATATGGAAGCAGACGTGTAAGTTATGAAAATAAATGCATATTCTTTTTTCTTTTGAGGTACGCGGGCGTCTCATTGTTGTGGCCTCTCGCGTTGCGGAGCACAGGCTCTGGACGCGCAGGCTCAGCGGCCATGGCTCACGGGCCCAGCCGCTCCGCGTCATGTGGGATCTTCCCAGACCGGGGCACGAACCCGTGTCCTCTGCATCGGCAGGCAGACTCTCAACCACTGCGCCACCAGGGAAGCCCTATATTCTTATATTACCTCCTTAACTGGAACCAGGCAACTTAACTGGAACCCAGCTTAACCAGAATATGTGCACCTAAACCTAATAGAATCTAACCCCAAACAATCCCTCCACTTGTGTGCAATTCCTAGCCCTTCCTTCTTTGGTAAGCACTAGTCTTACTTTGGGATTTATCATTCTCTTTGAAGTTATTTTAAAAGCTTTCATGTTTGTATTCCTGAGCAATATTTTGATCAATTTTGCTTTTTAAAATAATTTTAAAAAATTGTTTCCTACTCTACATAACTTGCTACTTCTGCAATGTGATATTTCTATGAATCATCTGTGTTATTGCACAGATGTTATCTGTGTTATTGTTATTACTGTCCCCTGGGGGCTCCAGGTGAGAGATGAACTTTGCAAAAATCAGTGTTTATGGTAGTTCTTACCACAGTCCGTTGTTAATCCCATCGGACATCTCTTTCCATGAGGAGCTCAGTTTTATGATTTTGTGTGCAGATCACCTCTTAAGTTGAGCACATGATATGTGCTAAAATCAGCCTGAAGGAGAACAACTTCTCTGCCATTTAAATGGATCTGACCTGTGTTAGTTTTGAAAATTCCCAGCAAGAGGGGACATTTTATTCAGACATTCCACTGGAATAAATTGATAGTTGCTTGAACTATTTTCAAGACAGTACAATTCCACTCACTTTCGTGGATGAAGGCTCTAAAGCATAGAGGTAATTAAGTTGGTTATAATATAAACTATTATAATCATGGAGTTCACACCCTGCTGTCTTGAGAAAAATGACCAGTACCCACCACACCAACACTGCACCGTAAGTTTTTCTAACTGGGATTTCTTGTATTTAAGGGTTATGTCTGATTTAGGAGCTAACTAATCTCTAAAAAGCATCGTATCATTTGGAGTTATTCAGTGCTGTGAACCTCTGTTTACAAATTGCATGTATAAAGACTGGAACTGAAAGCAGAATAGAACAGAACCAGTAAAACTTGCACCTTCTCATATTTATACTAGTTTTCTAGAACAACTTTCATTGGGCTGGCGTTTGAATGTTTGGCCAATATGACCATGTTTTTTGTGTCCTTTTTAATCTTCAGAAGAAATACAGATGCCTCTGGGAACACAGTTAAAGGAGTAATTAATTTCTTTCTGGCTGGGGTCAGGAAAGACTGGACAAAAATGTAACATTTGAGGCAAGGTTGGAAGGATGAATAGTTTTCTGGTAGAAGAAGGGAAGAAAGCATTCCATGTAGAGGGAAAGCATGAGCAAAGGCAAGACCAGGCGGAATTGCCTGACATGCTTGGGTCCAGGCTGAGTCCATTGGGAAGAGGATGGCCTTGGAATTAAGGAGCAGGACTTTAAAAACAGGAGCAGGACTTTTTGGTGTCGGAAGTTTCCAGTTAGCAAGTGCATGAGCAACTAGGTGGCCTGCTGTCCCTGAGGCGGTGTGACTTCCATTTCTTTCTTTTTTAAAAAATTTATTTTATTGAAGTATACTTGATTTACAGTGTTGTGTTAATTTCTGCTATACAGCAAAGTGATTTAGTTAAATATATATATATACACACACACACATTCTTTTTCATATTCTTTTCCATTATGGTTTATCACAGGATATTGAATATAGTTCCCTGTTCTATACAGTAGGACCTTATTGTTTATCCAGCCTATTATTATAGTTTTCATCTACTAATCCCAAACTCCCAGTCTATCCCTCTCCCAACCCCTTCCCCCCTTGGCAACCACAAGACTTTTCTCTATGTCTGTGAGTCTGTTTCTGTTTCATAGATAAGTTCATTTGTGTCATATTTTAGATTCCGCATATAAGTGATATCATATGGTATTTGTCTTTCTCTTACTGACTTACTTCACTTAGTACCAATATGATAATCTCTAGGTCCATCCATGTTGCTGCAAATGGCATTATTTCATTCTTTTTATGGCTGAGTAGTATTCCATTGTATATGTAAACCACATTTTCTTTATCCATTCATCTGTTGATGGACATTTAGGTTGTTTCCATGTCTTGGCTACTGTGAATAGTGCTGCTATGAACACAGGGGTGCATGACTCTTTTTAAACTAAAGTTTTGTCCAGATATATGCCCAGGAGTGGGATTCCTGGACCATATGGTACTTCTGTTTTTAGTTTTTTGAGGAGTCACCATGATGTTTTACATAGTGGCTGCACCTGTTTACATTCCCACCAGTTGGCTGCCATTTCTTACGGTGGCACTTCCTTGCTGCTTTTGACATGAGCATGACCCCATCCAAACTGGTGTTGCTCCAATCTGAAGATTGACTTTTGATCTTGGGGAGGTTCACAGGTGACCTCTAAAGCCAGCTGAACTGGGTGATTTCTCAGAGAACAAACCAGAACGAGTGACGTTGAGGGGATGCCAGGGGAAGGTGCCAAACGTGGGACTTCAAAAGAGTAGGCTTTCCTTGATACTGTTAACACAGATGGGGCCACACCGTGAATCCATCATGTGATACTCTCTCACTCTCTCTCTATGTGTGTGTGTGTGTATATATATACATATATTTATATGTTTATATATATAGTACATACATACAAGGAGGGATATCAGGCTGGAGACCTAGGGAAGAGCCATAGTGCAGTTCAAGTCTAAAGGCTATCTACAGGCAGAATTTCTTCTTGCCCAGGGGAGGTGGGGCATTGTTCTATTAAGAACTTCAATTGATTGGGTAAGGCCCACCCATATTATGGAGGGTAATCTGCTTTCCTCAAA
This sequence comes from Delphinus delphis, assembly GCF_949987515.2. Classification (NCBI taxonomy): domain Eukaryota; kingdom Metazoa; phylum Chordata; class Mammalia; order Artiodactyla; family Delphinidae; genus Delphinus; species Delphinus delphis. The sequence continues at coordinate 166,390,715 of NC_082684.1, forward strand.
GCCAAGCAATTTTTTTTTTGCTTTTTTTAAAAAAAATATTTTTATTGGAGTAAAATTGCTTTACAGTGTTGTGTTAGTTTCTGCTGTATAACAAAGTGAATCAGTTATATGTATACATATATGCCCTCCCTCTTGCGCCTCCCTATCCCACCCCTCTAGGTGGTCACAAAGCACTGAGCAGATCGCTCTGTCCTATGCAGCTGCTTCCCACTAGCTACATATTTTACAGTTGGTAGTGTATATATGTCAATGCTCTCTCACTTTGTCCCAGCTTACCCTTCCCCCTCCCCATGTCCTCAATTCCATTCTTTACGTCTGTGTCTTTATTCCTGTCCTGCCCCTAGGTTCATGAGAACCATTTTTTTTTTAGATTCCATATATATGTGTTAGCATACAGGATGTGTTTTTCTCTTTCTGACTTACTTCACTCTGTATGACTGACTGTAGGTATATACACCTCACTACAGATAACTCAATTTAGTTTCTTTTCATGGATGAGTAATATTCCATTGTATATATGTGCCACATCTTCTTTATCCATTCATCTGTCGATGGACACTTAGGTTGCTTCCATGTCCTGGCTATTGTAAATAGTGCTGCAATGAATATTGTGGGGCCTGTCTCTTTTTGAATTATGGTTTTCTCAGGATATATGCCCAGTAGTAGTATTTCTGGGTCATGTGGTAGTTCTATTTTTAGTTTTATAAGGAACTTCCATACTGTTCTCCATAGTGGCTTTATTAATTTACATTCCCACCAACAGTGCAACAGGGTTCCCTTTTCTCCACACCCTCTCCAGAATTTATTGTTTGTAGATTTTTTGATGATGGCCATTCTGACAGATATGAGGCGATACCTCATTGTGGTTTTGATTTGCAGTTCTCCAATGATTAGCGATGTTCAGCATCTTTTCATGTATTTGTTGGCAATCTGTATATCTTCTTTGGAGATATGTCCTTTTAGGTCTTCTGCCCATTTTTGGATTGGGTTGTTTGTTTTTTTGATATTGAGCTGCATGAGCTACTTGTAAATTTTGGAGATTAATCCTTTGTCAGTTGCTCCATTTGCAAATATTTTCTTCCATTCTGAGGGTTTTCTTTTCATCTTGTTCATGGTTTCCTTTGCTGTGCAAAAGCTTTTAAGTTTCATTAGGTCCCATTTGTTTATTTTTATTTCCATTTCTTTAGGAGGTGTGTCAAAAAGGATCTTGCTGGGATTTATGTCATAGAGTGTTCTGCCTATGTTTCCCTCTCAAGTTTGATAGTGTCTGGCCTTACATTTAGGTCTTTAATCCATTTTGAGTTTATTTTTGTGTATGGTGTCAGGGAGTGTTCTAATTTCATTCTTTTACATGTAGCTGTACAGTTTTCCCAGCACCACTTATTGAAGAGGCTGTCTTTTCTCCACTGTATATTCTTGCCTCCTTTATCAAAGATAAGGTGAACATATGTTCGTAGGTTTATCTCTGGTCTTTCTATCCTGTTCCATTGATCTATATTTCTGTTTTTGTGACAGTACCATACTATGCTGATTACAGTAGCTTTGTAGTATAGTCTGAAGTCAGGGAACCTGATTCCTCCAGCTCCGTTTGTGTTTGCATACAAATTGTGAGATATTTTGTTCTAGTTCTGTGAAAAATGCCAGTGGTAGTTTGATAGGGATTGCACTGAAACTGTAGATTGCTTTGGGTAGTAGAGCCATTTTCACAGTGTTGATTCTTCCAATCCAAGAACATGGTATATCTCTTCATCTATTTGTATCATCTCTAATGTTTTTCATCAGTGTCTTATAATTTTCCTCATACAGGTCTTTTGTCTCCTTAGGTAGGTTTATTCCTAGATATTTTATTCTTTCTGTTGCAGTGGTAAATGGGAGTGTTTTCTTAATTTCACTTTCAGATTTTTCATCATTGGTGTATAGGAATGCAAGAGATTTCTGTGCATTAATTTTGTATCCTGCTACTTCACCAAATTCATTGATTAGCTCTAGTAGTTTTGTGGTAGCATCTTTAGGATTCTCTATGTATAGTGTCATGTCATCTGCAAACAGTGACAGCTTTACTTCTTCTTTTCTGATTTGGATTCCTTTTATTTCTTTTTCTTCTCTGACTGCTGTGACTAAAACTTCCAAAACTCTGTTGAATAATAGTGGTGAGAGTGGGCAACCTTGTCTTGTTCCTGATCTTATGGAAATGGTTTCAGTTTTTCACCATTGAGGACGATGTTGGCTGTGGGTTTTTCATATATGGCCTTTATTATGTTGAGGTAGGTTCCCTCTATGCCCACTTTCTGGAGAGTTTTTATCATAAATGGGTAATGAATTTTGTCAAAAGCTTTCTTTGCATCTATTGAGATGATCATATGGTTTTTCTTCTTCAATTTGTTAATGTGGTGTATCACGTTGATTGATTTGCGTATATTGAAGAATCCTTGCATTCCTGGGATAAACTCCACTTGATCATGGTGTATGATGCTTTTAATGTGCTGTTGGGTTCTGTTTGCCAGTATTTTATTGAGGATTTTTGCATCTATGTTCATCAGTGATATTGGCCTGTAGTTTTCTTTCTTTGTGACATCTTTGTCTGGTTTTGGTATCAGGGTGATGGTGGGCTCGTAGAATGAGTTCAGGAGTGTTCCTCCCTCTGCTATATTTAGGAAGAGTTTGAGAAGGATAGGGGTTAGCTCTTCTCTAAATATTTGATAGAATTCGCCTGTGAAGCCATCTGGCCCTGGGCTTTTGTTTGTTGGAAGATTTTTAATCACAGTTTCAATTTCAGTGCTTGTGATTGGTCTGTTCATATTTTCTATTTCTTCCTGGTTCAGTCTCAGAGGGTTGTGCATTTCTAAGAATTTGTCCATTTCTTCCAGGTTGTCCATTTTATTGGCACATAGTTGCTTGTAGTAATCTCTCATGATCCTTTGTATTTCTGCAGTGTCAGTTGTTACTTCTCCTTTTTCATTTCTAATTCTATTGATTTGAGTCCTCTCCCTTTTTTTCTTGATGAGTCTGACTAATGGTTTATCAATTTAGTTTATCTTCTCTAAGAACCAGCTTTTAGTTTTATTGATCTTTGCTGTAGTTTCCTTCATTTCTTTTTCATTTATTTCTGATCTGATTTTTATGATTTCTTTCCTTCTGCTAACTTTGGGGTTTTTTGTTCTTTTTTCTCTAATTGCTTTAGGTGTAAGGTTAGGTAGTTTATTTGAGATGTTTCTTGTTTCTTGAGGTAGGATTGTATTGCTATAAACTTCCCTCTTCGCACTGCTTTTGCTGCATCCCATACATTTTGGGTCGTCATGTTTTCATTGTGATTTTTTTCTAGGTATTTTTTGATTTCCTCTTTGATTTCTTCAGTGATCTCTTGGTTATTAAGTAGTGTATTTTTTAGCCTACATGTGTTTGTATTTTTTATACATTTTTCCTGTAATTGATATCTAGGAAATCAATTACGGGATTGTGGTCGGAGAAGATACTTGATACGATTTCAATTTTCTTAAATTTACCAAGGGTTGATTTGTGACCCAAGATATGATCTGTCCTGGAGAATGTTCCATGAGCACTTGAGAAGAAAGTGTATTTTGTTGTTTTTGGATGGAATGTCCTATAAATATCAATTAAGTCCATCTTGTTTAATGTATCATTTAAAACTTATGTTTCCTTATTTATTTTCATTTTGGATACTCTGTCCATTGGTGAAAGTGGGGTGTTAAAGTCCCCTACTATGATTGTGTTACTGTCAATTTCCCTTTTATGGCTGTTAGCATTTGCCTTATGTATTGAGGTGCTCCTGTGTTGGGTGCATAAATATTTACAATTGTTATATCTTCTACTTGGATTGATCCCTTGATCATTATGTAGTGTCCTTCTTTGTCTCTTGTAATAGTCTTTATTTTAAAGTCTATTTTGTCTGATACGAGAATTGATACTCCAGCTTTCTTTTGATTTCCATTTGCATGGAATATCTTTTTCCATCCCCTCCCTTTCAGTCTGTATGTGTCCCTAGGTCTGAAATGGGTCTCTTGTAGACAGCATATATATGGGTCTTGTTTTTGTATCCATTCAGCCAGTCTATGTCTTTTGGTTGGAGCATTTAGTCCGTTTAGATTTAAGGTAATTATTGATATATATGTCCTTATTACCATTTTCTTAATTATTTTGGGTTTGTTATTATAGGTCTTTTCCTTTTCTTGTGTTTCTTGCCTAGAGAAGTTCCTTTAGCATTTGTTGTAAAGCTGGTTTGGTGGTGCTGAATTTTCTTAGCTTTTGCTTGTCTGTAAAGGTTTTAATTTCTCCATCAAATCTGAATGAGATCCTTGCTGGGTAGAGTAATCTTGGTTGCAGGTTTTTCTCCTCCATCACTTTAAATATGTCCTGCGAGTCCCTTCTGGCTTGCAGAGTTTCTGCTGAAAGATCAGCTGTTAACCTTATGGGGTTTCCCTTGTATGTTATTTGTTGTTTTTCCCTTGCTGCTTTTAATATTTTTTGTTTATATTTAAGTTTTGATAGTTTGATTAATATGTGTTTTGGCATGTTTCTCCTTGGATTTATCCTGTATGGGACTCTCTGTGCTTCCTGGACTTGCTTAACTATTTCCTTTCTCATATTAGGGACGTTTTCAATTATAATCTCTTCAGATATTTTCTCTGTCCATTTCTTTTTCTCTTCTTCTTCTGGGACCCCTGTAATTCGAATATTGGTGTGTTTAATGTTGTCCCAGAGGTCTCTGTCCTCAATTCATTTCATTTTTTTCCTTTATTCTGCTCTGCAGTAGCTATTTCCACTAGATTATCTTCCAGGTCACTTATCTGTTCTTCTGCCTCAGTTATTCTGCTATTGATCCCATATAGAGAATTTTAAATTTCATTTTATTGAGTTGTTCATCACTGTTTGTTTGCTCTTTAGTTCTTCTACGTCCTTGTTAAACGTTTCTTGTATTTTCTCCATTCTGTTTCCAAGATTTTGGATCATCTTTATTATCGTTATTCTGAATTCTTTTTTAGGTAGACTGCCTACTTCCTCTTCATTTGTTAGGTGTGGTGTGTTTTTACCTTGCTCCTTCATCTGCTGTGTGTTTCTCTGTCTTCTCATTTTGCTTAACTTACTGTGTTTGGGGTTTCCTTTTTGCAGGCTGCAGTTTCATAATTCCCGTTTTTTTTAGTGTCTGCCCCCGGTGGCTAAGGTTGGTTTAGTGGGTTGTGTAGGCTTCCTGGTGGAGGGGACTAGTGCCTGTGTTCTGGTGGATGAGGCTGGATCTTGTCTTTCTGGTGGGCATTTCCATGTCTGGTGGTGTGTTTTTGGGTGTCTGTGGCCTTATTATGATTTCAGGCAGCCTCTCTGCTAATGGGTGGGGTTGTGTTCCTGTCTTGCTAGTTGTTTGAGACAGGGTGTCCAGCAGTGGAGCTTGTTGGTCGTTGAGTGGAGCTTGGTCTTGGCGTTGAGATGGAGATCTCTGGGAGATTTTCACCATTTGATAGTACGTGGAGCTGGGAAGTCTCTTGTGGACCAGTGTCCTGAAGGTGGCTCTCCCACCTCAGAGGCACAGCCCTGACACCTGGATGGAGTACCAAGAGCCTGTCATCCTCATGGCTCAGAATAAAAGGAAAAAAAAAAGGAAAGAAAGAAGATAAAATAAAGTTACTAAAATAAAAAATAAAAATTAATTATTAAAAAGAAAAATTTATAAAGTAATAAAAAAAAAAGAAGAGAGCAAGCAAACCAAAAACCAAATCCACCAATGATAACAAGCACTAAAAACTATACTAAAAAAAAGCAACAAAAAACTCCCCCCCAAAAAATGGGACAGACAGAGCCCTAGGACAAATGGTAAAAGCAAAGCTATACAGACAAAAGAAGCATACACATACACACTCACAAAGAAAGAAAAAGGGACAAAAATATTTATATCATTGCTCTCAAAGTCCACCTCCTCAATTTGGGATGATTCGTTGTCTATTCAGGTATTCCACAGATGCAGGTACATCAAGTTGATTGTGGAGATTTAATCCGCTGCTTCTGAGGCTTCTGGGAGATATTTCCCTTTCTATTCTTTGTTCGCACAGCCTGGGGTTCAGTTTTGGATTTGGCCCCGCCTCTGCATGTAGGTCACCTGAGGGCATCTGTTCTTTGCTCAGATAGGACTGGATTAAAGGAGCAGCTGATTCGGGGACTCTGGCTCACTCAGGCCGGGAGAAGGGAGGGGTACGGGGTTCAGGGCGAGCCTGCGGCGGCAGAGGCTGGCGTGATGTTGCACCAGTCTGAGGTGCACCATGCGTTCTCCCGGGGAAGTTGTCCCTGGATCACGGGACCCTGGCAGTGGCGGGATGCACAGGCTCCCAGTTGGGGGTGTGTGGATAGTGACCTGTGCTTGCACACAGTTTTCTTGGTGGCTGCAGCAGCAGCCTTAGTGTCTCATGCCCATCTCTGGGGTCAGCTCTGATAGCCGTGGCTTGCCCCCATCTCTGGAGCTCCTTTAAGCGGCGCTCTTAATCCCCTCTTCTTGCGCGCCAGAGAACAAAGAGGCAAGAAAAGTCTCTTGCCGCTTTGGTAGCTTCAGACTTTTTCCCGGACTCCCCCCTGGCTAGCTGTGGTGCACTAGCCCCCTTCAGGCTGTGTTCATGCAACCAACCAGGGTCCTCTCCCTGGGATCTGACCTCTGAAGCCCGAGCTCAGCTCCCAGCCCCTGCTCGCCCTGGCAGGGGAGCAGACAAGCCTGGCGGTCTGGTGAGTGCTGGTCGGCACCGATCCTCTGTGCGGGAATCTCTCCGCTTTGCCCTCTGCACCCCTCTTGCTGCGCTCTCCTCTCTGGCTCCGAAGCTTCCCTCCTCTGCCACCCGCAGTCTCTGCCCACGAAAGGGCTCCTAGTGTGTGAAAACCTTTTCTCCTCCACGGCTCCCTCCCGCTGGTGCAAGTCCTGTCCGTATTCTTTTGTCTCTGTTTTTTCTTTTGCCCTACCCAGGTATGTGGGGAGTTTCTTGCCCTTTGGGAGTTCTGAGATCTTCTGCCAACGTTCAGTAGGTGCACATGTAGATGAATTTCTGATCTGTTTGTGGGGAGGAAGGTGATCTCCACATCTTACTCTTCTGCCATCTTGAAGCTCCTCCTCTGTATGATCCTTGTAATGTGATGTTGGATTCTGTTTGCTAGTATTTTGATGATGATTTTTGCATCCATGTTCATCAGTGGTATTGGCCTGTAGTTTTCTTTCTTTGTGACATCTTTGTCTGGTTTTGGTATCAGGGTGATGGTGGCCTTGTAGAATGAGTTTGGTAGTGTTCCTCCCTCTGCTATATTTTGAACGAGCTTGAGGATAGGTGTTAACTCTTCTGTAAATGTTTGATAGAATTTGTCTGTGAAGCCATCTGGCCCTGGGCTTTTGTTTGTTGGAAGATTTTTAATCACAGTTTCAATTTCAGTGCTTGTGTTTGGTCTGTTCATATTTTCTGCTTCTTCCTGGTTCAGTCTCAGAAGGTTGTGCTGTTGTAAGAATTTGTTCATTTCTTCTAGGTTGTCCATTTTATTGGCATATAGTTGCTTGTAGTAATCTCTCATGATCCTTTGTATTTCTGCAGTGTCAGTTGTTACTTCTCCTTTTTCATTTCTAATTCTGTTGATTTGAGTCCTCTCCCTTTTTTTCTTGATGAGTTGCTAATGGTTTATCAATTTTGTTTATCTTCTCAAAGAACCAGATTTAAGTTTTATTGATCTTTACTCTTGTTTTCTTCATTTCTTTTTCATTTATTTCTGATCTGATCTTTGTGATTTCTTTCCTTCTGTTAACTTTAGGGATTTTTTGTTCTTCTTTCTCTAATTGCTTTAGGTGTAGAGTTAGGTTGTTTATTTGAGATGTTTCTTGTTTCTTGAGGTAGGATTGTATTGCTATAAACTTCCCTCTTAGCACTGCTTTTGCTGCATCCCATAGGTTTTGGGTCATCGTATTTTCATTGTGATTTGTTTCTAGGTATTCTTTTATTTCCTCTTTGATTTCTTCAGTGATCTCTTGCTTATTTAGTAGTGTATTGTTTAGCCTCCATGTATTTGTATTTTTTACAGATTTTTTCCTGTAATTGATATCTAGTCTCATAGCATTGTGGTCGGAAAAGATACTTGATACAATTTCAATTTTCTTAAATTTACCAAGGATTGATATGTGACCCAAGATATGATCTATCTTGGAGAATGTTCCATGAGTACTTGAGAAGAAAGTGTATTGTGTTGTTTTTGGATGGAATGTACTATAAATATAAATTAATTCCTTCTGGTCTGATGTGTCCTTTAAAGCTTGTGTTTCCTTATTTATTGTCATTTTGGATGATCTGTCCATTGGTGAAAGTGGGGTGTTAAAGTCCACTACCATGATTGTGTTACTGTCGATTTCCCCTTTTATGGCTGTATTTGCCTTATGTATTGAGGTGCTCCTATGTTAGGTGCATAAATATTTACATTTGTTATATCTTCTACTTGGATTGATCTTGATCATTATGTAGTGTCCTTCTTTGTCTCTTGTAATAGTCCTTATTTTAAAGTCTATTTTGTCTTATATGAGAATTGTACTCCAGCTTTCTTTTGATTTCCATTTGCATGCAATATCTTTTTCCATCCCCTCCCTTTCAGTCTGTATGTGTCCCTAGGTCTGAAGTGAATTGCTTGTAGACAGCATATATATGGGTCTTGTTTTTGTATCCATTCAGCAAGCCTGTGTCTTTTGGGTGGAGCATTTAACCCTTTTACATTTAAGGTAGTTATCGATATGTATGTTCCTATTACTATTTTCTTAATTGATTTAGGTTTGTTTTTGTACGTCTTTTCCTTCTGTTGTTTTTCCTGTTTAGAGAAGTTCCTTTAACATTTGTTGTAAAGCTGGTTTGGTGGTGCTAGATTCTCTTAACTTTTGCTTGTCTGTAATGGTTTTAATTTCTCCGTCAAATCTGAATGAGATCCTTGCTGGGTAGAGTAATCTTGGTTGTAGGTTTTTCCCTTTCATCATTTTAAATTTGTCCTGCCACTGTCTTCTGGCTTGCAGAGTTTCTGCTGAAAGATTAGCTGTTATCCTTATCGGTATGTTATTTGCTGCTTTTCCATTGCTGCTTTTAATATTTTTTGATTGTATTTAAATTTTGATAGTTTGATTAATATGTGTCTTGGTGTGTTTCTCCTTGGATTTATCCTGTATGGGATTCTCTGCACTTCCTTGATTTGATTGACTATTTCCTTTCCCATGTTAGGGAAGTTTTCAACTATAATCCCTTCAAATATTTTTCAGACCCTTTCTTTCACTCTTCTTCTTCTGAAACCCCTGTAATTTGAATGTTGGTGCATTCAATGTTGTCCCAGAGGTCTCTGACACTGTCCTCAATTCTTTTCATTCTTTTTTTTCTTCATTCTACTCTTAGACAGTTATTTCCATTATTTTATCTTCCAGGTGACTTGTCTGTTCTTCTGCCTCAGTTATTCTGCTATTGATTCCTTCTAGAGAATTTTTAATTTCATTTATTGTGTTGATCATCATTGTTTGCTCTTTAGTTCTTCTAAGTCCTTGTTAAACGTTTCTTGTATTTTCTCCATTCTATTTCCAAGATTTTGGATCATCTTTACTATTGTTACTCTGAATTCTTTTTCAGGTAGACTGCCTATTTCCTTTTCATTTGTTTGGACTGGTGGGTTTTTACCTTGCTCCTTCAACTGCTGCGTATTTCTCTGTCTTCTCATTTTGTTTAACTTAGTGTTTGGGGTCTCCTTTTCGTAGGCTGCAGGTTCATAGTTCCCATTGTTTTTTGTGTCTGCCCCCAGTGGATTAGGTTGGTTCAGTGGCTTATGTAGCCTTCCTGGTGCAGGGGCCTGGTGCCTGTTTCTGCTGTGTGGGATCTTGTCTTTCTGCTGGGGAGGACCATGTTCAGTGGTGTGTTTGGGGTGTCTGCAAACTTAGTATGATTTTAGGGAGACTGTCTGCTAATAGGTGGGGTTGTGTTCCTGTCTTGCTAGTTGTTTGGCCTGGGGCATTCAGCATGGGAGCTTGCTGGCTGTTGGGTGGAGCTGCATCTTAGTGTTCAGACGGAGATCTCTGGGAGAGCTCTCGCCGATTGATATTACATGTGGCCAGGAGGTCTCTGGTCATCCAATGTCCTGGACTCGGCTCTCCCACCTCGGAGGTTCAGGCCTGACACTTGGCCAGAGCACCAAGACACTGTCAAGCCACACAGCTCAGAAAAAAAGGAAGAAAAAAAAAGAAGAGTAAAATAAAATAAGAAATACAATAATAAAATAAAAAAATAATAAAAATTTTAAAAAGAGAACAACCAAACCATTAAACAATCCACCAATGATAACAAGTGCTAAAAACTATACTAAGATAAACATAAAAGTCAGAAACAAATCAGTTACAGACAGCAAACCACAAGTCTACAGTTGCTCCCAAAGTCCACTGCCTCATTGTTTTTTTTTTACATCTTTATTGGAGTATAATTGCTTTACACAGTGCCTCACTTTTGCAAACATTCATTGTCTATTCAGGTATTCCACAGATGTAGGGTTCATCAAGTTGGCTGTTGGGATTTAATCTGCTGCTCCTGAGGCTGCTGGGAGAGATTTCCCTTTCTCTTCCTTGTTTGCACAGCTCCTGGGGTTCAGCTTTGGATTTGGACCCGCCTCTGCGTGTAGGTCACCCTCAGGCATCTGTTCCCCACCCAGAGAGGATGGGGTTAAAGCAGTGACTGATTAGGGCTCTCTTGCTTTCTCAGGCTGGGGAGAGGGAGGGGTACAGTAGTCATAATTGGAATGCGGGGCGAGCCTGCAGCGGCAGAGGCCAGCATCAGCCTGAGGTGCGCTGTGTGTTCTCCTAGGGATGTTGTGCCCACGTCTCGGGACCCTGGCAGTAGCGGGCTGCAGGCTGTGGGTCGTAACCTGTGCTTGCACACAGGATTCTTTGTGGCAGCAGCAGCAGCCTTAGCGTCTCATGCCCATCTCTGGAGCTCCCTTAGGTGGTGCCCTGCCTTGTGTGGGCAGACGGGGAAGGAAACCTGTCTCCTCGTGCACCCTGAAACAATGGTCTCTTGCCTCTTCGGCAGCTCCATACTTTTTCCCAGACTCCCTCCCAGCTAGCTGTGGTGCACTAGCCCCCTTCAGGCTGTGTTCACGCCACCAACCCCAGTCCTCTCCCGGCGCTCCGACCGAAGCCCGAGCCTTAGCTCCCAGCTCTGCCCGCCCCGGCGGGTGAGCAGACAAGCCTCTCGGGCTGGTGAGTGCCGGTCGGCACCGATCCTCTGTGCAGGAATCTCTCTGCTTTGCCCTCTGCACCCCTGTTGCTGTGCTCTCCTCCGTGGCTCCGAAGCTTCCCCCCTCCGCCACCCACAGTCTCCGCCCGTGAGGGGGCTTCCTAGTGTGTGGAAACTTTTCCTCCTTCACACCTCCCTCCCCGATGTGCAGGTACCGTCCCTATCCTTTTGTCTCTGTTTATTCTTTTTTCTTTTGCCCTCTCCAGGTACGTGGGGAGTTTCTTGCCTTTTGGGAGGTCTGAGGTCTTCTGCCAGCGTTCAGGAGGTGTTCTGTAGGAGTTGTTCCACGTGTAGGTGTATTTCTGATGTATTTGTGGGGAGGAAGGTGATCTCCATGTCTTACTCCTCCCCCATCTTGAAGGTCCCCTCTCAGCCCAGCCATTTAAACGTTAGCATTATTGGAAGAAACATCCTCAGCAGCTGTCCTCACTTCTATCCCCCTCTTCATAACGGCTTTGCTCTCTGGCTCCATCCTCTCTGCTACACTGAATCTGGAGGAACTTAAGTGGCAGCTAAGATGATGCACTCAGCATTCTAGCTTTTTGGTTCCTTGACCTTGTCAATACCAGTGACCCTCACCTTCACTTCTCTGCAACCGTCCAACCTCCTGACTTCATCCTGGAGCTCGTCGCCACTTGGAGTGATGCCATGTCCGACATTTTTATTTCCATGGGCCTCCGTTTCCAGAAGCGGACCTTCAGAGTTCATGAAAATGGTCTTTACAGTCTCATCTTGAATTCTTCACTTCCTAGATATGCATCCTGACTGAGTCCAATCACACATTTGTACAACCAGGGCCCCCCCTTGTCTGTCATCCACCTCTTTTTTATTAAACCCACTGCATTTCCCCGTCTTAATTTCAGTTAATAGCTTGGCAGCATTTGCTGATTGTGACGATGACTGCCTTCTTTTTTTTTTGCGGTACGCGGGCCTCTCACTGCTGTGGCCTCTCCTGTTGCGGAGCACAGGCTCTGGACGTGCAGGCTCAGCGACCATGGCTCACGGGCCCAGCCGCTCCGCGGCATGTGGGATCTTCCCGGACCGGGGCACAAACCCGTGTTCCCTGCATCGGCAGGCGGACTCTCAACCACTGTGCCACCAGGGAAGCCTGCCTTCTTGAAATGTTTGTCCTTGGCTTCCTCATCCTCTCTTAGGTTCTTCCTGTCTCTTCTTAGCCATTCCTCTTTATGCTCCTCCATTGACGCCCATTTCTAAATTGTTGTTGTTCCTTAGTCTTTTTTCTTCTGCTCTTTTTCTCTTAACTCTGCTTTCTACCAGTGCTGTTTCTGCCACCCTTTGAATAATCATTTGCCTTAGAGATTCTTCCAACTTTAGACCCACCTCAAACCAGCCTTGAGGTTCAGGTAGGTACCTTACTGCTGTGCACTGATTAATTGTACACGAGGGATTAATATTGACCTCAAATCCAGCCTGTTATGAATGGAACATGCGGTATCCTAACCATCTCTCCAAATTTGCTTTGTCCCCTGTATTTCTTTTATTTTGTTTTGTACCCTTCCTCATGTATCTTGACTCTGTTTCATTCTCCCCACCTCCACTGCCACAGCCTTCTTCTGGCCATTGTCATTGATTGCCTGGGTTATTGCAGTCGTTCTTTCCAGCTATCCACTCCGAACTCCATCCAATTTCAGATCCAAACTGTCATCTTTCTAAAATAAAAATCTGCTCACGTCATTCTCCTGCTTAAAACCTTTCAATTTCTCTGCGTTGCCCTTAAGAAAAGTCTAAACTTTTTGGCATGGCATATGCAACCCTTCAGAAGCCTAAGCCACGCTGACCTCTTCTGCTTTGGTTCTTGCCGTTCCTCTCTCAACTCAGCCCTAACTTACAGCCCTGCTGAACGGTTAGCAGCCCTGAGGATGTGAGCATGGGCCGTTCTTTCATTCCCCTCTGTTTCAGTTGCCTGAAAGCAGCCTTCCTTTTGCCACTCTTCCAACCACCTCTTCTTGGTTCTGCTTACGCGCTCTCCCCCTCTTGGTGGCCCTGGTGCTTCTTCTGCTTTCACTGCATTGCGCCTGCGTGTCGTATTTGCCTGTTTACTTCTTTTGTTTCTGTCACTAGACAGAACGCTCCTTGACTGCAGGCACTCAAATCATGTTTACGGTTCACTTCCCCACAGCCCAGGACAGTGCTGGTCTCACAGTATACTTGCTGAGTTAATAAATGAATAATTTAAGAGCTTGAATGAGAGGCTGTTACTAAGGCTGGCATAAATGCAGGAGACTTCCAGTATCAGCATCTTGGCTGAATGAAGTTGTTGGTCCTGTCTTATGGTATCATTGATGTATTCAAGTCCTTTCTTTCTTTTTTCTTGTTTTTTGGCCACACTGCGTGGCACGTGGAACCTCCCTGACCAGGGATTGAACCTGCACCCCCTGCAGTGGAAGCATGGAGTCTTAACCACTGGACCACCAGGGAAGCCCCAAGTCTTTTCTTAACTTAGAGGTGAAGTTTCATAGTCCATCAGCAAGTATGCATCTTGTCATTCCTACTCATAATAGGCTGAACTCTCTCTCCAGTAATGTGTGAGGCATCCTGTGCACAGGAATGGATGCGTTTGGGGGGCTTATTCATTCGCCGATTTTAATAATCGAAACCAATGAGAGTTACGTGTGCTGAAGCATTTTGAGATATATGCTGAACATGGGTCTCCTACTTTTCACTTCCCCGCATTATGAGTCACGATGTCCTTAGAGGAGCTAAGATGTCCTTTGGATGTTAGGATCTCATTTCTCCATCTCTTCCCTGGTGGCCTGGAATTTACTTTCAGTATGAAAAAATATTCAATTTCACCCCATTTTACCATGATGGATGAAATCAGTTTGTTTGTGTGGCTAATGGTCTCGCAAATGAAAATAGTTCCCTTTCATAGCCGACCTGATGGAAGAAAAGTGTGAAGAGAAAGTTTTAACCTCCTGGCTTCCTTTTCTATATTCTGAGACATCTCCAGGGGCTCCTTGTTAGATTGTGTGTCTTGAAAATATTTGTGACTAATTATGGGCAATTGAACCTGGAAGAGAGACAGTTCAGGTACAGGTTTTGAAAAATGTTGGGGTGAGGGCATATCAGCCAGCATCTTTCATGATGTCTACTTTTAAAATAAATTTTCTGGAAAAATTGTTTTTAGAGGCGCAGAGTGGTCTGGTGTGTTATTATTTGTTTCGCTCCTGACAGCGGATTCCGTATCTCACATTTCTCGAAACCCACCCCCAGGTTAGAGGGAAGACTAGAGGCAGTTTGTGGGTGTTTGTGAGTCCATTGTAGAACCACTTGGACGCCAGTTTCTATACTTGTTCAATTATCCTGTGGTGCATGTGAAGCCCAAAATAGTTTTCATAAAGAAACAGATTGAATTGCACTGGGAACATTTTCATCAATTCCTAGAATCTCAGAATGTCGTTCATTAGCAGTTGGAATTGTTATGTGTCAGGAGTGATTTAATGAATTGAAATAGTATTAACTTTGTCTCCCCTTCTTTGGGTTCCTAAGACCTGCACATTTTATTTACTCTTTAGCTGTGGGCTTAAGCAAGCCTTTTATAGAGTGGAAGTCAGTGAACAAAATATTTGTTTGCTCCAAAGATAGGTTGATTTTATTGCTTTGAATTGCATGGGAAAAAATTGTACTTTGATGCAAATGTTAATTGAATGCAGAAGAAGTGTTTCTGAAAATTTGACTATTTTTATCCACTTTGATGTAGGCGCCCATTAAAATAACCACATGTGACATTCACTTTTATTTTCATTAACTCAGAATTAAGAAGTATGTTATAAATATAATTTTCCACTATTCATGCAATCTTGCACTTTCTCTATTTCCCATAGGTATTTTATGTTTGATTACGTTTATTTTGAAATGTTTTTTCTCTTGTATCAAAAGCATTAGTTATGACTTGTCAGTAATGAATGTAAGCATAAAGGAAAGATATTTTTATTAACTCCTACCATTAGATTTTATTCCATGTCTTTAGATTGTTGGCTTAAAAAATTTCTATCATGAGCCAAAGTAAATAGGCATTTACTGGGTGCCTTCTCTGGGTCAGGTCTGCACTAAGCTATGTGTTATTGAATTAAGCTATACAAGAGCCCTGCAAAGTATTAGTATTTACAGTTTCACATAGAAGGAAGCTGAGGCACAAGGTTAAGTACCTAACCCTGGTCCTCATAAATAGTAATTGGTGGATTTGGGATTGTAGATCTTTGAAATTAGATAGATGCTCTGCACGTCGATTGTCCAATCTAATGCCTCTTGTTTTTTTTTATGAGTTTCAGTCTTTACATAGAAAGTATTTTGTGCTTAGTTGAAAAAGATTCTAGATTTCATAGACAGTGGAGCCAGTGAAGTAGATATCAAACAATAATAGAGGAAAAACTGGCTAACACCAGTGGCTCTGGTTAGAGTTGGAATTTCCATGAGGACACCCTGGAAGCCTTATAGAATGGAAAGATAGCATCCTCAATACCAGAGTTAGGAGACCATTTGTACCCCAAGAAGCATGACCACTAAGCTCACAATTGTTAATAGAAATAATTTGAGAGCTCTGTACTGTAAGATGCTGTTTCTGTTATGCCTGCTTCATCTGTACATTTTGCTTGTGAATATAATCAAAGGTCAAATAGCCACCCACTTCTTGATTGAAGTAACCATGATAATTTTAAAAATTTAGGATGCAAGCTAGGAATTGGACTCGGAGCTTGACAGCTTGCATGTGGCTCAGTTGACCCAGCTCTCTGTAATGTATTCTGAAAACATGTGGAAACAGGAATCTTCTGATTGAAGCAAGCATTATCTAGACTTCCAGTTTCTGGAAGAATGTTGGAGAACAGAACAGAATGGGAGTCTATTCCATAATAAGCCAATTAATCTTTTTTAATGATTGAAAATACTATTTGTCGCAGATCCACACTAATCTCAATGGGCTTCTCATTGCAGTGGCCTCTCTTGTTGTGGAGCACGGGTTCTAGGTGCACGGGCTTCAGTAGTTGTGGCACACGGGCTCAGTAGTTGTGGCTCGCGGGCTCTAGAGTGCAGGCTCAGTAGTTGTGGTGCACAGGCTTAGTTGCTCCGTGGCATGTGGGATCTTCCCGGACCAGGGCTCGAAACCGTGTACCTGCATTGGCAGGCAGGTTCTTAACCTCTACGCCACCAGGGAAGCCCCCATCTGAGTTTTAAAACATCTATTTTTTAGAACAGGAGGGAAATCATAGATCTTAAAACTTTCAGACTTTCCCTTTCAACTCCGCCTTTGCTGCTTAATTAATCTAACCCCTCCTTGTCTCCCTGAGAAACTTTTTTACCTGCAAGACCCAGCTCAAAATGCCCTCATCTATAAATTCTCTACTATAAATTCTCAATTAATTATGTCCATTGCTCACTGTTCCTTCTTCCCTGCCACATTCAGAGTTAAACCCTCCCCTGTGTCTCCTGTACATCATTTAATGCCTGGCCTTACTGGCTGTCCTCTCTGCTGAGCTGTGAGGGCCTAGGGAGGAGTGGACGGATCATTCATCTTCACTCCACAGGGGATGGTACAGTGCCTGGTACATACGAGGCACTCAGTGTTTACTAAAAAAAAATGAATGAATAACACAGGGTAGGCAAAATGTGTGTACTGTGGACACTCTTGTCAAAAAGAAGCAGAAATGGAAGAGGAAGTTGCCCAGAAGAACTCCAAAGAAGGAAGGATCCCATCCTTGACTAATCTCTGTTCTGCAAGGAAACATGATGACCGTTCACAGCAGCCTTCCTGGCCCTGCATGACCTGCGTAAGGAGTCTCTTTAGACTGAAAATCTACTAGAACTCGAAGTTTCACCTGTTCTGGAAGGAACCTTCCCAACATTTTCCCAGATAGTCTAATGGCCAGACCCTCCTTCAATCTTTGTTATGAACTTTGATGGATCTTGTTGGATCCTGTGATCCTGACAGCATTTACTGGGGCATGATGGAGGCCCGGGGGGGCAGCTGTCAAGACTGCTGCCTCCATATCATCCCCCGCTGCTCTCTACCCGCTTCATCCTTAATGTCCCCGGGTCTCAAGCATAAAGCGTCCCTCCCCTTCTGGTTCTACCCTCCAGCTTCTCTTTGGGGCCCTTGCATCCTGACGTTCAGCTTGTGAAATTCCTAAATGCTCCTCTTTTTTTGCTTTCTCAAGTTTCCTTCATCGCTGGGCATCTTCCGAGAGAAGGAGCTGTTACGTCCATTGTACCATTTCCTACAATTTTTTTTTTTTATGAGCATTGCTAATTTTTTCCATTTGTGAGCCTTAATCAGTGGTATTTAATAGCCACATTAAGAGGAAAGATAAAATCAAAGGAAAAGGAATTTTAAAATACCATTGGCAAATGATTTAAAACCACCAGATTATGAAAACAATAATTAAATACAAACTGAATTTCATCCTCATTATACAAATATGCAGGCAAATCACAGACTGTGTAGCCATCAGGGCTGGCACTCCTGATCCAGAGGTCTGCAGCTATACCACCCCCATGCAGATTCTTCTAGGCGCAGCTGCCTCCGGATGTGGCCCAGATTCTTTCCTGAGCCGTAGAGCAAATGGAGGAAAAAGTTTGGAAGAGAAGATAGCTTAGACCTTTGGAGCTAACTAGGAGAAGTTAAAATCTTGACGAAATCCTAGGAACCCAAAGGAAAAAAAATTGAAGTATATATGGCTGTTCCTAACCACGGACCTTTTGCCATGATCCAGGGAATTAAGACTCCTGGTTTAGTCTCAATTCAGTTTCCAACTGTCTATATCATCTTGGCCAAGTCTCTTAATCTCTACCACCTTCAGCGATCATAAAAGTCCCTAATAGCACTAAAATTCAGTATATTATGATCCTATTGGTAAGAGTGTACAGAATGTGCAATGTAGAGATGAATGTAGATCATCTTTCCTCCCAAGCGGCCTCGAGTGAGGAGTGAAATACTTGTAACTACATGAATGCAAAGCAACAACAAATGAGGAATGAAAAGAGAGGAGAAACAGAAAATAATAAGCCTAGAGGGAGAAGATTTAATAGGTTATGGTGGGAATAGCAATACCAGCAGGAGAAAATAGAAAAGTCAATAGTCAAAACAAGATGCTTGGCCATGCTGTGTATCGCTGAGAGCCTAATGGGCTGATTGCGAGCTAATGATTACAAGAATGACTCCAGTTCGCAGCCAGTAACGGTCTGTGCTTCATGTCGGTCACAGTTATGAACCAGTACATGATTGCACTGATATTTCATTTTACTTTCTAATCATTCACACATATTTATATTCCTTTCGTCTATTATGTGATTCTCAGGCCTGCCTTAAGGTATAAGGTTAAAAAAAATAGAAACCTATAGATAAAGAGGAATTGATGTGGGTTAATATTTTGAAGAATAATATTGGGAATGCTAAAGATGAGTTTGATGGATAACTATACGGTTCTTTTAGTGTTTCTTTTTGAAAGGACTGGTATCAATTTTTGGAGTATCAGTATTTCATTTCTTTTGGACGTGTTTTTCTAATTCATTTTTTATTGCGGTAAAATACACGTAACATAAAATTTAGTATCTTCACCATTTTTAAATGTACAGTTCAGTGGCATTAAGCACATTTATATTGTTGTGCAATCATCACCACCATCCATCTCCAGAACACTTTTCATCTTGTGAAACTGAAACTCTGTACCCATTAAACAGTAACTCCCCATGACCTTCTCCCCCTATTGCCTAGCAACCACCTTTCTACTTCCTGTCTCTGTCATTTTGACTGCTCCAAGCACCTCATATAAGTGGAATCATATACAGTACTTGTCTCTTTTTTTAAAAAAACCCTGCTTATTTCACTAAGCATAATTTCCTAAAGCTTCATCCATGTTGTATCATTTGGCAGGATTTCCTTCTTTTTTAAGGCTGAATAGAATTTCTTTGCATGTATGTACACATTTTGTTTAACCATTCATCCATCAATGGACACTTGAGTTGATTTCACATTTTAGCTATTTTGAAGAATGCAGCTATGAACATGGGTGTACAAATATCTCTTCAAGACCCTGCTTTCAATTCTTTGGTATATATCCAGAAGTGGAATTGCTGGATCACATGGTAATTCAATTTTAAATAGAATTATTTAATAATGCACAAGGATTCCAATTTCTCCACATCCTTGCCAAAACTTGTTTTCTGTTTTATGGGGTTTTTGTTTGTAATAGCCATCCTAATGGGTGTGAGGTGGTTTTAATTTGCATTTCCCTAGTGATTAGTAATGTTGAGCATCTTTTTATGTGTTTCTTGCCTACTTGTATATTTTCTTTGGAGAAATGTCTTTTCAAATTCTGTAGCCATTTTTGAATTAGTTTGTTTTTTGTTGTTGAATTTTAGGAGTTCTCTATATATTCTGGATATTAATTTCTTATTAGATATATGATTTGAAAATACTTTGTCAAATTCTGTGGGTTGCCTTTTTACTCTGTTGATAGTGTCTTTTGGTGCACAAAAATTTTCAGTTTTCATGAAGTCCAATTTGTTTATTTTTTCCTTTTGTTGCCTGTGCCTTTGGTATTATATTTTTAAAAAATCCAGTGTTGTAAAGGTTTTGCCCTATGTTTTTTCTAAGAGTTTTTAAAAACAGTTTTGGGTCTTACATTTAGGTAATGGATCCATTTAAAGTTGAGTTTTGTATATGGTGTTACATAAGGATCCAACTTCATTATTTTGTCTGTGGATATCCAGTTTTCCCAGCACCATTTTTGGAAAGACTGTTCTTTCCCTATTGAATAGTCTTGGCACCTTTGTCAAAAATCATTTGACTGTATATGTGAGGGTTTATTTCTGGGCTCTCTAGTCTATTCTGTTGGCGTATATGACTGTCTTTATACCAATACCACACTGTTTTGATTACTGTAGTTTTGTAGTAAATTTTAAAATCAGGAAATGTTTGAACTCTGGTTTTGTTCTTCTTTCAGAATTGTTTTGACTTTTCAAGGTCCCTCAAGATTCCATATAATGTTTAGAATGGGGTCTCCCATTTCTGTAAAAAATGTCATTGAGATTTTGATAAGGATTAAGCTGAATGTATAGATTGCTTTGGGTAGTATCGACATCTTAACAGTATTAAGTCTTCCAATCCATGATCATGGGATGTTTTTCCCTTTATTTATGTTTTCATTACTTTCTTTAAGAAATGTTTTGTAATTTTCATTGAACAAGTCTTTCACCTCCTTTGCTAAGTTAATTCCTAAGTATTTTATTCTTTTTGATGCTATTGTAAATGGAAATTGTTTTCTTAATTTTCCTTTTGGGTAGTTCATAGTAAATAGAAATTCAGTTGATTTTTTTGTGTTGACTTCGTATCCTGCTACTCTGCTGAATTTGTTTATAAGTTCTAACAGATTTTTGTGTGGAATCTTTAGAGTTTTCTACATAGAAAATCATATTACCTGTGAACAGAGGTATTTTTACTTCTTCCTTTCTAATTTGGATGCCTTTTATTTCTTTTTCTTGCCTCATTTGTCTGGCTAGGACTTCCAGTACTATTTTTTAATTCCTTTTCCTCCCAGTTTTGCTGAGAAATAATTGACATATGCCACTGTATGTTTAAGGTGTAAAGCATGATGGTTTGATTTACATACATTTTGAAATGATGACCACAATAGGTTTAGTTAACATCCATCATCTCATACAGATACAATAAAAGGAAAAGAAAAAAATTTCTCCCTGTGATGAGAATTCTTAGGCTTTCTTCTCTTAACAACTTTACTATATATCATACAGCTATGTTAATTATAGTCATCATATTATACATTACATCCCTTGTAGTTTTTTATAACTGGAGTTTTTTACCTTTTCCATTCACATAAATTAACCCAAAAAGAATTAAAGAGTTAAATTTAAGACCTGAAACTAGGAAACTCCTAGAAGAATATTAGGAAAGAAGCTCCTTGATGTGGGTCTTGGCAATGATTTTTTGGAACTGACACCTAAAGCACAAGCAACAAAGTCAAAAATAAGCAAGTGGGACTACAGCAAACAAAAAAAGCTCTGCACAGCAAAAGAAACCATCAGCAGAGTGAAAAGACAACCTATGGAATGGGAAAAATATTGGCAAACCATATACCTGATAAGGCATTAATATGCAAAATAAAGAACTCATACAATTCAATAACAAAAACCTCAGTACTGTGCTGAATGTAAGTGGCAACAGTGGGCACCCTTGCCTTGTTCTTGATCTTACAGAAGAGCTTCCTGTCTGTCGCCATTAGTTTGATGCATGCTGTGGGTTTTTCATATATGGCTTTTATTTTGTTGAGATATATCAGTGTTTAACTTTGAATGTTACAGTTTCTCTGAAGGCCTGGTTTCAGGATAGATAGTTTTATTGTGTAAAAGACAATAACAGGAACAACAGCAGCTCTCGTAATGATTAGGTGATGGTGTAGAGAGAAGATAATTATGTCTGACAGACCTTAGGCTGATTCAAAACTCTTCACTTTTATGGTTATTGGATTTGAACAAGGTGCTTCACTTCTATGAGCCTCCAGTTCCCTGTCTGTGGAATTGCCCTCAAAAAGTTGTACGCATGCTATAAAAGCTTCAGGTGCTTCTATATCCACACCTGCATTTGTGTATGAAGAGTATACTACTTTTTTGTGTTCCTTGCAGGAGAAGGAGGGAGAGATTGTTTCCTTGATACTGTATCCCCATTTAGCTCACTCCATTTGCCTCATACTGTACATACATGTAGGCAACTAGCCAGTTTTATTTTATTCTGAGACTTTTCTTTCTCCTTAGGTTTAGGGAAGTTTTAACTCTCTGCTGAGGCCCTCACATAGGTTTGCAGGAGTTGGCACGGACAGGTTGGTGGGCATGCATAGAATAATCAAGCAGTGAGGAGCTGAAGGTGCATCCCGTCACGTAGAGCTGCCTGTTCCTCCGTGGGTCAAGCTCCCTTTCACACCGGCATGAAGGCTGTGAGAACAAGAGCAGTGGCCGTGATGATGTACATGCTACAGTGCACGGCCAGGGCAGATGAAAGTAACTCTTTTCACCACCCTGCTGATTGGCTAGTCTCTGATGTTCCCACTTCAGCTGAATAGGACTGAAAGTGAAGTTAGTAAAGAATTTGCATTATAAGGTTGCATCAGTATGCAGTGAGATGGAAACATTTAGGAATGAGCAAAGCACAGGGGTCTGGAATGGACAGTGGGACAGTAGTTGAATTCTAGGAGTCAGAGTAGGGCGTCTCTATGAGCATCCTAAACTTTTTTTTTAATCTTTTCCTAATAACAAGAAGAAGAATAACAGTAAAGGCAAAAAGAGGTAGCAACATGAGAGGATGAAAAAAAAGTCAAAAGTTTACTAAGACCAAGGCTCTACAAATACTTATGTTGAGATAGTTTACCAGCTGGTAAAGAAAGAAAAGTTCAGAGAGTTGAACAAGTATCCACTTCAAGGCTGATCTAGTCCCACATTTCAGTCACTCAATCTTAAATATTGATTTAAAAAATATAATTGGGCATTTAGGTTGAACTTTCTTGTTAATTGCAATGTTAGTTTTGATAAACACTGTAGGACAGTTGGACAGACAACTCTTTCCTATGTTTTCCCTTCTCCTTCTCTGTCACCCTTTTCCTACCCAAGCAACATGTATTAAACTTCAGAAAAAAAGCATTCATTTGCTATCCTACCTAATACTTGCTACTTTCAAATTTCCAACTCTTATCAGTGTTACTCAGTAATTTTAATATTTTTGAATTATCGCAGTAAGGAGTAATTTGAAGGTGACTTGCAGAGGAAAATGTGGCTAATGAGAAGGTAGACAGTAGTTAGATTTCTATAATTAGCAATGATTTCAGTAATCTTCTACTCTGTAGGAGATTTGAGTCAGATGATAAGTTGAAAATCACGTATTCTAAAAGAAAACTGGGTCCTTCCTTAAGAGATTTTTCTATCTTCTAAATCAAGTGTGGTTTCATGCCTTGGGATTTCCCTGGTGGTGCAGTGGTTAAAAATCCACCTGTCAAGGCAGGGGACATGGGTTCGATCCCCGGTCCGGGAAGATCCCACATGAAGTGGAGCAACTAAGCCCGTGCACCACAACTATTGAGCCTGCGCTCTAGAGCCCACGAGCCACAACTACTGAGCCTGTGTGCCGCAACTACTGAAGCCCGCGCACCTAGAGCCCATGCTCTGCAACAAGAGAAGCCACCGCAATGAGGACCCTGTGCACCATAACGAAGAGTAGACCCCACTCGCCGCAACTAGAGAAAGCCCATGCGCAGCAACAAAGACCCAACGCAGACAAAAAAAAAAAAAGGTCCCAAGTTGTCAGTTGTCAGTAGGGGGGTGGTAGAGTGAATGTAGCAAATACTGATTTTTGCTTTTGTGATATTTAAATGGTAGCTTTTATTCATGGGAATGATCTTGACGTATAAGTAAACAGGTAATAGTTTGATCAAGTTTATCACCATGTAGTTTCCTCTAGGCACCGCTTAACAGCAAAGAACAGTCATTTATTTTTCAATCCCAATGTTGACTGTAAGTTCATTCAACCAACATTTAGGTTCACAGAAGCCATTTGTCTCCAGAGCCGTGGTTATCACTATGTGCTTAAGTTGCCTCTTCGGGAACATGTCATTCTTACTCTGGCCTCTGTTCAGTTATTCATTCAGCAAATACTCATCTCTTGTGCTAAGCCCAAGAGAAGCAGAGATAGGAATACAGAGTCCTATCTCCTGTGGGCCTCATGGATTAGCTGGGAGACACAGGAGCATTCAGGGTGCTATGGAAACACAGGGAAGCAGTGAGTGAATAATTAGGTAAGTGGTGGGAGAGGGTGGTCAGAAATGGTTTCCAAAAAAGATGGACAAAAAAGGCAATGAGTGTGATGGTGGAGAGAGATGAACATGTGTGTAGTCTACCCTGAAAATTACACCTGAGGGTGGGAGGAGGTGAGGATGCAGAGGTCTGTGTCATGGAAGAGCTGGCCTTTGCCCTCGAAACTTTGGGGAGACAGGATTTCAAGCAGGAGAGTAATATGATCGAGTTTTCATGTAGAGATCAGTTGGGACAGAGGATTGGAGGTGGGCTGGTCTGGAGGGAAGGCTGAGGCTGAGCCTTGCAATATTCCAGGTGTGAGGTGCTGGAGCCCCAGCTGAGGAAACAGAGATGAGAAGAAGGACAGTTCTACTCCTTGAATCTTTTTTTAGAGTTCAGAAGAGCCAGGAATGATGAGCAATAATCTGAACCTGGAGATCCTAGATTGGTCTGAACAAGCCCATGATGAATGTCTGATCTCATGCAGACTAAGATTCTAATGGGAGGGAAATAAACAAAAAAAATGCAAAAAAAAGAAAAAAAGAATTGGAAGGTCAAGGTAACTGACCTTGGAGAAGGAAGACGCTAGGACCACTCAGGTTAGGCAGTTACTATTGAGTTGGGGAGGTGCCATTCAAACTCTAACAAGACAAAAAGCACTGCTTTAGTAGTGATGAGGTAAGCATCCTGCACCCCAGAGCAAGCCCAGAGATGAGGCTTAAATCTGGGAATCCAAGCGGGGAAGCAGATGCCGGGTTCCCTAACTCAGGAGACCAGAAGGAGGAGGCTGGCTGGTTGCCCCGCAGGGCCAGGTCCTGCCCAGAAGTACTTTCCCTGAAAAAGCAAGACTTGGGAGAAAACTTACCTCTGAATTAGAAAATGGCAGCCGAGTGGGTGAAGCCCCATTCTGTCTCCAAAGAACGGTCACCTCATCCATCCTTAAAATGGGGCCCAATGAATGTTTCAAGAGCTGACCAATAAAATTTGTAGCTTTTCCTTTGGGGAAGAAACAGTGAGGGGGTGGAACAGTGGGGCAGGCTCATTGTCTCTTCCATGGTCAGAGGTGGAAGCATGGGGACAGTGACAGAGCATGTTCCTTTCACACAGCCATCTCCAACACTGGACACAGTGACTCTGGAGGCTTTGAAACAACCAAGAGGAAGCATGGCAAGGATTCTTGCTCTGGAGAGAAGTTGCAGACTGGGAATCCTGAGAATGTTGGTTGTAGTTAGACGTGTCGGAGTGGGGGAAATCTTCTGGGAAGAATGTTTCATGATGGGAAGGGAAGCGTATGGAGGATGGAATATGGGGTCTCACCGATATTTAAGTGACAGACCAAAGAAGTGGTATCTAGAGAGGTAAGTAAAACAGGAAAAAGCATTGTCATTGAACCCATGAGAGGAGTAGGTGCTAAAAAGCAGGGGACCGTGGATAGGGTCAAGAGCTGCAGACATCAGGTCACATAGGTTTCAAAAGTGCTCACTGAAGTTTTCGGGCTTCCCTGGTGGCGCAGTGGTTGAGAGTCCGCCTGCCAATGCAGGGGACACGGGTTCGTGCCCCGGTCCGGGAAGATCCCACATGCTGCGGAGCGGCTGGGCCCGTGAACCATGGCCGCTGAGCCTGCGTGTCCGGAGCCTGTGCTCCGCAATGGGAGAGGCCACAACAGTGAGAGGCCCGCATACTGCAAAAAAAAAAAAAAAAAGTGCTCACTGAAGTTTTCAAGTTGGGGCCACAGATAGCTGGTAGTGTCCATGGATAGTTGGCGGAAGAAGACAGTTCTATGCACACAAAAGGAAAGGAGAGAGGAAAAGGCTGAAAATGCAGGGCTCAGTGGGGATAAAAGGAGGAAAGTTTGGAGATGCTGGCAAAGGTGGGAGGGAGCCAGAGCTCCAGGTGAGCTGGAGCCTCAGGTGAGCAGCCCCTTTCCCACCTGACATCTGTGCTGCTCCGTACTTCCAACTCTTTACCGGCCAACTCCTGCTCATCTTATATGTCGCTTTCTCAAATAACATTCCCCAGAAGCCTCAATCTCAATTAAGTGCATCATTTTATTGTTTCATCACTTCCTAAATCTATTCTTGAATTTCAGAGCACTTGTCACCATTGGCAACTACATGTTTTTCTTCATGTTTATTTGTTTAATGCTTGTCTCTCCTCTTAGACTGAAAGCCACATGAGGGCAGGGATCCTGTCTGGTTTTCCTCATAATTGTGTTTTTAGCACTTAACCTGGTGTCTGTCATGCACATAGTAAACGTTCAGTAAATAATATTTGTCAAATCTGTTGGTGAAGTTTCTTGGACTATTCCTGTCTACTGAAAGATACTTAACCTTTCATTTTGTGGTTGAGGAACAAAGGTATATTTGTGAACTCTTTATGAGGATAGTATAAGCTACCATTTTTATTTATTTATTTATTTTTTATTTTTCGGTACGTGGGCCTCTCACCGCTGCGGCCTCTCCCGTTGCAGAGCACAGGCTCCGGACGTGCAGGCTCAGCGGCCATGGCTCACGGGCCCAGCCGCTCCGCGGCATGTGGGATCTTCCCGGACCGGGGCACGAACCCGTGTCCCCTGCATGGGCAGGCGGACTCCCAACCACTGCGCCACCAGGGAAGTCCGAAGCTACCAGTTTTAGGATGTAGGGGAAGTACTCCTTTTTAAAATTTTTTTTAAAACATCTTTATTGGGAGTATAATTGCTTTACAATGTTGTGTTAGTTTCTGCTGTATAACAAAGTGAATCAGCTATACGTATGCGTATATCCCCATATCCCCTCCCTCGTGCGTCTCCCTCCCACCCTCCCTATCCCACCCCTCTAGGTGGTCACAAAGCACCGAACTGATCTCCTTGTGCTATGTGGCTGCTTCCCACTAGCTATTTTACATCTGGTAGTGTATATACGTCAGCGCTACTCTCTCACTTCGTCCCAGCTTACGCTTCCTCCTCCCCGTGTCTTCAAGTCCATTCCCTACGTCTGCGTCTTTATTCCTGTCCTGCCCCTAGGTTCTTCATGACCTTTTTTTTTTTTTTTTAGATTCCGTATATATGTGTTAGCATACGGTATTTGTTTTTCTCTTTCTGACTTACTTCACTCCGTATGACAGACTCTAGGTCCATCCACCTCACTACAAATAACTCAATTTCATTTATTTTTATGGCGAGTAATATTCCATTGTATATATGTGCCACATCTTCTTTATCCATTCATCTGTCTGTGGACACTTAGGTTGCTTCCATGTCCTGGCTATTGTAAATAGTGCTGCAATGAACATTGTGGTACATGACTCTTTTTGAGTTATGGTTTTCTACCATATAGCCTGAGAAAACCGAAATTCAGAAGGAGACATATACCACAGTGTTCACTGCAGGGGAAGTAGTCTGGAGTTTTGAATGCAGCAATTGAGCTGCACTGTGATCTGTGTCCCGAGAGATGAGGAGCTGGGAAAATACCTAGACGTGGCTCTTGACCACTTAGTGCAGCCCAAGGCTGGCTTCATTCAAGGATCCCGGGCTGAACTTCCCGAGGTGCTTGGAGCTAAGGATGGTTCAGGTTTGCCTGGATCTTCTGGAGCCACAAGATCTCCAGCAAACCTTCCAGAACCATGCCAGATACGTGAGCATTGATGCCTGTGCTGTGCTATTCACGCTCCTGGGGGCCTGGGGGGTCCTCAACTAGATGATGCACAGCCCTCACTCCCACAGAATTTCAAGTCTAGTGAGGACTTAGTGTAATGGAGAAAGAGGTGAGAGAGCATTGATTGCTACTACATCATTCTTTCATACCAACTCTCATTGGCTTCGCTATAATGACCTTAGAGTCATTCTGAGCTCTATTCAAAACTCTAGAGCACATTTGGCTTCAACATATGCAATCAGTGCCTGCCATGGGAACTGGCTCCCTTTAAACTCAAAATTAATTATAGGCATTTCTATTTCCAATAACCAAAATGGGTAATCAGACCTGATTAACTGGTATTTAATCAATGCTTCTTTTTTTCCGCGATTCCTTCCCTATGTACAGTGGTAAGTAAGTGAAGATAATTTTGAATCTGAGAAGATTAGAAACCCTTGGGAGTCTGGTGAGAACCATTCTGACATCATGCCTGGGGATTTGATCTGTGGTTTCTACTGCTGGTAATGATGCATGGTGGATATGTACCCATCTCTCTCACTGTGCTCCAAACCCATTCGCGCTTGGCTTGCCAGAGGCTCTACTAAAATATGCCAGAGGCTGTACTAAAATATGCAAATCCTTTTTCTCAAGTGGTTACGCACGGGATGAGTCTTGATTCTTGCTGTCTGCCTTGTTTAGGCTTCAGTTGAGTTGCATTTAGTTTAGTTTACGCATTGTCTATGATTGGTTAAAAGATCCTTTCCATCTAAGCTGAATTTTCACCACTACTCTCTGGTAGGTAAAGTTTAGTTTGTTCAGTTGTGGTGATAGAAGGGGAAAAACAGGAGTTTATGCCATACCACCTCAAAAGCAATATCAAAATGTTGCTACATTGGCCCCCAGGGATGGAGATGATCCTGTGAAGAAGGTTATTATATTGTAGCTGCCATCTAAAACGTTAGTTACAGTTTTCTTTATGAGGAGTGATATTAGTTTTCCTCTTATCCACCCCTGAGTCAATCTGGGTCCTCTAGCGTCTTCATGGTGTACCAGGTCTTCCCAATGTCCCCAAAGTAAACAGGACATAGGAGTAGCGTCTGTGCACAGATAGACCACCCTGTATCTCCAGTGGCTCCCAAGAGCCCATCTTTTTTCGCAATATCATGGAACTCCATGGAGTAGGAAACCTGATGGGGTTAAGGAATATATTGGTTACAGAAAACAGGTCACCTTTTTATGACTGGTAATAGTAGTGCTGCACATTCAAGGTACTTCTGGTCAAGTTTGAGGCACTCCTCAATGTGACAACATAATGTAGCATATTTTTAATCTGGCACTCTTTCTGTGATCATCCTGTCCCTCCTTTCATCACCTTGATAGAAGTCTTCAAGTGCTCGGAAGTTCTAAAGAAGTGTCCTTTTTTTTTTTGATAACTTATTTATTTATTTTTGGCTGCGTTGGGTCTTCATTGCTGCACGTGGGCTTTCTCTAGTTGCGGCGAGCGGGCCCTACTCTTTGTTGCGTGGGCTTCTCATTGCGGTGGCTTCTCGTTGCAGAGCACGGGCTCTAGGCATGTGGGCTTCAGTAGTTGTGGCACGTGGGCTCAGTAGTTGTGGCTCATGGGCTCTAGAGTGCAGGCTCAGTAGTTGTGGCGCACGGGCTTAGTTGCTCCGCGGCATGTGGGCTCTTCCGGGACCAGGGCTTGAACCAATGTCCCCTGCATTGGCAGGCGGATTCTTAACCACTGCGCCACCAGGGAAGCCCTAAAGAAGTGTCCTTTGTAAGAGCAGAGCTATCACTGAAATGATGCCACCAGGTTTGGTTATGATATTTCCTTTTTTAAAAAAATTAATTAATTATTGAGGTATAGTTGGTTTATAATATATTAATTACAGGTGTACAACATAGTGATTCAAGACTTTTATAACTGGAATATACGCCATTTATAGTTATTATAAAATATTGGCTATGTTCCCTGTGCTGTACAATATATCCTTGTAGCTTGTTATTTTATACACAGTAAATTTGTACCTCTTAGTCCTCTACTCCTATCCTGCCCCTTCCCCCTTCTCTCTCCTCACTGGTAACCACTAGTTTGTTCTCTATATGTGTGACTCTGTTTCTTTATTGCTATTTTCACTAGTTTGTTTTTTGTTTTTGTTTTTTTTTTTGTGGTACGCGGGCCTCTCACTGTTGTGGCCTCTCCCGTTGCAGAGCACAGGCTCCGGACGTGCAGGCTCAGTGGCCGTGGCTCACGGGCCCAGCTGCTCCGTGGCATGTGGGATCTTCCCAGACTGGGGCACGAACCCATGTCCCCTGCATCAGCAGGCGGACTCTCAACCACTGCGCCACCAGGGAAGCCCTGTTTTGTTTTTTCAGATTCAACATGTGAGTGATAACATATAGTATTTGCCTTTCTCTGTCTGACTTATTTCAGTAAGTGTAATACCCTCCAAGTCCATCCATGTTACTGCAAAATTTCATTCTTTTTATGATATTTCTTATGCCATTGTTAGAGCCACTGCAGGTATGGTTTCTTATGTGGTTCAGGTTGAGTAAAGCTCTCCCCTAATATAAATTTCCCAATTTGTAGAGTTTCTGCAGTGAATATTAGAACCTAGTTTTTTCCTTCTCATACAGTATGCTTTTGAACCACTTTCTTGTACCATAGGTTTTGATTTAGAAAATGCAGGCAAAATTTTAATACTAGCACAAGTAAAATAGAAATGAAAAAGTGTATGTTTTTGCTACCAAATCCTCCAAAACATATTACTCCGATCCAAGCTTGTGAATCAAGGTACTGGTGCTTCTTGATGATATTTTATGGCATTTATATTGTATATGGTAACCCTGGCCACTGTACAACAGATGAAGTTGAAAATCTCAAGGGCTGAACACAACAGAAGTTTATTTCTTGGTCATATAATGTGTGTTTCTGATTAGTGGGTGGTACCCCTCCAGGCAATGATTTGGAAACTCAGCTTTCTTTCATCTTGTGGCTTTGCCATTTCTGATACAAGGCTTCCAAGTTACCATGAATGGAGAAGGGGCATGAAGGATTGATGATGTTTAAGGACCATGGCACACATCACTGACTCATATTTCCTTGGGCAGAATTCAGTCACATGTGAGAAAACTGAGACTGGGGTCCAACTGTGTGCCCAGATGAAAGGGGACACAGCTGTGGTCCATGGCTAGCTCATTTCTGTCACAATTGTTTCCTCTTCTCCTTTACAGCCTTTCCATTCCTTTGCAATTTGCCTTTTTCACTTCTGCAATGTGAAATTTTGCGGTATAGCCCACGTGTTGGAAATTTATGAAAGCAGCTAAAAATACACAACCCTGTCAAATTTTATGAATTTTAAACTATGTGAATTTTTAAAGTGTGACTTAGTAAATATTAGCAGAATCTCATTTAATGTGTAAAATTTGAAAAAAGAAAATATACCAAATTTTAAAATCATCTGAATTATGTAATTTCAAAGCTGGCTGGCCAAGCAAATTATAAAGTATTTATGCCCTTGACAGTTGGAGGTTCCACCTTACCTGATACCAGAAATACCCACCATCCCTAGTAGGTATAACGTGAATCATAAAATTCCTTCTGTGCGTTAGAATCTCTGATGATGGTTTTAATGACTGATGTGCTGGCCTTAAACTTGGGTTATAGGCTCCTTGTTCTGGCTCCTGCACCTTGGGGAGTGTCACTCTGGCAAGAGGTCCTTAGGGCCCAGGGTACCTGCCAATCTGGAGCCCATGCCCCCTGTGCTCCAGGTCCTGGTGACCTTGGCATGCCTGCTCAGATGACCCCCAAGTTCACTTCCAAGGTCTGTGCACACCTGCACTGGCAGTTCCCTTGAGGGTTGGGAAGCCTGGTGGATGTAGGCATCCCTAAACCTGAGGTTGGCCCAAGGGGTGGCTGTTTGCAGAGGAGTGTGGTTGAGCTCTGACATCAGCCAGGGCTGTCCACAGCCTGCCCACCATACTGTTCATGGCCGGAACCCAGGAATAGAAGAAAAGGGGAGTGGGGGTGCAGGCTGGGGGCCCGGAGTCTTCCTATGCTGCTGTTTCCCATGTGAGACTCTGAGTAGCCCAAGAATTTTAAATTCACCCCAAGCCTCCAAGTCTGTTACGCAGTTATGTTTGTTAAGATAGGAAGCTTGAGCATAGTTAACAGTTTATGAGCTTGATTTATTTATAAGTTTTTGTCTTCATGCATGTGGGCCTCCATTTCTATTCACGTCTGGGCCCCATAGGTGTGAAGGGTCGACGTCATGCAGCACATGGAGCTGATGAGATAGGTCACAGTCAAATGATGAAGATCTTGACACGTCATGCCAAGTAGCAACAGGGAGCTAACAGACATTTTCAAGAGGCACACGACGAGATGAGTTTTTATAAAAGACAACGCGGAGGGCAAGGTGAGGCATGAGCTGCGCCAGCCTTCAGGGTTAGGGTTAAGGACTGTTGCAGACAATTAGGTCACAGAACAAGGCAGTGAACGTACAGGTGGAATGATGAGGAGAATCTGGATTTTTATGAGGTGGAATCAGGGAGCTTTGCTGATTAATAGGCTAATGGGTAGAATGGCAGAACGGGAGATGGAGAGTTAGAAAAACTCAGAGGAGGAACTGAGAGAGACGTAACTCTGCTGTCTGGGAAACTGTAAGGATGGTGATGCCATTGATGGAGATTGGAAGGCAGAGAGCGTTTTGGGGGAGAGTCAAGTTCAGGTTCAGGTACCGTACGTTGCAGTGGTGGGTGTGCAGCAGGCAGTGGAGCCACACTGGGCAGAGAGGCCAGAGCTGCACCTAGACCTTTGTCCTTCACCCTCCAAGCCAGACATGTGTTATAGCGTGAGAGTTGATCAACATGTCATACAAAACGAATGACCATCGTGACGACCTAGAGGGGTGGGATAGGGAGGGTGGGAGGGAGACGCAAGTGGGGGGAGATATGGGGATGTATGTATATGTATGACTGATTCACTTTGTTATACGCAGAAGCTAACACACCATTGCAAAGCAATTATACTCCAATAAAGATATTAAAAAAAAAAGACCAACATTAATTCTCCCTTAAACGAAACAGACTAAATGTTCGACTTAAGAATTTAAACTTAGTTTATGATAGACTCAACATTTTAGGTCATTCTAGTACTTCATATCACATGGAACTTCAGGGTGATTAAATTACCTGTCTAGACATGTTGCATTAAAATGGGATAAATCTGCATTTTCTTCCTTTGATATGACTGATTTGTAGAGCAAGACCTTTTCATCACAGACTTTTCCCCAGTGGTCAGTGACTTCTCTCTGCATTTTATTTATTCTTAATTTAAACCATTTTGTGTTGTAACCCTGTGAACTTCTATAACTATAAACCGTAATTGTCCCTCAGACATAACAGATAATGTTATGAAAGTAACATTGAATCAAAATGACTTTCACTGAGTCAGGTAAAGAACTCTAATGATTTCTTTTAAAATTATAGGGCAGGTCATGTTCAGAAAAGAATCAAATATTAAGCAGAGGAATGACATTGGATCAGTGCCCAGATGCTTGAGAGACCATTGAAGCTGGTAACCTGGTTTCCCCTGAGCTTGAATAAACATCGTGTCTGCTTAATATAGCATCCCTCACAGTAAGCTTAGTTCTTCAGACGCCTCCCTAAAGGACATTGGCAACACTGTAGTTTATAACTTATTCTTTAGGGAATTTAGTCAGTGTTAACTATGTGAACCTTGGGGAACTATTGGGAAATATATATATATATATATATATATATATATTTAAATTTTTTCATCTAGAAAAATATAGATGATGATACTCTTGTGCCTAACTTATTATTGCTTTATTCACACATTTATTTCATGCATTTATTCATAGTATTCTTCTATGTAAACCTCTTCTCCCAGGTTACAGTTGTTTACACCATAAGGGGCATTTTTTGCTATAGGTATTATTACCTGAGGTTAGTATCTCAGTGAAATATTTATTAATACTAATTAAAAATCTAAAGACATTATTTTAAGACATATAGACAAAATTACTGGAAAAAATACATTGGAATTACTAGTATGTGTACTGAATGGTGTGAATATGGATACTTTTGCTTTCTTTACACATATCCTGTATTTTCCAAAATTTCTTCAATGAACACATAATTCTTATATTTGGAACCAGGAAATATGTCTTGTTTTTTTTAAGGAAAAAGATGCATGCGGGTCATATATGGCTGAGGAACAGAGTGATGAGGTCATAAGAGGTCATATGAAGGCTCACGTGTGTGCACACTCATACATTCAGTAAAAGGAAATAAGAAAGCCAAGAAAAAGGAAAAAAAGAGAGCAGCTGTCAATATCTTGCCATCCCTCTGAAATGGAAAGGAAGTTGGACTACGGAAAAATACTTGCTTTCTGTCTCTCTCTTTAAAATGTCACTGTCTAGCAGTCTTAACTAAGGATGTATTTGTGGCAGGTAGAGGCATCCATTGCTGCATAAGATACATCTTTTCTTTATAACTGGAAGAGTTACCATTACCACTTCTTTTTAGTATCATTAACGATTTAAGCATAGAGAAAAATGAAATGGCCATGAGCCTACAGTCCAGCTTTGTCAAAACCTGGCATTTTGCTCGATCGCTTCAGATATTGTGTTGGTCTTGTCAAGTAGAATATTTACATCTTTATTGTGGGAAACGAGGGAAGACTTCAGGTGTGCCCTGATTGGAGGCTGTTGGCATGGGGACATTGTGGGCAGGCTAACCGGAAGTAGGGCCTCCTCTGATTGGTTAGGAGTGCATATTCGGCTTTCTTTGATTGATCCTAAGTTGAAAACGGGACAAAAATTAGGGAAACTGTCAATTATTAATCAAGTCCTGGCCATTTAGGGCTGATTGTTACAGAAGTTGTTGTGTGGCCTCCTGGATTGTCACTAAAGAAAGCT
Organism: Delphinus delphis; assembly: GCF_949987515.2. NCBI lineage: Eukaryota > Metazoa > Chordata > Mammalia > Artiodactyla > Delphinidae > Delphinus > Delphinus delphis. The sequence continues at coordinate 166,425,353 of NC_082684.1, forward strand.
GTCCGGCTTCCTGCAAATCTGACTTAAAGCAGGCTGGCTTCCTGGGCTGTTTATTGGAGAGAAGGGGTTAGTTTCCTGGGCAGGTGGCTGTAGGTTGTGGGTAAGAGTTCTGTTTTTACATAAGGGCTGGCCATTGTCTGTTTGTATATTCAGTCTTTCATGATACTCGAACCTCAAATTTATTCATGTTTACCCGGTGAATGGTATTTCATTGTATAACTATGCAACAATTTACTTATCCATTCTTTGGCTGATAGACTTGGACCCAGCTTTTTACAACATCACGAACTGTGCTGCAATTAATATTCATGTCTGCTTGTAGAAGAAATACTTTAATTCAGTGCTTCATACCATGACTCTCCTGGTATTTATCTGCTTTCTGTTTGGGGGCCAGAAAGAAATGATGTTTTATAACTCGTGTCTTTCCCTTTGGTCAAATCTAATGTGCTGTATACTTTAAGAGCTGAATCAAGGATTGCTAGAATTAGTAAACTTTGTCCATGACTTCCAGGGCGTACAGAGGTAGGCCAGCAAATCACATTTGCCTGGTGTTTAAATGTTTATGATTGAAAAAAAAATCACTTTTGCTCCTCTTCTTCCTCTCTCTCTCTCCTCTTCATCTGGAATTAGTCAGTGGCAACTTCACCTCTTCACCAGGATGGGAACCTCTTGAAGCTAGCCATTATAAATAGCCTCCGGTGTTGCGTATTCGGGACATTATATCACATAAAGCTCACTCACTGGGAATGTTTACGGTCAAGGCCAGGTGACTAATAGATACTTAACTAGAAGTGAAATTAACCCCAAGTTCTAAGATGAGCCCCTGCTGTTGAGTACTTGTCAGCGTTGTTATTTTGTGTTTACCTTCTCCTTTAAAAGCTCTACTGTGTATTGAATATTAATAGGACCTTTTACATGTATATGTTTTGTAGGATTTTTATAGCTTTTCTATTCACTCCAGGTGATCACTTAGTGGGCACTCATGTGAATAGTATTTATTTTAAAGAAATTGTAAAAAAAATTTTTTAAACATACCTGATAGAAAAAATATGACGTTTGATCCTTCCTTTTGTGATCAAGTTTTAAAAAGCCAATCTCTTAATTCACAAGCCTGTTCCCTTTGGTATATCCCACTGCCTCCCTTATTTTTTGCCTGGATTTAAAAACAAAAAGACACTTTCTAACAAGTCTTGCTGTCTCTGGGCTTACCCCCTTCAGTTTATTTTTCCAACTGTGATCAGAGTGATCTTTCTAAAATGAAAATTTAATTACCCCCTGTGTAAAATCCATTAAGGCTTCTTATCATCTGTAGGATAAAGTAACACCTGCTTAGTCTGATATGAAAGGCACTGAATGCATCCTCTCTAAGCCCCACACTGGCACTTTGCAGCACAGCTACACACCAGGCAGCCCTATTCTTCACCTACACCCTGGGGTTCCCAGAGTTGCTGCAGGGTCCTAGACCCTTTGCCAGGAATAGCCCTCCTTCCCCTATTTATCTGACTAACTCACCCTTTAGGACTCAGAGTGCCTTGCTCTATGAAGCTGCTCCCTTGCCCACAGAATCAGGTCCCCTCCCCTCTCTTTTGTAATTAAGAACATGTTTGCCTCTCCCATTAGACTGTGTGCTCTTTGAGGGCAGGTACTGTTTTGCAATGCTAATCTCTTTCACTTTTTCAGTTGTGAATTAAGATTAAAAAAATGTGTACACATATATACGTGCGTACACACATATATATGCAGACATATACCTGACTCCTCTCTGCCACTTGCTTTCTGAACTTGGACATGTGACTGAACCTCAAGCCTTCAGGTTCCTCATGAGGAAGTTGAGCTTAGTTAGGTGTGGGGATTTTGGAAGAGTCATTAGAAATCTCAACCAAAGATTCACCAAGAAAAGACTATTTCTCTTAACTCCCTTTTCTATCATTAGCACACCCAAAATACCTAACTTGGTAACAGTTGAGTAACTGGAGGGAAGAAAGGAGTGAAAGAGGAAGAACAGTGGGCAGGGAGGGAGGAAGGAAGGAAAAAGGGTGAAGGGAGGCAGCATGTGATGATGTGAGATGTTTCTTGAGATCTGCATGGGCGAGGGGTTACCTAAACAATACGGAGTTCTATTGGAAAAGAGGGAAAAGGAGGAAACTCATACTGGGCAAGCAACTAATAGTATCCACACCAAAAATGTCTTGTGGGATACAAATGAATCCGATGTGCAACCTGCCTCCAAGGAGCTTTCTCTCTAGTAAGGGAAATTAAAACATGTGTCTACACAAAATCACAGAGCAAGGGGTGAGCATTGTCTGGGGCAGTGGGCCTTCGGTAAAAGTCCATTGAGTGAACACATAAATGAACAAATAGGTGTATGGATAAAGTTCTTAGGGAGGATGGGGAGAGGAACATTCTAGGTAGAGTGACGAGTGAAGAGGAATGCACGGAAGCTGAGATTAATCCAGTTTGGCCAAACAATTCAGTTTTGATGACTCACAGTGAGGATGGCTATGCCTCTATCGTTCCAAATTTTAACAAATTTAGGTACACATTATTTACTCATCTTGGCTTTTCTACTGTTAATGGTAGCCATCGAATACTATTGCTACCTCTCTAAAAGCTTAAAAATATATTCAGAGGTAGCCAAAAGAACATTAGTGACAGATAAGTATTATAACTCCAGTCTTGCTACATGCAATGTTGGGGGTAGGAGGAGAGCTCCCTAGTGTGGTGGTGGCAGAGTTGTCATAGCCTCGTTCCCTAATTAGGAGTGCAAGTTCCTCGACCAAAATAAACCAAAGGCTAAAGGAGGTGCTGAGATCAGCAGGCACAGCGAACCCTGAAACGTGACTGTGCCTGGCCCTGTGTGGAACTGCACCTTCTGCTTGTGCTGCTTAGAAGTCTAAATTCCTGTGGAGAAGGAACATTTTGCAGTCCTCAAACCCTAATGTTTAATGGTCACGACAGCTATCTTTGTGTGCTGCTCACAGGTCCTCGACAGAGGAGATAGAGTATGGCAGTGAGAAAGGGAAAAAATGTTTTCTGTTTTATAGACATTTCAAAAATGTTAAAGTGTAATAGCATCTTTTTCTTTCTAGTAACATTTTAAAATTTAAAGTAGATCCCTGAATCATTTTTTTGTGTGTATTATAAGCAATCATATAAAAGATAGTAAAAGGGGAAGTTCAATATATTTTTTAAATAGTATGAAAAAAACAATTTCCTGATCTTTATGAATTATCTCCTATTTCCAAATGTTCACCATTCACGTGGATTCTCTGGGGTAATTTAAATATAGAGTTTGATAAATGGAAAATACTCTTGTTAGACAATAGAATGAGAATCTATGAGATTCTAAGAGATTTATGTTGTCAGCTTTCAGTAACTACTGGTTACCTGCTGCTACATCCGGAATGAGGCTGTGTAATGGAGATAAAATAGTGCATAAACTTCCCTGACAGTGTCATTGGAGGGTCAGGAGAAGCAAGCAGGGTCTCACAGTTCTGGGCCATGTAGGTAAAGAGAGTGGTAAACACCCGTGTCTTCAGGATCTTGCAGGAGTGCACTTAACCCAGTCTTCAGGGTCAAGGAAGGACCCTAGAAGGCCATTGAGTTAGAGTAAATCAAAGGGAAGGGCTGGAGGTCATGTTCTGGGACAGAAGAAACAGCATATGTGGAGGGTCAGAGGTGAGAGAAAACAATATTGCAAGGGAGATGGCCAGGAGCTGTGAGAAAACGAAAGCAAACCAAACCAAAGTCCATCGTGCACCCCACTTCCATATTCAATGTGCCAAACACACATGGAATTTCTGAAACAGAAATAGTCTTCCTTGACTGATATTTCTTTTCTAAACCCATTGGTGAAACAAATAATTTTATTTTTTTGTTTTCATTTTTTACAATCGTGAACAGTGTTATGATGAGCAGCCCTGTATATATATCTCAGTACCTCTGTCCCATCATTTCTTCACAGTAAGTTCTTAGAAGCAGAATTACCAGGTGAAACGCAAGCACGTCATAAGACTTTTGACGAATTTTGCCGCACAGTTTTATTTATACTCCTGCTAATATGGCAGAGTGGGCCTTTATCTGGATTTGATTCTCAGGTGTTTACTGCAGCTCTGTCTGCTTACTCAAACACATACTTTTAAAAATGTTAACCCACTGGAATTCCTTTTGGAGTATATTCTTTAGGACAAATTTTTTTAATAGTTTAAAAAAATATTTTATTTATTTTTGGCTGCGTTGGGTCTTAGTTGCGGGGCGAGGGCTCATTGTTGCAGCTTCTCTCTAGTTGTGGCGTGTGGGTTTTCTCTTCTCTAGTTGTGGCGCGCAGGCTCCAGGGTGTGTGGGCTCTGTAGTTTGTGGCACACGGGCTCTCTAGTTGAGGCGTGTGAGCTCAGTAGTTGTGGCGCGCAGGCTTAGTTGCCCCACAGCATGTGGGATCTTAGTTCCCCCACCAGGGATCGAACCCGTGTCCCCTGCATTGCAAGGTGGATTCTTTACCACTGGACCCCCAGGGAAGTCCCTTGGTCAGAAATTTGTGAGAAGTGTGTTATCTCATGTTTGTGGTTTTGTCACTGGCAAATCTTTTTTAAAAATGTAATTGGTTATTGCAGAGTTAAGATCCCTTTCCATGCCATTTGTAGGTAGCCTGTTGGGAGAAGCATGGAATGTCTGTGCTGGAATTCCTCAGGGAATTCAAAAGCCTCGGTCCACCAAGGAGGCCACCTGGTTCATGATGGAGGAAGCCACCTTGCCCAGGGTCACTCAGCCTCCAGGGCAAGAGTGAATTCTGTCTACAGTTCAGGTTTCTAAATCTCCATCCTGTGCAGCTCCCCTAAACACCTGAAGTTTCGTCCTACATTTTCCAGCAAAGCCTTTGTAGGGATTTGCTAGTTCTTTTGTAAAGTGTCCACTGTGACATTATCCTTTGCTTTGCCCTCCCTCCTTCCCGTGTGGAGCTTTCAATTAATTAATGAAAGGTCAGGTGACAAATGATTCGCCTTCTGATGCGATTGTGCTGTGAGTTGTTGAGCGTGATTATGTGTGCACATTTTGGGGACAGCAGTTTCCTTACAGTGCTCATTTCCATGGCTAATTACTGCGTGTGGCACTTGTGAGGCAGCTCTGTCAGGTAGGGGCAGGACAGGGACAGGGAGATGCCACCAAGGACATAACACAAAACACCCAAATTAGGCTCTTTTATGACTAAACAATTAGAGGCTAATTTTAGATAAAGCCAAGTGACTTGTTATTACAATTCTCAAGGTCCTTTTGCTTGAAGCTTCCGATGGCCAGAGAACTCAGTGACATTAAAGAGATGAGCTGCGGGTCACAGGGGGCGATTTTTGATAAATTTCTTTACAGTGTGAGGAAGTAAATGAACTCTCAATTACGAATAAAATGCAAAGCTCTTTTTTCATCTAATTCTTAATGAGGCTGTTACTGAGACCAAAGGAGAAAACTTTTCTGTTTCCCTTCCTTTGATTGCCAAATAAGTGTATAAGAGAAAAGAGGAATAACTTCTATTTTATTGATATTTTTTTTGTATTTTTATTACACTGGACCTTGTTAAGTCATCAGTATTAGAAGCTTGTGATTCTTCTCAGTGTTGGTGATCTTTGTTTTTAATCTTGGTGATTCAACTTTTGTGTCTTGATTTCTGAAACAGACCACTGTGTGAGTAATCTGGGATTACACAAGTTCACTAGTCACCTGTAACCCAAAACAGCCATTTCTACGTTCTCCTTTTTCTGTAGTTCAGAACCTCCTTTGATGCAGGTTCTGGAATCAGACATTTTTGGGTACTTATCCCAGCTTAGCCTCTTAGCATCTGAAAGACACTGGGTAAGTTAACATAAACCTTCTAAGACTTAGTTTTCTCACCTATACAATTGGACGACAGTAATGTCCACATCAAAACATAAGAAAGATTCCCTAGCATCTTTGCCAAGCTGTCATATGAACACTTGCATGTTGTTATATAGATACACGTATTTTAAACGAATCTTAGTACCTTTCTTCATGAAGAATGTATATATTTTTTTAAATGTTGGGCTTTTCTTTTTTAATTTGAGAGAACTACATTGTGCTTAATTGCTATTTAAATCACTGCAGCATAATATTGATGACAGAATTAGAGTTTGCTTTTTAATTAACTGTCAAAGAAATAAAATAGAACTTTGTTTTCTTCTTCGGATAAAAAACATGTCCACATCACAGGGTTTTGCTGAGGATTCAATGGGATAAAAAGGATAAAGCTCTTAGCAAGGTACCAAGCCTATCATAAGAGTTCAGTAAATACTATCAAAATATAATGTGACTGGTTATGTAAAATTTTTTAGATTTTCTGGATTGCATTTGCCATTTTAAACTTTTGTCCCTGTGCTTTGAGTTCCATTACTGAGAAGTGGCCAACTTCAGTCACTGAAGCATGTGTTTCTTTAACACTTACTAAGTTGTCGATGAGTGATCATACTGGTGATATTTGTAGTAAATGCCACGCAGAAATTTTCTTTGGTGAAAATAGCTCATTTTAAAAGAAAAATTGATGTCTCCTCATTGTATTATCAAGTAAAATGAGGGAGAAAGGACTATTTGTGAGATCTCAAATCTCTAGATGGGTAGCTTTCTTTCAAAGGTCCTTTAATTTGGTGTATTGATGTAGATATTCTTAAGCTAATAGTAATATGACTTCTGGCAATAATAATAGTTGAATATTTGAATGCTGTTTTTAAGAACTTTGCATCATGAAAAATTTCAAACATGTACGAAAATAGAATAGTATAATAAGCCTCCAATGTGCATATCACCTAACTTCAACAATTAACAATACATAGCCAGTCCTTTTTAATGTTTTATTCTTCCTTTCCCAGATTTATTGAGATATAGTTAACATACAACATTGTAAGTTTAAGGTGAACAATGGCATGATTTGATCCATGTATATATTGTGAGTGATTACCAGAATAAGTTTAGTTATTCCTTTCTAATCTGGTTGCCCTTTATTTCTTTTTCTTGCCTAAGTGCTCTGTCTAGGACTTCCAGTACTGTGTTGAATAAAAGAGGCAAGAGTGAGCATTCTTGTCTTCTTCCTGATCTTAGAGGAAAACCTTTTCACTGCTAGGTATGATGTTAGCTAGGGGCTTGTAATATATGGCCTTTATTATGTTGAGGTTTGTTCCTTCTATACCTAATTTGTTAAGAGTTTTTATCATGAACAGATGTTGAATTTTGTCAAATGCTTTTCTGTTTCTATTGATACGATCAGATGATTTCTTCTGTCATTCTGTTAATGTGATGTGTTGCATTTATTGATTTGCACATGTTGAATCATCCTTGCATCCCAGAGATAAATCCCACTTGATCATGGTGAATAATCTTTAAAATTTGCTACTGAATTTGGTTTGCTAATATTTTAGTTTGCATCTCTATTCATCAGGGATATGTTTTCTTTCTTGTAGTGTCCTTATCTGGCTCTGGTATTGGAGTATTGCTGGCTGTAAAATGAGTTTGGGAGTGTTCCCTCTTTTCCATTTTTTTGGAAGAGTTGGAGAAGAATTGGTGTTAATTCTTCAAATGTTTGATAGGATTCACCCATGAAGCCAACTGGTCCTGAGGTTATCTTTGTTGAGAGGTTTTTGATGACTGATTCAGTCTCCTTACTCATTATTGTTCTGTTCAGATTTTTTATTTCTTCATGATTCAGTATTTGTAGGTTGTATGTTTTTAGGAATTTATCCATTTTTCCTAGGTCATCCAATTTGTTGGCATCTGTTCATAGTAGTCCCTCTTTTTTTAATATAAATTTATTTATATTTATTTTTGGCTGCATTGGGTCTTCATTGCTGCACACGGGCTTTCTCTAGTTGTGATGAGCGGGGGCTACTCCTCATTGCGGTGCACAGGCTTCTCATTGCAGTGGCTTCTCTTGTTGTGGAGCGTGGGCTCTAGGCACGTGGGCTTCAGTAGTTGTGGCACACAGGCTCAGTAGTTGTGGCTCATGGGCTCTAGAGTGCAGGCTCAGTAGTTGTGGCACACGGGCTTAGTTGCTCTGCGGCATGTGGGATCTTCCCGGACCAGGGCTCAAACCCGTGTGTCCTGCGTTGGCAGGCGGATTCTTAACCACTGTGCCACCAGGGAAGTCCCAGTGCATGGTGCACTCTTATGATCCTTTGTATTTCTGTGGTATCAGTTACAATGTCTCTTCTTTCATTTCCAATTTTATTTATTTGAGTCTTGTCTTTTTTGTTAGTCTAACTAAAGTTTTGTCAATTTTGTTTATTTTAAAAAGAAGAGCTTTTAGGTTCATTGATCTTTTTGATTGTTTTTCTGGTCTTTAATTCTTTTATTTTTTTCTAGGTCCTTAAGGTGTAAAGTTAGGCCGTTTATTTGAGATCTTTCTGTTTTTCTGATGCAGGCATTCATAACAATAAACTTTCCTTTTAGAACTACTTTTGCTGCATCCTGTTAAGTTTTGGTGTGATGTTTTCATTTTCATTTGTTTCAAGATATTTTTTGATTTCCCTTTTGATTTCTTCTTTGACCTATTGATTATTCATTACTGTGTTGTTCAATTTCCACATATTTGTGAAATTTCCAGTTTTCCTACTGTTATTGATTTCTAGTTTTATTCTTGGAAAATATACTTGGTATGATTTTTTATCTTTTTAAATTCTCTAAGACTTGTTTTGTGACCTAATGTATTATCTATCCTGAAGAAGTTCCTTGTGTGTTTGAGAAGAATGTGTATTCTGCTGCTGTTGGATGGAATGTTCTATAAATGTCTGTTAGGTCCATTTGGTGCAAAATTTCCAGTTGTATGTTCTGGAAGCCTATTGTAAACTTTTCCTTTGTTTTGCAATTTGAGCTCCTTCTGTACCACATTCTATCTGGAAAAATATTGGTGTCTATGGAAGGTTTCATGACCTTCATCCTTAAAAGCGATGAGTACCCTAGAAATGAGTTAAATAGAAACTCTCTCTTTTGGGTGATCGTTTTATGATACATTTTATCTTTGTAAACTAGGACACTAGAAGGCAAAGGAAACATTTAGTCTGTCCAGTAGGGTTAGCAAAAGGACAAGCCTTTTCACTTCTAGCTATTCTAAAATGGTTGCTGGTAAATCATATTGAATGCTTTCAGAACCCAGCAATGTTGTTGATGCCTATAGAAGCTGGGCTATTTAAGGAGAATTACAGAGAATCCTTTTGCAAGGTGAGGAATGCATTATTCTGAACCTTGAACAAATAGTATCAATTTAGTTCTCTTATCATAAGCTTTCATATATTAGCCTTTTTCAAATGGATCATGTTTGAATGTCACTACTATTAAAATATTATCCTATTCTTACTCTTTTTTTCTTAAAGTGAGAATGGATGTGGGTAAAAATTCTAAGCTTCTCTGGCCTTACAACTGCTCTGTTTTACAGAATTACATTTCCCTGAGACACACTTACTTTCCTTCTCTGAGCCAGTGTTAGGTTGAAATGGAGCCAATGATATTCTTTATCCTTGTTTCATTGTCCCTTAGAGAGTGTTAGACCAGACCAGTGGGTTGAGTGATTATCCAGAAACTACCACCTCCCATGTGGGAGAAGGGATGGCACTAAGTCTGCAAGGTCACTGAAGCTCCGGGTCATGTCATGGAAGAAATGAGTGAAGTTTTGTGCATAGTTCTCTTCTATTGATTAATCATTGTGGGCATTTTATTCTCATTACTCTGCATATTATACCATCAGGATGAGACCCCAACCTCTTCAGTTGTCCCACTGTGGTCACAAGCATGGTGACCCAGAGAACCCACTTCCACTCATGGAAAAACAGCTCACAGGGTGTCCTAATCAGGCATTGGCATCGCCTAGAACCCCTTCCTACGCCACTCCAGAGAGCATGTGTCCAATATCTGCTTGGTGCCTTGTTCACTTGGTTAACTTAGGTACTGACTCTCTGGCTAAGGATTAGATGTCTGTGTGAGGAAACCACATTCTCGTTCGTGCCTTCCTTCATCTTTCTCCCCTCTTCTTCCTACTGTAGTACTGTTTTCTTCCTGGACAGTTTGCACTGCATCCAGGAGAGTATTCCGTCATTCAGTGAATATTTAGCATTATTACATATACTTCTACTGAGCACATTCTTGGAAAGGGAACAAAATGCCTTGGCCAGTAATCCGTTGCCTAAAACACGCTGATAGTTCCTAACCATACACGCTTTTGCACATAAAGTGTGTAGTGTGGAAGCATCTGCTGTTTGGGCCTGGGCTCTTTGCTGTCCGTGGTGCTGGAGCTACGCCGCCTCCCTGTGCCCTAGGGCACAGGCTGGCTGCGGGCAAGTCCATTTGAGCTGTGAGCTCCAAGCCCACGGAGGTCATTTAGGCTTCTATCAGTAAAAGCACTTAAAACGAAAAGGAGATGATTTCATTTTGACCTTTTCTCCCCATGTTTCAAAAGGTGAACTTAACAGTCACTCATCAAAGGCATTTTGGCTATTATTATAAAAGCATCGCTTTTAAAAGTAAGCAAATGCTTATTAAGAGGAAATTATGGGCTTTCAGATAGTCTTCAATGTAAAAAACATCCTTAAACAATCATAGACTTTCTAGAGCTTTTTTTTTTAATATCTTTATTGGAGTATAATTGCTTTACAATGTTGTGTTAGTTTTTGCTGTGTAACAAAGTGAATCAGCTATACGTCTAGAGCTTCTTAAACTTTGCTTTCCAAGTTGCTTTCAAGTCATTTATTTATAGACCAAACTGCACAGAGAAATACATCATTCCTTCCCACCTGTTTGGGAAGTTGGTTTTTTAAGTGGATGCTTGTTCAATGTCCAGTCCTGCTGAGATGGTCGTTTCTCACTGATGTCCACTATCGCTGATCGGAAAGTGCTTAAATATTTTTGGGAATATTCTAACACGTATTAAATAAATGTTTGGGGGAATAAAAGTTTTCATACAATAAGTTGACTTGGGGGTAAGTTGAGTAGTAAGGAAGCCACCCCAGCTGGTTCTGCTTTGTACTTCCTTTTGATTATAAGGGACCAAGCAGAGCTCAACTTTTTGCTAAAAAAGAAACATTTTTTTCACCATGCTTTTGCTTACAAGAGCGGTAAAAGCTGTTGTTCCTGTTTTCATTTAGCTGATGAAATTGCAGCTGTTTTTCCCGTTGCGGAGCACAGGCTCCGGACGCACAGGCTCAGCGGCCATGGCTCATGGGCCCAGCCGCTCCGCGGCATGTGGGATCTTCCCGGACTGGGGCACGAACACGTGTCCCCTGCATCGGCAGGCGGACTCTCAACCACTGCGCCACCAGGGAAGCCCGCAGCTATCTGTTTTAAGGGAGTATTTGATTTTTGTTAACAACTGTGAGTCATTTCATATATAATACATGCTTTGGGTTGTATTCTGGCAAATTTGAGAACAAAATTTTGGATTTCTTGAAATAAACATGGGATATATGCTTTACCCAATGTAGAATAAACCTGACCCATAAATTAATTTACACAACATAAACAAAACAAATGCATAATTAATAACCTTAACCTGGGAACCTGGGATCCCTAGAAGATCTGAAAATACCCTGAAAAATGTGGCTGATTTTTTTTAAACATCTTTATTAGAGTATAAATGCTTTACAATGGTGTGTTACTTTCTTCTTTATAGCAAAGTGAATCAGTTATACGTATACATATGTCCCCATATCTCTTCCCTCTTGCATCTCCCTCCCTCCCACCCTCCCTATCCCACCCCTCTAGGTGGTCACAAAGCACCAAGCTGATCTCCCTGTGCTATGCGGCTGCTTCCCACTAGCTATCTATTTTACGTTTGGTAGTGTATATATGTCCATGCCACTCTCTCACTTTGTCCCAGCTTATCTTTCCCCCTCCCCGTATCCTCAAGTCCATTCTTTAGTAGGTCTGTGTCTTTATTCCCGTCTTGCCCCTAGGTTCTTCTGGCCAGTTTTTTTTTTCTTTTCTTTGGATTCCATATATATGTGTTAGCATATGGTATTTGTGTTTCTCTTTCTGACTTGCTTCACTCTGTAAGCCAGTCTCTGGGTCCATCCACCTCACTACAAATAATTCAGTTTCGTTCCTTTTTATGGCTGAGTAATATTCCATTGTATATATGTGCCAATGTGGCTGATTTTAATGTATATGTGCAAGTTTCTCTTTTTAAAAATTTTTTTTACTGGAGTATAGTTGATTTACAATGTTGTGTTACTCTCTGCTGTACAGCAAAGCGAATCTGTTATACATGTATACATATCCCCTCTTTTTATTTGGCCGTGCTGCGTGGCATGTGGCATCTTATTTCCCTGACCAGGGATTGGACCTGCACCTCCTGCATTGGAAGCGTGGAGTCTTAACCAGTGGACCACCAGGGAAGTCCCACAAATCTCTTTTGAGAAGAAAAATATAAAGATACATTCTTTTACCTGATTGTCAGAGATCACTTGTCAATCAAGTGGTTTTACCACTTGTAACACAAATGTCAGGAGGGTTTCCTCCTCTTTGAAGAGCTGCTTACCCTTGGCCTGACCAGTTTCCCAGCTCACGACACCTCAGTAGAGTCCTCTGTGGGAGGGGCTGGGAAGCTCTGGGGCTTCCTTCCTCAGGGGACCCTCAGCCTCGGTGCTTTCAGGTCTGTGCAGGTCTTCTGCTACACCCCAACCTGGCAGTCAAACACAGCCTCTTCTGTAGTCGGTTTTCACAAGAAAAGCCCCACTGGTAACATTTCCTGATTTGGGCAGCCTTTGTTGACAATCCTGGGGCAGTTGGGGAGGGCTCACTCAGGAAGTGGCCCTCCTCTGATATCTCACTCTCTCCTGACCCCTCCCACAATTCTTTACCCCTCTTCCCCTCACTAGTCCTGTTGGAGGTCTCACCTTCTACCCCTGGTGCTTCACTAGATATTTCCCAAAGGAAATCTGGCGTATAAAACGACCTCCATCTTGTTACATGCTGTGCAAAGATTTTAGCTTTGGTTCCCAAGAGGCACCACGTGTGTTAGGGAAGAGCGCCCGCCGGGAAAGCCGGGACACCTGCATTCCGCTAGGCCTGCCTCTTACTCTCTGTGTGACCTGGTCTAAATCACGTGGCCTCTCTGATCCTCAGTTTCCCCATTTGTACAATAGAGACAACAACCCGTGTCCCCTTCCTCAGAGGCTGCCACGTTTGTCTCCCACGTCCCCCTGACATCCTGGAGGGCTCAGCGGGTCCAGAGTCCCTGCCTTCAGCAAAACGCCCACGAGATTACAAATTGGGTGTTATGCACCCACGAGGGCCTCACACAAGAGACCTTCGGAGGAGCAGAGTACTTTGCGTGCAATGACTTACGCACTTTGTCAAATGCATATTTTGATGCAAATATTGGCCATGCTGTCATGTATGTCTGGAATATGCCAGCCACGTCACCCTTCCGCATGGGGGGCCTGAGTAGACATAAGGGTATTCTCAGGCCTGAAGACTTGAACCCTGGCCCCCTGGATGCTGGTAGGGGTGTCTTCATTGAACATTCTCATACCTGGTGCCACCGGCCCGTTATATAAACTCATTATCCCCTTTCTGCCTACAACCACCGTGAAGATAAGATATTTTTATCTCTAGTTCAGAAAGAAGGAAACTGAATTTCTGAGAGATCAAGCAACTTGCTCGAGGCCCCTGTTAGTAAGTGTGTCTGATTCCAAACTTATGAATGCCTGACTCCAAAACTCATTATTATATTATTATAAGCGAGGGTAGAGGTGGTTGTTCATCTTAGCAGATGAGCAGCATCTATGCTTTTTTGCTCCCACCTGTTCTCTTGAACCACAGCAGGAGGTGTAAACTTGGAGGAGTGATGTATTAGAAGACCTTTAGGGTCACTGCCAGCATTTTGAGAGGTTATGAATCCAGTTCTTCAGCCACAAGTTAAACTGAGTGCTCACGAAAGGAGTTTCTTTATTCCTTGCATTGCTTCTTCCTTTATTTAGAACAGCAGTCTCTGGAGTGTGACGTCCATGATCACACTCCATCAGGTGTGAGGATAAAATACTAGACAGGAAGATGACGTTGCCAGTGTCTTAAGGCCTGGCCTGGAAGCCAGCATTCTGGATTCTGTAGGTCGGGTGATCACAGTGTCCATCCAGACTCAAGAGGAGGACAGAGACCCCGCCTCTAATGGAAGCAGCGCCACAGAATGTCTGGAAGAGGACATTTATAGGAGCTACTTGCTGAGTTCCTTTCGCCACCACCTCCATCCATGAGCTGGAGGGACTGACCCTCTGAATACTGCATACGCTCCAGGGTGTTTAAAAAAAAATCCTAAATCGTTAGAGCTAAAGACATAGGCAATCACTTGAATTTAGCATTTTTCTTCTGCTACGAACCAAGCTGAAAACTTAATGGTAGAGTGAATGTAGGCTCCCTAGAGTTTGTTGTCTATCTCATGAAACTAGAGAGAAAGGGTAGATTATTATATCCCCACATATTCTGAAATGTGTAGGTGAGCCCTGCCGGGCAAGGTGTTCTACTTCTGTCAGTTAACATAACAATAGCTGGCAGCTTCTCTGCACACAGGGTCCTGACTAGGATGCTCAGTTTAGCTAAAGTGTAGAGTCTGTGGGAAGGAGGGATGGGAGGTGATGCCGGAGAGAAAAGAGGGCAGATCATGAAGAACCTTTGTATTGTTTGTTCGGGCTGCCCTAACAAAGTACCACAGTGGAGCAGCTTAAACAACAGAAATCTATTGTCTCACAGTTCTGGAGGCTAGAAGTCCAAGATCAAGGTGTCGGCAGGGTTGGTTCCTTCCGAGGACTCTGAGGTCAGCCTGTCCCCTGCCTCTCCCCTAGCTGCTGGTGGTCTGCTGGCAGTCTTTGGTGTTCCCTGACCTCTGCTCTCATCCTCATCTCAGCATTCTCCTTGTGTACATGTCTGTGTCCAGATTTCTTCTTTTTGTCAGGTCACCAGTCATACTGGATTAGAGCCCACCCTGATGACCTCATTTTAACTGGATTCCCTCTGTAAAGACCCTACCTCCAAATAAGGTCACATTGTGAGGTACTGGGGGTTAGGACTTCAGCATATGAATTTTGCGGGAAACAGTTCAACTTCTAACAGCCTTGTAAAGCAGCAAAGGAAAGTTGAGACTTTGTCAGAGTTTTTATTAAGATCATGTAAGATATGTTTATGAAAGCACTTCACAAACTGTGAAGTACAACACAGATGTGAGCTATTGCCGTTTTAATTGCTATGTATTTTACAGTTTTTCAGCCTATTTCTTCCCATTTTCCTCTGATGTTTGGACATTGGAGAGTAGGCTGTGTAGAAAGTATGAAGAAGGCAAAATGTTTCTGCTACCACAGGATTATGAAACGAGAGAGAATAATTCTTCTAAATCATTAGGATCTACTAATTAATATCTGGTTTTCTGAGGGAAGCCAAGAAACTTCCTCCAGAATATTTGTTGGACCTATCAAGACTACTGTACTCAAGGCCACTGGGCTTACTATGTATGAAATTGAAATGTTCTGTTACGGGAAACCTAGCAGCTTCCATTCTACACTTGAATGAAAAAGCCTGAGGACCACTCTCTTTGGAATGTCACCTTTAAAATATAAAAAAGGGTTTATATTCAGAGAGGCAGAAAACAGGGTAGAGTTCTATTAGACTAAGAATTAAGATTAGCCCTATAAGAAATGCCTTTTGGGCTTCCCTGTTGGCGCAGTGGTTGAGAGTCCGCCTGCCGATGCAGGGGACACAGGTTCATGCCCCGATCCGGGAAGATCTCACACGCCACGGAGCGGCTGGGCCCGTGAGCCATGGCCACTGAGCCTGCGCGTCCGGAGCCTGTGCTCCGCAACGGGAGAGGCCACAACAGTGAGAGGCCCGCGTACCGCAAAAAAAAAAAAAAAAAAAAAAGAAATGCCTTTCTAAGATGTAAACAAGATTAATTTTCAAGTGATTTCTTTTTTCTTTGCCTGTATGATATTTTTCGGGGAGCAATTTTGTTTGCTTTGAAAACTATCACCACCGGGTGTCTAAGAAATCCCTTGGTTGCTTTTTCATCTGGTTACAACCCACCCATCCCCCTTCCATCCCCAGCCTCTTATATTTTCACAACAATAGAAGATCAAAATTCATTTAAACAGGATGGAAAACACCCATAAAACAGAGCAAATAACGTTATAGGAAACAAGCCACTCATCCATTCTGAATGGATTTGTTGCTCTGCCTAGGTATAGAACGACTTTCTTCCTCAGTGGATTTGCTGTGGTTCATAAAACCACATAAATTACAATAGGATTAAGTAACAATAGAGGGAATGGGGGTCCAGGAGAGAACATGAGTGATAAAATTAGAAAACTAGAACTAGGGGTAGGTTTAATACAGTGAAACGCATATCACCTGGTCCCGTGTCCTTGTCGGAGGTGGACTTCAGATGGATGGTACCCATCTCCTCCGTGGCCAAGGCACTCATCACAGGTGTCTGGGCTCCCTAAGATTATACAGCTAATGATCTCACCTGAGCAGCTTCCCAGAGTCTTTGTCTGCAGGGAGATTTACTCCTTGGAGCCTCATAAAGAGGATACTGGGATGACGGGCAGGGCTGGTAGATGGGTAGTGGGTACCGATGTGCTGGACTTCGTGTGTCATCCCTCAGTGAGGCCAGTGGTATAACACTCAGAACTAAGTTTTAAAAAGCCAAGTCCAAGAAACATGGTTCAAGTCAAACTTTCTGATGGTCTGACTCCATCTAAGGGTTTAACTGAGAATTACCAGAGCAGCATTTCTGAATCTTTTGGGGGTTATGGGCTCTTTCAGTAAGAAGAATACTGGAAGATATAAACTGAGCAGCTGCTGTGGACATGCATTGTTCAAAGTGCGTTACCCAGACACCTGAGATGATCTGGTTTACTCTGCACGGCAACACCTGGCATAGGTACTGTTATTATCCCCCTGTTACAGATAAGGAACTTGAGGCCCCCAAAGATAAGCAACTCACCTGAGGTCATACACTTATGGAAGTAGGTATGATTCAGGCAGTCTGAGTCCAGCCTGCCCTTAAACACCATTCAGAACTGCCCAGGGCAGCCCTTTGATAACCTGATTAAAGTCATTAAGCTGTCTCTCCAGAAAAATATTCACATGGGCATACACACAAAAATCAGCATATCATCTTCACAGTGTTCTGAGAGTTTCTGAGATTCTTCCAAATAGATTAAGAGCCCCTGCTTCTGAAGACTGAATGATGGAATATCATTCAGGACATTCTTGGAAATATTTCTCTCATCAGGACTTTGTGAGACTGGAGAGCAGAGAGCCGAGGGCCCCAGTCGATGGCAGCACCCGGGGTATAGACGGGCTAGGTTGCAGGTGAAGGACACAGGTCCATGAGCTTTCACAGTCAGGTAAGATGAGGGTAAGGTGAGAGTCCTCTCATGAAAGCTGTCCTTCTCATAAAGTCTAGAAGACGGTCACTGAGTGGGTGGCTCCCTCCCTGCACAAGCAGAGAAGTTGGCCAGGAAATCCCTGCAGAAAAACTGCTCAGGGATGTCCCAACACATGGATGAATGAGTGATTGAGGCTCCAGTGGTTTTACCTACAATAACCATTTTAGCCAGGACGTAATTGTTCCAGTAACACCACATTGGCCATACGAAAATTTCAGTAAAGCAGCTGCAGTGTACACTGTATCTTCCTTTTAAATGGTGTGGTTTCCTGACAACCTCCCTAGATGAACTCTGCAAAATGTGCCCCCAGATATCTGATTGACTTGACCCGTTGCATAGAATTGGTGCATCCGAGCAACTAAAGGTTGGAGGATCTCTGAGATTGATGATGGGATTTTGATTTTAGAAGAGTTGACCTAACGCTATTCTTTCTGCTCTTCTCAATTGTCTATTGAAGTAATATCTCCTGACAATAAAACCAAGAACAGAAGAGAAACTTGCCTTTTTTCTTATCAATCACATGGAAGTCAACCAGAGGGTGAAGTCATTGGTCTACCACCTGAAAAGAGGGTCCTGACATTGACCCTTGAAGTGGTTTACGAAGCAGTTCTGAGTAAGCCTTAGTAACCATGGAGTGATATTGAGTTCATAGAGCTTTCCAAAAATAATAATGCTCGTTATAGCTGATGGTGTGACAGTACTCTTCTAAGACCTTTGCATGGGTAATTTAATTTATTCTCCACACCCCATGAGTTTATTACTATTATTACCATCCTTATTGTACAGGTAAAGGAACTGAAGCCCTTTCCACAAAGTGCGCAAGCATTTTATGCCAGTCAGATTTCTCTACAAGGTGATCGAAGGTACTTTTCCATGTGGAAAATCTGGACTACAGCTGACTCAAAGACCTAAAAAGACAGAATATCAGAATATTTTAAAATTATAAAGTTTAGAAGGGATCTCTGATAGAACAGTGGACTTATAATTTGGAGTAACAAGTAATAGCCGTCATTAAAAAAATGCTATGGACTGGGAATTCCCTGGTAGTTCAGTGGTTAGGACTCGGTGCTTTCACTGCAGTAGCCTGGGTTCAGTCCCTGTTTGGGGAACTAAGATCTCACAAGCTGCGCAGCACGGCCACACACACAAAAAAGGTTATGGACTCACAAATGCCTTGCGGTGATGCTGAGGTGCACCACCCAGGCCCGGCTGCAGGCCAAAGGCTGCGTTTCCCCAGCTGCTGGGTGTGTCACTGCTGACGCCTCGCAGCTGAGCCCCTCTTACACCAGGGGCAGCCAACATCCTATGGCTGGTCAGGTCTGAGGTGTAAAGACCCAGCCCCCTGCCTCACCCTTGGATGTCTCTGAAAGGCCACCCCAGCTCCAGAGCTTCCTCCGGGATCAACTGAGGCTTCTTTGGTTCCTAAGGAGCAGTTCAGCTCCTGCCTCTCCTCTGTCCTGCTGCCCTCGCACCCTAGAACAGCACTCCTCCTAAGGGCACACTTTAATAAACATCGTGCAAGCACATTTTGATCTCAGAATCTGTTTCTTGGGGAACCTGACCTATGATTTCTATCTTCGTTTACGATTTTCCTTTCTTCAATTTTATTTTATTTTTTAATTTTTAAATTTTATTGAAGTATAGTTGATTTACAATGTGTCAATTTCTGCTGTACAGCAAAGTGATTCAGTTATACATGTAGATACACATTCTTTTTTAATATTCTTTTCCATTATGATTTATCATAAGATATTTAATATAGTTCTCTGTGCTATACAGTAGGACCTTTTTGTTTATCCATTCTATACATAAAAGTTTACATCTGCTGACCCCAACCTCTCACTCCATCCCTCCCCCAACCCCCTCCCCCTTCTCAGCCACCAGTCTGTTCTCTGTGTCCATGATTCTGTTTCTGTTTCATGTAGGTTTATTTGTGTCATATTTTAGATTCCACATATAAGTGATATCATATGGTTTTTGTCTTTCTGTTTTTGACTTACTTCACTTAGTATGACAATGTCTAGATCCATCCATGTTGCTGCAAATGGCATGATTTTGTTCTTTTTATGGCTGAGTAGTATTCCACTATATATATGTACCACATCTTCTTTATCCATTCATCTGTTGATAGACATTTAGGGTGTTTCCATGTCTTGCCTATTGTGAATAGTGCTGCTGTGAACATAGGGGTGCATGTATCTTTTTGAATTATAGTTTTGTCTGGATGTATGCCCAGGAATGGGATTGCTGGATCACACAGCAACTCTATTTTTAGTTTTCTGAGGAATCTCCATACTGTTTTCCACCATGGCTGCATCAGCTTACATTCCCACCAACAGTGTAAGAGGGTTCCCTTTTCTCCCCACCCTCTCTAGCATTTGTTATTGTAAACTTTTTAATGATGGCCATTCTGACCGGTGTGAGGTGTTACCTCTTTGTAGTTCTGATTTGCATTTCTCTAATAATTGGCGATGTTGAGCATCTTTTCATGTGCCTATCGGCCATCTGTATGTCTTCTTTGGAGAAATGTCTAGGTCTTCTGCCCATTTTTCGATTGGGTTGTTTATTTTTTTGTTGTTGAGTTGTATGAGCTGTTGGTATATTTTGGAAATTAATCCTTTGTTGGTCACATCGTTTGCAAATATTTTCTCCCATTCTGTAAGTTGTCTTTTTGTTTTGTTTATGGTTTCATTTGCTGTGCAAAAGCTTGTAAGTTTGATTAGGTCCCATTTGTTTATTTTTGTTTTTATTTTTATTACCTTGGGAGACTGACCTAAGAAAATTGGTTCGATTTGTGTCAGAGAATGTTTTGCCTATGATCTCTTCTAGGAGTTTTATGGTGTCATGTCTTAGGTTTAAGTCTTTAAGCCATTTTGAGTTCATTTTTGTGCATGGTGAGAGTGTGTGTTCTAACTTCATTGATTTACATGTGGCTGTCCACCTTTCTTCAATTTAAAATCAATGAAAGATTGCTTTCTCATTTCACACAAGATATCTATTAAATTAGTTTTTTATGAATAGATCTATTCTTCTTATATTCCACTGCTTTATGGAAGAAATACATCTGTAATTGCATCTTGATAAAACTACTATGAGAATGCCATGATTTTACTTTGTGGCTTTGTATGCACACAACACCACACACACACACACACACACACACACACACACACACACACACACACACACTGACCAAGAAATTAATATATGTGCATTTATACAAAATTAAAATCATATGTAACTTCATAAAATATTGATATAAATTTGAACAAAAATATAGACATAAAGGTAAAAATGTTTTGCATACATAAAATCATTCTGTGGAACTCTGTAGACATATAGACTAAATATAAACAAACTATAGACACACAGACAAGAACACAGCCGTGGGCATAGATATGCATTTTCGCTGTTGGATCGTGTTTTCAGAATAACACTTCTTTTTTCTGCACTGCGGGCACTTCACCTTTCTCAGGAGGATAGGTGAAGTGAAGCTGTTTACTTACGGCTGAAATCAGCTGCTGGGGTAGTTCAGGGAAGGTTATAACTATGTGCTGCAGATATGCTGCAGAATATTGCAGGGCGGTGAGTACATCTTTCTTTCTGAGTCTTTTGTCAAGGGCTTGCTTTCTGTAGAGGCGAGCATGCTACAGAGTTGGGTGAGAGGCCCCTTTGAACGTTCTGAATTTCTTCTCTTCGTCTGAGTGTGGGCCAGAAGAGCCACTCACTCAGATGCTTTGTATCTAACATGATACACAACCAGATTTTTTGAAACATATGAATAAATGTTGGTCTCTTCCTTGGGCAAACTTTTTTTTCCCATTTTTTAAAAAGAGACTATATGTGTGGGCAATATGAACATGAGTCTTGTCCTTGGTACTCCTATCAGTCTGTATCTTGCCCTGAGTTGCTTTTTCAGTGCAGCATTAGAGAGATCCGCACTCCCTTGCCAGTGGCTCTTACACCACTGGTGTGTACTGATGAGAGAGCTGGCGGAATGAAAGTGTGTAGTCTGAGACAGCATCATTCCTGTTAGTCCTGTAGTCAACTAAGCCAGTCTCATGTGTTGAATGAAACCTAATTCGAACTCAGGACCAGGACCCTGGAAGAGGACAGTGAAAGGTAAATTCTTTTAGTTAAGGTCTCTGATCATCTGATCAGATGGAATTCTCATCTTGGGAATTCCCATGACATTCAACCTAGAGATGCTTGACAGCTAATTGAGGGGTGTGTGAGTGTGTGTGTGTGTGTGTGTGTGTGTGTGTGTGTCTATGAGAGAAGAGTGAGAAGGCGTAGAATGGGAAAGGGGTGTTGAAAAGAATGTTGTCATTGATGAGTCATGTGACAATATCCCCCAGGTAAAAAGGATGCATATCTATGTGCAAATTAAAAGTGACGATAAAAAAGCCCAAATTGAAAAATAAACAAGAAATGAATGATAAATTGTGAATAATTTTTTTTACATTAAACTGGCTGTACTTTTGGATACTAGCATAAACTGGAGGCTCAGATGGTAATTTTCCATTTCTTCAGATCCTACCCTGATTACTAAAACTCTATTTACCTTGGTGATGACCTTCTAATTTTATATTCATCAGCCTTCCTAAGGATACCATTTTACATTCTCATGAATTATGCTGTGAGAAAAAAATTCTCAAAACAAACATCTGGGTGGGGTTTTTTTTGGGTATTCACATTTCATATTCTATTACTTGCCTCTGTCATCTCTTCTAGGAATAATGATTTTTTGCTAACCTAGTTGAATCTTCTTAGGTTTGAACCAACTGCCTTTACTCTTTTGAATGAGTTTAATTTGCACTGCAACTTTTTCTTTTTGCCGACTCTTCGAAGATTGCAATCAACTCCTTTTTGGCCTTCACTGTACATTTTCAAGTTATTGATTCACTTGCTATGTGGTATATAAATGAAGCTTACAAATGCAGTTTCTTTGGTTCTTTGGGGATTTTTTTTTTTCCCTTCAGCTCTCTGATGTCCCAGCAGTTCTAACTCTACATTCACAATATCTCGGCCCATTAGCAGCTAGGATTTGTTTGAGCACAGTGAACTATATTTCCTTGCTCTAATGAAGCACACAAAATATAACTGCTATCCCCACAGCAGGCTACCCTTTCTAAAGAGGGCAGAGCAAATGTGCTCTGAGAGCAGAGAATGCTCTTAATGAACTCAAAGGGTATGAAACTCAACAGTTCATGTTCACTGGGTCAGCTGCTCCTGTCTTCACAGAGCCCTACCGGCCTTTTGAATGGACACATTCACTCTCTTCTTTGAGTTTTGGTTAGTTTTGTGCATTGGTGACCTGGATAACACAGTCAGCTATGGTTTCAAACCCCATTTTCTGAGATGGAAGATTCAGAGATTTTGAAGAGTTCACAGCCTGAATGAAGGTCACAAAATATCGTGATTTGATACATACAATGGAATATTATTCAGCCATTAAAAAGGGTGAAATAATGCCATTTGCAGCAACATGGATGGACCTGGAGATTGTCATACTGAGTGAAGTAAGTCAGGCAGAGAAAGAGAAGTATCATATGATATAGCTTATATGCAGAAGCTAAAAAAAAATGGTACAAATAAACTTATTTACAAAACAGCAACAGATTCACAGAGAGCGAACTTATGGTTACCATCGGGGAAGGGTTGGGGAGAGGGATAGTTAGGGAGTTTGGGATTGACATGTACACACTACTGTGTTTAAAATGGATAACCAGGACTTCCCTGGTGGCGCAGTAGTTAAGAATCCGCCTGCCAATGCAGGGGACACGGGTTCGAGCCCTGGTCCAGGAAGATCCCACATGCCGTGAAGCAACTAAGCTCATGCACCACAGCTACTGAGCCCGAACACCACAGCTACTGAAGCCCGTGCGGCTAGAGCCCCTGCTCCGCAACCAGAGGAGCCACCATAATGAGAAGCCCGTGCACTGCAATGAAGAGTAGCCTCTGCTCACCACAACTAGAGAAAGCCCATGCACAGCAATGAAGACCCAATGCAGCCAAAAATAAACAAATAAATGAGTAAACAATTTTTAAAAAGGTGTCTTAAAAAAATAAAATGGATAACCAACGAGGACCTACTGTATAGCACAGGGAGCTCTGCTCAGTATTATGTAACAACCTAACTGGGAAAAGAATTTGAAAAAGAATAGATGTATATGTATAACTGAATTACTTTGTTTTACACCTGAAACTAACATAACATTGTTAATCAACTGTAGTCCAATATAAAATAAAAAGTTAAAAAAAAAAGAAATAAAAATTGGATGTAGAAGCCACATCCGAGTGAAGTTTCTTAAAATAACGATGTGCTGTTACATGGAATGTTGGGGGACGAAGCCGGGGCTGTTATTGCCGGAGCATGGGGGAGGGGAATGGATTAGGGATATATTGCAGGTGAAGTGTGGGAGCCAGAATCCCACCTGGATGGGGCGTTTTAAAAATAGCCAGATAAGGAGATTGACATGATCCTTCAAGAAGATACGTGCCCATCAAAGGCAATGCGATCATATTTGTGTTTGGAAGTATCGGATGAATATGTCTGAGTTGATGTGAAAGAGCTTCATTGCCTTTCACTTCAACACACAGGAATGTCAGAAAATTATGAAAATGTAATATCTGGGCCAAGTTCAAAATCAAGAAATGGGCTCCTCAGCTGTCAAGAATAAAGAAGAACTCAAAGTCAGATCAGTGAGCAGGAACTGAAGCTTAAATGGACCATGAGAGAAAGCAAGAAGGATGCAGGCCTTAACTGCGGCAACTGAAGTTTTAAGTCCCGCTGGAGAGGGAGTTTAAGCCACAATCTCAGATCTGAGCTACATGCACCAAACCAGGAGTCACAGTGGGCTGCCTAGCTGCCTAGCTCATTAAAAACAGGACAAGAAAACTGTGCACTGGCTCAGAGACTTGGTGACAAAGCTCAGAGACTTGGTGACAAAGCTCTAGGGCAATAGGGGAAAATCACCGAAGAGAAATGAGAACTCCAGGCTATTGTCACTGCAGAGTTATACTATCTAGCTGACAGGGAACTCAGTATTGAGAGATTAACTTGAAAAATGGTTCTGGAAGAGAAGAAAGTAGTAAACCTCTAGCAGAAGCATCTACAGCCATCACATTGATACTCATCCCAATAGGACTCTAATGGAAGACAACCCCACTGAAAATGAGGTCACCCTCAAAAAGTATAAACCATAAGGATAATGAAGTACCATTGAGAGAATTAGAAGATCCAACAAATGGTAGAAAGTAGGTTCCAAGAACTAGAAATGATAGAATAACCAGAAACATCAACATATGTATATTTAGAATGTTCAAAGAACTAAAGAAAATAAGAAACACCACAGGGCAAGTACAGAACTGTATAGAAGTAGGTGTATTTGAAAATAACCAACAGACTTTCTAAAATTAGAACTGTAGTCATTTAAATAAAAAAGGTAATTGGTGGAATAATAGACCAAACAGATACAAATGAATTGGAATATTAATCTGAGGAAATAATGGAGAATTTAGTGCAGAAAGGTAGAGATGGAAAATATGTAAGTGAAGTTAGGTTCTATCAAACTCTCAAAAGCCAGAGACAAAGAGAGAAAGACAAAGAGAGTATCACAAGGCATGTGTAAGAATATTTATGGCAGGATTATTCATCATAGTTCCAACTGGGGACAACCCAAATGTCCATTATGTAGTGTATACATACAATGGAGTACTATACAGCGATGAAAAAAATTACCAACTACTAAATGCAACAACATGGATGAACCCCATAGATATAATGCTGAGTGCAAGAAGTCAGATACAAAAGAGATCGTTCTTTCTTTCTTTCTTTCTTTCTTTCTTTTTCTTTCTTTCTTTCTTTCTTTCTTTCTTTCTTTCTTTCTCTCTCTCTCTTTCTCTCTCCCTCTCTCTCTCTTTCTCTCTCTCTCTCTCTCTCTCTCTCTCTCTCTCTTCAGCTAGCATTCAAACATAGGCAAAATTAATCTATGGTGATAGAGGTCAAAATGGTGATGGAGGGCAATGACTAGGAGGGGGCAGGTGCAAAGGAGGTTCTGACAATGCCTATATCTTTTTTTTTTTTTTTTTTTTTGGTGGTACGCGGGCCTCTCACTGTTGTGGCCTCTCCTGTTATGGAGCACAGGCTCCGGACTCGCAGGCTCAGAGGCCATGACTCACCAGCCCAGCTGCTCCGCAGCATGTGGGATCTTCCCACACCGGGGCACGAACCCATGTCCCCTGCATCGGCAGGCAGACTCTAAATCACTGCGCCACCAGGGAAGCCCTGACAATGCCTATATCTTGATCTAAGGGGTAGTGACACAAATGTGTTCAGTTTGTAAATATTTCATCAAGACATACCTTTAAGATAAGTGCCATTTATTGTATTTATCTTATACCTCAGTGATAAAGTTAGCAAGCAAACAAATAAATATAAAACACAAAGCAATACTATATATTGTTTATGGATACATAGTATATATACATATATCTGTAGTCGTGTGTGTGTGTGTGTGTGTGTGTGTGTGTATGTGTATTGACATATGCGTGTAGGTGTGTCTTAAAAGTATAGATACTGGAATTATACACCCAAATTCGTAAAATTGTCTTTGGGACAGGAGGGAAAGGAGTAGGGCTGGAAAGGGAACAAAGGTGAATTCAGTTTTGTCTGAAATGCTTCATTTCTTCTTAGAAGAAAATTATATTTACAGCAAAAGCTGCATTGTGTTAATTCTTTGTTTTTTTCTTACATGATTTTCTGTATGAGTGTTTTAAACTTTTTAAAACACACAGTTAAAATGAGAGGAGAGTTCATCCTTACTGCGACATGGAGATGAGAATTGGAGGGCGAAGACTGGAATTAGAGGCGTGATTTAGGAAATGGTTGTACTATTGTACGTGAAAGATGGTGAAGGCATGAACCAGGGCGATAGTAGAGGGGAGAGAGTAGAACATTAATCCCAGAGGCTTTTTTTTTTCTTTTTTTTTTTGGTTGAGTCACGTGGCATGCAGGATCTTAGTTCCCCAACCGGGGATCAGACCCGTGCCCCCTGCGGTGGAAGTGCAGAGTCTTAACCCCTGGACCACCAGGGAAGTCCCAATCCCAGAGATAATTAAGAGGTTGGACTATAAGACCTTTGCAGTGGCCTGAGTTGGGAGACAAGGCAGCGAGCAGACCACAGGAAATTCTGAGGTTTCTAACCTGCTTTCTGAGAGTATGCCGTGCATGTACTATCTGAGAGGTGGTAACAGGAAGAGTGTGCATTTGGTATAGCTACAGGGGGAGTGGTAGATTAATAGGAGTGGAGGATTAAAATACTGTTTGAAACTTAAGTTTGAGATGCTAACTGGACACCCAGGTGGATATTTACATAAGGCGATTGGAAATATAGATCTGATTTGGTAGATAAATATATATATAATATATATAATATAATATAATATATAAATAATGACTACTTCGAGTCATTATTTTGACTCGAAGTATATATGACTACTTCGAGAAAGGCAGTGGAGGAATGTCAGTCCCTATTTCTTGTTCTTCATAATGTTGTGAGAGAATATATTTATAATTTAGATAATTAGGTGTATGTACACGGTAACTATTACTAATAGCATATATTAGTGTCAGTTCATGTGAACTTGGAAACAAGGGGTTCCCTTTATTTGTGTCTTCCATTGTGCTTCACACAAGCGGTTGTAGGAGCTTAGTATAAGGTTGATGGATGAAATAATGAGAATAATTAATCTTGCTCCTTTGGTTTTTTAAAATCAGCTTCATTGGGATATAGTTCACATATCATACAATTCACTCAAAGTGCACAATTCAGTGGCTTTTAGTATATTCACGGAATTGTGCAACCATCACCACAGTCTTAGAACTTTATCCTTATCCCAGAAAGAAGCCCCATGCCTAGTAGCTGTCACCCCCTTCAACACCCCTCCCCCAATCCACTTCCCACCCTAGCCTTACTTAACTACCAATCTATTTCCTGTCTCTCTCTCTAGATTCGCCTATTCTGCATATTTCATATAACTGGAATCATGCAATATGTAGTTCTTTATGACTGACTGCTTTCCCTTTCAAGATTCATCCATGTTGCAACACAGATCAGTACTTTATTTCTTTTTATTGCTGAATAGTAGTCCATTATATGGGTATATCACATTTTATTTATCTATTTATTGGTTGATGGACAATTGGGTTGTTTTCACTTTGGCTATTATGAATAATACGGTTATGAACATTCATGTACAAATTTTTGTGTGGACATATGTTTTCATTTCTCTTGGGTATGTACCTAGGAGTGGAATAGCTGGGCCATATGGTAACTTACTGCTTAACCATTTGAGGAACCACTAGATTATTTCCAAAGTAGCTGCACCACCAGCAGTGGATGAGGGTTCCAGTTTCTCTGCATACTCTCCAGTACTTACTATTATTTGATGTTTTGACTATAGCCATCCTAGCGGGTGTGAAGTGGTATTTCACTGTGGTTTGGGTTTGCATTTCCTTGGTGGCTAATCACGTGAGCATCTTTTCCTGTGTCTATTGGGCATCTGTATGTCTTCTCTGGACAACTGTATCAGTTCCTTTGACCATTTTTCAAAATGGGTTGTCTTTTTATTAATGCGTTGTAGTAGCTCTTTATACATCCTAGATGCAATTCCCTTAGAAGACAAAAATTTCTTCCTAATCTGTGAGTTGTCTTTTCACTTCCTTGATGGTAACCCTTGAAGCACAAAATGTTGATGATGTTCAGCTTATTTATTTGTTTGTTTGTTTGTTACTGGTGTGATTTGATGTCATATCTAAGAAACCATTGCCTAATCCAAGGCCACTCTCCCTTGGTTTTTAAAAAATAACTTCTATTACTGTTTGGTTACCTTGAGAAACTTTGTTTTGTTTCATGACAGCCCTTTTTTAATGTATATATACCTTGTACAGTCTTTGCTTCTCTTTCTCTCCGTAATTATCTATCTTTGAAGAAGATCCTCATGTATATAATGGTTTGATCCTGTTTTTCTCACTTAACATTTTGTAGTGATATTTTCCAATATCATTCAAAATGTTTGGAAAAGATCACATAAAATGGCAGTAAATCCCACTGTGTAATTTATGTACCATAATGTATTTAGTCATTTCCATACTCTTGCACATTTATAACTTGCTTTCAATATTGTGGTGTTACTGTTAAAGGCTAGTGAATATAAATATACCATGGTCCAACCGCCTAGTTCCTACCTAGGATAGATTCTAGTTAACAGGTGGAGTTACTGGACCAAAGGGCATGAACATCTTTCTAGACTAATGCAACTTGCTTTTCAGAAAGATGTGCCAATTCACGCTCTCCTAGTTAGTGCCTGTTTCATTGTATCCTTATCAGTGTGAATATTATTTTAAAAAGTCAGGTAGCAACTGTAGGACCCTTCTCTTCGATGCCCTAATCCACTCATTCACTTAAAGCTTGAGAATGTAGCTGCCAATTCCATTATGATGGAATAATGGAAGGAAGCCAGACATTCTACCAAACCTTTCACAGTAAATACTGTGACTTTTCAGTGACTTCACACTTCATTTAAAAAATGCACAGAACATTTACTAGCTCATTAGCAAGCATTTTTTTAAGGAGCTGGAGAAAACGCTCTCATAGAGATAATTTCTGAGCTATGTTGTCTTATTTTGGGGGGAGGGGGTGGGATAGGAATTATTGACACAAATGAACAATTTAGAGGCAAGCATCGATTTATGGGAAGAATTAACAAATCATCTTGCTCACTAGATTTCCAGGACTCCGGCTTACACTTAAACTGAGAGGCACTTAACATCATAGCGTCCAGGCAGGCAGATCAGTGTTAGAACCCAGGTGCTACCACTTTCCCGCAGTGTAGCCTTAGGTTGGCTTTAACTGCACATGAAGCATTTAGCATAGCTAAGCACGTACTAGGTACTCAATAAATGTTAGCTATTTTCCATTCTTATTCATCTTTATATCCCCCAAAGGGCAGGAGGCACTGGGGAGAGCTGGTAACAAGTACTCAGTACAACTATTAAATGAGTATATAAATGAATTATGGAAAAACTAAAAGGGATGTATATGGAAGGAATCTCCCCGTTTTTCCTATTATCAACCTCTCATAACCCTCCATCTCACATTTGAAACTATGCTTCCTTGGTGAGATTTTACTCTGAAATAAACCATTATTTGTTGCCTGTCGTGTTTATACCTTTTCTTGCAGGGATATACATTGTGTTTTAGTTTTGCTATTTTAAATCATTTAGCAGATAAAAAAACAGGAAAAAAAATCTCTTAGAGTCTGATTTAATCAAGAGGCACAGGATGAAGGGTGAAAAATCCAGTGTTGTTCTGCCCCTTGGCTTTAGTGAAGGCTGCCAAAAGGTATAAATTAAGAGACCTTTCCTTTCAGGTAAGACCTTTCCTTACCTTTTATCAGATTTTATGGCTCTGATAAATTTCCCAGGCTAAGCGGTGGTCAGAGAAAAACATGTGAGTGAGAATCTGAGGATCCTTTCTCCCCAACTGCATTTTTCCATTGAGTAGATGAGGTAATGGATTGAAAAGTGCCTCGAGAAAAGTTAAATTTTATAAATCTAAAGCATTATTATTATAATGTAGGGGATATAAGCGCAGCAAAAATATGAGAAAGTTAAAATTGAGCCGGTTTCTTTTTTTGTCATTTCATAAGGTCTTAACAGCCAGAGGGATTGTTAGAGGTTTTACGGTCTAAATATCTCACTTTTATATATGAAAGAAGAGTCAAGTGACTTTATCAAGATCACATTGTTTAAAACCAAAGTTCTTTTGCTCTCGATAAAAATAATGGATAGTAAAAATTAAAATTTAAAGTGTTCATGAAAGACTGTATTCTTTATCTTCACAATGCAAGAAAATATAAACTTATATAGTTCATTTCTAATGAGTTTGAATGCATTTTAAATGTCATTGTCCTAAGGTGAATTAAAAAATCTGAAATGAGAAACTTCAATTATGGAGGCTTCATTGGAATTGATCAGTTTAGTGTTTTGAAAATGTTTTTGCTGCATAAGCAGTGCAAAGTTTAAATTCCCAGTCTCCACACTTACTGTAAGTTAGCCAAACAGCCTTGTCCTTTGGAAAACTGCTTTGAAGATCGCAAGCAGGGTGTGATCTTCTCTGGAGGTTAATTTATGTTGAAATTAATAAAGGTTAATGAAGTCTTTTAGGAACGTCCTTTTTTTCCTGTGGGGCCCCATACTTACAGTTAAGCCCTTCCCTTAAGCAAAACCTTAAGAAAGTTGTTTCGTGGTAGCCAGCATTAATTTTACTTGGAGCTACAAAAGTTCTGCATGCAAGATAGTGAGTGACATTTTTGAATACACAAAAACAAACACTAGGTTGCAATTTTTTTTTGCAAATATTACTTTGGGAGGTGTACTTTCCCACACCCACATTTGGATGATACTGTATTTAAAGTACAATTCTCCTTTATCCAACCCTATCTGGAAAGGCTGAAGAGTGGAGGAGTGAGAAACCTAAACCACTTTAGAGAGAAAATACTAAATTTTACATTACAACTTGAAGGGCAAATGGATGAGTGGTTGGAGAGTAAAGCTGTTGTATCGTTTATCACTAACTAGAGAGACCTAGTCAGGAGGTGAGCATCAGAAATTGTCACTATTCTTTATGCAATAGAGTAGGACACACAGAAATTCTGGAAAGCAAGCAAAGACAAGGAGAGGGAAATGGATAAGAAGATGACTCTGCTCTTCTCAGGCTACAGCATATACTGCTGTCCCTGCTGCTTTGAACTTGAAATTGCAATGAGCACTGCAGAATATGTGTTGCAGAAGTACTTGACCTCGGATAATCCTGCGGAGCTGGGAAGCAAGATGATCCTTTCCCCTTGCAAAAAGACAAAGTCCTAGTTCTTCCAAGAGCAGTGACTATTACATAACACTCATTTTTAATGATTTGAAATCGTTTTAATTGGTACTTACCTGGGAAGCTATATCACTTTTCATTTCGCCAACTCTCTCAAAAAGCCACAGTGTATTACCACTCATCGGCAGCTGTGAAAGTATGATAAGACGGGATGATGTATACAAACGATTTATTCTTCAGAAGAATTCATCCAGAAGAATTGTCAAATTATTTTTAAATGGCTGTAGTTCTTAATGAAACATTGCAGGAGACGTTTAAAGCTTCACTTGCATGAGGTGGCCTTGCTCTTCGGTAGTTCTATCATAGAATCGTGGGATGTATCTGAGCTGCGTCAGGCTTTAGGGACTGTCTTTTCAAAAGTGCTCCTTTTTCTAATGAGATAACAGAGATCCAGAGAGGTTAGTTAGCTTGAAGGCTATAAAGTAAATTTGAGGGTAAACGGAGCCTTCGGCAATCCAAAAGCTCACAGTCCCTCATATAATTACTTGAGGAGGAGGCTGAAGATGTCCAAAATTTCCTCAATATTGACAATAGGACATTGGAGATGGAGCAAAGAAGAGCAGGGAACAGGCTGCTAGGAGGAGTACTTCATTAACTTTGGCTACATGTTGGCATAGGACCAGTCTCATTTTGAGATAGTACTGACATTTCAGAAGAGCTTTTGGCTGATAGCCATGTAGGTTTTCTATGTGAAATATAGGGGCCAGGCGCTCATTCTGAACAGCTTTCTGGGAAGGGCTTAAAGGGACTGGAGAAGTCCAAAGTGAAACTCCTGTGCATTTATTCAAAACCTCAATTTTGAGTCACTCATATTTTCCAGACCGCCTCATGGTAGTCTCTCCCACATGAGGAATAAGAAGGAAGAATCAGCAATATTTTTTTTTTTTTTTTTGCGGTACACGGGTGGTCTCGGTGTTGTGGCCTCTCCCGTTGTGGAGCACAGACTCCGGACGCGCAGGCTCAGCGGCCATGGCTCACGGGCCCAGCCGCTCCGCGGCACGTGGGATCTTCCCGGACCGGGGCACGAACCCACGTCCCCTGCATCGGCAGGCGGACTCTCAACCTCTGTGCCACCAGGGAAGCCCAAGAATCAGCAATCTTAATCTCTGTACTTGAGTCCAGAGACCACGACACAGGGCATTCTGTGACAGAGGCAAAAACCGAACCTCTGTCTGCTCTAGAGCATCTCTTGCTTTTTAGTGCTTGTCTGATCATGATACAGGTGACCAGAATCAGTTGGAGAGAGTGAAGAGCCTTGGTTGCCTTGATGATGATTTGGCCTTTGGCAGGGTCTAAGAAAGTAGGAAAGAGGCAGGGGAGGTGGGTGGAAGGGGCTGGCCAGACTCTTGAAGAAATCACCCACTCTTGTGAGCTCTCTTGACAAATGTCATGACCTGGTGACTAATGTCTTGCCCTATGAGGGATTATCTGGTAGCCCTAGGATTATTTCATTACTCTTAGTATCAATAAGGCAAAGATGTAAGCTTATAATAATGGCATTCTAATAAAATATTCCTTAGATACCAAATGGGTTTGAAATGATTGTCATTATTCATATTACTTTACCCATATAAATCATAGCATTCCATTTAATACCTCCATTTTAATATTATTCGCATAATATTAAAGTATTATTTGAATTTATTAAGAAAGAGATTGTTGAGCAGAAATTCTACGGAAAAGGATGCCAGTAGCCCCTCATATTTTTCCCTTCCTCTTGCCTGGTAGCAGAACCCTGATATTAGTGTGGCACATGCTACCATGATAAAAGACTTCCATGGTCCAGGTCCCTTGCAGCCAGGTAGGGTCACATGACTAGGTTCTATTTAAGATGATATAAACAGAATTATTGTTTGGGACCTTTCAAGAGGTCTTCTAAAAGAGAGGGGTGTGCCCTTTCTCTGCCCCTTCTCCTTCTTGTTGGCTGAATTTAGAGGAGGTGGATGGAGCTCTAGGAGGACATTGAACCTAAAAGTAATATGGGAAAGATATGGAAGAGCAGAGATACGGGCTCATAGCTGCCTTGAATCCCCTGCTGCTAGACTTCTTTAGGTGACCAAAAAATTAATGTCATTCTCATTTAAGGCACTACTATCTGGGGATCTCTGGATATATTCAGCCACATATAATCCTAAACAATACAAGTCTTAAAATATTATGAAAAATGTGTAGCCCATATAGAAAAATCAACAGGCAAAACGTTTGCCAGTAGACACACAAAAATATGATGTCATTGCAAATGGCAGCTTGTCGTAGTAGTTGGAAACTTTTCACGTCATAATGTTTCGTTTTTGAACCAGATTTCCCCTTAAATGCTTTAAAGGGGGGATCTTGAGAGAGGAATGCTGGACCAATAGCTCAGAAAACTCAATTCTGTACCCCCTGAGTCACTTACTGGTGCTGTGCTCTTGAATAAGCCATCGTGACCTTGGTTTGCCTCTCAGTAAAATACAGATTCTGGGGCTTCCCTGGTGGCGCAGTGGTTGAGAGTCCGCCTGCCGATGCAGGGGACGCAGGTTCGTGCCCCGGTCCGGGAAGATCTCACATGCCGCGGAGCAGCTGGGCCCGTGAGCCATGGCCGCTGAGCCTGCGCGTCCAGAGCCTGTGCTCCGCAACGGGAGAGGCCACAACAGTGAGAGGCCCACGTACCACAAAAAAAAAAAAAAATTACAGGTTTTGGACTAAGTTGTCTCCATGATTCTTCTAAGCTCTGTGGGCTATAAATTTATAAAATTGCCTGTATCCTTTTAAAACCACTAGAACTGTTTCTGGCCCTAGTAAATACAGGTTAACAAAAATACTTATGGAGTGACTTGTGTATGTAGATGTCACCCAATTTTGCATTATAGGGGAAACCTGTGTGTTGGGGAGAAGAGGACACAGCAAGTCATAAGATTTTGAATGACCCATGTCTCCTGACTCCTAGTTGAATGCTATCTCTTCTATCCCATGTTCCTTCTCTTACAGAGCTCCACATATTAAATTGACAGAGGTCTCCTGGCTATGTGGTCTATAGAGCTCTTATTAAATTCCAAAAATTTCATTTAATACCACAAACTAAAATTCTACTCTATTATGACTCATCTAAGGCTAATCTGCTTGCTATGATAACAGTCATTCGACTTCCAATTAACATTAGCTCTGCTTTATCTCACTTATAAAGCTACATGTCAACGAGGGCAAAATAGCCTATTAGTAACTGAATGATCACGTGTCGAAAGAGTTGATGGAACAATTAAATCAGAAAGGACTTTCTGATAGAGACACAGACGTAGGGAACAAATGTATGGATACCAAGGGGGAAAGGGGGGAGATGGGATGAGTTTGGAGATTGGGATTGACATATATACACTGCTATGTATAAAATAGATAACTATGAGAACCTACTGTATAGCACAGGGAACTCTACTCAATGCTCTGTGGTGACCTCAATGGGAAGGAAATCCATAAAAAGGGGATATATGTATACGTACAGCTGATTCACTTTGCTGTACAGTAGAAAGTAACACAACATTGTAAAGCAACTATACTCTAATTTAAAAGAAAAAAGAAAAGACTTTCTGGAGGAGGTGAGCTTTCATCCGGAGTTCTAGGGAGGTGACAAATAGGGGTGGTCAGAGAAGTTGGGAAGTCGTGTTAATGGGGCGGGGGGTTAGTGAGTGGTGTTTGCAAAGGGGCTGAGTTGGGAATGATCAAGGGCATGTGACAGATGGCAGCCAGGCTGGCTGTGGGGAGTGGGACCTGAGACCTTTTCTTTCATTCTCTTTGGGCTCTGACTCTCTTACTAGCATGAAATATACCTTTCAAGCCCAGTGTTTGTTTTGAGTATGGAAGGAGCTCATGGAGAAGAGAGATGGGTGAGAAGCCGACTCTGGTGGAAGTCGTTTTAAAGATACAGAGCAAGGAACGGCAAAATCATCACTGCAAGAATGTGTCCCTTTGTGCAAAGATATTCCATTTGCATATTTAGGTTTAATGCTTCACTGTGTGCTTATGTGGTGGTGATGAGATAAAGTTGCAGAAGGAACTTCGAATTGCCTGACTTTTGAAAGTTAAGTCAGCTGTGACTTTCCAGTAATAAGGTATCTTCATGGGCTTAATTTTCTGGCAGCTGTGTGTGTGTGTGTGTGTGTGTGTGTGTGTGTGAGAGAGAGAGAGAGAGAGAGAGAGAGATATTTAATGCAAAGGGAATAAGTAGGTAGCTGATTTATTGCAAGCAGTATATTTACCACAGTGTATCATCACTGAAATTATCATAGATATTAGAAGTGGAAAGATGTCCTGGTGTTTAGTGTTGGCTCCTGTCTCTTCCTTTTGCAGCACAAATCTGCCCGACAGAGTCATGATAGTTCCTAAGCACTGATTTGGACTTTGTCACAGGAATAAAGCACAAAGCCACATGTTCAGATAACACACTGAACAGCTGTCTGCAGCAAACTGGATTGGCCAACCCAAAAGGAATGCATGCACATTACAAACCAATG
This sequence comes from Delphinus delphis, assembly GCF_949987515.2. NCBI lineage: Eukaryota > Metazoa > Chordata > Mammalia > Artiodactyla > Delphinidae > Delphinus > Delphinus delphis. Next base: position 166,461,206 of record NC_082684.1, read on the forward strand.
GGATACTGGTTTGTGTTTTCAGTCAGAGGCGTGGAAGCAGTTCTCCCTCCCGGGTCCTCTTCCAAGCTTCTCTGCCATCTTGCTTGTGCCTGGTAAACACTTGTGCACATCAACAAGCACCAATGACCAAAAAAACCTTGAGAAGAAGGGAGCAGGGCCCTTTTCACTTTCCTTCCTTTTTATAGCTAATTTCTTGGATTCCTTTCACCTACTTTCTCCATGTACCCATCCACACATACACATATAGCTGCATGAATTTGCTCCACAACAATTGTGTACAAAAACACCACATTGCTGTATGTTTCTATATCAGACTAAATCTCTGTTTTAGCCTCTGTTGACTAGTGTCGCCTGCTACCCAATATCACTCATTACTGGAGGCTTCTGTCCCTGATCGTGGTATTCTGTGGCTTAGAGGAATTGGGGAAGGACCTCCAACTCTGTAGGCCTTTGTGGTCACTGCTGAAATGTGTATTGTGGTCTTTTGCAAGGCAGGAGGCTCATTTCCCGCTCTGCCGGATGTGGGTGTGGGCATCACTCTTCACATCAATCAAGGCTCCTTGTGTTCGGGCTCCAGCATCCCAGACCATCCCATCAGACATCCTGGACAGTCAGTAGAACGGGATGGGGGGGCAGGCTCTGCAGCACCTCTCCAGTCCCTTTTAATTTCCACTCCAATCTCTTAATTTTCAGGTCTTTTTTAAAAATAAATTTATTTTATTTATTTATTTTTGGCTGTGTTGGGTGTTCGTTTCTGTGCGCGGGCTTTCTCTAGTTGCGGCGAGTGGGGGCTACTTTTCCTTGTGGTGCGCGGGTTTCTCATTGCGGTGGTTTCTCTTGTTGCGGAGCACAGGCTCTAGGTGCACGGTCTTCAGTAGTTGTGGCACGTGGGCTTAGTAGTTGTGGCTCGCAGGCTCTAGAGCACAGGTTCAGTACTTGTGGCGCATGGGCTTTGTTGCTCCGCAGCATGTGCGATCTTCCTGGACCAGGACTCGAACCTGTGTCCCCTGCACTGGCAGGCAGATTCTTAACCACTGCGCCACCAGGGAAGCTCTTCCAGGTCATTTTAACCATCTAAGCTCAAAGCCACATCCATCTCTTTGTCTAGTAACAGACTCCAAAGCCTGGGTAGGGTTGTTTTTTAAGTTTCTGGAAATTTCTGTTTTCAACTCCTAAACGTACTATTTCTGGGAGCCCTGAACTCGGAACTCAAGACTTTGTCTTATTTGGAAGAAAGGGGGCAAAATTTGCCTTACTTTTCCTGGATCCTATTGCAGTGTCAGGAACAAGAATATAAATTCATATCTTAATAGATTATCTTTCCACATACTTATTACAGGAATTTGTGGCAGGTGGGAAGAAAAACAGGATTTTTTGATCAGTGGAAAATTGGCAAAATTTTTCTTCGTTTTTATTATTGGTGTTGTTTGGTGTTATAAAGTGCAAGAGTTTTCTAAAGGTCAATGTGACTGATAAATTGAGTCACTAACCAGAATTCACTGCCTATTTATGCATCAAAGACCTACAAACTTGTTCCATTTATGAATCCAGGTTAATTATTCTTCCATTCCGGTGGTGTAGTGCAGGATCGTATGTCCCTTGAACGCTTCAAGAAGCAAAATGTTTTCCTTAAGCCTCTTACAAGGATGGAGAGGTATTTACAAAAAGTCAAATGAGGAAGTTTTTCCCAGAGAGGTTTGTGAGAATGTGAATGAGCTAAGTGTTGATAGTAATGATGTGTGCTTTGCGAATGAGTCCCTCTAGATTACTAAGTTTATCCTTTCATCTGAAGACATGACAGTGATTGAAAAATCAATTAGCACGTACACAATATGTCCAGACAGCCTAAAATAAAGACGAGGGAGGTGATTTTTAAGTTTATTAGAAGCCTCCAACCCATGAACCGCTCCTTCCCAAATTAAGCAGGGTAAACTATAATATATGTATGCTGTATTCATTTTCTCTTGCTGCTGTAACAAACTGCTGCAAATTTAGTGGCTTAAAACACTCGTTTGTTATCTTGCAGTTCTGTAGATCAGGAATCCTGGTACAGCGTGCCTCAACTGGGTCCTCCACTTAAAGTCTCACGAGACAAAATCAGGGTGTTGGCAGGGCTGTGTTCCTTTCTAAAATATTTTATTTATTTGTTTGTTTGTTTGTTTATTTATTTATTTAGGCTGTATCGGGTCTTCATTTCTGCTTTCAAGCACGTTCTGTTGTTGATCAAATCCACTTCCTTGTGGTTGTAGGACTGTGCTTCCTTGATGGCTGTCAGCTGGGGGCCATCCTTAGCTTCTAGAGGCTCTTTCTGGTCCTGGCACAAGGCCCCTTCCATCACGTGACCCTCTCCATCCCAGAGACAGTAAAAGCTTTGACCTCTTCTCACACTTAGAATCGCTTTGACTTGCTCTTTTGCTGTGTCTCTTGTCTCTAGCTGGAGAAAGTCCTTCACTTTTAAGGGCTCATGTAAGTGAATTGGACCTACCCAGGTAATCCACATAGTTTTTCTTATAACACATAGTTTAAGATGTAATCTTATGCTTTTTGGAAAGAGGAAAATGAAAACTCATTATATTTTAGATATTAAATCATAATATGCTTTCTAGTATTCTAGTTTTTCCACATTAAAATCTCAGCTTTTCCTTATCCTTTGGGTCCCCTTTAGTTTTAAGTTCTTAGAAGTCGTATTCATGTTTGCATGTTAATTAATCTGTATTGGTGAGAACACGTGTAAATAACATGTATAATAAAAGAGCAAGTGACTGACAGGAAAACTAACTCTGGCTTTAATGAGGCTGTATTTCAAGCTGCTTTTGGTTATTTAACCACATATAAAACTATTGCCTTAGTTATTACACTCAGCAGGACTGGTTATTTGATTATGAGATAGTATCAATATTGGTTTAAATAAAATTGATTTTCATGGACTACAGTTTAGTTCTGAACATCTATGTATTATTCTGGATTGTAATGCCTTTAGGAAGTAGTGGGTAAAGGAAATATCCAGTTTGCCATAGATTAAAATGGTGTGCATTGCTCAGATCTGGTAACATGACTGAGTGGTTTAAAAAAAAAAAGAAAAGCAAACCTCAGAGTCAGGCAGACAGACCAAATGCTGGCTTCGTTGCTTAGCAGCTGTGTGACCCCAGGCAAGTTGCTTATCCTCTCTGATACTCAGTATCTGCATGTGCAAAATGGGGATATCAATATCAACCTGTGGGAGGGGGGTGTTGATGAGGATTAAATGAGATTAATGGGAAATCCCTAGCAGCTTCTGGTACGCAGGCAGAGTTCAAAAATTACGATTTACCATTGCCTTGCCTCTCGGGGTCTCTAGTATGCTAATATGTGAACCTCATCCTCAATAGCCAACCTGAATCTGAACCCTAACTTTGTGATGGAAGAGTTGATCCATTTAGATTTAATATTCTTTTATATTTCTTATTATATTTGAAAAAAATTTTCAGTTACATCCTTAGGGTCTACTAAAATAAGTATTTTATGATCATTTTCTAAAGCAATAATAAAAAAGGCTTTCTAAAAAGGATTATAAATTTGAAGTTTCATAACAGGGCCAGAAACTATAGAATTTTATTATTTATTAGACATCAGATTTGTCATTTCAGTAGCACATGCTCCTAGTTGAAAGGTCTTACCATAAGAGCTTAAAGTTAGTCATTCTTCTCAAGAGCAGCTAAAATCTCCTTTGTGTTGCATGTTTTTTGGAATAAAAGAAAGTAGCTTTGATTGGTGATTTGGATGCAGGGTCACAGTCCCGCTGTGGTTTCTTTGGCGTCTCCTTTATAGCGCCTTCCAGATGCCGCTGTCCGTGGTGCTGACCGCCAGACAGGCCGTGCTCCAGTTTAAGTTATTGTATTTGATGGTTCGGGGTTTCTTCCATGCCAGGTACCTAAAGAGCTCCCTTTGGTTTGTAGCTGCTGTTCTTCTCTGTTGAGTCTGTGTCATTTTAAGCTCTTCTTAAACTTCCCCAGTGCTTAAAGGGCCACCTTGTTCCTGGTTACTATTTTTTAAATGCTCTTATCCTGTGTCTTGTTTCATGCTGCGGTTCAGAGTTTTTTGAAATGTTTCGTGGCCCAACTCACTCGTGGTTGCTGAGATTTCAGTCCACTCCAGTGGTATCCTCATTCCCTCATTCCACAAACTTTTTACTGCTCCCCTCCTTTTTAGAAAAATCTGAGTCTTCCTCCTGTGTTTCTCCTATACTCTCACACTGCAGCCACACTCACAACAATTCAGGGATCAACCACAGGTCGAGGTTGTCACCTGTGCTTCTGACCAATGGGCTGTAGATCCTGGGTTCCAACAATCTCCCTCCATGGATTCCATTAATTTTCTAGAGCGACTCACAGAGCTCAGAGAAACAGTGTACTTATGAGATTACTGGTTTCTAAGAAAAGGATATAACTCAGGAACAGCCAGATGGAGGAGTTGTAATAGAGAAAGGTATGGGGAAAGGGCATGAAGCTTCCACGCACTCTCCCAGCACCTCCATGTTTTCACCAATCCAGAAGCTCTCCTAACCTTGTCCTTTGGGGATTTTATCCAGGCTTCCTTACATAGTCATGATTAATTGAATCACTGGCCATTGGTGATTGATTCAACCTCCAGCCTCTCTCCCCTCCCCAGAGGTTGGGGAGTTGGGACTCCAAGTGGTAGGGCCAGTGGTAGGGCCCCCTGGCAATCAGTCGCCAACCTTAGGTGACCTAGAGGCTTTCCAAAAGTCACCACATGAACATAACAAAATATACCTTTATCACTCTCCTCACTTAGGAAATTCCAAGGGTTTCAGGAGTCTGTACTAGAAACAAGGCATGTTCCATACAAAGAACAGAGATGAAGACCAAATATATATATTTTTTATTATAAATCACAACACTACTCCTCCTAAGTGTAGACTCCTGTCATGAGCACTACAGGGAAATAAAAGGGGAAGATGACTTGCTACCTGACTTCAAGAAGCTTAGAATCTGGTGAGAGGTGAGGGGGGAGATCAGTAAACAGATTTGGGAAATCGAGGCAGGTATAAAGTAAGTATCGTAGGAGAGGTGCGAGTGGTGTGCTGTGTGAGCCCACAGCAGTGCCTCAAGCCTGGCCACAAAGAAGAATCACCTGTGAGGCTTTTAAACATCCTGGTGCACACGATCAACCCCAGATATATTCAGAAGCTCTGGGGACGGAGGTCAAGGTATCCGTATTTTGAAATCCCCAGGTGATTCCAGTGTGCAGATACAGTTGAGAACCACTGGCCTAAAGACAAGCCTGACAAATTCCAGTTCTAACTGGCTCTGTGGCAGGGTAATAGCAAAATCTTGGATACCTTTATTTCCGTTTGATTTCATGTACCTCATGCTCCATATTGGATTTAGACGACTACCCACTTTAGTGTTGGTAGAAACTTGTATAATTAGTATACACTCAGTAAACGCTTGTTTGTTGATAGGTGAATACCCACTTGTCTTAATGCCCCTGCCCCTTTAACAACATTTACTGAGCATCTACTATATTTGGGGATAGAGCAGTAAGTGCAACCATGTCTCTGCCTGGATGCTCTGTTTTCTTCTCCTCCATCAGATCCATCTGGGGAGCTTGTAACAGAGCAGCCTCTTCGATGCTTCCCCAGCCTATTATGGAGTCTCTGGGCATGAAGTCCAGGGATCTTCTTTGTTCACAAGCTGTCCAGATGATTTTGTGCACACGAGAGCCTGAAAGCCCTAACAAGGACTCAGTGCGGGACAGAGCAGGGTGAGGAGCCTTGTGGTGCCCCCTGCAGAGAGACTGCCTTTCAGGGCAGCCAGGAAAGGGTGCTGGGAAGGGGGTGGTGGCCTCTGAGCTGGGTCTTCAAGGATAATTATTGACTCACTTGGAGGAAATGGGAGGGAGAGCATTTCAGGCAAAAGGAAAACTCCTGGTCGAGTCGCAGAGACGAGAATGAACCCAGCACGTTGAGGAGACTGGAGGCCAGCCGTGAGGGGCCATTTGTAATTTTAAGTTAATTAACCTGTATTGATTTCCTGCAACGTTCTGAGCGCTGCGTACAAGGAGCGTAAAGCTGCTCAAGGAAAAGGGTGTTACTGGGTCTGGCTCTGAGCTTTTGTTTGGTCCGGCAGAGCGATGCCCTGTCACTGCCAAGCTCTGGAAGTCTGCCAAGAAGCCAGGTTCATGGGGTTGTAAAGCCACAGCTGGGGGTGGCAGTGTCTCTGTGGGAAAGGCACAGGGCTCTAGCTTGTGTCACCAGGATCACCTCTTTCTGATGCATCTCCAAACCTCTGAAGGCTCTGAAGGAGGAAGAGTCTGGTCTGGGAGGGTAGGCATGGAGGTTGGCTGGCAAGACGCTCGTGCAGGTGGCTGCTGGTGACCTGATGCAATTGGTGGCTTGCTTTACAGCACTGTGAATGCTGGGCTATAAACGTTCTGAGTAAAATAGACTTTGGAAGCCTAACCTGGAATTCTAACCACTGTTTATAACTTTTTATCTCGGGAAAGAGTAAACCATGGTCCAAAAACTAAATTGTTTTTGAGGAACGATAGCTATTTATTGCGTTACGCGCGCCTCCCACTGTTGTGGCCGCTCTCGTTGTGGAGCACAGGCTCCGGACGCGCAGGCTCAGGGGCCATGGCTCACGGGCCCAGCCGCTCCGCGGCATGTGGGATCTTCCCGGACCGGGGCACGAAACCGCGTCCCCTGCATCGGCAGGCGGACTCCCAGCCACTGCGCCACCAGGGAAGCCCGATAGCTATTTATTGATTACTTAGGAGGCACCAGGCCTCCAATGCTCTGAGCTTTACATTTTCATTTTATTACCAGTCGTCGACGTCTCTCCCCAGCCCTCTGAGAGATGTGGTATTGTTCCGTCTGCTTTACAGATGGTGGGGCTTGTGAGTGTCAGAGCTGGGATTTGAATCCAGGTACATGTAGCTATTAGAAACTGAGTGCGTAACAACCGTGCCAGGCTGCTTCTGGAATGTGGATTTTTACTAAATTGGTGATTTCTTTTGCCTTCTTAGTTCACATACACATCCCACAGTGTCTGTGGAGGTCTTGGTGAGTAGTTAACCATAAAACAGATTGAAAATAAATAAAATGCCCCAGAATAAGTTGGAAGAAAAATACTGCTTTCTGTCTTTTATCCTTCTACATTACTCACATTTGTACCCAAAGTCCTTCTTCCCAAGTACTTTCGCTTAGGAATGCCAGATAAAGGGGTAAGAAAATGTAACATTGTTCAATTTGGCAGGAATTGCAGCTAAAGTGGAATATCAGATCCCTCTGTTCCAAGGAGTGTTTTCAGATACAGTGGCTATAAGATGATTCTGATTCTGTAAAACAAAATTTATAAGGTTAGGATGAATTCAACTGAGTTGTGAAAACAAGTGCTGTGATTTGCTGAGTCTAAGACCTTGATCATCTGGTTTTTTTTTTTTCCCCCTGATACTTAGATAATTGCCTGGGGCTTGAATCATGGTTTACGCTTGGCCATCTGATTGTTTGCAATACCTGAAGGGAAAGGTAAACTGTCAGTTTTGTCAATTCTATTTGTAGGTATCATCTCCATAGGTGAAACATAGAGGCTGCTTAGGTGAGAACTTGCAGCTGAAATATACAAAAGGGGAAAACTGCAGAAACAAAATTCCTTCACAGTGATCTGGCGTTTCAGTAATACTCCGTTATTAAATATTTGCTCTTTTTTACTCGAAAGTTTAATTATATGCACATTTACAATTTTCTGCTTGGCTGGACATTTAATCCAACTGTTTTATATTATTGCATAGTGTAAACATGGTCTCACTTTCTAAACTGTGACTGATCTTTAGAGTCATTTGATATGATTTAATTGTATCATATTATTGAAATAACACTCTCCTAAGTGCCTTCTATGTACCAAGTATTTGTAATGTTCTCGTCCATGTGGTAATTTCAGGTACCAAAGGGTTAACAAAAAGTATTGCACAGTTGTTAGACATTTCAAAATATTTATAGTGAAGATATGAATTTACATGACATCTCAGTAAAAAAGAAATTAATTGAGCTCATGCTGTGAAACTAAATAAATCAGTGGGAAGAAAAATGGTAGGGTTTACTAGCGGAAGTGATTAGATCAAAGGATTCTTCTGTATTGTGCTAAGTTGCCTCTGTTTGTTTCTGAATGTCTGCCTATGTTTAAATTTCTGAGCTGCCAGACTTTTACTATTTTGCCAACAACGTTTTCTCTATTTCAAGTGTTACTGGAAAACTAATCAGGTGCAGTAATTCATTTAACGACAGAATGATTCAATAGTTTCATTCTTCCGTAAGATCTCCCTTATTCTTCATTCTTAAGGTAAATTATCAATTTATGGGTCTTCGCAGAAAGCATTTATTTCTCTTTGCTCCCTTAAAAAGGAGAGTTCTCTGCACTCAAATTTGTTTTGAGGTAAGATGTTCCACCTGCGGAGCCCTGTGCTGGGATATTACTAATACTTCTTTGACAACCAGCTCTAAGATGGTAGTCCAGCATGATAATTACATGGCTTTGTTTAAAATTGCATGTGATCAAAATAATGCAGTCTTGATAGAAGATGGCCTTGTCCAGGACTGACTGAGAAGAATTCAGTTGTAGAAGTTGTGTGCTTGCCTGTTGCTGTGATAAAGGGTCCAGGGTTTTGCTTTCTGGAACCTTCGCTCTGCCTCACCTACTCACCTAGATCCCAGTCTTCTGATGGGCAACATGCAGATTTGCCCTTACAGGCATGTGTAATATCCATTAAGTATATGTGTATAATCACATATATATGTATATATGCTTAATGACCAGAGGAAGTACTAACCACACATGAAAACTGTGGATTTCACGTCAAGGCCCCACAGCTCCTCCAATGCTCAGAGGTACTGAGTATGGCACAGGGCTTGTGGTTGAGGGGGTGGGATGGGGTGGGCAGGAGACACCACTCTGTAGATCCTTGAACCGAGTTGATCCCCTACTTCTAGAACTTGTCTTCTCTGCTGATTCTTGGATAATTGGCTACTTCCCTCCAAACAGCTGGGGACCCTCTCGATTTCTGCATGCCACCACTGTTGCCCAACTCTCTGCACAGCTGCTTTTCCAAATCCTCACTTGTATACCTAAGGAATTTTTATTATAAATGCAATGTGTGTATTGATAATAAAATTTGAATAGTACAGAGATGATCATATAGAAAATAAATATCTCCTTCCCTAACCAGATCCTCAGTCTCCAATTTTCCTTTTCGGTTCTTGTGGTTACCTCCATAATCATCCCAGATAATGTGCTGATGCTTCCATCTCTTGATTTATCATTAGGTACTATACTATTTAACTTTAAACAACGTATATTGATTCCCCGCCATGAAATATGAGAAATTTAGTATGCTTGTGCTTGTGCTGTTTCTTTCTTTTTTTTTTTTTTTTTTGCGGTACGCGGGCCTCTGACTGTTGTGGCCTCTGCCTTTGCGGAGCACAGGCTCCAGACGCGCAGGCTCAGCGGCCATGGCTCACGGGCCCAGCCGCTCTGCGGCATGTGGGATCTTCCCGGGCCGGGGCACGAACCTGTGTCCCCTGCATCGGCAGGCGGACTCTCAACCACTGCACCACCAGGGAAGCCCGCTTGTGCTATTTCTTAAAAGGTTTTACTCTTATTAATGATCCATTTATTAATTGCTTTTATAACTCTAAGTAATATATGTAAATCTTTTTCTTTTTTCTATACATTTTAAAAAATATTCTTCTCCATTACCGTTTATCACAGGATATTGAGTATAGTTCCCTGCACTTGTTGTTTATCCATTTTAAATGTAATAGTTTGCATCTAGCAACCCCAAGTTCCCAGTCCATCCCTCTCCCTCCCCCGCCTCCTCCTTGGCAACCACAAGTCTGTTCTCTGTGTCTGCGAGTCTGTTTCTGTTTTGTAGATACGTTCATTTGTGCCATATTTTAGATTCCACATATAAGTGATATCATATGGTATTTGTCTTTCTGGCTTACTTCACTTAGTATAATAATCTCTAGTTGCAACCATGTTGCTGCAAATGGCATTATTTCATTCTTTTTAATGGCTGAGTAGTATTCCATTGTATATATGTACCACATCTTCTTTATCCATTCATCTGTCGATGGACATTTAGGTTGCTCCCGTGTCTTGGCTATTGTGAACAGTGCTGCTGTGAACATAGGGATGCATGTATCTTTTATAGTTTTGTCTGGGTGTATTTCCAGGAGTGGGATTGCTGGATCATATGGTAATTCTGTTTTTAGTTTCTCTGAGGAACCTACGTACTGTTTTCCATAGTGGCTGCACCAGTTTACATTCCCACCAACAGTGTAGGAGGGTTCCCTTTTCTCCACACCCTCTCCAGCATTGGTTATTTGTAGACTTTTTAATAATGGCAATTCTGACCGGTGGTGAGGTGATACCTCATTGTAGTTTTGATCTGCATTTCTCTACATAAATTTTTTCTTAATACATCAACTTTAGGCACTGTACCTAGACTCCTCAATATATCTGTAAAATGGAGATAACCAAAACACCTACTTTATAAGGCTGTTATAAGAATTAAATGAAAGAATCCTTTTGAAGTGTTTAGCAAGGGTCTGGCACTTAGTGAACTCTCAGTATTCCATGTGGGCAGCCCCCAACCTGCAGGTCCTCACTGCTCTCACTAAACATCCACCTCAGTCAGCTGGAGTGTGACTTGTACATTATCAGTATTTCCGTACATTCTCAGCTGCAGCTTTCAGCATTGACATAAAAGCAATTGCTTGTCTTCACCTGATGACTGGGGTCATCAGCTCTTTCATAGCCCAGTTTGTTACACTTGAAGACATTCTCTTGGGGCCATTTGCTTTTCTCTTCCAGTTTGGACCGATTACTTTCTGGACTGTGGCATAGTCCTCCTGGTTATGTTATATAAAATGATCAGGGAGGGACTTGCTGGAAAAGTGATACTCAAGCAAAGACCTGAACTAGGGAGAGGAGAATTCTCAGCAGAGGAAACAAGGGCAAAGGCCTTGAGGCAGAAGGACCTTTGCCTACTTGGGGCACAGCAAGGGAGCCAGCATGGCTTGAGTGAGTGGAGCGAACAATCTGGGTGGAAGTGATGGAGGTTATAAGTATTTTGAAGATTCAACTAAATGGATTAGATGTGGAATATGGTAGAGAGGAATTAAGAACCACTCCAATAATTGTGTTCTAATCAGTTGGGATGATTGGGTTGCTCTTCACTAAGATGGCGAAGAATTCGGGAAGAGCAGCTTTGGGCCATATGGGGTCGGGGTGGGGTGACAGGAAGCAGCATAGAGCAAGCGTTCAGTTTGGCAAGTGTTTATTTAGAATGCCTACAAGATATCCAAGTGGGGATGTGAAGTGGGAAGTTGGGAATATGCTCTGGGGTTTGGGGCAGACATCTAATCTGGGAGTTGAATATGTGGTCATTAGGCCATAAGATGAGTGAAGTAATGGAGGGAGAGGGTGTGAGCAGAGAAGAAAATAAATAGGGCCAAGGGTCACATTCTTGGTTATGCCCACGTTTGGGTGGGGTGGGGGGGGGAGATGAAGAAGAGCCAATAAAGAAGATGAGAAAGAGACCATTGAAATATGAGAAGAAGGACGGAGTACATGAAGCCAGGTGAAGAAAGCGTTTCAAGAGGAAAGAGTAAAAGAATTGCAAAGAGGTTTAAGGAAAAAGTAGAAGAGAGTGATAAAAGACAGAATGTTAACAGTAGGAAAAAGAATATGAGGGTTGAGAGCTGACGTCTGGGTTTAGTAAAGTGCAGCTCATTGGTAAACTTCATAAAAGCGAAGTGATTTTATTTTAGCTTCTCTAAGGAGAGAAGAGGGGCCATCCCCAGTCCTTGGGGCATTTTTATCCCCAGAGATGGTGAACAGTCTACTGCCTGCTAGCATCTGCATTAGCGCTCAGCAGGACTGTGCTTTAGCCATGAATGTTTCCGCTCTGCTCTGGTCCAGGGTGATATTTACTTCTTGAAAAGCCTGGCTATGTTATTTTTGTTTCTCTTTTTCTATTTGGTCTCACTGACATGTGTTTAGAGACGTGGGAGTGTGATAAAGTGTGAATCTGTTATACCATTTTGACTGAAATTTTTTTCTGCTAAATTTTTACCTTCTTTACTAAATGTTCCTTTTATCTTCCAGCCTCACCTGCCTCACCATTAAGGATGTAATTTTTGTGGTCACTTTCTCAAACAGAGAGCCTTTTTTTCCCCACTCCATATAGAATTGGGTTGGTAAAGTTGGTGTCTTAACTACATTACACTGCCACTAAAAGTCATTTCTCCCTCATTTATGCTCATCTCATTTGACACATCCCCCTCTGTTTCTTCTAGTTTTTGTTACTTATCGACCTCCTGGCCACTTCCTGTCATGGGCTGAATTGTGTCTCCCTCTCCAAATTCGTACCAAAGTCTTAAGCCCCCAGTACCTTAGAATGCAACTGTATTTGAAGATAAGGTCTTTACTTTTTAAAAGTTTTTATTGGAGTATATTTGATTTACAATGTTGTGTTAGTTTCTGCTATACAGCAGAGTGAATCAGTTATACATATATCTACTCTTTTTTAGATTCTTTTCCCATATAGTTCATTACAGTGTATTGAGTAGACTTCCCTGTGTTATACAGTAGGTCCTTATTAGTTATCTGTTTTATATATAGTAGTGTGTATGTGTCAATCCCAATCTTCCAGTTTATCCCTCCCTCCATTTTCCCTCTGGTAACCATAAGTTTGTTTTCTACATCTGTGACCCTATTTCTGTTTTGTAAATAAGTTCATTTGTACCATTTTTTAGATTCCACAATATAAGCGATATCATGATATTTGTCTTCCTCTGTCTGACTTACTTTACTTAGTATGATAATCTCTAGGTCCATCCATGTTGCTGCAGATGTCATTATTTCATTCTCCTTTATGGCTGAGTAATATTCCATTGTACATATGTACCACATCTTCTTTATCCATTCATCTGTCAATGGACGTTTAGGTTGCTTCCATGTCTTGGCTGTTGTAAACAGTGCTGCATTGAGCATTGGGATGCATGTGTTCTTTCGAATTATGGTTTTCTTTGGGTATATGCCCAGGAGTGGGATTGCTGGAACATATAGTAGTTCTGTTTTTTAAGGAAACTCCATACTGTTCTCCATAGTGGTTGTACCAATTTACATTCCCACCAACAGTGTAGGAGGGTTCCCTTTGGAGATAAGGTCTTTAAAGAGGTGACTAAGGTTAAATAAAGTCATTCAGATGGGCCTTGATCCAGTATGATTGGTGTCCCTATAAGAAAAGGAAATGAGGACACAGACATACAGAGGGAAGATCGTGTGAAGGCATAGGGAGAAAACAGCCACCTGCCCTGCCAACACCTTGATCTTAAACTTCTAGGCTCCAGAATTGTGAGGAAATAAATTTCTCTTTTTTAAGCCACCCAGCATATGGTCCTTCATTATGGCACCCCTAGCAAACGAAGAGATACCCCCTCACTCACAGAAGATTCTGGCACTTAGTTCACAGACCTTCGTTCCACCCACTGCCCTGCCCTCCTCCCCACCAACTTCAATGTCAGTAGAAATGGTCCTTTCATCTCCGAGATCCTCTTTTACTCTGCTCAAGCCAAGCACTCCCAGGGCCGTTCATTCTCTGGTTTTCACTCAGAACAGTTTCACCTTTGAAATGACACGTCCCCCTTTCCAGCAATCTCATTCAATTATTTTTTAATATACTGGTTCTTTGGCTACTTTGTCACATAGGATGTTATCTTCTAGATTTCTCCCTGACTAGCAGGCAACTCTTCCTGGCTTCCTCTTCCCTCACCCAGCTTAGACCCCTTCCTTCAACCACACGCTACCAGCAGCCCAAGCCGTCTTGTTGTATTGCCTTCTTGTTACATCTGCTTGGCAAACCCCAAACTGGCATGGATCTTAATGCCTGTCTTCTCCATGTCTGCAACTGGGACACATTATAATTTGTTTAATGATGGCTGGACATATGGAGGTTGTTTCCTTTTTTACTATTAAATAAGACTGTGGTGAATCTCATTCATTGTACATACCTCTTTGTTTCTCTGTGGGTTACTTAAGCTAAATTCCTAGCAGTGTAGTTACAGGACCCAAAGGTTTAAGACTTTCAAAATACAACATCAGGTTGCCTGAATTTCAGTAAACCTGTAATGATTTTTCATCATTGATGTACGAGAATACATATTACACTACAAATTTCCTAGAGTTGGGAAAAATGAGTTCAAAATGTTTAAATCAACTAAACAAATGAAAAATGTCCTTTAAGATATTATTTTCTTTCATTGCTAGGAAGATAATAGATTTATATGTTTATTGACAATTTGTTTTCTTGTTTTTTGTTTCATTCTATTTCAGCTGTTTGTTTTGTTTCTTTTTAATTGATTTTGTAAGAGATCTCTTTTTCTCATTAATTATTTGATATATTGTTGACTCAGAACTTTCTTAAACTCATAAATGTTCTACTCTATTATGAGTTTGATTATTGTTTTAATAATCTATTATTTGCTGTTATTGTGTCTCAGGGACAACCAGTTATACATACACAAGGGATTTTTTCCATTTAAAATTTGTCATGCTCTTTATCATTATGTTCATCTCTATCCTTTTCCTCTGTATTCTGGAAGATCATCTCAGTTATTTTCATATTTCTTTGATTTTTCTGTATTTTTGTTTAAGTTTTAAAATAATTTTGCAGGCAGATTTTTAATTCTGCCAGTACATTTGTAGTTTTCTTATAGTATCTTCTTATTTTATCTAGTTCCCTTTTCTTCTCTTCCTCTGTCTTAAGAACCTTCTTGTTAATTTCTTGCTGTCCTACTACTTTCTTTTCTTGTTTCAGAGCCTGCTTACATTTTGGAAACACAAAGCTATATTGCTGACAGTTTTGTGACTCTTGTAGTAGACCTTTTCTTAAGCAGGAAGTTCCTCTTCATTTTAAATATGACACTTTCCTTCTTTTTGGTTGCAGAATTTTTTGCATTTTATCTTTTTCCTCTTTGCCTATCTTTAATGAGAAGGTCACTCTTTGAGTCTGATTTTATCAAGGTATAGGATGAGTGAATTCTCTTTGGTGTCCCTCACTGTTCACGTAGTTGCAGTTAGAATTTCTCTCGCACATAATAATAGCCTGGATTATTTTATACAGAGCCTTTTCTAATCTCCTGAGCCTGGTGGTTATTTACATACAGTATGACTGTGCTGCTCACTCTACATGTCTGATACATCTCAATTTTCTCTTGCCTTTACCTCCTATATATATATTGAGTTCCTACCTGGAGGACAGTTGTTGTCCGCCTTGGAGAATTGCATGGTTCCATAGTATAGACTTTTTGTGAACAAGAAATACACCTTTGTTGTTGCAAGCTTTGAGATGCTGACGTTGTTTGTGGTCACCTCATAATTTAGCTCATCCTGACTAATACAATATATGTCAGTGTGTAGTTATGCATTCCTTTTAGTTATTTGTGTAATGTCATCCTTTAAATTGTTAGATTGAGGAGTGGAGAAATTGTGTCTCTTTTCTGTATCCTCAGAACCTGGTACAGTTCCAGCACATAGAAGGTACTTAACAGCAAGCATGTGTGGGACAAATGAATAAATAAAATGACAGTAGAAAGCTTCATATTATTGTTGATACAGTTCCTCAAGTAGCTTGCTGTAAGTGTTGTTAGAATGAACAAATAAAGGAGTTGAGTTTTGGCTATAATTTATGGCATTTTACCAATGGAAGCCTTGAAATATATAAATCTTCAGCTGAGAAATAGAAACTAATGCTGGAAGTAAGCTAGAAGCTGGCATTGAGTTGTCTTTTCTGGGAACCAGTTATCATTCACACAGGCAGTCACCATCCATCTAAATTCTGATGTATAGGGAGCTTCAATAGAAGTTAGTTCCTGTGCAAAGTTCTTTGCTTACCTTCTGCTCAGGGCAAGGATCCTGGATCTGTGTTGAAATAAGGGGAAGTGAGGCAGTTGCTCTAAAAAGACCTAGAGTAGCACTTGGTTAATAGAGTGATTAATAATAATTACTCCACTCATCCTTCCTTAGGAACGTTCTGAAAGTTCCTATCAGGATAGCGTTCTCCTCAATACAGTTGAGCTTCACACCTCGCTAACTGCTTGACAGTTGCTCTCACTCGATATTTTTTATCCTTCCAGCTCTCTGGCTAACTCAGCTCTTATTCCCTAGATTGGTCAGAAGACGTTTTGTCCAAACCCGTTCTCAGCTGTAATGGCCTAAGGCCTTCCAATGTGACAGTCTCTTGGTTGACCTTCTCTGTTCTCTCAGGAGTCCTCTGCCAACTTCCAGGCACTTATAAACATTCATCCATGCAGCAAACACGTCACAATCTTACCTGCTTTCTAATCTGAATAGCCTATAAATCCATCCTTCAGAGTCTGCTGTGAAGTTTTTATTGTGTGCTCAAACCGGGAGCCTATTTTTAAGCACAGTTTACAAATTGAACTTTGCAGAATGAGGTGGACCAAATTCTAGCATTTACCACAAGTAAATCCCTGAAAGTCCATCCCATTAAAGAGTTTTTAATGAAAAAGAACAACCCACAGGTGCCTCATTGTTCTAGCTTACTGGATCATTCAGCAGCATTTAGAAGAAACAGAGAGTTTACTCCCTGGTTAATGTCCTCTAGACAAAATTAACCCTAGCAAAGAGCTGGGCTGCCTATTAGAGGCTAAGGTAATTTTGTCTGAAGTGCTACCAGCTCCTTACTTTCATTTCTTTTAGTCTCCAAAAATACCAAAGAAAAGAGTAATCATGTGCTCAATTCTTTTATTTCCTCCCAACACCATTTTCATATGAATTTCAAAGAATGCCAGCTGACAATACCACAGTAGGGGAGAAGCCAGATGCAGAAGTGTAAATAGGGATAGGGTCATTTTCCTCTTCACTACTAAGCTGTGGTCTTCATGAAGGACGTTACAAAGAGTAGCACACCTTCATAGGCCTCGTTCCTGATAGAGCACCTCAAGTGTAGTAGCCTTTCAATGAATGTTTTTGAAAGAAAGTCACATAAAGATTTTGCAGTGCTTTCAATTAATAAATTGTGATCTCAGAAGAAAAAAGTCCCAACACTTTGTTAATTTGTGATGGACTTCAGAGGTCAGTAGATTCTATTCCTCAGACTACAAGAGTTTCCTCTGTTGCCTCTAGTGAACATATATTGTCCAATAGAGTTGATCAGTTATTTATTAGAGCAAAAAGGACAGGACTGAATAGGAGGCCAGAGATAGAAAGGAGTGAGAATCAAAGGGTCAGTTAAAGAAAGAATTTGCTGGAAGCAAAGCTCTGTCATTCATAATGATGATCTTTAGCTGTAATTAAAACTACTTTGTAGATTTGTTCATGCCTGTGTCTTAGAGTAGATAGAGGTCCCTAAGCCTGTGTCTGCATCAGAATCACCTGGAGAGTGCTGGGTGCAGGTAAAAGGGGTTGAATCAAGAGCTATGGCTGGGACCCAGGAATCTGCATTTCATAAGTGGTTCATGTGTTTCTGATGCACAGCTAGTTAGGAAACCACACTACCTCTAGGAATATCCAGTATGAGTGGAGTGCCATGCCTTCCCCTTTAGGGAAGAAGTGGGGAGTCTTTTCTCAGGAACTTCACATTGATGGATGAATGGATAAAGAAAATGTTACAAACACAATGGAATATTATTCAGCCATAAAAAGAAGGAAGGACTTCCCTAGTGGTGCAGTGGATAAGAATCTGCCTGCCAATGCAGGGGACACGGGTTCGAGCCCTGGTCTGGGAAGATCCCACATGCTGTGGAGCAGCTAAGCCCGTGCACCACAACTACTGAGCCTGCGCTCTAGAGCCCACGAGCCACAACTACTGAAGCCCGCATGCCTAGAGCCTGTGCTCCACAACAAAGAGAAGCCACCACAATGAGAAGCCTGCGCACCGCAATGAAGAGTAGCCCCTGCTCGCCGCAACTACAGAAAAGCCTGTGCACAGCAACGAAGACCCAATGCAGCCAAAAATTAATTAATTAATTTAGAAAAAAAGAAGGAAATCTTGTCATTTTTGACAACATGGATGGATCTTGACAGCATTATGCTAAGTGAAATAAGATAGACAAAGACAAATATTGCACATGATCTCACTTGTAGATGGAATCTTTAAAAAAAAAAAGTCCTGGCAATGTAATGTACAACATGGTGACTATAGTTAATAATAATGTACTGTGTATTTCAAAATTGCTAAGAGAGTAGATCTTAAAAGCTCATATCACAAGAAAAAAAATGTGTAAATGTTTGAGGTGATGAATGTTGACTTATTGGGATCATTTTGAAATGATACAGAATCATTATGTCATACACCTGAAACTAATATAATGTCAATTATATCTGAATAGGATAAAAAGAAGAAATTTACAAAGAATCAGTTGTAATACATTGGAAGACAAAAGCAATTGATTGATGTACAGGGAAAGTCATAGATATGGTAAAAAGCCTTCTGATGTAAAAGTTAAGGACAGGGAAAATCAATTTCATTAAGTATATAGGAAAAAAAATTTTAAGCATTTCAGTCTGGTTCAAAGAAGGGTGTAGATGAAGAGACCTCAAGCAGGAGACAGCAGAGAGAAGGCAGACCCAGAGAACCAGGACAAACAAGCGTGTGCTGCTTGGTAATGTTCTCTCGGATGCAGCAGGAAGAAACCGTCAGAGAAGGATTGCCCTGCCCACTCAAGGAGGGGCAGCCAGTCCAGATCCCCTGATCCCTGGGCTCCTCCTGTGATACAGTGGACCAGCTGGGTTCTGTGACAGCTCAGACACCTTTGCCACGTCTAAAAGTCCTAGTTGTCCGATTGTATATCTTCCCAGACATACCAGACATGCTAGAAGCCTAGGAAAGTCCCTACCTCGTTGATTCTATTGCTCCCTCCAGTCTCCTGTACAATCTCAAAAGACTTTCATATCTTTTTCAGTATGGAAAACCTTCCTTCCTTTGACTTAAAGCTTCCATCTGTCTTCCCTGCTCTTAATTCATCCAAGGAGCTTAGGGTTTCAGAAAGTAAAATCCAGGAAGAAATGCAAACTTGTGAGCCAGTGTTGCACAAAGAACTTGACTACTATCCTGGAAAGGAGAAGGGAACATAACTGATTTCAATATAGTTTAAAATGTAACAACTGTGTGCGGATGTGTTTGTGTGTGTGTGTGTGGGTGTGTGCGCGCGCTACATGTGAGGCTGGTGGCATTTATAGATTCATAGTTCCTTTGTTATGATAGCAGCCCGAAGCCCAGGAATTGGGGACCTCTGGATTAGAGGATCTCTAAAATTCTTTCCAGCTCTATTTAGTGCTTCCTGGAGCTCTTTGCCCTTTGGTATTGACCTTGACTGATAGGGGCTGTAACCTACAGCTTCCAACAATAGGCACTAAACTCTCTTATGTGTCATGACATGAGTAACTTTGGATGGAATTGTCATTTTTGGTTGGTTGATTGGTTTTCTAACCTGAGGTGAAGTAAGAATATATTCAGAGTCATATTTGGAAAATTAATGCCACAACCTTCCACTTGAGCCCTTCCTTCCCTGGTTGCCCAAGGGAAAACCACTGCCTGCAACAGTCAGACTGTAGCTGTAGTGATATGTGGGGTTCTTCCACACAGAAGCAGCTGTTTTTCAGTATTTCACATTAAAATCTCAACTTTATTACTTTTGGCCATGGCATGTTGCAGAGCTTTCATTCCAAAAAACAAGTACAGCGTGTACTTCCGAAAAGGTTATGTGCTTTCAGAAGTACTTCTAAATATACAAATTTACAGCATTGTAGAGATGGGTTTATTAGCCTCATAAAAGCATTTCTGAGTTTAGACTGAATTGTCTAAAATGACTTTACTGTGATTTTTTTTTTGGCAGACAGTACAAAAACAATTACTCAGGGTCACAGACGTATAAGACTTTCGCTTCTGAATTAGAATATCGTGTAGACTTCTAAAGGCATACGTGCTCACTTCCATTTGCCTAATGGCATTTGCAGCTGTGGTGCTGAATGTCACTTGTCTAAGTATAAGAGGGGTGAGGATGGGCAGCTCTACCTCTTCCATCACTGACCTCCTAAGCCTCCTCTTCTGTCTGGGGAGCAGCTACAGGCCGGACTTCATAGCCCAGGGCAGGGCCCTTCTTGCTTCTTGCTCTGTTTTTTTCTGACTTTCTCTTCCTTCACACAGCTGAGGTAAATGCACAGGTATATATTTTTTACCTTGACACTAAACTCTAACTGACCTTAATGGTGAGATCTTTAAAAATTTATACCTCTGGTTTCCTAGGTGATAATTTAATATCATTCTTTCTTTGCTTCCAACCTACTTGGAAACTACTCCATTTCACTTTTCCATATTCTTTTTCGTGTGATTTGCACTATATAACCCACATCAAAGCTGACAGGATTCCCTTGCCACCTGTAAAAAGTATATCATTTAATGATGTTAATATTACACATAGTAATGGAATATCTATATACAGGACCAGCCATGTTTAAAAATAGATAGATTAAACAAAGAGTTTTGGAGTTAAGAATTGTTATTTTAAGTACTTCCTTTGTTCCTTTATTTATAAGCAATTTAAGCATACCATTTTTAAAAAACTGTTCAAATACATTACTGCTATAGTAATAATAAAGAAAGGAATTTTTAAAGTGCTAACCGTGCAGATCGTAACTATATTTGTGGTTTGCTTTTAACTTGCTATGGGCAAAACAGAGGTCAAGAAACATTACATTTTAAAAAATGTTCTTTTGTATCTTTTTGGGGGGAGGGGGAAGGGCTCATTATTCTCTGTTATACAAGGAACCTGACTCTTCAAAGATTTTGTTAGAGGCTATAGACTGAAAGCTTGTGTTCCCCTAAAATTCATATGTTGAAACCTAATCCCCACTGTGTTGGTATTAGGAAGTGGGGGATTGGGAGGTGATTATGTCATGAGGGTGGAGCCCTCATGAATGGGATTAGTGCTCTTGTAGCAGAGACTCCAGAGGACTTCCTTGTCCTTTTGGCCATGTAAGGACACAGGAAGCAGATGGTCATCTATGAACCAGGAGACGAGCTCTTACTAGACACTAAGTGTGCTGGCACCTTGATCTTGGATTTCCCAGCCTCCAGGAACATGAGAAATAAACATTTGTTGTTTATCCACCCAGTCGGTATTACGTTTGTTTATAGCAACTCCAGCAGACTGACAGTGGAATGTCTCTGGTCTAATAACAGGCATGAAAGCTGCATGAAGAAAGATAGACTTTGTGAAATTTCATGTTAACGTGGATTGAGTGATGAAATACACAGATACAGGGGGTTTATGGTAGCCATTTTATGAGCTGTAAGCAGTGAGGTAGGCAGAATGGACCCCAAAGACCTCCATACTCTAATCCCTGGAAACTGAATTTGTCACATTACATGGCAAAGTGGATTTTGCAGATAAAATTAAGGTTACAGACCTTAAAATAGGGATATTATCCTGGATTATCTGGGTGGGCCCAGTCAAATTTCATGAAGCTTTAAGAGCAGAGAACTTTCTCCAGCTAGAGTCAGAGAGATGTGGCAGAAGGGGAAGTTGGAGCGGTTCAGAGTTTGAGAGGACTTCACCTGCCACTGCTGGCTTTCTAAGGAAGTGGAATTTATGAAAGGGGAGGCCATGAGATATGGGACACAGGCTAGAATTGTAACAGATGTGTGATTGCCCCTTGTTTGTGGAAGAGCTCCATTCCAGCAATGTTGACCCCAAAGCACATTCATAAAGCATACGCTATACCCACCACTGTGCCTTACAAAACTGGAGGTGTGTTTCCATGGGGAAAACCTACTAGAACAAGTTGAAACACTGGTTAAAATGGAGACCAACCACTCTTTTTCTTGGTTATCCTGGAATGCCACCAGCCAAGCCTTTGAAGGATTATATTCTGCACCTAGAAAGTGATGGTTCCTTGATAATATTTTCCAAAGCCATGGTAACTCCTTTGCTGTTGGCTGCTTTCCTCCTATCAGATGCCTGGCCCCTTGCTTCTATTAACGACGGATCTTCGAACATTTCTCCCGTTTTCTTCTATCTGATTATTTGTAATAGTGGCCAGTGGAGACACCAAAGGTAAAATCAAGATGCTTTAGTGAAGACCAGTAACGTACTGAAGAGAGAAAAAAACAGTGTAGAGCAGAAAGAACATTAGTGCCTACTGACCTCAGAGTCACATAATTACTCCGGCACAAAAGAAATGGGCAGTCTGTATTTCTAGAACAATTTACCAAACATTTCCATATCCATTAAGGGAAAGAATTTTTGTAACAACATAATGTGTATTTATCCCATTTTATGGCAAGAAACTGAGAGGGTTCTGAGAGCGTAAGGGAATTGCCAAAAACCACACAGCTAATAAGTGATAGGACCAGGGTCTTTGGACTCCAAGCCCAATGTTCTTTCCAATACCCTACTGTTGCTATAGACAGTCCCTCAAATTGCTACATGTTATAGACATGTCCTCAGATAACCATGAACGTTTCAAGAAACAAATCTATTATCAACACATTTATTGATGCTTACATAGTAAGCTCTTTTTCTTTCCTCTAGGGAAGCTAACTCTGAAAAATACCTGATTTGTCCTTCCAAAAACAGCAGAATGTGGTAGAGGAGGATGGCGGGGGTGCGGGGGAGGCTTCTGTTAATAAAAGGCAGTATGAGGAGTCTGGTGGTAATGGAGCCGCTCAGTATCTTGAACGTGGTGGTGGATACATGTGTGATAAAATCGTATAGAACTTAATACACCCACAAATGAGTACAAGTAAAAGTGTGCAAGTCTGAGTAAAATCTATGGATTTTATCAATGTCAAAAAAAGTTGTCATTTTGAGCCCTCCAGAGAACGGATTATCTCCACATGACTTTCTCTTTCGTTCTTTCCTCACCCCCTGTCTTCAGATAAAACATTACTCATTCCTCACTTTTACTTCGCTTCTTATGAATCTAAGCTCCTTTCCTCTTCTCAGAATCTCATTTGAACCTCTTCACATGTACAAACTGTTTTCTGGTTGACCTCAACCCACTGTCTGTGCTATGAGGCTTGCGTGCTGTTTTTGCCCTACATTAACTTGTGCTCAATTGAATACTGTGTGTGTGCGTGAACATTATACACACACAATTAAATTATGGGCTTTGTAGGAAGAAGTACACTTCCTTCCAACTTTATTACTTAATTCCTTTAACAAAGCTTTATTGAGCTCCTATCATGTATCAACAACTGTTCTAGTTGCTGGAGGTATTCTAAGGAACAAAAACCAAGTCCCTCTTCTCATGGAGCTCATTTTGTTGTTAGAAGGCAAACACTAAACAAGTAAATATATGGTGATGGTGATGAGGGTTATGAAGAAAACTAAAGAAAGAAGAGTGGCTGCAAGTGACAGGGGTGGAAGGAATGCTGTTTAGGGTAAGTTGATCAGGGAAGGCCTCTGACCAGAAGACATGATGGAAACCTAAACAAAGAGATGCACACACAGCAGGAGTAGTGGTCCAGGCTGAGGGCACAGTGAAGTGTGACGCCCACAGGCAGGAGAGTGTCTGTGCTGAGAATAGGAAGCAGGCAGGTGAGGCTAGAGCACAGTACGTAGGTCAGGGGGAGATTGGCAGGTGGTACAACCACAATGGTAGCTGGAGGCCAGATCGGATAGGACCTTGAAGGCAAACATAAGGATTTTATTTTATTCTGAGAAAGTGAAGGAGCCTTTGGAGGGTTTCAAGCAGAGATAAGTCATTCTAACCACCTTCCTGACCCCTGCTATTGGCTGTTGCATTTCTTGAAAATATAGTCAGTGTTTACCATTTTCTCTTTGGTATGCTCTTCACTTAAAGCTGTTGAGCTCAGACCCTGTCAAGGATAAGGTTGCCTGTCAATTGCCAAATCCAGTGTCTTTTTTCAGTATTTATCTTTCCAGACTCTTGGCAACCCTTAATGCCTTTGACCATGGCCTCCATTTTGAAATGCTCTTCATGGATTTGTAACCCAGTTCCAGCAATGGTTAGTTCTGTAATCTGGAGCAAGTTGATAAATATCTCTGTTCTTCAGTTTCCTAATCTGTGAAATGGGAAAAGTAATTGTAACAACTGCATAGGGTGTTGTGAGGGTCATAAGAGATAAGTACTCACTAAATGTTAACTACTGTTATGTCCCCAACCAAACTCCTTATCTTACACCCTTCTCCCAAGCCAACTCCTCCTGTTAGCAGCATCGTTATTTAATCCAGAAACTTTAGCCATCCTTGATATCAATAATATTATTAATTATTAATACTAATAACCTTGCAGGTTTTACCTCCAAGATCCCCCCCTCCTCTCATTCCTACTGCCACCACCTCTTCCCTGTAAGGGTGTCATGTACAAATACACACACACACACCCCTTTCTTTATGTACTCTGGCTGTATTGAACTACGAACCATTGAACTACTCTTTGCACATTTTCCTTGGACTCTTTCAATGGTCTCCTACTTAGCTGTCTGCCTCTATCTCTAATAGTAAGAACAAAAACAACAGTGGGAATAAATGCTACTGTTTACTCTGGGCCAGCAGACAGCATATTCCATCACAATACATTTCTTTATAACTGGCTTTTTCTCACAAACAAAATACCATTGATATCCTTCCATGTCAATGGCTGTAGATCTAACTCATTTTTCTTAATAAGTATGTAACACTTCATATTTTATATATTTTCAGCAATATGATGTTCCATAATTTGTTTAGCCATTGGCAATTGATAGATATTCAGGTTATTTTCAGAGATTTCTTTGTGGGGAAAGGCCACTACAAATAATGCTACATTACAATTATTTTACTAGGTGTTACGGATTACTTTCTTAAACTTAGTACTCATGTTTCCACCAGCAGCATGTGAGAGGCATTTTTCCTTTGTCCTAACCAGCACTGGGGATTAGTGTTCTTTGTAGTTAACGGCAGTGTGATGGGTGAAATATGACGCCTCATGGTACATTTAATTTGTGTCTTCCAGACTATTGGTGAAGTTGAGCATCTTTTCATTTATTTACTTACTAACCATTTGGACTTTCTTCTGTGGATTGTATTTTGAGGTTTGAATCAGATTTCTTGTTCATTTTTGTACTGATTTCTATGCCTTTTCCTTATCAATTTATGTATTAATGAAATTTCACTCTCATTCTCTCATGTGATTGCAAATATTTTTTAGTCTGTTACTTATCTTTTGACATTGTGGTATCACTTATTATTTCAAATGTTTTTCTGGAATTTCTTTTTCTAATCAAAACTGGCTTTTTATTTATAGTTTTGGAGATTCCTCTGTTGCTTAAGATCTCTAAGTTTCATTTTGTTATTAAATTTTTAAACATCTAAACCTTTAATTCATCTAGGATTTATTTTTGTACTTGGCGTGGGATGAGGTCCAAAACTGCTTCCTCAAAATGGTTAGTGAACAATGCCTGCAAAATCTACCAAACCTTATTACATTTTAATTTAGTGGAGAAAGGACTAAATACGCCATCCTTTCTCTTCTAAATTAAATACCATTTTTTCACATGTCAATTTCCCATGGATCCTAGGATCTTTTTCTGGATTCTGTATTGATCTGTCTGTCTGCTCCTGTTGGTTTGATTAAAGAAACTTTAAAATAAGTTTTATAGCTGGTAAGGCAAATCAACGACCTTCTCAGCCTCAAACACAACATGTTCTACTCGTCTTTCTCATAATTCAAAATGTTCTTGGAGACTAATTCTTTCATGTGAACATCAAATGACTTCACCCAGTTCCAAAAATAAAATACATTAAAATAACCCCTACTGTACCAAACCAACCACACAACCCTCTAGGATTC
The DNA here is from genome assembly GCF_949987515.2 of Delphinus delphis. Classification (NCBI taxonomy): domain Eukaryota; kingdom Metazoa; phylum Chordata; class Mammalia; order Artiodactyla; family Delphinidae; genus Delphinus; species Delphinus delphis. The sequence goes on from NC_082684.1 coordinate 166,487,089, forward strand.
TACTTACACCTTCATTATATTATACGTTATTTCAGGGAGAAGCATTGCTGTCTTTATGATATTCAGTCTTCCCGTCTCAGTGAAAGTTGCTTATTTGCTGAACTGATATCATAGTGGTTGCTTCAAGTTGATCAAGTCTCTGGGAAAACTTCCCCATTGGGCCTGGATGGTTCTATTTTATTGATTAAAAAGCACTAAAATTGAAGTAGGTAAAATTTAGTAAAATAAATTTTATGTTTTAGCAAGTTTCTATCTTTGCTAGATAAGGACCTAATATTTCCTGTCGGTTTACTCACTCTTTATTATTCCAAAGAGCAAGAAATCCCCTACCTAATGGGAGCCCTGGTGGTCAAGGGGGTTGGTTTCATCTTGCTGATTTCCTAGTGGCTGCTGCCCTCTTAGCCCTAGGCATGTGTTCCTCTAGTGGGAGGGACCCACTCCCCAGGCTTAGGAGGGAGGGGACCATGAGAGCTTCCCTGCTGCTTCTCTCCCAGTTCACCTGGGCCTCCTGGCCTGGCCACCCTGTTTCCAGACCTTTGTGCTCTGTAGGCCGTGAGCCCTCAGGCCACAGTGCAGAGGCAGCATGGGCAAGCCTGGCAGGATGGAACCCTTGTCCTGCAGTCATGGTACGCCCTTCCCCGTGTTTCCTCGTGCCCCTCTGGTTCAGGCTGTTTGTTTTTCTGTTGCTTTTTACCCTTTCTCAACCCCCCAAATGCGTCTGGACCACTTGGCTTTCTTTGCTGCTGGGAAAGCAGTCCAGGTGGCCAGCTGCTCAGTTAATCCAGTCTTGGCATAAAGGATTCAAAGAAAGACCAGCAGACAGGCTGAGGAAAGCCTGGGTGGAAACTGCCCTGACATCAGGGCACGGGGACACTCAATGCACTGCTCAAGGTGTGCCTAGGGCTCTGGGAAGAACGGGCAAGTGTATTTGCCTACATCTCTGTGCTTGTCTGTATATCTCTTTGTATGATATAAAAAAAAAAAAAATTCATCCATCTGTCACCCAGCCGTGACTCTCTTAGCAGTCTGCTTCGGTCAAGATGCAGCGGTTGCTTCATTGTTCCTTCTGATGGTTGACATTTTCCAACATCTGCAGCCTAGATATTGAACAAATAAGTGGCCATCAACTCACTCAGGTGGGGAGGATCCTTCATTTCTCTTGTGACCTATGCCTAGGACACATGGCAGGGCCTGAGCTGTCTGTCCTCTTTATTAGCAAAGTCCCATTTCTCAGGCCTGCTGCATGCTTAAGATGTTTGCAAAAACACTTCATTGGCTGTAGCTGCTAATACAAAGTTACTGCTTGATATCACAAGTTGGGGATACACTTCCATGCCTATTTTTGAATAATATTTGAAAAAGTGTCTTCCCTTTGGAAAAACTAGAATGTCTTTTATAAAAATAGACCTGTCCTAATGTCAGTTTTCCACCTGAATAAAAGTGAAGTAATATTAAACATTGCTGCAGGCTGCCTTGTCATTGGAGTTCAAGATTCTGTGCTGCAATAAATAATTCTGTAAAGACACAAAGTTTTGTCTAAACAGTGCTCAGCGCAGTTTTTGTAAATGCATTTTCGGTCCAGGGTACGTCTATTTGCACCTTAATGTGTGACCATGAAATGTCAGTTTTTAGAATAAGTAGCATATATTTTGAAAGAGCGGTATAGTCACCCACCTGGTAAGAGGTGGTCCAGTGGCTAAATGGGGAATAGATGATTTTCCTAGTGAGACAATAGTGTATATCTTGGAGGGAAAGTGAGTCACATCCAGCACTAGGGAACTGATGTGCACTTGAATTACACATTGGGCCTCAGCTGAAGGAAATGTGATGTGAATGAAATGTGATGTGTTGTGTAAAAAGAACATTGGCCTCAAATCAGCAGACTTGGTTTCCAGTGGGTGGCGGCTTTGCTACTTGATGACTGTGTGACCTCAAGCAATTTATTTATGCTTTCTGAGCATTGCTTTTATCAACTCCGAAAGGGAGGTATCAGCCTAGGTGGGAGTTCTAAGCCGTGTTATTTTACACACTGGTGTGTCTCAATCCATTCTGAGGTAAGTAACTTATTGCTGCTAGGAATAAAGTCCTGACATTTGCAAACAGTTCATAGTTGGAGTGCAGATAAGTTTAGCCCTGTGATGTCATTGATGTCATTCTCTCCAACTCACCTTCTGAAGGGGTTTCTGAAGAGTGTGAGTTGTGGCCGCCATATTGGTAAGACCAGTGCCACTGCCACCAAGAACCTTTCAAATGACCAGTTTCATTATTGACGTGCCTATAAAACGTTTTCATGGATACCGCTCCCCCAGAGTTTCTGGATATCTGCCTTTCATAAAAATATTTTTTGTCAACATTTCGCCAACATTCTGTCAATATTTTGTCAACTGGGTAAAATATTGTCAGTCAAGATACTGTCTTCTGGGCACAGCCTGGAGAAGACAGTATCTCTTAAATATGGCCCACCCGGTGTGAACTGCTGGCTGGATTTCCCCTAGCATTCCTTCTGGCTAACTACCCTTTTTGCAAATGTAGTTACAGGTGAGGACACATGCGGAGTGGGGTGGCTGAGGGAACTGATGGTGATGCTTTTGACACCTGGGAGTGATTCTGGAGGCAGAAGTGTCTCTGGAATGTCTCCGCTGCTCTTTGATTCCGATTTTTGCTGCTGGCTCGTGGAGGGTGATTTCCTGGGGTTTCAGTACTTTGAGTGTCAAATTCCATATTTTCATATTCTGGAATTTTCTTTGCCCCAAGGCATCTTAACAAAAGTATATGCTGTGAGTCCAGCTATAATGAATAGCTCTCTCTTCCTCCCATTCCCCTCCCACCCTCCCCGCTACTCCCACCAAACACAGACACTTAAAGAAACACCAGTAAATGGATAACGTCACACCAAGGAGTGGTGATAACAGCCAGGGTAGTGAGAACGCAACCCAACTCTGCCAGGGCTTTTTATTGCTTACCCTGTAGTAGGCAGGGGCCAAGTTTTACATACATTAATTCTCATAACTCCATGAGGTAGGTAATATTAATATCTGCATTTTATAGGTACAAATGCTGAGGCACAGAGAGATTAAGTAACTCACCCACAGGTAGCAATTGGCTGAGATTCACACTCAGGCAGTTTGGCTCCAAAGTCAAGTCTCTTGCCCCCTCTTCCATGCCCTGTCATCAGTGCTCTAGGCTGACTGAGCTTCTATTAGCTACTTTCACATAACTCTCCTCTGAAGTAGCTCTTCTTATCCCAGTGTTAAATTTGAAGAAGCCAAGGATAAGTGAAGTGAAATAAAGTGGCTAAGTTCCCATGGCTGGAAATATCAATAGGCAGTGAAGGAAATGGGATTTTTTTAAATTGAGGTATAGTTGATGTGCAATATTACACAAGTTACAGGTGTACAGTATAGTGATTCACAGTTTGTAAAGGTTATATTCCATTTATAGTTATTATAAAATATTGGCTATATTTCCTGTGTTGTACAATATCCTTGTAGCTTATTTATTTTATACATAGTGTTTGTACTTCTTAATCCCCTATCCCATCTTGCCTCTCCTTCCTCCCTCTCCCCACTCGTAACCACTAGTTTGTGCTCTATATCCGTATGTTTCTTTTTTTGTTATATTCACAAGTTTGTTATATTTTTTAGATTCCACATATAAGTGATATCATACAGTACTTGTCTTTCTCTGACTTATTGCACTTAGCATAATACCGTCTAAGTCCATCCATATTGCTGCAAATGGCAAAATTTCATTCTTTTTTATGGCTAATATTCCATTATATATATAAACCACATCTTTATGCATTCATCTGTTGATGGACACTTAGGTTGCTTCTATATCTTGGCAATTGTAAATAATGCTGCTATGAACATTGAGGTGCGTGCATCTTTTCAACTTAGTGTTTTCATTTTTTTCAGACAAATACTCAGGAGTGGAATTGCTGAGTTATATGGTAGTTCTATTTTTAGTTTTTTGAGAAACCAAGGAGTTGGGATTTGAACGTAGGTCTCTTTGTCTATAAAGCCACAGCTTTGACTGTATTTCACATTGTTTTCTGAATAATAAAGTCATCTCATGGAAATGAACATGAAATACCCCCAGAATTTTTTCTGAAGACATTATCTGTCCTAACAGTTTGGAGTTTTCATCTGTAGTATAGCATCTTTTTCTAGTCACTGATTATTATTATTATTATTTTGCCAAGCACCAGGTTTTGAAGATCTGTGGAAGAGTCACTTTCACTACTGCTTGGGACATACATTCCAAATACATGGGACTGCCTATCGATCTCTACCTTCCAAAAGCCACACTCAGGTGCTGATAACATTTTCAGACTCAGCTCCTTCAGTCCTGAGCCAATCAGAACGGGGTTAATCCCTAAATCCCACCCTCTGGTGGGCAAGAAGAGCTAGTAAGCTGTCAGCTTCACAGCCAATCAGAACCAAGCCTGACAATGTACCAGATGTTCCACCTCACCAGCGCTGTTAGGATCTAGAGTTGGTTTTGCTTACCTAAGGCAGCTCTGTGAGCTGCTGCTTCCTTCTTAAATGTCTCAGGTGACCCACCAAAAGATGGATGCCGGGTCCTCATTCTTGACTTTTCAGTCAAGTTCTTTGATGGGAACTTTGACCACTGAAAAGCCATCAGCACAGTTCAGCTCCCCTGCTTTGAAAGTAGACTGTCACTTATCCTCAATCATTGGCTAGGATTAACCCAAGTATCTCCCCCTTCCATCCCCATCCCCCCCAATTGATCAATTACAAGTTTTCTAAGCCTTTCTAAGCATTTGAATTACGTGTCAGTTACCACTCCTTTAGTGGCAAGGTGTTTTCAAGCCTCCACCCTAACCTTGGGTTGTTGGGAGGATTCAATAACTGCCACGAAAACTCAGTAGCAGTCAATCACCATTTGCTAATAGCAGCAAGAGTGATAGTAAGCAGCAGCTCCAATATGTCATTTTCAGTTTCCCGTTCGAAATAACATGCATAACGTGTTCCCACAGCAGGCACTGTGCTAGGCCCCAGGGATCAGTGACAGTGAGTCTGGATCATGTCCACAAGCTCTTGCAGACTCATTTGTGCCAGCAGAGCTGCCTTCCACTCCAACTTTATTCTACTTTTCTGAGAAGGTCAAATGACCTGTTGTTTTCAAGATCTTTATTTGATTGCATTTGCCTATTTGGGGGGAAAATTTTTAAAAAACAGCTCCCCAAATTTAATTCAGAAGAGATACTGCAAGTATTTGTGGTCAGAAATTGTAGGAGCCCCAGCGTGAGGCCACGTGGTCTGGGAAACGCAAGAGGAGCATGGGAAAGTGATCAACGGTGCCTTCCAAAAGGTCAAGGCTTCACAGCGCCAGTAAAGGAGGAGGGCACTCCCAGAATGAACCTGGAAAGGATAAATGGATTTTCAAACACTGAGGAGAAATAGATAGAAAGTGAAAGAAGTTGAAACTTTACCTGCGAAGCCTCCTTCTCAAATTGGAGGAGAAAATGTTTGCTGTCAGTTTCTTGAGAGCAGAAGTTGCAAGACTGACTGTGCTGTCTGCCTCGCGGGGCCCGTTCCCCCAAAGACCACCTTGCACCAGCCTTGCCAAGATTGCAAAGAGCTTCATGTACCACCAGTGAAATATCTCCACCAGCTAGCGTTCACAGCTAGGGAAACAATTAGCAAGTTAATTATTTGGATTTTTTTCCCCTCGCTTTTCTATTTTCAAAGCTGCTTTGCCTTGATCAGTAGCCTAAACACTTTTACATGCTCACCGAGCTTGCTTCCATGGTTCTCAAGGCAAGTTTGCAAAAATAGAGCATTTCAGAAAAGCCAGCCAACTAAAGTGAGAGTTTAATTTCTGACTGTACTCAGCGGAAGCTCTTTATATGTTTATATACAATTAATTTTAGAACAGAAATAGATATGAAGATAGATTTCTAGTTGTTTTCCCAGAGTTTATCTTTGACTTTTAGTATTTTGAGGTCAGATTTTCAGCATTTTCATAATGAAACAAACCCAGAATAAGCAACCAAAGAGCCTTCACTTACTGGTAAGTGAAGTAGCAGGAAGTGACAAAAAGGCTGTTCCAAAGCCCATGTGTCTTACTCAAGCAGAAACACAGAGGATCTCACTGGCTAAAAATGATGTAAAAAATAAAGAACCAAATGAGAAGCAGGATATTCTAATAGGGGAAATCGGGGTCAGAACAAAACAGTATAAGGACAATAATCTGGGGCCATTAAATGTAGGGAGAAGTAACCTGCCACTTCATAGAATCTTTTCAGAGCACCACAGCTCTTGCGATTCATACTCGCCACAAGAATAAAATCAAGATTATGTTTAGTATACACTGAAAAGAAAAAATGGCATCATGGTTAATGTTCTTTATAAATAATTCAATAAAAGTAAGAACATTTTTCTGAAAGATGCCTCTAAAAGGAATGTAGTTTATCTAAAAAATGAATTTATGTGGAATACCTCTTCTGTGAAGATGCTAGATGATGCATTAGGTTATATCATTGATCATGTGGCATCCTCTCTTACTTGTAAGTTAGGTATTATTACTCCCAACTTGAAGAGTCATAGTAAGGTGAATGGAATTAAGCAATATTTGCATATTCCAGGTGTGATCCAAGACACCATCACTTCTTCTCTAGTTACTGACTTCATCCTATGCAGGTTTGGACTGGAAGGTTGGAGGGAAAACAAGCAGAGCCCCATTGCTGTTCTCTTTCCATCCTCCAACTAATCTCTCACTCTCTCTTTCTTTCTCATTGCTCAGAATTGAATTGAAAGTTAAAATATTCTTTGCCTTAGGTAAATGCAGATTACAAAATGCCAATCTTACACCATTGTAAGGCAAGAAAACTTGAGTACACATGCAATACACTAGTCGAACATTCCAGTTATATGAACTAGCACAGTCCATTTCATTTGGACCTTGCGTAGTGGCAGCAGTGGACGGAAACACCACCAGTCATTAAGTGAGCACTTACTATATGCCGAGCACTGCACTTTATATAAGAACATATGTAGTACGTGCTTTACTTACATGGTAATAACATATGCACTATTTATGGAATCATTTCTGTAATTCACCCAAACCTGTTTTCTGTTTGATATTAACCAAGTCCCATTTGGTTTTTACCCTGATTTTTACCCTTCATGGTTAGTTATCATAGCTTGAGCTCCCAGCTTCTCCTAGAAGTCGGCTGTGAGCCAACGTGATCCTTGTTGGTGTTATGACATTTACCTCTTTTTTTTTTAACTTTTAAATTTTATTTTATTTTTGGCTGTGTTGGGTCTTCGTTGCTGCGCACAGGCTTTCTCTAGCTGTGGCGAGTGGGGGCTACTCTTTGTCGTGGCGTGTGGGCTTCTCATTGCGGTGGCTTCTCTGGTTGTGGAGCACAGACTCTAGGCCCGCAGGCTCAGTAGTTGTGGCACACGGGCTTAGCTGCTCCGCGGCATGTGGGATCTTCCTGGACCAGGGATCGAACCCATGTCCCCTGCATTCATAGGCAGATTCTTATCCACTGAGCCACCAGGGAAGTCGCAGCATTTACCTCTTGATCACCATACATTTTGTATTTTCTGAGTAAAGCTGTCACTTCTTTTTATTTATATTCTAAATTCTCTCTTTCAGATGTCAGGAGATGTTCCTTCGTTGTTTAGTCAGCTCATGAGTCACGTGGCCAGAGTTCTGGCTCTACCACTAGTTAGTTTTGAGATCCTGATTTATTCACTGAGCATCCCTTGACTTCAGATTCCTCACCACTATGACAAAGTGTGGTCCTTAAGTTTCTACTGTCCCTACACCTCTCAAATTCTGTTATTTTATGATCCAATTAATACCCTTTGTGATTTCATAATCTTTGCTCACATTCCTTTATGTGGAACAGTACTGTAGCAATATATACCATCATTTGGAGATCTTTTTAAAAATATTTGATGCCAGGTCCCCACTCCAGACCAGTTAAAACTGGGGGTGGAGTCCAACAATATATTTTCAATTATGTTTCCAGTTCATTCAAATCTGCAGCCAGAATCAAGAATTCCTAGTTTTCACTAAAGCATCCTGGTTTTATTTGTGGTGTCTCCATTGGTCAGTACTACAAATAATCAGATAGAAAGAAAAGGGAAAAATGTTCTCAGATCCCTCTTTATAGAAGCAAGGGGCCAGGCATCTGATAGGAGGAAAGTAGCCAATAGCAGAAGAGATATCATGATTTTGGAAGATATTATCAAGGAACCATTATTTTCTAGGTGCAGAATATAATCCTTCAAAGGCTTGGCTGGTGAAGTTCCAGGATAACCAAGAAAAAGAGGGATTGGTCTCCATTTTGACTTGTCTTAAAAAGTTTCCCCCATGGAAACACATCTCCAGTTTTATAAGGCACAGTGGTGGGTATAGAGTATGCTCTACGAATATGCTTTGGATGAATGTTGGAATGGAGCTCTTCCACAAACAAGGGGAATCATGCATCTGTTATAGTTCTGGCCTGTGTTCCATCTCTCATGGCCTCCCCTTTCATAAATTTCACTTCCTTGGAAAGCCATCTTGCAACAAGTGTTGCAGTTGAATTGGAATGTGTCATTCAATGCTTTTTTTCTTGGCTTTGAAACATTTACTTCTCTTCCAGTGGAAAAGAAATAGACTCAAAGCAATATGTGCGCATGGGTTTATCTCTGGGCTTTCTATCCTGTTCCATTGATCTATATTTCTGTTTTTGTGCCAGTACCATACTGTCTTGATTACAGTAGCGTTGTAGTATAGTCTGAAGTCAGGGAGCCTGATTCCTCCAGCTCTGTTTTTCATTCTCAAGATTGCTTTGGCTATTCGGGGTCTTTTGTGTTTCCATATAAATTGTGAAATTTTTTGTTCTAGTTCTGTGAAGAATGCCAGTGGTAGTTTGATAGGGATTGCACTGAATCTGTAGATTGCTTTGGGTAGTTTAGTCATTTTCAAAATGTTGATTCTTCCAATCCAAGAACATGGCATATCTCTCCATCTGTTGGTATCATCTTTAATTTCTTTCATCAGTCTTATAGTTTTCTGCATACAGGTCTTTTGTCTCCTTGGGTAGGTTTATTCCCAGGTATTTTATTCTTTTTGTTGCAATGGTAAATGGGAGTGTTTTCTTGATTTCACTTTCAGATTTTTCATCATTAGTGTATAGGAATGAAAGAGATTTCTGTACACTAATTTTGTATCCTGCTGCTCTACCAAATTCATTGATTAGCTCTAGCAGTTTTTTGGCAGCACCTTTAGGATTCTCTATGTACAGTATCATGTCATCTGCAAACAGTGACAGTTTTACTTCTTCTTTTCCGATCTGGATTCCTTTTATTTCTTTTTCTTCTCTGATTGCTGTGGCTAAAACTTCCAAAATTATGTTGAATAATAGTGGTGAGAGTGGACAACCTTGTCTTGTTCCTGATCTTAGAGGAAATGGTTTCAGTTTTTCACCATTGAGGACGATGTTGGCTGTGAGTTTGTCATATATGGCCTTTATTGTGTTGAGGTAGGTTCCCTCTATGTCCACTTTCTGGAGAGTTTTTATCATAAATGGGTGATAAATTTTGTCAAAAGTTTTTCTGCATCTATTGAGATGATCATATGGTTTTTCTCCTTCAGTTTGTTAATATGGTGTATCACGTTGATTGATTTGCATATACTGAAGAATCCTTGCATTCCTGGGATAAACCCCACTTGATCATGGTGTATGATCCTTTTAATGTGCTGTTGGATTCTGTTTGCTAGTATTTTGTTGAGGATTTTTGCATCTATATTCATCAGTGATATTGGCCTGTAGTTTTCTTTTTTTGAGACATCTTTGTCTGATTTTGGCATCAGGGTGATGGTGGCCTTGTAGAATGAGATTGGGAGTGTTCCTCCCTCTGCTATATTTTGGAAGAGTGTGAGAAAGATAGGTGTTAGCTCTCCTCTAAATGTTTGATAGAATTCACCTGTGAAGCCACCTGGTCCTGGGCTATTGTTTGTGGGAAGATTTTTAATCACAGTTTCAATTTCAGTGCTTGTGATTGGTCTGTTTATATTTTCTATTTTTCCTGGTTCAGTCTCAGAAGGTTGTACTTCTCTAAGAACTTGTCCATTTCCTCCAGGTTGGATCACCTTGTCTGTGATAAAGTAGGCAAGAGTGTACAATGCAGAAAAGACAGCCTCTTCAATACGTGGTGCTGGGAAAACTGGACAGCTACATGTAAAAGAATGAAATTAGAACACTTCCTAACGCCATACACAAAAATAAACTCAAAATGGATTAAAGACCTAAATATAAGGCCAGACACTATAAAACTCTTAGAGGAAAACATAGGCAGAACACTCTATGACATAAATCCCAGCAAGATCCTTTTTGACCCACCTCCTAGAGAAATGGAAATAAAAACAAAAATAAACAAATGGCACCTAATGAAACTTAAAAGCTTTTGCACAGCAAAGGAAACCATAAACAAGACAAAAAGACAACCCTCAGAGTGGGAGAAAATATTTGCAAATGAATCAATGGACAAAGGATTAATCTCCAAAATATATAAGCAGGTCATGCAGCTCAATATCAAAAACACAAACAACCCAATCCAAAAATGGGCAGAAGACCTAAACAGACATTTCTCCAAAGAAGATGTACAGATTGCCAACAAACACATGAAAGGATGCTCAACATCACTAATCATTAGAGAAATGCAAATCAAAACTACAGTGAGATGTCACCTCACACCGGTCAGAATGTGAGGAGATGAATGCTGGAGAAAAGGGAACCCTCTTGCACTGTTGGTGGGGATGTAAATTGATACAGCCACTATGGAGAACAATAGGGAGATTCCTTAAAAAACTACAAATAGAACTACCATATGACCCAGCAATCCTACTACTGGGCATATACCCTGAGAAAACCATAATTCAAAAAGAGTCATGTACCACAATGTTCATTGGAGCACTATTTACAATAGCCAGGACATGGAAGCAACCTGAGTGTCCATCGACAGATGAATGGATAAAGAAGATGTGGCACATATATACAATGGAATATTACTCAGCCATAAAAAGAAACGAAATTGAGTTATTGTAGTGAGGTGGATGGACCTAGAGTCTGTCATACAGAGTGAAGTAAGTCAGAAAGAGAAAAACCAATGCTGTATACTCAAACATATATATGGAATCTAAAAAAAAATGGTTCTGATTAACCTAGGGGCAGGACAAGAATAAAGACACAGATGTAGAGAATGGACTTGAGGACATGGGGAGGGGGAAGGGGAAGCTGGGACAAGGTGAGAGAGTAGCATGGACATATATACACTACCAAATGTAAAATAGCTAGTGGGAAGCGGCCGCATAGCACAGGGAGATCAGCTCGGTGCTTTGTGTCCACATATAGGGGTGGGATAGAGAGGTGGGAGGGAGACGCAAGAGGGAGGAGATATCAGGATATATGTATATGCATAGCTGATTCACTTTGTTATACAGCAGAAACTAACACACCATTGTAAAGCAATTATACTCCAATAAAGATGTTAAAAAAAAAAAGCAGTATGTGCTTATGGCGGAGACCACCATGAAATTCTACAACTATATTTGAGGACAACAACAGGGGTGAGTTAGGAAGGGTTGGATTTGGGGTGAGAGGCAGAGCAGTGCAGTACAGACTTTGGTTTATGTGTGCTTCAGCGTGGAAATTATACTAACTCTGCCTCTAAGTGATTTGATCCTGCCAACTTCTTTTTAGCTTTCAAAGCTCTCCATTTCCAAACGGGTAGAATGAAGGTGTGTGACAAGATCAAATCTACGGTTCCTTTCAGCATACAGGTGCCATAGTTTGTTTATTTACTTATTTATTTATTTTTACATCTTTATTGGAGTATAATTGCTTTACAATGGTGTGTTAGTTTCTGCTTTATAACAAAGTGAATCAATTATACATATGCATATGTTCCCATATCTCTTCCCTCTTGCGTCTCCCTCCCTCCCTAATCATTAGAGAAATGCAAATCAAAACTACAATGAGATATCATCTCACACCAGTCAGAATGGCCATCATCAAAAAGTCTACAAGCAATAAATGCTGGAGAGGGTGTGGAGAAAAGGGAACCCTCTTGCACTGCTGGTGGGAATGTGAATTGGTACAGCCACTATGGAGAACAGTATGGAGGTTCCTTAAAAAACTACAAATAGAACTACCATATGACCCAGCAATCCCACTACTGGGCATATACCCTGAGAAAACCATAACTCAAAAAGAGTCATGTACCAAAATGTTCATTGCAGCTCTATTTACAATAGCCCGGAGATGGAAACAACCCAGGTCCCATAGTTTTAAGCTTATGTGTCACTAGCTGTACTTTCTTTGGCTGACGAATAGATCGTCTTGTCTAATTTTCCTCTTTAAGTGATACTGAAGTTTCTAAGACTTTTATAAGATGTGGTCACAGGTAAGGCAGAGAGCCCAGGGGCCATCTCCTCCATAGGAGGCATTAGACCAAAGGAGGTAGTAAATCTCAGCCATGTCACTACAGGCTGTTTGATTCTTCACTTTACTTTTATATAAGCTTTTATATCTGCGGGAGAAAGATTTTTTTTTAATATGTCCTGATGTGTGAAATGATATTTATTATTTTTAACATTTCTAGGACAGTTCCCTTGCACCTTCAGTCTAATGTTTTCCATCCATGAGCAGAATACTGGAAAAGTGAGACAACTCCATATTTGACATGTTTGTATTAACAGTGTGTATGCTTTGGTATCTCGAGAAGTTAATATATTTTTGCCTAAAGTAATTACAGTTTTTCTAGGAGTATACAGATAGTTTTCAGTGAGCCATAGATCTTTTGCCCTGTTAGATATGCACAGTGGTCTTTAAAAATTAGGAAGCTAATTCTCTTTGATAGCTTCTGAATAAATGTTCACTATCAAAGGCTTTAACAATAGATATAAATTGACACTTGAATATCAAATAGGCTTTAAAAAATCTCTCTTCTTGCTGTGCTAGCATCCATTTTGTCATATGCCAGATAAACACAGGTGTATAAAAGATTCATATTGTGATGCAATGTTCCTGATAGAGAGGTTCATGGACACAGCGAAATCTTGATTTGCAGTGACATAAAGGCATTGGGTTTCCACTCTTTCTTGTCAAGCTCCTGCAGAGACACCGTGGGAGCCAGATTGCGGGGGGTCGGGGGCAGAAAAGTTACCGGTAACACAGATGCGGACTGTCTCAGCAAGGAGACGCAGGTGCCCTCTGCTCTTTTCCTGGCAGGAAAGCTTCAGAACAAGACCGACTAAGGAGACAGCTTGGCTCCAAGCAGCGCGAGACACTGAGTCAGATCACAGCAAGAAAAATCGCGTCGTGATTTATATTGAAATACGATACGCTTCACATTCAGCTCTTTGAGGAGGAGGCATACTCACATGCCAGAATGTTTTGCCTGTATCACCAAACCAGTGGATAGTGTCCAAAGCTGGTGTTCCAACTGCTGTTTGGGTCAGCTCTTCCTTCTTGCTTAAAAGGATCGCACTCTTTTTCTCTTGATTCGGTTGTATACTTTTTTTTTTTTCCCAGAGGAGTTTGTTTGCTACGATATAAAAGATTCAGGGCTTCCCTGGTGGCGCAGTGGTTGAGCGTCCGCCTGCCGATGCAGGGGACACGGGTTCCTGCCCCGGTCCGCGAAGATCCCACATGCCCTGGAGCGGCTGGGCCCGTGAGTCATGGCGGCTGAGCCTGCGCGTCCGGAGCCTGTGCTCTGTAACGGGAGAGGCCACAACAGTGAGAGGCCCGCATACCGCAAAAAAAAAAAAAAAAAAAAAAGATTCAGTCATTGATTCAACAAATATTTACATTCGTGTTTGAGGCTCCGTTTCAGATACTGGGCTCTCTTCAGCCTGTATGCCAAGGGAGAGACAGAATTAACAAATAGGTAAACGATGTGGTGTGCCAGATTGTGATAGGTGCAATGGAGTAAAATAAAGCAGCGAGTTCAGACAGGGCGTGCAGGGTGAGGAGAGGGTGCTGTTTTAAACAGTGTGATCGGGGAAGGCCTCCCTGAGTAGATGATATTTGGGCAGTGAAGTGGAAGGAAGTAGAGAGTAAGCCATGTGCCTGTCTGGGGAAGAGTGATGGGGCTGAGGGGTTACAGACATGAGGAGAGAGCAAAGTATGAAATACACACAAGGAAAACGAGTAAGTCAGTGGACAAGGGACATGTAGAATTGATGGGCAGTTGAAGGATTACAGGTTTGGGGTAAGACCAGCAACATGGTGATGTATGTGTTTTCCAGCCACATTCAGCTGCTTGCCTGGTACAGAGGACTTAGAGTGCTGGATTCATCCAGGGTGGAGTTTGCCAGGTGAACAAGGTGGAGGAAGAGGGGTCCACAGAGTTGAAGCTGTATGCAGTGGTGTGATGATAATGATGAACCCTACAAGGCATGCTTGGGGTGAATTGAGAACACCGGCTGGGGGGGTGAAGTATGTGAAAAGGTGGTAGGGTTAATGGATTGACGAGCTATATAAGGTCGTCAGTAATTACTAAAGACATGGTTCTAGTAGTTCATTATGGCATGAAACTATTGTCTATTTTGATGAAAGGTAAGCACATTCATCACTGAAGCTGATTTTACTTTGAATCTACTTAATTAAGTTTTCAGCCATTAAAATTAAATTTACGCAAAGCGGACTATGGCTTTGAACATTAGTATGCATTCTTTTACTTACATTATGAAATGAATATATTAGTGTATAATCTAAAAACAATTAGTGATTGCTGGAATACATTTCAGTAATCTGTCTCTTGTGAAGTAATAAATTGCCAAAGACAGAATTTAACTATCCTGAGAACTTTAGAAATATGTGTATTGCTTCTTTGGAACCCCAGTGGTTTGGGGAAATGATGACAAATGACATAATCTATCTCTCCTCCTATTTTGTAAATCACTTTAATTTTCCTAAATTGCTGAAGAGGGATTTACTGTGGTTAAGGAACACTTTTCAAAAATCTAATTGATAAAATTGTGTTCTATAAGACAGATGCCAGAGCTATAAAATGCTTGACCTTGATACGATTTTGTCCATTACACTTCAGAATTTCTATATGTGAATGGGGGTTTAGCCACGCTACAGTCTAACCCAATGACCTTTCCCTCCACTGACCCAAGGGGCCATCTTGGATACCTTGCTCCATGCCCACTTCCCTGATTGGATGAGAAGTACCATTTTCCTCTAGCATGAGGACCCGGCCTGGTGGGCCCAGGTGCAGCTGTTTCCTCTCACACAGCCTTGTAGCCAGGTCACTTTCCACTGATTCTGTTTTGACTGGTCATGGCTAATGTTCTGATGTCTGATGCTGGAGCCTGCTCACCCACTTACTAAGATTTAATCACAACACAGGTGTGAGGGACAGTATAAACCTGTATTTTTTTATCCCTTTATCTGGGATAAAATACAGACTCCAATTCCGGTAAATGAAGTTGCCTCTTTCTGGTCTCGAAAGTGTTATAACATTCATCAGCATAAAAGTTAGACTAAAATTTCGAATACATTTAAAAACAACCAAAACACATATCTAAAATCCTACAGTTTTGAGGTTACCGAATTCCTGGTTAGCATGAGATGACTCGATGTTTGCTTCTGTTTCTCAATTCGGGAAGCTTGTGGTCTCAGGTGTTTTCTCGCACTCAGTCTCTTGGTCCATACCAGTGACAAATGTTCGAGGCCAAGTTCAAAGTGTTCACTACTGTTCTCAAGATTCTCAAGACTAGATCCACTAGCCATTGTCTTGCCTTCGTATGAGATCTGTCTGGAGCCTGAGTGAACCTACTAAGGTGGCTCTGGGTTCACCTATATATCCAGTCCTCAACTGACTCTACTTAAACTTCTACCTTGAACTGCTATGCTTAGATACAGGTCTTTGACAAAAGTAGTATTATGGTCTCCATACAGCATATCATGCTATATGGGCTGGATGTTTAAAGCTTTTCTATTTGAATCATGACAGAAGAAAACTACAGCAGGTCCTCTATTTTCACATATAATGTGTTTCTGAAGGTGTCAAATGTGGGAAAATTGAAAAATAGACTTATATGTTTCAAGGGATTTCTATTTATATAGAGATTAAAAAAAATTAAGTCCCTAATTACATTTTACCTATAATCTTAAATGATATGGTTTTAATATTTGGGATATATTCTTAAATTTTGTTCTTTCTTCACAATTAAACAGACATCTTCTTAATTCTAATAAGCGTTCAGCTGAGGCTAGAGATATGCTATTTTGTTTAACAATCTGTGTTCCTTATCAGTAGCATCAGAGCTTTCATTGTGTCTTCTCTTCATTCCTGTAAGATAATCACGATAAAATGCAATATCGTATTCACATTCTCAAATAAACTTCACTGAACAGATGAAGATAGCAATATCCCAAACCTGAGCCATTGTATATCAGACATTGCCATCATGCAATGACTTGGGAGGCTTATCCACCATTATATCAAAGAATGGCTGTTTAGAGGACCAATGATACATAATCAACGGTTTCATGAAAACCAGACTATCATTGCCAAGGAAGGCCTGCTTACTGTTTTCCAAAGCAGATGCCATGAATGAGGGAGAGAAAAGTGTTGAAGGGGAACTAGGACAGAGTGGCTAATGGGGGATGGAGGAAGAGGGTGCAAGGTGCCCCAAATTTGCCTTACCTGTCCATTGATGATGGTTGGGAAACATGATTCAACACTCCCTCACATTTAAAGTATGTTTTATTTTGTGTGGAATAGCATCTGGCAATAATTTTTCTTTTTTTAACATCTTTATTGCAGTATAATTGCTTTACAATGGTGTGTTAATTTCTGCTGTATAACAAAGTGAATCAGTTATGCATTTACATATATCCTGATATCTCCTCCCTCTTGGGTCTCCCTCCCACCCTCTCTATCCCACCCCTATAGGTGGACACAAAGCACCGAGCTGATCTCCCTGTGCTATGCGGCTGCTTCCCACTAGCTATCTATTTTACATTTGGTAGTGTATATATGTCCATGCTACTCTCTCACTTCGTCCCAGCTTCCCCTTCCCCCTGCCAAGTCCATTCTCTAGTCTGCGTCTTTATTCCTGTCCTGCCCCTAGGTAAATCAGAACCATTTTTTTTTTAGATTCCATATATATGTGTTAGCATACAGTATTGTTTTTCTCTTTCTGACTTACTTCACTCTGTATCACAGTCTCTAGGTCCCTCCACTTTGCTACAAATAACTCAATATTGTTTGTTTTTATGGCTGAGTACTATTCTGTTGTATATATGTGCCACATCTTTTTTATCCATTCATCTGTCGATGGACACTTAGGTTGCTTCCATGTCTTGGCTATTGTAAATAGAGCTGCAGTGAACATTGGGGTACATGACTTTTTTTTTTTTTTTTTTTGGTGGTACGTAGGCCTCTCACTGTGTGGCCTCTCCCGTTGTGGAGCACAGGCTCCGGATGCACAGGCTCAGCGGCCATGGCTCACGGGCGCAGCCGCTTTGTGGCATGTGGGATCTTCCCGGACCGGGGCACGAACCCGTGTCCCCTGAATCGGCAGGCGGACTCTCAGCCACTGCGCCACCAGGGAAGCCCCATGACTCTTTCTGAATTATAGTTTTCTCACGGTATATGCCCAGTAGTGGGATTGCTTGGTCGTATAGTAGTGCTACTTTTAGTTTTTTGAGGAACCTCCATACTGGCTGTATCAACTTACATTCCCACCAACAGTGCTAGAGGGTTCCCGTTCCTCCATACCCTCTCCAGCATTTATTGTTTGTAGACTTTTTGATGATGGCCATTCTGACTGGTGTGAGGTGATACCTGATTGTAGTTTTGATTTGCATTTCTCTAATTGGTGATGTTGAGCATTCTTTCATGTGTTTGTTGGCAATCTGTATATCTTCTTTGGAGAAGTGTCTATTTAGGTCTTCTGCCCAGTTTTGGATTGGGTTGTTTGCTTTTTGATATTGAGCTGCATGAGCTGCTTATATATTTTGGAGATTAATCCTTTGCCAGTTGCTTCATTTGCAAATATTTTCTCCACTCTGCGGGTTGTCATTTCATCTTGTTTATGGTTCCCTTTGCTGTGCAAAAGCTTTTAAGTTTTGTTAGGTGCCATTTGTTTTTTTTTTTGTTTTTATTTCCATTTCTCTAGGAGGTGGGTCAAAAAAGATCTTGCTCTGATTTATGTCATAGAGTGTTCTGCCGATGTTTTCCTCTAAATGTTTTATAGTGTCTGGCCTTACAATTAGGTCTTTAATCCATTTTGAGTTTATTTTTGTGTATGGCATTAGGAAGTGTTCTAATTTCATTCTTTTACATGTAGCTGTCCAGTTTTCCCAGTACCACTTATTGAAGAAGCTGTCTCTTCTCTATTGCATATTCTTGCCTCCTTTATCAAAGAAAAGGTGACCGTATATGCATTGCTTTATCTCTGGGCTTTCTATCCTGTTCCATTGATCTATATTTCAGTTTTTGTGCCAATACCATACTGTGTTGCTTACTGTAGCTTTGTAGTATAGTCTGAAGTCAGGGAGCCTGATTCCTCCAGCTCCGTTTTTCTTTTTCAAGATTGCTTTGGCTATTCGGGATCTTTTGTGTTTCCATACAAATTGTGAAATTTTTTGTTGTAGTTCTGTGAAAAATGCCAGTGATAGTTTGATAGGAATTGCATTGAATCTGTAGATTGCTTTGGGTAGTATAGTCATTTTCACAATGTTGATTCTTCCAATCCAAGAATATGGTGTATCTCTCCACCTGTTTGTATCATCTTTCATCACTGTCTTATAGTTTTCTGCATACAAGTCTTTTGTCTCCTTAGGTAGGTTTATTCCTACGTATTTTATTCATTTTGTTGTAGTGGTAAATGGGAGTGTTTCCTTAATTTCTGTTTCATCATTAGTGTATAGGAATGCAAGAGATTTCTGTGCATTAATTTTGTATCCTGATACTCTACCAAATTCATTACCTCTAATAGTTTTATGGTAGCATCTTTAGTTTTCTCTATGTATAGTATCATGTTTTCTGCAAAGAGTGACAGTTCTATTTCTTCTTTTTCTATTTGGATTCCTTTTATTTCTTTTTCTTCTCTGATTGTTGTGGCCAAAACTTCCAAAACTCTGTTGAATAACAGTGGTGAGAGTGGGCAACCTTGTCTTGTTCCTGATGTTAGTGGAAATGGTTTCAATGTTTCACTGTTGAGAACGATGTTGGCTGTGGGTTTGTTGTATATGGTCTTAATTATGTTGAGGTCAGATCCCTCTATGCCTACTTTCTGGAGGGTTTTTATCATAAATGGGTGCTGAATTTTGTCGAAAGCTTTTTCTGCATCTACTGAGATGATCATATGGTTTTTCTCATTCAGTTTGTTAATATAGTGTATCACATTGGTTGATTTGTGTATATTGAAGAATCCTTGCATTCCTGGGATAAACCCCACTTGATCATGGTGTATGATCCTTTTAATGTGCTGTTGGATTCTGTTTGTTAGTATTTTGTTGAGGATTTTTGCATCTATGTTCATCAGTGATATTGGCCTGTAGTTTTCTTTTTTCGTGGCAACTTTGTCTGGTTTTGGTATCAGGGTGTTGGTGGCCTCGTAGAATGAGTTGGGGAGTGTCCTCCCTCTGCTATATTTTGGAAGAGTTTGAGAAGGATAGGTGTTAGCTCTTCTCTAATTGTTTGATAGCATTTGCCTGTGAAGCCATCTGGTCCTGCGCCATTGTTTGTTGGAAGATTTTTCATCACAGTCTCAATTTCAGTGCTTGTGATTGGTCTGTTTATATTTTCTATTTCTTCCTGGTTCAGGCTTGGAAGGTTGTACTTTTCTAAGAAATTGTCCATTTTATTGGCATATACTTGCTTGTAGTAATCTCTCATGATCCTTTGTATTTCTGCAGTGTCAGTTGTTACTTCTCCTTTTTTATTTCTAATTCTGTTGATTTGAGTCTTCTCTCTTTTTTTCTTGATGAGTCTGGCTACGGTTTATCAATTTTGTTTATCTTCTTAAAGAACCAGCTTTTAGTTTTATTCATCTTTGCTATCATTTCCTTCATTTTTTTTCTTTTAATTTTGATCTGATCTTTTTTTTTTAATGATTCAAAAGAACATGACTTTTAATTTATTTCTCTTTCAGAAAGAGCACCAGCAAGGAAGTTTCCTTTGCATTCAAAGGTTGACATTAAGATTTATGTAGTAAGGGCTTCCCTGGTGGCGCAGTGGTTGAGAGTCTGCCTGCCAATGCAGGGGGCACCGGTTCGTACCCCAGTCTGGGAAGATCCCACATGCCGCGGAGCGGCTAGACCCATGAGCCATGGCCGCTGAGCCTGCGCATCTGGAGCCTGTGCTCCGCAACGGGAGAGACCACAACAGTGAGAGGCCTGCATACCACAAAAAAAAAAAAAAAAGATTTATGTAGTAAAATCCATATTTATATATTACTAATCGGTATGGTTAATGTTTAAGTTCATTTTGGCTTATAGCTATTCAGTTAGTTAATGAAGATGCTACAATGACTAAAGTAAAATTGATCCGAATTATATTTTTAAGCTTCTGATTATCCTTTAAGAAGTTTTTCAAGTCCCACCAGCGCCATTTTCCTTGGCACCTCTAGCTTGAATAATCTCTCTCTTTACAGAACACTAAGGATTTACTGTCTCTACAACTTTTTTGTCAATGAATTGGGTGCTACACTGGGGCCCCTTTTTTTTTTTTAATTTTTGAATTTTATTTAATTTATTTTTTTATACAGCAGGTTCTTATTAGTCATTCATTTTATACACATCAGTGTATACATATCAATCCAAATCTCCAAATTTATCACACAACCACCACCACTTCCCTTCCTTGGTGTCCATACGTTTGTTCTCTACATCTGTGTCTCAGTTTCTGCCCTGCAAAGTGGTTCATCTCTACCATTTTTCTAGATTCCACATATATGCGTTAATATACAATATTTGTTTTTCTCTTTCTGACTTATTTCACTCTGTATGACCGTCTCTAGATCCATCCATGTCTCTACAAATGGCTCAATTTCCTTCCTTTTTATGGCTGAGTAATATTCCATTGTATATATGTACCACATTTTCTTTATCCATTCATCTGTCGATGGGCATTTAGGTTGCTTCCATGACTTGGCTATTGTAACTAGTGCTGCAGTGAACATTGGGGTGCATGTGTCTTTTTGAATTATGGTTTTCTCTGGGTATATACCCAGTAGTGGGATTGCTGGGTCATATGGTAATTCTATTTTTAGGATTTTAAGGAACCTCCATACTGTTCTCCATAGTGGCTGTATCAATTTACATTCTCAACAGTGCAAGAGGGTTCCCTTTTCTCCACACCCTCTCCAGCATTTGTTGTTTGTAGATTTCTGAGGATGCCCATTCTAACTGTTATGAGGTGATACCTCATTGTAATTTTGATTTGCATTTCTCTAATAATTAGTGATGTTGAGCAGCTTTTCATGTGCTTCTTGGCCATCTGTATGTCTTCTTTGGAGAAATGTCTATTTAGGTTTTCTGCCCATTTTTAGATTGCGGTGTTTGTTTTTTTAATATTGAGCTGCATGAGCTGTTTATATATTTGTGAGATTACTCCTTTGTCAGTTGCCTTCTTTGCAAATGTTTTCTCCCATTCTGAAGGTTGTCTTTTCGTCTTGTTTATGGTTTCCTTTGCTGTATGAAAACTTTTAAGTTTCATTAGGTCCCATTTGTTTATTTTTGTTTTTATTTCCATTACTTTAGCAAGTAGATCAAAAAGATCTTGCTCTGATTTATGTCAAAGAGTGTTCTTCCTATGTTTTCCTCTAAGAGTTTTATAGTGTCTGGTCTTACATTTAGGTCTCTAATCCATTTTGAGTTTATTTTTGCGTATGGTGTTAGGGAGTGTTCTAATTTCCTTCTTTTACATGTAGCTGTCCAGTTTTCCCAGCATCGCTTATTGAAGAGACTGTCTTTTCTCCATTGTATATCCTTGCCTCCTTTGTCATACATTAGTTGACTACAGGTGCGTGGGTTTATCTCTGGGATTTCTATCCTGTTCCATTGATCTATATTTCAGTTTTTGTGCCAGTACCATACTGTCTTGCTTACTGTAGCTTTGTAGTATAGTCTTAAGTAAGGGAGTCTGATTCTCCCATCTCCATGTTGTTCCCTCAAGACTGTTTTGGCTATTCGAGGTCTTTGGTGTGTCGCTACAAATTAGAAGATTTTTTGTTCCAGTTCCATTAAAAATGCCATTGGTAATTTGATAGGGATTGGATTGAAACTGTAGATTGCTTTGGGTAGGATAGTCATTTTCACAATATTGATTCTTCCAATCCAGGAACATGGTATATCTCTCCATCTGTTGGTATCATCTTTAATTTCTTTCATTAGTGTCTTATAGTTTTCTGCATACAAGTCTTTTGTCTCCCTAGGTATGTTTATTCCTAGGTATTTTATTCTTTTCGTTGCAGTAGTAAATGGGAGTGTTTCCTTAATTTCTCTTTCAGATTTTTCATCGTTACTGTATACGAATGCAAGAGATTTCTGTGCATTAATTTTTTATCCTGCCACTTTACCAAATTCATTGATTAATTCTAGTAGTTTTCTGGTGGCATCTTTAGGATTCTCTGTGTATACTATCATGTTTTCTGCAAACAGTGACAGTTTTACTTCTTCTTTTCCAATTTGTATTCCTTTTTTTTTTTCTTTTTCTTCTCTGATTGCCATGGCTAGGACTTGCAAAACTATGTTGAATAATAGTGATGAGAGTTGACATTCTTGTCTTATTCCTGATCTTGGAGGAAATGCTTTCAGTTTTTCACCATTGAGAATGATGTTTGCTGTGGGTTTGTTGTATATGGCCTGGATTATGTTGAGGCAGGTTCCCTCTATGCCCACTTTTTGGAGAGTTTTTATCATAAATGGCATTGAATTTTGTCAAAAGCTTTCCCTGCATCTTTTGAGATGATCATATGGTGTTTATTCTTCAATTTGTTAATATGGTGTATCACATTGATTAATTTGCGTATATTGAAGAATCCTTGCATTCCTGGGATAAACCCCACTTGATCATGGTGTATGATCCTTTATAGTGCTGTTGGATTCTGTTTGCTAGTATTTTGTTGAGGATTTTTGCATCTATATTCATCAGTGATATTGGTCTATAATTTTCTCTATTTTGTAGTATCTTTGTCTGATTTTGGTATCAGGGTGATGGTGGCCTCGTAGAATGAATTTGGGAGTGTTCCTTCCTCTGCAATTTTTTGGAAGAGTTTGAGAAGGATGTGTGTTAGCTCTTCTCTAAATGTTTGATAGAATTCACCTGTGAAGCCATCTGGTTCTGGACTTTTGTTTGCTGGAAGATTTTTAATCACAGTTTCAATTTCATTACTTGTGATTGGTCTCTTCATATTTTCTATTTCTTCCTGGTTCAGACTTGGAAGTTTATACCTTTCTAAGAATTTGTCCATTTCTTCCAGGTTGTCCATTTTATTGCCATAGAGTTGCTTGTAGTAGTCTCTTAGGATGTTTTGTATTTCTGTGGTGTCTGTTGTAACTTCTCTTTTTTTATTTCCAATTTTATTGATTTTAGTCCTCTCCCTGTGTTTCTTGATGAGTCTGGATAATGGTTTATCAATATTGTTTATCTTCTCAAAGAACCAGATTTTAGTTTTATTGATTCTTGCTATTTTCTTTGTTTCTATTTCATTTATTTCTGCTCTGAACTTGATGATTTCTTTCCTTCTGCTAACTTTGGCTTTTGTTCTTCTTTCTCTAGTTCCTTTAGGTGTAAAGTTAGATTGTTTATTTGAGATTTTTCTTGTTTCTTGAGGTAGGATTGTATTGCTATAAACTTCCTCTTAGAACTGGTTTTGCCGTATCCCATAGGTTTTAGATTGTTGTGTTTTCATTGTCATTTGTCTCTAGGTATTTTTTGATTTCCTCTTTGATTTCTTCAGTGATCTCTTGGTTATTTAGTAATGTATTGTTTAACCTCCATGTGTTTGTGTTTTTTACGTTTTTTTCACTGTACTTGATTTCTTATCTCATAGCGTTGCGGCCCGAAAAGATGCTTGGTATGATTTCAGTTTTCTTAAATTTACTGAGGCTTGATTTGTGACCCAAGCTGTATCTATCCTGGAGATTGTTTCTTGCACACTTGAGAAGAAAGTATAATATGCTGTCTTTGGATGGAATGTCCTATAAATATCAATTAAATCTATCTGGTCTGTTGTGTCATTTAAAGCTGTGTTTCCTTGTTAATTTTCTGTTTGGATGATCTGTCCATTGGTGTAAGTGAGGTGTTAAAGTCCCCCAGTATTATTGTGTTACTGTCGATTTCCTCTTTTATAGCTGTTAGCAGTTGCCTTATGTATTGCGGTGCTCTTATGTTTGGTGCATATATATTTATAATTGTTATATCTTCTTCTTGGTTTGATCCCTTGATTATTATAGTGTCCTTCCTTGTCTCTTGTAACGTTCTTTATTTTAAAGTCTATTTTATCTGATATAGTATAGCCACTCCAGTTTTCTTTTGATTTCGTTTTGCATGGAATATCTTTTTCCATCCCCTCAATTTCAGTCTGTATGTGTCCCTAGGTCTGAAATGCATCTCTTGTAGATAGCATATATGTGAGTCTTATTTTTGTATACATTCAGCCAGTCTGTGTCTTTCGGTGGGAGCATTTAATCCATTTACATTTAAGGTAATTATCTATATGTATGTTCCTATTACCATTCTTAATTTTGGGGGGTTTGTTTTTGTAGGTCCTTTTCTTCTCTTGTGTTTCCCACTTAGAGAAGTTCCTTTAGAATTTGTTTTGGAGCTGGTTTGGTGGTGCTGTATTCTCTTAGCTTTTGCTTGTCTGTAAAGGTTTTGATTTCTCCATCAAATCTGAATGAGATCCTTGCTGGGTAGAGTAATGTTGGTTGTAGTTTCTTCCCTTTCATCACTTTAAGTATATCATGCCACTCCCTTCTGGCTTGTAGAGTTGCTGCTGAGAAATCAGCTGTTAACCTTATGGGAGTTCCCTTTTATGTTGTTTGTCGTTTTTCCCTTGCTGCTTTGAATAATTTTTCTTTAATTGTTGCCAATTTGATTACTATGTGTCTCAGCATGTTTCTCCTTGGGTTTATCCTGTGTGGGACTCTCTGTGCTTCCTGGGCTTGGGTGGCTATTTCCTTTCCCATGTTAGGGAAGTTTTTGACTATAATCTCTTCAAATATTTTTTTGGGTCTTTTCTCTCTCTCTTCTCCTTCTGGGACCCCTACAATGGAAATGCTGTTGTGTTTAATGTCGTCCCAGAGGTCTCTTGGGCTGTCTTCATTTCTTTTCATTCTTTTTTCTTTATTCTGTTCTGCAGCAGTGAATTTCACCATTCTGTCTTCCAGGTTACTTATTCGTTCTTCTGCCTCAGTTATTCTGCTAGGATTCCTTCTAGTGTGTTTTTAATTTCAGTTATTGTATTGTTCATCTCTGTTTGTTCTTTAATTCTTCTATATCTTTGGTAAACATTTCTTCCATCTTCTCAATCTTTGCCCCCATTCTTTTTCTGAGGTCTTGGATCATCTTCACTATCATTATTCTGAATTCTTTTTCTGGAAAGTTGCCTATCTCCACTTAACTTAGTTGTTTTTCTGGGGTTTTATCTTGTTCCTTTATCTGGTACATAGCCCTCTGCCTTTTCATCTTGTCTATCTTTCTGTGAATGTGGTTTTTGTTCCACTGGCTGCAGCATTGTAGTTCTTGCTTTTGCTGTCTGCCCTCTGGTGGATGAGGCTATCTAAGAGGCTTGTGCAAGTTTCCTGGTGGGAGGGACTGGTGGTGGGTAAAGCTGGCTGTTGCTCTGGCGGGCAGAGTTCAGTAAAACGTTAGTCCGCATTTCTGCTGATTGGTAGGGCTGGGTCCCCTCCCTGTTGGTTGTTTGGCCAGAGGCGACCCAACACTGGAGCCTACCTGGGCTCTTTGATGGGGCTAGTGGCGGACTCTGGGAGGGTTCATGCCAAGGAGTACTACCCAGAACTTCTGCCAGTGTCCTTGTCCTCACGGTGATAGAGAGCCACCCGCCAACTCTGCAGGATACCCTCCAAAAATAGCAGATAGGTCTGGTTTTGTCTCTATTGGGTCACTGCTCCTTCGCCTGGGTCCCAAGGTGCACACCATTTTCTGTGTGCCCTCCAAGAGTGGAGTCTGTGTTTGCCCCAGTCCTGTCAAAGCCCTGCAATCAAATCCCACCTGCCCTTGAAGTCTGATTCTCTAGGGATTCCTCGTCCCGTTGCCAGACCCCTAGGCTCAGATGCCTGACGTGGGGCTCAGAACCTTCACTCCAGTGGGTGGACTTCTGTCGTATAAGTGTTCTCCAGTTTGTGAGTCACCCACCCAGCAGTTGTGGGATTTGATTTCACTTTGATTGCGCCCCTCCTACCATCTCATTGTGACTTCTCCTTTGTCTTTGGTTGTGGGGTATCTTTTTTGGTGAGTTCCAGTGTCTTCCTGTCAATGACTGTTCAGCAGTTGGTTGTGATTCCTGTGTTCTCGCAAGAGGGAGTGAGAGCACTACCTTCTATTCCACCATCTGGAGCCAGTCTCTCTGATCTGATCTTTATGATTTCTTTCCTTCTGCTAACTTTGGGGTTTTTTTGTTCTTCTTTCTCTCTTTGCTTGAGATGTAAGGTTAGGTTGTTTGAAATGTTTCTTGTTTCTTGAGGTAGGATTGTGTTGCTATAAACTTCCCTCTTAAAACTGCTTTTGCTGCATCCCATAGGTTTTGGGTTGTTGTGTTTTCATTGTCATTTGTTTCTATGTATTTTTTGATTTCCTCTTTGATTTCTTCAGTGATCTCTTGGTTATTAAGTAGTGTACTGTTTAGCTCCATGTGTTTGTATTTTTTTACAGATTTTTTCGTGTAATTGATATCTAGTCTCCAAGCGTTGTGGTCGGAAAAGATACTTGATACGATTTCAATTTTCTTAAATTTACCAAGGCTTTAGTTGTGACCCAAGATATGATCTATCCTGGAGAATGTTCCATGAGCACTTGAGAAGAAAGTGTATTCTGTTGTTTTTGGATGGAATGTCCTATAAATATCAATTAAGTCCATCTTGTTTAATGTATCATTTAAAGCTTGTGTTTCCTTATGTATTTTCATTTTGGATGATCTGTCCATTGGTGAAAATGGAGTGTTAAAGTCCCCTGCTATGATTGTGTTACTGTCGATTTCTCCTTTTATGGCTGTTAGCATTTGCCTTATGTATTGAGGTGCTCCTATATTGGGTGCGTAAATATTTACAATTGTTATATCTCCTTCTTGGATTCGTCCCTTGACCGTTATGTAGTGTCCTTGTTTGTCTCTTGTAATAGTCTTTATTTCAAAGTCTGTTTTGTTGGTTATGAGAATTGCTACTCCAGCTTTCTTATGATTTCCATTTGCATGGAATATCTTTTTCCATCTCCTCACTTTCAGTCTGTATTTGTCCCTAGGTCTGAAGTGGGTCTCTTGTAGACAGTGTATGTGCGGGTCTTGTTTTTGCATCCCTTCAACCAGTCTATGCCTTTGGTTGGGGCATTTAATCCATTTACATTTAAGGTAGTTATCGATATGTATGTTCCTATTACCATTTTCTTAATTGTTTTGGGTTTGTTATTGTAAGTCTTTTCCTTCTCTTGTGTTTCCTGCCTAGAGAAGTTCCTTTAGCATTTGTTGTAGAGCTGGTTTGGTGGTGCTGAATTCTCTTAGCTGTAAAGCTTTTAATTTCTCTGTCGAATCTGAATGAGATCCTCCCTGGGTAGAGTCATCTTGGTTGTAGGTTTTTCCCTTTCATCACTTTAAATATATCATGCCATGCCCTTCTGGCTTGCAGAGTTTCTGCTGAAAGATCAGCTGTTAACCTTATGGGTATTCCCTTGTATGTTATTTGTTGTTTTTCCCTTGCTGCTTTCAACATTTTTTCTTTGTACTTAATTTTTGATAGTTTTATTAATATGTGTCTTGGCGCGTTTCCCTTGGATTTTTCCTGTATGGGACTATCCATACTTCCTGGACTTCATTGACTATTTCCTTACCCATGTTAGGGAAGTTGTCAACTGTAATCTCTTCAAATATTTTCTCGGTCCCTCTTTTTTTTCTTTTCTTCTTCTGGGACCCCTAGAATTGGAATGTTGGTGCGTTTAATGTTGTCCCAGAGGCCCCTGAGATTGTCCTCAATTCTTTTCATTCTTTTTTCTTTATTCTGCTCTGTGGTAGTTATTTCCACCTTTTTTTTTTTTTTTTTTTTTTTTTTTTTGCGGTACGTGGGCCTCTCACTATTGTGGCCTCTCCCGTTGTGGAGCACAGGCTCCAGACGCGCGGGCTCAGCGGCCATGGCTCATGGGCCCAGCCACTCCGCGGCATGTGGGATCTTCCCGGACTGGGGCACGAACCTGTGTTCCCTGCATCGGCAGGCGGACTCTCAACCACTGCGCCACCAGGGAAGCCCTACATTGATTTTTTTTAAGACATAATACAGTCACATACTTAAGAGACAGTATAGTGTAAACATAGCTTTTATGTGCACTGGGAAACCAAAAAATTCATGTGACCAGCTTTATTGTGATATTTGCTTTATTGCCGTGGTCTGGAACCGAACCGGCAATATCTCTGAGGTGTGCCTGTGTTCTGAACCTGAAAGTGTGTTCTGTGGATGCCCAGAGATGTCTGACCACTGGAAACATGCCAACATCAGGAAAAGGAGATGTGCTGTCAGTCTCGTGACTGACTACTTGTCCCTTCTTGGAGCAGCAAGTGGGCAAACCATAGCCTGAACTCTTGTCATCTTCACGTTTTACACCAATTCAGTCTGGTAATATGCTGTCAGTTCAATAGTCTCAGAAGCAAATTGATTTTTCAAGGTAGAGGGCCTCTTTTTCACCAGTAGCCAGACTGTAATCCAGGGAAAAGTAAAATTCAGCCACTATATTAGAGAATCTCTTGCTTTTCCAGTTGCCTCTAATTATCCTATCACAGGCACCAATACGTGGTGGAATTAGAGGAATTATTCCAGCAGATTTGCCCTTCGCTGCGGGCTTCAGGTTTGTTCCAAGGAACTCATATGTCTGCATCCTGTTCTTGGGAATAGCAGAGGGTCTGGCACCTGCTGGTTTCCCCCGGATGCTAATGCTCGTGGGGAGCCACAGTCACTAATTAACTCATTAGTCCTTAACTCACTGCCTGGAAATTCAACTGGAAAAAGAACTCTTTGGGATGGTTCACCCGCGCCACCCTTCCTTCTCTTCTCTCTCTCTTATCATCCCACACTATCATCTCCTATTTGCTTAAGTTGCTGTTTTTGGAAGGAAGCATTTCTACTTCCTTCAACCAAGGAAACTGGGTGTTCTTTGAGTTCTGTACTTCACATTGCACAGTTATAAAGCCCCTAGGCTGAAATCGTTAGATGAAGATAGTGATGGAGAGTAGATTTGAAGATGAGGGACTTCACCAAGGGGGAGTCTCAGAAGCAATATAGGGGGCAAAGTAGAATGAGAACTGCTTCTCTCAGACTCCTCAGCTCGTTTATAGACTTGACCTCCATACATTCAGGAAAAGCGTCTTGTTCATCTTTGTATCTTCAGCACGTAGTCCTGTGTTTGGCACTTAGGAGGTACTTGATGAACATTTGATGCACTGAACGGAACTCCGACACACAGCTGAGCCAGGAATGGTGGTCAATTAGTGACTGACTATGTTTGATGAAGGAGCAATGAGAGAAGGAAGGAAATGAACTTCTCACCCCTGGTTTTATCCCGGAATATCTCTCCACTGTATCCCTGTTTGAAGCTGTGTGCTTATGTAGCTCATTTGTGCAATCAGCTCAAAATGGAGCTGCCTTTCAAATCGCTGAAATATTAGCAGTTTTTATACCCATGGGTAGTGGATTATTTGTGTAATTTGGGTGCCCAGACAAAATAGTTATTTCCCATAATCACTTCAACAAACGTGAAGCGTTGCCTGTTATTTGAAATGTAATGACTTGTATTTCTGATTCCATTCTGGATATGATAGCGTCGGTCATGCCTTTACTGCCAAGGGTAGTTGTAGAGTCTACAGCTGTTAGTAGATAAATCATTATCCTGAGGTTGGCCCCTGTTATCACCTGCCTAGTCTTTACAAAGAGTGAAAAAAAAACATCTGACACTCCAGTGACACAGTAGTAAGCTTCCCTGATTTCCAGCAGCCTTGAGTACCCAGTGTCACTCTTATTGCTAACTTCGTGGGTGTCATCATGGGTGTCTTCATATTTGGATCAGAAAACAAGATCTTCTAAAACACACTTCTTTGAAAATCTGATGTCTTATTCATTCATTCAAAAGGATTGTCACCAGTGGACACGTTTGCCTGACCCTACCAATCAGTTGCTTTTTCCTCAAAGCCCTTTCTGAAACACACCAGCTCTGTGTTCAGCACGCCTGGGGAGAGTGATTGTGGAAGCAGCCAGATCAGTCAGAGGCCAACATGTGCTTGCAGACTAGAGGGTCAGAAGGAGGTTATCTGCTGGGCTTTGATCCATTTGTTTCATTTATAACATGTTCACTAGAGGGCAGTAGTGAGAAGTTGTGTGTGTTCTCTGAGGTTGAAGCTATCAACCACTTGAAAACCAAACAGTGGACTTACACTGGGGACAGCTGAACCAACAGGAGAGACGCAAAGTTCAGATTCAGGTTCTTTTTACGTGTTTATTATCTGAAAAGACAGGTCTTCTGTTACTAATGTAGCCTCTTTGAGGCTGTGGGTGGTTAGGATCTTTATTATAATTTAAATGTTTTTCTTTTCCTTAAAAATGTGATTTAATAACAGATTAGTAATTATTAAGGTGCTAGGAGCTAGGAAACCTTTTAACTTAAAAAAAGTTTTTTAAAGGAATACCTAACATGTTACAAATTTTGAATTTTGGGCTCAAATTCATCAACTGCTCTACCAGTAGAGAACACATGCTCCCAGTCTTATCTTGTAAGTGTACCAGCAAGGTAAGGGATTTGAGGCCCTTCCTAATTTCATATTTACCATTAAAATATGTTGGGCTATATTTGATAGAGAAACAGATTGAGTCAGGAATCCTAGAGTTTAGACTTGGCATTGCCATTGTCTGGCTTTCTTACCCTGGGGATATCATTTAAACCCTCGGAGCCTCAGTTTCCCCAATTGTAAAAAATAAAAGGATAATAATATCTTACACCATTATTTGATAGTCATATCTAATAAAGTATGTCAGAGTATTTCTAAAAAATGTAAAGTATTGTGTAAGTGTTTATGTTTAGACAAGATACAGTTGCAAAGAAAATGGACTGTTTATTTGCTGGGGGGGGTGGTTGTTTTTAATCTCAAAATCAGATTCCTTTGAAATTTTTCCATTAGTGATGTAAAAATCTTATAACAGAGTTGTAAAAAAAAGAAAAGTAAAGAAAGAAAGAAACACAGCTATAGGCAACCATTAGGATGAGCTAGAATCTGTGTCTAAAGAATGTGAATCTTTTCACATCTCTGTCCTGAGGGGTCAATATCTATGGTCACACAAGAGAAACAAAATTATATCTGTGAATACAAGCCAGCCCTGAAATCAGGCTATAACAGTACTCATTTTTAGTTATCTCTTTTATATCATATTTTCTTGGCTTCTTTTAAATAATAATCTGCCTTGTTGGGTTTCTATGAAGATCCAGATATGACTGGCCTATAAGAACCTGAAATATAAAAACAACTAAGAAATTTTCCAGTGACTCGGATTCCTTTGGCTTTGCGGAAACACGAAGTAAATAGTATCCAGTGAACATTTATTATATATCTCCCTTACGAAGTAGGGAGATGTGTAATGTTGTATAAGTCACATTAATTCTCGTAAATTTTTGGTACATTTTTTAGGATTTCTTCATAGGTAAGATTGTTCTCTGTAGATAGAGAAATACTTGCAATATCTTTAGCAGAATTTTACATCTTCAAAACAGAATACAATCAAGTTTGAAGCTGGTTTTGTGTAGCTTTCCAGACATTTCCACCTCTCACATAGGATGTTCAAGACACGTTTGGGAAACAGGTTACTAAACTGTTATTCATTGTACCAGGCTACCACCTTTGGGTGTTAAACCTTGGGACCAAGTTGAAGAACTTGAACTAACACTAATTTGACCTCATTCAGTAACCATCAAAAGGATACCAAGACTGAAGTTAGGATAGACATTTGCCTGAACTGCTTTTTTTCCCTCTTATTCTCGCTCTCTCTCTCTCTCCCCCCCCTCCCCGCCCCTCCCTCCCTATGTCTCTTTCTAGGCGGAAATAAGTGGGATGTTGAATAGATAGTTGTATATGTGATCAGGCATATGAAATCATCTGTCTGAATTATGGAAATTTGAGTGGTTTACAGTTTGGAACTATTATGCTTAAAGCTATTCTGAATTTTCAGCAGAGGCTATGGTGTTGACATGTGTTTTCATTTCTTTTGGGTGAATGTTCTTGGTCATAGAGTAAGTGCATATATAACTTTACAAAAAATTGCTGAATTGTTTCTAAAGTGATGGTACCATTTTATACTCCTACCTATAATGTGTGAGAGTTCAGTTGCTCTGCATTCTTGTCAGTACTTGGTATTGTTGGGTTTTTTGATTATGGACATTCTAATGAGTATGTATTAGTATCTCGCGGTTTTTACGTCACATTTCCTGATTGACTAATGATGATAAGCACCTTTCATGGGTCGTTATCCATTTACATACCTTCTTTTGTGCAATGTCTGTTCTGATCTTCTACCCATTTATTAGATTGTCTTCAAGTGTTTGTGTCAGATTGATACTGCTTTTTTCTTAAGTGGTTGATGGAATCCACCAGGGGAATTATCTGGGCATAAAGTTTTCTTTGTGGAAAGCTTTTTGATTATAGATTCAAATTCTTTAATAGATGCAGAGTCATTCAGATTTTCTGTTTCCTCTTGAGGGAATTTTTTGGTAATTCTGATATCAGTAATTTATGTTTTCATTTTTCCATAATTAGTCTTGCTAGGAGTTTATCATTTTTAATAATCTTTTCAAAGACAAAAATGTTTGTTAATATTCTGTTTTCTATGTGTTGATCTGTGCTCTTATACTTATTATTTCCTTCTTTCTATTCACTTTGGGATTAATTTGATTCTCCTTTCCTCAATTCTTAAGGTAGACACTTAGATAACAGATTTAAAATCTTCCTCTTTTTAAAATTTAGTCATTTAGAGTTATAAACTTTCCTCTAAGCATTACACTAACCTTTTGCACATTCTGATGTGTTCTGTTTCATTATCATTTATTTTGAAATGTTTTCTGATTTATATTGACTCCTTTAATCTGTGGATTATTTAAAAGCATATTTGTTTAATTTTCAAACATTTCAGAATTTTTAAATGTCTTAGTGTTGCTGATTTCTAATTTAACTCTTTTATCATCGGAACACACATTTTGTCAGTTGCCAAATTTTTGCAATTTATTGAACTTATTTTATGGTTAAGCATTATGGTCTTATCTCTATGTTCATGTGCTATCAAAACAAATATGTATAATACAGTTGAATAAAATGATCTGTAGCTGTCAGTTAGGTGAAGTTGGTGGGTAGTCTTCTTTCAGATCTTCTATATCCTTACTGATTTTTTGCCTACTTGATCTGTTTACTGATAGAGCAGTAATAAAAATCCCCAGCTTTGTCTGCTAATTCCAACATATAGATGGCCCCAGGATCTATTTGTATTGACTATTTTTCCTCTTGATAACAGACTTTTTTTTTTTCTTTTTCTGTTTCTTCACATGTACAGTAAGGTCTGACTGATATTGGAAATTGTAGGTGATATGCTGTAGAAACTGGATTCTGTTTTCTTCCTCTAAAATGTATGGATGTCTGGTCTTGTATGAAGTTCAGTTTCTGAATGATCATATGAAATTTGTATTAAGCTTTTCCATACTTTGTTAGATTGGATCTGTGGAAAGCCCAAGGTGTTTCCTAAGCTCTTCAAATTGACAAATCTTCAAACTCTGTCTCCCCTGTGGATGTTGACGAGGTGTAGTTTTACAGTTGGTAAAGACAGGTATAGTGGAAGTCGTACTTTAAGTTATGGTCCTTTCTCCTAAGACACAGCCCTTCTGGTGTTTCAGCAGTGTCAATATTGGATGCTGGGATATTACCAAGGTCTCTCTCGTCTGTTTGAGCCAGAATTCAAAAATTACCCAGCACTGCTTGATCTCAATATCTCTGGTTCTCAGCCTGGTCACAGTAGCCCTCTGGTAAGCCTTGCATATTGCTCTGTGCATGCACAGCCGAACCCTTAGCAAAGGGCTTGTGGGGAACACACACTGAGACTTCCAGGTCTGTTTCTCCCACACCGTGGCAGCTGTCTATGCTTTAGGACCCAGCCACTCAGGTTTCAGCAGCTTCAACTTTGATAGAATTTTGATAGAACTGGGGTGAAAATAAACCCGCAATGTAAAATAAGTAATGCCATCATCAACTAACCATGACTTGATGGTAAAAGAAATAGGTGTCTAATTCCTCCTGGCTGCTTTATGGTATAGAAAACACAACTTGGCATTAAAATCTCTTTGGAAAGTAGAAGAATGACCAAAGGCAAATAGCTCCATATTTCCTTACTCTATTTACAGGATCATTTTTGTCCACTTTCCAATTTATTTTTCTTTGTTTTTGTTAATTCTGTCACCATTATCATGCCCAATTTACATTAGATGCATCTTTAGATTTTATTTTGCCAAGTAAAAAAATTCTTCTGAATGAAATTGTCACTCTTTATTAACACTCACTCCACATACTGCAAGGAGTTCTTGCTGTATATTTCTGTCCTCTTCCTCCCCTCACCCTAATCTCACCCCAAGGAAGTCATCACCTGATTATAATGTCTTTGATTCAGGCTGTGGATAGAGATCTTGCTGGTGACCTCTACAAAGCTATTGCACGCTTAGGTAAATCATGTCAGATTTCATTTTGGCCTCTTGAAATCTCTGGCCTTTCATACAGTTGGGTAATGTGTGATGATGAGGACTTATGAAAAATAATTTTTTAAAAAAACTCATGTCTCAGTAGGTTATCTTGGAGGTGGCATCCCAAAGATTGGGTTTATCTCTTACAGGAAGTCTTGAGCACCACAACCTGGATGACACTTGCTTTCTCTGCAAAAACATCCTTAAACTTGAGATGTTTTCCATTATCAGGTATATTTTTAAATTCTTGGTGTTTTATGAGACCTGCATTTATTTTGACAAAATTGAATCAAGTGAAAATAGATTTTGTACATTGAAGCGTTGATTGAGGTGGGTGGTGACTCATACGTTCTGAAGGTTAGAAGCTCTTAAGTGGACACTTAGGACTTTTGCTGCTTTAAGTTGTTGGCTGGCCTGTCTCCATTTTGATGGAAACAACTGTGGTCAGTCTAATACTATAAAGAGACATTCCTACATTTCCTTAATAACATTTTTTTTTGGAAATTAGTGGAGAATTTTTGAAAGATAGGACTGTGGACCTCCCTAGATGTTCATGTAGTTAAACTTGTTCATCAGGATCTATTTTAACCACCTCCATTGGTAGAAATAAAGTTCTGATATAAGCAGTGCTACTCTGTATAAACAGATAACCATAGATTGAGAATGACCTTTTCACCTTACCAAATGAGGCATGTGGTCTGGGGGTCCTCATCAACTTCCTTATTCTCATTTTATTTATAAATCAAAATAAAATTTTTTTCTTGCTCCTTCATCTGCAACAGTGGCCCAAGTTGTCTGACATGATTAAATTGTCTCAACGGCACCCTCTTGGTTTGAATTTTCCCTTTGTGTATCCACTGCCGGTCATTCTGCTCTTGGCTTCAGTCTGAACCATCGCCATGCTTTGTAGCGCTCATTGACCTAAGAGGAACAATGGACTCAAGGCCTCAGCTGGTGAATTTCTCTGATGGTGGCCAGGGCTGTGGGTGGGAGCTGCAAACACCCATGGACTTCACCAGCTGTGGAGCCAGGGTGTAGGGGTGGATCACAGTCCTTCCCATGTTGAAGATTTTTCTAGTTAGCTCCTGGGAGGAAGGAACACTAACGGGCAGCTTGGAGCCCATCCATTATCTTCAACCTTCGCTGAACTCCGAATGATAATAGGACAACAATTTTTAGTTTTATTTGACATGAGGACAAATCACTGTTCCTTGTTGAACTAAAAAGGTCATTCTTTTCTTAAATATCCAAAAAAACTCTTTAAATTTCTGCAGTGTATTATACAAATTTAATATCTTGGTCTGACATGACATGATACTTTATTTAATGGTAAACGATTTTAAAATTGCTTTAAGTTCTCTCCTGTATCCTCAATATCCCTTCTCTTATAAGTAGAATTCTATTTTGGGTAAGGCTAATGGTGAAAGTTTAGAGAGACACTGCCAGAGCATCTGTGATGTGGCTGTGTTCTCCTATGCCAGTGCTTAGCTGTTGCTAAGGGGATATAAGAAAACAGTGACTACTCATATTTTATTGAACAGGCTGCACCTAAATTCTGACTCTAACCAGATCGGTTGCTTTATTACAGCAGAATTATTTTCTAACCTGGAACTTGGTTTCACATACACTCCATCATGCTGATCTCAATTCTGACATTCAGAGCACAACCTTTTGGCTTGGAAAAAAGAAGTTTATATATTTATAAGACATATGCATTATACATGTACAGCCATCAAACTGTATCCAAAGCCCAATTTAAGGGTTAGAACACAACTAGCATCATTGAGAACCCCTACGTGCTCTTTCCTATTTCATGGCATCACCTTACTCTCTGTAATAGCTTTACCATGAATGCTTGTATCTCTAAGAATTATATGGTAAGTTTGCAGGTGTTTGAGATCTATAAAAGTTGAATTATACTCTGTATTCTTCTGCAACTTTCTTTTTAAAAATTTTTAAAAGTTTTCATTGTGGTAAAATACACTTAAAACTTAGTATCCTGTCAAGTGTACAGATGAGTATTAATAAGTATATTTGTATTATTGAGTAACCAATCTCCAAAACATTATGTTGCAAAACTGAAACCCTATACCCATTAAACAACAGTTCCCCTTCTTCCTACCCCCAGCTCCTAGCAATGACCATTCTACTTTCTTTCTCTATGAATTTGACTATGTTGGATACCTCATGTAAGTGGAATCAAATATTATTTGCCTTTTTGAGACTGGCTTGTTTCACTTAGCATAATATCCTCAGGGTTCATCCATATTGTAGCATGTGTTAGAATTTCCTTCCTTTTTGTTTTTTTTGCGTTACGCGGGCCTCTCTCTGTCGTGGCCTCTCCCATTGTGGAGCGCAGGCTCAGCAGCCATGGCTCACGGGCCCAGCTGCTCCGCGGCATGTGGGATCTTCCCGGACCGGGGCATGAACCCGTGTCTCCTGCATCGGCAGGCGGACTCGCAACCACTGCGCCACCAGGGAAGTCCTAGAATTTCCATCCTTTTGAAGGCTTAATGCCACTTTCTCTTCATCCACTCAACGTTAAACTTGTGGGCTGAACCATGTTGATATACATAGCTATTGTTTGTTTAATTTCTACTGCGATATATTAGTCCATTATATAACCATTCCATAACTTATTTACCCATTCTTTTTTTTCTGGACTTCCGGTTGTTGCCAGGGTTGGTTTGCTTGTTTACTTTACAACCAATTTCTCTGGAGCAGTCTTGCCCACAGCATCTTACTCATGTTGTATGTACCTGTGCAAGCGTTTTTTTAGTGTATAAACCCAGGGAAGTGCTGAGTGATACAGTATACGCATGCTAACTTTACTCAATAAGGCCAAATTGATGCCTAAAATATTTATACTGATTTACATTTTTGCATGAGAGTTCTTGTTGCTTCATATCATTGCCAGTGATTGATATGGTCAGAATTTTTAATGTCTACCAATCTGGTGAGTGTGAAGGGATATCTTGTCGTGGTTTTATTTTGCATTTGCTAATGAAATTGGAGCATCTTTTTGTATGTATGACTTGCATTTTTACTTTTTGGACTAACAGAGAAGAAATATATGTCTAGGGAGAAAGAGAGTAAGTGCTCTATATCTAAATCGTAACTCTGTAATTGACTATAACTCTGGCAGCTTTTTCCCCCGGTGGAGCAATTTAGATATATAAAACGAACACTGCCCTTAAATCCCCTATTGAATGACTTCTGTCCTTCTGATGCTGCTCATAACATTTGAATGAAAGAGGTCACATAGTCTACTAGCCAGGCCATGAGAAAGCTCATAGGACCAGAGTCTAGCTTTTTTGACCGAGAGACGCCTGTGAATATTTATGTGTGTGCATGTGTGTGTGTGAAGCACATTCTTTTTTACAAAAGAACAAATCCACACTTTTATTTACTTACTTTTCAATAAGTTTAAATCCTTAAGGGGTACAGCATCACACGGATTCTGTTTCCAGTGGCCTTAGCAGGAAGGTTGCTTCACAATTTTGGCAGAAACCATGCCATTGTTTCCATAAGCACGTGTTACCTTTCCCCAGATTACTCTGGTTTTGTTCGTGTTGCCACCAGGAGTTACTGTAAAACACACACATGCACCTGCACATAAAAATACCACATACCGCAGTAAAACAAAAATTAAATTTACTAGGTACACGATATAGTTTGATATTTTTACTCCAATTTGTTCTAGTCTCCTTTCTTCTTTCTTTCTCTCTTTTTCTTTCTTTCTTTCTTTTTTCTTTCTCTTTCTTTCTTTCTTTTCTTTTCTTTCTTTCTTTCTTTCTTTCTTTCTTTCTTTCTTTCTTTCTTTCTTTCTTTCTTTCTTTCTTTCTTTCTTTCTTTTTCTTCTCTTCTCTTTCCTTCCTTCCTTCCTCTGTTCCCTCCCTCCTTCCTGATTGGCACCAGCTAAGTGGATTTCACGATATACAAATTGTGAGATTTGTGGTGGTTCTCAGTGGGGACAATATTGCTTCCAGGGAATATTTTGGATATTTGTGAGGGAGTTCATGGCATTTATTGGCTGGGAACCAAAGATGTACGTATGGCTTAGTCTCCAACAATGAAACATTATTCCCTGTATCTCAGAACTTTAGATATTGCTACAGGTGATCGTTGGCTATTCATGTAGGTTTACAAAAATTATTAACCTGAAAAAGAACTTCCTTTCACCAAGTACATTTTGCATAGGCTGAGTCTACAATATGCACTTCTGTTATAAGACTAATGTCAGTCTGTCCTATAAAATAGTGGTCTGTCACCTGCTGGAATGGAAGATCCTTGAAGGCCCAAGTGGTGTAGCATTCATCAGGGTAACATCTACAGATGCTTGGCAAAGGGCCTTGTGCCTAGGAGGTTGGGAGGAAGTATAGTAAAGGAGTAAGTGCACAAGCTTTAGTTAGGGAAACACTTGATTTAAATTCCAGCCATATCCTGTCTATTTGTTGTGGACAAGGGTAAATTATGAAGCTCCTCTAACCATCCATCAATCATCTGCAAAATGAATCAATAATACAAAAATCATAAAGTTTCTGTGGAGGTTAAGTAAAATAATGTTTGTAGAAGTGCATATAGTAGTTGCTCAAACTATCATAACTATTATGACTGGTAACAGTTACTTTCCTTTAATAAATGTTTGTTCCATTGACTTTGACCCATCTTGTTTGAGTATGTTTATTTAACCTTAATAATAAGCACTAACATTTATTGAATGCTTGCTTTGTGTCAGACATAAAAGCTTCACACGGCTGCTTTCCTTACAGTTGCTACAATCCTCCTGTAAGGTAAAATTTACAGAAAAAGAAGCTAGGTAACCTGTTTAGGATCTCACTGTAGGAAGGAAGGAAGACAGGGTTTGACCAAGGAAGTCTCATGTCATCATCTATGTCTTAACCATTTTTCTGTTGTTTGCTAATATAAAGAGCTTAAAAAAAAAATTTTCAGGGGCTTCCCTGGTGGTGCAGTGGTTGAGAGTCCGCCTGCCAATGCAGGGGACACGGGTTCGTGCCCTGGTCCAGGAAGATCCCACATGCCGCGGAGTGGCTGGGCCCGTGAGCCATGGCCACTGAGCCTGCGCATCTGGAGCCTGTGCTCCACAACGGGAGAGGCCACAACAGTGAGAGGCCCACGTACTGCAAAATAATAATAATAATAAAAATTCAAAATACAGTCTTCCACTTCAACTGGTTTCAAGTTCGACAACTCTTTGATACTATCCTTCAGAAAATAAAGTTTACTGATATAAAGCAGGACGTGAAGCCTGGGCCCAAGGATACAAACATGAGAAAGTGTGTAAAAATGTTGCAAAGTAACTTATGTTGGAAATCAAACATCTAGCTCCACAATTTAATTTATGACTTAGGACTGAATGTGTTATGGAATCTTGTTTCTCTAATCATGCCTTTTCATTACTTAACTAAGAACTGAAATATTAAAGAGCTAGCTTACTTGAGTGTGAATCCAGATGATGTGATAGACTCAACCAGGAAGGTAAACTTTCAGCAAATATATGGAACTTCTCTATTGAGTCCAACGTGAAGGACAGTGCTGGTCGACCCAGCATTTGTCTCAGTTCTCTGTGTGCTGGTCAACAGCCCTCTGACCCATGGCTGTGAAGGAGCTGTATTTTTAACCACAGCTAAGTATCAAATGCAACCCTCTAATCTCATGGAGATGGAGTGAGAAGTCTGAATGGATGGACGTGAACACGTCAACACTACTGGAAACACAGCTCAAAGTACCTTGCCGTCCTGAGGCGGGGTCAGGTGAAATGTTTTGTTTACCATATACTCTTTTTTTTTTTTTTTTTTTTTGGTATGCGGGCCTCTCGCTGCCGTGGCCTCTCCCGTTGCGGAGCACAGGCTCCGGACGCGCAGGCTCAGCGGCCATGGCTCACGGGCCCAGCCACTCCGCGGCATGTGGGATCCTCCTGGACCAGGACACAAACCCACGTCCCCTGCATCGGCAGGCGGACTCTCAACCATTGCGCCACCAGGGAAGCCCTACCATATACTCTTTATATATGATGAATCATGCAAGAGTGTGAGAAGGAGGGCACAGGAGCCATGCTGAGCTGCTGAATCAGTTCATAGCGGTACTTCAGAGGCAGCATCAGACGGCAGGCAAGGCCGTGCATGGCATGATCCCATATGAGTCAGATCACCAATCTCACAGAAGTGCTCATGACACTTTAGTTGTGCTGAGAATGACACGTGACGGGCTGATGAAGTGCAGTAAAGTTAAGACAGGAGAAACCCTCAGCAGAGCTGAGGTCTGGGTATAGCCGCCCGACTGCCGCATTGATTTGACAAAAGGGTCTTTGAGCTCAGTTCATCAGAAGGTTCAAGAGGTCCATAGATTGGAGGATATTGTGGAAGAAAAATAGTAGCAGAACAGCCAAGGGAAAGACTGAAGTGGTGCAAGAAATAGAAAACTTTGAGGGGTGGGGGGGCGGGGTGGAGATGTTAATGACAGGAAGGGTCCTAAAGGAAGGTGGAACAGTTGAGATGGTGCCAATTTCAAGGAAAGCTTTTCAGCTCGTTTGCACTGTTTTGAAAGAATATACAGTATCTCAGTATTATCCACAGAGAATATGTCCCAAGACCCCCAGTGGATGAAACCACTGATAGCACTGAACCCTATATATACTATGTTTTTTCCTACACATACATACCTATGATAAAGTTTAATTTGTAAATTAGACACAGTAAGAGATTAACAACAGTAACTAATAATAAAATAGTACAGTTATGACCATGTACTGTAATAAAAGTTATGTGAATGTGGTCTCTCTCTCAGAATATCTTACTGTATAGATTTAATGCCTTTTCCATCTTAACTAAGCACTTACCACGCACCATGGCCGTAACTTTTGCAGTTTGAGGTGCGACAGCAAAACTAGCACAAATTCCTTTTTTTCGTTCATAATTTCACAAATAGAAGATTTCTTCTTACCGTAGATCTCAGCAGCCTCAGCATACTATCTTTTTCCTTTTCCTTATTAAGTGGAGAACTTTCACCTTCTCACCTAAAGGAAGCACTTTCCAGCTTCTCTTTGGCACAATCCAAATTGCCAGCATCACTGCTCTTGTGCTTTGGGGCCTTTATTAAGTGAAATGAGGGTCACTTAAACATAAGCACTGTGGTACCATGACAGTGGGGCTGATAACTGAAGTGGCTACTAAGTGCCTAATGGGCAGGATATACAGGACAAAGGGATGATTTGCATCCTGGGCTGGACGGAGCCGGATGGAGTGAGATTTCATCACCATATTCAGAAGAGTGTGTGGTTTAAAATTTATGAATTGTTTCTTTCTGGAACTTTTTATTTAATGTTTTTGGACTGTGGTTGACCTGGGTAACTGAAACCACAGAAAGCAAAACCATAGATGAGGGAGGAATACTATTTGTGGATAGGAAAATGAAGCCTTCCAGTTTCTTCCTGTAAGGTGATTTTTGTTACTAGTCCACACAAATATCAGAAATGGGGATGAAGATAAAGAA
Organism: Delphinus delphis; assembly: GCF_949987515.2. Taxonomy (NCBI): domain Eukaryota; kingdom Metazoa; phylum Chordata; class Mammalia; order Artiodactyla; family Delphinidae; genus Delphinus; species Delphinus delphis. The sequence continues at coordinate 166,529,574 of NC_082684.1, forward strand.
GTTGCTCTTTCATCCTATTAGTTTGTTATTGTTGTTAATTTATAAAATTGAGTGAATTAAATTTTTGGTATTTCCTTAAAACTTGCACGCAGTGAACTTAACTAGTTTCTGTCAGGTATGGGTGAGTCTTTGATGGATATTAGAAAAAAAAATCTGAAAAGTCTTTCTAGCCCTGGGGTTTGGGGACAGGTATATGGTTTCTTTCTTTTTTTTTTTTAAATGTTGGGGGTAGGAGTTTATTAATTAATTTATTTACTTTTGCTGTGTTGGGTCTTCGTTTCTCTGCGAGGGCTTTCTCTAGTTGTGGCAAGCGGGGGCCACTCTTCGTTGCGGTACGCGGGCCTCTCACTGTCACGGCCTCTCTTGTCGCAGAGCACAGGCTCCAGACGAGCAGGCTCAGTAGTTGTGGCTCACGGGCCTAGTTGCTCCACGGCCTGTGGGATCCTCCCAGACCAGGGCTCAAATCTGTGTCTCCTGCATTAGCAGGCAGATTCTTAACCACTGCGCCACCAGGGAAGCCCTGCCATGTAGCTTTTGGAGGAGAGTGTTTCTGTGTAGGGGAGCAAAGTTTGCCACCCTAAAATGTGTCTCTTTGGCATGATGATTAATTTAGATTGATTATTTTTAAGAAACAGGAGACTCAGGAAGTCTTTCTTGTTACCCACCTCCCCCCGTTAGCTGCCTAAAGAATTTAGATAAAGGGCCTGTTCCCAGAATGGAGCTCTCACCTGAGATATCTGTAAAGAACATGGGCTCAGTGTGCTGGGGGAAACTTGGCAGGGCCTAGAGGTCAGGGTGCACTGTGAGTCCCATGATCTGTGCAGGCCCAGCAAGCATTTGTTTACCAAACGTTTGCTTTTCCATCTCCGTGCACATTACCCTCCTCCCCTTTAACATCCCAAACTGCTCTGCCCGACATCCTCTTTTGTCTTTAGCTAAAGATGGCGTTTAAAGTGAGGGTTTTGGCCATTTGGGGGAGTTGTTCAGTTCTTTTGCATCTCTCCACGTTACTAAACTTGTGTTAGATTTTCTGCTGCTACCCTGTCTCATCTCAATTTAATTCTTAGACCAGTTAGAAGAACTTAGAAGGGTAGAAGAAAATTTCTTCCTCCCTGACACTGTATATACTTAAACATTTTTGTTCAGCCCCTCTCTACCCGTGACTAACAGTAAGCTAGAGAGTTCTACAAAGTGGAAGACTTACTTGTATGAGTCTCTGGTCTGATGATGAGTCATCATTATGTTTTCAAAGGGCACGCCAACTGTAAATGCAAGTGGTGTTTAAAAGATTTTAACATCACAAAGAAAATACTGCATGTGGATTGCCTGGAATGATATCAGAAACACAGTGGGTTCTCTTTAGACATTTGATGACGGCAGTGAAATGATAAGAACGGGTTACCTTAGCAGTAGATATATTATAATGCTACCATGTTAGGTATTAATCACATGATCTGAATAGATAGCTGAAATAACCATAATTAGTATTTATAGAGCCTGTTATATTTGGCAGAACTTTTCTTGTATGTATTTGTAAGGATAGGCTGAGTTTTGCCATCCTTCCAACAGTCTCCAAAGGTTCATGCCTCGTTCTTTCCAAGTCAGCTGCAGGGCGAAGTGGCCCTCCAGACTATGGGTCAGGACTGCTTTCGCTCGGGGCACTTGTACTACCAGAGTCATCACAGCAAGCAAAGGAAGCACATGGAAAATGATGTATCGGCTCTCGACTGCCTCCACCTGGAAGTGACACGTCCCTTCTGCTCAGATTTCACTGGTCTGAACAAGTCACGTGGCCATGTTCCACGGGCAGCTAGTGCTCAAAAGACCCAAACTCCCCCGTGGCTCTCAGGCAGGGGTTTTTAAAGGCAACGTTAGGGGTGAGGACTGCAGGGTGTGTGATCAGCCCATGGACGTTTTTCTGACTGGTTGTTGGTGAGGTAACAGGGTAGTGTTTCAGGCATCTTAAACATCAGCCTTCCGGTTCCAGCCAATCTGGGGTCTACGTGCTTGTGGTCAGCATGTCGTGACCATCCTCCACCTGCATGGGGGTCTTAGTTTCTGCAGAACAACTCGAAGATAGGCATCAGATTGTTATATGTATCCCTGGAGGAGGGACGAGGAGTCCTGTGACTCTGTTTTGTTACTGAACTTCTCGAATCATTAAGTGTTTGAATCTGCTCTTTGTAACTCAGGGAAGGCCAGGCAAGAAGCGGGGGACACAGAGGGGCTTGTACCAGGAGGGCCCTGCAGAGTCCTACTCAGTTTCAGGGCCCCCTTTTCTTTGATGCTTCTCAATCCTGAGGGGAACAGGTGTGGGACAAGAAAGGGAATAAAGTTTTGGATAGAGAGGTTAATCGTGAACTCGGCAGAGGAACTCGGTTTTAGGGGGACTCGGTTTCACTGTGACCAGAAGGAAATGAGGAAATGAAATATTGGTGAGCAGAGTAGAGTCACTATACCTACATTATCTTATTTATCATTGAGTCTGTCAAAGAGCTCGCTGAGGGTCCAAGTTCTAGTACTCTTGTTTGGCATGTGAAAGATAAAAGAACCAGAAAGGTTAAAAAACTTGCCCCCAGTCACTCAGCTAGTACAAGATGGGCCAGGCTTTGACCCCGGCCCTGGAACTCCAAATGTCTTACTCCTTCCATCCATCACTGGGATGAGTCCATCGCTGAGAGTGTGTTTTTAGGAACAGACTTCACATCGACTTGGTTTATCTCGCAGAGAAGTCACTCTGTTGCCAAGCATGGACCTAAAGTACCAGTATGTGACCTGACCTCTGACTCTGATGTTGGGAAGGAGCTGCTTATTATGTTGCTGCCGGGAAAGTTCCCAGGTGGGTGGGGGAAATCCGCCCAGGACCCTGGAACACATGCGCTGTCTGCCGAGCGAGCCCAGAGGGTCTGAGCAGAATGAGTAATCAGAGCTTATCTCTTCGGGCCTCTCCACTTAGGGACCGGCCTTTTGTGTGTCCCATGCCGTGACCTGCCCTACCCACAGACACCAGCCTGGAGACGAAGGAGTTCAGCCATCAGCTGACCTTCCTTTGGGCGCCTAAAGCGTGGTTTCTACTTTACAGAGGAGGACAGCAGGCCCTCAGAAAGGTTCAGTCACCTGCCCAAGGTCATGGAGATAAGGGGGTAGGGGAGGGGAAGCCCTGGACACCATGATCCTCAGGGAGACTCCTTTGATTATACCAGATGGCCTTAAAGTGGCCCCACAAAATGCTTTGCCTGGACTTCTGAGAGCAGATTCGAGGAGGGAGAGGGGGTGTCATTTGCACCCATCAGCTGGCAAGAGCCCATTCTTTAATAAAAAGGGGAAAGAGTTCATGACTATCTCATTCATCAGACAGTGTATCATTGTCATCCCCCCCAAAAATGGAAACCTTGAACAATGAATGTGAACCATTCCTCCCAAATCCAAGATTAAGGTTGTCATGGCAGAGAAGTGGGAACATAAATAGACGCTGGCACACACACCCCAAACATACAACCAAGGCTTTTCTCATGAGCTTATGTTCCTAATCTCTTCATTACTCGCTACTTTCTTAGAATAACCAGATGTAAAATGGAAAGTATTTAAGCAACAAATAAGAAGTGGAAAAAGAAATTATTTCTGTAGATGTTAGGGGTTTGGGGTTATGAGTGATTTTAGTTTTTTTTAAACTCTGGAGTAAAGCTATAATTAGGGTCAATTTTTATTTTGATTTATATAAAATAGTCTTAGTACCGAAAATATTTCACAAGCTCCCAATTTGCAATTTCTTGTAGAATTGTATCTGGGAAAATAGTTCTGGGTGGACTGCTTAAGAAAGTTGATCAGGGAATTCCCTGGTGGTCCGGTGGTTAGGACACTGTGCTCTCATTGCCGAGGGCCTGGGTTCAATCCCTGGTCAGGGAACTAAGGTCCCACAAGCTGCGTGATGCGGCAAGAAAAAAGAAAGAAAGGGCTGGGGGGAGAGAGAGAGAGAAAGAGAGAAAAAGGAAGGAAGGGAGAGAGGAAGAAAGCTGATCATCTCCAGGACTAAGTTCCCAGCATGCAATAGTTTCATGATTGCTATGAGGTCGTCTGGAACGTATGAGAACCGTCCATAGGGTAAGACAAGCAAAGCTGTGGTTCTTGTTCCTGGAGCCCAGCAGGTGTGTGGACATCAAAAAACAGAGAAGTCTCGCTGTAGACCTGATGTAAAATCTACCCCCCCACCATCCTGGCTTAATTTCTTTGTAGTTAATGATCAGACAAGACCACTGCCACCCACCATGACTGAGTTCCTTTACATTTAATGAATGCCTTTTTTGAGAATGTGTGTAATTTAATGGGCTGAATTCCATCACAGGAAGAATGTTTATGAGAAAAGTAACTGCCTTCCCCAATGACTCAAATATTTATACACTGAGATACTAAGAACACCAGGGTATATGAAGTGGTCTGAGGCAGCTTAAAGGCCCTGATGAATTTCTGTACATAAATAATTGACATGAAAACTGAACACTTCTCCCATGTATGTTAAAGCAAACGGCCGAAGGACAAGTATTGGGCTGCTGCGTTGCTTGAGTTATTCAACAAGTAGGCTGTGTCTATTTTCTTTTCTCCCTCTTTTCTTCTCCCCTACTGCCTTCCTCCTTCCTTCTTTTCTTTTCTTCAACTAATAATTATTGAGGGGTAACTATCTGCCTGCCCCTTACCTAGGCTCTGGAGAAACAGCCGTGAACATGGCATAACTCTCTTCTCACAGAGTCGACATTTGAGAGTAAAGGGGAAACCTGGCAGCAAATAGAGGAAGATCGTTTCAGGGAGGGATGGGTGCTGTGGGGTTAATGGGATGGACTTGGCATTGATGCGGGATTGGGTAATCAGGGAAGGAGTCTGCATTTGAAATGTCAGCAAATGACACATTTGGGAAGACGTTGGGGAGAGAATCCCAGGAGGAGGGAAGAGCTGAAGCAAACGCAGAAGGCAGGGGGCACGTTTGGTTCTGAGAGCTTTTCTGTGTGGCTGGAGCAGGTGATGATGACACGCACAGGATGAGAACGTGGGCAGGACCCAGACTAGGTACAGGTTGTCTGCTGCTGAGGAATTCAGATTTAAGATGCTACTGGTGTATTGCTTTGTTTCAAAGTTTTTTCGCAATTTGGATTTCATCTTCTGAGTTATACTTCCTCCAATTCCAAGGCTAATCCTTCCCCTTCAGAACCGGTGCCCCTACTGCCCCAATGGTGGTGACAATGCTCTCTTCTCGTTTTCTTCCCACTTCTCTGACTGCTCTGTCTCTACCCCTCCACTAGCTCTTCCCTGGTAAACCCCTCAGCTGTTGCTGTGTCCAGATGTGACCCTCGACTGTCTTCTTTCTCTAGACACCCTCTCTGAGTGACCTCTTTTGGACCATAGTTTCTGTTAGGACTAGTTCTCCAACCGGACCCTGACTTCTCAGCTGAACTTATGGACAAGCTGGATATCCAGTGGGAGATGTCCAGTCTTTTCAGTGTCAACCTTCCTAATGTCTCCGTTTCCCTGAAGGATGGGTGACCGTTATGCTCTGCCCCTACTCCATCTTCAACCCTATAATGGTATCTTCCTCCCAAGGCTGTGAGACACCAGTAGGGAGGTTGTAGGTTACTGTCATCACCCCCAACTCTTTCCCCAAGTGCACTTCACTGAAAAGCTTGTTCCATGTACCTCTGGCCACCGAATGGCTATCAAGTTATACCCTGAGGGCCCAGCACAGAAAGATGAACAGGACTGCCTAGATTCATAGGTGAGACAGGAGGTCAAAGATGAGGATGGTGGAGTTCAGGGCAACCAATAAGGACTCAGAGGACGTAACTGAAAGCGAAGAATGTGCTTACAATTTTTAAAGAGCCTGTCAATTTTTAAAAAGGAAATTGAGCCAAAGCATGATTTGGGGAAAAGGAAGAAGGGATAGAAAAATGGTTAGAAAATGGAAGTTATGTAGGAAAGAAAAGCTGAGGAAAAAGTGGACAAACTATTTCTGAACCTTAGGTGAAAATGCCTTCTGAAGAAACAGGGAAGAGTGGGGATTTCTAGATAGGAAGAAGAGAATAGACAGACTCCCAGGGAAATCTCCACACTTCCGCAATTAGATCGTGGACAGTGGGTCCAGCTGCACCCCTGACTGCTGAAGCAGCGTTTACAACCCTCCTCTTCCCTAAGCTAGGGGATACCTCCTATAGAACCAGGCTCTAGTTTAAGTAAAAGGAAATGAAATACTCTGAAGAAGAAAATTAAATCCTGGGTAAAGAAACCTTAGGTGTGAAAGATGTCAAGGCAGATAAAGACAACCTGAAGCTGTTCAATTCAGTAGGACATTAGCTGTAAGCTGGTCTGTCCACACCACTGCCATGAATAGCCACAGGCCTGAGGGCTGGTCCATGGTGGTGATGTCTGGCTCTGAGCAGCATAAAGGGGGCTGGCCAAGACAGAAATCAAACCTCTGGTCCAGGCCTTATCAGCAAGATGCTCACACCTGTTGGGTCCAGCAGCATGGAATTGCAGATGGTGGACGTCAGGGCTCCTCCAAGGATCTACTGGTCTGTACTAGTCAGGATTGGAGTCAGTAATGTACACACTAAAGAAAACATTATTTGTGACACTTGTGAAAAATTGTAAAGAAAACTTTATTCAAGGGGGACAACTATAATGGGATTTTACAGTAGGGGAGAGACCAGCCTCAACTCCTAATACAATAAGGAGAAGTAGAGCAGGTTTAGGAGCAGGGTTAGGCATTGGTGAATAGAAAATTACTTGTCATAGGTAACCTGTAATTTCAGAGATATGGATGACCAATCCTGGTCCCCAGCACAATTTAGATTCAACCAGCACTTAAAGAATATCTACAATGTACAAGTTGCTGTCAAGTGCTTATATATATATTTTTTTTCTTTTTTTTAATAGTACTGAAGTAAAAGAAGATTTTTCCCTCATGATAGGGAGAAGGTGGCAACAAATGCCTACACAAGGGTTTATCAGGGTTTGATAACCACAGCACGTACAGTCGTTCCAACTTCCTTTCCCCATGTCTACTTTCTTGGTTAGGAGACGTTGGGGATGGAGGCTTCCCTGCCTGAGATGGAATCCCAGATTCCAATCCATTTATTATTCATTTCATCCATACCAGTATCCCTTGATGTAGGTATCAGTAACCCAATGTTAAAGGTGAGAATATTGAAAGTAGTGGAATTGACCCATCCAATGTCACATCTCTGATAATTGAAAAGCCAGGATTCAAGTCATCTGGCTCCAAGGTCAGAGGTATTTCCATAGCTATACAACTGTCTACAAGGTTCTAGACTGACCTTATTATCTGACTGCCTGTGGACCCTTAATCATTTGACTTAATCAAGAAGTCACCCCAAACAATCTCAGTTCTCCACACATGGCCTGTGTGTATTTCCAATTAGAATGGTTTTAATCATTGGCAGCTATAAAACTTCTACCATTGAAATGCAAACATGGGGGAGACCTTCAAGATGGCGGAGGAGTAAGACATGGAGATCACCATCCTCCCCATAAATATATCAGAAATACATCTACATCTGGAACAGCTCCTACAGAACACCTACTGAACGCTGGCAGAAGACCTCAGACTTCCCAAAAGGCAAGAAACTCCCCATGTACCTGGCTGTGTGGCAAACAGGGTCTTGGAGCTCTGGCTGGGTGTCAGGCCTGTGCCTCTGAGGTGGGAGAGCCGAGTTTAGGACATTGGTCCACCAGAGACCTCCCAGCTCCACATAATATCAAACAGCAAAAGCTCTCCCAGAGATCTCGATCTCAATGCTAAGACCCAGCTCCACTCAACCATCAGCAAGCTACACTGCTAGACACCCTATGCCAAGCAGCTAGCAAGACAGGAACACAACCCCACCCATTAGCAGAGGGGCTGCCTAAAATTATACTAAGGTCACAGACACCCCCAGAACACACCACCAGACGTGGTCCTGCCCACCAGAAAGACAAGATCCAGCTTCATCCAACAGAACAGAGGCACTAGTCCCCTCCACCAGGAAGCCTACACAACCCACTGAACCAACCTTAGCCATTGGGGGTGGACACTAAAAACGACGGGAACTATGAACCTGTAGCCTGTGAAAAGGAGACCCCAAACACAGTAAATGAAGCAAAATGAAAACACAGAGAAACGCACAGCAGACGAAGGAGCAAGGTAAAAACCCACCAGACAAAACAAACGAAGAAGTCCACCTGAAAAAGAATTCAGAGTAATGAAAGTAAAGATGATCCAAAATCTTGGAAATAGAATGGAGAAAATACAAGAAACGTTTAACAAGGACCTGGAAGAACTGAAGAGCAAAAAACCAATGATGAACAACACAATAAATGAAATTAAAAACTCTCTAGAAGGAATCAGTAGCAGAATAACTGAGGCAAAAGAACAGATAAGATGTAAAGTGGAAGATGAAATAGTGGAAATAACTACAGTAGAGCAGAATAAAGAAAAAAGAATGAAAGAATTGAGGACAGTATTAGAGACCTCTGGGACAACATTAAATGCACCAACATTCGAATTATAGGGGTCCCAGAAAAGAAGAGAAAAAGAAAGGGACTGAGAAAATATTTGAAGATTATAGTTGACAACTTCCCTAACATGGGAAAGAAAATAGTCAACTCCAGGATGCAAGGAGAGTCCCATACAGGATAAATCCAAGGAGAAACACGCCAAGACACATATTCATCAGACTGTCAAAAATTAAATACAAAGAAAAAATATAAAAGCAGCAAGGGGGATCAGGAAACTTCCACAAGCCTCTTAGATAGCCTCATCCACCAGAGGGCAGATAGCAGAAGCAAGAAGAACTACAATCCTTCAGCCTGTGGAACAAAAACCACATTCACAGAAAGATAGACAAGATGAAAAGGCAGAGGGCTATGTACCAGATGAAGGAACAAGATAAAACCCCAGAAAAACAACTAAATGAAATGGAGGTAGGCAATCTTCCAGAAAGACAATTCAGAATAATGATAGTGAAGATGATCCAGGACCTCGGAAAAAGAATGGAGGCAAAGATCGAGCAGATGCAAGAAACCTTTAACAAAGACCTAGAAGAATTTAAAGAACAAATAACAGAGATGAACGATACAATAACTGAAATGAAAAATACACTAGAAGGAATCAATGGCAGATTAACTGAGGCAGAAGAACCAATAAGTGACCTGGAAGACAGAATGGTGGAATTCACTGCTGTGGAACAGAATAAGAAAAAAGAATGAAAAGAAATGAAGACAGCCTAAGAGACCTCTAGGATAACATTAAACACAGCAACATTCACATTATAGGGGTCCCAGAAGGAGAAGAGAGAGAGAAAGGACCCGAGAAAATATTTGAATAGATTACAGTCAGAAACTTCCCTAACATGGGAAAGGAAATAGCCATGCAAGTCCAGGAAGCACAGAGAATCCCATACAGGATAAACCCAAGGAGAAACACGCCGAGACACATAGTAATCAAATTGACAAAAATTAAAGACTAAGAAAAATTATTGAAAGCAGCAAGGGAAAAACGACAAACAACATAAAAGGGAACTCCCATAAGGTTAACAGCTGATTTCTCAGCAGAAACTCTACAAGCCAGAAGTGAGTGGCATGATATACTTAAAGTGATGAAAGGGAAGAACCTACAACCGAGATTACTCTACCCAGCAAGAATCTCATAAAGACTTGAAGGAGAAATCAAAAGCTTTACAGACAAGCAAAAGCTAAGAGAATTCAGCACCACCAAACCAGCTCTACAACAAATGCTAAAGGAGCTTCTCTAAGTGGGAAACACAAGAGAAGAAAAGGACCTACAAAATAAAAACCCCAAACAATTAAGAAAATGGTCGTAGGAACATACATATCAATAATTACCTTAAACGTGAATGGATTAAATGCTCTAACCAAAAGACACAGGCTTGCTGAATGGATACAAAAACAAGACCCGTATATATGCTGTCTACAAGAGACCCACTTCAGACCTAGGGACACATACAGACTGAAAGTGAGGGGATGGAAAAAGATACTCCATGCAAATGGAAATCCAAAGAAAGCTGGAGTAGCAATAGTCATATCAGATAATATACACTTTAAAGAATGTTACAGGAGACAAGGAAGGACACTACATAATGATCAAGGGATCAATCCAAGAAGAAGATATAACAATTGTAAATATTAATGCACCCAACAAAGGAGCACCTCAATACATAAGGCAAATGCTAGCAGCCATAAAAGGGGAAGTCAACAGTAACACAATAATAGTGGGGGACTTCAACACTGCACTTTCACCAATGGACAAATCATCCAAAATGAAAATAAATACGGAAGCACTAGCTCTAAATGACACATTAAACAAGATGGACTTAATTGATATTTATAGGACATTCCATCCAAAAACAATAGAATACACTTTCTTCTCAAGTTCTCATGGAACATTCTCCAGGATAGATCATATCTTGGGTCACAGATCAAGCCTTGGTAAATTTAAGAAAATTGAACTTGTATCAAGTATCTTTTCCAACCACAATGCTATGAGACTAGATATCAATTACAGGGAAAAATCTGTAAAAAATACAAACACATAGACTAAACAATACACTGCTTAATAACCAAGAGATCACTGAAGAAATCAAAGAGGAAATTAAAAAATACCTAGAAACAAATGACAATATAAACACGGCAACCCAAAACCGATGGTATGCAGCAAAAGCAGTTCTAAGAGAGAAGTTTATAGCATTACAATCCTACCTCAAGAAACAAGAAACATCTCAAATAAACAACGTAACCTTACACCTAAAGCAATTAGAGAAAGAAGAACAAAAAAACCCCAAAGTTAGCAGAAGGAAAGAAATCATAAATTTCAGATAGAAATAAATGAAAAAGAAATGAAGGAAATGATAGCAAAGATGAATAAAACTAAAAGCTGGTTCTTTGAGCAGATAAACAAAATTGATAAACCATTAGCCAGACTCATCAAGAAAAAAAGGGAGATGACTCAAATCAGTAGAATTAGAAATGAAAAAGGAGAAGTAACAACTGACACTGCAGAAATACAAAGGATCATGAGAGATTACTACAAGCAACTCTATGCCAGTAAAATGGACAACCTGGAAGAAATGGACAAATTCTTATAAAAGCACAACCTTCCAGGACTGAACCAGGAAGAAATAGAAAATATGAACAGACCAATCCCAAGCACTGAAATTGAGACTGTGATTAAAAATCTTCCAACAAACAAAAACCCAGGACCAGATGGCTTCACAGGCTAATTCTGTCAAACATTTAGAGACGAGCTAATGCCTTTCTTTCTCAGGCTCTTCCAAAATATAGCAGACGGTGGAACACTCCCAGCTCATTCTACGGGGCCACCATCACCTTGATCCCAAAACCAGACAAAGATGTCACAAAGAGAGAAAACTGCAGACCAATATCACTGTTGAACATAGATGCAAAACTCCTGAACAAAATACCAGCAAAAAGAATCGAACAGCACATTAAAAGGATTATACACCATGATCAAGTGGGATTTATCCCAGGAATGCAAGGATTCTTCAGTTTACGCAAATCAATCAATGTGCTAAACCATGTTAACAAATGGAAGGAAAAAAAACATATGATAATCTCAATAAATGCAGCAAAAGCTTTCGACAAATTTGACACCCGTTTCTGATAAAAACCCTCCAGAATTTAGGCATAGACATATGCCTCAACATAATAAAGGCCATATATGACAGACTCACAGCCAACATCATTCCCAATTGTGAAAAACTGAAGCCATTTCCTTTAAGATCAGGAACAAGAAAAGATTGCCCACTCTCAGGATTATTATTCAGCATAGTTTGGGAAGTTTTAGCCACGGCAATCAGAGAAGAAAAAGAAATTAAAGGAATCCAAATTTGAAAAGAAGAAGTAAACTGTCCCTTGTTGCAGATGACATGATACTATATATAGAGAATCCTAATGATGCTACCAGAAAACTACTAGAGCTAATCAATGAATTTGGTAAAGTAGCAGGATACAAAATGAAAGCACAGAAATCTCTTGCATTCCTATACACTAATGTTGAAAAATCTGAAAGAGAAATTAAGGAAACACTCCCATTTACCACTGCAACAAAAAAGAATAAAGTACCTAGGATTAAACCTACTTAAGGAGACAAAAGACCTGTGTGCAGAAAACTATAAGACACTGATGAAAGAAATGAAAGATGGAACAAACAGCTGGAGAGATATACCATGTTCTTGGGTTGGAATAATCAATATTGTGGAAATGACTATACTACCCAAAGGAATATACAGATTCGTTGGAATCCCTATTAAACTACCAATGGCATTTTTCACAGAACTAGAACAAAAAATTTCACAATTTGTATGGAAACGCAAACGACCCCGAATAGCCAAAGCAATCTTGAGAAAGAAAAGCATAGCTGGAGGAATCAGGCTTCCTGATTTCAGACTGTACTACAAAGCTACAGTAATCAAGACAGTATGGTACTGGCACAAAAACAGAAATATAGATCAATGGAATAGGATAGAAAGCCCAGAGATAAACCCATGCATATATGGTCATCGTATCTTTGATAAAGGAGGCAAGAATATACAATGGAGAAAAGACAGCCTCTTCAATAAGTGGTGCTGGCAAAACTGGACAGCTACATGTAAAAGAATGAAATTAGAACACTCCCTAACACCGTACAAAAAAATAAACTCAAAATGGATTAAAGACCTAAATGTTAGGCCAGACACTGTAAAACTCTTAGAGGAAAACATAGGCAGAACACTCTATGACATAAATCACAGCAAGGTCCTTTTTGACCCACATCCTAGAGAAATGGAAATAAAAATAAACAAATGGGACCTAATGAAACCTAAAAGCTTTTGCACAGCTAGGGAAACTATAAACAAGAAGAAAAGACAACCCTCAGAATGGGAGAAAATATTTGCGAATGAAGCAACTGACAAAGGATTAATCTCCAAAATTTACAAGCAGCTCACGCAGCTCAATATCAAAAAAACAAACAACCCAATCCAAAAATGGGCAGAAAACCTAAATAGACATTTCTCCAAAGAAGATATACAGATTGCCAACAAACACATGAAAGGATGGTCAACATCATTAATCATTAGGGAAATGCAAATCCAAACTACAATGAGGTACCACGTCACACCAGTCAGAATGGCCATCATCAAAATATCTACAAACTATAAATGCTGGAGAGGGTTTGGAGAAAAGGGAACACTCCTGTACTGTTGGTGGGAATGTAAACTGATACAGCCCCTGTGGAGAACAGTATGGAGGTTCATAACAAACTAAAAATAGAACTACCATACGACCCAGCAATCCCACTACTGGACATACACCCTGAGAAAACCATAATTTAAATAGAGTCATGTACCACAATGTTCAGTGCAGCTCTGTTTACAATAGCCAGGACATGGAAGCAACCTGAGTGTCCATCGACAGATGAATGGATAAAGAAGATGTGGCACATATATACAATGGAATATTACTCAGCCATAAAAAGAAAGGAAATTGAGTTATTTCTAATGAGGTGAATGGACCTAGAGACTGTGATACCGAGTGAAGTAAGTCAGAAAGAGAAAATAAATACCGTATGCTAACACATATGTATGGAATCTAAAAAAAAAAAAAAGGTTCTGATGAACCTAGGGGCAGGACAGGAATAAAGACGCAGACATAGAGAATGGAGTTGAGGACATGGGGAGGGGGGAGGGTAAGCTGGGACGAAGTGAGAGAGCGGCATGGACATATATCCACTACCACATGTAAAATAAATAGCTAGTGGGAAGCAGCTGCATAGCACAGGGAGATCAGCTCGGTGCTTTGTGACCACCTAGAGGGGTGGGATAGGGAGGGTGGGAGGGAGGCTCAAGAGGGAGGAGATATGGGGATATATGTATATGTATAGCTGACTCACTTTGTTATAAAGCAGAAACTAACACACCATTGTAAAGCAATTATACTCCAATAAAGATGTTAAAAAAAAAGAAATGCAAAGAAGTTCACCCTTTTCATTTTACCATCACACATAAGAACGGTTGCTATAAGAAGCAAAGTTTTTTTTTAAAATGTATTTGAGAGTGTGAGTGTGTGTGCGTTTAGTGTGTGTGTGCATTTAGGAGTTCTGTTTCTCTGACTAACCATTCTCTTCCCCACCCAAATTCCAAGTTAAAATACATAAATAATAGGTTTGAGAAGGAGATTGTATTTATTATGGGTGTGGCCAAATGGACCAGCATGACTCATTGTTTCAGTAAGGCATTTGATGTAGCTAGTTTTGTCTTCCGTGGTGAGGGTGACTGTCCAGTTAATGGTTATTCAGTTAAGACAGTGGAGGCTGTGCAGTTCCTTCAGCTCTTACTTCTAGGTAGAGCCACTCTTTGTAGTTGGTAGAAGCTGGGATGAGACTCCCTTGTCAATCATTACCTGGCTCTGTGTGGTTTTAAGTTGAGTTGTGACCGCATCGAGTGCTTTAGGTAATGAGGAACGAAAGGCAGGATGGGCACTCCTAACACCCTCCCCTCTGCCACTTCTTTGTCGCTAGGGGGCGTAGTTCCTCGACAGGCATCCCTTCCCTCCTCTCTCATTTACCCGCTCACTGATGCTGTGATTCTATTAGCAAGGAATAAAGCCCCCTCAGTTCTCAGTTTTAAGGGGAACTTTAAGTGCAAATTCCCTTGAGGGAGGTAGTGCACTGACTGAAATTGACATGGAGGTATTCGTTCCCAGTGGGTCAGGTCTTAGGTTGTGAGCCTTCGGCAGCTGTTGTCCACCTGTCTGCACTCAGATTTAAATTTAAGATAGTCTTTTAGAGAAGGTCTGGGAGCCCCAGGATGACCTGTTGAACTCTCGTGTAAAATTGAAGACATTACGTAATAAAATAAAGAAGTTGCCTGCCTTTTCATGTGATTGGAATAATGTAATAAAACGTTCCCCTGGAAAGAATTTGAGAAGCAGGGTCAGAGCAGCAGAAATACAGAGCAGGCATTTAGGCTCGGGTAGCAAGAGGAAGCGTGGATTGCTACTTGTCTTAGTGCCACTTCACTGTCCATAAATGCAGTGACTCAGCTGCTTCGGCCAATCTGTCAGTGGTGTTTTCCTTAGAATGTCATTCTGTCTCCTGAGTTGTCTGTACAGCACCCAACATAGCACGGGCAGCTATGGAGCAAACCAAAGCAATGTGATTGCCACCCATTTACCCTCAGGAGCAAAGATCACGCTTGGTAACTGTCCTTTCCTGAGATGGCCTTTGAGTTCACAGTGATTTGTGACAGCCAGCCAGAGTCTTAATGGAGACTTCCTTTTACTGGGAAGAACTCCCCCGTAGGCTCTGGATTCGCCTACTTCACTGCAGGGCAGATAAAGGAGCTGTCAGACCAAATCACGCCCGGAGAAGAGGCATCCTCCCAAGTGCATGAGTTTATACTGTCAAGGAAGACTAGCCGAACTCCGCCGTACTGGCTTTTTACCCAGTGCTTTTCTGTTCCTAAAAAAAGAAAAAGGGTTTTTGTTGCTCCTTTATTAGCCTTGCCACCACAGTATGCCTTACACATGTGCGTGGGGGGCTGGAGGTGCTTTTTGGATGGAAGCTGAGGGGTGAGGAGGGTGGGAAGATGATTTAATTAGAGGATCAAGGGCTGGATTGGAGAGATAAGTGAGGCGGGGGGGTGTCCAGGGGCCACTGCAAAGTCCTGGGATGGTGGAGTGTGAGGCAGGCTGCCAGGGAAATTCCTGCGTCCAAAATAGTGTTGGCATTCTTAGTTGGTGTACACTCCAAGAGAGAAGAAAATTCAGCCAGATTCTTTAAATAGACTAATAAAAATATTACTTCTGTTCCTTTTCTAATTCTGCCTTTATGCCCTGGAGAGGCGGATGGTCAAACGGAGAAGCATCTTCGGGAGGATGAGGGGGTGGAAGTAACTGCCTTGTGCTCGTTCCATCTGTGGTCCTCACGCGTGTGAGGCAAGGCGGCCGATCTGTACTCACGCTTTCAACCCTTCATTCACCCAACCCACATTCACCACAGCCTCCTCGAAGCCGGCGCTTCCTAGATTCTGGAGAAGCAGCAGTTAACACCGACGACATTTCCTGCACAAGTGGAGGGCTAGACACAATGCTAAAGCAGGGGCGCAAAGTCAGAAGAGGGACCCAGACCAGTCTGAGGGCTCAAGTAAGACAACCCTATGAAGGGGACACTGGGGCCAAAGTTTGAAGGTTGGGTGGGCCTTGGCCAGGCTCCAGGTAGGAAGAGCCTTCCAGATGGAAGAAAACTTCTTCTTAGTGGCAGAATGCAACTTAACAAAGGGTCTTGCCTGAGATGTGTTGGGGACACATCTGAGGCCAGTCACGAGGGCACACACTTCCATCTTTTTCCTCCATTATGCCCAGGCCCGGTTCCATGGGCATAATTGGAGGCCACAGCAAGTCATCTTCCCTCACCCTGCATCACCCCAGCCCAGGCTTGGGGACAGCATGAATGCCTGTCAACCCTCGGTGTCTAGGTCCAGGACGATTCTCCTTTGCACTCAAACCCATTCAAAAAGAGAGGAAATAATTGGCGAGCTTCCTGTTTTGTGATGTTTGACAACCACTCTGTATCCAACCCAACTGAATCCACACTCCCAACCCAGTGCCCGGAAAGGGTGTGGCCAGTGCCTTCAAGATTGGGGCAGTGAGGCCTGGACCCAGGAATGGAGTAGGGAGGTGACACAGCAGAGCTGGGCTCCAGCTGCCTGGGGAGTTGGCTTGCGGGGGGGGGGTGGGGACATTCGTAGTTATGTTCTGATCCTGTCATGCTCAAGCGAGATTTGGAGTGTAGATGTAAGTGTGAGTCATTTGATCTATTTATTAATTGAAGAATTGAGCAAGATATCTCAGCGAGAATGCCTTGAGTGAGAAGAAAAGAAATTATAGATCAGACCTGAAATAACCAACACTGGAGGGAGGGCAGAGAAAAGAGAAGGGACGGGGAGGGGAGGAGAGGAGGGAGGAAGAATGAGAAATAGCTGGAAGGAAGGATGGAAATTAGGAAAGCGAAATTGCACAGAAACTAGGGGCAGTGGTCAATGCAGCAGAGCAGTCATATAGCTAAGAAAAAACAAGTGGACTTGGAAACAGGTGGGTCATAAACAACCTGGGCACACACTGGTAGTGATTACAATGGATTGAGGTGCAAACAGGTTACTTGTGAGGAAGAAGAGAGAGAGAGGGCGGTAACCGTAGGAGGTCGTGGATTTGTGACAGATGCTTTTTGGTTTGGTTTTAATATTGTACAGACATGGGTATGTTAAAATGCTATTAGGAACAGAAAAAAAGGAGGTGAGGGGAAAATACATCCATGCTGGTCCTTAATTTTGTCACATGTACCATGGCAATTAATGTGAGATGCTAACATTAGGGAAAACTGGACGCAGGGTAGATGGGAACTTGCTGTACTAGTCTTATAACTTTTCTGGAAATCTAAAACTATTTCAAAACAAAGGGTTTATTTTAATATGAGCTATTGGGAAGATGCCTCTAAGGAGAGACCAGGGAGAGAGAAAGGAGCAAGTCTGGGAGGAAGACAGGGCCAGTGACCAGACCTAGGAGGGAGGTTTGGGCAGAGAGAAAAGTACATTTGTAGATGTGATGGTAGGAAGTCCAAGGCCTCCTGGAGGGGATATGTTTTCTATGTCAGAGAGAAGGGTCTATCGTTGGCTAATTTGAGGGGGGGAAGAAATAGAAGATTAAGGGCATGGAGATTCTTAAAAAGCCACAGTGTATAAATGGGACAGGAAGAGCGCGGAGGGCAATGTAGAATATCTAAGCTCTGTGGGCGTGTTGTAGGCACAGTACTGTATGCTGGTTTTCAGTGTTCTACTGTGTCATTTAATAATACTCAGCCTCTGGTTGCGTATACCACAGTCCAGGTTACTTCTTGCTCCATTCTAAGGAAAACATTCATCTAAAGGTAGCTTTACAGATTGACTGATTTAGTGTTCAGTGAGGGTGGCTGACACGGGATGCGTCTACTCAACTTCTCATCAGCTGTGGGTCTGCAGGGCGGTAAATTAATGCCTCTTCATCCTTGGCCTCCCTCCTTGGCCCTGAGCAGTTCCAACCCAACCACGGTCCGACAGTCCTCCTCTAAACTCTCTAACATCCCTATTGCTGCGCGCCAACACCACTTCGTATATGCTTCAGCAGGAGGTAGCCTTATCTCATTGTACTGCAATCACTTATTTGTTCCTTTAATGCTCTGGAGCTAGATTAAAATAAGCACATCGTATCTTTCAAATGCGCAATATGAAAGCATTTCCTTGTAAAGGTAATTAGAGAATTAGAGGTGGTGACCAGAGGGTTTCTTACCCATGTAACTTAGAAACATATCCTGACACCCTGGTAAACTGGAATTGGAAACTTCAGCTCATTGCTTCTTTTTTCTCTCTCCCTTCTTATAGAATAGAATATATGTACCCCAGGGGGGACCCACATTTTAATGTTGTAACATTTTAGGCCATGCTTCATAGTTCATTTTAGTGTGTTGACAACACCTTAGTGGCTATTATGCCCAAATTAAACAGGAAGTAGTGGAGGAAAACTCAGAGAAGGACAGCATTGCCCAGAGATGCTAAATTGATTCATTATGCAGAATGGAAGCCTTGCTGAATTTCAGTTTCCAAAACCACTCTTATTCACCAAAAAAAAAAAACCCCTCTCTGATTTCAGTTGCCAGGGCAGTCGGGCTTCCTACTACAGGGGGACATGGGGCTACTTAGGATGAAATTCTCAGAGTGCCTGACCAGCAAGCCTGCAGTCTGATCAAAAGAGGTCAGTGGAAGAAAGAGGGGGAGATTCTGGACTGCCATGGGCAGCGGCAGGGAGCTTGTCTGTTACAGTCAATATGCAAGAAAGGTCAGTGAGAAGCGCCAGCGGGAGGGTTCCAAGGAGGTGACACAGGACTCTCCCCAGCTGTCCAAACAGCTGTCGCTGACAAATGACACCTGCTTCCCGTTCCCACTGCTCATTCTAAATATGATCATCAGGGGAGGATAGCGAGAGTGATTCTGTCACCTGGACCTGGGAGTGGCCTGTGTCTCCAGGTTGCCTTGGTGAGATTTGATCACCCAGCTCTGTTTTGAGGTTCACGCTATATATTATGTGTATCTGTACAGACATACGTGTGTATATAATGAGCTAGACTGGTTTTAGCTTAAAAGTTTTTAAATAGGATTCATTTTTTCAATTGAGAATCAACACATTTTTTTATCCCACTATTCTTAGAGGGGGAAAAAAACCCAAGAGGCTAAGGACAGATTGGCTTGTCTCATCTACCATGTGAAAAGCAAGTGGAAAAACAAGCAGTCACAAATGGCTCTTGTTATGATAATGTAGCATAACTGACCCTTGGCCAGTCCTTTCGGGCCACTGTTTTTAGCCAGGATAACCTTTGCATGAGGCCTGCTCCAAGTGCAGGGTCACGGCTGAGACCCCTTGGGAATGTCACCGTTCCCACAGATGCTTCAGTGGGAAGGCATCTGTGAGCCTTTGCGCCATGGCAGAGCTGCTGCCATCCGCAGGCTGCCACCAAATCCTGTTCAGGGCAAAAACAGCCAAGTCCAGAGTGTTCCCAGCCTTGGATGGGATAGGAATGATTTTACATCCCATGTATCGTGGTAGTTTTGTGATCTTTAAGAATTTAAAGAAGAATGTATAGTCAGTGTCAATACACCAGCAAAAAAAAACCTGCCCCCAGAGAGCAAACTTGCTGAGAGCAGATGTTGGGATGTTTGTCTTTGCACCAGTGGTGCTGCTACCAAGTGGGAGCTGGATGTCCCTGACGCATGCATGCCCTCAAGAAGCGCACGGTGGTTGAGAGCAGGTTTCTGAGGAATAAGGGGCAGGGCATGCGGCATCAGTAACTGAGGCAAAGGTCTCATTGTCAGTCTGTGATGTTGAGAGAAATAGAAATGACACGCCCCTCCATCAATCAGTGTTTATTGTCTTTGGTTTGGGGTCATCTGGATGAAGGTTTATTGCATGGAAATAGTCATCTGGGAGTCCCTAACCAGAAAGGTGTCAAATGCGAAATGTTAGCTCTGTATGTTTGAAGCTAGTCACAGTCTTTGAATAATTTATTCACTTACCTTGGCTACAACCCCCCCCAATAAATTGCTAATAAGCTATGACTATGCAGATTCATTCATTCATTCAACAAATATTTATTCATACTTATGAAGTGCTCAGACACTGTCTTAGGCTCTGGGAGCAAATGACAATGTTAATTACCCACGGCTTTGCTCTCAAAGCCCATTCTGCGGGTGCTGACCCAAGGAGAGCTGACGTGAATCTCGAGGGGTCTCTGTGACAAGACTTGGAAGACCCCAAAATTCTTCCCCAGGCCTTCTTTCTCCTCCACGGCCTAGTTCTTATGTGGCTTCTGCAGGGCAGAGCACTGTCTAGAGTTTACTGGCTTCTAGAACTAAGGAGTTTTACAGATACATCCAGAATGAAAGGGCTTCCAAGAAAGACCAATCCAAGGGGCAGTCCTCCAAGAGAAGACTCCAGATAGGGTGACATTAAAGAGGTCTTGCCCCATGAACAGGAAGGTCATTAACCCTGCACTCCACGCCCAGCAGGACTGCCACCAAAGGGGTGACTCTCAGCCTTTTTCTGCCCTGAAGCACTCTCGGGAGGACTCAGGTGGAGGCGAGAGGTCCTGGATGTCCTTTTCCAGGATCCTGTTTGGGGCCAGCCATGGGGATGCAGATTCAGAGGTGGCAGTTGGACAGTTTCTTTTTTAGTCCCTAATCATCCCATCCTGGCCTGTCCTCTCCTTTCCTTTGAGAAGGTCTCTGGATGTATTGATTAAAGTGTATTTGATTCTGGACTGATAAAATTTTGTTCTGAACGCACCTTGAGCTTTTCGGGTGGCCACAGAATTCCGTGGTCTCTCTGGGGTCTTTCAGGTTGATCCTTAAGACGAGTCATCAGAACACGTGAGACTTGGCCTCAGGATGATTAAACACCACATTTGCAAGCACCTTTGAGGACATTAAGGCTAATCCCCTCCTGTATCCCCTTTTGCCACTCAAATCAGTCTGCCACATTCTGACGGGTGATTTTCTGGCTTCTTTTTTAAGACAGCCAATGTCAGAACTTCTCTACCTCAAAGTAGTCCAGTCCACTGGTGGCTCTAATGGGCAGAAAGTTCTCCTGCTATGTGAACCTAGTTTCAGTTTATATGAAACTTGTTTCCATTTTAAAGACAAAGCGTTACTTTCATGTTTATATGGGACTATTTCAACAACTGACACATTGGTTTCTGGTGAAATGCACGTGTTGGGATTCCTGTACCCAACAGGGAATGAATGATTTCTCTACGAGATTGGGTCAGAGGGACAGAACTTCCCTTCCCTGCAGCTGGAGCCCAAAACAGACAACTGCAGGCTCCTTGCAGCCCTGTTTTCTGATCCAGTAAACAGGTTCCATTAGAAAGAGCCCTTTGGGCTCTCCTGGTTCCATATGATTGAAAGATTAGTTTGAGATTCAAGCATATGGTTGTCACTTCCTTCTCTTATGGTGTTATTGATTCGGGGGTCCCGCTGCTCGCCGCTTAACAAAAATCAATACTCGCAAATGTTGGTAGCAAAAGAAAGGCGCCTGTAATCAGAATGCTGGCAGTCTGGGGAGATGGTGGAGTCAACCTTCCCCAGAAACCACCTTTGAAGATTCTGCTCAACTGTGAAACTTTCAAAGGGAAGGAGCGAAGTAGTATCAGTTAGTCACTGAGATGGGGTACAGAGTCATTGCCGTCCCCTGCTGTGTACAGGCTCATCGACTCTTTGTGATCTTCCTCTAGACTTTATCTTGTTCACCCAGTTTGGTTACACAATGTGTTTGCGAGATTACTAAAGGGGACTTGAGGGAAGAGATCTGGTCATCTATTAATTACTTATTCTTCATTTCTACTTCTTCAATCTATGGATAGAACCGACAAGTTAGACAAGGTATGGTGTGATGAAAAGATTTGAAAGGTGTGCTTGGGCCTGAGATGAGCAGAGCATGGGGGTGCCTGGTTTAAAAGTTAGTTACAATATAGCTTTGCTAAAGTGACAGGAAAGGAGGCTTCCTGCTCAGGGTGGTTTCCTGCAAAGCACTGCGTACAGTGGTAGATATAGTATTGCCTATCTGCTCTTACACAGATATTTCAGGTGCAGTGCAAGGATTCTGCTTAAACTTTTCAGGGAAATCAGAACCCAGTCACCAGAAGGCTCCAACAGCCCCTACTCAAGGTGACTTCCCTGGTGGCACAGTGGTTAAGGATCCTCCTGCCAATGCTGGGGACACGGGTTCGAGCCCTGGTCCGGGAAGATCCCACATGCCGTGGAGCAACTAAGCTCGTGTGCCACAACTACTGAGCCCGAACACCATAACTACTGAAGCCCATGCGCCTAGAGCCCGTGCTCTGCAACAAGAGAAGCCACCGCAGTGAGAAGCCCATGCACCGCAACGAAGAGTAGCCCCCCGCTCACCACAACTAGAGAAAGTCCACGTGCAGCAAAAAAGACGCAATGCAGCCAAAAATTAAGTAATTAATTAATTAATTTAAAAATGTGTGGTGTTTTGAGATAGATGATCAGCATGGTCTTTGCAGAGTCTGGTGATTTTCTCCTGGGAGAGTGCTTGAGGGTGAGCAGATTCTCCCGGTTGGCTATTTGGTTGGAGATAATTGTCTGTTCCTTTGCAGAACAGGTGCGGATGTATTTGGTTCATAGCACTGCTCCTAGCATTATTAACAAAACATTGTTGTTTGCCAGGTTGTGACTATGTGTATCCTTGACTCAAGGACTGAGAGCATCAGAGTTCAACAGATAATAAAGGCTGTGAGGGGGTTATCTTAATGACAGAAAATGTTGCTGAGGATTACATCAGCATGGGACAAAGTAAAGGAAAGCTTAGCCAGAACTGAGGGCATTGAAAAGAAGGTGTTGGGCTTCCCTGGTGGCGCAGTGGTTGGGAGTCCGCCTGCTGATGCAGGGGACACGGGTTCGTGCCCCGGTCCGGGAAGATCCCACATGCTGCGGAGTGGCTGGGCCCGTGAGCCATGGCCGCTGAGCCTGTGTGTCCGGAGCCTGTGCTCTGCAACGGGAGAGGCCACGGCAGTGAGAGGCCCGCGTACCGCAAAAAAAAAAAAAAATAAATAAATAAATAAATAATAAAAAGAAGGTTTCTTAGTCCATCTGGGCTGCTATAAGAAAAATATCATAAACTAGGTGTCTTATAAAGAGCAGGCATTTATTGCTCAGCGTTCTGAGACCCCTCTTCTGGTTGCTGACTTCTGGATGTATCCTCACGTGGTGGAAGGGGCAGGGAAGCTTTCTCAGGCCTCTTCTGTAAGGGCACCAGTCCTATTTATGAAGGCTCTGCCCTCAAGACTTCGTCACAAAGGCTCCACCACCTAATACCATCACCTTGGGGGTTAGGATTCCAACATGTGAATTTTAGGGGGACACAAAAACATTTAGACCATAGCAGAAGGGGTAACATTATAAAGAGTACAGTAAAAACTTAGTTTTGATGCAGATTATAAGGTAAACCAAGTAGGACTTTTAAAAATAATAATTCTGTGCTCAGAATGATAAGAAAAGCATACTGTAGTAAGCTGAATGATGGCCCCTAAAGATGTCTACATCCTCATCCTGGAAGCTGTGAGTGTTACTTTTTATGGCAAAAGGGACTTTGCAGCTGTGTTTAAGTGAGGGATTTGAGATGGGGAGATTATCTCAACGTGTTACCTCAAGGGACCTATAGGTGGAAGGCAGAGGGAGACGGGTGTAACGATAGAGGTAGAGGTGGGGTGATATGCTTTGAAGCTGGACGAAGGGGTTAGAAGCCGAAGAATACAGGTGACCACTAAAAGCAAGAAAAGGCCAAGAAACAGTTTCTCCTCCCCAGAAGAACCAAGCCTGCTGACACCTCAACTTAAGCCCAGTGAAAGTGATCTCAGACTTCTGACCTCCCCAGCTGCAAGGGAATAATCTTGTGTCTTTGTAAGCCACTAAAGCTTGTGGTAGTTTGTTACAACAGCAGCAGGAAACCAGTACTCCTATCTGTATGTTCTTTCTGAAGTGATTAGAGGGAAGTCAAAAATCCCAGAGATGATGGAAGGAAACTATAATTACTGGCATGCCCCAAGAACAAGTGGAGAGTTCCAATCATGAATGTAAGGTGCACAAGTGAGTTGGGAAACTTCTGCATGAGAAGAAAATGTAAGGTTGTTTAATACCTGTGTATCGTCAGAGGAAGATGGAAAGGTTATACAAATTTTGTGACGAAAGGAGAACAGAGGACAGCAGTAGGATCAGAGTATTTTGGAAGGAAAGTGCCCTTAAAGGTCATCTTATCCATCCTCCCGTATTGTAGCTGAAGGAATTTGGACATGGAGAGCTTCGGGTAGTAGTCCAAAGTCACACAGCAGGGCCACAGCGAGCTGGGTCCATACCCTTTGCCTCTTGATTCCAAATTCCTCCAGGGATTTTTCTCCCACTCCATTATATTTAAAAGTTTGCAAATAATCTGTAATGAAAAAAAGAAGTGAAATGCTGTAGATAAAATCCAGCGCACAGGGCCTCAGTACTAGGTGTTAAGCTCATTCTTCATTATGACTTTATCATCGGGTTTGAAAGACGGAGTGGAAAACATTATTGCTGTTTGCAAATGCTAGTAAATCAGGGTATGGAGTTTACTGTTACTGGGGGAAAGAGAGATAACAAAGAATTTCAATGTAGACATTTGAAAATATAGATTTACTGAGAGAAAACATTTTTGTTAATCTGGTAGGCAGAATCGCATTCTTCTGAGAGACCCAGAAACTGACATGTTTTTCCCACTCTCCTGACCTGAAAATGTCTTTGAGGTGAAATACCTCTTTTTTTTTTTTTTTTGGTCCCCAAAGTCTTAAAATTGCCTAGAAATGTAGGAGAAGGAGAGGGAGAGGGAGGGGCAGACCAAGAAGAGGAGGAAAGAGAGGAGGAAGGAGAGGGGAAACAGCAGCAGTGGCAGCAGAAGTGGAAGGAAAAGAAGGGGAAGGAAAGAATCTATGAAGGATGGGGATTGCTCACTTCCCTTCTTCTCCTCCAGCACGCTTAGACCTGCAGCCATTCAACAAAGAGTTATGAAGCCAGAGCCAGGCCCTGGGAGGCATCCAGGAAGGAAACTGCTGGGGCTTCTCCCTAGTGGGGATACGTACAGTAACTTAGAGACCTGTTAAGAGAAGGACCATGCTAAGTACCTCTCTCCTCTCCCAACCACCTCCACGCTGCGTTGTGCCAGGGTCAGCATCTTCTGACTGTCTCTGGCCTTTCCCAGTTTGCTTAATAATTTCCTGAGTTTTTGAAAGAATTTCTTGACCTGAGTGAATTGTCACTGCACAGTCAGCTTTGATGCTGTTTCATGTTTCACTGGCACAAGCATCATTTTCTCATGAATCCTTAACGATCTTCCAGAATTTGCCACCTCTGATTGAGATGCTGCCCATTCATCGTCCTGGAGTGAAAAAAGTGGATGGAACCCTGGGCGAGTGTGGACAGGCTGGATTAATTTCTGATCCCTGTCTCTTTCTCGCTCTGTGACAAGTTACTGAACAAGTAAACTTGGGGTCTGGGATTCAAGGAGGCCCCCAATAAAAACAGCACTTCTCTTTTCTGCCTGCATTTTGGTCAGTTGAGAATTGAAACAAAGTAGTAAGGCAGATGGGTTTCAAAATGACACCTACATTCTGGACAGAGATGATGCCAGAGAATTTGGCTTATATCTGCGGGCCGGTAGACTTTCTCCCATTAAATCTCAGGTTGTGCATACTTACCCATCCTCCATCACCGCGATGCTGGGTCCAGGCAGACCTCCTCCCACTGGGGCAGAGAGTGTTCCTAAAGAACCGGGGTAAAAACTCTGCTTGGGCACATTGGTCCTCAGAAAAGAGAAGGAAGAGGGGCTGATTTAGACAGGCCTGGTATCTCCTCCCTGCTCCAGTTAGATTGAGTCACTTCCCCTCCTGAGGGGAAGGTGGGATAAGGGGGCTTAACAAACCAGGAGCGTACCCATTGGTGCTCCCTGCACATAAAAGGAAGCATCAGAAGTCAAATACTTGAGCTTCTCATCTTTAAAATGGGGTTAATACTCATTTCATGTTAATCTGATGACTATGATGAGGTGTATAGGGAAGACCCTGTATCCCAGTGCCTGGAAAATTGTGACCTGCCTGTCTCCCCCGCTCCCTCCCCTTTTCCTCCCTCTTGCCGACTTTCAATCCCTATCTCCCTCCCTCTCCGTTTAGAGGAAGTTATTTGAGAAACAAATCTACCCTATTTGTTTTAACTGCCTGAAAATGTTTCCCACAAGTGGATTTCTGCTCTGGCAACAGTACCATTTTCTCTCACCTGTCTTTCCCTAGCAAATAACAAGAAAGGGGTGTGTGTGTGTTTGTGTGTGTGTGTGTGTGTGTGTGTGTGTGTGTGTGTGTGTGTATGTGTGTATGTATGTAGCCAGATGTTATCTGTAAGTTGAGGTTCTCTTGCAATACTACTGATAATTACTCTATTTAAAGTGTAACATGGAAGTGATACGAAAATTAGGGCTACATAAAACTTCCAATAAATTTAAGATAGTGCATTGAGGCATCAAAATCGTATTTTATTTTACTCTACAAGAAGGCTGGTATCCTACAGTGAGATGCTCATATATGATTCACATGAGGATGTGTGTTCATGAAAGTAAAATCTTAAGGAAGATAAAATGGTTATGCATTCACCCTTTTGGGCATATATTTTGGAGATGGGATGTATCAACCCTCTGCCATTTACCAGAATAAATGCTTCTGAATGTTTTCTTGCTTTGTGTCCCCTGAATGTCACCTGTTTCTGGTGCCGTGGGTTCTGTAGCACAGGTGCAGGTATAAACAGATATGCTGTTCTGGCCTTCAGAGACGGTGAGTTTCTTTTCCAGGCTTAGTTGTGAAACTATTGTGCGATAAACCAAACGTCACATTGAACACAAGACAGGGAACTCACATATAAAAATAAGTATCACGGTAATCACTAATAAATTCACCAGAAACCTGCATCATCCAGTCACTGAGGACTACTGCTGCTAGATTTAAGGTCAGATGCAGCAGCTAGTGCCCAGGAAACCAGCCAACGTGAGTTCCTGAGATGATAGCTTGCTCGCTGTTTAAATGTGTAACTTCAAAGAAGAACCAGTGACACTCTACCTCTGTAAGCTTAGCTGGGTTTTGCATAATCATCAAACCATTCAGTCCCTCCCTGAGACACTGTGCTCTTACATTTCACAAGCAAGCCCCATCCTGGAAGCTCTTGCTGAGCAGCAGAAGGTCCCTTGAGAGAAGGTTCGACTTGGTAGGGCTGTGATCTAGATCTACATGGTTTCTACCTCTTCATTTTCGAAGCAGATAGCACATTCTAGTTGAAAACGTTGCCTTTAACAGCTCCCCGAGAAAGTAGCTTCCCAGAAATTCCAGATGTCCATCAATTGATGAATGGATAAACAAAATGTGGTATATCCCTACAATGGAATAATATTTGGCCATAAAAAGGAATGAAGTAATGATACGTGCTACAACATGGATGAACTTCGAAAACCTTATGCTGAGTGGAAGAAGTCAGACACAAAAGGCCACACGTATAATTTCATTTTATATGAAATGTCCAGAATAGGCAAATTCACAGATGGAATGTATGGTTACCGGGGGACAGAGTGGCGGTAGGCGATGGGAAGTGACTGCTAAAGGGTGTCCTCTTGGGGTGATGAAAACGCTCTGGAATTAGACAGTGGTGATGGTTGCACAATTTTGTGAATATATTAAGATCACTGAATTACATACTCTAAAAATGAAAAAAAAATTGCGGTGTTAACATTTTCTTTTTTAGTACCATAATAGACCTTTCTCTTTGCTGATGATTATGTATTTAATGGTCGGTTTGTTCATTTTTTTATATAAGTGTCGTTATTTAGTAAGTAGTTATTGAGTGCCTATTGCGAGCCAGGTGTTATTCTGGGCCCCAGAGATAGAGGATTGAATAGGGCATTTTTCTCATAGAACTTGGAGCCTTCGGATGTGGAAAAGAGTAAATGAACCAGGAATTATATGCACATGTGCTTACATAGTGCTTGCTGTGTGTCGTGCTCCCAGCAATCCTATGAGGTAGATACTATGATCATCTGCATTTTACAGGTGAGGAAATCGAGGTCCTTACAGCTCAGGGGTTCACAGAGGTCGTAAGGAACTTGAACACAGGTGGTGTGGCTCCAGAGTGTATTTTCTTCACCTCCAGGTGGAAAATTAAAATACGGTGAAGCCAAAGCCATGGAGTGGTTACTTTCAATAGAGAGGTATCAGCAGACTTCTCCACCTGAAGTCTGAATAACAAGGAAAAGTCAGCTGTGCAAAGACGGGAGCAAGGAACAGCATGTTCTAAGGCTCTGAGGCACAAGTAAGTTCGGCACTATAGAGCATCCACAGAAAGACCAGTGTGGCTGGCAAGTCAGAGGAAGAAAGTCCACGATGAGGTGGTGATGCAGAAGCCAGGTAGGGCTTTGTCAGCCGAGAAAAGGAGTGAGTGTGAACATTGATGATTTTGTAAAATATCGTAATGCCAAAACACATAAAATAAAATTTACAACACAAAACCTTTCATTTACTGTTGATTATTCATACAGTTTTTCTTCTTGGCTAACGACCATGAAGTCAGCACCAGTTAGAAAGAAAAGGAAATATGGACACGCCAAAATAAGGGATTTTAAAATCAACCCCTGGATCGATACAGAAAAATGTCAGGCTTCAGTAATGTCTGCTTCTGTGTCATCTTACGTAGTTATTATCTAAACATTCAAACTAGAAAATGGTTGGAATTCCCAGGGAATGGCAGTAGGGCTTCAACAAGACCGATGTCCACATTTGTTCTATATCATCCACTTTTTTTTTCTTTTTTTTAGCATCTTTATTACAGTATAATTGCTTAACAATGGTGTGTCAGTTTCTGCTTTATAACAAAGTGAATCAGTTATACATATACATATGTTCCCATATCTCTTCCCTCTTGCATCTCCCTCCCTCCCACCCTCCCTATCCCACCCCTCTAGGTGGTCGCAAAGCACCGAGCTAATCTCCCCGTGCTATGCGGCTGCTTCCCGTCATCCACTTTTTGTTCTCAATTCTACAGCACACATTTTCTCACATCTGGATGTTTTCAGAATTGGTTTGCATCTTACAATCAAAATGTGCATGTATATGCTACCAAAATAACTGGCAGGGTCTTTCAGAAGTTGCAATTTCTGCATCTTGCTGGAAAAGGACATTTTGGAAATTGAGCTATTTACCATTTCAACAAAAGCCAGAATCAGTGAAATAGAGCTTTCCAGTGTGTCTGTGACTCCTTGGGCAGAAGTTAGACATTTGAGGATGCTCTAGCTCCCTCTCACTCATGGAAGTTAACTCAGTGTGAAGATGGTGTTCCTGAAGTTAAGGCCTACAATACCATGCCTTCAAGTGTCACTTGACCTTGTATGTTTCACAACCATAGACAGCCCCTCGGTGTTGGCCCTGCCCTTCCTCAGATGTGTCCCTCACATTGGTCTCCTGAAAGATCCGTCAATTATATGGAACTTCAGTTCAACTACCTCACTGTCTTTTTCAAAATTGAAAGATACATAACACGTCATAAGTCTGGCGGCAGTATCATCATCAAATGGAATGTAGCAACAGAGTATTATGTTAAATGCTTTTCTGTAGTTTTCTGCAGTCCCTATTTTTAGGCTGTGAACTAACTCAGCCTGTCTGTCTCTAGTAGGTGTCACTTACAGCAGCACTAACATTTGCTGAGCGCTTCCTGAGTCAAACACCATGTTAAATTCTTTACCTGGATGCCTTGAACAATTCCCATAACACCCCTGGATGGCAGGTATTGACGTTAGCCTCTCCAGTTTATAGATGAACAAACTGAGTCTCAGAGAGGATGAGTAACTTGTGCTCGGTCATGTAACCAGTAAATGGCAAAGCTAGGATTTGAGTCAACGATCCTACTCACTTGCCTATGCCCTTGTCTTTTACCCCTGTACCTAGATACTAAGAGAAAGGAGATTCACTGTGTCCGGGTCACTCCATCAACACTTAACCTAGACTAGACTATAAACTCCTGGAGGCACGAATTAATGTCTTTCAGTTCTCCTGTCCCCAGCCCAGTACCTGACACAGAATCTGCATGATAATTATTGGTGGATGGTTTATCCCTGTTCGAGTGTAGGAAACTGCATCAGACTGACCTGAAGGTATTAGCTCGCCAACAACAAATCAGTGCCCTTTTCCTTTCTCTTTCGTGGTATTAGATTTACCGTCTAATATTTTGTTTTAATAGATGGCAAATATGCAATTTCTTGGAACTCTTACGTATGAGAGTCCTGGCAGGAAACAGATGATTCACTCAAGCAGAGTAATTGAAAAGTGTGGTAAAGAGGCTGTTTGCAGAGCAGTGGACAGGGTTTCAAGGAACACAGCAAAGGACAGTGCAGTCCTTCAAGGCTAGTGGCTTCAGGGGTGTCGTCACCCCTCCACTTGAAAAGGCAAGGCTTGGGGGACCATACTAAAGCTGCCCTAGCAGCCCAGCAGGAAGAAGCAAGAGAGTAGTAAACCTCGGCTTTTCCATTCTCCCACCTCTATCTCCTGCCCGTGCCGCCCTCTTGGCTGAAGGTAACCGGAAGCCAAGGTGCAAGGGAGCCCTAACTGCAGTCCTGACGTCAGTCTCCTGGGCACAGATAAAGTGCAGAAGGCTGAGAATGTGACTGGTGGAGCAGGCAGACGATATTCACCACAACTTGTGAGAAAAACCAAGAGCATAGTGATGGAAAAAGTTTTCACATATTGAGGTATGGGGAAGTCATTCTGGCTTACGCGTGATTTGGCTTGAACTTTGTGCTAACTAGAACAGCCTGTCTTACGGCCTCTCACACGTGCATTGTACATCTGCTTTAACCATTAATGAAAAGAATGCATTTGAAAATCAAAATGGAGTAACTGCAGTTCAGGCATTCGGATCGGGCCAGTGGCCATTGTGGACGTGGTTTCAGACAAGTTCCTGCATCGCAGAGAACTTGAATTCTCCGAACTGTATCGAACTCAAGGACACCACCAGTCATTCTCAAAACAGTGTCTGCTAGCAGTTGCCAGCTGCAATTTTATGGTCTTAAGGTCTCCCGTTGTAACTATGCAACCATTTCAGATCCCAACCAGTTCTTGCTTAATAAGCACCCTTTTATCTTGGCAGCTGCAATCCTAATTCTCAACAAACAACGTGTGTAATTTTGCGGGTTTTACCGTTACAGGCCTTTCCCATTTTGTAGTCCAGCAGAACACAATTCAAGTGCTTCTTGAATCTATGTCTCCCAGGCTATCATCCTCAGTTTGGATCGAGTAAAATTCTTTTCTATGCCTATTATAAATTGTTTATTGATTATTTGTACCAACAGTAGCCTGTATGGTTCAAAAGTATATTGATGACCTAGTTTAGCTCTCACTTGTTCCATACAGTATTCATTCATTCAACAACTAGTTGTTGATGGTCTCATACATGCTAGTCAAAGTAGATAAATTAAGCCAGATTCTTCCGGTCTTTAAAGTGCAACTTTAGAGAATCTAGAAAATGTTAACTCTTCAAAGACGCTTGAGCAATATAATAGATCATCAACTCCAGGAGCCTAATACACAACTATGAAGAAATTTATACATGGGGAGTGTGGAATAACTACATTTTTCACACACAGAATTTCCTCAGAGACTATTGAGTCTTGCCCTCATGGAGAATTTTCTTTATGGTTTTTTAGATAGTAATATTTAACATCATTTTTACTTCACGCTGTTGGTATAACATTTGTTTTTACACTAAAAAGTATGAGTTCTGAAGTCATTAGGTGTTATCTTTCTTCAAAGTAGCCAAATAGATGGTATTAACCATTACTGTCTGGTTTTCAGATTGCAAGAGAACTGGTTGCACACCAAACTTAATAATTATGATAATGAGGAAGCAAAAATAAATAAATGAATACATTTGCCTGGAAAAATGAGCAAATATTAAGCAAAATTAGGGCCATTTATAAGCAATGCCCTTCGTTCGTCGATGAGCTAGAACTCTAGGCAGTTTATAATGGAAGTGCTGTGGAGACGTTGTATTAGCCTTTCAACACTGCTTATGATAGCTGTTATTTTGCCCATTTTACTTCCTGTATAATAAAATCAGCATATTCTTTGCTGAACATTGTGGAGCTAGGGCCTGTTAGCATGTATTCCGTGTTTATATCTTCCCTACAAGCTGTTTAATGACACTGAAGGGAGGGCTGATGATAGAAGTTGATAGAACTTCAGACTAAAGATTATTGTTTGAAAAGCCTCAAAGGGCAACACTCTTCACCGAAGGCTGAATTGGCTTCTGAGATGAACGTTCTGCTTTGGACTAGGGCTCCGGGGACCCAGGACATGCTCTTTGCTAGGCTACCAACCCTTGCGCCTGGAGCAAGGTCTTGCCTTTCTGAACCTTCATCTATTTAGTTGCGAAATCATTGTGCTAACTTTCAACAGTCACCAAGTCACTCTCCAGCTTTGAAGTTCCATAATTTTCTGCTAACCAGAAATATAAAGTGGTCTTAGAGCATATTTTTTAAGTTCTCTAAATAAAACATATTCAGAACAAATGCATTAATTTCTCTGGCCTCCAAAGATAAATACCATGAATATTGACCAGAGCATGGGATTGATGACTCTAAAATTCCACGGGCTATTCGTATTTTCCTTTGCTACATGGGTGGCCTTTCTCGTTGGGATAAGTAAGGTCTATGTCCTATAAGGAAACGAGTGACAGTGCAGAGAAGGTGGTGGCACCTCCTGTGTGTTGAATTCTTGGCCTGTTTCAAAGCTGCGGAAGCCAAAAAATGAATAGGAGGCGATTAAAGACCGTAGGTTGATTGTTAATTATTAAACTGACTTCAAGTCAATATAAATGGACATGATTATCCAAATATCAGACTTCTGTCAACCCCAGACCACTGAGGAAAAAACATCTGAACATTCACAGTAGTTGCCAGCAAATATCTGCATTAAAGCAACGCACTTTTGTCTGTCCTCACTCAGCAGTTATTGGCTCTAATTTAACCTGGAATTCTCAGTTTAACATGTAGTTTTACCTGAAATCCTACGGACTAGTTTATATGATTCTCTTACTAAGGTATAAATAAACTAGGAGCTAGGTAAAGGGAGACGCTTAGAAATACACATAGTAGGGACTTTCCTGGTGGTCCAGTGGATAAGACTCCGCGCTCCCAATGCAGGGGGCCCGGGTTCAATCCCTGGTCAGGGAGCTAGACCCCATATGCATGCCGCAACTTAGAGTCTGCATGCTGCAACTAAGAAGTCTGCATGCCGCAACAGAGATCCCACACGTGGCAGTGAAGATCCCAGGTGCCACAACTAAGACCCAGCACAGCTAAATAAATAAGTAAATATTAAAAATAAAAATTAAAAAATATTTAAAAGACATACACATAATAAAGGCAAGGGAAATGAAATTTCAGAGCCTAGATTTGAGGAATAGGTAAAGTAAATAAAAAGTAGACAGAAGAGGACTTCCCTGGTGGTCCAGTGGATAAGACTCTGTGCTCCCAGTGCAGGGGGCCTGGGTTCGATCCCTGGTCAGGGAACTAGATCCCACATGAAAGCCGCAACTAAGAGTTCACATGCCACAACTAAGGAGCCCACCTGCTGCAACTAAAGGAGCCTACGTGCTGCAACTAAGGCACCCACGAGCTGCAACTAAAGAGCCTGCCTGCCACAACAAAGACCCGGCACAACCAAATAAATAAATAAAATTTTAAAAACAGGCAGAAAATTGTATTATGGAAACTATAACTAATATTCATAATAAAATAATTGTATTATTAATGATATATTGAGTTATTTGCACCAGCATTCATTTAAGAAACAGTGTATAACCTTACCTCTAAAGATTTTCATCAAAATGGTTACTTTTTCTTTTAAGTTTCGGTGCTGAAAGAGGTGAGCTATATATATATATATATATATATATATATATATATATATATATATATAATTTATTTAGAAGAACGGAAGCCCAGCTGATGGTCGATAAATGTCAGGCTCCCACTGGGAAACAGATGGCACACACAAATTAGGGTAATTCTAGATGGCTTGTTAATACAGGGACTGATTGCAAAGGAGACTGTAAGAGATATGCAAGAGCTAACAGAAGCCAAGCTATCCCCACCCCTTGTTTCAAAGAGCAAGAAGAAGAGTTTACTGGAACCAGGAATGAGATAAAGTCAAGTAGAGCAGGTGGCGTGGTGACCTTCTGTCAAGGGACACAGCAAGGCTGGGCTCACCTCACAGAGATGAACTAGGTAAATAAGTTCTCTGGCCCCACCCTTCTCAGTTCCTCCAGTCTCCTCCTGGGACTTTCCATCTGCTGAATCCAGCTGGAAGCCAGAGGTCATGGGAGTCCATTGATGTAGCCCATTTAGGTCAGCTTCCAGGGGCTGAGAGAATGGTAGAGAATGATAGAGTATAGGTTGAGGGCCAGAGGAAGATACCCGGCACACTACTTACGGTGGGTTAAATTGTGTCCCTCAAAAGATATGTTCAAGTTCTAAACCTGGCACCTATGAATGTGACCTCAATTGGAAATAGGGTCTTTGCAGGTGTAATCAGATTAGAATGAGGTCATATGAGATCAGGGTGGGCCTAACTTCAATGACTGGCATCTTTATTCGACAAAGCAGAGGGATATTTGTACACAGAGATACAGAGACTATACACAGGCTGTGTAACCATGGAGACAGAGATGGGAGTGATGCAGCTACAAGCTAAGGAACAACAAGGATTGCCAGCAACCCCCAGAAGCTAGGAAGAGGCAAGAAAGTATCGTCCCTAGAGCCTTCAATAGGAGCACAGCCCTCCTGACACCTGCATTTCAGCCTTCTGCGCTCCAGAGTATCAATTTCTGGTTTTTTTTAAGAAACCCAGTTAATGGTGATTGGTTATGGCATCCCTAGGAAACTAACATACATAAAGCAGTGTGTTGTGCAGTACCAGTGCAATACAAATACAGCTAAGTTCTCCTTCATCTGATTCTTTTAGTCAAGTGATCACAGCCCCAAAGCTAGGTAACATATGATGTAATCATAGGGATGGAAGTATTTGGAGATGAGGGAGGGGTGTACCTGCTAGGACTAGAAAATGGTGTTCTTAGACTCCTGGGTTGGGTAATAGTATGCTCGCACAAACAAATGCTCTCCTACCTGGCTACTCTGTGGCACATTGACCAGCCTTCCCTAGGTTTCCCTGGGACTCGTTCCTAGAACCTGGCCTCCCGGCTCCCTGAGGATGACCTGCTGGTACTTGTTCTCCTTCCAGACTCCACCCTCTTCACTGTACATGTCAGGCAGTGCTGCCTTAACTCTGTTCACCAGAATCTGTGCCTCTCGCAGCCCCACTAACCAAGATTTCATATGCTGCTTTCAAAAAAAAAAAAGCTGGGTTACAAAAGATAGCTGACAGGAAGATCCACAGACCAGAAAGTTAATCCCTTCTTTGCTTCCCTACAGCGTCTTGCTTAATTTGGCATCATCATAAATAAGTAGGAACTTGTGCTTCAGGCCAAATTGGAGTAACAGGTCCCTGGCTTTCTCTTCCTTGTTTCTTAAACAATTAATACACTGGGGGAAATATAAGAAACAGTGGTTTTCAGACATTAGCTGTAGGCAATGTAGGACAGTGATTCCTGAGAGAGAGGAAACAAATGAGATGAGCCTTATCATTGCCCCAGTTTATTTCCTGGAGTGAGTTTCCAGACTCCAGTACTGTGAAAGGAAACCCAGGCAAAGCCCAGAGAAATCCTGGAGTTGGGAGTTCAGGGCAGCCATGATGGCTAGTGTTCACAGGGCAGGGTATCGGAGAGAAGAGAGCTGTTCAGAGGGAGAGCGCTGGAGATCTGGAGAAGGTCCCTCTCAAGTCTTTTGCTGAGTATATTCAGCACATGTGTGTGAAGAAACTTCCTAAGGCTGGAGAGAAAACCACTCAAAAAGAGCGAACAAAAATTTCTTCCGAGCTCACCTAAGGCTTGGAATAGCTGGTGTTTCCACCAGCCAGAGTAAGAGGGTTTGGTAAACATGAAAAATAAATTTCTATTGAAACTTCAGAAGAGCCAAGCCTTAGGAGTCAAGTCTATATCCCAAGACTAAGGATTCATCCTAAGATTAGAGGTGAAAAGTGAAATAGACCTGTCCTAACAAAATGAAAAAGCAGTGCTTCACAATGTCAGAACAGTCAACCAGTAATTTAACTGCCTGCTAGAGCAAAGATCTACACTCTTCAGAGGAAGAAGACAAAATTCGATGCCTCTATAATATGTTATTGACAATGTTCAGTATATAATCAAAATATGTGAAGAAAAAAGAAAGTGTGACCAGAAAAAACAGAAGTAGTACTAAATAGAAGCAGTCACTGAGAAACCAAGGATTTGGGGATTAACAAAAAGTGGTTTAAACAGCTTTTATAAATATGTTTAAAACATAGAAAAAAAGATGATAACGATAGGTAGACAAATGAAGAATATCAGGTGAGAAATGGAAACTTTATTGGAGGAATGAGGAAGAGTAACTTTATTCTTTTTTTTTTTATACAGCAGGTTTTTATTAGTTATCCATTTTATACATATTAGTGTATACATGTCAATCCCAATCTCCCAATTCACACGCCCCCCTCCCCAGTTTCCCACCTTGGTGTCCACATGTTTGGTCTCTACATTTCTGTCTCCATTTCTGCCTTGCAGACTGGTTCATCTGTACCATTTTTCTAGATTCCACATATATGCATTAATATATGATATTTGTTTTTCTCTTTCTGACTGACTTCAGTTTGTATGACAGTCTCTCGGTCCATCCATGTCTCTACAAATGACCCAATTTCATTCCTTTTTATGGCTCAGTAATATTCCATTGTATATGTATACCACATCTTCTTAATCCATTCGTCTGTCGATGGGCATTTAGGTTGCTTCCATGACCTGGCTATTGTAAATAGTGCTACAGTGAACATTGGGGTGCATGTGTCTTTTTGAATTATGGTTTTCTCGGGGTATATGCCCAGTAGTGGGATTGCTGGATCATATGGTAATTCTATTTTTAGTTTTTTAAGGAACCTCCATACTGTTCTCCATAGTAGCTGTATCTACATTCCCACCAACAGTGCAAGAGGGTTCCATTTTCTCCACATCCTTTCCAGCATTTGTTGTTTATAGATTTTCTGATGATGGCCATTCTAACTGGTATGAGGTGATACCTCATTGTACTTCAGATTTGCATTTCTCTAATAATTAGTGATGTTGAGCAGCTTTTCATGTGCTTCTTGGCCCTCTGTATGTCTTCTTTGTGGAAATGTCTGTTTAGGTCGTCTGCCCATTTTTGGATTGGGTTGTTTGTTTCTTTAATATTGAGCTGCATGAGCTGTTTATATATCTTGGAGATTAATTCTTTGTCCGTTGACTCGTTTGCAAATATTTTCTCCCATTCTGAAGGTTGTCTTTTCATCTTGTTTACGGTTTCATTTGCTGTGCAAAAGCTTTTAAATTTCATTAGGTGCCATTTGTTTATTTTTGGTTTTATTTCCATTACGCTAGGAGGTGAATCAAAAAAGATCTTGCTGTGATTTATGTCAAAGAGTGTTCTTCCTACGTCTTCCTCTAGGAGTTTTACAGAGTCCGGTCTTAAATTTAGGTCTCTAATCCATTTTGAGTTTATTTTTGTGTATGGTGTTAGGGAGTGTTCTAATTTCATTCTTTTACATGTAGCTGTCCAGTTTTCCCAGCATCACTTATTGAAGAGACTGTCTTTTCTCCATTGTATATCCTTGTCTCCTTTGCCATATATTAGTTGACCATAGGTGTGTGGGTTTATCTCTGGGCTTTCTATCTTGTTCCACTGATCTATATTTCTGTTTTTGTGCCAGTACCATTTTGTCTTGATTACTGTAGCTTTATAGTATAGTCTGAAGTCAGGGAGTCTGATTCCTCCAGCTCCGTTTTTTTCCCTCAAGACTACATTGGCTATTCGGGATCTTTTGTGTCTCCATACAAATTAAAAATTTTTTTGTTCTAGTTCCGTAAAAAATGCCATTGGTAATTTGATAGGGATTGCATTGAATCTGTAGATTGCCTTGAGTAGTATAGTCATTTTCACAATATTGATTCTTCCAATCCAAGAATATGGTATATCTCTCCATCTGTTGGTATCATCTTGAATTTCTTTCATCAGTGTCTTATAGTTTTCTGTATACAGATCTTTTGTCTGCTTAGGTAGGTTTATTCCTAGGTATTTTATTCTTTTTGTTGTAGTGGTTAATGGGAGTGTTTCCTTAATTTCTCTTTCAGATTTTTCATCAGTAGTGTATAGGAATGACAGAGATTTCTGTGCATTAATTTTGTACCCTGTAACTTTACCAAATTCATTGATTAGCTCTAGTAGTTTTCTGGTGGCATTTTTAGGATTCTCTATGTATGGTATCATGTCATCTGGAAACAGTGACAGTTTTACTTCTGCTTTTCCAATTTGTATTCCTTTTATTTCTTTAGCGTCTCTGATTGCCATGGCTAGTACTTCCAAAACTATGTTGAATAATAGTGGTGGGAGTGGATATCCTTGTCTTGTTCCTGATCTTAGAGGAAATGCTTTCAGTTTTTCACCATTGAGAATGATGTTTCCTGTGGGTTTGTCATATATGGCCCTTATTTTGTTGAGGTAGGTTCCCTCTATGCCCACTTTCTGGAGAGTTTTTATCATAAATGGGTGTTGAATTTTGTCAAAAGCTTTTTCTGCATCTATTGAGATGATCATATGGTTTTTATTCTTCAACTTGTTAATAATGGTGTATCACATTGATTGATTTGCATATATTGAAAAATCCCTGCATCCCTGGGATAAAGCCCACTTGATCATGGTGTATGATCCTTTTAATGTGTTGTTAGATTCTGTTTGCTAGTATTTTGTTGAGGATTTTTGCATCTGTATTCATCACTGCTATTGGCCTGTAATTTTCATTTTTGTAGTATCTTTGTCTGGTTTTGCTATCAGGGTGATGGTGGCCTCATAGAATGTGTTTGGGAGTGTTCCTCCCTCTGCAGTTTTTTGGAAGAGTTTGAAAAGGATGGGTGTTAGCTCTTCTCTAAATGTTTGTTAGAATTCACCTGTGAAGCCATCTGGTCCTGGACTTCTGTTTGTTGGAAGATTTTTAATCACAGTTTCAATTTCATCACTTGTGATTGGTCTGTTCGTATTTTCTGTTTCTTCCTGGTTCCGTCTTGGAAGGTTATACCTTTCTAAGAATTTGTCCATTACTTCCAGGTTGTCCATTTTATTGGCATAGAGTTGCTTGTAGTAGTCTCTTAGGATGCTTTGTATTTCTGCAGTGTCTTTTATAACTTCTCCTTTTTTATTTCTAATTTTATTGATTTGAGTCCTCTCCGTCTTTTTCTTCATCAGTCTGGCTAATGGTTTATCAATTTTGTTTATCTTCTCAAAGAACCAGCTTTTAGTTTTATTGATCTTTGCTGTTGTTTTCTTTGTTTCTATTTCATTTATTTCTTCTCTGATCTTTATGATTTCTTTCCTTTTGCTAACTTTGGGTTTTGTTTGTTCTTCTTTCTCTAATTCCTTTAGGTGTAAGGCTAGATTGTTTATCTAGTATTTTTCTTGTTTCTTGAGGTAGGCTTGTATAGCTATAAACCTCCCTCTTAGAACTGCTTTTGCAGCATCCCATAGGTTTTGGATCGTTGTGTTTTCATTGTCATTTGTCTCTAGGTATTTTTTGGTTTCCTCTTTTCAGGGATCTCTTGGTTATTTAGTAACGTACTGTTTACCCTCCATGTGTTTGTGTTTTTTACGTTTTTTCCCCAAAAGTCATTTCTAATCTCATAGTGTTGTGGTCAGAAAAGATGCTTGTTATGATTTCAGTTTTCTTAAATTTACTGAGGCTTGATTTGTGACCAAAGATGTGATCTATCCTGGAGAATGTTCCATGCGCACTTGAGAAGAAAGTGTAATCTGCTGTTTTTGGATGGGATGTCCTATAAATATCAATTAAATCTATCTGGTCTATTGTGTCTTTTAAAGCTTCTGTTTCCTTATTTATTTTCATTTTGGGTGATCTGTCCATTGGTGTAAGTGAGGTATTAAATTCCTCCACTATTATTGTGTTACTGTCGATTTTCTCTTTTATAGCTGTTGGCAGTTGCCTTATGTATTGAGGTGCTCCTATGTTGGGTAAAATATATTTATAATTGTTATATCTTCTTCTTGGATTGATCCTTTTATCATTATGTAGTGTCCTTCATTGTCTCCTGTGACCTGCTTTATTTTAAAGTCTATTTTATCTGATATGAGTATTGCTACTTCAGATTTCTTTTGATTTCCATTTGCATGGAACATCTTTTTCCATCACTTCTCTTTCATTCTGTACGTGTCCCTAGGTCTGAAGTGGGTCTCTTGTAGACAGCATATATATGGGTCTTGTTTTTGTATCCATTCAGCAAGCCTCTGTCTTTTGTTGGAGCATTTAATCCATTCACGTTTAAAGTAGTTATCGATATGTATGTGCCTATGACCATTTCCTTAATTGTTTTGGGTTTGTTTCTGTACGTCCTTTTCTTCTCCTGTATTTCCCATTTAGAGAAGTTCCTTTATCATTTGTTGTAGAGCTGGTTTGGTGGTGCTGAATTCTCTTAGCTTTTGCTTGTCTGTAAAGCTTTTGATTTCTCCATTAAATCTGAATGAGATCCTTGCCAGGTAGAGTAATCTTAGTTGTAGGTTTTTCCCTTTCAACCCTTTAAGTATATCATGCCACTCCCTTCTGGCTTGTAGAGTGTCTGCTGAGAAATCAGCTGTTAACCTTATGGGAGTTCACTTTTATGTTATTTTTCGGTTTTCCCTTGCTGCTTTCACTAATTTTTCTTTGTCTTTAATTTTTGCCAATTTGATTACTATGTGTCTCGGTGTGTTTCTCCTTGGGTTTATCCTGTATGGGACTTGCTGCGCCTCCTGGGCTTGGGTGTCTATTTCCTTTCCCATGTTAGGGAAGTTTTCGACTATAATCTCTTCAAATATTTTTTTGGGTCCTTTCTGTCTCACTTCTCCTTCTGGGACCCCTATAAGCCAATGTTGTTGTGTTTAATGTTGTCCCAGAGGTCTCTTAGGCTGTCTTCATTTCT
Organism: Delphinus delphis; assembly: GCF_949987515.2. Classification (NCBI taxonomy): domain Eukaryota; kingdom Metazoa; phylum Chordata; class Mammalia; order Artiodactyla; family Delphinidae; genus Delphinus; species Delphinus delphis. The sequence goes on from NC_082684.1 coordinate 166,570,916, forward strand.
TTTCATTCTTTTTTTCTTTATTCTGTTCCACAGCAGTGAATTCCACCATTCTGTCTTCCGGGTCACTTATTGGTTCTTCTGCCTCAGTTAATCTGCCCTTGATTCCTTCTAGTGTATTTTTCATTTCAGTTATTGTATCGTTCATCTCAGTTTTTTTGTTCTTTAATTCTTCTAGATCTTTCTTAAAGATTTCTTGCATCTTCTCGATCTTTGCCTCCATTCTTTTTCCAAGATCCTGGATCATCTTCACTATCATTATTCTGAATTCTCTTTCTGGATGATTACCTATCTCTGTTTCATTTAGTTGTTTTTCTGGGGTTTTATCTTGTTCCTTCATCTGGTACATAGCCCTCTGCCTTTTCATCATGTTTATATTTCTGTGAAGGTGGTGTTTTTTCCACAGCCTGCAGTATTGTAGTTCTTCTTGCTTCTGCTGTCTGCCCTCTCAAGTGTTTTTTGAATTATGGTTTTCTCTGGGTATATGTCCAGTAGTGGGATTGCTGGGTTATATGGTAATTTTATTTTTAGTTTTTTAAGGAACCTCCATAGTGGCTGTATCAATTTACGTTCCCACCAACAGTGCAAGAGGGTTCTCTTTTCTCCACACCCTCTCCAGCATTTGTTGTTTGTAGATTTTCTGATGATGCCCATTCTAACTTGTGTGAGGTTGTACTCATTGTAGTTTTGATTTGCATTTCTCTGATCATTAGTGACGTTGAGCAGCTCTTCATGTCTTCTTGGAGAAATGTCTATTTAGGTCTTACGCCCATTTTTTATTTTTTATTTTTTTTCATATTGAGCTGCATGAGCTGTTTATATATTTTGGAGATTAATCCTTTGTCTGTTGATTCGTTTGCAAGTATTGTCTCCCATTCTAAGGGTTGTCTTTTCATCTTGTTTATAGTTTCCTTTGCTGTACAAAAGCTTTCAGGTTTCATTAGGTCCCATTTGTTTTGATTTTATTTCCATTACTCTAGGAGGTGGGTCAAAAAGGATCTTGCTCTGATTTATGTCATAGAGTGTTCTGCCTATGTTTTCCTCTAAGATTTTAATAGTGTCTGGGCTTACATTTAGGTCTTTAATTCATTTTGAGGGTATTTTTGTGTATGGTGGTAGGGAGTATTCTAATTTAATCTTTTACATGTAGCTGTCCAGTTTTCCCAGCACCACTTATTGAAGAGACTGTCTCTTCTCCTTGTATATCCTTGCCTCCTTTGTCATAGATTAGTTGACCATAGGTGCATGGGTTTATTTCTGGGCTTTCTATCCTTTTGCATTGATCTATAGTTCTGTTTTTATGCCAGTACCATATTGTCTTGATTACTGTAGCTTTGTAGTATAGTCTGAAGTCAGGGAATGTGATTCCTCCAGCTCTGTTTTTTTCCATCAAGATTGCTTTGACTATCAGTGTCTTTTGTGTCTCCATACAAATTTTAAGATTTTTTGTTGCAGTTCTGTAAAAAATGCCATTGGTAATTTGATAGGGATTGGATTGAATCTTTAGATTGCTTTGAGTAGTATAGTTATTTTCACAATATTGATTCTTCCAATCCAAGAACATGGTATATCTCTCCACCTGTTTGTATCACCTTTAATTTCTTTCATCAGTGTCTTATAGTTTTCTGTATACAGGTCTTTTGTCTCCTTAGGTAAGTTTATTCTGAAGTATTTTATTCTTTTTTGCAATGCTAATGGGATTGTCTCCTGAATTTCTCTTTCTGATCTTTCATTGTTAGTATATAGGAATACAAGAGATTTCTGTGCAGTAATTTTGTATCCTGAAACTTTACCAAATTCACTGATTTGCTGTAGTGGTTTCTGGTGGCATCCTTAGGATTCTCTGTGTATAGTATCATGTCATCTGCAAACAGTGACAGTTTTCCTTCTTCTTTTCCAATTTGGATTCCTTTTATTTCTTTTTCTTCTCTGATTGCCTTGGCTAGGACTTCCAAAACTGTGTTGAATGATAGTGGCGGGATGGACATCCTTGTTTTGTTCCTGATCTTAGAGGAAATGCTTTCAGTTTTTCACCATTGAGATTGAGGTTTGCTGTGGGTTTGTCATATATGGCCTTAATTATGTTGAGGTAGGTTCCCTCTATGCCCACTTTCTGGAGAGTTTTTATCATAAATGGGTGTTGAATTTTGTCAAAAGCTTTTTCTGTGTCTAATGAGATGATCATATGGTTTTTATTCTTCAAATTGTTAATATGGGTATCACATTGATTGATTTGCATATATTGAAGAACGCTTGCATCCCTGGGATAATCCCACTTGATCATGGTGTGTGATCCTTTTAATGTGTTGTTGGATTCTGTTTGCTAGTATTTTGTTGAGGATTTTTGCATCTATATTCATCAGTGATATTCATCTGTAATTTTCTTTTTTTTGTAGTATTTGTCTGGTTACAAATACCAAAACTTTGTCTGGTTTTGGTATTAGATTGATGGTGGCCGTGTAGAATAAGGTTGGGAGTGTTGCTTCCTCTGTAAGTGTGTGGAAGAGTTTGAGAAGGATAGGTGTTAGCTCTTCTCTAAATGTTTAGTAGAATTCTCCTGTGAAGCCATCTGGTCCTGGACTTTTGTTTGTTGGAAGATTTTTAATCACAGTATCAATTTCATTACTTGTGATTGATCTGATCATATTTTCTATTTCTTCCTGGTTCAGTCTTAGAAGGTTATACCTTTCTAATAATTTGCTCATTTCTTCCAGGTTGTCCCTTTTATTGGCATGGATATCCTTGTATTAGTCTCTTATGATGCTTTGTAGAGAAATGGAGACTTTAAAAAAGAATCAAATGTAAATTCTAGAGCTGAAAAGTACAATAACATAAATGAAAAAAATCACTGGATAGGCTTAACTGCAGATTGGAGACAGGGTATATTAACTTGATTTCATAGCAACGAAAACTATACATCACAAAGAAGAGAGAGGAAAGAACAAACAAAAATTAAATGAGAGAAACAATGGAGCAGAAAAAGTATTTAATGAAATATGACCTTCTTTTGTAATCCCAGCATTGATTCTAAAACAAATAAAGCTATGTTTTCAAGGCATTAAAAAAAAAAGAAACAGTGGCCCAAAAAATCCCTAAATTTACAAATAATATGAATTTACAGATCAACATATCTCAAGAAAAGAATTTCTGATAAATCAAGACATACACACACTTAAGTGCATCATAGTAACCATGCTAAATAACAAATATAAAATTCTGAAATCAACTGAAGGTAGATGACACATTATAAACAGGGAAAAAGTATAGACAGGAATGCTTACTTTCACCACTTCTATTCATTGTACTGGAGACCTTGGCCAATGCAACATGCCAAGAATAAAAATATATATAAAAGTATACACACACAAATATATACACAACTGACCCTTGAGTAATGTGGAGGTTAGGGTGCCAGTCCTCTGTGCAGTTGATAATCCACGTATAAAATTTGACTCCCCCAAAACTTAACTACTAATGACATACACCGATAACATAAACAATTGGGAAACAAATATTTTTTATTTTATATGTATTATATACTGTTTTCCTACAATAAAGTAGGCTAGAGAAAGGGAAATGTTATTAAGAAAACCATTAGGAGGAGAAAGTACACTTACAGTGTAGTACTATCTTTATCGATACCATAAGTTTACATTTATAAGATAAGTTGTCTGTCAGTACCTACGTCAATATTGTCTTATATGGTAAAAAAACAGTGTAGATGTTATATGTATTACTAACACTAGACATCAAAAATGAAAGATAATGTGAAAATAATTCATATTTACTTACAGATGTAACAATTCACTCATTGAAAATGAAGCAGCAGCAATATGATTGCTTTATGGTCGCCTGCTGTGATTGATACAATCACAGTAGCCTAGCCTATACACTAATGAATGAGTCATTATAAAATTTTTATGGCATACAGTATTATGTATTCATAATGCAATATTGGAAACATGGTTACATTTTTAAAAACCAGTTACCTGTAATAATAGCTTCTCCAATTATGAGAGACGCATATTGTATGGGAATGTAATTCTTTGAAAGCAGAGTTATAAAACAGTGAAAAAACTAACACATTATTAATATTATATTAAATATCATTCACCATATGCCTATGTAACGATAGGCTAGCCACTTAAGTACAAGTCTTGCAAGAGATGTTCTACATGTATGTTTTTGTATATTTATTGAAAAAAATCTGTGTGTAAGTGGACCTGTACAGCTTAAACCCGTGTTGTTGAAGAGTCCACTGTATGTGTGTATGTGTGTATGTATAAGGCATACGGCACTTCCACAAAATGGAAGTATAAGGAAAATAAGGAAAAAATAAGAGGTAAAAACTGTCTATATTTACAGATGCCATGATTTTTTAGAAATTCTTGAGCTATCTACAAATTAACTACTACGACAAATAAATTTACCAAGATTTGAGAATTCAAAGAATTCAAAATCAATTGTGTATCCATCTAGTAGAAGCACACAATTGCAATGTGAAATTTATTAAATCAAAAAACATAAGCTAATTAGGAATAAATTAAACAAAAGTGGCGTAATACTTGTACACTGAAAACTATAAATATTGCCAAAATAATTTATAGAAGGTATAAATAAATGGAGAGATATACCACGCTCATAGGTTAAAAAGTCAATATTGTTAAGTTGTTGTTTCTCCCAAAACTCATCCACAGGTTCAGGGCAATTTTGATCAAAACCACAACAGGGGACTTCCCTGGTGGTGCAGTGGTTAAGAATCCACCTGTCAATGCAGGGGACACGGGTTCCATCCCTGGTCCGGGAAGATCCCACATGCTGCAGAGCACCTCAGCCCGTGCACCACAACTACTGAGCCTGTGCACTAGAGCCTGTGTGCCACAACTGCTGAGCTCATATGCCATAACTATTGAAGCCCACGTGCCTAGAGCCTGTGCTCTGTAACAAGAGAAGGGCCCGTTGGCCACAACTAGAGAAAGCCTGTGTGCAGCAACGAAGACCCAACGCAGCCAAAAATAAATAAATAAATTTATAAACACACACACACACATACATACACACAGGCCTTTTCTGAGTAGAAATTGAGAAGTTGATTCTAAAATTTATATGGAAAAATGAAGGCCCTAAATTAGTTTAAAACATCTGGAAGAACAAAGTTGGAAGAAACACACTATCTGATTTCAAGACTTCTATAAAACCAAAATAATCAGCATAGTATGGTAGTATGGTAAGAATAGACAAATAGAGACGGAAAAGAATAGTTGAGAAAGAAATAGTCGAGAAAGTCGAAGAAACACACTATCTGATTTCAAGACTTCTATAAAGCCAAAATAATCAGCATAGTATGGTAGTATGGTAAGAATAGACAAATAGAGATGGAAAAGAATAGTCGAGAAATAGACCCATATATATATATATATATATATATATATATATATATATATATATATATGATCGATTTTTTTCTTTTTTACCAAGGCAACAAGGTAGTTCAATAGATAGTCTTTTTTTTTAAACATCTTTATTGGAGAATAATTGCTTTACAATGGTGTGTTAATTTCTGCTTTATAACAAAGTGAATCAGTTATACATATACATATGTTCCCATATCTCTTCCCCCTTGCGTCTCCCTCCCTCCCACCATCCCTATCCCACGCCTCTAGGTAGTCACAGAACACCGAGCTGATCTCCCTGTGCTATGTGGCTGCTTCCCACTAGCTATCTGTTTTACATTTGGTAGTGTATATATGTCCATGCCACTCTCTCACTTTGTCACAGCTTACCCTTCCCCTTCCCCATATCCTCAAGTCCATTCTCTAGTAGGTCTGCGTCTTTATTTCTGTCTTACCCCTAGGTTCTTCATGACCTTTTTGTTTGTTTGTTTTTCTTAGATTCCATATATATGTGTTAGCAGACGGTATATGTTTTCTCTTTCTGACTTACTTCACTCTGTATGACAAACTCTAGGTCCATCCACCTCACTACAAATAACTCAATTTCGTTTCTTTTTATGGCTGAGTAATATTCCATTGTATATATGTGCCACATCTTCTTTATCCATTCATCTGTCGATGGACATTTAGGTTGCTTCCATGACCTGGCTATTGTAAATAGAGCTGCAGTGAACATTGTGGTACATGACTCTTTTGGAATTATGGTTTTCTCAGGGTGTATGCCCAGTAGTGAGATTCCTGGGTCGTATGGTAGTTCTACTGTAGTTTTAAAGGAACCTCCATACCGTTCTCCATAGTGGCTGTATCAATTTACATTCCCACCAAAAGTGCAAGAGTGTTCCCTTTTCTCCACACCCTCTCCAGCATTTATTGTTTCTAGATTTTTTGATGATGGCCATTCTGACTGGTGTGAGATGATATCTCATTGTAGTTGTTTTTTTTTTTTTTTTGGTGCGCTACGCGGGCCTCTCACTGTTGTGGCCTCTGCCGTTGCAGAGCACAGGCTCCGGACGCACAGGCTCAGCAGCCAGGGCTCACAGGCCCAGCCACTCCGCGACACGTGGGATCTTCCCGGACTGGGGCACGAACCCGTGTCCCCTGCATCGGCAGGTGGACTCTCAACCACTGTGCCACCAGGGAAGCCCCTCATTGTAGTTTTGATTTGCATTTCTCTAATGATTAATGATGTTGAGCATTCTTTCATGTGTTTGTTGGCAATCTGTGTATCTTCTTTGGAGAAATGTCTATTTAGGTCTTCTGTCCATTTATGGATTGGTTTTTTGTTTTTTTTGTTACTGAGCTGTATGAGCTGCTTGTAAATTTAGGAGATTAATCCTTTGTCCGTTGCTTCATTTGCAAATATTTTCTCCTATTCTGAGGGTTGTCTTTTGGTCTTGTTTATGGCTTCCTTTGCTGTGCAAAAGCTTTTAAGTTTCATTAAATTCCATTTGTTTATTTTTGTTTTTATTTCCATTTCTCTAGGAGGTGGGTCAAAAAGGATCTTGCTGTGATTTATGTCATAGAGTGTTCTGTCTATGTTTTCCTCTAAGAGTTTGATAGTGTCTGGCCTTACATTTAGGTCTTTAATCCATTTTGAGTTTATTTTTGTGTATGGTGTTAGGGAGTGTTCCAATTTCATACTTTTACATGTAGCTGTCCAGTTTGCCCAGCACCAGTTATAGAAGAGGCTGTCTTTTCTCCACTGTATATTCTTGCCTCCTTTATCAAAGATAAGGTGACCATAGGTGCGTGGGTTTATCTCTGGGCTTTCTGTCTGGTTCCATTGATCTATATTTCTGTTTTTGTGCCAGTACCATACTGTCTTGATTACTGTAGCTTTGTATTATAGTCTGAAGTCAGGGAGCCTGATTCCTCCAGGTCCATTTTTCATTCTCAAGATTGCTTTGGCTGTTCGGGGTCTTTTGTGTTTCCATACCAATTGTGAAATTTTTTGTTCTAGTTCTGTGAAAAATGCCAGTGGTAGTTTGATAGGGATTGCAATGAATCTGTAGATTGCTTTGGGTAGTATAGCCATTTTCACAATATTGATTTTTCCAGTGCAAGAATATGGTATATCTCTCCATCTGTTGGTATCATCTTGAATTTCTTTCATCAGTGTCTTATACAGTTTTCTGCATACAGGTCTTTTGTCTCCCTAGGTAGGTTTAATCCTAGGTATTTTATTCTTTTTGTTGCCATGGTAAATGGTCGTGTTTTCTTAATTTCACTTTCAGATTTTTCATCATTAGTGTATACGAATGCCAGAGATTTCTGTGCATTAATTTTGTGTCCTGCTACTTTACGAAATTCATTGATTAGCTCTAGTAGTTTTCTGGTGGCATTTTTAGGCCTTGCTATATACAGTATCATGTCATCTGCAAAAAGTGACAGCTTTACTTCTTCTTTTCTGATGCGGATTCCTTTTATTTCTTTTTCTTCTCTGATTGCTGTGGCTAAAACTTCTAAAACTCTGTTGAATAATAGTGGTGAGAGTGGGCAACCTTGTCTTGTTCCTGATCTTAGTGGAAATGGTTTCAGTTTTTCACCATTGAGGATGATGTTGGCTGTGGGTTTGTCATATATGGCCTTTATTACGTTGAGGAAAGTTCCCTCTGTGCTACTTTCTGCAGGGTTTTTATCATAAATGAGTGTTGAATTTTGTCGAAAGTTTTCTATGCATCTATTGAGATGATCATATGGTTTTTCTCCTTCAATTTGTTAATATGGTGTATCACATTGATTGATTTGAGTATATTGAAGAACCCTTGCATTCCTGGAATAAACCCCACTTGATCATGGTGTATGATCCTTTTTATGTGCGGTTGGATTCTGTTTGCCAGTATTTCGTTGAGGTTTTTTGCATCTATGTTCATCTGTGATATTGGCCTGTAGTTTTCTTTCTTTGTGACATCTTTGTTTGTTTTCAGTATCAGGGTGATGGTGGCCTCGTAGAATGAGTTTCGGAGTGTTCATTCCTCTGCAATGTTTTGGAAGAGTTTGAGAAGGATGGGCGTTAGCTCTTCTCTAAATGTTTGATAGAATTCACCTGTGCAGCAATCTGGTCCTGGGCTTTTGTTTGTTGGAAGATTTTTAATCACAGTTTCAATTTCAGTGCTTGTGATTTGTCTGTTCATATTTTCTATTTCTTCCTGGTTCAGTCTCGGAAGGTTGTGCTTTTCAAAGAATTTGTCCATTTCTTCCAGGTTGTCCATTTTATTGGCATAGAGTTGCTTGTAGTAATCTCTCATGATCCTTTGTATTTCTGCAGTGTCAGTTACTTGTCCTTTTTCATTTCTAGTTCTATTGATTTGAGTCCTCTCCCTTTTTTTTTTTTGATGAGTCTGGCTAATGGTTTGTCAATTTTGTTTATCTTCTCATAGAACCAGCTTTTAGTTTTATTGATCTTTGCTATCGTTTCCTTCATTTTTTTTCATTTATTTCTGATCCGATCTTTATGATTTCTTTCCTTCTGCTAACTTTGGGGGTTTTTTGTTCTTCTTTCTCTAATTGCTTTAGGTGCAAGGTTAGGTTGTTTATTTGAGATGTTTCCTGTTTCTTAAGGTAGGATTATATTGCTATAAACTTCCCTCTTAGAACTGCTTTTGCTGCATCCCCTAGGTGTCATTGTGTCTCCATTGTCATTTGTTTCTAGGTATTTTTTGAATTCCTCTTTGATTTCTCCAGTGATCACTTTGTTATTAAGTACTGTATTGTTTAGCCTCCATGTGTTTGTATTTTTTACAGATCTTTTCCTGTAATTGATATCTAGTCTCATAGCGTTGTGGTCGGAAATAATACTTGATACAATTTCAATTTTCTTAAATTTACCAAGGCTTGATTTGTGACCCACGATATGATCTATCCTGGAGAATGTTCCATGAGCACTTGAGAAAAATGTGTACTCTGTTGTTTTTGGATGGAATGTCGTATAAATATCAATTAAGTCCATCTTGTTTAATGTATCATTTAAAGCTTTTGTTTTGTATTTGTTTTCATTTTGGATGATCTGTTCATTGGTGAAAGTGGGGTGTTAAAGTCCCCTACTATGATTGCGTTACTGTCAATTTCCCCTTTTATGGCTGTTAGTATTTGCTTTATGTATTGAGGTCCTCCTATGTTGGGTGCATAAATATTTACAATTGTTATATCTTCTTCTTGGATTGATCCCTTGATCATTATGTATTGTCCTTCTTTTTCTCTCGTAATAGTCTTTATTTTAAAGTCTATTTTGTCTGATATGAGAATTGCTACTCCAGCTTTCTTTTGATTTCCATTTGCATGGAACAACTTTTTCCATCGCCTCACTTTCAGTCTGTATGTGTCCCTAGTTCTGAACTGGGTCTCTTGTAGACAGCATATATATGGGTCTTGTTTTTGTATCCATTCAGCCAGTCTGTGTCTTTTAGTGGGAGCATTTAATCCATTCACATTTAAGGTAATTATCGATATGTATGTTCCTATTCCCATTTTCTTATTGTTTGGATTTGGTATTGTAGGTCTTTTCCTTTTCTTATGTTTCTTGTCTAGAGAAGATCCTTTAGCATTTGTTGTAAAGCTGGTTTGGTAATGCTGAACTCTCTCAGCTTTTGCTTGTCTGTAAAGGTTTTAATTTCTCCATCAAATCTGAATGAGATCCTTGCTGGGTAGAGTAATCTTAGTTTTAGGTTTTTCTGATTCATCACTTTAAATATGTCCTGGCAGTCTCTCTGGCTTGCAGAGTTTCTGCTGAAAGATCAGCTCTTAACCTTATGGGGATTCCATTGTGTTTTATTTGTTGTTTTTCCCTTGCTGCTTTTAATATGTTTTCTTTGTATTTAATTTTTGATAGTTTGATTAATAAGTGTCTTGGTGTGTTTCTCCTTGGATTTATCCTGTATAGGACTCTCTGTGCTTCCTGGACTTATTAACTATTTCTTTCCCATATTAGGTAAGTTTTCACCTATAATCTGTTCAAATATTTTCTTAGTCCCTTTCTTTCTCTCTTCTTCTTCTGGGACCCCTATAGGTCGAATGTTGGTGCGTTTAATATTGTCCCAGAGTTCTCTGAGACTGTCCTCAGTTCTTTTCATTCTTTTTTCTTTATTCTGCTCTGCAGTAGTTATTTCCACTATTTTATCTTCCAGGTCACTTATCCGTTCTTCTGCCTCAGTTATTCTGCTATTGATCCCATCTAGAGTATTTTAAATTTCATTTATTGTGTTGTTCATCGTTGCTTGTTTCCTCTTTAGTTCTTCTAGTCCTTGTTAAATGTTTCTTGCATTTTCTGTATTCTGTTTCCAAGATTTTGGATCATCTTTACTATCATAATTCTGAATTCTTTTTCAGGTAGACTGCCTATTTCCTCTTCATTTGTTAGGTCTCGTGGGTTTTTACCTTGCTCCTTCATGTGCTGTGTGGTTTTCTGTCTTCTCATTTTGCTTCTCTTACTGTTTTTGCACAGCCTGCAGGTTCGTAGTTCCTGTTGTTTTTGGTGTCTCTCCCCAGTGGCTAAATTTGGTTCAGTGGGTTGTGTAGGCTTCCTCGTGGAGGGGACTAGTGCCTGTGTTCTGGTGGATGAGGCTGGATCTTGTCTTTCTGGCGGGCAGGTCCACGTCTGGTGGTGTGTTTTGGGGTGTCTGTGGCCTTGTTATGATTTTAGGCAGCCTCTATACTAATGGGTGGTGTTGTGTTCCTGCCTTGCTAGTTGTTTGGCATAGGGTGTCCAGCACTGTAGCTTGCTGGTTGTTGAGTGAAGCTGGGTGCTGGTGTTGAGATGGAGATCTCTGGGAGATTTTCGCCGTTTGATATTACGTGGAGCTGGGAGGTCTCTTGTTGACCAGTGTCCTGAAGTTGGCTCTCCCACCTCAGAGGCACAGCACTGACTCCTGGCTGGAGCACCAAGAGCCTTTCATCCACATGGCTCAGAATAAAAGGGAGAAAAAATAGAAAGAAAGAGGATAAAATAAAATAAAGTTATTAAAATAAAAAATAATAATTATTAAGAAAAAAAATTTTAAAAGAAAAAAAATGGAGAGACAGAACCTTAGGACAAATGGTGAAAGCAAAGCTATACAAAGTCTTACACAGAAGCATACACATACACACTCACAAAAAGAGGAAAAGGGGAAAAAATAATATATGTTGCTCCCAAAGTCCACCTCCTCAATTTGGGATGATTCGTTGTCTATTCAGGTGTTCTGCACATGCAGGTACATCAAGTTGATTTTGGAGATTAAATCCGCTGCTCCTGAGGCTGCTGGGAGAGATTTCCCTTTCTCTTCTTTGTTCTCACAGCTCCCAGGACTCAGCTTTGGATTTGGCCCCGCCTCTGTGTGTAGGTTGCCAGAGGGCATCTCTTCTTCGCTCAGACAGGACGGGGTTAAAAGAGCAGCTGATTCGGGGACTCTGGCTCACTCAGGCCGGGGTGGGGGGGAGGGGCGGGGGGGAGGAGGGAGGGGCACGGAGTGCGGGCCGAGCCTGCAGCGGCAGAGACCAGCGTGAAGTTGCACCAGCCTGAGGCGCGCCGTGCGTTCTCCCAGGGAAGTTGTCCGTAGATCACTGGACCCTGGCGGTGGCGGGCTGCACAGGCTCCGGGAGGGGAGGTGTGGATAGTGAACTGTGCTCGCACACAGGCTTCTTGGTGGCGGCAGCAGCAGCCTTAGCGTTTCATGCCCGTTTCTGGGGTTCGCACTGGTAGCCGTGGCTCAAGCGCGTCTCTGGAGCTCCTTTAAGCGGCACTCTTAATCCCCTCTCCTCATGCACCCCAAAACAATGGTCTCTTGCCTCTTAGGCAGCTCAACTTTTTCCCGGTCTCCCTCCCGGCTAGCTGTGGTGCAGTAGCCCCTTTTAGGCTGTGTTCACACCGCCAACCCCAGTCCTCTCCCTGTGCTCCGACCGAAGCCCAAGCCTCAGCTCCCAGCCCCGCCCGCCCCGGCGGGTGAGCAGACAAGCCTCTCGGGCTGGTGAGTGCCGGTCGGCACCGATCCCCTGTGCGGGAATCGCTCCACTTTGCCCTCTGCACCCCTGTTGCTGCGCTCTCCTCCGCGGCTCTGAAGCCTTCCCCCCTCCGCCACCCGCAGTCTCCGCCCGCGAAGGGGCTTCTAGTCTGTGGATACCTTTCCTCCTTCACAGCTCCCTCCCACTGGTGCAGGTCCCGTCCCTATTCTTTTGTCTCTGTTTTTTCTTTTTCTTTTGACCTACCCAGGTACGTGTGGAGTTTCTTGCCTTTTGGGAGTTCTGAGTTCTTCTGCCAGCGTTCAGTGGGTGTTCTGTAGGAGTTGTTCCACGTGTAGATGTATTTCTGGTGTATCTGTGGGGAGGAAGGTGATCTCCGTGTCTTACTCTTCTGCCATCTTCTCAAATCTATACTAGATAAAGTCTTATCCATCTTATCCACATATGATGTAGGGAAACTGGATACACAATGAAAAGCTGAACTTTGGCATCTACTTCATCCTGCATAGAGAAATTAATATTAGATGGATCTAATAATAAAAGCTAAAAGTATAAAGCATCTTAGAAGCCAACATAAGTCAATCTCTTCACTACCTTGTTTGGCAAAGATTTTTTTTTCAGAAAGGATACTAAAAACTCTAAATGTAAAAGAAAACATTGATACATTATACTTTATCAAAATGAAAAACTTCTGCTCATCAAAAGATGACAAGCATTTAGAAATGAAAAACTATATTCTCTGTACATAATAAACTCTACAAAATAATAATAAAAGACAGAAAGACAGTGAAAAAGTTGGAAAATGAGTTGAATACATACTTTATCAAAAAAAGGTATACAAATAACAAATAAACACATAGAGAAGTGGTCAGCAGCCTTGGTCGTGAAGGAAATGTTAAATAATTCCGCAATAAGATATCATTCCACGCTAACTAGAATGGCTGAACCTAAAAAGATAGATGACATCAACTGTTGATGAGAAGATGGAGAAAGTGGAAGAGTCATGTATTGCTGATAGAGATACACATTGGAAAAGTTTGGCAGTTCCTAATGAAGTTAAACATACATCTCCTTTATGATCCATTCAGTCCAGTTCTAAGTAATTAAACAAGAAAAATAAAATATACATCCACAGAAAACACTTCTACAAGAATGTTCATAACAGCTTGCTTCATTATATCCACAAATAATGCAATTTGCATCAGTAGGAGAATGGATAAACAAATTGTGATATGTTCATACAGTAGAACACAACTCAGCAACACAAAGGAATGAAATATTGATACCTACAACCACATGGATGATTTTCAAAACCATTAACGAAAGATGCTGGGGCTTCCCTGGTGGTGCAGTGGTTGAGAGTCCACCTGCCGATGCAGGGGACGCGGGTTCGTGCCCCAGTCCGGGAGGATCCCAAGTGCCGCGGAGTGGCTGGGCCCGTGAGCCATGGCCGCTGAGGCTGCGCGTCCAGAGCCTGTGCTCAGCGACGGGAGAGGCCACAACAGTGAGAGGCCCGCATACCGCAAAAAAAAAAAAAAAAAAAAGCTGGACACAAAAGACTGAATACTATATTAATCCATTAATATGAGGTTCAAAAGGAGCTCAGAACTAATTTGTGATGTAGAAATTTGAACAGTGGCTGCTTTTGGAGAGAGGTGGGGATCGATTGCTAAAGGAGATAAGGAAACTTTCTGCGGTGAGATGGAAATGTTTTGTATTTCAATTGAGAAGGTGGTTATAGACGTGTATATGGTCTTCCCTAGGTATCCATTGGGGGATTGGTTCCAGGGCCCAACCAAGATACCAAAATCTATGGTGCTCAATTCCCTTATATAAAATGGTGAGCATTTGTATCTGACCTACCCATATCCTTCTGTATACTTGAAATCACCTCTGAATTACTTATAGTATGTAATACAATGTAAATGCCATGTAAACAATTGTAAATACAATGTCAATGCTTTGTAAAGAGTTGCCAGCATGCTGCAAATTCAAGTTTGGTTTTTTGCAAATTTCTGCAATTTTTTTTCAAAATTTTGTTTGTATTTTTTACTGAAGTATAGTTGATTTACAGTGTTTCAGGTGTACAGCAAAGTGATTCAGTTATATATATATATATATATATATATATACATATAAAACTGAATCACTATATATTCTTATATGTATATATATTAAAAACTGAATCACTATATATATATTCTTTTTAAGATTTTTTTCCATTATAGATTATTACAAGATATCAAATATAGTTCCCTGTGCTATACAGTAGGTCCTTGTTGGTTATCTGTTTTATATATAGTAGTCTGTATCTGTTAATTCCAAATTTATCCCTCCCCTTCTGTCGCCTTTGGTAACCATAAGTTTGTTTCCTACATCTGTGTGTCTGTTTCTGTTTTGTAAAAGAAGTTCACTTGTATCATTTTTTTAGATTCCACATATAAATAATATTCTATGATATTTGCCTTTTTTCTGTCTGACTTATTTCACTTAGTATGATAATCTCTAGGTCCATCCATGTTGCTGCAAATGGCATTATTTCATTCTTTTTCATGGCTGAGGAGTATTCATTGTCTATATATACCACATCTTCTTTATCCATTCATCTGTCAATGGACACTTAGGTTGCTTCCATGTCTTGGCTGTTGTGAATAGTACTGCTGTGAACATTGGGGTGCATGTAAATATCTTTTCAAGTTAGAGTTTTCTCTGGGTATATGCCCAGAAGTGGGATTGCTGGATCATGTGTTAGCTCAATTTTAATTTTTTAAGGAACCTGCATACTGTTCTTCATAGTAGCTGTACCAATTTACATTCCCACCAGCAGTGTAGGAGGGTTCCCTCTTCTCCACACACTCTTCAAATATTTTTGATCCCTGCTTGGTTGGATCTGTGCATGCAGAACCCCCTGATAGGGAGGGCCAACTGCACATTTATCAAAACACAAAAAATTACATTGAAAATCTGTGCAAAGTAAATTTTATCTCAAAAAAAAAAAACCAACCAAAAAAATCCCCTCATCTCAGAACACTAAGGGGCTTTCAAAATTCTTTTATTATACCAGAGAGATTTTTAAAATCAAATGTCTCTTCATTTAAAATAAGTGGTGCATTTGCTGGAACTTGTAAATGATTCTTCAGTATATTTAGTTTCTAATACTGGTAATACTTATTAGTTTAAGGGTCCATTTCTGTAGGATTCTGCGCATATGAAATTACAGGACTATTAGCAAGAAAGAAGTAGAAGGTCTGTTCTGATGTATAAAGGCTACCCACAGCTACAGAGGGCTTTTCAAGTCTCTGTACCTGTTTCAGCTCTTGCATAACTGTAAAGTCTGGTTTGTACACCCTGAGAATATTTGGCTGTGGAACTTAGTCTCATGATTAGTAAAGGTCTACATAGATAATAGTTATAAGCCACACAGAATTCTTTCCGGCCATACCCACTTCATGAAACACAGCTAACCCTTCTTCTGCACAGTTTCCCATCCTTCTCCACAGGTTTTTGCCTGAAGAAATGCACACAGGCTGTGTGCCTCCAATGTCTGTTCTATTAAAAAGAAAAAAACAAAAAATAGTAAAGGAGCTACTTGGCAGGTAGAAGAAAAGATCATGTAGAAAAGCAACCTGACTAAAATCCCATTAAGGCTTCCTGATTTATTTCAGGGTCTCAGATTGTGTAACTGTTCTTTTAACTATGTATGTATTTATTTTAAATTGAAATTTTACCCATACACACAGCCATGGTTGAGTTTAAATTCACCCTGCCCATAACAACAAATTTTCAGGCAAATGCAATTGACATCTTCACCTTCCAGAGAAATTAAAAAACTGTAACATAGAACAGCCCTGTGTAGAAATGATCACTGCTAAGTGTTGTTTTCATCTTTCTTTTCCTTTTTTATTATTCTAATACTTAACCTGGCAGGACTTTATCATCACATAACAGTCTACATATAGACTCTTCAAGAGTCCGTAAAAACCCATCTTTCTAAGGGGTGAAAGGTTTGTATAATATTCTGGTTTGAAGGGATGGGGGAGGGGGAGGAGAGAGTTTGAAAAGACCACTTTATTTATTCCTAGTAGAATTCAAATGTAAAGATCAAATGTATATACATGTATAATGAAACATTTGTGACTTAAAAAAAATGTAGTTAAAAATATTTCAAAGGAGCCTTTGTTTTAGCTGCCCCAAATCTGTATTATGACTTTTAAGTGGTGAATATTGATCTCATTAGCTAATTCTCCATTTCTATGACTTGTAATTAGAGTAATCACATTATATGCAATCAGTAGATAAACATCCCAAAGTTTTCTTCTGGCCAATCCTATACATTTCATCCCATAACAAAGCTTTTCACCTAATTATTCAAAGCAGTAAAAGTAACATTTTTGCATTTCATAATCTTTCCTCTCCTTCTCTCTTTTTTTCAGCAAGCGATAGTAATAGGTGGTGACTGCAGTAGAGTTAAAATTGTAAAATTACCATTAAATTCCTTCATTCATTCAATAAGGTTTTATTGAGTGCCTTACCATGTGGCTGGCACTGTTCTTGGCAAGGAGATAAGCAGGAAACTAAATAGGTTTAAACTCTAGTATGGTGATACCAACAAAGGTAAGTATATAGGTGACATCATAGGTGGTGATGATTAATAAGGGGGAAAGTTAAGAAGAAACATCTAGATAAGGGGAAATATACCTAATCCAATTTTGGATAATTGAGAAATTACTGCATTCCCATCAACTCCCAGCCCTAACAGAGAAGAGCATCTTTTTCCTTAAAGCATCAACTCGGATCCTTCCAACACTGGTCATTTACTCAGTTACCTTTCACCCACCGCCATATGGAACAGACAGAGGCTTTGCAACATGTCTGTGACCTAATCTGATAATCTTCTCCGAGTTCTTATATACAAAAATATTACACATTGTCCATTTGTTTGCCTTCATGAGGTTAGTTCATGAGTGTGTGCTGCTGGTACCAGTGGAAACCCAGTAGAAACATGGGAAGTTAGCCTGTCAGTAGATAAGGGCTCAGATTCTAGAGAAAACTGCCTTGGTTCAAATCCCATCTCTCACCAGCTGTGTGACCGCAGCAAGATACTGAATTTCTCAGTGTTTCAGTGTCTTCAGTTATAGAGCGAGGATGATAATACTTCATAGCATTATTGTGCTAATGTGTACACAAAGCACTTAGAACAGTGCCTGACACATTGTTTATTAAATAAAACAATACAGAGAAGACCACTTGGGGTATTTGTTCAGCAGGGTTTCAAATTTAGGTTGGGTTGAACGTTAAGTTCAATACCACAACCAAATGCTATTTTGTTAATACCTTGAAGTGATACTGGATTTAGTGAAGTTTTCTTCTAGACTTAAAGAGGTGAGAGATACTGTATCTCTTAGTTATATTGTGGTTTTGAAAAGAAAGCTGAGTCCCTGTATATCAGAAAAGCTTTATTTGTTCTTTACTCTTTACTGTCATTTTCCTTCCTCTAAAAGGTAAGCTCCATGAGGGCAAGGATTTTATTTTTGTTCTGTTTCTGTTTTGTTGTTGTCTTATTTTGTTTATAGATGTATCCCAAGTGTCTAGAATAGTGTTTGGCATGTAGGAGGCATTTAATACATTAGATAAATATATGAACAAAAGAATGAATGAATGAGTGAATGAAGTACAATGTGAATAGAAGTCTGAGGAGCTGGGTTTAATTCTGGTTTAGTCACTGATCCTGATAGGGCTTTATTACTTATCTATCTGTAAAATTTACTCATTTTTAGAACTTTTTTGAATGCCAGTCTATACAAGTTAATCTGCTAGACTGTGAGCCCTCAACAGGCTCACAATTTGGGAGCATAGGTATGAAAGGGACATAAATAAGTAACACAAGGTAGAAAGAACTAGGTATTCTTAAAAGAAAAAAAAAAAGAGAAGTGAATGTAATACAGTGGGAGAGACAAGTGGAGGGATCAGAGAAGATTCTTTACTGGTCTTTTATCTTTTAGGGATAGTTGGGCTGATTTATGTGATCTTCCCATGAAGTCTTCTTAAATAAATCTTTTGAAAATTAAGATATTTGTCAAGTTCACAAACCCTGTGAAAGCCTGACAGAAAATACATGGGGAGTTCTAGTAAAACAAAATACTCTCATGTGCAAAAGCAAATAAGCAGTGAGAGGACAGTTGTTTTCTAGGGGACTCTGATGAGATTTTGTAAGTCTGATTATTTTTCAGTTGGTTCATATATATTTACACCTCCAGTTGTTTCATTACTTCTCAGAGTTATTTATGTTATTTAATTTGTAGAAATACACAAGATTGTATGACATATGCAGAGTGAGAATGTGTTTCTCTGACAATGATTACTTATAATCGTACAGGATAACATTACAAATGCATTAAATCCAGATACCCCCAAAGAAACTGCAGCTATAATTTTCACTTAACAGAAAAGCAGACATCAACTTTCCTTTATTTTTTACTTTTCTTAGATTTAATCTTTGTAATATCGAAGAAAAGATTGTCTAGTTTTTTTTTAAAAGCCCCTCTGTTGAAAGTCATTTATGATCTTGACAATGAAGAGGTCCTGTGAATGAAATTTTTATTTTAACCAGTTGAAAAGTGTTCGATTTTGTGCAGATAAAGCAATTGAGAAATATCAAAATGAGAAAATTGTAACTTCTTTTTTTAAAAAAAGTACCTATCTGTCTATCTATCGGGCTGTGCCAGGTCCCAGCTGCAGCACGTGGGACCTTTGTTGCTGCAGGCGGGATCTTCATTGAGGCGTGAGGGGTCTTCAGTTGCAGTATGCGGGATCCTTTAGCTGCGGTATGCAGAATCTTTAGTCGCAGCATGTGGAATCTTTAGTTGCAGCATGCGAACTCAGTTGCAGCATGCATGCGGGATCTAGTTCCTCAACCAGGGATCAAACCCGGGCCCCCCGCATTGGGAGCATGGAGTCCCAACCACTGGACCACCAGGGAAGTCCCGTAACTTCTTGATAATTAAAATTCTCTGGTTTGTTTGCTAAGCCATCTTCAGTTGCACAGGAAGTGAATGCAGTGGGAGAGCATGACAATCTGGAATCAGAATAACAACAGCTAACATTTACTGAACACCTCTTATATGTCAGACACTCTTTTAAGACTTTAAATTTTTTTTTTTCTTTTGCAGTACGCCGGCCTCTCACTGTTGTGGCCTCTCCTGTTGTGGAGCACAGGCTCCAGACGCGCAGGCTCAGCGGCCATGGCTCATGGGCCCAGCCGCTCCGCGGCATGTGGGATCTTCCCGGACCGGGGCACGAACCCGCGTCCCCTGCATCGGCAGGCAGACTCTCAACCACTGCCACCAGGGAAGCCCTAAGACTTTAAATTTTTAAACTCATTGGATTCCATGGGAGGCTGATAATTTTATTATCTCAGTCATATAGATTAATAAATCAAATGAGAGGCATTAAGGAAACTGCAGTCTTCCAGGGCCACTAAGTGGCAGAGCAGAAATATAAACCAAGATCGCACTCCCTTTAACTCTTTAATCCCTAAAGACTCTGTATCAAATGTGTTGACCCACCAGGCGAATAGCAGTCATGTAGTAGTTGTTATTATGGCAACTATCTAGGCTCTGTCTACAAAGTTTAGGACATTTTTCTCCATAAGATTATTAGGATGTTTGGGTCATTTTTACACTGAAGTGTTGTGAGAATTCTATGATTGCTTTATGAGAAGACAGCAGTTAAGATCAAGTTGAAATGCTGAATGGTGGAGTATTTCAACATTATTTCTCGTATGTTTTCATAGTGTTAGCTTTACATTTCATCATTTCTGATCCACGGAAGTTTTAAAGACATAAATGACAAGACTCAGTCGCAGACAGGAGGATGGGGGGAAAGAAACATTTAATGAGCATGTAATTGCGCCAGGCTTGTGCCAGGGCCTTTACTGGTATTATCTCAGACAAAACACAAAAGAATTCTGTTACTCATTTAGTCACTAATTCATTCACTGGGGATGGTGATGGAAATGAATTTTAATTTGGAGAAGTACAGATGAAAGTGGGGTAGGGTTAGAGACTGGGATGGGGCTGCAGTTGGGTCCAAGAATACAGAAAAGGGTAGGATGGAGATGGTTTTGTGTTGGGAATGGGAAGAGGTTGGAGACAGCATATCACCATCCGGCATATTATATGTATTACTTATTTGTTTATTGTCTCTTTCCCCCTACTAGAATATGAGCTCCATGAGGGCTCAGATTATTTTTGTGTTTTCTCTACTGTTGCCTTTCTGTGGTCTAAAACAAGGCCTAAGCTATGGTAGGTGTAAATACTGAATGAATGAATGAGTGAGTGAGTGAATGAATGAATGAACAATTTTATAAATATTCATCTTGCTTGCCAATACTGGAGTGTCCATGATAAAAGAAACTGCCTTGGCTCTTAATAAACTTGCAGTTGAGAGATGAACACAAATGGGATATTACCATTGATGTGAAAGGTATTACTGTGACAGGAGGAATTCAGGAGGCACCTCTGTGATCCCGTGAACCTAATCCAGCCCTAGGGAGGTAGAATGGCCTTCCTAGAAGAGACAAGAGCATCTAAGCTGAGACTTAAGGCAACATAGCAGTAGCAGAAAAGCTAGAGGGAAAGATATTTCAGTCAAAGGAAACAATAAGAAACAGGCTGACAAGTAAGAAGCAGCAAGGCAGGTTCAGGGAACTCTTAAGATTCTCTTAATGTCCTCGTTCTAGTTTTGAGAAGATTGAAGGTCAGAAAATAAAATAATTGGCCCTAGGTCACAGTGAATCAAGATTCCAGTTCAGTTCTGTCTACATTCAAATACCATAGCTTTTCCAGTCTGCTGTATCCATAAGACCTCACAGACCTGAATCTCTTGGTGTATCAAACGCCCTCTTCCTATTCATGTAGCTATAGCTTTCCACATGGAAAACGTTAGTCTCATTTCTGACCATTTAACATATTCCTTAGAGAACCACAAAGCTAACTTTTCTGTTTTTTCCCATGCGATGCAGACTGGGACCAAGCTAAACATACAGGGAGTTGTGTTCACTTACTTAGGACACCAGAGATTCATTTTGTGGACTGAAATGTACATTTAATCAATGTAGCTTAAAGGGTTGGAAGAATTCATGCACCATCCAAAAAGGTTGATTTTTCTCCTGGGAAATAGCTTGCACACAGGGAGTATCATCCTTGTTCCAGGAGAGTAACTGCTCAACAATTGTTGGGCCAAATTCTGTCATAAGCAGAGACGAACTGATGGAAGATTGGCTTGTGTCCAGCCAGTACCATGTGCATCGTGCAGCCTCATGGCACATCACCTGTTGGCCAGCTTTGCCTTCTTCTGAAGACTTCCTTTGTCCTTACCCACAGAACCACACATTTCTGAGTTGGAAATGTTTCTGTCCTCTTGTTTTACATTTCTGCTATAACCATCACCACCCATGTGCTCTAGACCTTTCTGTCTCCCCGCCATTTCTGTGTACTCAGCAGGTATCTTACAGCAGTAGGAACGTAGTGAGATTCAAGTCTGTAAAACGCAGTCCTATTGTGATCTCTTCTTGAAACCGTGGGGGCTGTAATAGTGTCCACTACTGAGAGAAATTGCCCCCGACCGAATGCTACAAACAGGGCAGTTCTAAATACTTGGAGTCAGCTAGGGATTCAAGAGTTCTTCTTTCATGGCAGTGTTAACAAGACTCTTCAATACTCTTCTGGACCATTTTCTTCCATCTAGGAAGAAGGTACTAGGATTTGGAAAATCTGAGTCTCAGCTTTAGCTCTGCCGTTTAGAATTCCATAGTCTTCATGAGCCTCAGTTTCCTAATCTATGAAATGGGGACAGTAACACTGGACCTGCCTACTTCCTAGTGCTGTCAAAAGGAACAAATGAGATAGTGTGTGTGAACATAACCTGTAAACCATAAAACATTCCATAAATGTAAGCCATTAACATTATTATTATTATCCATGGGTTGAGATACAATTGGGTGTTTTTATTCAGCTCTTTGACTGTGACCATCCATCATTTCAAGCAAGAGGACTTGGCTCAATGATGTATCAATAGAAACGTATTGCTGAGTGTCAGTGGCACCTCCGAATCACTTGGACCACCTGAGCTCACAAAGTGAGGAAAGGCAGCAACAGAGATTTCAGGGATTTCACACAAGGGGTCCTATTAACGTCACTTCTTGTCTACTTTCTGGGAGAAGACAGTCGAGAAATTCTATAATTCTGTTTGATGATATCAAATATTATTGAAAGACTAATTTTAGGACTGGGCTGTTAGCAAACGTGAGGTACGTGGTCTAGAAGGTATCACATCATGGCCGGAAATATGGGTTCTGATGTCTGCCTGATCTTCTAACACAGTGTTTTAGTTGGGTTTGTACTTGCTTATGCTACAGGGACAAATTAATCTTGAAATACCCATGGGTTAACATACTGTAAGTGTATTGATCTTTTATGTGAACTCTGATGCAGGTCAAGAATGGTTCCCTTCCATCTCCAGTGTCTCAGGAATTCAGGCTCCTTCCAGCTTGAGACATTGCTGTCTCAACATGCAGCTTCCAAATTTGCCAAGGAAAGGGAAAAAGCCGGTATAAAATTGACACACACAGCTCTTGAATGCCTTGGCCTCTACGTGTCACCCATCACTTCCATCCATGTTTCATTGGCTAGAAAAGTCTAATGGTTTTGCCTGACCACCAGAAGTCTGGGTAGCATAGTCCTCCAGTGTTGCCAAGAAGTAGGGGAGAACCAACATGGAGAAGCACTAGGAGTCTCTACTGTACCCAGCTTTATCCCCTTCTTAGCCAAGTGAGTTTTGGCAAGTTAGGTTTCCTTATGTATAAAATAGAAGTAATGATAGTTTCTGCCTCACGTGGCTATCGCACTGATAGATCAAATGAGATAATGAATCTAAAACACTTAGCATAGTACCTGGCACAGAGTAAGTACATAATAAACGTTAGGTGGTATTATTATTGTCGTTATGGACGAACTGATTGACCTGAGTTCATTGCATCAGGAGCTGACTTCTGAATTACTTGGTGGAGAGCCTTCAGCACAAGAGTCAGTTTATTTCCAGGAGGCTTTGAGTTTTTTCCCAACAACGATTAAAACATTATGAGTTTCATAATTTCTAAATGAAACTCTTCTCTTGCTACGAAACCAATATTTTCCTGATTTAGGTCAGTTTGATCCAAAGGCCGGATGAAAATGCATTTGTGTGATAAGATGTCAGCTCTTTGAAGGGTTTGTCATTTTCTGCATCCGTTGAACAAGGCCGTGGTGTGGTTTTCTTTTCCGGTGGCTGTTTTGTTTTTATTTAAAACCATCTGGAGCTTTCTTCCTCTAGTAAGTCAAGTGCCAGAAAAATTAGAGCAGGTATAATCAGCAGGTAGGAAAACTCTTATGCGTCCTGGCCACTGGTTCACTCCTCAATGAAAAGGGAGGGAAAATGAACATACACTGATTACCTGCTCTGCACTGAGCACTTGAAGTGTCGTTTCAGTTAATCATCACAGCACATTTGTGAGGTAGGTACCATCCTTCAGTTTACAGATCAGAAAACTGGTTCACAAGAGGGTCCAGTCACTGGTTCAAGGTCTCAAAGCTAGTAAATGGTGGGGCTTGGATTTGAGCCATGGTTTGAGGGAGGGGGAAGAATAATAGAAAGAATGAACACTTTGCAGTGAGGAAGAGCTGAGTTTGAACCCTGGCTTTGCATTTGCCAACACTGTATCTAGACTAAGTTACTTAATCAAGTCTATCCATCTGTATATCATGAAGAGGATAATACTACCAACAGTAACAACCAACACATAGAGGGCTTCTTGGCAAGGATTTTTACATAGGGCTTACTATTCCAAGTCCTTTTAATGTGCTTCACGTGTATTAACCCACTTAGTCTACACAACTATCTCACTGAGATGGGCAGCATCATTATCCCTATTTTACAGAAGACAAAACTGAAACATTCAAGGATTAAGCAACTTGCCCAAGGTCACGTGGTTAGTAACTAGCAGAGTGTGAATTCAAACCCAAGCATCCTGGCTCCCCTCCGTGTGGGTTCTTAGCTCCTATAGCTGTCCTCCACTCAAGGTAATAAAGTTGTGCAGTGCAAATGACAAATGAACAAATGAAGTGCAGTGCCCACCCACAGGAGGGCCTCAGCGAATGCACATCATTATCACCATCACCTTTCCACTCTGCAATTCTGAGATGATATTTCCAACAGATGATATTTCCTCTGAAAAGGGGCGATGTGGTCTGGGCACCACTGACCACTGGCCCAGTGATGAATGACTCTTCACTCCCTTTATCCATCAAAAGGCCCCTCTCCTGCCCTTTATAGTGTCTTGGATGCTGTCCTCCATGGACCAGACATTTACATCGCTCTCATCATAGGGAAATCATGTTTGGGATGTCACTGTCCAGCCTCCATTAGTCCGTATAGGGCAGGTTGTCTGCCCCATGGAAAGGCTGTGGGTGATGAAATGCAAGGAGATTAAGGAAGCAAATCTTGGCATTTGAGACCATCCATCAAATGTCAAGTTAGCTGGAGAGTATAATTGCTTGGAGATTTTATCATGTATTTGGTTTTTGGTAATGGAGAGCCTTAACTATAATACTCTTAAATTGGTTCACCATTACTTGTGTTGTTAGCCTGGTTGGTAAGAATGGTTCCTCATTTCCTTTCAGTCCATTTCATCACAGAAATCTATGAGACGAAGAGAAATTCTGTTTTCAGATGAGCAGTTGAGTGGACAGGAACAATAAGAGAAAATGTGGACGGCCTGAAATCTTTAGATTAGATATGGCATCTGATAAATTTGGAGGAAACACTGAAAGAGGGAACTACTTGCCAGCTGAACAAAAAGCTAATAAGCTATATTGACTGCGGAGATCAGTCACAGTAAGTTACCACGAAAATATTTTCCAAACCTCCAGGCGAAAGCACAGACTCAGTGAAGACAAATAACTCTCAGAGTCGTTTTGTTAGGTGAATCCATAAGCGAGCTACAACTTATGAACAACTCTAATGGCCCCATTTTATCTTCTTCTTTTCTAACACTGAATAAAAAAAGTAAAAGTTGGGGTTAAGTGAGAGTGTGGCCTTTCGTGGTACTTTTGTGCTCCTGGATCTTTTGACATTTTTAGCCCACATTTGAGACCTAAAAAATATACAGACACACACACACACACACACACACACACATTAGTCTTAGCATTATTGTGTATCCTATGAATGACTGTGTGTCCTTTGTAACTTAGGAGGAACATTACAGTAGTTCAATATACATCATTGCAGACATATTATGTTCAAGGCAGTAGGCTAATTACCTCACTGCATTAAGATGAGGTGTCTTTAGCAGTCACCTTTATGCACCTTCTAATCGGTTACCAAATCCTGTGGACTCTACTGGGAGGACCTTCCCCACCCCACCTCCTCCCTGCCTTCCCTTTACCCTCAGGTCCTGCTTCCCACCCACCTCCCCATGCCTCTTCCCTTCCTTTGATCAGGCATCTGTCCTTTAAAATGTGAATCTCATCATGCCCCTCCCCCACTGAGAACTATACGGTGGTACCCAACTGCCCTCAGCATCACGACCCTATTCACCTTGACCTTACAGGATCTGGTGTGTGCTGCCCTCACGTACCTGGCCAGCATCCGCATGTTCCCGGTCCAGCTGCACTGTTCTCCAGTCTCACTTGCTCTGCACTTGGTCATTTCCTCAAATGAGCCCTGTCCTCTCCTGCTACATCTGCTGCTTCTGCCTGCACAGATTTTCACCCTCACTTCACCTAGCTAGCTCCTATACGCCTTTCAAGCAGTCTGCACTGTTCTCTGTGTACTCTGTACTGTGACGATGTCGCCATCATCACAGTGTGTTTGCATACTTAATTGTATGATTAAGTTGCAAGTCCCACAAAAACAAACTCCCAGACCTTTGTGAGGAGGTGATTGATTGCTGTATCTGCAGCATCTAGCCCACCTCCCCACGCATAGAGATGCTAAATGTTTGTTGAACGAATAAATGAAATAACTTACTATTCTTGGAGAGAAAAAGAATATTTGCAGCTAACCTAACAGAAAGCTGAAAGAAAGCCACCTTGTGGAGTACAGATAAGACAGCCATTCATTCCCAGGGGTGGGACTGAGAAACTCTCCATAGATTAACAGGGACTTGTAAGGATGAGCAGAATTCAGATATGCCAAATAGAGGGAAAGTTCCTCCCATTCAGAGAAAAGCACGTGGCCAAAGGCAGGCAAGCACATGGTACTTTGAGGAATGACAAGTCTAGTAGAGCTCAGAGGTAAGGGGCTATATAGTGGCAGGTTGCTGGAAGGGAAGGTGGCATGGGAGGTGGATGCCACACCAGAAAGT
The DNA here is from genome assembly GCF_949987515.2 of Delphinus delphis. Taxonomy (NCBI): domain Eukaryota; kingdom Metazoa; phylum Chordata; class Mammalia; order Artiodactyla; family Delphinidae; genus Delphinus; species Delphinus delphis. The sequence goes on from NC_082684.1 coordinate 166,597,703, forward strand.
TGGGGCAAGTCTATAAATAAAAGGCAGCCTTTACTGTCCTTGTGAGGGAGAACAGCATGACCCCAGATGATTTTAGCAACACTTTCTAGGTGAAAAAAAAAAAAAGAAAGCCTGAACTTGGCTAACGGTGAGAATAAAGCAGGGAACAGATGCAAGAGAGAGTGCAAAAACTGAGATTTCTTTTCACATTGAAATCAAATGCAAGTTTCACATAAGGATTTCTTGAGAACAACTGTGACTTTTCCCCAGTGAACAATTCATTCATTTGAAACGACTCTTTCTAACTTTTCTGGGAAATGAAAGAAAGAGATGGAGAAGATTGGTTGATTGTTTCGGTTGCAAGAGAGATGAACTTAACCTCACTAGTTTAGGCAAAATGGAGAATGTATTGGCAGCCTGTCGTGCTGTAGAAAGGCTAACTTGCTGCTGGAGACTCTTTTTACTTCTTGTCATTTTTCATCTTTGTTTTACTTTGGGTATCAGTTTTGCTCTCTCAGCTACTTTCTGAGCTTTTTCATGCAAAAGTCGTTACCACGCTTTCTTTTTCTTTCTTTCTTTCTTTCTTTCTTTCTTTCTTTCTTTCTTTCTTTCTTTTGTTTTGGCCGTGCAGCTTGTGGGATTTTATAGTTCCCTGACCAGGGATCGAACCTGGGCCCTCGGCAGTGAAAACGCGGAGTCCCAACCACTGGACCACCAGGGAATTCCCCACCATACTTTCTTTAGATGTTATTCGAAAATTCCTAGAGAAGGGCTCTCAGTGACCTAGCTGGGAGCTGTACATGCACTCCTGGGGCCTAGAAGAGGTGTTCTATGACAGCCCCTCTCTAGAACCATAAGCTTGACATTGTCTGGTGGAATGGATCTCTAAACGAAGAGGAGTTCCATTAAGGAAAGAAGAAAAAGGTCTGGTGAGACAAAACAGTACATGTCTCCTACATACACTGTGGCATACAGCATCTGAAGTGCTGGATATTGTCACATATTAAGGTGCCAGAAATGAGCACAGCTATTCACATGTCTCTTCCTGGCATTCATTCACTTGTCTTATAATAATCCAAAATACCTTCTCCAGTGGGCCCTGCTTGCAATTTGAAGAAAACAGAAAAGCTTTTTTAATTTTCCCCTCTTACGGATCTTGGGTTTGGTTAACTGAAAGATCAGGCGCTTCTTTTAATGAAGTTGGAGAGCCCTCTTTTCATTCCAGAGATAAAAGAATATTTGTGAAGAAAAAGAAATAACTGAACATAATATTTCTGCTGCTTCTGATTCTACTTTGTTTCATAGTTGAATAATGTGCTAGAGGGCCAAGGGGAAATAAATCAATGGAACCAATATTTCACTTAAGAAATTTAAACAAAGCAAAACAAATACCCATGAAAGCTCCAGGAATCTAAGCCCGTTTGACCCATCCTAATGGGTTCATTAAGGCTTTATTCCCCTATCTGTGTTCAAAACAATTCATTTTACAAAGAACAGATGAATATGGGCTAATTGCTCAATAGCTCATCTTATATTTCATGTAATCACTCTTACATTATTTATTTTATAATAGCAAAATAAGATTTGACAGATGTGGATTTGAATAACTACATCTGAGGGCAGATAATTTAAAGCACGTTATACTTAAAAGAGATACCTTGATACTCCTAAGAAACCCAAACCACTAAAATATGAAATTACAATACATTAAGAATGTTCAAATTATATTTTTATGGATTATAAATTGCAAGATTTTTTTTACAAAGCCTCCAGGGGATTTTAGAATTTGCATTGGAAGCCATTCTGTGGAATTCATAAAACACTTTAAAGATAGGAGTGTTCATGGGTCGCTAAGGGCTTCTGTAGGGCCCCATAAAAGTGCAGTTTCCATAATATATCATATTAATACATTTAAATTTATTTATCTTTGGGCCTTTCCTCCAGCAGTAACCTAACAATCATCCTATCTTTTACTTTTTATGTTATACTTCCTTATGCTTATATTCAGATATAAATCTCTACTTTCATTATATTTCATGTGGCCTTTTCCGGACCACGTTATCCAAAGATAATATTTGAAATGGCACTGAGAAACATTTTTGTGAAGCTCTCAGCCAGCAGTGCTGTGGGTCGGGAGCAGGTTGAAATGAAGACTTTTAAACATTTCCTAATAAGAATATTATACAGCAATAAATTTCATGACAGTTTCTATAATTAAAAAAAAAAATTCAGCAAGCATTGCGTTCAAAGTTGTTCCCTATTCTCTCTGTGTGTACCATGGGTTGGCTGGTAAAAGGGCACTTTCTCATGTGTTCTCACACCTAGAAACTATCTTAAAAATAATTCCTGTGCTTTTTTTTTTTTTAATGTGGCAAATTGAATGAAACAGATCTAATGAAGTCTAGAAAAATTATTCTTTTTAGAAGCAGCTGAGCAAAGATGGTGTATGAGTTTGCTAAGGCTACTATAACAAAGCATCACTGACTTCCTAGCTTATACAGCAGAAATCTATTGACTCGCAGCTCTGGGGGCAGAAGTGCAAAATTACGGTGTCGACAGGGTTGGATCTTTCTGACGGCTGTGACTGAAGGATCTGTTTCAGGCCTCTCTCCTTGGCTTGCAGATGGCTTTTTTCCTGTGTCTCTTCACATTGTCCTTCCTCTATGACATTGTATTTCCTGACATTGTATTTCCTCTATGAGTATCTGTCTCTGTGTCCAAATTTCCCCTTCTTGTAATAACGTCAGTCATATTGAATTAAGGTCCACCCTAATGGCTTCATTTTAACTTGATTACCCCTGTAAAGACCTTTTCTCCAAAGGCAATCATATTCTAAGATCCTGGAGTTTTAGGACTTAAACAAATGAATTGGGGGGGGCACTCAGTTTAACTCGTAACAGGTCGGTTGGCCTGGCTGTCTGACCACGTTGGCCTGCACTGGCCAAGGAACTTCTTAGGTGTTATTCTTGTGGAGAGTGGTTGAGAGAGTAGGTCCTGGAGTTGGAGGACCTGGATTAGAATATCACTTCTGACACTTGTTATCTGTCTGACTAGGGACGAATACTTAACCTCTCAAGATCTCAGTTTCCACATCTGTAAAATAGGGGTAAAAAAGAACCTGCCTCATTGGTTGTTCTGAGGCTTAAATGACATATTCTACAAAAGTGCTTAGTAACTGGAATAAACTCAAATATGGTACCTCCTCTTATTATTTTTATCATCATTACATTTTCTGTCTAAAGTTACGGTTGCCCTCCGTTATTGGAATGTTTCAATAATAACACCTTTTATAATTATGTTAAAAAAAAAAGGAGGTCCCTTGGTCTATTTGTAGTTTGGATGTGCATCAAGGAACTTGAATGAAGCTACTATGTACCATGCCTGCAATCTGATTATATTTAGAAAACTAGTGGCAGACTGAATGGTCCCCTCCTTCCATTCCAGCGAGTACATATAAAAGTTCTGATTCCATCTGTGACTTACAAAAATTATTTGCACACATAGGACTGGAGTGGAAGTTAACTGGGCTAGAATTTCTAGTCCAGATTCTGCTACAGTCTCTCTGTATTTGTTTCCTCTTCCGTACAAAAGAGGATCCCTGACCTGAGGGTAAGGTTTTGTCATTCAAACCTGAGCAGGAAGGGCTTCTCTTCAAACACAGCCACTAGCTGCCTATCATCAGACAGAGCACATGAGGAGGGGGTGCCCAGGCTCAGATCTTGCTTCATTTGTGTTGGGTATTTTACAGACAAAATCTTAAAAAAAATATTAAAAAATTGAAAATCTAGAAAGGAAAAAAAAAAGGGAAAAGATTTTCAGGTCCCAGGTAAGGATCTTCTTTATTTTATTTTATTTTATTTATTTATTTTTGGCTGCATTGGGTCTCCGTTGCTGCGTGTGGGCTTTCTCTAGTTGCGGTGAGTGGGGGCTACTATTCATTGCAGTGCGTGGGCTTCTCATTGCGGTGGCTTCTCTTCTTGCAGAGCACGGGCTCTAGGCACATGGGCTTCAGTAGTTGTGGCACGTGGGCTTCCGTAGTTGTGGCATGTGGGCTTCAGTAGTTGTGGTTCGCGGGCTCTAGAGTGCAGGCTCAGTAGTTGTGGCTCACAGGCTTAGTTGCTCCGCAGCATGTGGGATCTTCCCGGACCAGGGCTTGAACCCGTGTCCCCTGCATTGGCAGGCGGATTCTTAACCACTGCACCACCAGGGAAGCCCCAGGTAATGATCTTCTTAACTCAAGTATTGGGTTGAACTACAGTGAAATGGACAATATTTGACCTTTTTTGACCTACAAAAGTAGCAGTTTCATATGGAATGGATGAATTCTCAGAGAAAGGAACCAAGCTGATAGGTATATGCTTAACAGGGAAGGCTCTCCAAGAGGTATGTGTTGTTTCTTTTCCCTTCTTTACTCATGAGGTCTGGCTTTATGGAATTTCACTTCTGGAAAGCACCCAGCACGACCATCTTTTTTGTTGTGGTTTTTAATAGTTTTATTGAGATATAATTCACATACCATACAATTCACTCATTTAAAGTGTACAGCTCAGCACAACGTACTAAAAAGTATATTCACAGAATTGTGCAATCATCACAATTGATTTTTGGCCCCTGAAAAGAAATTCTGTAGCTCTTAACAGTTAATCCTCATTACCAACCAATTTCCTAGTCCTACACACCACTAATCTACTTCCCATTCTATAGATTCACCTATCCTGGGCATTTTATGTAAATGGAATCATACAGTGTGTGGTCTTTTATGACTGACTTCTTTCACTTAGTATAATGTTTGCAAAATTCATCCATCTTGTAGCATGTGTCAGTACTTCATTCTTTTTTATTGCCAAATAATATTCCATTGCATATATACCACATTTGTGGTATATGTGCATATATTCCACATTATAAAATGTGGATATACCACATTTTATTTATCTATTTACCAGTTGATGAAGATTTGGATTGTTTCTACTTTTTGGTTGTTATGAATAATGACATTACAAATAACTGTGTACAGGCTTTTCTGTGGGTATATCCTTTCATTTCTCTTGGGTGCATATCTTAGAGTGGAATTTGGGGGTCACAAACTACGTTTAACATTTTGAGGAGCTGCCAAACCGTATCCTAAAGTGGCACCGTTTTACATTCCCGTCACAATGCACAAGTGTTCCAATTTCTTCACATCCTTCCCAACACTTAATGTCTAATCTTTATTATAGCCATCCTACTGTGTGTGAAGTGATACCTCATTGTGATTTTGATTTACATTTCCATACTGCAGGTTAAGCATCTTTTCATGTGCTTATAGGCTAATTTGAGATCTCAATGTCTAATGAGAACCTTTGCCCATTTTTCAATTGGATTATTTATCTTTTTATTATTGAGTTGTAAGGATTATACATTTTTTTTTCTGGATACAAGTCTCTAATCAAATATATGATTTTCAAATATTTACTCCTATTTTTGTGGGTTGTCTTTTCACGTCCTTAATGGAATCATTTGCAGCACAAAAGTCTTTAACTTTGTTGAACTCCAAATTATCTGTTTTTTTTCTTTTGTCATTTTTCCTTTTGGTGTTGTATCAAAGAAGATTTTATCCATGGTGACAAAGATTTACTGCTGTATTTTCTTCTTAGAGTTTTATAGTTTTAGCTGTTATATTTAGGTCTATGATCCATTTTAAGTTAAATTTTACTTACGGTATAAGAAAGGGGTCCAACTTCATTCTTTTGCATGTGAATATCCAGTTAATCCAACACCATTTGTTGAAAAAACTATTCTTTCCCTCATTGAATTGTCTTGACAGCATCACCTTCTGAATATTCTAGAATCAAATGTTGATCGATGGTTGATGAATTTTTATGGTTATTTTGTTAAACAAGAATTTCCTTTCTTGTGAGAGAATTTACATAGAATTTACATTACACTTCATGGGAAAATTACCACATAACGTTTTTTGTTACCCTCCAGTTTTTATACACATTTGTCAGTATTAAGATTCTGCTTGAATTGAAAAGCCTCAAGTTTGAAAGGCTATATATATGTCTTTGAATTTTCTCTATCATTGTAAAATTGTGATACCACTTTGTCAGCTGATGCTGGTAAGTTCCAAGTTTTTTATATCCTTGTTATTTAGGTGCAAAGAGAATTAAGTATAGGAGAAAACAACAGCTCTAGAGAAGGAAAAGGGAATTACTAAAGAATGTTATATCCTGATCGTCATAATCATAGCTACCATTTATTGAGCACTTACTCTGCACTATGCATATTGTCTGATTTAATCCTTGAAGCGGCCTATTTTACAGATTAGGATCTAAGACTAGGCAGATTAAGTGATGTCTCCAAAGTCATGCTATTTATAAATGGTAGAGCTGGGATTCAAAGCCAGGTCTGCGTGAATTTAAAGTTCAAAGACAGCTTACTGCCCATTTCTGAAATGGTTTTCAGCCTCACGGAGGTTCATGCTGAAATCCCATAAAATGGCATCCTATATTAGGGCAACAAATTCATGTATTTGTCCAGATAAAAGACAGTTATTTTGCGCAGATTGAGAAATACCAGTTAGCAAATTCATAACCTGCTAAATATACTTCAAACAAGCACACTGCTTCCTCCTGCAAAAGTTCTTCTTTATCACAGGCAATCAGAGGTAATGCTGAGAAACTGGCTCTTGTTGTGGGTCTGTTTGCTTCTGTCAAGTCTTAGATTTCACACCAATCTTGATCAGCAGGTTTTTTTCCCATGGGATCAACTTCTGATCAAGACAGAAAGTATGACTAGAAAACAACAACAACAGCTCTTATTTCAGCTCAGGAAGGAAATGCGACCACGTTCAGAATGGGCTTGCATGTTCAACACTCTGGAACAATCCTAGAATCAGATGTTAACAAAGTAACCTCCAGATACGTAACCGAGTTTGCCAAAGTTGGAAGTGAAAAAGGATGTGACTGATAGGGAAGAAACTGAGGTTAATTCACTGACCGAAAGAAAGGAGCATTCACGTCGACTGTATATACCCCAGATTGCAAAACACAGCTTAGAAGGCTTAGCCCCTAGCTCTCTGGGGCTCATTATTAATAAGCTGCATAATGAAAGTTTTATACTGGGCAGAGGAGTAAAAGCCTGTGCTGTGAAGGACTGGGCTTGAAGTCTATGTCCAACAATTCCTAAGATGCTAACCTTGGAGAAATTACAGAGCCTCAAATTACAGTTTCCTTGTCCATAAAATGAGGCTGCTATGAACTGTTAAATACGTAGTCTGATATAGAGATCAGGGACCTGGGCTTTGTACTTATTTACACCAGGGTCCAAATCCTAGTTCCTCTTCTTACCAACTGTGTGATGTTGGGTAAATAACTAGCCTCTCTGAACCTCCGTTTTTGCTTCTACAGATGGTGTTATTAATACAGAGGGCTTGTGGAGATTAAGTAAGATAACATGGATAAAGCACATAAAATCGAACTTGGCTCATCTTACATGCTAAAAAATACGCGTACCATCTGTTGTTTATTATCTGTTGTTTATTATCATCACTACTACTACTGTTTGTGCTCCGTGAAACACCTAGTACAACGCCTACTGTGAAGAGGAACTCAGTATCTATTACTTCTCTCTCCCCACATTATAATTTGTAAGAATCTTCATAAGCTTAATGATTATCCTTCCCTCCTATGGATGGGTATTTCCTCCTTGGCCACCATGTAAACGCAGAAAACTTCTGGCTCCTTTTCATGAGTTCTGGGTGTAGCTGTGTTCTTTCTTTCTCCTTAGCAGTTAACTTGAGAGATTTCGTTTAATTACTCAAAGCGCCTTGCAGAAAGCATGGCTTTCCTGGGTCAGTGGTGCACACAGCTGATACACACAGAATGTGATATGGGGTGATGGCTTGCGAGTGCCCTTTCTCCTTACATGGAAAATAGGCATTTTCAATTAAGAATCTCTGCGGAAGCCACTGGCTGCAGACGCAGAGACTATTTTTATCCGGAGAAGCTGGTCCCTAAAACTTTCTTTGCCAGCTGATGTTACGGTACCCTCACTCCTCTTGTCTGGCTCCCTGCATTCCTTTAGACTGGAAGTGAGATCGGGTTTCAGGGAAATGCTTGGCAGGCAAGCAGGACACATTTTATAAAAAGCAAGTAGCTGAAATGAAGATTTCAACCTGCTGTCCCCACAGCAGCGTCTTCCAGCTGTTCGTTTCTACTCTGAAACTAAATTAGAAATACCAAAATTCCTTTGAAAATAAAAGGTAAAAAACGAAGCACTTCCTTGGTTCTGATGAAAATGCACAGGCCGGTGCTTCCCTAACTTCCTTGTATGAGTCACGTCGCGAGGAACTTACAAAGAGGGACTCAGATCACTTACCAGGGTAGAAGCGACTCCCCATGGAAGATGCTGTTGGTGGGAGGAAATGTGAGGGTCAACTATTCCGAGCTGACTTTGAGGCCCCAGTGGTTATGCTCAGAGCCTCACAGGTACAAGGGTCCCACCCTGCCACCAAACAGCACACCTCCATATTGGATTGAGTTCCTGGAGATTTCCGCTACTCTTGCTTCCCTTCACTTGTGAAAATGTCACAGTGGATCCTTGTAATAGGGGCTATTCATCTGGAAATAGAGATGTTTCCACGTGGCTGTTACCGTCCCATGCCCAATTCCCTTTTTGACCCACTGCACCTATTTTCCAGACACCTTATCCAGACACCACGCAGATAATGAGGAACTCACCTGTCTGTGTAGGGACTGCTGCTAGTAGCAGTTTGTGCCTCTCTCTCTCTCTCTCTTTTAATGTATTTTTTTAAGTCTTCATTGAATTTGTTACAATATTGCTTCTGTTTTATGTTTCGGTTTTTTGGTGACGAGGCATGGTGGGATCTTAACTCCCCGACCAGGGATCAAACCCTCACCCCGTGCATTGGAAGGTGAAGTGTTACCCACTGGACCGCCAGGGAACTCCCTGTGCCTCTCTTTTGATTCATCCTCCACAGATCCAGAATGAACTCAGAGACTCCCAGTTCAGTGTCAGAACTAACCAGATCAACCAATCACATCCACTCATTTTTAGATGAAGGATTGAATTGAGTCTTAGGGAGATAAAGCAATTAATCTACAACCACCCAAGCAGTTTGTGGCAAAACCGGAACTAGAAATCAAGATCTTTCTTCGTCATTCCAGACTGCCCCTTTTCCTGTTACCAACCAGTGGGGTAACAGGAGTTACCCCACTGAGTAACTGAGTAGCAGCTTAACTGGATGTATTCTTCCTCTACAAGGTTAGAAATGGTCTAGTCACAAATGAACTGCGACTGTTATATTGTTGATAACGACTTAGGCAATATTAAAATATGATAATTTGTGCCCAAAGACACAACTGCTATTTCTAGGCAGATGACACATACATCTCTGCCAGAACTCTCCCTCTTGACTCAGGCTCACATAATATTTTGTACACGAGAAAATTATTCCTTAAGACTCCATCAGCACAGATTTAATGAGTACCTCCAAGAGGTTCAGTACTCTTCTAGGTGCTCTAGAGATGAGAGGAAAAGACAAAATTGTCAATACAGATTTAGAAGGAGTTAACTGTGGAGGAAAGTTAGAAGGAAAATGTCCAAAGACTTTGATTCCCAAAGACATGCTGCATCTGGAAATGTCAACGGCTGCTCGTGGGCAAGTAGGGATCAGAGATTTTATATAAAGTCCCACTGAGGACAGTGTTGTATCGCACTGACCAGGTCAAGGGAAAACTCTTGATGTTTCAAGATGAAATATACTTTACTTTGCTTAAATCAAGACTCTGTGTGTGGGTTTAATTTGTTCTAAAGGGCTATAAGAGCAAAGTCAGTTGCAGCCAGAGAGCTAATAAAACCCCTTGAGACACCACTCTCTTTCTCAGCAGAATAATAGCTAAAAGTTAAAGATGATTGTGACTTTTAGTCTTCAAGCCTTTCTGCTGACACAGGTCTCTTTCCTTATATACGGAACGAGGGGTACCCTTGAAAAAATGTTGCCTCTAGAATTAGGTCCTTCTTGGTTCCATAAGGATGATTTGCAACCCAAGGTTTGAAAAGAATTTTGATTTAGTTGTGAGAAGAAAAGCATGTTTTGAAATGGTTTCAAACTCTGTCAAACTTCTTTTCTTTAACCAGTTATGTACCGTCTTTCAACCCTAGTTTTTAGAATGTTATAAATGTTTATAACTTTGAAGTTTATAAAACACTTTCATTTCCCTGCTTAGAGATGAGGGGAGAGCAAGGATTTTTTTCCCCCCTACTGATCAGTACTATTTATTGAGCATTTACTATGTGTCAGGCACGGGGTTTTGTTTTTAACATGTTTATTGGAGTATAATTGTTTTACAGTGGTGTGTTAGTTTCTGCTTTATAACAAAGTGAATCAGTTATACATATACATATATTCCCATATCTCTTTCCTCTTGCGTCTCCCTCCCTCCTACCCTCCCTATCCCACCCCTCTAGGTGGTCAAAAACCACCGAGCTGATCTCCCTGTGCTATGCGGCTGCTTCCCACTAGCTATCTGTTTTACATTTGGTAGTGTATATATGTCCATGGCACTCTCTCACTTTGTCACAGCTTACCCTTCCCTTTCCCCATATCCTCAAGTCCAATCTCTAGTAGGTCTGCATCTTTATTCCTGTCTTACCCCTAGGTTCTTCATGACCTTTTTTTTTTTTTTTGATTCCATATATATGTGTTAGCATACAGTATTTGTTTTTCTCTTTCTGACTTACTTCACTCTGTATGACAGACTCTAGGTCCATCCACCTCACTAAAAATAACTCGATTTCGTTTCTTTTTATGGCTGAGTAATATTCCATTGTATATATATGCCACATCTTCTTTATCCACTCATCCGTTGATGGACACTTAGGTTGCTTCCATGTCCTGGCTATTGTAAATAGAGCTGCAATGAATATTTTGGTACATGACTCTTTCTGAATTATGGTTTTCTCAGGGTATATGCCCAGTAGTGGGATTGCTGGGTCGTATGGTAATTCTATTTTTAGTTTTTTAAGGAACCTCTATACTGTTCTCCATAGTGGCTGTATCAATTTGCATTCCCACCAACAGTGCAAGAGTGTTCCCTTTTCTCCACACCCTCTCCAGCACTTATTGTTCCTAGATTTTTTGATGATGGCCATTCTGACCGGTGTGAGATGATATCTCATTGTAGTTTTGACTTGCATTTCTCTAATGATTAATGATGTTGAGCATTCTTTCATGTGTTTGTTGGCAATCTGTATATCTTCTTTGGAGAAATGTCTATTTAATTCTTCTGCCCATTTTTGGATTGGGTTATTTGTTTTTTTGTTACTGAGCTACATGAGCTGCTTGTAAATTTTGGAGATTAATCCTTTGTCAGTTGCTTCATTTGTCAATATTTTCTCCCACTCTGAGGGTTGTCTTTTCATCTTGCTAATGGTTTCCTTTGCTGTGCAAAAGCTTTTAAGTTTCATTAGGTCCCATTTGTTTATTTTTGTTTTTAATTTCCATTTCTCTAGGAGGTGGGTCAAAAAGCAACTTGCTGTGATGTATGTCATAGAGTGTTCTGCTTATGTTTTCCTCTAAGAGTTTGATAGTGTCTGGCCTTACATTTAGGTCTTTAATCCATTTTGAGTTTATTTTTGTGTATTGTGTTAGGGAGTGTTCTAATTTCATTCTTTTACATGTAGCTGTCCAGTTTTCCCCGCTCCACTTATTGAAGAGGCTGTCTTTTCTACATTGTATATTCTTTCCTCCTTTATCAAAACTAAGGTGACCATATGTGCATGGGTTTATCTCTGGGCTTCCTATCCTGTTCCATTGATCTATATTTCTGTTTTTATGCCAGTACAATACTGTGTTGCTTACTGTAGCTTTGTAGTATAGTCTGAAGTCAGGGAGCCTGATTCCTCCAGCTCCGTTTTTCTTTCTCAAGATTGCTTTGGCTATTCGGGGGCTTTTGTGTATCCATACGAATTGTGAAATTTTTGTTCTAGTTCTGTGAAAAATGCCTGTGGTAGTTTGATAGGGATTGCATTGAATCTGTAGATTGCTTTGGGTAGTAAAGTCATTTTCTCAATGTTGATTCTTCCAATGCAAGAACATGGTATATCTCTCCAGCTGTTTGTTTCATCTTTAATTTCTTTCATCAGTGTCTTATAGTTTTCTGCATACAGGTCTTTTGTCTCCTTAGGTAGGTTTATTCCTAGGTATGTTATTCTTTTTGTTGCAAAGGTAAATGGGAGTTTTTTCTTAGTTTCCTCTTTCAAATTTTCATCAGTAGTGTATAGGAATGCAAGAGATTTCTGGGCATTAATGTTGTATCCTGCTACTTTACCAGATTCATTGATTAGCTCTAGTAGATTTTTGGTAGCATCTTTAGGATTCTCTATGTATAGTATCATGTCATCTGCAAACAGTGACAGTTTTTCTTCTTCTTTTCTGATTTGCATTCCTTTTATTTCTTTTCTTCTCTGATTAATGTAACTAAAACTTCCAAAACTATTTTGAATAATAGTGGTAGAGTGGGCAACCTTGTCTTGTTCCTGATCTTAGAGGAAATGGTTTCAGTTTTTCACCATTGAGAATGATATTGGCTGTGGGTTTGTCATATATGGCCTCTATTAAGTTGAGGTAAGTTCCCTCTATGCCTGCTTTCTGGAGGGTTTCTATCATAAGTGAGTGTTGAATTTTGTTGAAAGCTTTTTCTGCATCTGTTGAGATGATCATATGGTTTTTTTCTTCAATTAGTTAATATGGTGTATCACGTTGATTGATTTGCATATATTGAAGAATCCTTCCATTTCTGAGATAAACCCCACTTGATCACGGTGTATGATCCCTTTAATGTGCTGTTGGATTCTGTTTGCTAGTATTTTGTTGAGGATTTTTCCATCTATGTTCATCGGTGTTACTGGCCTGTAGTTTTCTTTTTTTGTGACATCTTTGTCTGTTTTTTGATATCAGGATGATGGTGGCCTCGTAGAATGAGCTTGAGAGTGTTCCTCCCTCTGTAATCTTTTGGAATAGTTTGAGAAGGACAGGTGTTAACTCTTCTCTGAATGTTTGATAGAATTTGCCTGTGAAGCCATCTGGTCCTGGGCTTTTTGTTTGTTGGAAGATTTTTAATCACAGTTTCAATTTCAATGCTTGTGATTGGTCTGTTTATATATTCTGCTTCTCCCTGGTTTAGTCTCAGAAGGCTGTGCTTTTCTAAGAATTTGTCCATTTCTTCCAGGTTGTTCATTTTATTGGCATAGAGTTGCTTGTAGTAATCTCTCATGATCCTTTGTATTTCTGCAGTGTCAGTTGTTACTTCTCCTTTTTCATTTCTAATTCTATTGATCTGAATCTTTTCCGAATTTTTCTTGATGAGTCTGGCTAATGGTTTATCAATTTTGTTTATCTGCTCAAAGAACAAGCTTTTGTTTTGTTGATCTTTGCTATTGTGTCCTTCATTTCTTTTTGATCTGATTTTTATTATTTATTTCCTTCTGCTAACTTTGTGGGGGGGGGGTTGTTCTTCTTTCTCTAATTGCTTTAGGTTTAAGGTTAGGTTGTTTATTTGAGATGTTTCATGTTTCTTGAGGTAGGATTGTATTGCTATAAGCAGTTCCCTCTTAGAACTGCTTTTGCTGCATCCCATAATTTTTGGGTCATTGTGCTTTCATTGTCATTTTTTTCTAGGTGTGTTTTCATTTCTTCAGTGATCTCTTGGTTATTTAGTAGTGTGTTGTTTAGCCTCCATGTGTTTGTATTTTTTTTTAATTTCTTTCTTTCTTTGGCTGCATTGGGTCTTCATTGCTGTGTGCGGGCTTTCTCTAGTTGCAGCAAATGGAGGCTACTCTTCGTTGGGGTGCGCGGGCTTCTCACTGTGGTGGCTTCTTTTGTTACAGAGCACGGGTTCTAGGCACACAGGCTTCAGTAGTTGTGGCACACAGGCTCAGTAGTTATGGCTAGTGGGCTCTAGAGCGCAGGGTCAGTAGCTGTGGTGCACGGGCTTAGCTGCTCCGTGGCATGTGGGTTCTTCCCAGACCAGGGCTCGAACCTGTGTCCCCTGCATTGGCAGGTGGATTCTTAACCACTGCACCACCAGTGAAGCCCCATGTGTTTGTATTTTTTACAGTTTTTTTTCCTGTAAGTGATATCTAGTGTCATAGTGTGGTGGTCGGAAAAGATACTTGATACAATTTCAATTTTCTTAAATTTACTAAGGCTTGATTTGTGACCCATGATATGATCTATCCTGGAGAATGTTCCATGAGCACTTGAGAAGAAAGTGTATTCTGTTGTTTTTGGATGGAATGTCCTGTAAATATCAATTAAGTCCATCTTGTTTAATGTATCATTTAAAGCTTGTGTTTCCTTATTTATTTTCATTTTGGATGATCTGTCCATTGGTGAAAGTGAGCTGTTAAAGTCCCCTGCTATGATTGTGTTACTGTCGATTTCCCCTTTCATGGCTGTTAGCATTTGCCTTATGTATTGAGGTGCTCCTGTGTTGGGTGCATTAATATTTACAATTGTTATATCTTCCTCTTGGATTGATCCCTTCATCATTATACAGTGTCCTTCTTTGTCTCTTGTAACATTCTTTATTTTAAAGTCTATTTTGTCTTATATGAGAATTGCTACTCCAGCTTTCTTTTGATTTCCATTTGCATGGATTATCTTTTTCCATCCCGGGCAAGCATTATTACCTTCATGTTACAGATGAAGAAACTAAGCTTCAGAGACGTTAGGACACTTGCGCAAGGTTATACAGCTAGTAAGTGTCAGAGTTAGATGAGGAGAGAGGTCTTTTCTGATTTCATCCAGTGTTCCTTCTGTCACACTCCAGTAGCTTAGTGTAGAAGGAAGGAAGGGAGGGAGGGAGGGAGGGAGGAAGGAAGGGAGGGAGGGAGGGAGGGAGGAAGGAAGGAAGTTAGTTAGTTGAAGAAAGGCAAGGGTTAGGACTGGTGGATACCTACTAAGGTAATCCAGCTTCCTGAAAAGCAAAACAGTTGGAAATGAAAATCCTCTCCATTTTTATATGTTTTAAAGCCCTCCCCAGTGTCATATAGAATGAAAAATTAATGAACACCCGTAAAAGATTTCATTGCCCAGCTCCCTGTGACCATGATTTAAAGGTAATGTTATTTTCTATATTAATAGCTGTTCCCAATGATGTTTCCTTTTACATTAATGCAGATGCCAGGTAATTTGGAAGAGACCAAATAGACCAAGGAGCTACTCAAATTGCTTACTCCGCAGCCCTCTAATTTGAAAAGAGAGCTTCAGGAGCAGTTACTACCACTGGGACCACGTCTGAGGTCATTAGATGCACACAAGCTACTCCTTAAGAATAACATCCCCTATTTCTTATCCTTGGGAAAAACTTGTGGACTCCTAGTAATTGTAGACTAGAATTCCATTATCACAATACTCCCATTGAGTTTCTCTGCCACTGCTCATTTCTCAAACATTTTCCTTAAACATGACTGCTTACCCCAGCACAGATAAGGGAGTAGGATGACACATTGTGCTCATAAAACGGCAATGATCATCATCATGGTGATTTCAGATGAAGAATGGAAACGTCCTGAGTCAGAGATCCAAGCTGAGTAGTCAGAGACATCCTCAAGATTTTGCGAACTCTTAAGCCGTGTCTTTATTCTGGAAGAGCTGAGGCTGCAGCACCTTCCTTTAACCTGCAGCCTGACCTCCCTCAAGGAAAGAGAAACTTCTGAATGTTCCCAGGTTCTTTGCTCCCCCTCTTCTGATCAGAAACGTATTTCTCTGCACAGAAAACAAAGGAAATGTATGGATGTCTTTTCTGACACTGGCTTGAAGTTGCTCTGATAAATTAACCTGAATTAGAGGAGAATTTCTCAAGTCTGGTGAATAGTTCACATTGAATTCATCTTGGAGGTTTGTATATGCCTTTGGCCTTTGAAGCACAATGCTGTGGAGAATTAAGGGACTAGCTGTAGAAATAACAGACTCCAGATATTTCCAGTAATAGATGTACCTCCATCTATGTAGAATGTGCACATGTTACTCTACAAGCATGTACTAATACACAAAATGCTTTTAAACACACACGTAGAAAATGCAGGCTGAAAGATGGCATAACTATAAATAGGAGTTGTATTTTTTTTCTTTACTTTTAAGAATCACCTTAAGTTCTTCCTTAACCAGAGTTTTAAAATCCTCTTATGAGGTCACGGGACTAACCATCATGTTCCACCCGCCATTTGCTCTCCAATTATCCTGTGAGGATTTGGTAAGGAGAGCGATCTTCATGTACTTTACTTGATTTATTTCTACTTGCTTGTTACCTGGGTAGCAAAATGAGCACGGCACATGGATGGTGGCAGAGTTCCCAAATACCAGGAACATTAGGCAAAGAACAGTGGGGCAGAGACCCAGCTGCATCTTTCCCTCAAAGTCATGTCTCCAATGAATGACTATATGTCTTTTTTTTTTTAAATTAATTTATTTATTTATGGCTGCGTTGGGTCTTTGTTGCTGCACGTGGGCTTTCTCTAGTTGCGGCGAGCAGGGGCTACTCTTCATTGCGGTGTGCGGGCTTTTCATTGCGGTGGCCTCTCTTACTGCGGAGCACGGGCTCCAGGAACGCAGGCTTCAGTAGTTGTGGCACGCGGGTTCAGTAGTTGTGGCTTGCAGCCTCCAGAGCACAGGCTCAGTAGTTGTGGCACATGGGCTTAGTTGCTCCGTGGCATGTGGGATCCTCCCAAACCAGGGATCGAATCCGCATCCCCTGCATTGGCAGGCGGACTCTCAACCACTGCGCCACCAAGGAAGTTCCTGGTTTTTTTTAAAAAACAATTTTTTTTTAGGTGGATCCTTTTTTAAAGTCTTTATTGAATTTGCTACAATATTGCTTCTGTTTTATGTTTTGGTTTTTTGGCCTTGAGGCATGTGGGATCTTAGCTCCCCGACCAGGGATCGAACCCACACCCCCTGCATTGGAAGGTGTAGTCTTAACCACTGGGCCACTGGGGAAGTCCCTATATGTCTTTTTTTTTTTTTTAATTTATTTTTGGATGCATTGGTTCTTCGTTTTTGTACATGGGCTTTCTCTAGTTGCGGTGAACGGGGGCTACTCTTCATTGCGGTGTGCAGGCTTCTCATTGCAGTGGCTTCTCTCGTTGCAGAACACAGGCTCTAGGCATGTGGACTTTAGTAGTTGTGGCACGCGGGCTCAGTAGTTGTGGCTCACAGGCTCTAGAGTGCAGGCTCAGTAGTTGTGGCGCATAGGCTTAGTTGCTCGACAGCATGTGGGATCTTCCTGGACCAGGGCTCGAACCCGTGTCCCCTGCATTGGCAGGAGGATTCTTAACTGCTGCGCCACCAGGTGAGGCCCTCCCTATATGTCTTGATTTAAATGCTCTTATATAAAATCACTTTGAACCACAGAAAATAGAAGAGAAAAAATCTTACTCTTCCCAACATTCACTAGATATATGGACTTGAGATTTCAGTGGAATCTTAGAAGTGATTTTGATGTTCTCACTGAGTTCCAGAGAAGTTGACTGATGTGCCCCAGTTTACGTAGCCAGTCCCAGTAGGTGGCAGGTCTAATGCTCAAATCCTTCTCTGCTCGTTCTCACTTTAGTAGAATTCATATTTTAAGGTGGAAGAGTGTTAATTCCCGGGGCATGTAAAATCCCACATTTTATGCTCCCTTAAAACCTTTTTCTCTTCATGCCTTTCCTAAGGGAAAATATATTGTAATAAAGTCTCCTATGTGCCCTTCTTTTTTTTCTGATTTAAGATAATTTTTTCCATTTGATTGTAAAATAAAACATAGATACAGAAAACCACACAAAACCCATATTTTTTGTTTGTTTGTTTTCCTTGGGAGGATTTGAGAGCACGGTTGCCCGACCCTCAGCAGGTTAGCTGTGCTGCCTTTCCCAGCTGTGCCCCTCTCCCCACACAGCTGTCCTCTCCCATCCGGTGCTCTAGTGGGGAAGCCAACTTACAGCATCACAGTAAACCCCGCTCCCTCCAGGGCCCGCCCATCCTTGTGTCTCTGGATGGGCTGCTGCAAAGCCCTCAACCTGGGATATTCCTTTGCTGGTATCAACTGATTTTCTATTTTAAAATAGGACTTCCCTAGCTGCCCAGCGGTTAAGACTCCGCTCGTCCACTGCAGGGGGCATGGGTTCGATCCCTGGTTGGGGAAGTTCCGCGTGGTGTGGCCAAAAAGAAAAAAATAAATTATTTGTTTCTTAGTCTTCATCTCTTTGCCCTGCTTTCTGGGGGATTTATTTAACTTTATCTTCCAGCTTGATTATCAATGTTTAAGTTTTTAATGATTAACCTTTTAAAATGTTGGCTATTTTATTTTCCAAGAATTCTTTTTTTATTCACTGATTGTTTCTCTTTTATGGCCTCCTGGCTTTATTTTATGGAGACAATATTTTCTCTGTCTGATGATAGGGTTGAACATATTTCAAGTTTTCCTCTATTCTTTGCAGTTTCTCATTTTCTGACGTGATTTTTCTTCCTGGCGTTCGTCTTTGTCTCTTTCAGGAGGAGGCTTTGTTCAGGGTCTGATGACCCCGGCCGTCTGTCCTGTTTGAGGCGTGGGGGGTCTGAAAGCTAGATGGAGGGTTCATGTGGGGAGGGCTGGCTGTGCTGACAGGTGAGCATCTCAGGTGATCAGGGGACCATGCAAACAGATGACAGATGGTGTTATCTGGAGACTACCTCTCTGAGGTCTTAAGTGTCTGCAGAGCTGAATCATTCGATTAAGTGGCTGGCAGCATTCTGGAAGCAAGACCAGGGAAGGTGTCCAAAGATCCCACCATTCAACCTGTAGAGTTTCACCTCATCTTGTTTTGAGTGCTTCTCTCCCTGGCGGTCTTCACTCCACCTGGTGCTTTGAGTCCTGGGTTCATCCAGAAAGAGTGCGTCAGATTTCCTGTGGGCAGAGTGTGTTGGGTGGGTAGAGAAGGAAGGGGACAGCCATCTTGTAAGGCATTAGAGAAGCCCACTACTCTTTCAACCATCCCCCTACTTTGGCCTTCTTCCCCTTCTAAACCCCCCGCTTCCTGGTACCTGGTGTCTCCAAGAGCTCTGCTTTCATCACTTCTGTAGGGAGAATCGGCTGGCTACTTATTGGCCATAATTCTGCTCTGCACAATCTGTTATCATTCCTCTTTCATTTTCCTTTCCCTAATATTTGTTAAAACTTCTCCTCTTTGCTGTTTACTCCGTGTTTTCATGTCCATATGGTTAATGCCTTTTTAGGTTTTACAAAAGAGAGGAGATAAATGGATGTGGTTAATTTGCTATTTTAAAATCTGATATTGGGACTTCCCTGACAGTCCAGTGGTTGACTCCGCGCTTCTAGTGCAGGGGGCACGGGTTCGATCCCTAGTTGGGGAACTAAGATCCCGCATGCCACATAGTGTGGCCAAAAATAAAATAAAACAAGATAGAATATCTGATATCACTAGGCTTCATTTGCCTTCTCAATATTAGCCATTATCTCCATAAAGGAACTTCAGTTACATGGTCAATTGCTCAAGGTTACTTAAAAATTTTAAATAAAACTATACTTAGACCGAAGTATAAAATGTCATTTATGTGCCAGGCGATCCTTTAAGACAACAGAAAATTTATCGCCTGCTCACATGGCAGTGATTTTAAACTGGCGAAAACATTTATCGGTAGCGTCTATATGAGATTTGTTTGGGTACTTTTTGAAATTATAAGGAAATTTAGTTTAATTCAGATATTCATTTCAAATTATAGCATTTTAGATTGAGTCTTCATTTTAGAGAAATTTTCCTGAAATAATTTCTTTGAAATTTTAACAACTTCATCTTAAAATTATAACCATAGCTTTCCTCTTTAGAAAGCGTTTGCTAGATTTAGGCAGCCAAAACTTTATCGCATGCTCCTTGTTCAAGAGGAAGAGGTTTAATGCCAAACACATTTGACAGATCAAGAATGGGAGGCAAATAGCAGTCACTAAACACCTGTAATTCTGAAATCGCCCTGTGAAAATGTTGCTTTAGGTCATAAACAAGAGAGCGCTCCTTGATTGGTCCCAGTACCGCTCCCTGGGAGCAGCCCCCAGTACGTGGTTCTCAGTGGCTCTTGGCTCTACCTGCCAGGAGGTCCTTCCTTTTGGATCGTCTTTCGTGGCCACATCTGAAGAAGGTTGTATTGAATATATCCTTCCTGGTAGCTGAGCAGCTTTCTCTGCCACATCCCTGCCTAATTGTTGGCTGCCCTTAGGTCTTTTCACAGCCTAACAGTCATAGGTTCTTTTAACTAAAGCTGGCAGTAATTCTGCCAATATAATTATCTCAAAAGCTTTGCAGGTTTTCCATGTATTTGATTCTGGTCAATTCCTTGTGTTTAAGGCACACCCACCATTCTTTTCCTGAGGCAGGGTCTTACCAACTTCATCTTTGATTTGATAAGAAACAGTTTCATTTCCAACCCTACAAGTCCCCAAAACTTCTGGGCTCTCTATTCTGTTGGCAAACTGGCCTTTTCTGAATTCATCTCTTTCTTACAGTACTTTACCAAAGGAACCAAGTCATTCTGTCAACATTTTGCCTCAAAACTTTCTCACCCAACACATTATTATGAATATTTTCTGTGCTCTAAATTATCACAGAGGACAGTCTTATCAGTTGGTTTGTCAATTCCATAACATAGGTCACAATTTTTCCGTTCTCCTATAATGATTTCCTTATTTCCTGGTCAGCTGATCTCATAGCCAATGCTGCAGTGATTTCTGTTGCTAGCACTCTACTTCTAGGTATCAATTTCTGTGTTAGTCAGCGTTTGCCATGTAACAACCAAAATCAAAATCTTAAGGGGCAAAACAGCAAGTATGTATTTGTCTTGCTCGTGGTTCTTCAGGTTTGCTTGGCATGGCTCCAGGCTTTAGGTTGGGTTCAGGTTGGCTCCCCAGGTCTCCTCATTCCCTTTGGACTAGTGACTACCTGAAACATGTTCTCATGGTGGATCACAAGAGGGGTGATCAGAGATGCATGATGCCTCGTAGAGTCTTGGGTCAGAAGAAAGTCACTGTCACTTCTGCCCCAGCTCTGTTGTCCAAAGCATGTCACATGGCTAAGCCCCAAATCAATGCCTACTTCACTCCTCTGCAAGTCATGTGGCAAAAAGAGGAAAAGAGTTGAGACAAACCATCAATTTATCTTATTTCATAATGTACCTTTGTTTTAATATAATTGCTTAAATATTTACCCTGAAGACTTTAAGTAAAAGTGATATTCCAGGATTATTCCATGGCTTTGAATACTTCTGACATTCTACCGAATGCCACACCCCCACCTCCCAGTACATTTCGTCCAATTTAGAAGGCGGAGCTTCAGAAAAATTGTGCCTCAAGCGTTGGGATGGATGATGACCTTTCAGGTCCCTTCTGATAAGTATATTCTGATTCTGTGACAGGGATAAGGGAGACACTGAACACTTCATCTAGTTCACAATTTTGCCTTAGGCTGGTTTGAATCAAATTATGTCACTTCTGAAATCTGGCCTCACATGCTCCCTTTTTTCCAGCAACAAAATTATGAGGAGTGAGAATGAATGCGGGAGAAAGTCTTCCTTTGAAAACACGTACAGATTGTTCAGCCTGTGAGCATTGCGAAAGGAGCAATGCAAGAATACAATGTCCTTTTACTCATTAATTCATTTATCAAATACCTTTTACACATCTGTCATGTGTCAGGTGATGATGTTAGTGGCTAAGGATGTGATTTTGCGGTGGTTAACAAGGTGGTCTAGGGATGCTGCGTGTCCCTGAGAAATTTCAGGTGGTCCTCAAAGGCCAAACTATTTCTATAACAATCCTAAAAAGTTATTTGCATTTTCACTCTTGTTCTTAATATCTTAATAGAAGATAGAGAAGCTATCATTTATTATACCAGATACTTAAAAGATTTCCAGAAATATAAAACAATGCCACTCTTCTCACTATTTTTTGTTTTATTTTGGAAAAATATAGCCATTTTTCATAAGGAGTATTATATGTATGTTACTATGTAAAGATTTCATTATTGTTATTTTAAATGAATTGGTAAATTAACACTGTTAAATATACGCAATTTAGTTTTCCATTATGGTAAATATTGGTAGATATAAGCCATATAAACAAATGCTCTTATGGATATCCTCAGGAAGTTTTAACAGTGTAAAGGATCCTGCGACCAAAAAGTTTATGAACTCTCTCAGTAGAGAGAGTACACGAAAGCAGGGTGGATCCTTCCCGTTTGGAGCTTGTATGGAATTATCTGTAGGCAGCCTGGAAACACTCCCTTCTATGTACCGCCCACTATCACGGGAGCTGGAGGCCTGAGAACTCATTTCCCAGAATCCCTTGCCAGGAGGGCTTCAGATTAGATTCTGCCAATGAGACACATTCTCACAAGATGTGGAAAACAGACCCAAGCCACAGCACTACTCCATGGGCGGGTGTCTGGGCTCTAGTAGATGTGAGATTTTCAGCAGCTCTTGGTATTGCTATAATTACTGGTTTTGGTGATTCAGGCAGCTATGATTATCACCAATCATTTCCTGTACTTCCGGAAAGTTCCTGACTCTCTTAAAGCTAGTGACAAACTTTACTTGTCCTCCTCCCGTCATTTCAACATTTTTGTAACCCTAGTTTCCTTATTTTTCTCTCTTTCTGCTTGTCATTACCTGGAGAAGTTTTCTTTTCCTGAACCAGCTTACTTTATAGCTGGAGAGTCAAAGACCAAATGAACAAATAAATTACAAAATGCATGCAGACTATAAGTACCACAAGAGAAATAAAACGAGTGCTGTAATATAGACTAAGAATGGACACTTTAGGTTAAAAAATGTGTACATGAGAACTATATAATCTGTTCAATGGTGCTGATTCTGTATCTGTTTTTTGTTTCCTAAGAAGGCATTCAGTTGTTTTTTTTAAAGTTTCAAAGCGTGAGGAAATAAAAGCATAAAATTATATCAGTAAAATGACATTGACTTTAAGAAATTAATACCAGTGTTCCTTGTCACAGTGATTTGTGAATGTGTTATAAAATTTTACAGATTCTTACCATATGGAAATGTTTTACATAGAAATTCTTGGGAACATAATTTAGAATCTTGTTACAGAATAGCTTGATATAAAACATTGATTTGGTGATGTGATTAATGAAAAGCAAAATTTCCATTAATTTTATTTTCATTTCTGAGAACATTTCTACTTCATTAACTCTTCTAGAAATATCAGCACAAGCTAAGTCCTGTGAAACATAACTTTCAGTAACTGGAGAGAAAACTTAGATTGTAGCAACGAAATATATCATACCTCAGCTTTGCAGAAATAAGTGATGTTCACCGTCAGTAATTTATTTAATTTAAATATTTTACCAAAGTTGGAAGGAAGACAGATGTTGCAATTATATTCATCAGAGAAAATGGATGCAGGGTGTTTGTGTGTGTGTGTGTGTGTGTGTGTGTGTGTGTGTGTGTGTGTGTGTGTGTGTGTAGTAGAACTAGATTTCCCTGAAATTTAGAGCTGTCTTCTTAGGTCTATAAGACAGAAAATAATGTGGCATGGAGGCACACACGTTTGTCATTATAAACAGTCTTAGAAGTCAAATAGCAAATCAGTTCATTTTCCAGATTTCAAAACCCAACAGGGCTAGTGACTGTTCCAAGGGGACACCCAGAATGCAGCCACTGCCTCGATTCTAGAGCAGTTAGTGGAGCCCAAGATCCACCAGCCACTGAGAATTTTCAGAGCCAACTTTCTGGAATTTGTATTATGAAAACAATAGACCTTTAAACCTTTGTCTGAATATAAAATTTACTATAATATTTTAAATACTTTTGAATAACTCTGTCACCCTTCTCATTATGTCATGTATAATGAAGTTTAGAGATATTAAGGAGCTGAGTGTATTGCAAATATATTTATTGGGATTAATTCATTGATGATAAACGATACAAAGAGAAGGGCTCTTTTATTAAGATTATTGTCTCCTAACTTCAAAAGTGAATCATGGTACTTTGTTCCCAACTAAGCAGGTGCTATAAAAAGTCCCACCTGAGTCAAGGGATTGGATTTTCATAGTTTTATTTGTGAATTCTCCTTAAACCTTTCCCTTTTCTACTTCTTTTCATTAAAGCCTTTAAAAATCATTTTTATCTCGTTCCAGTAAATATCAGTATAACTCCATCACTATTGTTAATATCCTTTGAAAAGTGAGGTGGTTTTTTGGTTTATAATTAATTGCAAGAATCCACATTCTTTTCCTAATTTGGTTTCTATAGGTACCTTTCTCTTCTAATGATGAGTCATATCTGTGGGTGCTGAAAAGAAAGGAGGCTATCTAAAATATATTTAAGAAAAGCACACACTTTATTTTTTTTTCTGTGTTTTTTCCCCCAAAGGAGGCATATCTGTTTAAAGTACCACTAGCTTTGTGAAATCTAAATTACTACAGGAGGAATGACAGAACCATGATCAAATGAAAGCTGAGGAATTGTGTTTTAATTATTTTTAAATTGCTGCTCTACATCATTTATGCAAGAGGTCCTGATGAACAGACAAAATGATTTTTTAACCTGGTAGCAATGGGTGTTACAGGTAATAAATTGATGAATAAGGTGAAAGTCAGAGAGAGAAGAAGGGCTAAAGAGAAAAGAAGTAGGTTATAAGGGCGTAGGTGCTGGAGGTAGAAAGAACCTTGCAGAACAATTTAATATTCCAAATCCCTCATTTTATAAATGAGGAAGTTGCAGGCAAGTGAGATAAAGTGACAGTAAAACAGAGAACCTGCCCCTGGAGAATCAAGAGTTATCTGACTTCGTCTGTACATGAAAAGCAAAGTGAGAAATGGAGACGCTTCTCTCTGCTTAAATTACATTTAGAACCAGAATCATCAAGTTGTGCTAAGTTGATTGGGTCATCAAACTACTCGGGTATTTCCCCGATTTCTACTAACAGTTGTGCTTTGCAAACCCAGCCTCTGTCTGTACAGGAAAGGTAAGGTCGGATCCTGGGACCCTGAGGCTACCTGGACAGCATTTAACGTCACATACAGCTCAGCTTTGTGCTGAAAAACGACCTTCCCACAATCCTGTTTACATTGGCTTCTTGGCTATTTTCCATGTACTCCATCATCTTAGCACCCGAGATGGGCACAGCCCTGGGTTCAGTGCTTAATGGGAATATAAAAGTCCAAGGAGCTTGCAATCTAATTAGGGAAGAAATTGATGGGTGCAGAAGTGAAGTGACAGATCACGTGCCTCTGTGTGTGTGAGAGGTTCAGCAAAGGGAGTGACTACTGCACACTGCCCTGGATTTGAGCTGGACCAGGAAAAGTGGATAGGTTCTAGATGTATGAAGTTGATGGGAACTGCATTTGAGGGAAGGAACAACATGTGTACACACTTTACGTTGGTAATAAACACCATGTATATCAGGATCCAAAAGGAAAAGTATCTGTAGGGGGATCAGGGTTTCATAGTGAGGAATAGTTAGGCAGATACATTTTACAAGGACTGGAATACCAAGCTGAAATACTTTATCTAGTTAAATACAACAATCTTACTACCTCTTCATGGTGGAAAGTAGGAGAGATAAATTGCCTTGCGATCCATTAAAATAATGACATGAAGCCAAGTTGCATGATTTCCCAAAAACCCATCATTTCATGAGCTACTCCTCGGGTAAAATCACTTTTCTGACTGTAACAATATAAAAGAATACTCTCCAAACCACAACATTGAAACAAGCTGGAGTGCTTTGGGTTGTGCTCCCCGGGCGGATTTATAAGTCTTTATTGCTTTTTCATTGTGGAAATTGTTTTGGCAAATATGAATTCAGAAGTGCATTCAAAAAGCAAAAGCTTACGAAGTGGAGAGACTAAAAATATAATGGATCTGACAAAGCAACAGAGAAATAGAAGTGATGGGGCTTGAAGTTCCGGTAAATGTATCAGTATTTTGTGTGACTGAACCAAAAGGAGATGAAACACCCTGCTTACCCCATAATGACCTCTTAAATGTGAAAATGAGACCTGAGAGAAACAGGAAAGTGGTGGGCAGATGGAGGGAGCCTCTAGAAGAAATCACTTTAATGTGCTCCTGGCATGATGTGAGGGTGAGGGTCCACCAGGATAAGGGATGGTCCCCATAAGATATGTTTATTTGGCAGATAACAAACGTCAAGGGAACCAAGTTCCATCATTTTTTCTTGGCTTCCCTCATGCTGGGATGTCTCAGCCAATGGTCTGGAGGGAAGCTTTGAGGTCAGGATATGAGCTGTCACGGGGTCCCCATTGTTCCCTGTCACTGTGAAGCTCAGCGTCCCTGTTGGTTCCTACAAATGGGCCAGAAGAGCCAGTTTGGGGGGTGTGGCTAGGTCACACAGCTTGTCCCACTCCACCGGGCTTGCAACTCCAGAAGGGACGTATATGAAGGGGGATGGCAGATAGGGTAGAGCAAGGGAGGGCAGACCCACTTAACCAGCCAGATCAGCTGAGTCAGCGCTTCAGGATAACAGAATCAGTGATGTCACAGCCAGCTTTCATTTCACCCTTCATTGTACAAACATGTCATTTAAGACACTTGCAGTCACTTCTTCCCATGGACTCTGATAGCTTTATTTTCATCCCCAGCTGCATACGTTGACTGAATAGCAAGCCTCGGGGCTCCTGCTGTGGTCTCCACTCCTTTCTTGTGCTGGGCTATTTGCTCAGCCCCTGATCCCAGCTGGAAGCAGTCAGAACCTTCAGGACTTCCTTGTGAAGCTCTGGTGAGCAGGTCACTGTCCAGTCATCTCAGATGTCTCAGAGTCAGGAGCTTGGCTAAAGACATGCTGGATGGAAGCAGGTCTTCTGAGTCTTCCTGGGGCTCAGCCCAGGCTCCTAGGCATTCAGGAGAACAAAGAAACGTTCCAGAGGTTAAAAGCCCTCCTGCTTCTCCTGGGTGGATGGGGTCCCACTCCAAGTTTAATGACTGCTTCAGCTCATGGTAGATCTGAGGATCCCTAGAGGAAAAGGGAGAGGTGTGAGTGACAGAGCCAGCTCTCTTTGAACTAACCTGGTAATGACTGTGTTGTATTCCTAACCCAGCCTAGCCTAGAGAAAGCCTCATGTGGAAAAGCCTTCCTTGGTTTCTAAACCACAAGTTCACGCTGCTGAAGCCAAACATGACCTCAGTGGTCCTTTAGCTGCCATATCCTATACCTGACTTGGGAGAGTGAGGGTGTGGGCATTTGAGGAACGGGGGGGTCAGGGATGCCGGCAATGCGAAACTTCCTTTAGGGCCTAGGACAGTCCCTCTGTGTAACACCATCTCACACGTGGGCAGTGTTGCTGGGTTCGTTGAAATCCTGAATCTCCTGCACAGGGCAGGCTTTGGATAAGTGGAGCAGAAGAGGTGTATGAAAATTGAGGAGGGGCCTGAGACTAAATTTTTATAAGTCTAAACCCGAAGGCTTTCTTGAAGGGGTTGCTGTGGAAGCCAAAGATCTTATCTGGGGTTGACCCCCAATTTGAGGACGTTTCTGAGCATCGTTGAGCACGACACCACCAGGGGGCAGTAAGAAGCTGCGTCCGTTACTCATCATTTCAGTCTTGACCAAAGTCAAATCCAAACCACACAACCCTTTCTGTCCCTGTACAGGAGCTTCGAGAAAGCCCTCAGGTGGCATTTAAACTTTAAAGCTTTGGCAATGATTAGTAAATCTGACAGCATCATTAAGATTATGCTGGATCTTCCCCTTAAAACCAATACCAAATTCAGTTTTACTGGGAGTATGTCGCCGTTCATTTTCTCATCTAAAATGGCCATTTTTCGCTGGTTTCACTGTCTCAAATAAGAATGCAAATTTAAATAAGAATGCATTATGGAATGCTCCTGCCCGAAGTTGTAAAAAAGAAAATTTGCGGGCTTCCCTGGTGGCGCAGTGGTTGAGAGTCCGCCTGCCGATGCGGGGGACGCAGGTTCGTGCCCCGGTCCGGGAAGATCCCACATGCCGCGGAGCGGCTGGGCCCGTGAGCCATGGCCGCTGAGCCTGCGCGTCCGGAACCTGTGCTCCGCAACGGGAAAGGCCACAACAGTGAGAGGCCCGTGTACCGCAAAAAACAAAACAAAAAAACAAAAAGAAAATTTGCTTTCTTATGTAAAGCTTTGCTTCCAGTCCATGTTATTAAAATTTAAAAGTCTCCAAGGTCAGTACAGTATACCAGAGACGGATTCACCCTCAGATTAATGTTCTGTTCAGCTCTTGCCGTGTGTCAAGCATTGCCCTGGGAATGGCATGGAGAACTTATGGCCTCCCAGGGCATCAGACGAAATAAGAGAAGAGCCAGTTCCCTGGTACTCTGTTAGCTTTTAGGGAATAACTGGTCAATTTGGAAAATGAAAGAAGAAACAATAGAATAATTTCTGACACCATCACAGCTTAGGGAACCTGACATGTTCATAATCTCAGATTTTGGGGTAGTACTCCTCAAGTGAATTTTCTACTCTATCAATTCCATCCCAGCCAAATTAGGGTAAACAGCTTTCCCATTATTAAGAGAGCATTTCCCCTTTTCTTAAAGTTTTCATTATTTCCTCACTAGTATTAAGTACTTTCTTAGAGCAGTTTTGCAAATATATGATACTTGGGAATAAACACAGGTTGAGGGGGTGATCCAGGACCGTCTCCTTAAAGCTTTGAGAAGTTTGGAAGAACATTGAGTTTTTCAATTGAAACAGCAATGAAATAATGTCACTGTATTATGAACAGGTGCTGCCTTCTTGCCTAATGTGTCTTAATTCTAATTAGTTAAACAGCAAAACTGAGCCCTGATTTTTTGGCAATGTTATGCGTATGGTTGAGTGCGCTCGGCACAGGATAGCAATTTACAAACTCTGAATCCTGGTCCCAGGTCTATTATTGACTCCGGGAAAGTCATTTAACCTCTTGTTTCTTATTTATCTGGAGTGAAATGGAAGTAATAAAATGGGCCTGGGAGGCCGTGATTAATGTCACAAATGATGGAAATATCCTTTGCAAATTCAAATTGGTATTGCAGTGCTGATGTGAACCCCTAGCAAAGGGGCATGTGTCCTGTTTCGTAGACAAGGAGACCCTTTTCCTCCTTCTTTTGCCCACCTCTATCCTCTATGTCCAGACACTCCCAGAACCTTACCCAGCCCTTCTTGCCTTTATGTGAAGCAAACATGCAATAATTTCGAAGACATTTAGAAAGCATCTTATCTTTACAGGAAGCACGACTGTGAAAGTCAAGTTACTGTAGCTGTGCTTGCACCCTTTCTTGCTTCAGAGTGACGGGGAAGGGGTGGGGTTTGGGGAAGATAGGGACAAAGTGGCTTTATTACCTAGGAAGGAGACAATTTCTCTACCAGGATATAGCATTGGACCAGTACCTCCTGCAGTGGATTTGCCCTCACTAGACAGTGAGCATACAAACTAGAACCAGGTGATTTTCCTTTTTATTGTGTACCCAGCAGCAGGTACAGTGCTTGACACAAAATAGCCACATGATAAATGTCTGTTGGAGGAAAGATGGGGGAAAAATCAGTTCATTCAGCTGCAGTGCTAATAGTCACACCAAAGTGCTCAGAGCTGCATTTTCCGTGAAGATCTAAATAATGATATTCTCATGAAATAACAGGAAGTAATACCACTCAATTTTATTTCAATGTGTGCATAAAATAAAAATTTAATACATTCATAAATGAATTTTAACTTCCATCTTTGTCGGTTTTTTGGAGGTTTTTTTAGCTGTCAAAATTTTCTACAAGCCTGAGTGCCAAGAATGAAAAAAAAAAAAAATGAAGAGAGATGCTAGTTTAAACTTATATTGTGGAATTTCCAACTAAACCTAAGTCACTCACGTTGGAAAATGTAATTTCAGTCAGATGGATTTTATTCTTGTTTACTTCTAAGTATCCAAAATATTTTTAAAAGTACAGGTATAAAGAGGAGATGCAAATGCCTTCAAAACCACTGTTATTTCTCAGAAGCCCAGCCTTGCTTGAGAATTGAAAAGCAGCATAGCTTGGTGGTCTAATGTTTTTCAAAAGTCGACGTAATTCCCAGGTCTCACCTACAGATGATTTGTACTGGGACTTCAGCAGTTTGTTCTTTCAGTGTTCTCTTGAAAAGAAGCAGCCACATTTCAAGACTTTCTACCAACTTAGGGAAAGTTCTATCATGAAAGGAAAAGAGAACTAGGTATTATTTCGGGAGAAGAGTTATATTCTCTCAGATTACCGCATGTCCCCAAAAAGCTATTGTTGAAGGGAAAATAGATGACCGCTTGGGAGAAAAGGTAGGCTTAAAGCCATTTTCAAAAGAAATGCTTTATTTTTTTTTTAATGCCTTGGATCCATATTCAATAAAGAGCTTTGCTAATCATTTTTCCTAATTACTTTGGCTAATTCATATTTGATGAAAAAAGTATATTGTGAAGACTGCAGTAAAGTGTAAGTTGCTCTCCCATGTAATTAGTTTGTTCTGGGAGCTCATTTTTATTATGAAAATAATTTGCGGTAGGTAGTTATAAGGGAGGGGGCTCAGGCTGGAGGGCTTCGGGATAATATTTCCTGTATGAAACCTTCTCTACCATGACAGTTCATTTTATTCCCTGGAAGTCAAACATCTACTTTACATCTAATTTCAGATAAACAGGCTCAACAAGCTCAGGCCCTCGACTGTCTGACAGCATTTCTGTGGCATTCCAGTTGTGACGGGAATTAAAGGCTTCAGGCATCAGTGGCCGTGTATTTCCTTCCAGAGTACCTATTTCTGGGGTCCTGTTTCTCTTTCTAGCTTCCCTCTCCCTCCTGGTGCCAAATTGATTGCATGGAATATACAGGGACTGATGGAGGATGGAGGGAGGGGAAAGCCATGCCCATACCTGAGTGACTACCCTTTGGAGACATTGACCACTTTTGTTCATGGTACCCTGAAGCCAGGAGGAAAAGGGGAGGTGCTTTCATTTTCTTTTCTAAAACCAATCTCTCTGCCAGTGCCCCAGATCCTATCCATACCAGCCCCCAGGAACTTTCTCTCAACTATTTTTCTGTTTTATCCTCCACTTGGCTGTTTCTCCTTTGCCTTCAAACACGAGTAAGTTCATTTGTATTAAAAAGAAAAAAGAAAAAAAAGACTTAATCTTACCAGTCTTCAAACAAATGTTCTCTCCCTGGCGCTTCTTTGTGATTCACTTCCTGACTTTTATGTACTTGGCAGTTTTGGCCCTATCCTGAAATACCTTTATTTCTAACACGTTAACTTAATAAAATCAAACCTCAGTACAGAAAAGAACTCCAGGAGACTATCTGATCTCAATCCATAACTTCAGGCATCGGTGGCCATGCATTTTTCCCCCAGAGAACCTATCTCTAGGACCTTATTTCTTTTTCCTACGTCCTTCTACCTCCCGGTGTCGATTTGACTACATGGGAGATGGGTGGAGAACGATGCTCTGCCTGTACCTGCAGTGATTCCCCATGTTTCAGATAAGGGACTGGGACCAACAGCCAGGGGAGGCTGTGTCTTTGGATAAATCTTAAGGTGGTGTCTCATGCTTTTCAATCTTTTAACTATGTTTGGTACAGTTGAAAGGCTGGTTGGGTTTCCAGGACATGGTGTTTTGAATTTAATTTTGAATAATAGGGGAGAATTGGTTAAGGATCTGGACACTTATAAAAAGTCACAATAATCCTGTGGATCAATAAAGAACTACCATAAACAGAGGGCCTTCTATGAGGAAAACTACCGGCATGATTCTAAAAGAGAAAGATTACTGACTTAAAAACGATTCAGAGCTGAGTCATTGTTTAAAATTAGGGTTCTTTACTTAGACTCTGGAAATATTTCCAAGACAAAAAGGAGGCACTGACTAAGTTACAGTATAAAAGACAGTATGTTTAGATATGTATTCAAATATGCACAATTGAATCTCTTTCACTGGGATAGTTTTATAGTCACCTTTCTGAGAACAGTTCTATCACTGAAATAGCCATATATAATTTTTTCCTTTTTTTTTTTTGACTTTTCTTCTGGCCACTAATATTAAACAGTTGGTAAGAAAACTCTGCATTGCATCTTAAAATGAAAAGATATAGAAGTTAGATTGCCTCGTTGTATGTGTATTTGGTGGTGTTTGTTTTGGTTGGTCTCTTGAGTGATTCAAACAGGAAAATTCAGAAGAACAAGATGAACGCTGTGTATTTGCTCTGGGGAGAGTTCCTAATCACAGGAAATTGCAGGAAGCTGACCTGGCCTAGGAGACTGAGGGTTTGCGGACTCTGAGCTGCTAAGGCCCATCTTGGACCCTGGGCAGAGCCAGCTGGGCTCTGACAATCAAAGAGCAGGAGCAATGTGACAAAGGCAAGGCCACTGACATCCTTGCCACTACCATTACATATAACCATCCCATTGTCTTTGAGTCATTCCCTTGGGGTTTAGAGAGGAGCTCAGGTCTCCTGCCTGGGCCCTGGCTGCCAGGACTGCTAAAAAGTGATGGGGGAAAGGGAAGGAAAAGATCTGAGAAAGATTACTCTTCCAGCTTCCTTAGACTGGAGGATGAGACAGATTCTCTCAACAAGTCTGTACAGTGGAGAGAATTTCTCTAGAAAAGAAAGGGGCCTTGGATTTTGGACAGCTCCGCCTGCTGCCCTCCCCCACCCTCAGTACTCATTATAGAGAGAAAATGTATTAGAAGACTCTGGCTAATAAAAATTCCATCTGCCCTCTGTTGATTTATTAAATTACTATAGAACTCATAACACTGTTCTAAGCGTGGTTAATATTGAATATATTGTAATAATTTCTAGCACTGTATACTTTTGTAATCCAACTCAGTTAAAAGTACATACCTTTACACAATTAGAATCAGGCATTGAGGAATATACCATGCATGTTTTAGGGGGCGACGTCATTTCTTCAGTTTCAGATATCACCCTTGTTTCACATTAAACCAGCAATATCTAGCAAAGAGTTTAAATGCTTTATTTAATAGGAACTAAATTAACAAGATCCTCTGACCTTTATACTCTTCAAATAATTTTTCTTTAACTCTGAATACCATCATTTCACATTTAGGAGAAATTTCATCTTACATTCTCACATTCTATCTAGTGCAACCAGTTTGGATTTCTCAAATGAGAAAATTTCATCGTTAGCCAGTGGACCAGAGGGAGAAATTCAGTTGCAAAGAAGGGCAAGTTTCACAATTGCTTTTCTCACAAAGATTATGCTGGTACAGGATAACCCTCTGATAATTAAAGTGTCACTCTGAATCGTAGAATGTTTTACATAATTCTGCTACTAATAGTAATTTGTAGTATCAAACAATAACATTTCATTCATTCAGACTCAGTAGTTTCATATTCCTCTTATCTTGAAGTCTCTAAATTCTGAAATAATTTGGAATTCAGCTGGTTTGAAGTCAATATTTACTAAGCAAACTCTCTCTTCCAAAATCTTACAAACTGGGTAGCAATACTCAAAATATTCTAGGGGCCTCTTTATTTTATTCAAAGACAAGATTTTTGGGCAGTACCAAGCATTTTTATTTTTTTAACAACCAAATGATTGCAAATGGCTATTTTAGGGTCAACAATTAAAAATGTGTTTGTGACACATTTTAATTGTGTTCAATGAATTTTTTCATAGTTTCATTCATGATTTTCTTTCCACTTAGCAGTGTGTTTCTCTGGTTATTAAGAAGGATCGATGTAAACAGATTTCCATTTGGGGAAATGTTGGCCTAAAGGGTTGTACTATTTTGTGGGCACTCAGTTCACTGACATCAACTAAACTACCAGAACTTCTGGCAGCATAGAAATCTGCTGACTATAGGGAAAGATGGCAAAGTCAAGTTCTATTTTAGAGGGTTCCTCAGTGATCGTGGAATCTTCCTCTGCAGACGAGGTGCCTCTTGATCTCATCCGTAATTTCAGTATCTTTATGTTGGGCAACTCATGTTCTTCGGTGGCCCAGCCTCCTGCTCCGGGTCCTGAATCCCGTGGTTATTTCCCATTTGGTACAGCTGATGGAATCCAGGCATCTCTGTGCAGCAGGCTCTTGAAATAATCCAGCCATCAGAGCTGCCCATCACTCCCAACAAAGGGAGCAGAGAGGCCCATCAGAGGCGACCCAGCCGTTCCTTCAGTCTCTCTGATTCTCAATTGGCCTTCCTGATTTCCTTCCGCCCCCCAACTACACAAGCCTGCCCTTATTTTCATGGTTGATCTAGTTTAATGTGTTTCCATTCTTTGGTAGTGTCTAACTTAGGTTTTGTGAAAAACTGGAAGTTAAAGCCTCTGACTTTGGGTAACTTGTACAAAGGCGTATGTGGGATTACGGGGCATTCTCTGCTACACGTCATACATGTATACATTGTATTCTTTGTTCTTCCTGTGTTTTTTTAATCAGCGTGAATCTCTAATTAGCAGTTGCTGGGTGGAACCATGACATTATTATTTGTACTTTTCAGATGGAGAGACTGAGGTCCTGAATTTGTACTGGTTGTCCTGTGTGCTGTGTGTCCAGAAGACGGAGCTGGAGTCCCAATCCAGAGCCCCTGGGTGTCGCCCCAAAAGACTGTGCTACTTATCGGTGGAGGACGCCGCCTCCTCATTTTCTTTCTAGGTAGGTCTATCTTTTTATTAAATCACAAAGCGAGCATTCATCATCTTGACAGTGAACGAATTATGAGCTAAAGGCCTGTCTCTGAATCTTGGCTTCTGTTAATTCCTCCCTAAGCCCCGAGGAACAAAATGTCTGAGTTGAACCGTTCACTCTTCCTCCAACGTGTATTTATTCTGATATGCAGCTGTTTTATTTTTTTTTATCCATTCTTTCTTTGAGCTTGCAGGCAGTGCCGTCGATATAGGTATTGCTTTTCAGGCTATGTTTTATGTTCACTTATATGCCTGTCTTTGTGTTCAGACTCTGGCTTGAAGCCATCATGATGACTAAAGAATAAGAGAATGTTCAAACATCATGAACTTTTCGCAAACAATTTGTGAACCTCTGTAGGTATCTGATGACTTTGTGTCTACGGAGTGAATAGGATGAATCAAAAATAAGAACCCTTTTAGTCCTACCCCATGATATGATTTTGATCAAATTCAGGGTCCCACAAAAGTAGCAAAATTAATTTGCCAGTTTCCTTGAGGTTCTTTTACTTTGCCCAGATCAGCCTATGGAGGTGGACTTGGATGTCTGGAATGCTGGGATGACCGGATTGACCTCCAGCTTTAGCTGTACTCGTTTGGCCCAAATTCTGATCATAAATCCACCAGTTCAATAATTTATACGAATAAAAGCAATTTCCATTTCGAGTTTTCTCCCATTGCAGAGGTCCTCATAGAGCCCTTACCATTCCAACACAATGTTGTAAAATTGTGATATTCGATCCCGAGGAAGCTAGGAAAGAGAATAGATAGACACTGTCCCAGTACAGTCCTTAGCAACTTGGACCTGCTCTAGTGAGCAGTGTGAATCAGCACTCAGCCACACTGCTTGTTACCCAAGAACATCATGACTTGAGAGTCACTGGCAAGAAGTCATTGAACTTGGTTTCAGCAACCTCAGAATCGGTAATTCATGGCTTCCATGTTTGTACCAGCTCTGATGCAGGAAGTTCACCGAGTAATACAAGAGTCAGACTTACAGAACAGCTCCCGAATTCAGGGAACCAAAGAGGGCGTTTCCTCCCCTTCTGTAAAGGGACAGTGTTGGTGGAACACCATCAAATAAGAGAGAACCTGTGGATGCCGGACTGTGTACAGCTAGAGAGCTGGTTAGTAGGTCCTAGTGACTCTCAGCCAGAAGCTGAACCTCAGAAAGGGAGTTCAGGAGTCCTCTTAGCTCCCGGAGATTTACTCTGATTTCCCTTCGTAGGCATATGGAGTCAATTTTCTACTGTCTCTATAAATACTGTTGTGTCTGTCTCTCTGCCAAACCAGCTACCTTTCTCACCCCAGGGAGAAGCCAGAGATCAGACATTCCTACACTACAGCCCCATTAGACATCATAAGGGGAGGGAGGCGATTTGGCAGTCAAAATGATGTGTGTATTTGAATCTTGAAAGAGCCAGGCTAAACTTAGAGTCAGTGGGCTCCCATAAATAACCTGTGTTCCTCTCTCTTTGTGTGGTTTGGACTAGAATGCCTTTCTCTTTAGAGTTGTACAAGCAGCCAGGATCAAAGAGTCCCCCGTTTATGGACGCGTAGTTCGTCACCAAGTCATCATACCGTTCGTGCTCAGCGGGGGGGCTTGGGCCCCAGCACTCATAATTTTCTCCTGTTACTATTTTGTTGCATGGATTGGGTCTGGAGGGCACTCAAAGAACTTGCAACTACTTTAAGTCACTTTTTTAAAAAAGAGTAGAGATGAAAATTCACTTTCAAAGGAGGGTTAAAACTTAACTGGCAACTTTCTGGGCTGTGGAATGTGGTAAGAGGGAAGAGGAAGTAAAGAAATTGACCCATTACCACATGGAATGTGGTTTAAAAAGAATAATAGAAGGCAGAACAGTATCCTGTGTAATTGACTTACCCTTGAGTCAACATTACGGAGAGCCTTTGATAAGCAGAGCAGAACATATACAGGGATTTTTTTGTTTTGTTTTTTTAAAGCCCAAACTAGATAATGTATTTGAAAAACAGACTTTGAACTAGTTTGCTAGAATGTAAAGAATAAACATGTTTCAAAGTATAGCATTGGTGATGTTAACAGTCCCCGGATTGTGGATAATCACAGCGATTCAAACTAATAACTACTATTTGTTCAATGTCTACTGTGTGCCTGTGCTGTGCGGTATACGTGGTATCTTTTAATCCTCCCAGCCACACACAGGGAGGTGTCTTCTCCCCACTTATACACAGGGAAACGAAACTCCACAAAGTTTAAGTGCGTTGCACAAGGTCACTCGGTCATTAAGTGGTGAGCCCAGAATCTCTGGAGTGAATCAGAAGTGACGGCCAGTTAGCCTGTGGGTAGTGTTTCTGAATCCTCACTCCTCCTCTGGCCTCTGTTGCAGGAGTTGTCGGAGCTCCTTTGCTTTCTGAGTTGGGGGGCTTTGCAGTCTTGTGCTTGCAGCCATTCAAGCCAGGGTCCATCATCTCCAAGTCCTGCTTCCCTGCCTTACCCATTCCCTCACCCACACGTCCCGCTCTGGCTTCTAGAACTGCCACCGACCACACGCAGGCCTTCTGCAGGGAGCAATCCCTTGAAGGCATGATGAAGAAAGTGCTTAAAGAAAATACTTTGTCAGGTCTGTTGCCCTTGAAAAGGGCAATAAAGGATCCTTATTGGACTTCTTGTTTAATTTGTATACAGTATGTCAAATACTTTCTTTGAAAGGCAACTCAAGATAGTGAATGAGTCTGTGTGTTTGTCCACAGGCGGTCAGGCTTCATCCCTGCCCCTCGTACAGCATATTGCATAGCTAAGGTCCTGGTGTTTTTGCGTGAATATCAGGGACTACGTATCTAGTAAAATAACTCCTATCACATGCTTGAT
The DNA here is from genome assembly GCF_949987515.2 of Delphinus delphis. NCBI lineage: Eukaryota > Metazoa > Chordata > Mammalia > Artiodactyla > Delphinidae > Delphinus > Delphinus delphis. The sequence continues at coordinate 166,635,220 of NC_082684.1, forward strand.
CAGTTACAGTGATTGCCGAAGAACATTTCTTCAAACATATTCTTTTAACAGGAATCACGTTCTAGTTCCTTATACTTTGTTACTTAAATCTTAATCGAAGCTGAACTGTGTGAATCTAAAAAAAAAAAAAGTATGTGGTGTAGTGCAAAGAACTCAATGAATAGAGTCAATACAAAGTCTCAGTGGCTATGGAATCTTTGGGAGCCTTTGTCCTTGTCACAGGTAAAACCTGCATCACAGGAATGCCACAAGATCAAATAATTCAGATGATGGGAAAACTACAACCCTCTACAAATGTTACCTTCTTTCTGTTCCTTTCCTGTGTTATTACCTTTTGTCCGTCCCATCTCTTTATACTGCTTTAAAAAATAGTTTAAAAGGGTCAGAAATAGAAGCAAAGAATCAATCGATTCTTTTTTTACCAATTTAATTGAAAAGCAATTGAGCGCATCACGCAAAATCCTGAGGCTCTTCCCCCCGCCAAGTTTTCTTGAAAGATTTCACACGTGCAGCGTAAGAAATTGTGAGTCAGCCTTCTCCGATCCTGACTTTAAGAGTTGCAGAAATCATCTGCCAGGCAGCACATATGTTCTTAGTTCCATGAGAGGAAGAAAACACATTTGCTGAAAAGAAATGGAAATTTTAAAACCAGTTGAGTTGTAATACAGACACTTCAAATTTTGCTAGCTTCTTTTTCCCTCTGGTGCCTGACTGCTTTCCTGGCCCTGACACTTTCTCCTGCTCATGAGGCATCTGTCACCCCAAACTCTCTCTCCCTGGGGCGTGGGCTCCAGTTGGCCGTGGAGGGAAGGCACAGGAAGTGCAGAATGACAGAAAGATGGAATGATGATGCAGAAATAATAAGTCGACAGTGACTACTTCTTGAATGCGAGGCACTCAAAGGCTGTAAATCCATTTTCTTATTGAGATCTTGTAACAATTCAATGTGATAATAACCTTTAGTAATAAACTGCACTCTGCAGTTCAGGGAACATGGCCTTAGCAGACGAAGTACTTGGCCAAGGTCACACAGCTAGTGAGCCAGGCAGAGGTGAATCATAACTCCCCCCAGTATAACATTACATACGGGACCTCCAGACGTGGGGGAGGTATTTTCTTATTTTCTCCTGGGCAGTTGTCTCCAAGGAAGCATACTCACGACCCCCTAACATCCTAAGGAACCGACTGCTGGCCAGTACTATTGCCTCTATGTTAACATTGCAGAAACCAGATGCCAACAAGTTGTGGGTTTCTTTTGAAGCAAAAGAAATCAATTGTAGGGGAAATGAAACTCTCAACTCAGTGCTCTACGTAAGAAATTTTAGGGCTTCCCTGGTGGTGCAGTGGTTACAACAGTGAGAGGCCCGCGTACAGCAAAGAAAGAAAGAAAAAAAAAAAGAAATTTTAAACTCATTTTATGATGCTTTTCGCCCTTCCTCACATCTCACTGAAGCTGTTCTGTTCCTCGGCAATTGGTCCTTGGTGGTTCTCGTGGACTGTCGGTCAGCATGTTTTTATTCATTAAAATGTGTGAGTAAAAATCGATGCGATGGGAGAACCACGGCAGCCTCGGCCACAGAACAAAGGCTTTTCTAAACCAGCATTTCTCCCATCACATCTGGGTAGATGTTTCATGTGGGTTTTCTTTCCCCAAGTATCCAATGGCATGATTGCATGTTTAGACAGAATCGACAGTGACATTTTCTTTGACCAAATAAAAAAAAAAGTAAAGAAAAAAAAGGAAGAAATTTCTACATTTAACTAGAAAACCTAAAGGCAAGTTGGATAACACTCTGAAAATTTATTTCCATTTTGTGATCTAAAGCAGACCTCAGGTGTTTCTGCAGACAGGTGGTACAGTTGCAGGTCTGCTGTGAGTCCTTGGGTAAAGGATTGTGTTGACTTTCTGAGAATATTTCAGGATTCACCATCACAAAGGACTTTGAAACATGGTGTTAAACTCCCATTGAAACGGGTCACAGTGTAAATGTTAAAGAGGAAACCAAGCCAGGTAAACCCAGGATGTTGGCTCCTTGTCAAACCTCACCATTTGAAACCCCAGCTCAGGGACTTCCCTGGCGGTCCAGTGGTTAAGACTCTGCGCTTCAAATGCAGGGGGCTCAGGTTCCATCCCTGATCCCACATGCCATGTGGTGTGGCCCAAAATAGTAGAAACCCCAGCTCAGCCTTCCAGAAGTCCTCCAAGGGAGCCTTCTCTAAGCCCATCCTTGTCACAGACACCAGCCCTGATGCTTCCTTGATCCCGCTAAAACTTAGCCAAGAAGCAAAATCTCAGAGAGTGCCATTTTGCATAAAACTATCAGGCAGGAACTAGCACGACAAGGGAGAAATTCCTTAGTCACAGAAATCCGAGGGTTTCGATGTTAAGACAGCAGTCTCTGTCTTTCAGATGAGTGGGGAAAATTCTCCCTTGTGCCTTTGAATGAGGGATTTCCCTAAAGACAATACTGAACTCTGTGTTTAGTTGCTGAAATTCTGCAGCCCTGGGATTTTTTTTTTTTAAAGTCAGAGCTTTCAGAGGCATGTATAGCCCATTATAATGAACTGTAACTTAGGAGCACCCAGTAGATACAAGAGAATTGAAGGCTTTTTAAATACAGTCAACCAAAATATTTAAACTTTGGCTAGATCAAGCCGACACTGATTTCCACATGCCTCAGTCAGTAGAAAAATGTACCTTTTAAAACTAGAACTTTTTTTGGTCACTGATGGCATCTTAGCCCATAACATTTTTTTATGATTGAAATGCAGTTAATCTTCATTATTCACAGAGTCTGTATATGCAAATTGACCTGCTCACTAAAATATATTAAGTCAATACTTAGGTGCTTTCACAGTCATTCAGGGACAAGTTGCCGAAAACGCGCACACGTTCCTAGCTGAGGTGCGCCCTCTGCCTCCCTGTTTGGCTCGTACTGTAAGAAAGTGTCTTCTTCATGGCCTCAGTGTCACATTTTTCACAGTTTTGTGCTGTGCGTTGATGACATCACCATTTCAAATGGCCCCCAAGCGAAGTGCAGTCGTTCTCCCTAGCGACCCCGAGTACAGGAAGGCTGTGACGTGCCTTACAGAGAAAGCACGCGTTCGATATGCTTCGTTCAGGTGTGAGTTACAGTGCTGTTGGTGGTGAGTCCATGTTCAGGAGTCAACCAGATATGTTAACTAAGATGTCCTTTGACCGAAACACATAAAACGAGGTTATGGATTCATTGTTTGATGAAAAAGTTGTGACCAGAGGCTGTCATGAACCGTACCCTGTATTCTCCCCTAGGAGCAGTGGTTTAGCACCTGCTAACTCAGTATTCCATGGATACTACAGAGCATGAGTCCTGCAAATAATGAGAATTGGCCGTATGTGACTGAAAGCTCTGTACTGTCTGCTCACTTGAGTGGCTCTGTGGTGTGTAGAGAGTCTTCACTTACCATCTCAGGCGGGACTCAGAAATGTCCTGCTGTGTTTGGGACGGGGGTTATGGAGACTGGATGAGAATGCAGTGAATTTTATACATGAGGCAAAGAAAGGGAAGCTGGTACTGGAATGTGGAGAGAGAAGAGAAACGTGGCTATAGGTCATGGCCAGGATTGCCATAAAGGAAGGGAGGTGGAGGTGGAGGAAGAAACTGAAGAGAGAAATCTGAAAGTAGAAGAAAAAATGCATGTGTTCATAGTGAAACTCAGAATCGGTACCCAAGATAATGCCATTAACCATAGGATGTGTCATTGAAAGTGTTCAACATACTCCTCCCACTGGATTATAGAGCAGGAACATTAATATGCATAAGATGTCATCTGTTGTATTTTCTTGAGAAGCAGTAGGTGAGATACGGAGACATTCAGCAGAGCTTAATGACAACATTTTTACATAAACTGAGCTTTGTTTATTTGTTTCGTTTTGTTTTGGTTTTGCCTCGTGTAAGGTCATGACTCATTGTTTCACAGCTACCCAGAAGAGACAATTTTGATTTTGAATAAATAGCATCTGTAGAAATGTTTCTCTTAAGCCAGGGGCACTTGGATGCACTTAAGGTAATGGAATTTTATAACCTATTTAATTCGCGATGGCAAGAGAGAGATTTTTACTAGCTAACTTAGAGAAACGACGTGTTCTCATATTCATGCAAAAGGTAATTTGTTTTATAGGCAGAAAGTAGAGTTTACAGTTTGAAATAAATAAATCATTGCTTTAAACAGTGTAGGAGAAAGCATACTACTTCAGAAACTATTACTTGTTTACAGGCATTTGCCTGTTGGAAACAAAAGACTGAAATGAGAGCCCCTGTATCATTAGTCTGCTATGTGAGAAATGAGAAAGTATATACAGGGACCCAGAGCAGGAGAGAGAATTTCCCATAATCCCATGTGGACATGATAAATTGTACCATTTGGCCACTTACTGGTATATTAGATCAATACAGCATCTAACTCATGAGCTTCAGTTAGAAATCTCAAGTCTGATGGAAAAGTATATTTTTGTATTTCAGGAAAGATTCTCAAAACTTTAGGAAAAATCAGTGCTGACGAAATATGGCCAAATTATATCTTCACATATGAAAAAGGTACTATTTTTTTCTAGGAGTTTGAAAGTCATTTTGAGCATTAAGATTTTTTTTAAGCAGTGTTAAAATCACATTGAGCTGCTGCTAATGAGTTATATCATACTCATATTTTTTGAAAATTAAACAAAATAAGGTACAAAATATACGAGACAAAAATTAATACAAATTTTTCAGTAAGTATTAGCTATTATAATAATATTGTTTTTATAGTGGATGTTGACCCTACAATAGTATGTAATTATCCAAGTGTCCTAAACCGAGTATCATTCTCTTTTGATTATCATGCAAATGGCCTTGTCATTCTTGAAAACCCCTAGAACCAACGAAGTAAAAGATAGTAAATAACGAAGCAAAAGGGAATTTTGAGGCTACTAAAATACTTCGCTGAATCCTCCAAGACATTTCCTATAAAAGACTATGCATTGATTTTGCTGGTCTGCATTCATATCTGCTTTGTTAGGGTAACTAAAACTCACTGCTATAACAAGCAACTTCAAAATCTCAGTAGCTTAAAACACTAAAGGTTTATTTATTGCTAACGTCACAGTTATGTAGACTCCAGTGACTCCTCTGGGACTTCTCCTTTAAATGGTTTCTTCCACCTTATAGCTTCCCCAGTCTCAGAGGAAGGGAAAGAGTTTGTACTGTGGTTAGGGAAGTTTAGGGCCAGGCCTGGACATAACAACATACTTCCCACTCACATTCTTTAGACCAGAATCTCATCCTAAGACCACAACATAACTTCAGATTATTCTGGGAAGTGCTGTCTTCCTGTTTGCGTGGAGCAAAGAAACAGGATATGCTTTACTGATTCTTCAGAGATACTAAAGGTTTAAACTTTCCAGTGTGCTCTATTTCTTAGCACGCCATTAAATAGGGTTAATAATTTATTACAAGGACACCATTTGACACCATAATTTTTTTTTTTTTTTTTTTGCGGTACGCGGGCCTCTCACTGTTGCGGCCTCTCCCGTTGCGGAGCACAGGCTCCGGACGTGCAGGCTCAGCGGCCATGGCTCACGGGCCCAGCCGCCCCATGGCATGTGGGATCTTCCTCCGGGGCACGAACCCGTGTCCCCTGCATCGGCAGACGGACTCTCAACCACTGCGCCACCAGGGAAGCCTGACACCGTAATTTTTGTGTCTCAGCATGCACAGTTGATGTTGGTCCAGGTCTTTGCTGAAGCTTCCCTGATCATCTCACCATGCCCTATAGTGGTCCTCTGATCTATGCTGTTATAGTGACGTTTAGCAAATCATCTTCGTAGTCTTTATTCTTTCTACTTATTATACGTATTATCTTCCTATTAGACTCTAAGCTTCTTACATAGTCTAGTCTAGTCTAGTATGATATAGTACCATATCATATAGTATTGTATGGTAGTTAATGACATGGTCTCTGCAGTCAGACTGCAAAGGTTTGAATCCTGGTTTCATTACTTACTAGCTATTTACCTTACCTAATTATCTAACCTCTTTGTACCCTAGTTTCCTCATTTAAAAATAAGCATAGTCACTAAAGTGCACACCTCATATATTTTTTATGAAATTGCACATGATAAAGTATGTAAAGCACCGAGAATAGTAAGCATTTAAAAAACTCCTAGTGAGTCTTTGAGAAATGTCAAACGTAATTACTTATACAATACAGAACTATCACTTTTTATTCTTGAATCCGCTACTGCAGCTAGCATATACGCCTGCCCACAGGAGGTCACAAGAAATGTTTACTAAGAGAAACAATGAAGATTTTTGATTGATGAAGTAGAGAATCTTCTACTTCCGCATAAGAATCCTTCCTCAATATATTGCCTCCAGTTCCACACAGATACCAACATTAAGGTATAATGGTTTTTCTTTATAATTAGGAATATATAATTAGGAATTAACCTTAAAATGGCTTTTTTTTTCATGTAAACAATGCAACACACTAAACTTTTTTTTTTTTTTTTTTTTGCGGTACGTGGGCCTCTCACTGCTGTGGCCTCTCCCGTTGCGGAGCACAGGCTCCGGACGCGCAGGCTCAGCGGCCATGGCTCACGGGCCCAGCTGCTCCGTGGCATGTGGGATCTTCCCGGACCGGGGCACGAACCCGCGTCCCCTGCATCGGAAGGCAGACTCTCAACCACTGCGCCACCAGGGAAGCCCAACGCACTAAACTTTAAGTGAAACACTTCCTGATATAGCATGTCTAAAATTCGGGATCAAATAAAACATCTAATTAATTTTCATGTATACCTGAGCTGTTAACCATAAACATAAAGGAATACCTGCAAAGGCCACAGATTATACGAAAGTGCAGTTCCACAGAAGTACAGAAATTTATTCTGAGGTGTTTGCCTATTCCTTGTGACCTGGAACCTGGGTTCCAATGGTTACACACAGCAGATAAGAAACAAAGCCTAGGACGAGAGCAGAGTAAGAAGATAGATCAGAGACATAGATAAAAAGCAAGAAGGGGGATTAGTATAAAAAAATCCCACATCTCATAGAGAATTAATAGAGATAATTGCTTGCCTCAGCCTTCATTCACTCTGAGAGGAGCAGGAGAAAGAAAATAGCCATCTTCAAAATGCCTAACCTCAATCCTACCAGGTAACCATTGTAGCCACCAAAAAAGGGCAGAATTTGAGTTCAAAGTGGCATCAAGTTGATAATCTCCCAGGTACTTGACAGGAGAAATGCAAATCTTCTCTAAAAGAATGCATCTTAAACCTAAGCCTCACATTTAGGAAGAAAGTTTCCAAGGAACATGAACTCACACACACAAAAATTACCAAACACAAGGGAATAGAACACTATTAGCAAGAGCCAAGAGAAACAGCAAAGTGAAGAATTTCAAAATTGGAGTTTTTATACCAGGAATATGTAAGTTTTATATCTTTAATACTCTCAAGAAACTAAAAGCATATAGCAAGTGTCAAAGTTACACGACATTAAACTGTGGAATTTGGAAAAAATTAGCTTTCTGGAAATGAGAGATATAATAATTGAAATTAGAAACTGCTTTAAACATCAGGTTAGACTAATTGAAGAAAGAATGTGTAAACTAGAAGATAGATTAATAGTAATAATTAAGAATGCCATGTAGACAAAGAGGAGGTAAGCATGAAAGAGGAGTTTAAAGGTAAAGAAAATATAGAAGGGAAGGTAGAACACATGTCAAATTGGAGGTATAGGACAGGAGGGGGCAAATTGTTCCTGTAAAGGATCAGAGAGTAAATAATTTAGGGTCAGTGGGCCACAAGGGCTCTATCAACCCTGCCATTGTAGTGCAAAATGACATTCTGAGAAATACTCAACTCTGTCATTGTAGCACAAAGCACCCACAGTTAATAACATAAACAAATGCGCCTGGATGTTTACTTACAAGAAGACAACATACTTGATTTGGTGCATGGATCATAGTTTGTCAACTTCTAGCCTAAGAAATAATAGAAAATCAGGGCAGAACAAAATTTGAGAAGATAGTGGATTACATCTCAATCAAGATGCCCTCCCACCAAAAGTAAAACAATTAAATCTCGAAAAAAAAAGAAAAGGTACAATAATGGCTGGGAATTTTCCGGAAATAATAGAACACAACAATTCTCAGATTCATAAGACCAAAAACTCCAAAGCAGGGTAAAGTAAAAATAAATTCACAACTAGATAAATTATTGTGAAACTGCAGGACAAGACTGACAGAGAACGATTTTAAAAGTTGCCTTAAAAATTATTAACTTCAGTCCCCTAAAAAGATGTAGAAACTGGACAAAATTTTCAAAAATATATCAGGGCCCTGGAAATTGACCTAATACAAACAATAATTGTGAAGCATTTATTCATGAAAAACTGCTAGAACTTTGAGTGAGAATGGTAGAAATCTGTGATCTTCATACCTGGAGTTAGTCCAGACACCCCACTACCAGCAGCAGCTTGGCTGATGCTATCTATAGTTTCACATGAGTGGGGTTGGATGTGAAAACCAGAAGTTTAACTGTCAGAGAGGAATGACTTGGAATGAAAGGTGAAAACCCACACTCAAGAGTTTTGTCAGTAAAAGTAGCAAAGTTGATAGGAAATGAATTGGAAAAATCTGTTGCTCTTCACCTTAAACTTGAGGTCCCATTTGAGTGAGCAATGGACAAGCAAGAAATTTAATAATGAGATCTTGGAAGTGAGAAAATCCCAAAGAAATGACAAAAAAATTCTTGGAACTAATAAGCAATTATAGCAAGGTAGGAGGATGCAATATATAAATGTTAAATCATATTAATATAATTATATAAAAACGAATATAATATATTAATATATTGTATAATAATGATATACAAATATTAATTGATGTGTTATTAATAATTAATATTAAATTGATGTTAATCTTGATAATTAGTTATGTGTTATGCATTAGTTACATCAATTAGTATTATTATAAATTAATTAATATTAAAAAGTCAGTTGCTTTCCTATATACCAGCAATGAACAATTGGAATTTGTAATTAAGAACACAGTACCAGTTACATTAGCACCAAAAAAGTGAAATACTTTAGGTATAAATCTAACAAACTATGTACAGGATCTATATGAGGAAAAAACTGTAAACTCTGATGGAAGAAGTCAAATATCTAAATAAATGAAGAGAGATTTCATATTCATGGGTAGGAAGATTCAATTTCCTAACTTGATCTATAGATCTGAAGATTTACATCCAAAATATACAAAGAACTCCTGAAACTCAACAGTGAGAGAATGAACAACCTGATTTTAAAATGAGTGAAGTCTCTGAACAGACACCTCACCAAACATGATACACAGATGACAGATAAGCATATGAAATGATTCTCAACATTATTTGCCACTAGAGAATTGCAAATGAGAGCAATAATAAGATACTATTAAACACCTATTAGAATAGCTAAAATCCAAAAATCCCAAACACTGACAACAGCAAATGCTGACAAGGATGTGGACCAACAGGAACTCTCATTCATTGCCAGAAGAAGTACAAAATGGTATACTCACTTTTCAAGATAATTGGCAATTCGTTACAAAGCTATGCGTGGGCTTACTATAAGATCAGCAAATGCATGCCTAGGTATTTGCCTAATGAGTAGAAAAAATTATGTTTACACAAAAACCTTCACATGAATGTTCATAGCAGCTGTTTTCATAATTGTCAAAAACTGGAAGGAACCAAGTTGTCCTTCAATAAGTGAATGGAGCAACAAATTGTGGTACATCCATACAACAGAATATTACTTGGCAATAAAAAGAAATCAGCTGTCAAGCCATGGAAAGACATGGAGGACACAAATGCATATTACTAAATGAATTAAGAGTTTGTAAAGGCTACATACTGTATGATTCCAGCTGTACAATATTCTGTACAATGCAAAACTGTAGACATTAAAAAAATCAGTAGTTGCCTGTTAGGAGAAGGAAAAGGGAGGAGAATAGGGATGAATAGGTGGAACATTAGGAAATTTTTAAGGCTGGGAAATTATTCTGTATGATACTCTAAAAATGGACACATGACATTATGCTTTTGGCAAAATCCATAGCATTGCATAACACAAATTGTGAACCATGATCTAAACCATGGACTTTAATCATTTTATACCAGAATTGGTTTATCAATTTTAAATGTACCACATTAATGCAAGATGTTAGTAATAGAGAAAATTTTGTGCAGGGGGATAGAGGGTATATGAGAAGTGTCTGTACTTTCTATGTACTCTCTCTATAGACCTAAAATTGATTTTAAAAAAGAAAGTCTCTTAGATTGTTTTTAAAGGAATCAAATGAAAATTCTAGATTTGAAAAGTAAAATAATCAAAATGTAAAATACTTTGGATGGTTTCAACAGCAGTTTGAGATGCTAGAAAAAATAATCAGTGAACCTGAAAACAGATCAATAGAAATTATCCAATATGAATATTATAGAGAAAAAATATTTTAGAAAAATGAACAAAAGCTCAGAGACCTGTTGGACAACATCAAATATACCAATATGCATACAGTAGAAGTCCCAGGAAGAGAGGAGAGAGTCAAACAGGCAGAAAATTAATGGCCCAATACTTCCCAAATTTGATGAAACCTATTCATATACAGACCCAAGAAGTTCAGTGAACCCCAAGTAGGATAAAGAGAGAATCTAGACACATCACAGTTATTACTCTGCTGAAAAAGCAAAAGGTCAAGAGAAAACCTTGAAAGTAACAAGAGAAAATTAACTTATTATGCACAGAGAATGACAAAATAATTAATACATGACATCTCATGAGAAACAATTGAGACCAGAAGGTCGTGGAATGACATTCATTCAATGTACTGGAATAAAAAATTCTCAACCAGGAATTCTCTATCCAACAAAACTGTCCTTCAAAACTTTGGGGAAATAAAGACATTCCCAGATGATCAAAGACAGAAGAGTCATTACTCACAAATCTACCTTACAAGAAACATTAAAAAAAAAAAAAAAAAGTCAGTATGAAAGAAATGACACCAGACAGTAATTTAAATTCAAAGGAAGAAATAAAGAGATTAAACACAGTAAACATGTACGTAAATATAAAGACAACTAAATTTTTTTTCTGTTAATTTTTGTAAAAATCATAAAATTATATGAAGCCGTAAATTAACACTGTATTATTGGGCTTATAACAGATACACATGCAATATATATGACAATATTAGCGCAAGGGTGGGGGATAAAGCTATATTGGAGAAAAATTGCTGTATTTTACTAGAATTTAGTCAGTATTAACTTGAAGTAGATCATGATAAATTGGTATGAATCCCTAGAGCAGCCCCTAAGAAAATAAACTAAAAAATAAAGCCTAAAAATAATAAAGGGGGCTTCCCTGGTGGTCCAGCAGTTAAGGATCCATGCTTCCAATGCTGATGACGTGGGTTCGATCCCTGGTTGGGGAACTAATATCCCACATGCTGCATGGCATGGCCAACAAACTAAAAACTAAAAAAAAATTTTTAAATAATAAAAAAATAAAGAAATTAATAATAGTACACTAATATTTCTTAAACACAAAAGGCAGTAAAGGAGGAAAATAGGAAGAAAAAAAGACATGAAACATTTAGAAAACAAATAATGACAAATAATGTATAGGCATCTAACACCAAAATCCCAAAATACATGAAGCGAAAATTGGAAGATTAATAGGAAAAATAGATAATTCAACAATTATAATGACAAATTTCAGAAAGAAATATAGTGGCAGATTTCACAGAGAAAAGATAAATCATCCAAAGGAACAACAATTTGACTATATCTGATATCTCAATAACAATGGGGGGCCATACACAGTAGAAGTATCTATAAGGATATGAGGAAAAATAACTGTCATGCTAGAATTTTATACCTAGCAAATTATCTTTCAAGGATGAGAGTAAAAGGAAGACATATTTTTCAAAATAATAAATAAAAACTGGAGCATATTTTACCAATAGGACCTCACTAAAGAGATGTACTGGGGCTTCCTTGGTGGCGCAGTGGTTGAGAGTCTGTCTGCCGATGCAGGGGACATGGGTTTGTGCCCCGGTCCGGGAAGATCCCACATGCCACGGAGGGGCTGGGCCCGTGGGCCATGGCTGCTGAACCTGCACGTCTGGAGCCTCTGCTCCACAACGGGAGAGGCCACAGCAGTGAGAGACCCACGTACCACTAAAAAAATAAAAAAGAAAGAAAAAAGAAAAAAAAGAGATGTACTGTACACATCAGGATGATAATTTGAGATACGAGTATTAAGATTTGCCTCTTTTAGTATGTGTAGCATACTTCAGTAATTTTTAAAGTCATTTATGTTTCCATATAACAGGAACAAATAAAAAATAAAACTTGAAAATGATATCATTTTCAATAGTGCAATCAATATAGGCTATCTAGGAATACATGTATCAAAAGGTGCATAATTCATAGGCTATTATAAAAATGATTAAAAGACTTCAATTCTTAAATAAACATGGGAATCAATCTAAACAAGCAACTATAAAACTGTTAAAAAACTGACAGTTTTACTGATGATGATGTTTAATTTATACTTTAAAAAAATCAAGGGACAATTAATCTTAGACTCCACTAGCATATATATAAGGAGGGGGTGATTGAAATAATATTTTCTGGGGCATTGTGATTGTTCTGAAGAATGGGGAAGGGAAAATATTCATTATTTTTAGAGTTATTAAAGATAAATATTTAAACACATAAGGTAAACATTAAAAATAGCATGTATCTTTCAAAACTTATAGAAGAAAAGGTTACAAGAAAGAAGAAGAAAAAGTCTAAACAAAGAAAAAGGATCAAAGAAAAATCAAACTAAATAAAAAGGGCAAAGTATGAGAATACAAATAAATCTAAATGTATCAGAAATCACAATCAATATAAATGAACTATTAATGTAAATCATTACATTAACAGTTTAAAGGAGCAAAACTATGATTATTCCAAAAGATTCAAAATGAAAAATAAATGAAAGTGCATGATAAAATTCAGCAATCATTCATGGTCAAAATTTATAGCAACTAAAAACTAAAGGAAATATATTTAAACTAAAAAAAAGGTCTACAAAAATCCTACAGCAAATCCGACCATATTGAAGTATTAAAATAATTATCTTTATATTCAACAATAAGACCCAGATGCTCACTGTGACCATTTCATTTCAAAATTGTACTAGTCAGCTTAGCCATCACAATAAGAATAGAAAAAGGAAAAAAAGGTGTAAGCATTAGAGATGAAGAAACAAAAATGTAGTTTTTTGCTGATTACCTACCTAGAAAATCCAACTGAATTCATATATTATTAAACTTAATAAAGCAGTTGGTAAAATTGCTATATGTAAGATCAAGCTAAGTTAACTTTGTACTTGAGCATATGAAGAAACTGGAATTCTCCTTCTTTGCTGAGTAAAGAGTAAAATTTTACAACCATTCTGACAAACTATTTCTCTTCATCTACCAAGCTAAATACATATAAACTCTGTAACCCAGTAGTTTCCCTTCAACACATACAGGTATAATTAAGGTACAATTAAGGGAAATAAGTGCTTATGTTCCTCAAAAGATATACTAGAATGTTTTTAGCTGCTTTATTCATAATATAAAAAACTGAAGGAGAGGAACCAAGATGGCGGAATAGAAGGACGTGCTCTCACTCCCTCTTGTGAGAACACCAGAATCACAACTAGCTGCTGGACAGTCATCGACAGGAAGACACTGGAACTCACCAAAGATACCCCACATCCAAAGACAAAGGAGAAGCCACAATGAGGCGGTAGGAGGGGTGCAATCACAGTAAAATCACATCCCATAACTGCTGAGTGGGTGACTCACAGACTGGAGAACACTTATACCACAGAAGTCCACCCACTGGAGTGAAGGTTCTGAGCCCCATGTCAGGCTTCCCAACCTGGGGGTACAGAAACGGGTGGAGGAATTCCTAGAGAATCAGACTTTGAAGCCTAGTGGGATTTCATTGCAAGACTTCGACAGGACTGGGGGAAACAGAGACTCCACTCTTGGAGGGCATACACAAAGTAGTGTGTGCATCGGGGCCCAGGGGAAGGAGCAATGACCCCAGGGGAGACTGAAACAGACCTACCTGCTAGTGTTGGAGGGTCGCCTGCAGAGGCAGGGGGTGGCTGTATCTCACCGTGAGGACAAGGACACTGGCAGCAGAAGTTCTGGGATGTACTCCTTGGCATGAGCCCTCCCAGAGTCTGTCATTAGCCCCACCAAAGAGCCCAGGTAGGCTCCAGGGTTGCGTTGCCTCAGGCCAAACAACCAACAAGGAGGGAACCCAGGCCCACCCATCAGCAGTCAAGAGGATTAAAGTTTTACTGAGCTCTGCCCACCAGAGCAACAGTCAGCTCTACGCACCACCAGTCCCTCCCATCAGGCAACTTACACAAGCCTCTTAGGTAGCCTCATCCACAAGAGGGCAGACAGCAGAAGCAAGAACTACAGTCCTGCAGCCTGTGGAACAAAAACCACATTCACAGAAAGATAGAAAAGATGAAAAGGCAGAGGGCTATGTACCAGATGAAGGAACAAGATAAAAGCCCAGAAAAACAACTAAGTGAAGTGGAGATGGGCAACCTTCCAGAAAAAGAATTCAAAATAATGATAGTGAAGATGATCCAGGACCTTAGAAAAAGAATGGAGGTAAAGATTGAGAAGATGCAAGATATGTTTAACAGAGACCTAGAAGAACTAAAGAACAAACAAACAGAAATGAACAATACAATAACTGAAATGAAAACTACACTAGAAGGAATCAATAGAATAACTGAGGCAGAAGAACGGATAAGTGACCGGGAAGACAGAATGGTGGAATTCACTGCTGTGGAACAGAATAAAGAAAAAAGAATGAGAAGAAATGAAGACAGCCTAAGAGACCTCTGGGACAACATTAAACACAACAACATTTGCATTATAGGGGTCCCAGAAGGAGAAGAGAGAGAGAAAGGACCCGAGAAAATATTTGAAGAGATTACAGTCAAAAACTTCCATAGGGCTTCCCTGGTGGCGCAGTGCTTGAGAGTCTGCCTGCCGATGCAGGAGACACGGGTTCGTGCCCCAATCTGGGAAGATCCCACATGCCGTGGAGCGGCTGGGCCCGTGAGCCATGGTTGCTGAGCCTACGCATCCGGAGCCTGTACTCCACAACGGGAGAGGCCACAACAGTGAGAGGCCCGTGTACTGCAAAAAAAAAAAAAAACAACTTCCCTAACGTGGGAAAGGAAATAGCCACCCAAGTCCAGGAAGTGCAGCGAGTCCCATACAGGATAAACCCAAAGAGAAACACACCGAGACCCATAGAAATCAAATTGGCAAAAATTAAAGACAAAGAAAAATTAGTGAAAGCAGCAAGGGAAAACCGAAAAATAACACAAAAGGGAACTCCCATAAGGTTAACAGCTGATTTCTCAGCAGAAACTCTACAAGCCAGAAGGGAGTGGAATGATATACTTAAAGTGATGAAAAGGAAGAACCTACAACAAAGATTACTCTACCTGGCAAGGATCTCATTCAGATTCGATGGAGAAATCAAAAGCTTTACGGACAAGCAAAAGCTAAGAGAATTCAGCACCACCAAACCAGCTCTACAACAAGTGCTAAAGGAACTTCTCTAAGTGGGAAACACAAGAGAAGAAAAGGACCTACAAAAAAAAAAAAAAACAATTAAGAAAATGGTCATAGGAACATACATATCGATAACTACTTTAAACGTGAATGGATTAAATGCTCCAACCAAAAGACAGTGGCTTGCTGAATGGATACAAAAACAAGACCCATATACATGCTGTCTACAAAAGACCCACTTCAGACCTAGGGACACACACAGACTGAAAGTGAGGGGATGGAAAAAGATATTCCATGCAAATGGAAATCAAATGAAAGCTGGAGTAGCAATACTCATTATCAGATAAAATAGACTTTAAAATAAAGAATGTTACAAGAGACAAGGAAGGACAGTACATAATGATCAAGGGATCAATCCAAGTAGAAGACATAACAATTATAAGTATTTATGCACCCAACATAGGAGCACCTCAATCCATAAGGCAAATGCTAACAGCTATAAAAGAGAAAATGGACAGTAACACAATAGTAGTGCGGGAGGTTACCACCTCACTTACACCAATGGACAGATCATCCAAAATGAAAATAAATAAGGAAACAGAAGCTTTAAATGACACAGTACACCAGGTAGATTTAATTGATATTTATAGGACATTCCATCCAAAAACAGCAGATTACACTTTCTTCTCAAGTGTGCATGGAACATTCTCCAGGATAGATCACATCTTGGGTCACAAATCAAGCCTCAGTAAATTTAAGAAAATTGAAATCATATCAAGCATCTTTTCTGACAACAGCGCTATGAGATTAGAAATGAATTACAGGGAAAAAAACGTAACAAAACACAAACACATGGAGGCTAAACAATACGTTACTAAATAACCAAGAGATCACTGAAGAAATCAAAGAGGAAATCAAAAAATATCTAGAGACAAATGACAATGAAAACACGACGGTCCAAAACCTATGGGATGCAGCAAAAGCAGTTCTAAGAGGGATGTTTATAGCTATACGAGCCTACCTCAAGAAACAAGAAAAATCTCAAATAAACAATCTAAACTTACACCTAAAGGAATTAGAGAAAGAAGAACAAACAAAACCCAGAGTTAGCAGAAGGAAGGAAATCATAAAGATCAGAGCAAAAATGAATGAAATAGAAACAAGGAAAACAATAGCAAAGATCAATAAAACTAATAGCTGGTTCTTTGGGAATATAAACAAAATTGATAAACCATTAGCCAGACTCATCAAGAAAAAGAGGGAGAGGACTCAAACCAATAAATTTAGAAATGAAAAAGGAGAAGATAAAACAGACACCGCAGAAATACAAAGCATCCTAAGAGACTACTAAAAGGAACTCTATGCCAACAAAATGGACAACCTGGAAGAAATGGATAAATTCTTAGAAAGGTATAACCTTCCAAGACGGAACCAGGAAGAAATAGAAAATATGAACAGACCAATCACAAGGAATGAAATTGAAACTGTGATTAAAAATCTTCCAACAAACAAAAGTCCAGGACCAGATGGCTTCACAGGTGAATTCTGTCAAACATTTAGAGAAGAGCTAACACCCATCCTTCTCAAACTCTTCCAAAAAATTGCAAAGGAAGGAACACTCACTTTTCATGTGTTTATTTGCAATTTATAAATCTTGTCCGGTGAATTAAGTGTTCAAATATTTTACTCATTTCTAATGAATTTGTCTATTATTGATTTGTAAGAGGTCTTTATATATTGTGGATGCAAGTTCCATTATCAGATATATGTTTTGAAAATATTTCTCAATCTTTGGATTACCTATGTAAGTGTCACTTTTAAGGAGGAATTTTTAAAAATTTTGATAAAGTGCAGTTTAACAGTTTCCTCTTTTGTGGTTCATAGTTTTTGCATCTTACCTAAGAAATCTTAGTCTAACATAAAGTCAGGTTTTCTCCTAGAAGTTTTAAACTTTTCCATTAACATCTGTGATGCATTTTGAGTGGATATTTGTGTTTGGTGTGAGATTTGAGTCTTGTGTTTTGCCTGTGATACCCAGCTACTCTAGTGTGACTTATTGAAAAGACTATCCTTTTCCCCATTAAATTGCCTCAATGCCTTTTCCAAAAATCAATTAACCCGATATTTATGGGTCGATATCTGGAATTTCTATTGTGTTCCATCGATGTGTATGTCTATTCTTATTCTAAACACATTCTTGACAAATGTAGCTGTGTAATAAAATCTGACACTATGGAGAATAGGTCCTCCACTTTTGCTCTTCCTCTTTGAAATTGTGTTGGCTATCCTAGTTTGTTTGTTTGTTTGTGTGGTACGCGGGCCTCTTACTCTTGTGGCCTCTCCCATCGCGGAGCACAGGCTCTGGATGCACAGGCTCAGCGGCCATGGCTCACGGGCTTACCCGCTCTGTGGCATGTGGGATCTTCCCGGACCAGGGCACGAACCCATGTCCCCTGCATCGGCAGGCGGACTCTCAACCACTGCACCACCAGGGAAGCCCACTTTTTTTTTTTTTTTTTTTTTTTACATTTCTACATATTTTCGAATCATTCTCCAATTTCTACAAAAAAGCTGCCTAGGATTTTGAATGGGGTTGCAATGAATCTACAGATAACTCAAAGCAGAGCAATAGCTGGCCTTTACTCCATGAATATGGTATGTATCTCTATTGATTTATGTCTTCCTTAATATTTCTGAGCAAAATTTTGTAGTCTCTGGCATACAAGTCTTGCACATATCTCGTTAAATTTATCTTGAAGTATTTCACATTTTGGATGCTATTATAAATGGTACTTAAATTTTTTAATTTCCAATAACTCTTTTGCTAAAATACAGACATTCAGTTAACTGTAAATTTTTAATTTTCTTGTTTTTATGTACCTTCACTTATTCCTTTTTTTTTTTTACATCTTTATTGGAGTATAATTGCTTTAAAATGGTGTGTTAGTTTCTGCTTTATAACAAAGTGAATCAGTTATACATATACATATGTTCCCATATCTCTTCCCTCTTGCGTCTCCCTCCCTGCCACCCTCCCTATCCCATCCCTCTAGGTGGTGACAAAGCACCGAGCTGATATCCCTGTGCTATGCGGCTGCTTCCCTCTAGCTATCTGTTTTACATTTGGTAGTGTATATATGTCCATGCCACTCTCTCGCTTTGTCATGCTTACCCTTCCCCCTCCCCATACCCTCAAGTCCGTTCTCTAGTAGGTCTGTGTCTTTATTCCTGTCTTACCCCTAGGTTCTTCATGACATTTTTTTTCTTAAATTCCATATATATGTGTTAGCATACAGTATTTGTTTTTCTCTTTCTGACTTACTTCACTCTGTATGACAGACTCTAGGTCCATCAGCCTCATTACAAATAGCTCAATTTCGTTTCTTTTTGTGGCTGAGTAATATTCCATGGTATATATGTGCCACATCTTCTTTATCCATTCATCCGATGGTGGACACTTAGGTTGTTTCCATCTCCATGCTATTGTAAATAGAGCTGCAGTGAACATTTTGGTACATGACTCTTTTTGATTTATGGTTTTCTCAGGGTATATGCCCAGTAGTGGGATTGCTGGGTCATATGGTAGTTCTATTTGTAGTTTTTTAAGGAACCTCCATACTGTTCTCCATAGTGGCTGTACCAATTCACATTACCACCAGCAGTGCAAGAGTGTTCCCTTTTCTCCACACCCTCTCCAGCATTTATTGTTTTGAGATTTTTTGATGATGGCCATTCTGACTGGTGTGAGATGATGTCTCAATGTAGTTTTGATTTGCATTTCTCTAATGATTAATGATGTTGAGCATTTTTTCACATGTTTCTGGCAGTCTGTATATCTTCTTGGAGAAATGTCTATTTAGGTCTTCTGCACATTTTTGGATTGGGTTGTTTGTTTTTTTGTAATTGAGCTGCATGAGCTGCTTATAAATTTTATAGATTAGTCCTCTGTCAGTTGCTTCATTTGCAAATATTTTCTCCCATCCTGAGGGTTTTCTTTTGGTCCTGTTTATGGTTTCCTTTGCTGTGCAAAAGCTTTGAAGTTTCATTAGATCCCATTTATTTATTTTTGTTTTTATTTCCATTTCTCTAGGAGGTGGGTCAAAAAGGATCTTGTGATTTATGTCGTAGAGGGTTCTGCCTATGTTCTCCTCTAAGAGTTTGATAGTTTCTGGCCTTACACATAGGTCTTTAATCCATTTTGAGCTTATTTTTGTATATGGTGTTAGGGAGTGATCTAATCTCATACTTTTACATGTAGCTGTCCGGTTTTCCCAGCACCACTTATTGAAGAGGCTGTCCTTTCTCCACTGTACATTCCTGCCTCCCTTGTCAAAGATAACTTGACCATATGTGCGTGGGTTTATCTCTGGGCCTTCTCTCCTGTTCCATTGATCTATCTTTCTGTTTTTGTGCCAGTACCATACTGTCTTGATTACTGTAGCTTTGTAGTATAGTCTGAAGTTAGGGAGCCTGATTCCTCCAGCTCTGTTTTTCGTTCTCAAGATTGCTTTGGCTATTTGGGGTCTTTGGTGTTTCCGTATAAATTGTGAATTTTATTGTTCTAGTTCTGTGAGAAATGCCAGTGGTAGTTTGATAGGAATTGCATTGAATCTGTAGATTGCTTTGGGTAGTAGAGTCATTTTCACAATGTTGATTCTTCCAATCCAAGAACATGGTATATCTCTCCACCTGTTTGTATCATCTTTAGTTTCTTTCATCAGTGTCATAATTTTCTGCATACAGGTCTTTTGTCTCCTTAGGTAGGTTTATTCCTAGATATTTTATTCTTTTTGTTACAATGGTAAATGGGAGTGTTTTCTTGATTTCACTTTCAGATTTTTCATCATTAGTGTATAGGAATGCCAGAAATTTCTGTGCATTAATTTTGTATCCTGCTACTTTATGAAATTCATTGATTAGCTCTAGTAGTTTTCTGGTAGCATCTTTAGGGTTCTCTATGTATAGGATCATGTCATCTGCAAACAGTGACAGCTTTACTTCTTCTTTTCCGATCTGGATTCCTTTTATTTCTTTTTCTTCTTTGATTGCTGTGGCTAAAACTTCCAAAACTATGTTGAATAAGAGTGGTGAGAGTGGACAACCTTGTCTTGTTCCTGATCTTAGTAGAAATACTTTCTGTTTTTCACCACTGAGGACAGTGTTGGCTGTGGGTTTGTCATGTATGGCCTTTATTATGTTGAGGAAAGTTCCCTCTATGCCTACTTTCTGCAGGGTTTTTATCATAAATTGGTGTTGAATTTTGTCGAAAGCTTTCTCTGCATCTATTGAGATGATCATATGGTTTTTCTCCTTCAATTTGTTAATATGGTGTATCACATTGATTGATTTGTGTATATTGAAGAACCCTTGCATTCCTGGAATAAACCCCACTTGATCATGGTGTATGATGCTTTTAATGTGCTGTTGGATTCTGTTTGCTAGTATTTTGTTGAGGATTTTTGCATCTATGTTCATCAGTGATATGGGCCTGTAGTTTTCTTTCTTTGTGACATCCTTGTCTGGTTTTAGTATCAGAGTGATGGTGGCCTCGTAGAATGAGTTTGGGATTGTCCTCCCTCTGCTATATTTTGGGAGAGTTTGAGAAGCATAGGTGTTAGCTCTTCTCTAAATGTTTGATAGAATACCCCTGTGAAACAGTCTGGTCCTGGGCTTTTGTTTGTTGGAAGATTTTTAATCACAGTTTCAATTTCAGTGTTTGTGATTGGTCTGTTCATATTTTCTATTTCTTCCTGATTCAGTCTTGGCTGGTTGTGCATTTCTAAGAATTTGTCCATTTCTTCCAGGTTTTCCATTTTATTGGCATAAAGTTGCTTGTAGTAATCTCTCATGATCTTTTGTATTTCTGCAGTGTCAGTTGTTACTTCTCCTTTTTCATTTCTAATTCTATTGATTTGAGTCTTCTCCCCTTTTTCTTTGATGAGTCTGGCTAATGGTTTATTAATTTTGTTTATCTTCACAAAGAACCAGTTTTTAGTTTTATTGATCTTTGCTATCGTTTCCTTCATTTCTTTTTCATTTATTTCTGATCTGATTTTTATGATTTCTTTCCTTCTGCTATCTTTGGGGTTTTTTTGTTCTTCTTTCTCTAATTTCTTTAGGTGCAACGTTAGGTTGTTTATTCGAGATGTTTCTTGTTGCTTAAGGTAGGATTGTATTGCTATAAACTTCCCTCTTAGACCTGCTTTTGTTGTATACCATAGGTTTTGGGTCGTCGTGTCTCCACTGTCATTTGTTTCTAGGTATTTTTTGATTTCCTCTTTGATTTTTTCAGTGATCGCTTCGTTATTTAGTGTATTGTTTAGCCTCCATGTGTTTGTATTTTTTACAGATCTTTTCCTGTAATTGATATCTAGTCTCATAGCGTTGTGGTCGGAAAAGATACTTGATACAATTTCAATTTTCTAAAATTTACCAAGACTTGATTTGTGACCCAAGATATGATCTATCCTGGAGAATGTACCATGAGCACTTGAGAAAAATGTGTATTCTGTTGTTTTTGGATGGAATGTCCTATAAATATCAATTAAGTCCATCTTTTTTAATGTATCATTTAAAGCTTGTGTTTCCTTATTTATTTGCATTTTGGATGATCTGTCCATTGGTGAAAGTGGGGTGTTAAAGTCCCCTAGTATGATTGCGTTACTGTCAATTTCCCCTTTTATGGCTGTTAGTATTTGCCTTATGTATTGAGGTGCTCCTATGTTGGGTGCATAAATATTTACAATTGTTATATCTTCTTCTTGGATCGATCCCTTGATCATTATGTAGTGTCCTTCTTTGTCTGTTCTAATAGTCTTTATTTTAAAGTCTATTTTGTCTGATATGAGAAATGCCACTCCAGCTTTCTTTTGGTTTCCATTTGCATGGAATGTCTTTTTCCATCCCCTTACTTTCAGTCTGTATGTGTCTCTAGGTCTGAAGATGGTCTGTTGTCGACAGCATATATATGGGTCTTGCTTTTGTATCCATTCAGCTAATCTGTGTCTTTTGTTGGGAGCATTTAGTCCATTTACATTTAAGGTAATTATCGATATGTATGTTCCTATTCCCATTTTCTTAATGGTTTTGGGTTCGTTATTGTAGGTCTTTTCCTTCTCTTGTGTTTGTTGCCTAGAGAATTTCCTTTAGCAGTTGTTGTAAAGCTGGTTTGGTGGTGCTGAACTCTCTCAGCTTTTGCTTGTCTGTAAAGATTTTAACTCCTCCATCAAATCTAAATGAGTTCCTTGCTGGGTAGAGTAATCTTGGTTGCAGGTTTTTCTCCTTCATCACTTTAAATATGTCCTGCCAGTCCCTTCTGGCTTGCAGTTTCTGCTGAAAGATCAGCTGTTAACCTTATGGGGATTCCCTTGTGTGTTATGTGTTGTTTTTCCCTTGCTGCTTTTAATATGTTTTCTTTGTATTTAATTTTTGACAGTTTGATTAATATGTGTCTTGGTGTATTTCTCCTTGGATTTATCCTGTATGGGACTCTCTGTGCTTCCTGGACTTGATTAACTATTTCCTTTCCCATATTAGGGAAGTTTTCAACTATAATCTCTTCAAATATTTTCTCAGTCCCTTTCTTTTTCTCTTCTTCTTCTGGAACCCCTATAATTCAAATGTTGGTGTGTTTAATGTTGTCCAAGAGGTCTCTGAGACTGTCCTCAGTTCTTTTCATTCTGTTTTCTTTATTCTGCTCTGCAGTAGTTATTTCCACTATTTTATCTTCCAGGTCACTTATCCGTTCTTCTGCCTCAGTTATTCTGCTATTGATCCCATCTAGAGTACTGTTAATTTCATTTATTGTGTTGTTCATCATTGCTTGTTTCATCTTTAGTTCTTGTAGGTCCTTGTTAAATATTTCTTGTATTTTGTCTATTCTATTTCCAAGATTTTGGATCATATTTACTATCATAATTCTGAATTCTTTGTCAAGTAGACTGCCTATTTCCTTTCAGTTGTTAGGTCTGGTGGGCTTTTATCTGGCTCCTTCATCTCCTGTGTGTTTTTCTGTCTTCTCATTTTGCTTATCTTACTGTGTTTGGGGTCTCCTTTTTGCAGGCTGCAGGTTTGTAGTTCCCGTTGTTTTCTGTGTCTACCCCCAGTGGCTAACGTTGGTTCAGTGGGTTGTGTAGGCTTCCTGGTGGAGGTGACTAGTGCCTATGTTCTGGTGGATGAGGCTGGATCTTGTCTTTCTGGTGGGCAGGTCCACGTCTGGTGGTGTGTTTTGGGGTGTCTGTGGACTTATTATGATTTTAGGCAGCCTCTCTGCTAATGGGTGGGGTTGTGTTCCTGTCTTGCTAGTTGTCTGGCATAGGGTGTCCAGCACTGTAGCTTGCTGGTTGTTGAGTGAAGCTGGGTGCTGGTGTTGAGATGGAGATCTCTGGGAGATTTTCGCCGTTTGATATTATGTGGAGCTGGGAGGTCTCTTGTGCACCAGTGTCCTGAAGTTGGCTCTCCCACCTCAGAGGCACAGCACTGACTGCTGGCTGCAGCACCAAGATCCTTTCATCCACGTGGCTCAGAATAAAAGGGAGAAAAAGTAGAAAGGAGGAAAGAAAGAAAGAAAGGAAGGAAGGAAGGAAGAAAGGAAGAAAGAAAGGAGAGAGGCAGGGAGGAAGGAGGGAAGGAAGGAAAGAAAGAAGATAAAATAAAGTTATTAAAATAAAAAATAATTATTAAGAAAAAAATTTCTTTTTAAATGAAAAAACAAAACAAAACAAAACAAAACGGACGGATAAGACCCTATGACAAATGGTGGAAGCAAAGCTATACAGACAAAGTCTCACACAGAAGCATACACAAACACACTCACAAAAAGAGAAAAAGGGGAAAAAATAATAAATCTTGCTCTCAAAGTCCACCTCCGCAGTTTGGGATGATTCGTTGTCTATTCGTGTATTCCACAGATGCAGGGTACATCAAGTTGATTGTGGAGCTTTAATCCACTGCTTCTGAGGCTGCTGGGAGAGATTTCCCTTTCTCTTCTTTGTTCTCACAGCTCCCAGGGGCTCAGCTTTGGATTTGGCCCCGCCTCTGCGTGTAGGTCGTCGGAGGGTGTCTGTTCTTCACTCAGACAGGATGGGGTTAAAGGAGCAGCTGCTTCGGGCACTCCGGCTCACTCAGGCCCGGGGGAGGGAGGGGTACGGATGCGGGGCGAGCCTGCAGTGGCAGAGGCCTGCGGGACGTTGTACCAGCCTGAGGCGCGCCATGCGTTCTCCCCAGGGAAGTTGTCCCTGGATCCCGGGACCCTGGCAGTGGCGGGCTGCACAGGCTCCCCGGAAGGGGGGTGTGGAGAGTGACCTGTGCTCGCACACAGGCTTCTTGGTGGCGGCAGCAGCACCCTTAGCATCTCCTGACCATCTCTGGGGTCTGTGCTTTTAGCCGCGTCTCGCACCCGTCTCTGGAGCTCCTTTAAGCAGCACTCTTAATCCCCTCTTCTCGCGCACCAGGAAACAAAGAGGGAAGAAAAAGTCTCTTGCCTCTTTGGCAGCTCCAGACTTTTCCTTGGACTCCCTCTCGGCTAGCCGTGGTGCACTAACCCCCTGCAGGCTGTGTTCCCGCCGCCAACCCCAGTCCTCTCCCTGGGCTCCGATGGAAGCCCGAGCCTCAGCTCGCAGCCCCGCCCACCCCAGTGGGTGAGCGGACAAGCCTCTCGGGCTGGTGAGTGCCGGTCGGCCCTGATCCTCTGTGCGGGAATCTCCCCGCTTTGCCCTCCGCACCCCTGTTGCTGTGCTCTCCTCCGCGGCTTCGAAGCTTCCCCCCTCCGCCACCCGCAATCTCCGTCCGCGAAGGGGCTTCCTAGTGTGTGGAAACCTTTCGTCCTTCACAGCTCCCTCCCACTGGTGCAGGTCCCGTCCCTATTCTTTTGTCTCTGTTTATGCCTTTTTATTTTGCCTTACCCAGGTAGGTGGGGACTTTCTTGCCTTTTGGGAGGTCTGACGTGTTTTCCCAGCGTTCAGTAGGTGTCCTGTAGGAGTTGTTCCACGTGTAGATGTATTTCTGGTGTATCTGTGGAGAGGAAGATGATCTCTGTGTCTTACTCTTCCACCATCTTCCCTTTTCTTCTCCTTATTCCTTCTTTGATATTCTTCCTTTCCTTATTAAGATTTGAGTTTCTGACCTGTATTATTTTCCTTATCTCTAAAGAACTTCCTTTAACAGTTCTTACAAGACTGGTCTACAGGGAACAAATTCCCTCCATTTTTGTTTGAGAAATTTTTTTTTTTTTTTTTGGCTGATGCCTCACGGCATGCAGATTAACTCCCCAACCAGGAATTGAACCCACGCCCCCTGCAGTGGAAGCACAGAGTCTTAACCACTGGACCACCAGGGAAGTCCTAACATTCAGTTAATTTTATGTATAGATCTTGTCTCCTGTGACCTCGCTAAACTTATTCGTTCCAGTAGCTTTATTGTAGCTTCTTTTGTATTTTCTACATAGAAATCATGTCATCTATAAAGACAGTGTTACTTTTTTCTTTCTAATCTGAATGTATTTTTTTTTTTCTTGTGTTGCTGTACTGGCAAAAATACCTCAGTAAATTGCTGAAAAGAAATAAGAGCAAACATCTAGTCAGAGAGAAAGCAGTCATTCTTTCAGCATTGAAATGTTAGCTGTTAGTGTGGTTTTTTTGTTTTTAATCATTGCCTTTTATCAGATTAACGGTGTTCTCTTTTATTCTTAGTTTGCTAAAAGTTTTTACTGTGAATGAGTGTTGACTTTGTTCAAATGCTTTTTCTGGTTCTACTGAGATGATCATATTTTTTTTCTTTTTTTAATCTGTTAAAATGGTGAATTACATTGATTTTCAAAAGCTAGAGTAACTTTGCATTTCTGGGTTATATCTTTCTTAGCATAATATATTATCCTTTTTATATAGTGCTAGATTCAAATTGCTAAATTTTTCTTAGAGACTGTTACATATATTTTCATAATAAATTTTGGTCAGTAGTGTTCTATCTATTCTGATAATGTCATCTAGTTTTGGTATCATGTTAACTTGGCCTGATAGAATGAGTTAGAAAATATTCCCTTTGCTTCTATTTTTCTGGGAAATTGTGGGTAGAATTTGTGCTGTATTTCCTTAAATTTTTTTCTTTAGAATTAAACAATGAAGTCGTCTCAGTCTGGAGTTTTCATCATGGAAAGGTTTTTAATCACCAGTTCAATTTTCTTTATAGATATAGGAATATTACCTAAATCTTCTTGAGTGAGTTCTGATCGTTTATATCTTTAAAGCAATTTGTACATTTCGTCTAGGTTGTTAAATTTATTGGTAAAAAGTTACTCATAACAATTTCTGTAGTGATGCCCTCGCCTCCATTCCTGATATTGATAATCTGTGTAATTCTTTTTTCTCAATTAGGCTGTCTTGAGTCTCATAAGTTTTATTGATCTTCTCATAGAATTACCATTTGGTTGCATTGATTTTTCTGTTACTTTTCTGTTATCTTTTTCATTGATTTTTGTTCTTCATTGCTTTTTCCTTTTTATTCTTACTTTAGATTTAATTTTTTTCAAGGTTGACGCTTAAATCATTGTTTGAGACCTTTCTTATTTTCTGGCAAAAATACCCATAATATAAGGCTATATATAATGCCATAACCTTCCTTTTAAGCATGTTTAGCAACATCATTCAAGTTTTTTATGTCATGTTTTCATTTTCATTCAATTTAAAATATTGTATAATTTTCCTTGCTATTTCTCCTTTAACTCATAGATTATTTAATATTTGGAGGTTTTTAAAATAGCTTTCTGCTACTGATTTCTATTTTAATTCTGTTATGATCAGAGAAAATACTCCATGCATTTCCATATCTCTGTGCAGCACCCTCCTGTGATATGTTGCCCTAAAAAGTGTGCCTTTGCTTCCCTGAACTTTGAACTCTGTCTCCTCAACTCAGAGCGATAGCTGGCCTCAGTTTGAGTGTCCCTTCCCTTCACTGTGGTCTGGAAACTCTCCCAGACAGTAACCACAGACATTTGTTGGGCACACCTCGTTTGTTTTTACTCTCTCAGCAATCACTTTCCTGTGTTGTGCATTGTAGAATGTCTGAAAACCATTGTTTCATATATTTTGTCTATTTTCCCAGTTGTTTTAAGAGGAAGGGTAAATCTGGTCTCTTTTATTCTATCATTACCAGAAGCAAGCCATAAACTGTTTAAAGTCAATTGTGTTTCCTCAAAACAGCAACAAACAGAAAATGTAACTTTAAAATGATACCTTTTTCAGTAGCAGAGATAAGGTACCCAGAATATATTTAACAAAAGATGTGCAATTTGTAGAATATTATTAACTATGCTAAAAATAAATTATTTAATACCTAAATAAATGGATAGAAATATAATGTTAATGGATAGGAAGACTCAATCACATAAATTTATCTGTAGATCAATGTAATACCAATGAAAAAAATTTTCAGCTTTATTGAGGTATGATTGACATATAACATGTAAGTTTAAGGTGTACAATATGTGCATTTGATATATTGAAAAATGATTACCATGATAGCATTTCCTTTGCTGTGCAGATGCTTTTTAGTTCTGTGTAGTCCCACTTGTTTTTTTGCTTTTGTTGCCTTTGCTTTTGGTTTCAAATCCAAGACCCATGTCAAGGAGCTTACCCTCTTTTCTTCTAGGAGTTTTATGGTTGTAGGTTTTTCATTCAAGCCTTTAATGCATTTGACTTGATCCCTGTGTATGGTGTAAGATAGGGGTCCAGTTTCGTTCTTTTGCATGTGGCTGTCCAGTTTTCCCACCACCATTTATTGAAGAGTTTATCCTTTCCCCATTGTATATTCTTGGCTCCTCTGTCATGAATTAGTTGACATATATGCATGGGTTTATGTCTGGGCTCTCTATTCTGTTTAATTGATCTATGTGTCTGTTTTAATGCCAATACCATTCTCTTTTGATTACTGTAGCTTTGTAATATAGTGTGAAATCAAGAAGTGTGATGCCTTCAGCTTTGTTCTTCTTTCTCAAGATTGCTTTTGCTGTGCAGGGTCTTTTGTGGTTCCATACAAACTTTAGGATTCTATTTCTGTGAAAAATGCTATTGGAATTTTGATAGAGGTTGCATTGGATCTGTAGATGGCTTTGGGGAGTATAGGCATCTTAGCAATTTTAATTCTTCCAATCCATGAGCACAGAATATCTCTCCATTTATTTGTGTCTTCTTCAATTTCTTTTATCAATGTCTTACAGTTTTCTCTTTCTGATAGTTTGTTGTTAGTGTATAGAAATATAACTGATTTTTATATATTGATTTTGTATACTGCAACTTTACTGAATTTTCAAATTTGTTCTAACCATTTTTTGGTGGAATCTTCAGAGTTTTCTGTATATAATATCATATCATATAAAATAGAGGTAGTTTTACTTCTTTCTTTCCAATTTGGCTGCCTTTTATTTTTCTTGTGTAATTGCTCTGACTAGGACTTCCAATACTATGTTGAATAAAAGTGGGGAGAGTGGGCATCCTTATCTTGTTTTTGATTTCAGAGGAAAAGCTTTGAGCTTTTTACCATTGAGTATGATGATAGTTGTGGATTTGTCATATATGGCCTTTATTATATTGAGGTATATTCTCTCTATATCCAGTTTGTTGAGTATTTTTATCATGCAAGGATGTTGAATTTTGTCAGATGGTTTTTCTGCATTTATTGAGATGATCATATGATTTTTATTCTTTATTTTGCTAAAGTGATGTATCACAATAATTGATTTGTAGATGTTGAATCATTCGTACATCTCTAGAATAAATTCCACTTGGTCATGATGTGTGTTCCTTAAAGTACTGCTGAATTCAATTTGCTAATACTTTGTTCAGGATTTTTGCATCTGTGTTCATCAGGGATATTGGCCTGTAATTTTCTCTTCTTGTAGTGCCCTCATCTGGTTTTGGTATCAAGATAATTTTGGCCTTGCAAGATGAGCTTGGGAATGTTCTTTCCTTTTATATTTTTTTGGAAGAGTTTGAGAAGGGTTGGTATTAATTCTTCTTTAAGTGTTTGGTACAACTTACCAGTGAAGCCATCTGGTCCTGGACCTTTCCTTGTTAGAACCAGTGAAATATATGATAGCTTTTGTTTTGTGTGGAACTTAGCAAGATGTTTATAAAATTGCATGAAAGAGCAAAAGACTAGGAATACCCAAGACACTCCTTAAGAAGAACCCTTGCCCAACCAGATATCATGATTTATATGAGTCAGATTTGCACAATCTGTTTAGATAGATTGGGTTTCTAATCCTGCCTAGATACCATTTATTTCTCTGAGCCTCAGTTTCCTCATCCATATAACAACAGTGCCCACTTCACAGGGTAATGATGAGGAATAAATAAGTTACCATGTAAAAAGTACTTGGAACAGTATCTGACATATCATACATGTCAACATGTATTAGCTATTTTATTATTATTTAGTTCTAATCATTAAGACAGCAAAGACAAAAGGATATTTGTCTATTAAGGGATAGACAAAGAGATAAACAAAACATATTCAAGAATTCAGAAAAGACTCACACAAAAATGGAAATGAATAAATGACAGAGCTGACATTGCAGATCCATGGGAAAGGATGTATTGTGGTGTGGTGTAATTGATTGCTTGATTATCTACGTGGAAAAAAATAAAAACGGATCCTTTCCTCACGCTAAAAACAAAAACCAAATGTTCATCAACTGCAGAATGTAATATGCTCCAGTCATGGGCCACTATATAAAGTGAAAATGGATGAATTACAGTTTGTCGTGTACATACATATAGGAATCTCAAGAAACATAGTGCTGAGCTAAAAGTAAATCACAGAAGTGCAAATATTATTTGAGGTCATTTATATAAAGTAAAAAAAAAAAAGAAGCAAAGCCAAACAATATAATGTTTATAGATATATGCACATTTGCAAAACTATGAAAAAAAACAAGAGAATCATTAAAACTTAATCCAGCAAAGCTGTCACATCAGAGTCCAAGGGGCATGTGACAATTGGAAGCACTTAGAGGATTTCACGTTCTCCAAAGGTAGTATTTTATATCTAAAGCTTGGCAATAGGTGTGTGGGTGTCCTTGTATTTTTTTTTAATCTTTACATTTTAGTATAGATCCTTTTTATATTTGCTGTATCTCAAAATTTTTAAAAATTATCTGAGTAGTATCTAAAAATCTAAATATCATTTATGTGGTATATCAGTAGTTTCCCGCTTCCATAAATAAGTGTTATATTTGGTATTTTAAAATTTTAATACTGTGTAATAAACTCTTCGCCATAACCTAAAAAAAAAACCTCTGTGTTGTAAATATCCCACGAAGAGTTTTTCCAAACAGCAGATTTTCCAGGGGTTAGAATTAGGGGTCTCCTGAGGACATAAACAAAGACGTCAAGGAAACAGAAGTGAAGGAAGCCAAGAGCTGTGAAATGACGTTAAAATATAATGGAAAATGAACTTGTATTTCACAGTTTTCTTAACTGCCCATAAGTGGGTACATTTTTCGTCTATGATATTTTTTTTTAGGGAGGAAAACAATTATCTGAATAATCCTACCTTGGATTGGAGTTGCAAAACAATCCAAAAAGAGACCTTTAGAACCTCATCTGGTTTTGGAAATTAGAAGTGTCTAAAAACTGAGAAACACCAAACCTCTCTTTAAGATACATGCCGCTCTGTTTCTCTGCATAAATACCTACATTGCCTTGTTTGTGAACACGGGGTCTGCAGAGATATGAGGGTTATATGAGGGTTCTTGCACAGCATGGCATAAACTCTTTCTTTCATCCACTCTAAAGAGTATTCAGTGACTGGGCTGAGCTTCTTTTGCTTCATAAAGCAAATGCAGACTGATCAGTGGATCTTTTTTCACTCAGAAAAAAAGTGGGACACTCTGGTATAGGAGCTTCTATAATATAATTCAGGGCAGATTTTGGAAAGTTGAGGCCAAAGCATTTGCTAGCAAGGATTCTAAAGCCGTGAGGGGAACCTCTCCCTCACTCCGAGGAGGGTGTGCTCTTCCTTTCAAGAAAAAGAGATGCTCTCTAAGGAAAAGAAAGGACAGTGGCAGGGAAGCAGAGATAGGAGACAAGTTGGGAAAGGGTGGTTTTAGAGTCTTTCTGAGGCAAATCCGTCTCTACTTGCTCTTTACCGTTAGAGCAGTCATTTACATTTGTCTTTGTTAAAGTAAGGAAGAGAGAAGGGAATTAAATTCCAATTCCAAGGGCTTTGCATCCTCTGTTTGCAGTGTGGCTGTGTGACAGTGCAAGGGGACTTGTTGGGTCTGCTGGCAGCCATGGTTTGGCCAAACAGAAAAAAATCACATCTCTTTTCTGGTAGCAGAATGACTCTGCACATCTCCTTAGATCCATCTTGCAAAAACAGAATTTGCATCTAGGCATTGCCCAGAGGCTACAGAAAAATGGAGAGAGGGAGAAGGTGGACCATTGTCTAGCCCTAGTTTCACAAGGAGAAATTACGGTGCCAACCGTGTACAAATCTGAATATGAATAATTTTTATTGTGATAAAATATACCACTTTGAGCATTTTTAAGTGTCCAGGTCTGTGGTAGTAAGTGCATTCACATTGCTGTGCAGCTATCACCACCATCCACCTCCAGAACTTTCTTATCTTTCTTAATTGAAACTCTACCCGTTCAACACTATTCCCCATTCAACCCCCTCCACAGCCCGTGGTAGCCAGTGTGCTACTCTCTTTCCCTATGATGTATTTGACACCCTAGGTGCCTTATAAATGGGATCATACAATATTTGTGCTTTTATGACTGGCTTATTTCATTTAGCCTGATGTTTTCAAGGGTCATTCATGTTACAGCACATGTCAGAATTTCCTTCCTTTTTAAAGCTAATACTCCATTGTACGCATACACCACATTTTGTTCACCTATTCATCTATCGATGGACAATTAGGTTACTTCCATCTTTTGACTACTGTGAATAATGCTGCTATGAACATGGGTGACAATTATCTGTTCACGTTCCTGCTGTCATTTATTTTGGGTATATATCCAGAAAGAAAATCACTGAAGCATATGGTAATTCTACATTTAATTCTTTGAGGAACCACCAATACCATTTTACACAGTTGGCTGCATCATTTCACATTCCCACCAAAAGTGCACAAAGGTTCCAATTTTTCCACATCCTTCCCAGTCCCTGTTATTTTCTGACTTGGGGGGATTTTTGTTTGTTTATTTGTAACATTCATCCGAATGGGCATGAGGTGATTTCTCACTGTGGTGTGTTTTTTTGTCTGTGTTGGGTCTTCCTTGCTGCACATGGGCTTTCTCTAGCTGCGGTGCGCGGGCTTCTCATTGCGGTGGCTTCTCTTGTTGCGGCTCTAGGCACGCGGGCTCAGTAGTTGTGGCTCACAGACTCTAGAGCACAGGCTCAGTAGTTGTGGCTCACGGGCTTAGTTGCTCTGCGGCATGTGGGATCTTCCCGGACTAGGGCTCGAACCCGTGTCCCCTGCATTGGCAGACAGATTCTTAACCACCGCGCCACCAAGGGAAGTCCCCTCATTGTGGTTTTGATTTGCGTTTCCCTAATGATTAATGATGTTGAGCATCTTTTCATGTGCCTGCTGGCCTTGAATAAGTTTTAAAGGTGTGCAATCTTATATTCAAAGAGCCGGGTTTTAATTTCACTGTGTCTTGGTGGCTGGTTTCTTTATTACTTTTGTGTAAAATTTACTGTGGTTTGACTAAAGAGAAAAGAGAATTGTAATCGTTAAACATTTAAAAACAACATTTGTGTTGTCTTTGGTGGTGGAGCACATTTCAAAATGTTTCATGGATGCACTTTCTCATCATCTTGCATCAAAAGTTAATTGAATATATAGCACATTGTTAATTCATTCAGTTTTCTTATTCACATCATGATTTCTTGAACCCCTTACCACCATTAAATCAGAGCATTTTAAAGCCTATGGAAACCAGAAAGGATTTCTCTGGTATTTCAGAAAAAGCAGCAGGTATCTGTTGAACTAAAGGTCATTCTATATTTCCACAAGTGCCTGGAAGTTCTGAAATAACCTCTTCTTACTTTTTCCTTTTTTAAGATTTGGCTTTTACTAACCTGGAATATTCAACATGTTGGATGTTTTATAATAACTAAGAACATGAGCAAGATAATTTGAAATTATACACATGGAGCCCCATCACCTTTTTAAGTTACTGCAAGAATTAATAAGCTCATGCGCTTGCCAAATAATCATTGTGTGTTGCTTGCCTCCTTCAAGTCTTCATTGGATTTATCTGGGGTTTTTTGCTTCTCAGAACTATATAGATCTAGTTAGGATTCTTTAAAAGGAAGGTGGGCGGTGTCCTTCATCACCATTGCCTCATGTGCATTTTAGAGTAAAAGGTACTGCCTCTTTGAATTACAAGTATTTTAAAACCTCACAGATGAATCTGAATACACTATTATTACCAGTAAGTCATAAGAATAACTTTTAGGTTACTCAGTGTTTTCAAGCTGTTATATTTTAAGTTATACTTTCAATAATATCACTGAAATCCAGCCTATTAAGAAATAGCTTGTCTTTACTTTAGGATTCTACTGTTAAATATAAAATTTTAACTTGCACTTAGAGCAGATATGATTCTTAAAATGGCACATGGGAAACCAACCGTCTGTAACTACTGAATTCCAGCCTCTATCACAACCTGGCCGTCTAACACATTTTTGGACAACTTTTTCAGACTGCTTCCAAATCTACGCTTGGTTCCGATAAGTTGTTCTGCCTCCTCTGTATGGGAATGTTTTGCAGTAAAAACCAAAAAAGTTCTTCTTGGCACTGACAATTTTATAACATACCGAAGCATGTCCTAAATAACTTTAAGGTTCTTTTACAATATAGAAGTGCAGATGGGTGACATCATGGTGTAAAGCAACTTTTATTGAGCTCATAAAAAATTGTTTTTTAAAGGATTCTTAGAAATTAGAGTTGTTAAATCAAGAAATCTCTCTGTCACGTTTAACTAGGAAATTGAAGAATCTGAACATACAAGCCTTTTTCTGGAATCTTAAGCATGAAAAATTTTACAAGGTACGTTCAGACCACAGACTCAGTTATTCAAGCATTCAAACTATTCCTCTGTACATCTAGCAACCTATATAAATTAACTATAGGTACAAAATGGCAAAGCATGGTAGAATCCAGCCGGCCAAAGTGGTGGGTGTTACTCCTGGTCCTGCTGTGTTTTGTCACTGTTAGAATCAATATTGGCTGTTCATGGAGATCATCATGAGACTTACCTTGAGTCCCTGAATGTGATGTAAGGTCTAACTAGAGGGAGGTAATCTGAGAAATTGTTCACATCTAGATTTGGAACCAGAGCACAGTGTGCTCAGTCAGACGTAGAATGAGACAAGGAATCCATAAAGCAGGTTTTAGTCAAGGAGATAGGAATCAGAACGATATTGTCATTCACAGACGGTTAATTGGCGGCTATAGAACAGAGATCAGCAAATAACAGGTGACTCTGTCACACCTGTTTTTATAAATAAAGTTTTATTGGAACACAGCCTTGCCCAATCACTCACGTTTGGTCAGTGACTGCTTTCACACTCCGATAGCGAAGTTGAATCGTTCCAGCAAGGATCATATGGCTCTCAAAGCTGAAAATGTTTACTGTCTGGCCCCTTACAGAAAAAGTTTGCTGACCTGCTGCTATATAAAAGACCCTGCTGGGATACCTAACTAGTCTTCAGGAAGGACAAATAGGAAAATTCGTCATTTACATCCACAAAAATTATTACCTTTAATTCATGTGTTATTTTACAATTGTCAAAGTGCTTTGGTATTCATTACCTTACTTGATCGTTGCAACAACCCTCTGATAGAAACAGAACAGATACTAGGACACCTTTTTCAAAGTGATTTGGCTGTGAGAGGGGAAGTGACTTCTCTGTGGCGACATAGCAGATGGGGGTGCTTCTATAGGCAGGGTGAGCTCCGAAGGCAGACCGATCTTACCAAGTTGTTTTGCTTGACGTGTGGCCAGAGAACAAGAGCAGGAGGCAGGGACAGGAAAGGGCAAGACGCCTGGGAGGTGCTGGTACTCAAGCACCTGTTCTCGGGAGAGCGCGGCCGCCCCCTCAAGTTCCTTCTCCCCCAACCTTCTCCACGGGCTTGTGGGCTCCACCCCAGAAGCTCCTCACTCACACCTTCCAGGCGGCCGCTCTCCCACCTGCTCCCCAGTGCAGGATCTGTGCTTCCAGCCTGGAACTGCTTGACCCCCACGATTCCAGACTCGGGCGCACATTCTCTGCAGGAACCTCTTGCAGCTACGGGCTTGCGGTGCATTCAGGGGGTTGGCATGACATCTAAGAGGACAGAGGCACTTTTCCCAGGTCACCGCTGTGACTAGCAAGCACTGAATGTTCACACTCACTGTGCAGTGTGAATTACAGTCAGACTTTTTTGGTGTCTAGAGCTGAGGGCAGACTCTCAGGCCAGACTGCATTCAAATCTCAGCTTCGGTACCTTCACTCTGTGAGATTTGAGGTGAGTTCCTAGGACTCTGAGTGCCATAGTTTACTCATCTGTACAATGGGGATGAGAGCACACACCAAATCGGCCATAAACACGGTGGTCCAGAGACCAGGGATGTTCATGTTTGTCCGACGAAAGTGTTGCTCAGGAAACCCTAACATCTGTCATCAGTTTTCTTCATGTTCTTCCTCTTAGGGTGACTGTGAGGGATAAATAACTTAGAACAGTGTTGTGTATATAAAAAATGCACAATAAGTATTAACAGTCACTATTAATGATCATTACTCTCTCAAAGAGAGCCAGGGTCCTGTAGCAGCCTGTCGTATTTTCCTCTTGGGAGGCATCTCTGTTGTCTTGGGGGACCTGTTGCCTTTAGCCTCTGAAGTGGACATGCATTGTCATCTACAATTTCTCACCTGCCCAAGGGACATCCTGCAGGTTGGGATAACTCAGTCCCTGTCTGCAACTCCAACAACTCCAAGGTGCACTGGGAAGACACTGATCATTCCAACTTCTGAGGCAGTGTGGCTGCCTGGGAAGGTGGCCAGGGCCAATGCAAGTCTCCAGGTCAAGGGGAAAACCCCAGTTAGACAGGACACAGAACTCTCATCACGTGAGACTTCTCTTACGGATCATGAAGCAATGAGGGAGCGTATTCCCTTGTGGATGATCTCAATTTCCATGTCAAAACAAAAGGAAGTTTGTTCAAAACCTATAGGAGGGATTTGGGTGGTTACAAAATCAGAATTCAGGAGCTATAGCACAGGGTCAGAGCCAGGAGGAAGAGAGTTCCTGGGAAGAGCTGGGCGGTTTACCCAAGCCCCGTTCTCCAAACATCATAATGTTGTCTCTTTCGTGAGGAATTATGTCAGCAGAATGTGGATTTTTAGGGGAGTGGGTGGAGCTAGAGGCATCCAGATGTGAAGCTAAATAAAGATATATGTGGGGAGGGGGTCTGGGAAGAGCAAAAGTACAATGAACACTAGTGAGGAACTTTTAGTGATAATACTAAAAATGGGTCAGTAAGATGTTCTAATACTGAAAGAGTGGCTAGTTTAAAATAGGGAATGTTAGAGAAGGAAGAAAATGTCTTTCTGAAGAGGATTATCAGTCAATTCCAGAGGTGCTGACAGTGAGATTGTGAGACTCAGGGAGAAAATCTAGAGTGCCTGGGGGGTCAAGGTCATTATCAGTACATGTAAGAAGTTTGTTACAAAGAGTCTTAAGTAGAAAGCTAACATCAAGGTCCAGAGTGTTGACCAATGCTGTAATTAGGTCATTGTGGAAAACAAGTGGGAATAAAGCCCAAGAATTCAAAGTAAGCCTGAGTCCAAAAACTCAGCTAGGGAATGATCTTAGTCTGGAAGTGTTGTTAGGATCTGGAGTAGATGGACAAGTTGCCTGTTGATCACAGGAGAGGTATTGTCTGAAATTGTCTACCGTAGATTAAAGGAGCTTTCTTGGAACAAGCTGATAGATGTGTACTCTTTCCCAGAGAAAGGGAGGGTTT
The DNA here is from genome assembly GCF_949987515.2 of Delphinus delphis. Lineage (NCBI taxonomy): Eukaryota > Metazoa > Chordata > Mammalia > Artiodactyla > Delphinidae > Delphinus > Delphinus delphis. The sequence goes on from NC_082684.1 coordinate 166,672,899, forward strand.
ATTCTGTATGGGCTGGTCTCTACCCTGAGCTCACTCACAATTCAAACAAGAATCCTTGTGATCCAATGACAGCTTCCTAACTTTGGAATCAAATGATGATAAAGTAACATAGACCACAAATTTTCCTCTTTCCCTTTTCCCTTTTGTGCTGGGAATCTCGGAGCCAAATTTGCTATCTGACTGAAGTGTGGAAATATATTTCCATGTTCTGACTTTTCTTTCTTCTGACTTTTCTGACTTTTCTTCCAGCCTCTATTATTATTTATTTCTTATTTTAACTTCACATTAAGTTCCGTCTAGTAGTGTATATTTTGTAAGTCAACTAAGATCCTTTTCTGAAATGAGGCAAAGAGAGAAAAAAATTCGTAAAACCTCTGCTCTTAATTTCCATCTTCCATTTCTGTAAGGGTTTTGTTGGGCTGGTTTGGGGTTGCAATGGGCAAGCAAACGCTTCCGTGTCAGCTTTCACTTATTTTCTTGGTTTAAAGTAAACATATACCACCATTGTTAACCTGACTTTATGATGGCCTGAGGGTTTGATATACACGAAGTGACAAAGCATCTCAGGATACTTCCAGTGAGTAGAGAGGAAAGATATTGAACCATGTGGTATTCTTCAATGTGCTTTAAAATATTGATCTTGTGGATGAACTAATGTTGTTGATTTTTTAAAATAAATTTATTTATTTTTGGCTGCGTTGGGTCTTCATTGCTGCGTGCGAGCTTTCTCTAGTTGCGGTGAGCAGGGGCTACTCTTTGTTGCCGTACGCAGGCTTCTCATTGCAGTGGCTTTTCTTGTTGCAGAGCACGGGCTCTAGGCACGTGGGCTTCAGTAGTCGTGGCACATGGGCTTAGTTGCTCCGCAGCGTGTGTGATCTTCACAGACCAGGGCTTGAACCTGTGTCCCCAGCATTAGCGGTGGATTCTTAACCACTGTGCCACCAGGGAGGCCCCCTAATGCTATTTAAATGGATGCATTTTTCCTGCAGACGTGTAAAGTCTATTGTCTGAGTGACAAGGTAAGACAAGTATTACAGCTGAAACCAAGTATATTTACTGAAACTCTGATTACTTGACAAGTGAAATAGGTTTGGTGTTCTCAGACAGTTTCCCTGGAACCCCCATAAGGGGCCCAACAGGTAACCTGCTCATGACAGGTGGTCTCTAAAACTGGAAGGAGCAAACAGCCCTGTAGGTGGCCCTCCCCCCTTAGGTGCAGCAGCACCTGGAGGGCAGCCAAGAAAAGCCTGGTCTGGGCACAGGGAAGGGAGATGCCCTGGCACGGCTCCAAAGCCTGCGGAGCATCAGAGTCACTTGAGAATCACTTTTTAAAATTTTTTGGAACCCCTCCTGGGTGTTCTCCACCATTTGAATCCACTGGGCCTGAGATGGAGGGAGCCTCAGGGATGTACTTGTATATATATATATATGTGTGTGTGTGAGTGTGTGTGAGTGTGTATGAGTGTGTGTGTGTGTGTGTGTGTGTGTATATATATACATATATATATACACACACACATACATATATATTTTTTCTCAGGGGTCTCCAGAGAAACAGAACCAATAGAAAAAGATAGATAAAAAATATATACATAAATAAGATGTTTGTTATATATATACACATATACATACATATATATGTGTGTGTATATTTAACAGGATAGATATAAATATATATATGAATAGGATGTATGTTTTATATATATATATACACACACACATACATACATATGTGTGTGTATATGTTTAACAGGATAGTTAGATACAAATATACATACAAATAGGATGTATGTTATGAATATACAGGTATACATACATATATATGTGTGTGCATATATGTTTAACCAGATAGATGGATAGATCTAAATATATATATAAATAGGATGTATATTTTTTATATATATACACACACATATACGTATGTTTGTGTGTATGTGTAATATGTTTAAAGGATAGATAGATAGATAGATAGATAGTTAGATAGATAGATAGATGGGTCCTATTGGTTCTGTTTCTCAGGAGAACCTGACTAATGCAGTCCCCGCCTGTACAAGCAGCCTGCTCCGTAGTCGACCTTGTGTTTTCCCTCTGCTTCATAAAATGTGTCTAATTATACTGGGCTCTCCCAGAGAATGAAAGTGCACTGCAATGAACCGTAATTCCATTCCTCAGAAATGCTTGTATCCCCGTTACACAGGTAAACCACCTGCTTCCAATGGCGTTAGGATGACGTTACGCTTCTTTCCTCATCCCTATCCTTCCAGCCGGCTGCCCAGGCTACAGTCACTGCCATGCGCCGTAGGTCTTCAGCAGCCATGTGCTTTGCACACCTCGGGGTCCAAGATATGTCGTTGTTGGTCATGGTTCTGAGGCATGATTTAAAATGTGAGCCTGGCCTTGAGAGCGGACACTTGGCTGGTGAGTGAACTTTTCTGACTGCCAGATGCTACGTCTCAACTCCGACGTTCCCCGCTCGACTGTCTGTGATGTGGTCAGAGTCAGTTTCTTTATGAAATCTGTTCTTGAAAAAAGAGCTGACTGCTAGTGCTGATGAAGAAAATGAAGAAACCCACAGAGGCCTAAGAAAGCAGTGGTTCTCAGGCAGAAGTAGAAAATAATGTGGATAAAGTAGAGCGTGGAACTATCCTGTTTGGACAGAATTACAAAGAGTAAAGGGGTCACTTAAGTTTGTAGTTATACTTTCTGGTATTTAAAGAGATGGATTTTGTGACAGCACAGTATTTGCAAATGTCGTGAGTAGTTCATTTTGTTGGCAGGACGCATTTCTCATGTTATCAGGGGTCTTCTCTCACATTGCTTTCTCCCAGATCTACGGGTTGGAAATCAGGAATGTAATCTTACAGTGGTCTCTCTGGTCTGGGTCAAGGATTTGATTTTGTAGCTCTCATATTTTATAAGGCTGTACTAGACCTGTTGGGAATCATTAAAACTGTAAACTTTTAGAAGGACACAACAAGGAAATTCACATTTATTGGGTGCTATCATGTGCCAGACAGACAAGGTGCAGATTTGTCACTTTGGTTAAATTACTATTACACAATTTTATTGATGAAAAAAAAAAAAAACTTGCCCAGGGCCAGGTCCACATTTAGAATTTAGAGGTAACTTTAGGTGCAATTGATTCCAAAATTTATACTCTTTCCAGCTCATAATTCTCTCTCTGAAAAGTGCTAAGTAGCTGAGCATTAATCAACGGTACACGGGGAATAGCACGGTATTTACACAGGGAGTGAAGTAGTGTGATCACATATTCCCAGAATCTTTTTATAGTTCATAGAGTTTGTGTAGACTCTCCCTAAGGGAAAACAGAATAATTGAGCTTGGAAACAGCTTAACCCCAGTCATAAAAATCGCTGACATGGGAAACTAAGAGGAAAATGGTTGCCCTTAGTGGGGAAAGGGTTGTGTGCCCCTGATACAGGCTGTGTGTTCAGTTGGTGGAAGGAATGTTTTCAGCCTCAGAAAATATGACCTCTTGAACACACTTTGTTTTTATATCACTACTATTGGTCTTTCAGAAAACATGGTAATTACAAGTATTCATTTGTTCATTAGAATGAAGTCTAAACTCTTTAAAAGGTGAAATCATTTATATCTTTTCCTCAGACGCCCCCCCACCTCGCACATACACACACACACGCACACACACGCACACCACACCACATCTCACTGACACACAGCTCCCCTTTTCATGAATTAGTAGGTATCCCATGGCAGCCAAACAGGTATGGAAATTACATTCTTCTGTTTTCTCTCTATTCCACGGTTCTACACGAGTTCTGTAAACAGCAGAAGTAATTTGTAGGTGGGCATTCATTATATGGTCAGCCCTTGGATTATAATATAGAAATGTGCTAAAGTAAGGAAATATTTGCTTAAACTAATGCCTGGCAACTGAATGTGGTATGCACTTCATCGTAATATAAACTGCATATCTATGGGGATATACGTATGCGTATAGCTGATTCACTTTGTTATAAAGCAGAAACTAACACACCATTGTAAAGCAATTATACTCCAATAAAGATGTTAAAAAAAAAAAAGAAAAAAACCCTGCACATCTGGCTTATTTTCATATATTGTACCTGAGTGGGTGGGGTGATATTTACATTCTTTTTCCACTTTTGAGCTGTCTGGTGTCATCCAGTCTGTGCATTCTAGGAAGTTTTGTGTGTGTGTGTGTGTGTGTGTGTGTGTGTGTGTGTGTCTATTTTACATTCCCTCTTCCAGCATCTGCCGTTGACTCTGAGTTGGAGCATGTACCATTGCAAAACTGTCACCGGCATCTTCGAAACACACATGTACATTCCACAGGTCAAGTAACTGGGCTATGTGACTGCATGATGGCTTTTTGTTTAAAAGAAATCCAAGTGGCAAGCCCAGCACTTTCTATCCAGCAGCACTTTATACTGTTAACTGTGGCAGCTGAAAAGTGAAGCTCAAAGGATTTTTTAGAAGCTGCTGCCCCAGCAGGTAGCATTCTGGGGTTGGTTCTTTTTATTGTTGTTTGTTTTTTTTTTTCCTTCTGCTGTTTAAAATGTCCAAACCCTCTCGCTTGGCTAGACCTTTCTTTGCTAATGCAGCTTCTAAGCTGCCAACATCTAGAAGGGATGATTTAAACAGCAAACAGAAAAAAAACAGCTTAGGGGAGAAGATTTTGAAAACTGGAAGAGAAGGAAATTTGGTCAAACAGCAGCAGGTGCAAACGGCAGCCACTCCTGCCCAGCGGAAGACTTCGCCACACAAAGGTAATGTTTTAAATCAGCTGCTTTTGTCAGTTTAGGCTTAGAAACTTCTCTCTTAATAATACTGCCACGTAACTTGAATAAGACTCTTTATGGTTTCAAAAACTTATCCGTGTGAGCGTGACATTTCTAAAATCCTAGAGTGCCTTGCTAAAATAACCAATAATTAGGAAGATGGAGGTATTAGAACTTTCTTTCATGAATTAAGGAATGATGAAAGAAAAACTGATTGCTTTCCCTTCTCTTCGAGAATGAGAGATGTTACTCTTGGTTGTGTTTCACAGTCTTTTCTTAATCCAGTTATATACACATATTAAGTTATTAATCCAGTTAATAACACATACTAAGTTTCTTTTTTTATTGCTTATCTATATGAAAAGAAACAAAAAAAGAAATAATATGTTCTAAAAACACATCATTAACTAGCAAAAGAATTTTTGCATGCTTAGTTTTTTGCAGTCTCTTTGAAAAATGAATTTGTGTCTGAAATGATAATCTAACGATATGGTTCCTGGCCAAGCATGACAAAAATCTCTGCTAACGTTGTTACCTGAAGCATTTAAATGAGTCTTCTCAGGTGATTATTAGAATGTTTCACTGAACAAGAGTACTGTTGAGTTTTTGACATGGAATTGAGAAATGGAACAACCAAATAAAGCCGTCTATTGTTTTTGTGTATATAATCACAGAGGGCAATGAAATCATAGCTTAAAATATCATCATAATTTCCTTCATTATACCAAGACCCACATATTCAATCACTAAACATTTATAATAGTTATTTTAATACATTTTGAACTCTCTATCAAAAATGTAATATTTTTAGCCCTGTGATTTTGTACTAAAATAAAAAATTGTTTTAATATACTCATTCTTATAAATAGAAGTTTTTATTTTGTAGAAAAAAATAAGTTCATTGTATAATTTTAGTCCTGACCTCTTCTCTATTAAAAACTGTTACCAATGAATATGCAGTTATACCTTTTTGTGCCAGGTGCTATTTTAAGGATGCAAATTTCTGTCTGGAAATTTAAAATTTTTCCCTTAATGTGGCTTATTATTGATTTATCCCCTGTGATCAATGAAGTGTTTGTACAAAAACTATTTCATTAACCAAACTGCTTTATAAAAGACACATACAGTGAGCACTGAAGGACTTTAAAATGCTTAATAGGCTGAGTTTCAGCTGCCTAAAAGGAAAGTTCTCTTTGATGTTATAATAGTCTAAAAAATTCTTCTAAAATGGAATGTCAATCACCTCAATCTGAAGAGTGTCCAAACATTTATATGGTGTGTATATATATATATATATATATATATATATATATATATATATATATCTGTGTCTGTGTCGGGTATACTGGGGAGGGAGTTTTTAAACAAACGATCTAAGGCTAAATGCTTATCCCGAAGATTACTCAAAATACTGACCTTCTTTCAGCAACCTATGGGGTTTGAATGGACTTAGTGCGTGAAAATAGTTTTTCTTTAATAACAAATTTGGTTTGGGGGTTAGTTAAAAGTTATTTGAAACCAAGAATGATTATCAAGGTACAAGGTCCCTATAGATAATGCACGTTTTTGTAAAAAATAAACTGGGGGCAGATTAAAATATGGTGGTATTTCCTTTGCGTCTCCCTGAGAGGAGGATCCAGGCTGTCCAAAAGGAAAACTTCAAGAATTTTGAAATTGGCAGCAGGACTGGATTATTTGGAACGACAATACTCATCAGAATGTATATTTGTTTTTCTTTTTAATCAGAATCCTTTTTTCATGGCCACACGTCATATCATACAGAACCAATAGGAACCTTTAATTGCTGGAGAACAGGGCTAAGGCTCTCTTTATAGGATAGTCATGTTGTATTAGGCTTTTACTTAAAGTGGTTATTATAAGATCAAGAAATCCAAATAATAGTCATGCTATCTTAGATTGCGTTGAGTTGGTATATGCGTTCCTACCCATGGCAATAGGATCTTAGTGTTCGCTCTTTAGAATGTTTATTTCATGTGATCCACAAGGTTTAGTTTAGTCTCTTTATGTAAGTTCTCGTGGACCCGACTTCCTTTTTTCCCTTGTGTAATTTGTTTGGTAATGTATGTGTATTCTGGTACCTTTTTAACTTAAAAAAAAAAGTTAGCCTCTCATTTAGTTTATTCCTTAAATTAGTGCAGTGAGCTTTCCCTTTGCTTCTTTTCTATGCCCCCCTCTCTACCTCTTAAATTTTATCTTCTGTACTTTTGTTTTCTTATTAAAAAGGTTGATAACAGTTATTTTTTCGTTATCATAATTCATGGTTTATCTATAGGCTAATTCTAAAAGTTGAAAATCAATAAAGTATATAAGTAATAAGAGTTCATAAATATTTTCATTGCTAAGCCAAAAAGTGTGCTGTCATCATTTTCTCTTACAGCCTTAAAACTCTTTTTATTCTTCTCTCCTCAGCATTTCCAATTCTCCCAAGGACAAATGGCTCTGATCCTGTTTATAAAAACTCATTTTCAGATACTTCTCTCTGTATCCCTCAGTCCTTCAAGGCTTTTCTCCATAACCTTTCAGGATCAAGAAGTGTTGACGAGAAGTCCCATGTCGTTCACACATTCCTTTGTAGGTGATTTTTTTCTCTCTCTCTTGAAGCTTTGAGGATATCCTCTTTATCCTTGATGTTCTGAAACTTCTCTGAAGTATTTAAAAGTGTGGGGTTCTTCCCGTTCACTTTTACTGGATATTTGATGAGCCCTTTCAATTTGAAGAGTAATAGTCTTCAGTTCTGGGAATTCTTTTTTATTATTACTTTGATAATGTCTTCCTCTGTATTTGCTCTAATTTTCTCTTTATGGATCTCCTATGAGTTGGCTGTTAACTCTACTGTATCAATTTTCTCATACTTATCTTTCCCTTATATTTTTTATCTCTGTCTTTTTATGTTTCTAGATTGTTTTCGACCTTACCTTTCAACTCCTCTAACTTTGATCATCATCATATTTTTAATTTCTAAGAAGCTTTTCTTCGATTATTTTGAGACCTAAATACATGGGGGTTATTTTCTATATATAAGCAGTAGATCTGTGTGCCTTATTTACCTGATGTAGTTATCTTTGTCTGTTCCAGCTTGAAGGTACAGTTCATCCAAGTTTAATGATGTGAGTAACCACATCACTGTGATGTTGGTGTGCTTTTCATTCTGAGCCAATAGTCCATATTGGCCCCTAGAACAGAAAAGCTTGGCAATCAACAAACTTTAGGACAACAGCATTAATATCTAATTTTCACCATGAAGAACTTTCTTCATGATGAAAACTGTCCACATGGAAGATGAATGTTGAAGTGTATATTGAGATGTACCAACAGTTTTATTCAGAATCAGGGTACGAGTCAACATCTGAGAATGTGACATTTCTTCCCAAGTTTTCTGTACTCCCCTGAATTCTGTTTAGGTATATTCCCTCAAATTGTCTTGTCCTGATTTTATTCATTTATGTAGCCTCTTAACTCTTCTAAATAAAGGAAAGCATTTTTTTCAGAAGTGGCAGGAGCGCTGACCACTATCTTGGTTTGAAAAAATATCTTCTGTCTCCTGTACATGTGTAATGATGATGATGATAGACTTCAACCTTTACTGAGGTCATCCTATGTGGCCAGCACAGTTCTAAGCACATTATCAATATATTATCTCAGATAATCTTTAAAACAATCCTCTGACATCCCTAGTTTGTAGATGATAAAACTGAGACAAAGAGTTTCAGTTATTTTCCCAAGATCGTAAGGTAGACAGAAAAAGGTAGAACCAGAATTCTGCTTCTCGCGCTTCTGACTCATGCACCTACACACTTTGCCACTATGCTAAAGCACCTTTTTAGACAGAAAAACAATTCTTTCATCAAAGAAGTTATTAAAAATTAATCAAAACCTTGAGATTGGATGGACTGGTCCCTGAAAATAACTGTCTGGTGACACTTTGTAGTTCAGAATATGCTCTTCTGTTTTCAGCCTTTTGATTTGTTGCCCAGGGTTGCTGTTTCTCAGATAAAACGAAGAAGTGAAGAGGGAAGAGAACAAATTTCAGAGTTAATAAATATATTACAATACTGTAAATGTTTTTTGAATATTGAGGCATGAAAGGTTGCATTGAATATAGGACCTTGCAATCCCAACATGTACACTCTTGCCTACAGACTTGAGAACGTATGGGTGTGCGCGCACACACACAGAAACACAAATACTCTGCGTACAATTCTGGGAAGGCTCTTCCATCTCATGTGACCTGGTGGTCCAAGTACAAGCCTGTAGGACACAAATCACTCAAGTCTAATTCTTTTCTAACACAGGCTACCTACGTGGCCTTGAGCAAGGCAGTTATCTCTCCTGACTGAGTTTCGTCAACCATTAAAGAATAATCATATGTGGTTTATGGGGTGAAGTCGTGGTGAGGATTAATGACTTAGTTAATGTGTGTCCAGAGCTTTCAAGAGCACATGTGCTGCGTGAATACTCTAAGTCAAGCACAGTGGGGTCTCTGTTTACCTTCAGTTGCTGTGGAACTGTATTTTTTCACAGATATCACACATGTACTCCCACCAGGAAATCTCCATGATCAACCCCTGATTGCATGCCTTACACTCTTCTGTTTGCACATGGGGTAACCCCACGTGCATCTTATTTGCCAAAGCACATATCGACTGAGACTGTCTCTGGATACCTGGTGTCCAGTATTGTCCACCTCTGTAAGTCAAAAAGATTAATAACCAGAGCACAAGTGTGTTTTCTCTCTAGTAGGCTTCAAATTCATTCTCGATACTGCTGATGACTACAGTGACATTAAGCCCTTGTACATTAGACTTTCACACAGGGAAGTAATGTGGAAGGTAATCATGTCTATAGGTAGGCAGTGTTGCTAAAAGGTGTCCTCAATGGACTGCTTTTACGTGTAACAAGCTGATAATACCAGTGAACAGTCATCAACCACTGGTAGGGCCTGCACTTTGTCTAGTACTTTCCAAAAGCAGCAGTGGTTTGTACTGATCGTGTATGTCCTTTATCTGGTTGCCTTTGTGACCAACACCTCTCACTTTAGAGGAGAGCTGAGGTCAAGTACACAGTAATTCTTCAACAAGGCAGTGGTAACATGCTCACACAGTTACGGAAATCATACTTTTGGCTCTTTATTGATACCATTCAGTCCAGAGTCATGCATTACACATCTGTATAGCTCTGTATAGCTCTGTCATGCATTACACATCTGTATAGCTCTTACACATCTGTATAGCTCAATAATAGGTTATTATTGAAACTCACGTGGCCTACCTTGGACAGTTGTTTTACAAATAAAATCTAAACATACTTAATGCTGCTTACCAGTATTTAATGGCATTTTTTTCTTCAACTAGAGGCAGTGTGCACTATGACTGTGTGAATATTGAAAATGAACAGTTTCTTCCCGAGTTCGCCTTACTTTCCTTGATTAATCTTATCTATATTTATCTTCTTCTACCTAGTAAGATGAGAAGAAATATAACATGTATTCCCATATTTCGTTTGCTTACTTGATGCTGTTAAAATGTAATATGTCATAGAAGGAGTATGAGACCACCTCTTAAAATTAATCTGGGGTTTTCTTTGAGTACATCTGTGTGTTATTAGTTACTTTGACATAGTCAATGTATTCTAGAGGGGTCAGTAACTCACAAGTCTGATCAAAAATGAAATGCCGAGCTTCCCTGGTGGCTCAGTGGTTAAGAATCTGCCTGCTAATGCAGGGGACACGGGTTCAAGCCCTGGTCTGGGAAGATCCCACATGCCGTGGAGCAACTACGCCCGTGAGCCACAACTGCTGAGCCTGCGCATCTGGAGTCTGTGCTCCGCAACAAGAGAGGCCGCGATAGTGAGAGGCCCGCGTACCACGATGAAGAGTGGCCCCTGCTTGCCACAACTAGAGAAAGCCCTCACACAGAAACAAAGACCCAACACAGCAAAAATAAATAAATTAATTAATAAACTCCTACCCCCAACATCAAAAAAAAAATGAAATGCCCCCATACCAAAGAAGCATAGGCTACTGAGGAAAAAAAGAATTAACAGTCTCAGAACTTTAGAGTGGGATAAAAACGTTAAAATCATCTAATTTATCTCTCTCTTTTGGTACATATGGAAAAAGCCTAGAGTTGCTTCTTTTGATCAAGACTGAAGGTGCACTCTTTGAGCCAGTGTCTTCCAACTCAGTGCTTTTTTCCCTTTCCTTTAGCCTACACGGAAAAGGCAAAAACTACTAGAACATCATGAAGCTTCCCTTCAAATGTTTGCTTCCTTGACATGGACTCCTTTTGACCTCTGATATGTAACATCTCTTGTGCTATGCAACCTACACTCCTAGTTCTCTGTTACTTGCTTCTTCCAAGTTTAAGATTACTGGGCAACGAATGGCCAATGGTTGTGCTAATTCTTTGTTGGATATTATATATGTAATTAAATTATAATCAGAGCTCATTTAATACTGAAAAGTTGTGAGCACTATCTCTTATTATGTTTATGTTTGGTTGCTTATCTCTAATGAACCTGATAAAGAAATATATTCCTTACCTTGATAAAGGTAGAAAATCATCAAATGATTTTCTGTCTCTCCTTTAGCTAGAGTTGAAACCTAAAGTAACAAACTATTTTTACAAATCTGTTTCTAAAATCTGTATTATTCAGTACCTTCCAAAATTTAGATCTGTGTCCCAGTGAAGTTTTCCTTCTATAAAAAGCTTAAGAGATTGTATACAATCACAAATGAGAAATTTGCCAACCTCAATAGAATATTTTACTACCTGGGCTACTTTTTCACTTTCATTCCCTATACTCAGCTTTTTACTTTGTTGTGTATATTGCTTCTAACTTTGAGTTGTCAGGTCTAATGAGCCAGATTCTCTTCAAAATCCTTCTATTCCATTGGGTTTATTTAAGCAATCAGAATTTGACCATTTGAAAAAAAAATCAGAATTAATATAGATGAAAGAGTTTGTGGTTACCTTGCTATTTGGGGATATAGTTATAAAAATTCTTCCAAGCTAATAAATCATCTCTTTGTATCATTATATGCCACATATGTTCTTAAGAATAGTTTCATTGATTGTGGCCATTTAGGAGCAAACTACCATGAATCTCTACTTGTCTGTCTGCCTACAAGGCACTTATCTCTTCTATAATCACATAATACCAAACATCTTAGCTCATGTCCAGATATGGGTAGGATGACTGTCTGGGAATTTGAGAACCTACACAGAAGAAAGGCCTTCTTGGTGATGCTGCTATACCTGGTTAACTATTATGGCTTCTTGAGTTAATCATCTCTAGGGTCTTAAATTAAGTCAAAAACTCTACCTCTGTGTTTTTTTCCCGCCTTTTTGCAACAGGAAAAAAATCTCAGGTGGGTTCAGGTTCATTTTATTTTCCATGTTTCCAAAGTGTACATTTACATTGCCAAAATAAACTAGAGAAAACCACAAACAAGTAAAGAATCCTTTCTTATAGAAGAAATTTCAGTTGAATGTTATCTGTCAAGAATAGAATTTTTGTTGTATTTTGTACTTCTTGATAGTTCATCTTTACAAATACACAAGTTAGGCTTTAAAGGAAATTAATTTTTTAAACATAAGTATTTATTCAGACCGTGAAATATTATCCTTATATTTGACATGCTTATCATATTATGCTTATATCTACATATGCTTATCATATGCATTATGAATATGTATAATATGCTGGTATATTATATGTATTCATTACTTTGAAATTAATAAACTTAGGAAGTTCCAGTTGAATATGTGTTAGATAGATAGACTTTTTTGAGCCAGTATTTTAATACTTGATCTTGGTAATTAGGTTGTTTTCTGATAATATAATTGCTACAATCCCCTACTCACCTAAAAAAATAACTCACTGACTATCTACTGTATGTCCGACATTGTGCTAAATACTAGAAAATTTAAAAACAAACAAAACAAAACCTAAAACATGGTTATTGACTTTGAGGAAGATCATATTGAGATATCCAGGTTATCTGATCTAAATAGAATTCTCTGAATAGGTTTATATACAACATTGAAATGAGTGCATGGAAAAAGCAGAGCAGGCTACTTCCCCCAGGTAATAGTTTATACCAGGTAGGGAAGAAAGGATTATAAAAGACCACATTGCATTTATAAAATGGCAAAGTAGACCAGTGTTGACAGAGTAAAACAGAACTGGGGGAAAAAGAGATGGAGGGAGGGAGAGGGCTATTTGGAATGATTTCAGAAGAGAAAAAGATGTTCATATTTCCATTCCTTCAGTAAACAATTATTGGGCCCCTACTATTTGTCAGGTGTTCTTCTACGCTCTAACCAACTCGAAGGCCATGACAGATGAAGGCTGTGGTTCCACAGGGCTTACTTTATAAAGTGGGTTCTGTGATAAACAGTAAACAAGGCAAAGTCACAGAGTAATGGGAAGCAAGGCAAGGAACTGAGAAAGTCAGAAGTTCTGTTTGTGATATGAATGTGGACCGGCTAGTCAGTATTCAAGAGACAATGCCAGAAAGGAAATTAGAAACGTGGATCTAGAGATCAAAACAGGGCAGGGGCTGCTGATACAGAAAAGTGGATCACCGATATATAAATATTATTTAAAGCCATGGGACTGGATGAAATCACCTACGGAGGATGTAGAAAAGAGACTGTAGCCCATGTCTGAGAAGAGAAGGTGGCCCAGGACTCCAGAGCACCCCAACGTTCAAGGGTCAACACAGGGACAGGGGTAGGACCAAAATCTTAAGGCTTGTGTACACCAAATTGAGAACGTTCTTTTAAAACTCCAGGCCAGAGTATTCTAAACAATCTCTCTCAACAAAACAAATGCATTCATGCCCCCATCTGTGGATACAAACAAATACCCCAAGTAGGAATTTTCTTTGAAATGTTTTATATTTAAAATTATGCAAGCCTGAACTCTAGACCATGATATATTTTTTTGACGATTTTTTTTTTGATGTGGACCATTTTTAAAGTCTTTATTGAATTTGTTACAGTATTGCTTCTGTTTTATGTTTTGGTTTTTTGGCCACGAGGCATGTGGGATTTTAGCTCCCCGACCAGGGATCGAACCTGCAACCCCTGCATTGGAAGGCAAAGTCGTAACAACTGGACCGCCAGGGAATTCCCCCATGTTATATTTGATATAACATCACATTTAACTGAATTACCATCAGAATTAAAATGTTTTCAACTGTGTTTAACTTATAGCTTTAGGTATCCACAAAAGCCTATTACATATCATAGGGGTGCCCCTGTTACACTTTAAGAAGAAAGATTCAGCAATGGGGAGCCATTAAGAGACTTTCAACATCATTTCATTCTTATTTACAATTTCATATTTATATCACAGAATTATTTTATATGGCTTATTACTATTTGGCTGGCTATTCTTCACATATCCCTGAGAGTAGTGTTTTCTGTTTTCTGATTATGAACTTCTTTCTCAGAAGGTGAGGGTTCATTTGCTACTTCAATTTCTAGCACAACATAATGTGAATTTTTTTATGGTGAAACGTCTATTTTCATTCTTCGAGATTTTTGAAGACGCATCTTGAATATTTAAAGATAATACACTAGGAAGACTTCAAATCTGTTCTATTTGCACCCTATCTATTAATTTCACAAAGATTTTTAAATAGCTGTAACTAGAAGAATCAACAAAAAATAATAATGGAAATAGTACATAACAGATGTTCAGAGAATGCCCTCCCAGGAGAACAAAGCTAAAAACACCGGATTTTTAAAAAATACCATATATATCTTTTGTAGTGCCTGGTTAATCTGACAGGAAAACAAATGAGTTTCTCAGAGGCCAAAAAACAAGAAAGCTTCAATGCAAAGGAATAACTGAAAGCCAGACCCATCATTTGCTGTAATGGTGTCTGTCCATCCCTTGTGGCCCAGGAGATTTTAACAGACACCTCCAATGGAGAAGAAGGTGTCTTGGAAAGAAGATGCTCTATATCCAGGTATCTAAGAATTCCCACAGGTAAAAGTCCAAAAACATGAGCCCCCAATAAAAATTCACAAAATATGTAGAGGAACAAGTGACCATAAATAAGAGTCAGAAAGGGAAAAGAATTGCAGAATTTCAAAATCTACATAAATTGCCAATATTAGAATTATCAGATATAGACTATGAAGTAAGTGTATTATATATATTGAAAGAATAGATTCTAACAATATTGACCTGTAACATTTGAACAATAGATTTTCTAGGAATGAAAAATGTAATAACTAAAGAAAAAACTCAGTGGACTTGTTAAATGGTTCACTAGCTTGATAGACTTTTAAAATTCCTAATAATACAGCACTGAGAGACAAAATGATGGAAAATATGAAATAAGGGTTAAAAACACAAACAATAGAGTGAGGAAGTCCAACGTAAGTCTAATTGGATGTCCAGAAGAAGACCATATGGAGACTAAGAGAGACGCATTACTTGAAAAGATAATGGCTGAGAATATTCCAGAGCTGATCAAAAGTCATTAATATCTGAAGTCAAGAAACCCAACAGTTCTTAAGAAAGGTGCGTTAAGAAGAAAACACTACCACACCTAGACAGAAAAATTATGATAAATAATTATTTAATTTTTATATCTATGGAGGGTTATGATCAAACAGCAGTTGATAGATCGGTATACAGCAGTTCCTTAATTTTAATAAAATGTGTCCTCTGTAGATATGTCTATGGATAATACATTAATATGTCAGTTACTCGTTACTAGTTCTTGTTATAATTGGGCCAAATACATTTGAGAGGTGTGTGTTTTCTGGCCACATCTTGCTTTTTGACCCAAGCAGAAACACAATAGTTAAAACTCAACGTAAAGTGTAAGAGCTACCACCTGTTTTCCCATGGGGGCAGGGGAAGGAACATCAGTGCTAATTTGTTCAAGTTTTGCTGAAAGTGTTTTCAACTCATTTCCATTTGCATACTATCAGATGAGAGAAAGGTTGAAAAAGGGGGAAACTATATAGACAACACTATGCAAATGGGCATTAGAAATTGGAATTCTAGAATGAATATAAATTGTTTTATACTCAGGGCATGTATATGCGTCACTGAAAGCATGTCTCTATGGAATTCAACAAGTAGTCATGTTGCTTGGATGACATTGTAGTCTTGTAAATATTTGTAAGGATATTGCTATAATCATCATGTCTTGAGTATTCGAGAAAGTAGATACTATATCTACTAAATAAATCACTATATGTTTTAGCATACCTATTGAAACCGATTAAAGGGAACACTGTACCGTCACTGAGGGAATTAGAACTTCCCTTAATGTATAATCCCCAATTACTGAGATATTGTTTCTTTTCCAGTTATCCATCTAAACAGCTAGAAATTCTAAAAACTGTGCAGATAATTATGTAATCCTCTTCTCTATTTGTGAATCAGGGGTGCACAAAATATTGCAAGTTTTGTTTGTAAAACCTTCATTGGGTTTGGTTTGATAAGTGCTTTTATACTCACTGGTTTATTTATACATATAAAACTCTACCAAGGGACTTCCCTGGTGGCACAGTGGTTAAGAATCCGCCTGCCAGTGCAGGAGACACAGGTTCAATCCGTGGCCTGGGAAGATTCCACATGCCACGGAGCAGCTAAGCCCATGTGCCACAACTACTGAGCCTGTGCTCTAGAGCCTTCGAGCCACAGCTACTGAAGCCTGCGTGCCTAGAGCCCGCGCACCAAGAGAAGCTACCACAATGAGAAGCGCGCGCAGCGCAACGAAGTGTGGCCCCTGCTCTCCACAACTGGAGAAAGCCCGCGTGCAGCAATGAAGACCCAATGCAGCGTAAAATAAATAAATTTATTTAAAAAAACAAAAACAAAAAAACTCTACCCAGCTGAACTTCATGCACTAAACATTGGTCGTCCTAAGGGTAACTTTCCTCTTTCCACTTGTACTCAGGTAATCTCAGTGTTTCTCCAGATCTGACCCTTAATTGCTTAGTGAAATCAGCAAAAATAAAGAAGAGGGGGTGTTTTTAAATCTTTCTTTATAACTTAATATTTCGTTAAATAGACACCTTGCTTAATGATTTCTGATTTTGAAGCACATGTTTTGGGAAGTCACGTTTCTGCTTTGTTGATCTTCTAATGCCAAAAAGTGAGTAAAAGATCAAGTATTATACATACAGCCTGGTGTGGATTTACACAAGATGAAGAGCATATCTACACCGTGCTGAATGGTTAACTAAATGCCTTCATTTATCAGATGACCAAACGTGAACCATGACTGCTGCAATGACCCTGAAAAGGCATTATTCCCCATCATCGTCAGAATGTAGGGGGGAAATGTGGTGAGCATTGAGGAAGGAATGGGAGAGTATGGCACAGAAGGAGAGAGAGAAGTGAGATAAGGAAAATATATTTGGAAAATGACAAAAATAATAGAATATTATTTTGCTTATTATTTCACCATCTTTTAACTCAGCAGACAGAATCCTTGATTCAGAAGTACTTCCTCAGCATTACTTTTTTTTTTTTTTTTTTGCGGCACGCGGGCCTCTCACTGTCGTGGCCTCTCCCATTGCAGAGCACAGGCTCCGGACGCACAGGCTTAGCGGCCATGGCTCACGGGCCCAGCCGCTCCGCGGCATGTGGGATCTTCCCGGACCGGGACACGAACCCGCGTCCCCTGCATCGGCAGGCGGACTCTCAACCACTGCGCCACCACGGAAGCCCCTTCAGCATTACTTTTTACGAATGTTACTGAAAAGCAAAAAGGGAAAATGTCTACTCTGTTTTAATAATAAAATCCAATTCCAGAGGAGAGATATCTTAGAAGCACTAATTTAGTACAGACATCCTAAGTGGAAGATTGGTCAATTCATCAGGAAAGAAGAAATAAACATTGTTCTTTCCTAAATGTATAAGGTAAACATAAATCATAATAACACGATCATTTGTGTGCTGCTATTGAGATGTTTAATCTGAGTTCTCAGTAACATGTTACCTTTGTAAGATTCATTGAGGGGCAGTGTGTGCTTCCTGACAAATGGGGTCAAATAGTTTCAAGGATCATTAGGTCATTCAAAGGTCAAATGACAAGTGTCATTATTAAGTAGTCACCACCACAGAAGCCTTAGCTGTGCTTCAAACACTGATAATTCAGCAGGACCTGGAAGACTGGTGAGAAGGGGGTGAGTGACATCAAATTTATGATATCAAGGTAACTTTGGAAGCAGTTTGGAGGATTGGGAGTTGGAGATTAAGAACATGGACAGAACTAAAAATAGAATTACTAGATAATCCAGCAATCCCGCTCCTGGGCATATATCCAGACAAAACTATAATTCAGAAAGGTACATGCACCTCTATGTTCATAGCAGCACTATTCACCATAGCTAAGAAATGGAAACAACCTAAATGTCCATCAATAGATGAATGGGTAAAGAAGATGTGGTACATATATACAATGGAATACTACTCAGCCATAAAAAAGAACAAAATAATGCCATTTGCAGCAACATGGATGCAACTAGAGATTATCATACTAAGAGAAGTAAGTCAGAAAGAGAAAGACAAATACCATATGATATCACTTATATGTTGAATCTAAAATATGACACAAATGAACTTATCTGTGAAACGGAAACAGACTCACTGACATAGAGAACAGACTGGTGGTTGCCAAGGGGGAGGGGTCTGCGGGAGGGATGGAGTGGGAGGTTGGGATTAGCAGATGTAAACTTATATATATAGAATGGATAAACAACAAGGTCCTACTGTATAAAACAGAGAATTGTATTCAGTATCCTCTGATAAACCATAATAGAAAAGAATATTAAAAAAAAAAAAAAAAGAATGGATAAAGAACACAGACGGAGAGTAAGTAAACCCAACAGAGAGGGACAGGATCCGGGGCAGGTGAATCTTTTCTTTCACTCTCTTGGGGAACTTCTCCTGCCTCTAGGAATCACATTCGCTTTCAAGTGTACAGAGCAGCTCTTTCAACTTCCCTAACAGTCCCCCTTTACAGTGAGGAAACTGAAGCTTAGAAAAGTTAAGTGCCTTAATGAGAGGTCTCAAAAGTTGGAGAGTTGCAACCCAAACTCAGGGTCCTCTCTCCCCTGCTCTCTCCTGTCCTAACCAATAACATACAATAAAAGCCTGTTCTCCTTATTATGCTAAGAGAATACTAGAAAAGAGATAGAGAGACTTGAAATCTCATGAGTTCAGAAATTTTTAAAAGAATGCTATTATACTCTCAGATATAATAAGTTGAAACTACTATTTAAAGGATATTCAGATGTAACGGACTATTTTGGATGTAAAGGAGGGTCAAGGGAAGAAGCATTATTTAGAAAAAATTTGGCCCAAGGAATTGAACTGGGCCTTGGGGTTTGGAGACTGGCCACTATTACAGAGAGGAAGCCCAGATGGAGTGGTCCTCTGGGAACCCTGAGAAGTCATGCCACCTGCAGAAGGGATGTTTTCTTTTTTTTTGGCTGTGCCATGCAACTTGTGTGATTTTAGTTCCCCAACCAGGGATAGAACCCAGACCGCCAGGGAATTCCCTATGCAGCTTTAACATATTAGACTGGCAACTTTCTAGGATTCTCCCCAGCAAAAGCCAAATCTATTTACTTTGAATGAACTACTTTTCTCTCCTGTGAGAATCTTCACATTGGACATTCACCAGCAATGCCAATGTGTGGGCAAGTTCCTGAGCTCTAACATTGGTGTTTCCTGCGACTAGCTGAGTGACCCTCTCTGAACCCCAGTTTTCTCGAGTAGGATGCAGGGCACAGTAGATCGTTGGTTTCTAAGTTTCCTTCCATGGCTCTCTTATTCCATGAGAGTGTGGTCAGTGCCATGGCACTTGGGGTCCTCTTGCCTGTGGAACACACTGGAGGGCTATGTTAACCCCCTTCATCCCTCCTTTGATGGACTGATTCAGGAAAGGATTTGTCATGTCCATTATGTGCAGGGATTGTGGGAAAAGACACCTATGAAAGAGACATGAGTAAAGAAAACAAATACTGAAAGGCAGAGAAGAGGAGATGTCCTGGGATGTGTAACTGTGAGGTTTGGAATAGAGACAGAGTGTAGGGGCAATGGGAGAGCAGCAGTCACTTACACCCCCAAGGAGGGCATTTGAATTTATCGTAGGTCCATGAGGCAACTCTGAGCACCAGAGCTGGGTTTGGGCACTTCCTGTCCACACCATTAAGCTCTCCTGATCCGCTGTTTATCAAATGACCACCTCTTATAATTTTCTCTCTGTATGAGGAGGGTAACCCTCTCCTTTTCCCATAGAAAATAAATGGCATAATACCATTTTCCCCTTCGTGGCATCATATTGTCATTAAAAGGAAATAAGGTAAGCCTATTGAAATACAAATAAGGTATCTGATTATTCCTATTCCTTTGAAATACTGAAACAGGCTTCCTGTAAAAGATCTGTGGTTGCTCTTGGATAAGAGATGACCCGTTCCTTGATAGAACATTTTCTTGCACCCGGATTGATCTTTTGCAAAGGGGAGTGCCGCTCCTGACGCTGTTCATAGATAACTTCTGGGACGGTGGCACAGCTCACATCTACATCCTTAGCACCCACAGACGTGGACCCGACGTCTATAGTAATATTCGCATCCCCAATGCCAGACTATAGGTGACACTACTGAAATGAAACACTGATATAACAGATAATCTCTTCTGAAAATTTAGAATTGGATCTGAGAGATGATAGGAAGTTTCTGTTGGTACTTAGACCAAAATACCCTGGCACATCCAAGTTTGGCCCAGTGCATAGAGAATCAGAGAAAAACAGTTTACAGGGAGAAAAAAATAAAGAGACGTGCAGAGAGACAGATGAGAGAGGCAGAGACAGATGAGACTGCTGAGTCCAGACTCTCCTGAGGTCCTTCTGTGCATCTCTGTGTCTTCTATGAAATGTTGCCGCATCCTTTAAATCTTTTCGCTTAAGCTAGCGTCAGTGGGTTTCTGTTGCGTACAACCAAAGGATCCCTAATTAAGTATCCGGATTTCCAAGGCCTTTTCTACCTTTCTTATTTTTGTTTAAGGTTTCTTGTAGGTGTGTCAGTTCTGGCTAGCAGGGTGAGAGATGAAAACAGGCTCATTGTACTGGTATTGGCTGTTGGCTGTGCAGGCTTTTTCAAACTCTGACGATAGTCTAAGCTGTTTGGTTGTTTATCCAGTGCTCCTGGGTCAGTGTTTGTCCTTGGTTTTATTAAAAAGGATGGAGGAATAAGCAGGGATACTCTGTCCTTGGCATGACTAGCATTGCTCAGTGGCACATCTGTTTTCCTAAGTCATTAATGGGTCCTTCCGGAAGCAGCCAATCCTTCCTCAAGCATTAGGTCAGCAATCCTGATTAGAATCGCATCAACCACCCATGAAACTAGAAGCTTCCCTGTGATTTATTGTTACAATAAAACCTCACTAATTAATCATAATTAGGAGGAAAAGCCCATCTCAATTTTAAGGTTCTGAAAGAAACAACATTTTAATTTCTTCCAACTTTACATAGTGATTTAAATTAGGTTAACCAAGCATATTTGACTTAACGTATAAATAAAAATTATTTCTAGATAGCACATCGACTTTATATGTGCATTTTTGGTATGTAAGTGGTCTTTAAGGAACAGATTGTTTTTCCAGGCAATTTAAATATTCTACTTACATTTTTAGAGTATTAATAGTTCAGCAAGTGCTTTTTCCCATTGAGAGCACAATGGCTAACTTAATCTTAGCACGACATGCAGAGAGACAGATGAGAGAGAGACAGATTATTTTTAAAATAATCTGTCAAAATTATTTTTAAACAAGTAGGTCCTGAACTGTAGAGATTATTGTTATTTTTGGATCAATATGACAATGGTTAGGGTAACAAATGGGTTGAGTTCGTGTCATGAAAGCCTGTTTGGAAGCTTTTCTATATTTTTCACCGGGCTTTACATCACAGTCACAAATAAAGCTGATTTATTTAAGTCTAGTGGGATGATTGTGTTGTGGATGTGCTGAAAATTGTTTCTCCTGCCCATTTGATAACTCTTTGATCTTCACACTATGGTTCCAATTTACAGAGAGACAAGGGTGCATGCAAATAAGCCTGGGACAGAATGTTTGGTGCCCCGTGTCATTTCCCCTGATTGTTTATTTCCTTTTCTGAAGTCTAAAGAAAATGAGCTAGGAAGCCAAAACTGATGCTGTGAATAGAGCTATCTTAAAAGCTATGCTGATTTCAAGCATGCAGGAATGTCTCTAGAGGACACCTGATGTGTGCTGCATTGGGCTGTCATGGCCCAGAGTTTTTATTTTCTGTTTGGGAAACATAAAAGCTGGGACGAGGGAGCTGGACACAGCATTTGGATTGACCCTGGGACCACATTTGCTGCGGAGTCCAGAGGACCTGACTTGTGCTGGTTGTTCGCCTCCTGCCGATGCCCCCCCTCCCCCGCTCCCCCCTCCTCTTCCTTCCTGTTACATTGGACACTGTCAACTTCCTGCCTCACTTTTCACCCGAGCCCATACAATTATCTGCACAGTCTAGTAGGTTGATGCATGCTTGAAAACTAAGGCAGGGTTTTAGAACTCCTTGGAAACTGCCTACATGCTGGCGTTCCTTCCCCTAGGACGAGAAGCTGCAGCCTAGCCCCGTTGGGCCCAAGAAGAGCATCTTCCGACTTCACAGGGTCCGGTCTGCTAGAGGTGTACCCCCTTGGCAGATCTCCCAGGCAGGTAAAGACAGGGCTAAACACGGCATTAACGTTGCCAGAATTAGTACAGGAAGATGAAAAGAAGCTTTCTGTCATTGAAAGCCATGGGGCTTTGTCCCCACTTGCCTCTGGACAGGAATGACTGAGGAGAGCGGATAACTTATCCTCCAAGGAATTTACTATGCTCGCCCAGGGTGCCAGCTTCCGTCCCAGTTTTGGGGGGCTTCAACATTTTTGAGTATGTCTGTTATTTGTTTGCCACCTTTACTTCCTTTTTACAACTTTTTACTTTATAAAAATAAAGCATGTGTGAGATGCCACGATCGAATTTTCCTAAAGAGGGACAGGAGGGAAGCAGGGCCTATGGCATGAGCACAGCCTTCCTTCCAGGGCCACACTGCGGTCTCTCTCCCTGCTTTCCTCCAGTCGTGGTTTCCTGATCACAGCGGGCACCTGGCCTAGAGGACGTTGCTGGTACAGAGCACCTGAGCATCACCCTGGCTGGGCTCTAATCCAGACCCTACTATTTGCTATTTGCATAACCTCTGGCAGACTCCTTAGACTCTCCAGGACTTGGTTTTATGAAAAATACAACTGAATGATATAAGAGGATGTGCTCAATGATCGCTAGTTAGCTTCATGACGTAAGAGTTAGGGTAATAGATGGGCCTTCATATATCCTGGGGGAGCATTGGTCTCCACATCTTCCCAAGCACCTCGACGCAGTAGAGGAATAGCACTTTACGTTTCCGAGTACTTGGACAGACATCTCAATATTTTGTTCATCGACTATTAATTAAATTATGTTTGCTTAATTGGTGAGGTGATAAAGCAAATTTAAAGCCAAATGTAAATCTAAAATTACGTCATTAAGAAATTGCAACTAGTTCCATAGAGGGGAAGGGGGAGGAGGGAGCTGAGGCTGCCCTGGGTTTCAGCCTCAAGTGGTGAGTGATGACAGCTCTGTTCACCGAGGCAGGGATCGCAGGGTGGGGGGTGGGGCCACAAACAGGTTGTTGATCATCAGTCTATCTGAAGACCTGTTGGGTTTCAGGTGCCCCGGGAACATCTAGGGGAGATGTCCAGTTAGAGGCTGGACCTCGGGAGAGAAACCTTAGAGCTAACACGTTATAGTTACTAATGGTTTAGTCTTTGCATCTGCCTTCTTCCTGTCCGGAACACTCTCTTCGGGGAATCGCCACAGTTGGCTTTCTGTCTCCTTCAGATCTTTGCTGAACACATCGTCCTTGCAGTCCGACCCTTCCGGGCACCCAGTTTTAATGGGCAAGTGTTTTCCACCCAAGCACTCCCTGTCCGCCTTCTCTGCATCATACTTCCCCCATAATATGTAGCATTATCTAAACTACTATACATTTTCCTTATCTTTACCTAATTATCTCGCTTACGATATTCTATTTATTAGAATGTAAGCTCCATGCAGGCAGGGATTTTTGTCTGCTTTGCTTGCTTCTGTATCTGCAGCAGCTAGCAGGGGGCCTGGGACATATAAGCCGTCAATAGGTAGTTGAGTAAGAGAACGAGCCCTTCCTGTGTGCCTACCAGTAAGTGCTTCGTATGTACTCTCTCCATCTCCAGGAGAGAAGTTTAGGAGCTACAGCTTAGGGTTAGTAATGAGCGCCATGAAAATGAATGAGATCTGCAGAGAGAAGAGGACCTGGAACAGAAAAATAAAGAACGTCATCCTTTCAGAGACAGGCCAATGTGGAAGTGGACTACACACAGGAACCCAAGAAAAGTCACTCAGAGAGCAGGAGACAAACCAAGCTGCTGTTTTGCTGTCAGACCAACTGGGGGACCATTTCAAGAGGGAGGAAGCACCTGCAGGTGTTGGATGCTGCGGAGAGGTCGGCTTAGATAAGGCACAAGAAGTGATTAAGAGAGGTGAACCTATAGAGCGTCCCCAGCTTGTCTGCTGCATCTGATTCAGATTCCTACTGACAAACCTCTTACCAAAATGGGCGGAGTTGTTTTTACTATCTCCTCTGACAAAGCATACTGCAAGGATATAAATGGCAGAGTTTACTTTTAAGCAAAATGTAAGTAATGATATATAGTTCAGTGGTTCCTAGACTGTGGAATATCAAGAGCTACAAATATTTGAGAAAAAAAAAATGGGTCACTGAAATGTTAGATTGCCTTGCCAATCATCTCGTTATTCTGCTCAATGCATATCGGGCAGCCTGACCACAGGGAAGGAATAAATTCAGAATCATTTAGGAGACATGACACCCAGACACCAAGATCATCTCTGTTGGCTTGGCTTCTGGTCCTCAGTGTAAGTCAGAAATGCTTTTGGGAAAAGGGTATGACTTCCGGTCCTTTGCCACCAACAACTCACCCTATTGCGGGCGCTCTCATTTGCTCTGCTGCTTCCTTTGCCTTTGCCTTAACTCACATCTGTGAAATTCTGGATTGAATCAGAGAAAACAGTGGTTCCTAGAGGTGCCAAGGAGTAGCCTGCGAAGTCTTTAGCACCTTTGACGAGTAATCTCCATCAGTCTCCCCACCCCACAAATAAATACATAGCCATGTAATCTCAGTTTTTAAGTGTATTCATTATGTCACTTGAAGGCTAGCCCCCTGGCTGCCCTCAGTGTCCCCCTACACACACACACACACACACACACACACACTCTCTCTCTCTCTCTCTCTCTCTCTCTGTCACACACATACACACATAAACACATACACACACACACACCCCTAGCACTGGGCAGGTGAGATTCTATGTGATGTGGTGGTCTGGTGCTGGTTGTTAATAGAGTGAGGCTTTATAAGGAGGAGAATACTGAAAACAGGGTGGAAGTAACTCCAAAAAAGAGCCTTGACAGAGGAGGCTTTTTTCCAGAGGCTTTTGGCAGTTGAGCAAATTAGTCATTCCTTTTGCTTCTGACAGTATTTCAAACCAGTATAGCCTCCCTCATTTTTGGAGAGTACACATACTCTTTCATTATCAGATTGACATTAGCCAGAATATTTTAATGTCAACAAAGACACGTGAATGATTGTTCCCCTAATTATTTCTTATTTCCCCTTTGGAAGTTTCCATGTGTACAAGATTTTAAATAAGGAGTATGTCCAGATTAATTTTTTTTTTTTTTTTTTTGGTTCTCGTAAGAATCCTGAATTTTATCAAGGATGCAGTTTAAGTGAACTTGGAATAAAGCTTTAGTTTCATATTTTCTGGCTAATGTTCCATAAATGTCGTAACTTTGCTGTTTAATGGGGAATGTGTTTTTTTATATAATATGCACCAAACATTAATGGACGGAAGAGAGGGAATGACTGAGAAATGCCATCTCAAGCTCAAGAACATCAAAATTAGCAATAAAAATAGAAGGTTCTTATCACCAGGAATGGGAGGA
Organism: Delphinus delphis; assembly: GCF_949987515.2. Taxonomy (NCBI): domain Eukaryota; kingdom Metazoa; phylum Chordata; class Mammalia; order Artiodactyla; family Delphinidae; genus Delphinus; species Delphinus delphis. Next base: position 166,698,798 of record NC_082684.1, read on the forward strand.
AAACAGTCACAGACATTGAAACAGATACAGCCCAGTCCATGCTCCCAGTTTCCCATGAGTCCCTCATGGGGTGACCTTGACCCAGCAGTTCAACTATCTCATGCCTGTATTTCCTTCATCTGTTCATCGAGGACTAATTGCCTAAAAGACACGGAGGTTTCCAGCTGGTGCAGGGGGGTTGTTACAGTGCTTCCGTGACATGGACCTAGGTCACCGCACTGTCCTCTAAGGCCCTGGATAGGGGCACTCATCTAATCTGGAGATTCACGCATGATATCTGTGGTCTCCAAGCTCAGCAAATCCATTAATCCTTAACTGAAAGCCACTCTGCAGGAAAAGGTTTAATACCAACCATGAGTAAGGGCGGCAGAAAAAACGGTCTGATTTATTTGGAAGTATGAATCCTAGAAAAGCTTTAAGAAATGTAGTTTTATTACTCTGACAGATTGATAGTAACTAGGATCAGGTTAAATCTGGCCTAATGGCCATTCTTTAACAAACACTGAGACAAATTTTTAAGAGTCGTCTGTTTTTAATGTGTTTTCTTTGTGTGCTTCTAAAGGCACCTCTAAAGTGGGGGTCCTTGAAAATTACGGTCCTACATAATTTGCGCATTCTTCTGTGACTATATTTATGTTACTCTTTGGCTTAGTAAGTATTTATTTCAGTGTTAAATTTTACATACTTTCCAAATGAGTCTCAAATTGTTAACTAAAGGGGTCCAAATATATGAAGTTTTATTATTGTGATAGTTATGTTTTAGCCCAGATTTTCTCTGCTCGTGCAGTGCTTGGCAAACATAATAAATGTTTGAATAAATGAATTAGTGAATAAATGAATGAATGGCAAAAGGCCATAGATTTAACCCTTATACCCCTTAGTTGGTTTCACGTTATTCCATTCTGCAGGGACAGAATCCTAATTCTGACCATCTATTTAGTGCCATCTGCAAAGTCCATTTGTACAATCTAGGCTTAGTTCAGGCTGCTATAAGAAAGTACCCTATATTGGGTGGCTGATAAACACAGAAATTTATTTATCACAGCCGTGAAGGGTGGAAGTTCAAGATCAGAGTGCAGCATGGTCAGGTTCTCATGAGAGCCTGCTTTCTGGTTCACAGATGGCCATCTTCTCACTCCGTCCTCACATGGAGAAGGGTCAAGGGACTTCTCTGGGGTCCCTTTTATAAGGGCACTAATCCCATTCATGGGGGCTCCACCCTCATGACCTAATAACCTCTCAAAGGCCCCAACCTCCTACAGTCATCACATTCAGGATTAGTGTTTCAACCTATGAATTTGGGGGTGACCCGAACGTTCAGTCTGTAACAGCCACGAAGGAGAGCATATTACAGCCGTGTGACATGGGGTTTGTTCCATCACAGCAGAGTCTTCTCGCTCATGGTGACAGATCTCAGCACGCTTCACATTTACACATTTAAGAGTAGGAGGGATTAATAGGGGTATGCACTTCCTGGATGCACAGGAGTTAGAAAGAGCACATTGTGAGTCGTTCCCTCTGTACACCAGACCAAGCTGCATCAGGTTACCCGGGGCTTCCCGGATGGGATGTGAAGGAGCAGGGCATCTGCTGGTTTCCCAAACCATGTGAGTGGACTGTCCGCTATTGACGAGGTAGCCCAAATGTCCCTGCTCTGGACTCCCTGGTCCATTCCCATTCCACATCTCCCAGTGGCCCCAAAACTGTGTTGGCATAGGACAAACTTCAAGGATTAGGATGAGAATGGCTTTTCCCTGGAGAACAGGTTTATGGCTTTGGGACACATGGCTTTGCTTCAGCCAGGCTCAAGGAGTCCTTTCCAAACACACATTCTCCAAGTCTCTGTATTCTTTTTTTTTTTTTTAAATTGAAGTATAGTTGATTTACAGTGTTGTGTTAATTACTGCTGTACAGCAAAGTGATTCACTTATACATATATATATATATATACATTTTTTAATATTCCTTTCCATTATGGTTTATCATAGGATATTGAATATAGTTCTCTGTGCTATAGAGTAGGACCTTGTTGTTTATCCATTCTGTATATAATAGCTTACATCTGCTCACCCCAACCTCCCACTCCACCCCTCCCCCAAACCCCTCCCCCTTGGCAACCACTGGTCTGTTCTCTATGTCCGTGATTCTGTTTCATAGGTTCATTTGTGTCATATTTTAGATAATTCAAAAAGATACATGCACCCCTATGTTCATAGCAGCATTATGAACATAGCAGCACATAGCAGAAGCACAATAGCCAGGACATGGAAACAACCTAAATGTCCATCGACAGATGAATGGATAAAGAAGACGTGGTACATATATACAATGGAATATTACTCAGCCATAAAAAAGAATGAAATAATGCCATTTGCAGCAACATGGATGGACCTAGGGGTTATCACACTAAGTGAAGGAAGTCAAATAGAGAAAGACAAATACCATACGATATCGCTCACATGTGGAAAAGTCTCTGTGCTCTAACGCCTCTTGGCCACTCTGCCTTGCTCTCTGCCTTCTCCGCTGGGGACACCTCGACCACTCACTGAGATTCAGTCACTGTAGACACTTTCTTAAACACGTCTTCTCTAGACTTTCCAAACAGAGCTAAGCTTCCCTTTCCTGTGCTCCACAATGACACAAATCACATTGGATTCTAGTCTCTGCTTTCCAAGGGCATTTGTGACAGGGGTGGGGGAGCGGTGGAGAAGTAGGAAGAGGGGCTGTGAGCGTTTTGAGGGGAGGGTCTCTCTCTGTAACCCACACCAGATCCCCAGCCCCCAGCATAGAGTGGCTGCTCTCGAGATTCTGGAGTGATTCAAAATCAAGCGACAACTTCCTAATCACAGAGCTACTTCCTGACATTCTCAGCCCTGCTTTAATGGTGCTAAGTATTTTGGAAGGAATTTCTCAAAGGTATACACAAATGTATTTATAGTATGGCAGGCTTGCAGTATATAACAGCGTAGCTGAGAAAATCAAAACAATAACCAAAAGTCATTAAAGCACTAGTCACCTGTGTAGATTATTTTGGGATTCACAGCCCAAGTTGCCATCTGCAGAATTCTTCCCTGGTTATATTAGACTTATGACTGTCTTCAAGCCTTTTCCAAAAATAAGAGGTTATGTTTCCTGATGTTAAACCTCTCGTTTTTTCAGGTACATTAAAATGAGATTACTGCAGCAGGTTCTTTTGTACAGAACTATTCCACAAAACGTTTATTGGTCCCTATGAGTTCTGAAGGCATTAAATCGGATATCCAGCAACTGTGTTATTATCAGTCCTGGCTTACAAATTGCTCTGCACCATATCACAGTGAGGCTTTATGGAATCTGAGTGATTGGCTGGAGTCATTCAAATATCCCCTGAAGGTCTTAAATCCATCACTTCATCCACAATCTACCCAACAACGTGCATCATTATCGTTCTGGGGGATAGAATGCTCTTTTTCTGAATGGGTCATTCTTGTTACACTATTTTCTTTTTAAGGGTAGAAATAGATGAGGAAAAAATATAGCCTGCTTTACTCATTAATGAGTCAGAGGAAAAGTCACCACGGCTTCGAATTATCAAGGGTCAATGTCAGGGTCCGTAACAAGGAAACATGTTTATTTTATCAAGAAGCCTGGCTAAGATGCCAGACTGTACAAGGTTAGGGGAATTTCCATGATCATGTCACCTGCCCCCAAGTCCTGTACACACCCAAGTCCTGTGACCTGGGGACTCTTTGGTGACTTGGTGGTTATTTGTGACATTGAGATCAAATTTTGAATATCAGAAGAGTATTTTTATAGAAAATGAGGCAAAAACATACCTCTGGGGGTGAATCTGTAGCTTTTCTTCTTTTCCTGGCACCTGCTTCATCACTGCTGGACAAGCAAATGTGACAGACGTCCTCCTCCAGAGATGGTGATTGGCTCTTAGAGAAGAGGGGGAGCATGATGTAATCATGAGACAGTCCGGTTGGGGTCAAGGGTTTACGTGGTTGGGTCATCTGAAAGGTCTGACCTTGTCCTCTACTGTCCCCTGTGAGGTCACTTTAAGGTCAGAGTAGGGCTTTGAAAGGCTTGTGGCTTTCCTGCTCTCCCAGTAAGACGGAGTGGGTACCTTCTTCAAATCAAAACCCAGTCCCTCCCAGCCTCTCAGCAATCCGTGTCAGTTAGAATTCTCCAGAGCCTTGCTTTCACTTACTGTGTCCCCCTCCTCTCTCCTCTTCTACGTCTTAACCCTCTCCAATCCTGTTGTGACCTTACCACCTCCGCAAAACTGCAGAGTCTTTACAGTACTTATGATCATCAAGTTAAACATAGCGGCTTTACCGTAAAACTCAGCAATCACACGCCCAAGAGAAATAAAAACTATGTTCAGGCAAAACCTGCATGCGAATGTTTACAACAGCTCTACTTGTAGTCAACAAAAACTGAAAATGGCCAGCGTATCCTTCAACCTATGAATGGCTGGACAATTTGTGGTATGTGTATCGCAAGATGGAACCCTACTCAGCAATGAAAAGGAATGAGCTACTGATTCATGTAATAACATGAATGATTCTTAAATCTATGTTGCTACATGAAAGAGGCCAGGTCCCAAAGGCTACATATGTATGATGCCATGTGACATTTTGGAAAAGACAAAACTCTAGGAGTGGAAAATAAATCGGTGGTTGCCAGGAGCGGGAAGAAAGGTTGAACTACAAAGGGATAGCGTGAGGAAATCTGGGGGCGAGGGAACTGTTCTGTCTCATGACTGTGGTGCTGGATACATGGTTCTTTGCATTTGTCAAAACCCAGAGAACTCTATAGCACAGTAAATTTTACTGTATATTAATTTTTTTAATATCAACTAGGATATAGGGGACCAACCCAAATGGAATTCAAACTAACAAATGAAAAAACAAAATAACACTAAGGACCCCCGGGGCCCCATGGTGCATCCGGCACCTCGACAGACTTTCTGCCCTTAGCTTTCTGGCATTGCTCCCTCTTACTTTCCCGCTGCGTAATCGGCTTCTCTTTCTGAACCTCCTTTGCAAGCTCTTTCTTCTCTCCTCAGCCTTTCCATGTGGCCGTTTCTTGAGCCTCAGGCCTAGGCTACTCTTTTCTCACTGTACAAGGTCTCCCTAAACAACTTCATCCACCCCCATGGTCTCAATCACCAGATACACCCATGAATTTCCAATTTCTGTCTCACACTGGGACCTCTCTTCTGAGCTCCAGACCGATGTATGCTACTGCCTGCTAGAAGTATCCACTTTGGACTAAACTGTCCCAAGCTCAGCTTCGCACCTAAGGCTCCCCCACACTCATACCTGCTTCTTCTCCCGGGCCCCCAACTCATTAAAGACTAAGAACTTGGACTTCCTGCTTAACTTCCCTCCCCATCTCTTCCTTCTCCTCACTGCTGATCCCGGCATCTCGTTCTCTCTTGAATCCACATGTTTTGTCTGTTTCCACTGACGACCGTGGTACCACCCTGGTCCAACCCACCCCATCTGTTGCCTCCAGTCCCACCCCCCACCCCCATTTGGTCACCCAGCAGCGTCTTCTTCAAACCTTCTCCACTGTGTAGCTGGAGTGATCTTTTTAAAACACAATAAATTGTTACATTTCTCTGCTTGAAACCTGTCTGTGGTTTCCCATTGCTTTTATAATAAAGCCCCAATTCCTCAATGCATCCTCCCAGGAGTTGTGCGGTCTGCCCCCTGGTGACCTTTGGCCTTTCTTCCCCCATCTCTCTGCCCCCTTCCCTCTTCCCACAGATGCATCAGACTCTCTACCCCATCAGGCCCTTTGCGTACACGGTCCCCTTCACCTGCACCTCACTAATTAATCATCATTCCCCCTTCAGGCTTCAGCTTAAATGTCGTTCTAGGGAGGCTTTCCACGACCCAAGAGACCAGCTTTGCTTCCCTCGTTACGTGCTTTCACAGTTTCTCTTTCTGAGCATTTATCTGAAATATCAACCCCCTTCTCTAAAAGGCAAGAAAGAAACGGGTCTGCCTATTCATTTCCCTAGAGCTAAGGATGATGTAGAAGACTCCGCAGGTATGGAACAAATATCTGTTGGAAGGAAATAAATGAGTTTAGTAGTGCACAGCACAGTGCGTTGCATACAGGTAGTGGTGCGCCACTGAATGCATCGGTGCGTGCGAAGAAAAGAGGAGAATGTGTCCAATGGTATTAATTTGGTAGTCATGGGCAGGGGCGACGGGGGAAACCTAAAACCCAGAGATGACCATATGATAGGCAGAGTATGGGGTAATAAGATTCTGGGTTAGAATGGTGACAGTACGAATGGAGAGGAAAAAAGACATTATAGGATTTGATGACTCATTGTATTTGGAAGTGAGAAGGGAAAACAGAGAATCAGAAATTAGGGTCTGGCGATTTTTAAAAAATAATAAGACATTAAGAAAAGAGAACTAGGTTTCAGAGGAAGCTGATGATGTCAGGTTAGTAAACTGTCCTGGGGACGGTGAGGTTTGCAGAGAAGAATTCCAAGTGGCCTAAAAAAGAGAAGTCAGATTCCAAAGACTGTCTGCGTGCCTTCTCCAAATCAGGACCATCTGCAGGGAACGCTGGAGTGAAATTGTTGTTTATGCAGATCATTTTCTCCGCAAGTGGTCCCCTTCTCTTAGGCCTGGGGGGCGGGGGTTGTGTGAGGCCAGGGCCACAGCAGCGCGGGAGGTACCTGCATTCTCTTCCAGGGAAGCTGCCTGGAACTGGAAGCCGCAGTCTCCTTCCTCTTGCCTTCCCACAAGGTGCCAGCGGCCTTTGGCACAGGGTGACGCAGAGGAAAGGCCACAGAGCTCCAGATAATAACGCAGTGACCTGTGAGTGTGTGGGTTGTGGACCTGGTGCACTCTGGCTTTCTGAGATAGAGGAAGAGGAGTAGCCATCACTAAGACACGTGGGTTCTACGGAGGCAGCGAGGCTGAGGGGGCCCTGGGCAGGGGGGGGACTGGAGGAGAGGTTGCAGAGACCTGTCTCAGTGTAGGGGCCGAGAACTCACCCAAGTGCGGACGGGATGGAACTCTTTTGCCTAACTTAGAGTGAGGGGAGAGGATAGAGAGTGGTTTTAGGCTACACGGGCTAGAGAAAGGAGATGTCTGAATATGGAACTGAAGTTTGCAGAAACCCAGTAGGGAGGGAGCCAGGACTGCTCAGCTGAGCTCTGCAGGGGTGGCTTCTGGCCTGGGAGGGTTTTGCCCAGCTATGTCCTCAGAGACCAGAGGCCCAGGTTAAGGGCTCAGACACTCTAGTGGAGCAAGATCCATGCCAGTCACTCTCCGGCAGCTCTGGAACCAGGGGAAGTTCTCTGAGCTCTGCGGGGAGATGGGAAGTGGGTTTAACTTGGGCTCCATAGTGTCGTTCTTTGTTCAGACTCCAGACGATTTGACTATCTGATGAGAGCAGTTTGTAGTTCTCATCTGTCTGAGTGAGAGAGGGAGAATGTGTGTGTGTGTGTGTGGCTGTGAGATAGAGAGAAAACACTTCTGTCTGAATGTGCCAGTGTCCGTCTTGGCAGGGATTCAAGACCAGACCACACCCACTTGAGTCCACCCATGGCTGAAAAAACAACAGCAAGAAAAGCTTCAAGGCTCCCTCTCTGATCCCGCTCACGAATCCTACTCTTGTGTCGGCAAATCATTTCCCAGCTCATACGAGGAAGCCTTTTATCAATATTATCCACTGCAGGGGTCAAGTTTCCTAGTTCTGCCCCTGGGGAGATTATTCCCACCTGCAACACAGCCAAGCTTCACCTTCCTGAAAAGGAAGACTTAATTTTATTTACTTGTGTTTTGTTTGGTGGCCAATAACATCCTACCTGGTAGAAGGGTGATGGTAGCTATTAATGCATCATTAGGACAATCCATTTCTTTATTTGGCCTCCTTTTCTCTCTGGTCCTCACTCTAGCAATCACCCTGCAAGATCTGTGGGTCTTATTGCAGTGGTCTTCAGATCTTTGAGGGTTTTTTCATCACTCCACCAGGAAACAAGGGTATGAGACTGCTGTTAGGAGAGTTATGTTGGTAATGAGCCCAAGTTGTTACTCTACTTGGCCAGTAACTTCTAAGGACACCAGGGTGCACGTCTGTTTCAGGGTCTGAGAATAAAAGGTGTCTCTGCAGATGGCAGCCTTGTGGGTGTATGTTCTAAAGGTCCCCAGAGAGAACTCTCTGTAACTCCTGGTACTGAGTCAGGGGAGCAGCAGTAGTAATCTGGAGAGATTTATCCTCCCCCAAATACTGTATATTCCATACTTTGGGCCCCAAAATTATCAAAAAAAGAATGACAACAAAATAAACATAACTAAAAGTTGCCAGATTATAACATACACTTTCTCGAGTCTATCTACCTATCCTCAGCTTTTACCGTAACTAGGATGCATTTTCACTCTTATATAAGGCTAGCACTTAATACATAAAGTGAATATTGCTTTTAGCAAGACTGTCATTTAGTTTGTGTCCTGGCCCAGTTTAAAGAGTTGCCTTAAAGGCAAGAAATATTATTAACTCTTCTCTTTCCAAACAATTCTAAAAGGATATCAGTTTTTACATTAGAGGATATATTTCTGGTAGAGTGCAATTTGTATTATAAATAATCTAAATTATCCCAGATAGTTTGCTTCTCCATTTTCTTCCTTTTAGTATCAGTTTTAGGGAAATTGTTTGTTGACATGTTTCTTGTAAGATGGGCTGGGAAAAAAAAAACTTAGCTATGCAAGCCTGTTATTAACTGCTCTAAGAAAACACATGCAAAGAATATATCCAGGGGACCTAGAGCGGGTATTCAGTAATAGGAACTTCCTGGCCATTTTGCTGGGAATTTTAGCTCTGCTAACAAGCATTTTTTAAGGTTTTATGATTTTTTTCTTTTTCTTAAAAAAAAAAAAAAGTTCCACGTGTTACTATTGTCCAAAAGAACTAAAACAACAAACTGCAATTTGCTCACTCAAATCACAATAACAGTCAAGGTCAAAATATAGTCACAGCTTGGAGAAAGCGGCAACCTGTGTTAATAGCAGACACTCCTGCAAGAACCCAGCTGATGGGACATCGCAGGAGAAGATGCTAGCAGAGGGCACACGGGATTGGCACGAGTTCCATGTTTTTTTTCTCTAATGGGTGTTAATGGAGCTTTGTAATATGTTTATAGATTATTCATGAAATCCCCTAACAAGTTTAAATGCTGTAAAAAAAGATTTCTTTTCATTAAAGCTAGTTTTAAGTAGTTAAGTCATAGTTAATGGCAACCGCCCAGGGCATCCATTCTTACGGAGATGGCTAGACTGGAGGATGCTTAAATCCAGGATTTGAATGTGATTTGAAAACGTTTGCAGAGTTTTCATGGATTCATGTTTTGGTTACATAATATTATTCCTATGCCTGGGAGCTGATTTTCAGTTAAATTGAAGGGCTAGAGTCATTAAGATTTTCTGAAACAATTCAGTGATCCAGATATCCCGATGTAAATATTAGATCGAGCCGTATGAAATTGCCACCGTTAGGTCATTTTGCCTATAAAAATGACAGTTGCATAGCGTTTAGCCTCGTATTTTTCACTTGGAAATCAGTCGTATTGTGCTTTTTTCCCTTCCAGTTTTATTGGAGGTATAACTGACATACAGCACTGTGTAAGCTGAAGGCGTACAACATAAGGATTTGATCTACGTACCTCGTGAGATGATGATCACAGTACATTTAGTGAGCACCCAGCATCTCACATCAAAATACAAAAGAAAAGAAAAAGAAAACCCACTTTTCCCTTGTGATGAGAACTCTTAGGATTTCCTCTCTTGACGACTTTCATTTATCACACACAGCGGTGTTCATTATATTCATCATATTATACATTACAGCCCTAACACTTGTTTATCTTATAACTGGAAGTTTGTACCTTTTGACCACCTTCATCCAGTTCCCCCTCCCCCCGCCTCTGGTAACCACAAATCTGATCTCTTTTTCTGAGTGTGTTTTTTGAAGTGTAATTGACCTACAACACTATGTTAGTTCCTGGTGCACAACATAGTGATTCGATATTTCTATGCATTTCAAAAGGTTCACCACGATAAGTCTAGTTACCATCTGTTACCGTACAAAGATATTATTGACTGTATTCCCCGCGCTGTGCATTTGATCACCATGACTCATTTATTTTGTGACTGGAAGGTTGTACCTCTTAATTTCCCTCATCTATTTCACTCACCACCCCCCAACCCTCTCCTCTGGCAACCAGCCGTTTGTTCTCTGTATCTACGATTCTGTTTCTGTTTAGTTTTGTTTGTGCATTTGTTTTTTAGATTCAACATATAAGTGAAATCTTATGATGTTTGTCTTTTCTGTCTGACTTATTTCACTTAGCATAATACCTCCCAGGTCCATCCATGTTGCTGTGAGGCAAGAGCTCATTCTTTTTATGGCTGAGTAATGTTCCATTTTATTCATATGAATATATAATTTTATACATATAATTATATATATATCACATCTTCTTTATCCATTCATCTATCAATGAGCTTCATATTTTGGTTATTACGAATAATGCTGCAATGAACATAGGGATGCATATACATTTTCTTTTTAAAAAATTTTATTTATTTATTTATTTTTGACTGTGTTGGGTTTTCGTTGCTATGCACAGGCTTTCTCTAGTTGCGGCGAGCGGGGGCTACTCTTCGTTGCAGTGCATGGGCTTCTTGTCGCGGTGGCTTCCCTTGTTGCGAGCACAGGCTCTAGACACGTGGGCTTCAGTAGTTGTGGCACATGGGCTTAGTAGTTGTGGCTCTTTATATGACAGAATAAAACCCCTGTGTGTTTACGCTTCAGTCATGGGGGTGGGGAAACTCACTTACCTTCAGCTGAATAATAAGCCAGGAAAAAGGTTCTCATTGACTATCTCAGCTTGTCTCGCCTTTCTGTTATCAAGAGTCTATGCCAGATGAACAACAGAATACATCCCAATCTGCTCTGATCGGTTCACATATTTTTCTGCCTAAATGCACAGGATAGAACCAAATCCTCTTGCAAAGTCCCCATCAGCTATTTCATAACCCATATAAATATATATAGTATATCTTGGAATGTCTTGGTACACCAAATCTCCTAGCAATCAGAATTTTTTTCCTGATAAAAGGCCCTTGCCCTCACAGAAGGGATGAAGAATATTGCTTAGTGTTGCGAAGGGGAAGAATAGTTCTGGCAAGGTGCTGGCTGTGATATCATTGATAAGTTACTTCCTGTTAGTTGTGGAACTGATAAAGTGGAAGAGAAAAAAAATAAATGAAAAATTCGTGGTTTGATCACATTACTCTACGACATGGTTGGTGACTCAGTGGAGTTGCTCGCACAAAAGCAGATCTGGGGGTGAACCTAGGAGAGGGTTCAGAGCACCCAGCAAGAATCCTGTGTCAAGGCAGGGAAGAGGGGGTAGAGAAAGATGCTGTGGGAATTAGCAGCCAGGAAGGTTCTGGAAGCCTCCAGATGTCACATTTGACCTCTTACCCTAAGGCAGGCTATTTTACTTTATCCACTAGTTGTGAGCAACTGTGTAACCATAGGGATCGTTTATAACAGAAGGAAACCACACATCTTCATAAAAATACTAACCTTGATTGAGGCAGGGACAGAAATGCTAGGATTACCTCAGAGCCAAAATTATTTAGGTGGCAAAAATCAGATAAAGCCACCTGATAATCATGTTATTAACTAGAATTCAATGACTGAAGGGCTCTTGAGCTTAAAAAGACATCGTAGGCTGGATAGTAAATAAGAGCTAGAGGGAGTCGAAAAAACGTGGCACTTTAAGTTTTAAAAGATGTTAGCAAAATACATCTTAGAATTTACTACCCTGAAAGCCTAGCTTAAATCTGTTGTGAAACAGTTGAACAAATATTAAGAGAAAAGAAACCTTTAAGCCAACTAAAGATTAGAAAAACCTGGAGTTAGAAATCATGTTTTTTACTCACTCGATTGCTTTTTCATGGAATGATAAAATTAATGGATAAGGAGAATGCAATAGACATAATATACCTGAACTTCCAAAAAAGCAGTTATTGTGGACTTCCCTGGTGGCGCAGTGGTTAAGAATTCGCCTGCCAATTCAGGGGACACGGGTTCGAGCCCTGTTCCAGGAAGATCCCACATGCTGCGGAGCAACTAAGTGTGTGCGCCACAACTACTGAGCCTGCGCTCTAGAGCCTGCGAGCCACAACTACTGAAGCCCACGTGCCACAACTACTGAAGCCTGAGCTCTAGAGCCCGTGAGTCACAACTACTGAGCCCATGAGCCACAACTGCTGAAGCCTGTGCGCCTAGAGCCCGTGCTCTGCAACAAGAGAAGCCACCGCAGTGAGAAGCCCGCGCACACAACGGAGAGTAGCCCCCGCTTGCCGCAACTAGAGAAAGCCCATGCACAGCAACAAAGACCCAACACAGCCAGAAGTAAATAAATAAAATAAATAAATAAATATTTTTTAAAAAGCAGTTATTGCCATGTCACTGAATTTCCCTGGATAAGTCAACTCAGACTTGCCAAGATCTAAATATGTCCCCTGGATTAAAAAGTAGATAGAAATCTTGGTAACATCGAATAATGATGATGGGGGCGGGGGGGGTGGGGTTGAAAAAGCAAAGAGCTCCCCAAACTGGCTGTAGCTTGCCTTTTACTTTATTCATCACTCTTTTCCTTAAAGATCAGAGAAATGGGATCAACACTAGGAATTAAAAAAAAAAAATGCCACCATGGATGTTTAATTTATTTAATGTCACAAATGGAAAGAAACATAGTAACTCTTTTGTCTACCTTCCCAGTGGCCTTTTTAATTTTTCATTGTGATAATTACCTTGCTTTATGTAGCTAGTTGAGTTCATTAACTTTTCAGTTGAATTGTGGTCTTTTTTTTTTTTTTTGTAACACTGTAGAGTTCACTGGTATATTACTGGGCAGTATTTACATTGATCCACAGCTTTATGGTCTCTGGATGCTTCCCACTTTCTGTCGATAATTCTCTGTGTGCCCGAGAAAACCAGCCAAAAGGAGACTAGGTGGAAATTGGGTGATGGAGTGGAAAGTAAGCTAAAGGGGATCTGAAATGAACAGAAATCCAGATGGACATTCAGGGGGAAATGAAGAATGTTGAAAAGGAGAGAAAGAACGCTTAACAGTTAAAGGTTGAATGGAATGCTGGATCCAGAAATAAATATAAAAAGAAACAGAATAAAAAGAAAAAGAATATAAAGAAAATGATGGAAGATGAAGCTATGATAGAGGGTTTAGAGCAATAGAGGATTTGGTTTGAGAACACTTTGGAATTGGGGGTTATTGAAATAAAAATTCAATTTGATTGTAGCTGACAATTCATATGTTTTTTTTTTTCATTCATCATTTTTTTACATACCCGTCAAGTGCATAATGGCTCTGGTATAACTGTGGTTGAAAACCGGACTTTGGGACAGTCTTACAGACTTGAGTTTGTACAAGAGGATTGTAGTTCATAATTTTCCTTCTCAATATTGGTAAATCAGTTAATCTCTGTCTTCATATGAAGATGGACTAGTTGTATATTTGTATCCATCGTGAAAAAGTGAAGTATCAGCACAGGTGTTCCGAGCTCTCCTTTCTCCGTATGTAAAGTAGGACGATCTGTGATTTTATTCATTGGCCTCAGGGAGCAAAAGGAAAACAAAAGCATAAAAACATGAAGATTCATTTTCCAAAAGAGTTTGTGTTCACTATTAGTGATTGCCATGATTGGGCAATAAAAACGTACAAATTTCAGGTTGGCATCCCTTTAACAGTGAAATGAAAGTATGTAATTATGCGTCTGGAGAAGAGAAATACATGTAGATTGGGGCATATATATGCAAAGTCCTGACCAATAGCTTTTTTCCTGTCTTCCTGTGGCTCCACCTAAAGCAAATACATTACAAACCTTTGTTGCAAAGTGTTACGGGAAATAATTCATTAATAAATGTTAAATGTTCCCAAATGGCACAGGTTTTAAGTGCCTATTATGCCGGTAATGTCTCTGCATTGTAAATTTGAATTTTAAATTATCAGGGGACAAATAGTTCGGTTAGAACAATGCAGGTTTTAGTTTCCTCAAAGTGCACATTAAAAGTCAGGGAATTTGACAGCCATTCACCAAAACCTATTTTCAAATTATGTTTTTCAGACATGACATACTTTTAATACTTTTTTCTTTATGCATTCTATTAGCTTAACTATTCAGACTTTTAATAGCTACGATGGGCATTGTATTGACATTTTTAGTGACACATTAATGTATGCCAAGAATGATTGTGCTATGCGGTTTGTTTTACCAGTAGTTATTTTTGATGTTAGCTGTTTGGTGCAAAATACAATTCTTACGTGTTATGGGAGCATAAACTTTATTGCTGTCTCATCACCATGCAGAGGCCGAATATGAGCAAAAGAATAACATCCTATATTAATCTTCCAAAGGTTGGTTATGGGTAACCCAAGTGATGGTATTATAGTTTAATTAGTGGAATAGGAGGGAATGAATAGGTTCAGTGCTGCCTGATAAATGTAATTCTCTCATGGAAAGATTTGTACAGTGAAAACCAGTAAAGGAGTGCTGATGGAATGGCTTTTTGTCTAGTTCAGTAATGCAATCATCTCTTCTATGCCCATTAAAAAAAAAAAATCTCCATCCTAAGGCTATATTTTGTAGTGTCATTTTAGGTATTCATTTTGGGGGAAAATAGTTGCTTCTTCAACTTTAAAGAATTAGATCCCATTGAACTAGAAAAAAAAGCATCTAAAATAGCTTAAATTGTTTTTTTTTTTTGGAAATGCAAAAAGTCATCACACTGTACATGAGTGAAGTGATGTTAGTTTCAATGACTGTGTCTGACATTTTTGTGCTCTGCACAAACACTTGTCCTTTGCTGATGGTCCTGTGGAAATTTCCCCTGGGCAGAACAAAATCAGAGGGGTGCATTCACGGCAGAAAAAATTTAGATGAGGGGGTTGGTAGTTTTGAGGGTTTATTTGGGGTCAATTATGGGCATTTCCCTGTAACTTTAAGATTTTCTGACCACAAATGCATTGGAAGAAAGCCAGGCATTACTATGTATACAGAGTGGTAGGTACCTATACGCATACGATGAGTGTTGGGTTGTGTCTGAAGGTAAAACAAACTGCAGTGTCTTTCTCTTCCTTCCACACCAGTATGCTTACCTGTAAGTCCTTCTAACCTCATGTGTCTGTAGCTGTTTGGTTCAGCTGGCCGGGAACCAATAGCCATGAGGCCAAGATATTTGACTTCTCTGTAGGCCAGATAGCCTTATTTTGTTCCATAGGCTGCAATCTGTACCTTGGTGGAGTGGGTTGAATAGTGTCCCCACAAAATACATCTCCCAGATCCTCAGAATGTGACCTTGCTTGGAAATAGGGTCTTTGCCGAGGTTATTAAGTGACAATGAGGTCATAGTGGATTAGGGTTGGACCTGAATCCAATGACTAGTATAATTATAAGAAGACATGAGAACACAAAGATTAGAGAGGAGAAAGCCATGTGCAGACCCAGGAGGCACAGGTTAGAATAAAGAATGCCAAGGAATGCCAAGGCTTGCCAGCAAGCACCAGCAGCTAGCAGCGAGGCATAGAACAGATCCTCCCTCAGAGCCTCCGGAAGGAACTGATTCAGCCTCACCTGGATCTGGGACTTGTGGACTCCAGAACTGTGAGAGAATAAAGTCCTCTTGTATTAAGGCACCGGGTTTGTGTTATCTTGTTGTGGCAGCCACAGGTCACCGAGACACCTGGACAGACAGCCTGTTCACATTCTACCTGTCACAATGGCATCCCAGTGAGACCGTAGACAGGTATACTTCTAGGTCCACCAGTGGGAGTCAACAGTCTACCAGTCAGGAAAAGAATGCATCTTCACAATGAAAGGGTGTAACTAATGTGCCCTCGTCCATCCCTGCCAAACAGCAGCTCAGGTTCTCTGCCTCAGAAACACCACGTCCAGAACAGGGAATCTCAGTATGACCGCTAAATTCTAACATCTCTCCAGTACAAAGTCTGATGATAAAACACTGAGAAAGCTCTTTCAGAAGCCAGGCTTTTCCTCCAGCTGTGTCCTTAATGAGGGATTCGTCTGGTTGAAGATAATGGAATCCGCTCTATTTTAAACAAAAAGGAAATTTTGCTCAAAAAATTGTTGGAGGGCTTCCCTGGTGGCGCAGTGGTTGAGAGTCCGCCTGCTGATGCAGGGGACATGGGTTCGTGACCCGGTCCGGGAAGATGCCACGTGCCGCGGAGCGGCTGGGCCCGTGAGCCATGGCTGCTGAGCCTGCACGACCGGAGCCTGTGCTCCGCAACAGGAGAGGCCACACAGTGAGAGGCCCGCGGACCGCAAAAAAAAAAAAAAAAAAGAATCGAGACAGCAACAAAAAGCATTAAACCAAGTGTGGGCCCCTCTAGACGTGGGCCCTGTGTGACTGCTCTGGTCACAGCCCAGGATGCTGGCCGCGACTCTCGCCATATTGGCCTGCTCATCACACCTGCAAAACAGATGCTTCCTGCACCGTTGCTCCTCCCCACCTACATCAGGACCAAATCCACGTCTGTGAGAGCGCAGAAGCCTGCAGAACCCTGGCTGCAAGGGCATCTGAGAAAAACATCCTTTCCGGCGGTGCAGGCTCTTCCCCAATGGAAGCACTCTAGGAGGAGCTGGGAAAGACGCTGGGCTGCTCTGCTTATCTACCCAAATGCACAGACGCCAGAAGCAAAGATGCCTTTTGCGGAGCGATGTCTTCTCCCTCTGTTGTTTCGAGACCCATCCTGCTCTGTTGCGGCTTTTCACTCACGACACCTGACGCACAGCAGACCGAATGCCATGCGTGCCTTCTCTGTGGGAGGCATGTGTTGGGTGCTGGAGATGCCATGGTGATGAAAGAAGATGAGGTTTCCCTCAAGTGGGTGGAAATGAAACATTAACGCCTGAACAACCAAGTGGGATGATGTCAGGTGACCATTTCTGGGGGGCAGAGTTGCTATATTCCAAAATACATCTCAAAGCCATTCTCTCCCCTTGAGCATCAATGGTACCATTTTATCCCAGCCAACACCATCTCTTAGCTGATCTCCTCATTTTCACTCTTACCTCCCTCCAATCCATCCACCACGGCACGGCTAGGCAAATCCTTTTGAAAACCTAAATCAGATCATGGACATTCCGTTGCTTAAATCCTCCCCCTAGTTTCGGCCTGTCCTTGGAAAAAGTCCATACGTCCTCATGAGTCCTACAAAACCACATGCCAGCTGGTCCCTGTCTGTCTCTAACCATCCCCCACTTGCCCACTATGCCGCACCAGTGTCCTTTCTGCTTCTGGGGACACGCCAAGTTCCTCCTGACCTCTGTCTTTGAACTTAGATCTTATAGTTCACGGGACACGGCAGTCCTTCTCAGCTTGCGGCATTCAGCTGACGGGTCACCTTCTCAGAAAGGTTATCTCTGGCCACCTACCTAGGGCAGAATCTTCACACCACCCCACAGTTATGCTACAGCATGTGTTTCTCCCCAAGCATATCAGAGTCTGAAATTATCCTGTTTATCTGTTTCTGGGTTTCCCCTTCCTCTCTATGAGGTCAGAGACCCTACCTTTGTGATTCAATCCTTCACCCCAAGCTCAGCACAGTGCCTGACACATAGTAGCAGCTCTAGAAATATTTGTTAATGGGCTGACTTTCTGACAGATGGATGAGTGGAAACACAGCTACGCTCACGGGGCCTAGAAAGTTGGATCAGCGTTCCTTATTTAAGGAGGAGGAATTCAACTTAAAACCTGAGCAAGATTTGGGGTGGCTGGAGAGTTTGGGAAAGTTGAAGCAGAGATTTCAAAGTGACAGGCCGTAATCAAATCATGCAAGTCAGCTATTCTGGAAAAAATGCAGGCTGGCTTCGGGGTGAAAAGGCCAGGCCAACAACTGTCCAGTAGGACGGATGATCTCACACTTGTTCAGGGGTTGTTCTGAGGTTATTCTCTTCCTGTTCACGTGGTGCGCGTTGTCACAGTGAAATCGCTGGAACCAGATGGCCTGTTCTTCTCCGGGGGCTCCCCTGGCCCCTGTAGCACTGGAGCGGCTCCCTGCTTCTTATACGAGCCCCCTAAGGACAGAGGGACTAAGTGCTGGAAAGGCCCAGCTACCATGCTTGAGGGTTTTCTTTTCAGGTTGATTTCCCAGCTTTCTGCCCAGCCCCAGATTAAGGCAGACAACTGTCCAGATTCCTTGGGGCTGAGGAGGTCCCCGGATGGCAGGACCTTCAATTTTAAAGCTAGGAAAGTCCAGATTGGGACAACGGAGTCACCCTTCCACCAGGCCACCGAAGGAAGGTGTCCAGCATCCTTATTTTTTTCCTCAAGGTCTTAGTCCTGGCAGCTTGCTGTAGCCGCTTCCCACCCCACATCCTGACTTGTGATTAATGTTCATTGTTTTTCCCTCCACCTGTGGCTTTACGTACTTCTCCCTCTCAGCCCTGCTTCTTTGGCTTCCCTCCTTGATGGTGTCCGGATTCTGCCTCCAAGTGTGTCATCCTACACCACCCTTATATGGTCTGATCCATTTTGTACCCCGGGAGCTCAGGGTTTCACCTCCTCCTTGTAACCCCAAGAAGCCCTCCTGCCATGTCTACTCTGGGAGGAGTAGGAGAACGTTTAGGGACATTCCTTAAATACAATTATAATGATACCTCTGACGATACAACTCAGGGGAAAATAATGCCTAAGTATTCATAGTAGTGACCCTCTGTCATATTGAAGATGGGTCTGCAAGCTTTTTCTCTAAAGCTTGCAGTAATCTTTTCGGCTAGACGGTAATCTTTTAGGTTGTGTGGACCATACAGTCTCTCATAACTACCGAGCTTTGCCACTGTAGCATGAAAGCAGCCAAAACAGTATGTGAACAAATGGGCCTGGCTGTTCCAATAAAACTTTATTTACAAATACTGGCAGTGAGCCTGATTCAGCCCCTGGGCCATAGTTTGTGGATCTCTTATGTAGAGCATGCTTCCAGATAATTAAAACATTTCTTTTCTTAAGTCCACAGAAGCTTTCTTTGTCCCCACCACACAGATAGGCCATAGCTCCACGTACACCTTACACACCTTCTTCTGTATTCCTGTCTTTACCTCCTTTAATCATTCATGCCATCACTCAGCTGGGCTTATGGAAACATCTGCCCCACAAAGTGAATTCTTGCACAACGACATTGACATGGAAAGAAAGATCACGTGGAACTTACTTTTAGAGGATGTTTAATGCCAGTTTGTAATATAAAAGCTGGACATGGAGTCTGAGCCAATAACTAGGATAATTGAGATGAATACCTAGTTGATGCTTTGTCAATGGGATTGCTAGATTAATAGGGTAAAACTCCTCTGATGAGGAGGATCACCGTCACCCCAAATAGTGGCTTTAAAGGGAGGTTTTGAGATGTTCGCTGTTTCTGGTTTTGTTTTTCAAACTAAAGAGTATTAATCTGTGGGATCGGGGGCAGACCTCTGTAGGCGTGAGTGGCTTACTAGAGCGCTGCTTTCATCATGTGTGCAATTTAATATTCCTGAGCCAACCAGCATCTTCGTAGCATATTTTGAGTTGTGCTGTCCTTAGAAGTATACTTTGTTTTCATGTGCCCCTTGGCCATCTGTATGTCTTCTTTGGAGAAATGTCTGTTTAGGTCTTCCACCCATTTGTTGATTGGGTTGTCTGTTTCTTTGATATTGAGCTGCATGAGCTGTTTGTATATTTTGGAGATTAATCCTTTGTCAGTTGCTTCGTTTGCAAATATTTTCTCCTATTCTGAGGGTTGTCTTTTCATCTTGTTTCATCACGAATTATTAGAGAAACGCAAATCAAAACCACAATGAGGTATCACCTCACACCAGTCAGAATGGCCATCATCAAAAAGTCTACAAACAGTAAATGCTAGAGAGGGTGTGGAGAAAAGGGAACCCTCCTGCACTGTTGGTGGGAATGTAAACTGATACAGCCACTATGGAGAACAGTATGGACATTCATTAAAAATAGACCTACCATATGACCCAGCAAGCCCACTACTGGGCATATACCCTGAGAAAACCATAATTCAAAAAGACACATGTACCCCAATGTTCATTGTAGCACTATTTACAATAGCCAGTATATGGAAACAACCTAAATGTCCATTGACAGAGGAATGGATAAAGAAGATGCGGTACATGTATACAACGGAATATTACTCAGCCATAAAAAGGAACGAAATTGGGTCATTTGTAGAGATGTGGATGGAACTAGATTCTGTCATACAGAGTGAAATAAGTCAGAAAGAGAAAAACAAATATCATATATTAACGCATATATGTGGAATCTAGAAAAATGGTACAGATGAACCTATTTGCAGGGTAGGAATAGAGACGCAGATGTAGAGAACGGACATGTGGATGGGGTGGGGAGGAAGGGGATGGTGGGACGAATTGGGAGGTTAAGATTGACATATATATATACACTACCGTGTGTAAAGTGCATAACTAGTAGGAACCTGCTGTATAGCACAGGGAGCTCAGCTCGGTGCTCTGTGGTGACCCAGATGGGTGGGAGGGAGGTCCAAGAGGGAGGGGATATATGTATACACATAGCTGATTCACTTTGCTGTACAGCAGAAACTAACACAACACTGTAAAGCAACTATACTCCAATAAAACAGAAAAAGCGTGACAAAAAAAGTATACTTTTTAAAATTGAAGTATAGTTGAATTACAATGTTGTGTTAATTACTGCTGTACAGCAAAGTGACTCAGTTATACATGCATATATCTATATACACATTTTTTTCATATTCTTTTCCATTATGGTTTATCACAAGATATTGAATATAGTTCCCTGTGCTATAAGAAGCATACTTTCAAACGGAGAAGGGGTAGAAGGGGAAAGAAAACACTGGTAACATTTTAAATTAATTTTCAGAATACGATCCATCGATCGTGCACGTACATGGAAACTGTTTATCTCAGGTGAGAAGTCAGGAGGTGAATGTGAAGAGACAGGGAGAAAAAAAAGGGGGAAAGAAGCTTGTATTTCAGCAGAACGGGCTTATGTGCATTTACCTGGCCCAGAGGTTGGATGTGATTGGAACAGGGACGATGACGAACAGGGCACTAACATTCTGTTGACCCTCTTCCTCCAAGTCCTCTCGGCTGGTGGGGTTATTGCAGAAGAAGAGAGTTCTCTGCATAGCAGCAGCAGCCCATGTGGGCTCATTGCTGAGCAGATACTGCTGAGTCTAGAAAACGGAGAGCCTTAACAAGTAAATTCCACACCCCCTCGAATTTGTGCCTCGGTAGGGAAGCCTCAGCAGGAAATCCTCCATATGTTTTCCTTTACTACAAGGAACTTCAGAGAATGAGTTCATTCTCTTCAAACATCCTCTCACTGCTGTAAAACGGCACTGGCTGGATGATGAGAAATGTCACCAGGAACACGAGAGGACGCCTACAAACGGAGATAGGGGAGCAGTTACTCTTCTGAATCAGATATTAGTTTGGGAGAAGTTTTATTTTTCCTTTGCTGCTTACATTCTGGACTTCGTGGGCTTTTTTCATTTTGGTTTTCTGTTTTTAAGGACAGTCTTTTGTTTTTGACTGCTTCCTAGTAGAGCTTGGATACTTGGAGAAATAAATATCAAAAGAAGATTTCTCAAAGATTTGTCCTATGGAGGAATGGAGCTCATACCCTGAGGACCAAAGGATTATAGCTCAGATTAGCCTTTGCTCTTAAACAAAAAAGCCAAATTTAAATTCAGGATTACTTGAAAAATATCACTGCAAGTAAGTACTTTGTCTTTATTGTTTTCTTTCTTCCTTTTTAATCTCCTAATAAGCATCTTTTTGGCCTATTGTAATCTCAGTGAAGTTAACAGTTGGATTCTAAATATAAGTAAAATGATTTTGCTAGCTCGTAAATTAATTGCAAGATGAGATATGAAGTGTTCTGCTCTTAACAGTTTAGCAGGTAATATTTATAGAAATGTTTATGTTATCATGCCAAGAATCACTTAATTTCATTAATGTCTCAAGTGAATATCTTTTGCCTCATTTCCTCCAGTAATATAAACTCTATTTTAAAATAAGCCAGTAAAAATGTCTTCTGAAAAGAGCATGGCTGCCCTAG
This sequence comes from Delphinus delphis, assembly GCF_949987515.2. Classification (NCBI taxonomy): domain Eukaryota; kingdom Metazoa; phylum Chordata; class Mammalia; order Artiodactyla; family Delphinidae; genus Delphinus; species Delphinus delphis. Next base: position 166,720,980 of record NC_082684.1, read on the forward strand.
CAAGCAATCAACTTTTGTTGACTTCTCTGGAATATTAAGGGAGATTTGCTGAAGGACCTGTAAATCTACAAAGTAAAATTTGCTACAACGCTGACTCTTGTGAACCCCTTTTGAAAATATGATGAAATCAATGTAGCAAATGTGAAAAAAATCTTAGTGGCGAAAGGGCATTGAAACATCAAAATATTTCAGCTGCTATTACCTTTTCTTAATTACACTATTAAACTGAGCTCCAGCTGTGCATACGTTGTTACCTGCTCAGGACTCCAGGAGTCAAGAGCTGTCAAGCTGATCTAGCAGGATGTGGTAGACGGTGCACAAGTCATCAGGGAGGAAACTAGAAGTGGCCAAGATGTCTTGTTTCCCTCCAGATTCCTAATTTCCACCACCCGTCCCTCTGCCCTCCCTTCCTGATGTGGTAACTGCATCAATTTGTTAGGAGGCGTCCTGCTCCCTCCCTGGCAATCGTAAATAAAGAACTGGCTGCTTTCAAAGTCAAGCCACGTCTGATTGATCTTTGGACAAGAATGAACATAGGAATGATCTGTGCTTTCTCTGCACTCCAGTTCCCCCACTGTACCGCTAGAGCCATCCTCCGGGACCCAGCTTTCCGTACACCAGCTGGTCTGAAACGATGTATTCCAAAGAAAGATAATGGTGAAAGTCCCTTCCATGAATGGAGCGTGTTGCACTCCTTCCTCCCTCCAATTTCCCCTAGTCTGTAGAGACTGTCTGCCTTGTCCTCTAAGAAACATGATTCCTGTTCATCACTGGTTGCAAAGCCAAATTCTCCCAGCACTGGCCTCATGACTGTGCAGCCTGTCAGTTAAAGATCATTATCTGCCAAGCCATCTGTTATTCTCCCTTAGGAGAGGGTGTTATTTCAGTTCTATAGGTATCCTTTAAATGTTCCCTACATGTTGTATAGCAGCTAAATGTAGTCTGAGGGTTAAGTCCTGTTGATAGCAATGGGAGTCTGTGTCCCACTTTTGAAAGTGTTAGTGGTAATGGTGTAATCTTGGATGGCCCAAAAGAGAGAGGTGAGCTGGGGACTGTGAAAAATGCAGCCAGATGAGAGGCTGGTCTTTGCCATCCTGGAAGGTTGTTGCTTTCATTTTATTTATTTATTTATTTATTAGAAAATTAGCTATAGGTAGAATTGTTTGTTTGTTTGTTTGTTTATTTATGGCTGCGTTGGGCCTTCGTTGCTGCCTGCGGACTTTCTCTAGTTGTGGCGAGCTGGGGCTACTCTTCGTTGTGGTGCCTGGACTTTTCATTGCGGTGGCTTCTCTTGTTGCGGAGCGTGGGCTCTAGGTGCATGGGCTTCAGTAGTTGTGGCACACGGGCTCAGCAGTTGTGGCTCACGGGCTCTAGAGCGCAGGCTCAGTAGTTGTGGCGCACGGGCTTAGTTGCTCCGCAGCATGTGGGATCTTCCCAGACCAGGGCTTGAACCCATGTCCCCTGCATTGACAGGCGGATTCTTAATCACTGCGCCACCAGGGAAGTCCCAGTTGTTGCTTTTAGAGGAATTACTTGCTTCCTGATTTAGTTGTGCCTAAGGGCTTGTGCTTCTTTTATGGGGCATCGTGTTGTCCTAACAGCCCCTGTTACGGATGCTGGCTACCCATCAGCGATGGCAGTTTGGAGGCTTGACCCTTACAAAGGAGACCCATGAAGAATGTGAGCTTTCCTACTTGTCACACTCCTCCTTCACTAGTTAGGAAAAAGATTTTGCCTTCTTTAAGTGGTCTATGCTCTATCTGCTAAGTGAGAGTGGACCTCTATAACTTCTCGCCCTCAGTAATGGAACTTACATTGCTGAATTTCAAAAGCCATCAGGTCATCTCTGCAACCTTGGAGAACTTTCCTTTTGTAAAGAGAATGTTTCCTTTGCTTTGAGCAGCTCTTTTATAAACTTATGTCCTGGACAAATCTGAACTACCCTGTCCTGTGGTACTAGCAGGTGATGACGATGACGATGATGATAATGACATCTAACGAGTATTGACTGCCATCTTTTGCCAGGTGTGATACTAAATATCTATGACACTTATGACATTAAATCTTCCCTGCCTTACCTGTAATGCAGATAATGTAGACAGCCTCCTTCACACATTTCAATGGAGGAGGAACAAAAGAGATATAAGAACGTTCCTATCAACTGGCATCCTGTCTTCTTTTTGTTTGTTGTCTTTGTATCTTTCATTCAGCTGTCTAATGACCAAGGTTATGGATTGTCCAGGTTCCTTTCTGTATGACTTTAATTCATGGATAACATTCCTGGCGGAACCTAGGCAGTGGGCTGGGGTGGAGTGGCAGGTGAAATTGGAACTTCAGCAGTGAGCTTTAGGGCATGTATTGGAAATGGATTTCATTTCTTTCTGCTCTGCATTAGACTCTATGTAGAGTGTGGCTTCACCCCACATCATGCTTCTCTATGGTTCACTTTCTTCAGGGTTATGGGGATAATTAAACTTTGTTGGCTTAAAAGCATCAAAATCCTGGGGAGAAAACAGCACATTCGTGAGCAAACGTGTTTTAACTGTTCATGTTGGGCCAGGTTCTCATTGGGAGCAAATAATACACTTAGAAGATAGAACAAAGTCTTTCAAATTACCAGAAGGTGGGTAATATGGAGGGAGAGGGTTCAGATTTTTTTTTTGCAATCATAAAACGTATATTTTAAGTAAGGTTTACTATTAATATCTACTGTTATTAAGATTTTATTAACATATGACAAATTGGGATAAGCTGGTTTGTAGATGATGATTCAGGACAAATGACATATGAAATAATGAGTAAATGAATAAAGAAATAATACATTTATTAATTGGGAGATGGAAGTCATTGGGGATTTAATAACACTTTTTTTGCTTTTTGATATTGTTTCTAATCTGGGTCATGGAAACATTTTAAGATAATTTGCTGCCTTGATTATATCTTTGATTCAATGATTATTTATTGAGTATCATTTAGGGCATCACTCTCTGGAATAATCCATGATTACATTTGGGAACAAATGTAGGGCTCTAGGGTGAGTGAGTATATTAGATGAGGAGAGAGAACAATTGAATTCAGAAATACTAACCTCTCACAACTTCAGATTCACAGAAATTTGAAACTAGGATAGATTTTGGATCATCTTATCCAACTCCTTTACATTATATAAGAGGAAACCGAAGTCAAAAACTGATTTACACATCACTAATTAGCTACAGAACTAGGATGAGAATTCTAGCCTCTGGCCTGCAAATCCAATAGCTTTTTGTTTACTTTTCAGTTCTATGTTTTTAATATATTATTTTTTAATCATTCAAAAATAAAGATATGCTCCATGATCATGCCAATTGCATTGCTTTCGCCTTTTAAATATCTTAATGTAAAATATCTCAAACACACAAAAATAGTATCATGATTATCTGCAAACACACCACCAAGATTAAATATGTTATTTTGCTATCTTTAGTTCAGATAATGTGTAAAATAAAAGGAAGCACATTACAAATACAGTCAAAGCACTATCCCCACCTTTCTCCCCTCTTCCCTCCCAAGAGATAGTCATCCTTAAATTGCTATATATGATTCCTATGTACTATACTTTAGTACTTTTACTGTGTGTGGGGGTTTGTATATGTGTGAGGGGGTGGTGGGTTTTTAGGTCCAGACGTGGATGTATCTATGTGAGGTTATATCTAACATCTATTTGTGGTTATACTATTGCTTTGTGTTCAAATTTTAAGATATATAAAGCATTGTCTTTATATATTTATATATTCTCTAACTTTTTTATTCAAAGTTGTTTTGGAGATGTATCCATGTTGATACATAGGTATCTAGTTGATTTTGTTATAACTGCGGGATAGTATCACATTGCATAAATCATCGAAGGTTGATTTATCCATTTTCTTACTGAGGGAAATTTGCATCGTCTCTGCAGTTTTGCTATCTGAACAGTACAGCAATGGTCTTTGTATATATCTTCTTACACTTGTGCTAGGATTTCTCAAGAAGAGTTCAACCTAGAAGTTGAACTGTCAGGTCATAAGGGTACACATTTTCCCTAGAGATTGTTAAGCTCTTCTGCAAACTCTACTGGTTTATTTGACCACCAACAATGTTGAGCAGTAGTTCTAAACTCTGCCTGCAGAAAGAATCAGCTAAGGAGCACTTTAAAATGACCAGTGCCTAAGTCCCACCCCAGACCAATTAAACCAGAATCTCTGGGGATGGGAGCCAAGACAGTTTTCAAGTTCCCTGGGTGATTCTAATGTACAACTAGGGTTAAGAACCACTGATTTAGCATTTTTCTGTTTCCCCACATGTTTTCCAACATTTGGTATTATCAGACATTCTGTTCTGCTAATCTCTGGGTGCAAGGACTTTGTAATTACTGGTGAAGCTGAGTATATTTGTACAGTGTTACTGAGCATTCCAATGACTTCCATTGAGAATTATGTGTGGCATATTTCACCCATTTTTTCCTCTTTAATTGTCTTTTATTATTGATTTGTAGGCACTTTCTTTACATTCTGGACAGTAATTGTGAAAGGGGGGCATATAATTGCCAAATATCTACCCTAGTCAATAACTTATCTTTTCACTTATTTGTGCTACCTATCATATATAGAAGTTTAAAAATTTTTAATATACTTAAATCTGTCAATATTTTCCTTTATGCTTTGTATGATGAGAAATCTTACATATTTTCTATATGATTTTGTAAATCTATGTTTCTGTCTTTTCTTCAAGAAGTTTTACAGTTATACTTTTTCCCAATGAAGTTTTTAATCTGTCTAGAATTTATATTTCTGTATGGTGTAATGTATTGATCAAATTTTATCTTTGCTTTTTTTTCTTCTTTTTTTTTGGTTCTAGTACAGTTTTCTAACTAGTCCATCTTTTCCCAGTGACATTTAGTGCTATTGAGACCTCATATGTCTTTTTTCCATTCCATCCTTGTACCAATACCATGTTTTAATTATTACAATCTTATAATAAATGAACCATTTTAAACTATTTTTCCAAAAATGTGCATTGCCTATTCTTGAATATTTACTATACCATATGAATGTATGTGCAACACCGTTTCAGGTTACATGAAAGACAGTGCTGTGAGTTGGCTTACAGTTGCTTTGAATTTATAGATTATTGGGGGGTGATTTCTCTATATAAATTCGAGTCTCCCCATTCAAGGGCATAATTTAGCTCTCCATTTATTTAAGCTTACTTTCATGTCTTTCAATATATTTTATAATTTTCCCTACAAATATTTTCCAGATTTTTGTTAGATTCATGATTGTTGTTGAAGTGAATTATTTTTATTGTAAATTTTATTTTTTCCTGAAATGTTCTAACTACTGGCTGACGGTTCATAGAAACATACTAGATTTTTGTTTAACTCTTGTTTCCAACCATGTTGAACTCATTTGTTTTAAAAGTTTATCAATTACTTAGATTTTCTAAATAATCATGTATACAAATAATAACAATCCTGTTCATTCTTGTAACATTGATGCGTTTTATTTTAATTTAACTGAGTATAAAGATTTAATTAATTGATTAATTAATTTATATTCTCTATATATTTTTTTCTACTTGCTATCATGATTAGGCACTCCTGCACAAGGTTAAATAGAAGCATTGACAGCAAGCATCCTGTCTTGTCCTGAGTTTTATATAAAATCCCTTTGACTTTTTCACCATTAAGTATATTTTCTTGAGTTTTTACTGGATATTTTTTATCAGGTTAAGAAAAAGTTTCCTTCTAATTCTTCTTTGCTGAAATGTTTTATTAGGAAAGTATTTTGAGTTTCAAATATTTTCTGCATCTGTAGAGATGAATTTATGGTGTTCCCCTTTTAATATGTTAACTGGTAAATTATATTAATAAGTTTTCTAAAATTGAACCATCCCTGTATTCTGGGATAACGCCTTGATCATAATTTTTAAAATATTCATTCTAAGTTTGGTTTGCTAATATTCTGCCTAGGATTTTTATATTTATAGATGAAACTGGCCTGTAATTTTTCTTACTCGTTTGACATCAGTTTATCTTCTTATGGGTTAAAAAATGATTATCAGCTTATTCTATTCTATGGAAACATTTAAATAAGATTAGGATTACTTTTAATTTGAAACTTGATAGAACGTATCTGAAAAAATCCTAGGTCTGTGTGTGTGTGTGTGTGTGTGTGTGTGTGTGTGTGTATACAGACTTTAGTGATTCCATTTCTCTTAATATTGGTCAATTAAGGTTTTCACTTCCTTCCTGAGTAATTGTTAGTTACATTTATAGTGAATTTACCATTTTGGCTAGATTTTCAAATGCATTGACATAAAATTGTTCCTGATATTCTCTTTTTTAACAATTTCTACCTTATCTGTAGTTGTTCCTTTTTTTCATACTAATATAGTCATTTGTGTTGTCCCTTTCTCTCTTTTTAAATCAGTATTGCAAGAATGTTATCAGTTTATTAGTTTTTTTCAACTAATAAACAATTTTTGGTTTTCTAGGATATCTCTGTCATTAATTGGCAAATACCCTTGGCAGTCAAACCATAATTTAGTTGGGTATATTATTCTAGATCAGCAGGTATTTTCTCTAATTCATTTTATTGGGTTGGCCAAAAAGTTCATTCAGGATTTTCCGTAACAACTTACAGAAGAACTCAAGTGAACTTTTTGGCCAACCCAATAAAATATTCTATTGATTTCTGTTACTTATCTTTGGTTTTGGAAGTCTACTGTGCCTATTGTTATCCCTTGGTGCAACTTATCTTTTCTCTCTGGATACTTTTAAAATCTCTTTTAAGATCTCTTTGTAGTTCTGCTGTTTCACTACAATGTATCTCATTGTGGATTTGTCCTTTATTTATCTTGATTACTTCTTAACTCATAGGAATCATATATTTAATCTATTCTGGGACATATACAGGCCTATATCTTTGAATATTGATGCTTTGATAATTCTGTTCACTCTCTGAAATTAATATTAGACATGAATGTTTTGTTCATTTCATGCTCTCTGTCTCTTAATTTTATATTTATCCCTTTATCTCACTGTGCTGCATTCTGAGTTGTTTCCTTAAACCTGTCTTTCAGACCACTGATTATATCTTCAGCTGTGTCTATTCAGCTGTTTCACCTCTCCATTGAATTTCTCATTCCATAGCTATAGTTTTCATTTCTAGATAGTCTACCTACCATTATTTTAATACCGTGTTTTTCTTTTCATATGGCTTGTATTCCTTTTAGTGTTAGTCATTTAAAATTTATGTGAAATAATCTCTTATTTTGTTCATTTATCCAAAGTCCTTAGGGTTCAGAGTCTTCTATTTGTTGTGTCTGGTGGTATGATTCTTCTGATGGATTGTTTCTTCGTGTGATGAGTAGTTTAGGACAATGGGCTCATCCTCAGTAGGGAATACTGTATAAAAACATGCAACCAGTGTCCCCTTCAGACATTTTGCATTTGTTTTTGCTTTTTGTGTCCTAGGATGAATCCTTAGGCTAATTTCTTGACTCACAAATTCCTGGACCACACAAACAATCCTGATTATAAATTCTGGCACTATCTTTTCCCTTCACTTGGTATCTAGATAGAGACAGACAGGCATCTTTACCGTGTCCATTTGCTGGGACTCTATCACCTGTCCGTACCCTTACATTGGAATTTAAACCCAACCTTCTGGGTTACTGAGACATGTAAGTTTCCCTGATGCAGACCACAATCTGTTTGTGCCCTTACCATACTGCTTTTTAGATCCACATATCTTACCCCTGGCCTTCTCTCTTGCATGCTCTTTCTCTCACTCTTGCTTTCTTTTTTTGCAAACGTAGTAATGCATTTAAAAGAATAGCATCTTGGGCTTCCCAGGTGGCGCAGTGGTTGAGAGTCTGCCTGCCGATGCAGGGGACACGGGTTTGTGCCTCGGTCCAGGAAGATCCCACATGCCGCGGAGCAGCTGGGCTTGTGAGCCACGGCCGCTGAGGCTGCGTGTCCGGAGCCTGTGCTCTGCAACGGGAGAGGCCACAACAGTGAGAGGCCTGCGTACCGCAAAAAAAAAAAAAGAATAGTGTCTTTTTATCTGTTTTTTCTAAGTGGGAAAGTTTTCAAATTTTCTTGAGAAAAAAATTCAGAACAAGAAGTCCTAGTTTGGCCTTTTGGACATTAAAAAAGAAGCCTAAGAATTTCACAAATCATATTCTCCATGCAAACTTTTCTTGCTAGTTTCTGTAGAAATGTAGTTTATCCAAAAATCAGCGTGAAAATTATTAATGTAACTCTGAATGTTTTGCTGTGTAACTGCTGAGGAATTGCATTCCTTTGAACTTCTACGATAAACTCAGCCACAGCCTGGTGTGTTGAGAATAACGGGGTGAGGAGGGGCTATATCCTACTTTGAGAAATTTTTCAGGGAGTGTTCTGTAGAGGAACAAATACTGTTTTCTGAAAAAGTGCAAGCATCATTTGCTTTTTCTTAGTGAGAGACCAGAAGGATATATATTTTTAAAGGTTATAATGAAACCCCAAAGCCCTTTCTGGCTCTATAATTCTGTGATTTTTTTACTATCTTGAGAAAATTTCCCAAAAAATCTTATAGCCTGTGTGCAGCTTTGTAACCAAATCCTAGGAATCAAAGTTCCTTAATCTTCCTAAGATGCTCTCCTTTTCTCTCTGTCATTCACCCTAGCATCTTAGCAAGTCCATAGATATGAAAGGGACTGTATTCAACCTTTTTTTGCCGTTAACATTTTTTGATCTGATTTTTCCACGGGATGTCAAAGAATACATTGCCAAACAAAACAATTATTTGACTAAAGAGAACGTTAATGATTGAATACTATCTAAACATGACATATTTCAAAGTATACACTGTTGGAAGTTTTCAAAACTTCCGCTGAACATGCTATAATTTTGAGATATTTTGCCCCAAAATTCTCTTTGGAAGCAACAACTTAATAATAAGACACAGTTGAAATAAAAACAAAGGATTCTTTTAAAAAAATATCAAATGTTCTTTCAACACTTGATACCCAAAGTTATTTCTGAGGCCTCACCGTATTATTTTAGATTAAATATCTAAAACAAATTATTACAAAAATAAACCCATCCCTTCGCTGGATTTCATTCTGTGTTTGGATTGGGGTGGAGTCAGTTGTTAGGTGCATGACCAGAGCACAGGCGCTGAGTCTTTTTATTTTCTTAATTATGAATTATCGTTTCAAGCCCTCATTGGCGGTTTACCATGGCAGTAATCCCTACCAAAACAGTTGTTCGTCTAGATCCTAAGTGGTTTGCTAGAACATTAACCTTGACTTGACCCCTGATGGTCACAGGGTCAATAATTACAACTTCTAGAAAAACTATCAGTAGGGACTGTACCCTGAATTATGTTACTTGCCTTTAAAAATAATTATAGTATGTTTGTCATTCAGAAGGACTAGATCAGCAAGGCTAATGAAAATGTTTAAATCCTTATCAGTTGGAATGAAAAGGGCTGGCTCCAGAAAGTGCTGACCTTGGAATTTTTGTGCCGCTTGTGCTGATCCTGTTTGCTGATGCACATGACCTACTGATGTGTGGCTTGGCAAGCCATAGAGGCTTATTCACCCATGCTGGATGGGAAAGGGGCTTCCGGGCTGCTCCCTGGGCTGTGGCATTCCTCTGGTTCTCTAACAAAGCTTTCAACTGGCGTCTGGGACTAATGAGCATACAGTCCCAGGAGCAATGGAGCACAGTTTTCCGTCACCCATTAAGACGAGCTCTAAGCCCCAAGCTTATCAAGCCTGAACCAGGAGAAGCTAGGGCCAAAGGCTGAAGATAAAACAGTCACTAATAGTTTCATAAACTGCGTGAATAATTCCACGTTAACAATAAATACTGCATGTTTAGTGATATTACCTAAGCCCTAATAGCCAAGGTGCTCACTGACCCTGGCCATTAAAGGCAACATAGCTCTTTTCAGGAGAATCTGAATTAAGCCTACTTTACATAAAGTTTAGTCTGAGGACATTTCTCCAAGTAATCTTCCCCCTCTTTGTGTAGACAAGCGACCTCATTCTGCTAGGGTCACAAGGGATGAAGTAAGTGCTAGAGGTGGGCCATCCTGAGCTGGTGGGAGATGTACAGAAAATCCTGGTGCAGGTGATTCTGCCTTAGGATGTCGGTTATTTTTGCATTTTAATTTAAGCTTTCAATTATGTGCCTTGCTGCAGTGTAATCGGGGAATAAATAGATTAGAGGAAAACAGGGCGAAAAACTACTCATAGTCGTTACATATTATTTATTCTATTTTGTCAAGGATGTCAGAAATATAAGGTCATTAAAAATCAGTAAGTTGCTGGAAATGGGGATGATGGGAAGGGGGAGTCATACCCCTTCCCTAAGACCTTAGCATTGATGTTTGAAAGGACACTTGAAGATCCTATTCGGCCACTGGTATATTGTAGACTTCATACATATAAGTGGCATAAGTGAATATGGAGACCTACTCAATAAAAATATTTTAAAAGTCTTTAAAGTACATAATCATTAATTTGTAATTCTAAAGCTGTTATATTCTTCCCCACTCGCATTGGTGATCTTGATTTTACACAGCCATCCCTGTACTATATGGCTCTACTATTTTTTGTCCTATATATTTGCATCCTACCATTTCTACTTCTCTGTCTCATTTATTTCACAATGCTGTTTGAGAATCCCTGGAGACCTGGCTTAAACTTCCTTTCATCCTGTCCAGATTGGCCATCTCATTCCAGTTTTTCATTGAGCTCTTCTTTCTTTCCTCTATCATGGCATTCCATCGTTGCTCTTAATCAGGTCTGATTCACGGTCACAGGTCTCATGGGTCTCTGCCCATGTACACTATTCCACGTTACCTTTGATGCCCCTTGCCTCCTTCTTCCTTTCTAATAGGACCTGCATCCTTAACATCTACAGACTAGTTGAGAAACTTGTTGATCATTCTCTCATGCCATCTCTCACACAGAATGTTTCTTTGCACATCCCCTCTGCCCTCAGTATATAAATTAGAACTCAACCTTTCAATGTAAACTTACTTGATTTGGGACTATTGGGTATTTGAAGTATAACTTGAGCAACACTCCTTTCCTATGTTAAAATATGTGTGATTGACATGCATTGGGAAGGCCGGATATGACTGGATACCAGATTATAGGCAATTGTAAGGCAGTTACTAGGTTTCATGTTCTGTGGCATCTCGTGTGAATCCATGAACTCTTAATTTGCAGAATCAGTATCACAGAAGCTGATGGTGGTGGTATCGAACCCCCTAAATGAACTTCTAGCAAATATATAGAGTTGGCAGAGTGCCGTGGAGTTCTAGCATTATTTAAATTATTCTAAAAAAATATCCAGGAACCACCCCAAACAGATAAATCATCCATATGCTTATAAACATCAGAACAGTATCCATTGGAATTACCTTTTCATGCACCTAGCGACTGGCATATACAGGTTCTCAAGAAGTATTAAATCTATCATCATTGGAATATGTTTTCAATACCGTATGATTGATCACCATCATCAACTCTTCCAGCAATTTTTCTGTAAAATCTGTAGCTAGTTTATGGTTACGTCAAGAGTCCCAAAGCCACTGTGAAATCAGTGCAGCAGTTGGTGGTCACAGCTCCTTAAACTGAAGTTCTTTAACCTAAGGGTACAAGCTTCCATCTTCCCTTGGTATGCCTAAAAGATAAAAAGTTAACATTTTTCAAGATTGATGAAACAGTGATAACAGTTCTTCCTCATGGAAGAATGAAAATATACATCTTTAGATTACTACATGAATGATTTAATTCACACATAAAGAATTATCACAGTTCAGTATTATTAAATATTGAAACAGAAGTAGAAGATATACGATCACCTTTCTTATATTTTATTAAAAGTAGGGTAACACATTGAGATCCAAGGTGGATTTGGAGACTAATTTAAGCTCTGCAGACCTTGGATTTTATACTTATCAATAATGGTTCCCCTGTTCTTTGATTACATGTGTTTCTTTCGAGGTGTTTTTAACTTTAGAACGCTGAAGCAAAGATATTCAGATTCAACCTTGGAATTTAATACATCATCTCTTTCGCCAGAGACATTTCACTGATCCTGTGTTATTTAAAGGCCAAATGGAACTGTTATGGTGAAAATCTGAAAAGAATGTCAGAACTAACACAGTATGGAGATCACATTTTCACAGAAATAATGATTCCAAGTCTTGTCATTTAATTTGCATGGTTGAATGAACTTGTCTTTCTCCTACTCCAGAAATACAGCCTACCACGTCCCGAACTGCAGCCCTTTCGAAAAGAGGTCAAGTCCCTAGGTTAGCATTCCACGATCGTGCCCACTCCACAACTTCAAACCCAGTAACAATTTTTTAATTAAAAATGAATTCTAAGCCTACAAGCTTATCCTTTCTGAGAGAATTGCTGGGAGGAGGATAGAATTGCTCTATATTTCTTTTAACTAAAAATGAAGTCACTTAACCTAGAAATTTGTATCTCAGGTGGGGGCATGTGAACTATCACAGAAAGGAATAGATCGTGTTACCCAGAACCCAAGGACCACTGATGGTACCTTCTCAGGACAGCTGACAAAATTCTTCCTAGGAGAATTTCCCTGGGTCACTTTCATGAGTATATTATTAGCATCCTCTGTGTTAGTGGGCATAGTTCTATAATAAACAATGTCCACATTTCAGTGGCTCATCACTAAAATGTGTGTTTATTACTCACAACATAGTCCATTGGTGTGAGGATGAACAAAGCGTGAGGGTTCTGCTCTAAGCAGTCACTCAGGGACCCAAGCTACTTCAACGTGTGACTTTGCTACTTCTAGGACCCCTGCCTTCTCTGCATTCAGCCCACCAGAGGGAGCCAATCACAGAGGACTTCCTGGGAGGTTACCTGGGGCCAGATCTGAAAGTAGTGTATGGCCCTTCTGTCCTCATCCCATTGGCTGGAACTCAATCATACAACCCCATTTAACTGCAAGGGAGACTGAAAAATGAAGCCTAAACGGGTGCCAAGAGGGAAAAAAAATAGGATCTGATGAACACTGAGCAATGTCTGTCGCACCTTTAGTAGTTTTGAGTTGGGGTTGATTAACAGGGTATGTGAAGATAGCCCCATGGTTGGTCTTGAACACTAGTAGCTATAAGAAAATATTGGACCAAGGGTGCCCATCCCAGGAAGCTGTAACTATATGTTCCCTACTGGGGAGGGTGCTCAATTTTAATGTTGTGAGAAATATAAGATGAATCAGATATTGTTTCTGCCCTCAGGCAGTACATAGTCTCCTAAAGGAGTAGGCTATCTATATAACTAGCTATGTTCTAGCTCATATAACAGGCTATTAAATTGGAAGTTTTTACTGAGACTCCTAGATCTAATAGACAGGAAATGCCAAAGTTAAATACCAGATCAAGGTTCAGATTTTCAAAGGGCTACCAAAAATGTGTTCCATAACCTAAAATTTTCTTAGCTACAAAGGGGATATAAATATAAAAGGTCTCTGAGACTGAAAGTTGAGAGAGGATATCCTGAGGAGGATTTCTGCTTAAAAAATAAATTAAAAAAAAAATTTTAAACATGCTATGTTTTCATCCACATCCCTGAGGATGAGGGCTGGGGGCTGTCTGCCACCCCACCTCAACTCTAGTAAGACTGACTTCTACAGAACCATCTAGAGAAGTTGACCTCTACCTCCTGAGGTTGGGAGAGGGGACACAGTAGACTGATGTCTCCCTCAATTCTGAGAAAGCTGGAGGGGATACACCATGACTGGTTAGCTGTTCTGATGTCAGGAGCAAAGGGAAGTTGTTGCTGGGTTGAAATCAACCTGCATAGTGGCATCTTAGATTCTGTCCAATATGGCGGCCCAGGGGTGATGAGACCTCAACAGAGAAATGCTGGAGGTGGACCGCTAGATGCCCAGGGGCTAAGAAAGGAGCAGCAGGCTGGACTAGAGCTGCAGTGATTGAGTCAGCAAGTCAGGAGAAGACCTTAGAGTGGGAGAGTGAAGAACCCACAAAAGTGATCTTAGAGAAAAAGAGTCAGCTTTCAATATTGGCCACACTCTCTTATGATCCTGTCAGTCAAAGAGATCTTTCCTGTCCCTCTTATCTATCTTCCATACTTCAACTGTGGGGATGGAGGTTGGTCACAAAAAGTAATTAGCGGATGAAGAAAGATGGAAATGAGGGACTTCCCTGGTGGCGCAGTGGTTAAGAATCCACCTGCCAATGCAGGGACACGAGTTGATCCCTGGTCCGGGAAGATCCCACATGCCGCAGAACAACTAAGCCCGTGCGCCACAACTACTGAGCCTGCGCTCTAGAGCCTGCGAGCCACAGCTGCTGAAGCCTGAGCGCCTAGAGCCCGTGCTCCACAACGAGAGAAGCCACCGCAATGAGAAGCCGGCGCACCACAACAAAGAGTAGCCCCTGCTCACCGCAACTAGAGAGAAAGCCCGTGCATGGTAATGAAGACCCAGTGCAGCCAATAGATAAATAAATAAATTAAATTAAAAAAAAAAAAGAAGAAAGATGGAAATGAGACAGATGGAAGAAACCAAACACACTCTTTATGTTGAAGACACCAGTTTGCCTGCAGGCAGCCTTGGATGGGAGATGATGATGGTTCAGCTTTGAGTGATGGTTCAGGGCTGATGAATCCCGAGCTGGGCATTCTCATTTCTGAATTGAGACTGTGTTTGGCAACCGGCAGAGAATGTAGAACTTTTCCTTAACTAGGGATGAAAAGTCATAGCTCTGCAGGAATTTTCATCAGGGACAGTGGAAGAGCTAACTTCTTTGATTAGGCTTAAAGGGACAGTGACAGGCGAAAACAATGCTCTTTTTAAAAAAATTTATTTATTTTATTTTTGGCTGCGTTGGGTCGTTGTTGCTGCGCACAGGCTTTCTCCAGTTGCGGCGAGCGGGGGCTACTCTTCATTGTGGTGCGTGGGCTTCTTATCATGGTGGCTTCTCTTGTTGTGGCTCGAGGGCTCTAGAGCGCAGGCTCAGTAGCTGTGGCACACGGACTTAGTTGCTCCATTGCATGTGGAATCTTCCCGGACCAGGGCTCGAACCCGTGTACCCTGCATTGGCAGGTGGATTCTTAACCACTGCGCCACCAGGGAAGCCCAACAGTGGTCTTTTATGACTACAGCTGGCATAGCTGATTTGTTCATTGTGCCATTCATGTTTGAATTCTGGTGAAGTGCCCTAGGAGAAGTACAAGTAGAGTGCTCTGGGAGGCTGTATAGACAGTGCTTGCTTCTAGCTGGAGTGGAAGTGTGCCTAAGGTAGGGATGCGTGGAGAAGAAGGCACATGCAGCAGACCTGAAAGGTAGATTTAAATGTGCAGAGATTTGGGATGGGCTAGGGAGGGTAGGTGGCTGTTGGAGCTTTGTTACAGGCATTTCTAGCAGAGCAAACAATAGAAAAAGCAAAGGATGTGTCAGTGTACATTCATCCTTGGGGAAAAAACAAAACAAAACAGAAAAGTGCCATTCTCATGAGGGATATTGGTAACGGAGAAGGCTATGCATGGGTGGCACAGAGGTAGATGGGAAATCTCCTTACCTCTCCCTCAATTTATTGTAAACCTAAAATGCTCTTTTAAAACTGTCTTTTTTAAAACAGGTAGGGAGACAGAAAAACATAACAGATGCCTATAGAATAGCAATTAGTTCCATCTGGCTGAAGCCAAGCATGGGGCAATAATGGAAAATAAGGGGAAAGTGTTGGCCTACAGCTTAGGTAAAAAGCATTAGGCAAGCTTGAAACCTCAGCAAGGAGTCTGCAGAAAAGGCAAGGAATCAAGGACGAGGCAGGCTACCAGGGCAAAAGGAGAAGCCTTGTAGTCGGGCTGACCTTCATGGTAGGCGGCCAGACGTCTACCTTACAGTGTCCAGCAAGGTACAGGGCATTAGTTTCTATCTAGATAGACCAGGTTGATGTCCAAGGGGGGATAATGTGATAAGTAGGGTGTGAAAACAAGAACCTGTAGGCAATGAAGATGATAAATTCAGTAAGTTGTACCTGAAGGTAGGAATTTCACCTTGGATTAGGTTTGGGAGTCAAATCTATACAGATAGGAAAGGCTTCTTTTCAGAAAGGCAGCTCCACCACACCAGTTCTATGACCTCTGACCAGTAATCTAACTCCTCTAAGCCTCAGTTTCCTCATCTATGAAGTGGTAATAATAATAATATATGATAATTCAGGGCTTCCCTGGTGGCGCAATGGTTGAGAGTCCGCCTGCCGGTGCAGGGGACGCGGGTTCGTGCCCCGGTCCGGGAAGATCCCACATGCCGCGCAGCGGCTGGGCCCGTGAGCCATGGCCACTGAGCCTGCGCGTCCGGAGCCTGTACTCCGCAACGGGAGAGGCCACGACAGTGAGAGGCCCGCGTACTGCAAAAACAAAAAAAAAATAAATAATAATAATAATATATGATAATTCAGTCCACACACAGATTACCCAGCATGGTGCCTGGCACATTTTTGGTGACCAGGAAAAGCCTCTTCTCTCTCCTTCAAGAGGAGGAGGCTGGAGATTCCTAATAAGCAGACTGCAAATCAGGTTGTGGTCCCTGTCTTGGTGAGGGAACTAGAGAAAAAACTCTGTAAGCCACAGCAGATGCTCTGTTTCATGGACCAAGCCAGTGGGGGGCGGGGGTAGGGGTGGGAGGGGGCTTGAGAACAGTGGGTCTCTAGATGCCCTTCATACTGAAGTTAGAGCAAAGAGCACCCACCTTGTGGCAGTTCTCAGCCTGCTGGCCTTGCCTGGGATTGGCTGAGGGACTGGGTAGGGCTGAGTTTGCAAGTCTCAAGCTCTCAGTGTTTTAAGGCAGGAGAAGGGAGGCAGGAGAAGAATGGAGAGTGGAGAGCAGGTGGGCAGGCCAGGAAGTTTGAACATGATTCCAGTGCGATCTCCAGCTTTCAAGGAGGGCAGAGCTGGAAGAGGGGAAAGACCTGAGGCTTCCCGTGTCCATGCAGCCGGGGAGATGGCAGGGTGAGCTGGTGGGGCAGCCCCAGGAGTGAAAACAGCATGGACCGTGGCCTGGAGGCAGAAAGAACAGTAAGAGTCCAGGGATGGGCTCTAGTCATTGTTCTGCCGCTAAGCTTTCTGAGCCTCGGTTTCTCCAGCCATCAAATGCGCTTACGGTGACACTTTCCTTACCCATAGGCTGTGATCTGAAACTTCATCTATGCAGAACTTAGCCAAAACAGAAAAGTAAATTAAGATGGTCTTTGGGCAGTCAGTGTAGGCGTGATTACAACCTTCATGCTGAAAGCATGAGACAGTCCTCCTCTCCAGTTTATTCATCAAGGACTATGTACTTAATTTGGACACAATTTTAATATGCTTGACATCCTAGTTACTCTTCCCAGGAAACTGAAGATGCAAACAGAGAGGGGGCGTGAGAGTAGGAGACGAGCAGAGGAACAAGCAGGGCCGGAGAGCCCACTGCAAACAGGAGATAAAAGGAAGTAAAGGAATTATTTTAGAAATAGCAACGTGGATCCACTCAGTACAGGGACAGAAAACGTGTGTATCTCCGTGGGCTCTGGGGACTATGCAGATTTGTGCTCTAGTTTCTGGAATCTGCAAAAAACATGACTAGTCTATGTTTGATAATTGAGTCCTCAAAAAATGGATAAATTATAGAAGAGACAGAGCAGGGAAGTAGAATATATTTTTAAAGTACTATTGAAAAGTATAGAATTTAAAAAATGTGGGCCTTCCAAGGCCCAAGTCTTCATTATATGGACATATTCATTTATCCAATATTTGTCTCTTATAGATCACAGTATTCTTATACAGACCCACTGTGACTATAAGATGTTCAGACTGCTTAAAAAAAAAAAAAAGAGGAAACAGGTATACCAGAACATAGTTAAACGAATGGTCATATCGGAAGGCTATAAACTTATATTGATAATCCTACCATTAGGTAGGATTTTTTGTGTGTCATTTGTATTTATTGAGTATATATAGCCTTTTTAATAAGTTTATATTAATATAAGGCAACATCTTCCTTACTTTAGAATCTCAAGTTATTATTTACAAAGAAAACCACCAATGACAACATATTTTAAGCCTGGTTCTTCTAGAAAACACTGGCTGAGCACTTTATTCCATAAGGACACACTGGCTGGCCCTTGAAATTAGCTCAGAGTGAGGCTGAATTATTCGTATTGTTCACTTTTTGATGACTTTCAAGACATTAGGCCTACCGTAAAGGTCAAAACCCTGGCACCACTGAAAAGATTAGTTTAAAGGTACCATAAACCCTGGGGTCAGGATCCAAAGTGGAGTGTCAAAGATGGTTTGAATGATGGTGGCATCATTAAAATAAGGTGACTCCTTTGAAGGGGACAGTGGTCATTTAGTGTGTAAGTTCTGGCATATATGTTTTAAAAATGCATCCCATGGAATCCCATTGGAGAAGGCATTGATCATTATTAGTACCTTTACAAAAGTAAAAAGATTGTTGTCATAGTGGATGCTACCTTGGAGCCTGCAGGTTGCAGAGGCTCAAGTTCACCCTCACTGCTGCCGGCAGGATTAGAGTTCTCTGTCGGCCCCTGGCAGCTGGGCAGGTTGATGACTGAATCCTGCCAAGACCCAATGACTACAGATGCCCGGGCTTGTAGCAAAGCATCCCTGGGCCCTCAGGAAAGTGCTTTTCCAGTGGTGATTGAGAACAGAGACCGACACCTGGCAAAGAGCCTGGTGCTCCACCCACACCTGCTTTGAAAGGCCACACCGCATTTGAACGAACCTGCTTTTCCTGAAATGTCTAGCACCAGGAAGGTGGGCCGAGAGCCAGCACTTTTTGCCCAGACTTTCTTTCAAACTGTTATGAACTGAGTTCATTTTTTTTTTTTTTTTTTTTTTTTTTTTTGCGATACGCGGGCCTCTCACCGCTGCAGCCTCTCCCGTTGCGGAGCACAGGCTCCGGACGCGCAGGCCCAGCGGCCATGGCTCACGGGCCCAGCCGCTCCGCGGCATGTGGGATCTTCCCGGACGGGGCACGAACTCGCGTCCCCTACATCGGCAGGCGAACTCCCAACCACTGCGCCACCAGGGAAGCCCTGAGTTCATTTTTTAAGCATGTCGTTTTAAAACATAGAGTAAGATCATATTATTACGTAAAGTATCGTAAGCCATTTATAACTCTACCAGGATGTGCCAAGCCTGAACCTGAAAACTGTGAAGATGGTATGTTGTATTTGGAAGGTTTTAGCATAAAAAAATACCTTGTTCACCCTAATGACTAGGAAGCATTAAGGTTTAATTATCTATGTATTCTCTGATTAAACTGATGTCATGACATCTTATTAAAAACACTTCTTGGGACTTCCCTGGTGGTGCAGTGGTTAAGAATCCACCTGCCAATGCAGGGGACATGGGTTTGAGCCCTGGTCCAGGGAGATCCCACATGCTGCGGAGCAACTAAGCCCATGTGCCACAACTACTGAGCTCACGTGCCACGCTCTAGAGCCTGCGAGCCACAATTACTGAAGCCCTCGTGCCTAGAGTCCGTGCTCCACAACAAGAGAAGCCACCGCGATGAGAAGCCTGCGCACTGCAACGAAGAGTAGCCCCTGCTCACCACAACTAGAGAGAGCCCGTGCACAGCAACGAAGACCCAATGCAACCAAAAATAAATAAATAAAGCTAAAATTTAAAAAAGAAACACTTCTTTTCTACTCATGGTCTTAAAAAGCCAGGTTTAAGTAGACATGTCAGTTCATATTTAGCAATTCTTTCAAAAGCACAAATGAATTCTGTTGGGATTTTTTTTAATTGCAAAGGGCATTTGTTTTGCTTTAAATAACATAACTTAAAATATAAAACTAATATATTCTTAATGTAGATTTGAAAAATAGAAATTTAAAAAATCTGTAGATAATGACTATTAAAAATTGGACTTGATCAAAAATTAAAACTTACTCTGCAAAAGACACTGTTGAATGAATAAAAAGGCAAACTATGGACTGGGAGAAAACATCTGAAAATCAGACAGTTGACAGAAGACTTGAATAATGAACAGAAGACAAGAATAATGAACACTTAAAACTCAACAGTTAGAAAACAACCCAATTAAAAAGCAGCTTGTGACCACCTAGAGGGGTATTGTGACCACCTAGAGGGGTGGGAGGGAGATGCAAGAGGGAGGGGATACCGGGGATATATGTGTATGTATAGCTGATTCACTTTGTTATAAAGCGGAAACTAACACACCATTGTAAAACAATTATACTCCATTAAAGATGTTTAAAAGAAAAAAAGCAGCAAATGACTTGAACAAACACTTAACCATAAAGAAACATTTATGGCTGGCACATAAGCACATGAAAAGGTGTTCAACTTCATTAGTCATTAGGAAAAGGCAAGTTAAACCATGATAAGATGCCACTATTAACCTATTAGAATAGATAAAATGTAAAAGATTGACAATGCCGCATGTTGGTGAGAACTTTCACATACTGCTGGTGGGAATGCAAAATGCTGAAAAACAGCTCGGCGGTTTCTTGTAAGGTGAAACACACTCTTACAATATGATCCAGCAATCCCACTTCTAGGTATTTCCCCTAGAGAAATGAAAACTTGTGTTCACACAAAAACTACACGAGTATTTATAGAAGCTTTATTTATAATCTCCAAAAACTGGTAACAACCCGAATCTTCTTCAGAGGATGAGTGGGTTAAACATACTGTGATAAATACTGTTGACCTGAAACAAATAGACTGCCAAGTGTTTCTCCAGCAAAGATGGGTTTATTTGGGATCAGCAGAGAACTGCAATCTTGAGTCTGCAAGGCAAGTGCAAGTCCTGGAAGGGCAAGGCTTTTACAGAGGGGAAAAGGAAGTCGGGAGGACTGCAGTAAACAGAGTCCACGGCTTGTCATTGGCTGAACCTTGCCAGGTCTTTCTTCTTCCTGTTGGGCTATGGACACAGGGTATGAGAGCTCCCCCTTCTGGTCTCCCTATTTATTTAATTGAGGTTTCTGTTTATAAATTGTTTTGCAATACATATAGGGGAATAGTCCTCGACAATAAAATGGAATGAAATTTCTTTTTTTTTTTTTTTTGCGGTACGCGGGCCTCTCACTGTTGTGGCCTCTCCCGCCGCGGAACACAGGCTCCAGACGTGCAGGCTCAGCGGCCATGGCCCACGGGCCCAGCCGCTCCGCGACATGTGGGATCCTCCCAGACCCGGGCACGAACCCACGTGCCCTGCATCGGCAGGCGGACTCTCAACCACTGCGCCACCAGGGAAGCCCATGGAATGAAATGTTGACACGTGTAAATCAAACAACTTGTATAAATCATAAAATAGTTATGCTGATTGAAAGAAGCCAGACAAAAAAGTTTACCTAATATATGATTCCATTTGTATGACATTCTCAAAAACCGAAAGTATAGTAACAGAAGATCAGTGGTTAGGTATTAGGGGATTGTGACTGCAACTGGATTATAAGAGGGAATTTTGATGGGTCATAGAACTTTTAGGTATCCTGATGGTGGTAGCAGTTACATGAAACTATATATGTGTTTAAATTCATAGAACTGTTAAATTCATAGAACACACATGCACAAAAGTCAATTTTATTGTATATCAATTAAAAAGTAAAATAAAATAGGGTTTCCCTGCTGGCGCAGGGGTTGAGAGTCCGCCTGCCAATGCAGGGGACGCGGGTTCGTGCCCCGGTCTGGGAAGATCCCACATGCTGCGGAGCGGCTGGGACTGTGAGCCATGGCCGCTGAGCCTGCGCGTCCGGAGCCTGTGCTCCGCAACAGGAGAGGCCACAATGGTGAGAGGCCCGCGTACCGCAAAAAAAAAAAAATAAAATAATAAAATAAAATAAATAGTATCATGAGTAGGCATAGGTACTAGGATTCCTGTGAGAAAAATTAATTTTACTATTAAATTATCACAGCATAAATAATTTTAAAGTAGTTCCAGAATTTTAGTTCTCTTCATACTATAGGCTACAGCATATTTGAGAGCAACAGCCACAATTTTGCAGAGAAAACTGTCCTCCCCCGCTTTTCCAACTTCGAAATCTTTATTTCGTAACGTTCAGGAGATCACAGAATTTTTCCAGCCATCCAGACTAATCTTTTCCGTGCAGTCACTGAGCAGTGCTGGCGTGTTAAATTTGATAATGGAAAGAGTTACTTGATTAAGAAATTGAATCGTTCTTCAAGGGTCTCCTGAGGGTTTACTCAGTGATGGGAACAAAACGGTCCAATGCACAAACAGGTAGAATACTTGCCTTCCCAGACTGTAAGTGGACAGGAGAGAGTGTGGAGGAAGTAAAAGACAGCCCCTTGGAAACAGGAGGAATGATTTCTGGGTCAAAGAATATCCTCTTCAAGGTCCAGAGAGTTCCATTGTATTGAAGAATAATCCTGCCTGCTTGGTACAAAATTGCACAAAAGGAAGTGGGGTTGTTTTTGGTGGGGGGATGGGGGGTGGCAGGGAGGACTGCCAGCTCAGGACTTAGTGAAATGCGAATTCTTAAATTGAAATGAGATCGTTTTCCTGCCCTGACTGTGGATTCAAGCCCCCAGGTGTTCAGTGGGAGAAGGTGTTGTAATCTCTGCCGGTGTGTTCTAGCTGGAAGACTTGCTTGGAGGAGGCATCTGGGCTCCTTTCAGTCGTGGCTCTGGCACAGGTGACTCCACGCTCACACCTCTGTGATCTGTGTTGAGGCTCTTGGGGTTTTGTGACTTCATGGCAGCCACTCTGAGAAATAAGAACTGGGTGATTTCCTTAAGGGGATGTTGAACCTTTGGGTATGTGATTTTGGCAACACTTTAAAACAACAGATATCTCCATGAGAAATAAACTTTAGGTGTATTGTGGACAAGAATGAAAAGGACTCTTCCTTCCAGAACAAATGGGTGGAGGAAAAAGAATGGGGAGAGTTAGTGTTGATCTTGCAACAGCATTTAAATATTTGGGTTGGTTGGGTAAAGAATTTATGAGCAGTATTCTTCACCCTCAGATGGTTATTAGCACTGTAAATTAGCTTTGTTCTTAACCCTCAGATGATTCCATTGGAGAGGGTCAGATCATGACTCCAGAGAATTTCCTCCGAATTCTGAGTCCAGTCACTGGATTGAACAGCTGTGGTCTAGTGATATTCAGCCACTGTTCTCTAACAAATACATATCTGGGGCCCGTCGAACCTCTGATGCCAAAAAGACATAGATGATAAAAGCAAATTGAATCTGATCTCTACTTTTGATCATTCAGAATGAGCCAAGATCAACATATACATATAGTACAAGCTTACGGAGCTGTTATATTTATTTTTTAAATGTTATTTTAATTGACTTATTAAAACTTAAAACCAAGTAACCCATAACAACGATGTTAATATAAATAATGATTCGATTCTTAGGCTATCCTTTGAGGATCTATTTAATCTATGACAGAGATGGACCATGGAAACTTGTCACACACAACCTTCCTTCTCTTGGAAAATGAATTCCAATTTGAGACACAAAATAGACGGTGCACATTGTTCCATCCAGGCAGCTAGAGAAGGACCCCTTTACCCTCTCAGTGGATTCTCTGGTGGGCACACTACACATTTTCTTAGGGTAGAAACAAAGCAGAAACACTAAACCCCTTGCTATGGGGTGAATATCTGTGTCCCCCCCAAATTCACATGTTGAAATCCTAATTCCCCAAGGTGATGGGACCTTTGGGAGGTACATAGGTCATGAGGGCAGAGCCCTAATGATTGAGATTAGTGCCCTTCTGAAAGTACTGTTCTCAATACTAAAAAAACAGCATATATACAGGAAGAGAAAAAGAATTTATTACTAACGTCAAAGACCAAAACTACCATAATTCCACAGCAGGAGAAAGACATGAATCTACACCATACTGAAACTGTTTTCTTACACCGTTAAGAAGTAGGACACAGAGGAGAAATAGTAAGGAGCAGTTCTCTGGTTGTTTCAGGTAGATTCTTTAGGGTTGCAAAGGGCACAGTGATATGCACTTTACCTTAGTTGAAGAACATTTAAAGTTATATAAAGAAATAAGGAGGGAAGTGTCTCCATAGCTGCGTGGAAACCTGGTGGAACAGGAAAGCGGTGCAGGATGCAGCTGGAGTCTTGCTGCCCTCTGGTCACAGCAGCTGTAACGACCCGGTTATCTTGTCAGCTTGTAAACCTGTGCCCCACCGTGTTAGGGGCTCACTTACCTTCTATTTCTACTTCTACTTATTTTGCTGCTGTAACCTACTAGTGAACCTTCCCTCTGTGCCCCATACTCAGTCTCACTAAGAACCAGGGTTTGAATGGTTCAGCCAGTCAGCACTGAGATGTGCGGCCTTCTTCACACCCTGGCCTCCTATGTGAGCAGGGAGCCTTTGGATGAGTAAAAAGTAATGCACATGTTGGCTCTCTGCATCATTAGACTTGAACCTACACAATCTAGACAG
Source organism: Delphinus delphis (assembly GCF_949987515.2). Taxonomy (NCBI): domain Eukaryota; kingdom Metazoa; phylum Chordata; class Mammalia; order Artiodactyla; family Delphinidae; genus Delphinus; species Delphinus delphis. Next base: position 166,745,486 of record NC_082684.1, read on the forward strand.
AGAAGTGAAAAAACAAAGGATCCAGAAATAAATAGGAAACTATAATAGAATTTTTAAAACTAAAAATAGAGTTACCATATGATCCAGCAATCCCACTCTTGGGCATATATCTGGAAAAGACAAAAACTCTAATTTGAAAAGATCCATGCACCCCAATGTTCATAGCAGCACTGTTTACAATAGCCAGGACATGGAAGCAACCTAAGGGTCCATCAACAGAGGAATGGACAAAGAAGATGTGACATATATATATATATGTATATATATGTATATGTATATATATATAATAGAATATTACTCAGCCATCAAAAACAATGAAATAATGTCATTTGTAGCAACATAGTTGGACCTAGAAATTATCATGCTAAGTGAAGTAAGTCAGACAAAGACAAATATTATATGATATCACTTATATGTGGAATCTGAAATAGTACAAATGAACTTATTTACAAAACAGAAACAGACCCACAGACATAGAAAACAAACCTATGGATACCAAAGGGGAAGGGTGGGGAGAGATAAATTAGGAATATGGGATTAACACATATAAACTATGACATATAAAATATTCAATAGATAAACAACAAGGATATACTATATAGCACAGGGAACTATATTCAATATCTTGTAATAACCTATAGTGGAAATAGTCTGATACATATATGTGTGTGTGTGTGTGTGTGTGTGTGTGTGTGTGTGTATACATAAAACTGAATCACTTTGCTGTACACCTGAAACTAACACAATTATAAAGCAGCTATACTTGTTTTTTAAAAATCTAAAATTTAAAGGATCAGAAAAATTGTATTAAATAAAGAATTTTATTTTTATTCATGCATACACTCAAACTCTGAAGTATGGTACTTTTCAGTCTTCAGTAAGGGACTACATTTTCAAAGTATGTATCTCACTTTATCAGTCATCTATGACATATTGGTAATTCAGAAGCCTTTCATTGATTAATGTTAGGAAAACCGAACAAAAGAATATTTATGTAGCATCTCTTGTAAAGCAAAGGCAAAAGGAAATAAAAGGAAAGATACGAAGCAAAAATAAATGTAGAGTGAGCCCTGGTAAGAGTAGGAGGGGTGCAGATTTTAAAATGTGTTTGGAAGCCTCGCATCTGCTCTACCCTCGTGCTTCCAAGGTTGGTTACAAGGATGAGAGGGGAAAATGTTATTGACTCAGTTTTGTGATTCATGTAAATTCACAAAGAGAAAGCAATGTAAATGAGACTGACTTTTTAAAGTAAGAAATTCAGAAATCCGGGCGTTAAGGGCCACCAGTACAAAACAGGATACGTAATCAGTATCTTTACTGAATAGATAGGAAGGAGGTGATGTATTTTTAAAAGACGTCTTTTTATAGGTCCAAACTGAAATGGCAGGATTTGAGTACAATGGCAGATCGAATTCCCCTGGGACGATTTCCTACAGTTCTGCTATATTTAGATGTTTTGTGCTTACTTCTTCCTTAGGTCCTACCGTAGCCTGTCTCCAAGTTAGTGTCCTCCAAGTTACTCGTGCATCTGCTTTTCCCTCTTAACCCCACCTCTCACATCCTTTATAATTTATATATCCTGCTTCTCTGTGAGTTTTCCAATCCTGGACAAAGAGTTATTTACAACTGCCAAGTGGGCACAATGGTTTTGTAAACAGGGAACTCATTTGAGTTAATGATTATCATCTTATTTGGGTTTTCGCTGCAGGTCAAAGAACACTTTGGAACTTGCTTTAGTATGAGATTGAACATTGTAGAGGGTCTCTTTTGGAGTTGCACAGAGAGAACACAAGCAAAAGTCTCCCTCCACGTGAACTGTCTGGTGTTCACAAAACCTACCTCTGCAGTTCCTATTTATTTGATCTCTGCCCCATCAGCAGCAGCTACATAAACAGGTCTTGAATTGTTAGAAAATCGGGATAACAACCTTAAACGATTGGGTCAAGGTTAACTCTGTCCTATTCTTCCTTGTCTGTTTCACTGGAGTTCCGGGCCTTGCCCACAAACACATCCGGTGTTGATAATCTGAGATTACTCAAGAGCTTAAATTATAATTATTTTACACACCTATACAGGTGGACAGGTAGCTCTTTTATAAGAGGTAAAAGGTAGCTCTTTTATAAGAGCTATTCTGGCCATTAATTCTTATAAAAGAATCATATAAACAAGACTTCAAGAAAAGCAAAGCCAGAAAATAATCGTTGACTGAGTAACCAGCATATGTTTATGCTTTTTTTTTTTTTTTTTTTTTTGCCTTTGTAAGAAATTCAAGGTACTTCCCTGGCAGTCCAGTGGTTGGGACTCTGCGCCTCCACTGCGGGGGCGTGGGGCGTGGCTTCAATCGCTGGTTGGGGAACTAGGATTCCGCATTCCAAGCAGCTCGGCCAAAAAAAAAAGAAAGAAATTGAAAGGAGACAAGCATCTACCTGTGATAAGAATCAACCACTAAGTTTTGCATTTGTAACATTTGGTCAGGAAAGATACAATGATTGAGCTCCCCCTGCACATTTTTCTGTTTTTTCAGCACATCTTTAAAAGTATTTGGTGTGAATACCCTTCGACGTTTGAAGAAAATTCCAAAGTTGCCTGTTATCATTTATAGACTAAGTTTCTAAGTTGTATAAGGTTTATAGAGAAATACTCTCTTTTTAGAAATTATCTCAAAGAGAATCTAGGCACTGTTGCAGGAACTGTCAACTTGATCTATAGAGGACCTGGGTCACTAATTTCACACAATCTGATCACTATCAAGAATATATTTATTACCTGATTGAAATATCAAACAAGGTGAATACATCCTTTGCCTGCTAAGCTCTGATGGGAGAAGATAGGCCAGGACGGCCCACCTTTCTACCTCCCAAATATGGAGGAAGAAAGGTGCTTCTTTAGGGATCTGAGGTTGCTCTGTCTTCAACATCCTATGCTTTGGCTTACAAACTTCAGTGCACCTAAGAATCACTTACGCATCTTGTTTAAAAAAAAAAAAATTCGTGGAGATTCTGACTCCAATACAAAAAGATTTGGTGAGGTCCCAGGATCTGCAGTTTTAATTAGCCTTTCTCAGCAGTTCTGGAAGAGTCTGGGTAATAGCTTCTGCTGGTTGACAAATGTAGGACATCTTGTTCTGTTCTACCACTGTTTTCATTGCAGAGATCAAATAAGCACCCTGTTTCCTTTTGAAAGTTTGCAAACTTAGTTTTTTATTTTTGTAATTCAGTGAGGCTAGGGTGAGAGTGAAGAGAAGATAATCTTTATTTCTCTAAATACATTTTGTTTTCTAGGAAAAGAAAAACGTTTCAAAGTGATCTATATTGTCAGTTCTTAGAGAGCCTCCCTAAACCTTGAAAGCACCACTTTGGGAATTCTTGGAGGGGTCCAGTTAATATCAGAGTTTTAGAGAGTAAGTTGTCCAGCAGATGTGCTGGGTCTAAACAGGGGTAAAATCATCGTAATGTCAGAGATGTACATTGAACAAAGTCATTTAGTCATCTGCAAAATGAACTTTCTACTCTGTGACTAGATTCACTTTGCAATGACGTATTTTAGAAAATACAAAATAAAAGCTATTAAACTTAATGTATGTGTTATTGAAACACTGGTTTTTAAAAATATAAGGTTAGGGGGCTTCCCTGGTGGTGCAGTGGTTGAGAGTCCGCCTGCCGATGCAGGGTACACGGGGCGAGGATCCCACGTGCCGCAGAGCGGCTGGGCCCGTGAGCCATGGCCGCTGAGCCTGCGCGTCCGGAGCCTGTGCTCCGCAACGGGAGAGGCCACAGCAGTGAGAGGCCCGCATACAGCAAAAAATAAATAAATAAAATAAAATAATAAAAATATAAGGTTAAAATATTGTCTTAAATATAAATAGTCACTTTTGAGCATATAAGTCCAAAAGAGCTAAGGAGTTGTGTGTTTTTTTCTCCAGCTTCCTAAAAATAAGTTGCCTTTGAATAAAAACCATATATGGAATATTTATCCCTAAAGGAGATTTTTTTTTCTTTGTTTTAAATGACTAAAACTATTTTGCATTCTTAACTACAGCATTCATTCCTATGAATAGATTTGAATTTTTTCTTGCACACATTTGAACTGAGCTTTCTAGAACACTATGTAGTGTTATGTGGAAGAACTGCTACTTCTGATGCTAATCTTTTACATCTAAATAGAAAGACACCGGTTTCTAAAGCTAAAAATAAAGTTAAACTAAGTATTTTTCCTACTTACTGATATTTAATTGTACTAAGAAAAGATGTATACTTTTAAAATCTGAATATATATTTTCATTTCTATAAACTGTTTATTCCTGACCCTCAGACCTTAATCTCTTTTGTGTGTCAAAAAAATAATATGAAAACTGCAGTGAGTTCTTATTGTTGTTGACACAGATAACCTCATTCTGTCCTAAAGTGAGAACCTTTGGGTTTTGTAAAGCCCCTGCTTACTGCCTGGCATTGGGTTTCCCTATGACATCGTTCTTAAGGCCTCCTGGATTTTATAGATGCCCGATGTGAATGATTTGATAGAACTGACCGTTTATAAAAGGGTATAATATCAGCAACAAATATTTGCTCCTCAAGAATAGTTGTGTGTGTGTGTGTGTTTTCATGTAAGAAAATAGAGGTGGTTTGTTTATAAACGGGTACTGGATTTCATGTGCGAGCTTGAAGTGTCTGGAGGTAAGAAGAAAAAAATAAAGACAGATTTTCTTTTTCAGTAGGACTGCAAGAAATTCTGTATTTTTCTTAAGCATATTTTTAGAAGGCAGGAAGACCTTGTTCACCAATGTGTCCCTAATTGGGAGAAGAGAGCCAACACTGAGAATTTGTTTAAGAGGATGGGCAGGTCTTGCTTCCATATCTTCAGGGACTGGTCTGATTCTGGGTCCACTGGAGAGTGTGGGCCCGACTGGGGAAGATCTATGGGAACGGAAGGGCTTGTTTAGAAGCAATCCTGGAGGTTCCACTGATTTTCAGGTCTACCTTTCCCTCCCTCCTTCTACTCTTTCATGCATTCTTTCAGTTGTCTGGGTGGAGTTCAGCTATCAGATCTCTCTCACTTGCCATGAGCAGAAATCAGCATAAATTGGCCTGGGGGTGGTATGAGGTAAAGATAATAATCAATTGATTACGCAACAAAATGATGCGGATATGTCAGCATCAGGCATGTCTGCCTCCAAGGTCACTGTCATGGGGAATCTCTTCCCCTCCCTCCTTCTCTAGGCTCTTCGTGTCTTCCCGGTGACTTATTCTCAATAAGTGGATGATCTCACAGAGCTGACATCTTAAAAAAGGGCATCATTTTCCCATGAGGATTTCAGTAGTTGGAACTGGAGAGTGTTATCCCTCCTGGGAGACACAGAGGCAAGACTGGCCTGGTCGGCAGCCTTGAGAATTCTGGATTCCAGCTCACACCTGAAATGGACAAGCATGTTATCCGTAGGGGCCAGGAGTAAGATGAGCCAGGGGATGAGGCTTGGAAGACCGGAGAAGCTGAGATCAGACCTCCAGATCCTGGAGATGAAGCCAGATATTCAGAAGCCCATTGTGCCCGGAGCTGAACAGAGAGAGGTGATAAGTCAGAAGGAGGGAGGCACACTTGAGGCAATTGCTAGAACTAAGTCCTAGAGAAATGTCCCAGTTCTTGTATTTGTGAGAGCTTTGTAAAGACAGACATCACATACTTTGCAATTCCACAGTAGTTTGTGCTGCTCAGATCACATTGGGCTTATTTTACCTGGTTGAATAAAAACCTCATGTTAAGAGTCAGGAGACGGAAGCTTTGAGAGACTAAGAAAGTGACTTGCCCAAGGTCACTCTCCCCAGGCAGGGCTAGAATCTGGCCAGAGGAGGGATCTTCCTGGAGTTCATTCATTGAGCATGTAGCATGTGCCAGGCATGCTTTGAGATTCCATGCTACAAGCTGGAAGAGAGGTGTCCCAACAATTCAATGCTGTGACATGTTTAAGAGAGGGATGGACCCAGTGCTGTAGGGAGTGGTGTCATCTGGGTGTGAGTGCTTCATGAGGACGTAAAAGCTCCCTGGAGAGAGAACGCTGTCTTATCCCAGGAAAGAATACATCTGTCTTCCTCTCTACTTAATTTCCTCCCTAAATTTTGCTGAATGTCCCGTTGAGGGTCCTTTGCTAGATGCACTATTAGCTTTTTATGTGGCTTTACCAGAGAACCATGGGACTTCCCTGGCAGTCCAGTGGTTAAGACTCCAAGCTTCCAATGCAGGGGTTGAGGGTTCGACCCCTGGTTGGGGAACTAAGATCCCACATGCCGCACGGCCAAAAAATAAATAAATAAAAATAATGCTATATAGACCCAAGGGAAGGATTTAATCCAGTCCCCTCATTTTACAGGCTCAGGAACTGAGGGCCAGAAGGGATGGGTGGATCACTTGAGGTCACACAATGGGTTAGTGGCAGTGCTAAGACGTGAATCCAATTCCAAATTTGGTGTTTTTGGTGTTTTTTCCATACTAACCCCAATCATGTAAGTTTTCAGATAAAAGTTAAGTCCCTTGCTGTTAACCAAAGTAGTGAAGTTTTGTGACCATAGGCCAGACCTGACATTTTAGGTTAGAACAGGCTTTCTCTCTTGTTCTGCCTCCTTCTTTCCTCGCTCTTACTTCTTAACTTCCACTGTCGCAAGAACGCTTTGGTTCTTGGCTACAGATAATAAACTCTCTCTGTCTCTCCCTCTCTCAGCACTGAATATATCATGCAATGAGTGTATGATTTTCTTCTGATGTGCTTTTATGTATTTTAAACTCTGGTTTGACTAGTGTGCCTTTGCTGTAAATGCCCAGATTGCAAATGGTAGCGAGGCGCTGTAAAAACAAAACGCTATTATTCTGGTAGATATCCACAGCTAGAGACAGAGCACCCGTTCCCATTTCCTTTCCTTCTCATTTACTGGATAAGTACTTAGCCTTTTCAAAACCCTTCCTGTTGAATAAGTATGTAAAATATTTGCTGTATGTGTCAAAACTGGAAGTTAATGAATTACAAAAAAATTCTTATTTTGTGAAATAGCATTTTCTAGCTCTTTCAGCATGAAGGATACAGAAATAGGCAGTGGCTTTCAGTGTAATGATGGTCTTTACAAAGGGGAGATTATGTTACTTCTGTGAGACTTCACAGTCCCCCTCAACATCCAGCAAATCTCCTTTTGGACTAAATAAGGCAGAACATATTATGCCTTTTTCATTTATTGTCTAACACTTAAAACAAACAAACAAACTTTACCTTGTACTTCCTATTAAAAAGTACAAGTTCTCTTTGTCAGGAAAGATTGTATTGCTTTATTTTAAAAGCAATGCCAAATGTTTTAGCAAGAAGGGAAGACTCCAAGTTTGGATTTTTTTTTTTTTCTCATTAAAAACAATCTCTTCCTAGAAACTGTGGCATGCTCTCAAGGTTCTTTATTAATGAATAAATAAGTTTCATAAGACCCGTAGAGAAAAGGAAAGAAATTCATGCATGCTGGAGTTAAGAATAAACCTAAGAACAGTTTTGTTTGAAAAAAAAATAAATTCTTGAATGTCAACAAAGCTGACTTACTCAATAGGGTGCCTGCTAGGTGCAAATCCAGTGTTCTTGGGCCTTAGGGCCTATTGTCACCTTCATGAACTGTTACCCCAAAGTCAGTAGGCCCATCACAGGCAGGCCCTTTATCCTTTCCACCATGAGGTCTGGCTGTGGGACTGTCTGGTTCACTCTGGGGTTGATTGACTACAGCTGGTCTTGGAAGCAAATGTTCCTTCATGTAACATTAAGGATTGCAATCCTGCACCCTAGGATCCACCAACAGCTGAAACAGCAGCCGGGAAAGGGTTCGTTTACACTTTTGAGGGTAAGGACACCACTTGTGGTTATGTCTGTCTGGAATCTTATTCTGTGTTTTCTAGAGACATTTCACTCTAAACATGGGAAGTAATAAAAACATAGACAGTGGTTACACGACATTATGCTTGTTTCAGGAAGAGCTTGGAGCTTTACACATTTTCTCTAACTCATTTTTGTTTCACCTTGGTTTTAGGAATAAACCTAAGTAATATAAATAAACACACACACACATAATTTATAGAGATACGGAGACTGAGCCACTAAGGTCTCAGAGGCCTATTGTAGTCTAATCAGGACTGGCAGTAATTCCACTGACCTATATACTGTTTTCCGTCTTCTGTCCCCACTTTGCTAGATCACTGCCTTTTCACCGACTGTGTTATTATCTGATTACAGTAATGGAAGGATTAGGACTTTGGAACTAGCTGACCTATGTTTCAATCCTGGCTCACTGATGTGGTAGTTGTGTGATATAGAGCTCCCCACTCAAAGTCTTAGTTTGTTCACCATTTTTTAAAAAAAGGATAATTTCTACTTTTTGGAAGGATTAAAGGAGATAATATAAGAGCACTTGGTACTGTATGATTCGACTTATATGAGGCACCAAGATAGTCAGATTTATAGAGACAGAAAGTAGAATGGTGGTTTGCCGGAGACTCGGGGGAGGAGAATTCGGAGTTATTGTTTAACGGGTTCAGAGTTTAAGTTTAGGTGGTATATTTCATGTGAAATGTGTTTTCCACATATAATACTCCGTGCGTTGCCAGGCCACTTTTGTTAAGCTGCCACTCCTGCACCCTTTCCTTGTCTTCCTTTTTGCCCCTGGCAGATGGCTGACCTCACTGGACATCTGATCAGGGGTTATCTGGAACTCTCTCAGCAGGGCAACTTGGGCAGATCCACGTAACCCTAAGTCGCAATGCTGAGTCCACTGCTCAGAAGCTCAGAATCACAGATGGTCCGAGATGACAAGCTCAGAGAATATCTAAGTCCCACGTTAAACACAAGAAAACTGAGGTCCGTAGAAACGGAGTTTTTTGCCTAAAATGACATGGAAAATCAGTGGTGGAGCTGGATCTAAAACCCAAGCGTATAAATTGCTAGTCCAGTCTTGGGAATCCTTTGCTTCCCAAGAGATCATGGATCTGTGGACATATCTAGACATCATTTGGGCCCCTCTGGTACCTCAAGTCAGGGTAAGGGTTTTCTGTACTCTGATAAGATAACCTCAGAGACTAGGATGTAAAACATTACCTTGAAAGGCAGTTGTTCTAAATAGCTTTATGGAGGTATAAATGAGCTACAGAACTATACACATTTAAATTGCACTATTTGAGGACATATGGAATATTCAACTCTTTATAAAGCCAAACCCATCTATCTTTTCCTTAGTGATATGTTCTCCCACTTTGAAATTCAGAAAGTCTTTGTCTACTGGAGTTTATTAAAGATTCATTTCATCTTCAAAAAATACTAAATTGTATGATCTGATAAGACTTGTTGTATGTATATACCGTGAAGCCATCACCACCATCAAGATAATGGCATGTCCATCACCGCCACAGTTTTCTTGTTCCCATTTTTTTTTTTTTTTTTTTTTGTGGTATGCGGGCCTCTCACTGTCGTGGCCTCTCCCGTTGCGGAGCACAGGCTCCGGACGCGCAGGCTCAGCGTCCATGGCTCACGGGCCCAGCCGCTCCGCGGCATGTGGGATCTTCCCGGACCGGGGCACGAACCCGTGTCCCCTGCATCGGCAGGCGGACTCTCAACCACCGCTCCACCAGGGAAGCCCCTCTTATTCCCATTTTTAATGTTGCTCCCTATCCTACCTTGTCACCAGACAACCACTGATCTGTGTTCTGTCACCATAAATTGGTTGGCGTTTTCTAGAATGAATGGAATCATACATACTCTGTTTTTCCTCCGTCTTTTACCCAGCATAATTATTTTGAGATTCATCTATGCTGTTGCATTTATCAATAGTTTATTCCTTTTGTTGCTGAGTAGTAGTCCATTGTTTGGATATACCACAATCTGTTTATCCATCTAGCTGTTAACACGTATTTAGGTTGTTTTCAGTTTGAGGCTATTACATATAAAGCTGATATGGACATTCACGTACAGTCTTTGCATGGACGTCTGATTTCTGTATTAACCATGTGTTTCTGATGTGACGACATCTGGTGATCTTGGAGAGGCTGCCCCCCAGTCAAGTGTGCATTTCATGTGCAAGCTTACTCCCCAGTGCCTCTTTTTTGGTGCTCTTACAATCTGGGCCACTATCCCCCTGCACTAACTACCCCCAGGCCAGGTATCAGACAACAGCTAGGAGCAACCTCCACACTTTGGAGACTGTTGAAATCATTCATACTAGCCAGTCCGCCTTACCCTGACTCGCTCATTCCTTCTCGAAAACACCATAGTAAAAGCTCTTGCCTTTATCTTCGCCTCGCTCCTTTTGCCTCCTGATTGAGCCAAGTGCTTCCTGGTGCGGTACCCCTGCATGGTGTGCCATGCCTCCAGTTTCTAGGCAACTGTGAGTAAACCATCTTCCTTCCTGACAGTCATTTCTACATCTGCATGTCTTACCAGACCTGATTAAAACGAATCCCAGTTGCATTTTTAAACACTTTCATTGCTCTTGAGTAAATCCTAGGAGTGGAATGGCTGGATCACATGGCAGGTATATGTTTAAGTTTTTAAGAAACTATCAAACTGCTTTCCACATTGCTTGTACCATTTTACATTCTCAACAGCAGTGTAGGAGAGTTCTAGCGCCTCCATTTCCTCGCCAGCCCATGGTATTATCAGTCTTTTTAATTTTAACCATTCTAAAAGCTGTGTATCTCATTGTGGTTTTAATCTGCATACCCTTAATGAATAATTCTGTTGAATATTTTTGTGTGCTAATTTGCCATCCTTATATCTTCTTTGGAGATGTATCTGTTCAAATCCTTTGTTCACTTTTTCATTGTTTTTTTTTTATGGTTGAGTTTTGAGAGTTCTTTATATATTCTAGATACAAATTCTTTGTCAGATACATGATTTGCAAAGATCTTCCCCCAGCCCCTGACTTATCTTTTTGTTCTATTAGCAGTGTCTTTTGAAGAGCAGACGTTTTCAATTTTGATGAGTCCATTTTGTCAATTTGTTTTTTTATGGATTTTGGTTTTGGTGTCAGATCTAAGGAATCTTTGCCTGACCCAAGATCACAAAGATTTTTCTCTTCTGTTTTCTTTTAGAGGTTTTATAGTTTTAGGTTTCACAGTTAGGTCTATCATTTACATAGTACTACTTTTTTATCTGGTGCAAGATACCAATTGAAGTTTTTGTTTGCTTTTTTTGCATATAGATATCCAATTGTTACAGCACCATTTGTTGAAAAGTCTGTTCTTTCCCATAGACCTGCCTTTGTATCTTTTTCAAAAATCGGTTGTGCATATACATGTAGGTCTGTTTCTCAATTCTCTACTCTGAGATCTGTCAGTCTTTCTGCTAATTCCACACTGTCTTGATTACTATAATTTTACAATAAGTCATGAAATCAGATAGTATTAGTCCTCCAACTTTGTTCTTCTTTTTCAAAGTTGTTTTGGTGACTCTAGGTCCTCTCCGTTGGATATACACGTAGAATCATTTTGTCAATTTCTACACAAAAACCTTCTGGGATGTCAATCAGAATACATCAATTTGGGGAAAACTGACATCTTAACAATATTAAATCTTCCAACCCACGAACACAATATATGTCTCTCCATTTACGTAGGTCTTTTTAACCTTTCGAGCAATATTTTGTTGTTTTCAGTGTACATGTATTGCACATCTTTTGTGAAATTTATCTTTAAGTATTTCACATTTTTGATGCTATGTGAATGGTATTCTTAATTTCAACTTCCAATTAGAAAAAACTTATGTCAAACTTGAACGCTCTCTTTCCATAGAGAAAAGTAAAACAATGGTTTCCCTGTTCTATTTTGGCCCCTATCTCTCTTCGTTCTATTTTGGCCCCTATGTCTCTCAAGAAGTTCTACAAATGGATTTTCCTCTCTGCCTTTCAAACTAAATGCCATGAGTCCTATCGTAAGGCTGAAAATGTAGCCATGTTGCCCAGAAGGAGCTAACTGTGCTGTCCTCTTTTGCCAAAGGAGCTCAGCAAACTGAGTATATCAGAAACACAAATTTCTAGGGCTTGTAAGAATTCTGTGAAGAGTGAGTAATAGGGATAAATTACTCTTGCCGTGAGAACTTCCACTTTTGCACTTCCTGGCTTTACTATGGTTAAAATTGAAATACCAACGTGGTAGTACCCAAAGTGCTTGAACTTAATACCATTAATTCCCAAGTCCCCGCAAGTCTATAAATTCTTATTCTAAAATTCAACTTTTCTATTTGTAATTCCTAAGAGTGCTTAACTTTCAGTTCCTTACCTGTAAACTTTACAAAAAGTAAACAACCTCGCATCTGATATCAGGTCTTTATAAGAAATGAGTGAGCAATTCTGTCTCCCCAGCAAAGCAGTTGCCCTCACAAGCTATCTCTTGGTCAAAGTTTGGCTGACTCTTATCTCTTTCTTTTCCATAAAAGTCTTACTGTTCAGTAAACCTGTTCAGCATAAAATATTAAGAACAGAGAGCTGGTTAATACTTCTAAGAGTATCTGCATTTCAAAAGACTATCACTGTAATGCAGACAGGTATTGTAATCGTGGATTTCAGGCATTGTGGGAGGGAAGGCTACAGAGGGGCAAGAAAGCTTCCAAGATTCCCTCATATCTCACTGTTGTCCTACCTTTGTGTAGTTCTGACCCAGCCTTCACCTCTGACTGTGTGACGGTTGGGTTTTAACTCTTGAAAGACGTTACTGATGCACACAAGACTTTTGTGTCCCTATGTCCCCATCTATGTAACTAGTAGATCATGGATCTTCCTTCCTTCCCTCCCTTCCTCCTTCCCTCCTTCCCTCTTTCCTTTTCCCTTTCTTCCTCCTTTCCTTCCTTCCTTCTTTTCTTCCTTCCTTTCTTCCTTCCTTCCCTCCTTCCTTTTCTCTCTCTCTCTCTCTTTCCCTCACAGGAAAGTTGAGAGGTAGCACACGATATCCAAAGGCACCCTAAAGAAAGTTCAGACCCAAGTTGAATTGCCATGATTACCATGATTCAACTCCTTCCCTACATGCCAGCCTCTCAGGCACTGGCACTATTTGGTGACATTTATTAAGCCCCCACTGTTCAAAGTCTTGAATGTCCTTCAATTCAGAGAATTAATGTGGGGAGCTGGAAAAGACACCCCCAGAGACAAACAGGATGTTGAACCAAGCTCAGATCTACTCAAGCGTGAGGACTAGTGATAAGAAGGAGAAGGGTAAGAAATGATACTAACTAGATAGCATCTCTTTAGAAAAACTTTATGAATCTAGTGCACTCCAACTGATATCTGAAGAAAGAAAGAGACATAGTCTAGCAGAGGAACAAGGGTAGGGCGACTCAGGTGCCAGGTGCTGCCTTTAAGACCCAAGGCACACCAGCATAAGTATATTCCATGCCCTAAATTGCAATTTTTAAGAAAGTATCCACATACCTGGAACAGGTTAAGAAGGTATGAAATTTGAGTTCATTGACATCTTCAAAAATCTTTTCCATCAAATCCAGGGCAGGGAAAGAGCAGCCTCTGGGAATTTGCAGTTCTCTGAAAGTGTGAAAATAGCAGCAGGACTGTTCGTGTTTAAAGGAAGTCTGCCTAAAGCCATGCTTTATATTCACGCTTCTCTGTGAACATCAAACTACTGCCAGGCCTTTGTTCCAGGTTTTCCAAGGAAAGTTGAACACAGGCTGCCACCTGCCATGAGTTGTCCTTAAGGAGGTGATGTTGGTGTTCGGCAGGACCCCACTCTCCCCTCTACATCCCAGTTGGCAGAGACTGAGCTGAGGCAGGTCCTTGAACAGAGCAAGTGTGTCTGTCTCTGTCCTGTGTGAGGAGGGCCAAGAAGATGGAGTTATCCCTGAGTAACACAGCCCATCACATGGTACTGAGGATGATTTAGAAGAATTGAAGCACTCTGCCTGTATCTGTTACCTTTAGTGGCACAAAAAGTGACCCCTCAAGATGTCAGCCTAAAGAGCAAATATTTATTATTTCACAGGTTTTTGCGTGTTTTTTGTGTTAGGAATCTGGGAGCACTTCAGCTGGGTGGTTCAGGCTCAGGATTTCCTATGAGGTTGCAGTCAACCTGTTGGCCGGGACTGTAGTCACATGAGGCTGGAGGACGTGCTTCCAAGCTCATTCATGTGTTGCTGGCTATTGGTTGAGTATCTCGCTTACTCACCATGTGGGTCTTTCCATAGGCTGTCTCAGCATCCTCACACCATGGCAGCTGGTACTCCCCAGAGTAAGTGAACCGAGAGAGAGACCAAGATGGCAGCCACAGTCTTTTATAACCAATCTTGAAAGTGGCATACCATCACTTCTGCCATATTCTGTTGGTCATCTAGACCAACCTTGGTATAATACAGGAGGGGATTCTAGAAGGGTGTGAATATTAGGAGGTGGGAATCATTGGGGGCCATCTTGAAGGCTGCCTCCACCATAGTCTAACTGTGCTGAGAACACAGTTGGCCCTGGTGTTTCATATAATGTATATCACGTAACATGTCTTAGCTTAGAGGTCCTGCAGTGTAGTGGCAAGACTAGTGGACTTGGAGTAGAGGAGTTGGAATTCAAGTTCAACTCTGGCAATTATGAATGCTATGTGAATTTGGAATGCTGCTTAACCTTTCTGAATATCTGTTATCTCATCCAACATCTCAGGGTTTTCCTTAATAAGGTCAAAGATATCTTTCAGCTCCAAAATTCCAAGCCGCTAAGAAATAGGCTATTTGGGGCATGAATGTTATGAAGGCAATTTTAACAAAATGGGCAATTCTAGTGAGAGTTCTCTTACTTCAGAGTAATAAACCAACTGGAGAATTGGCACCTCAGAGCTTCCTTGGACCTTATTTCTTTTTCATTCATGATCCATATTTTATTCTAGTAAGGACGCCTCACAATCGCATATTTTTATTTGATAATGCTTTAAGATGTAACGTACACATTTTAACGTGCAAGTAAACTCATCTGTAAGCCCCATTAGGAAGATGTTAGGCATGGCAAGTCTTACAGCTCTGGTTTTCCGGTTCCTGGTGGCTGATGTCTACATGGGTGACAGTTTGGCCAGAGCTACTGATAAGGATGCTTCCTGGCACGTGACCCAAATAAGTGGATGGAATGCTCATTTATGAAGAAAAGTAGAATTTCGAAGTCTAAAGAGACAGCTGTTAACGGCCTCACGTGTACAGGTGCACTAAGACGAGATGAACAGTGGAGTTCTTTATCTCATGTACTAGCCTGGAGCGAGCAGAGGGCGGGGAGAAGCATCCTGGGATGTGTAAGTCTAAGATGAGACTGGGAAGACCACCACTTGCTTATCTTAAATTCCTTCAACGTGCCAAACAAACTCTCCTTTCAGGGCCTTTGCGTTTGCCCCGCTCTGGGATCCTTTAGGTCCAGTTCGGTGATCTCCCCTTCAGAGAAGCCTTCTCCGGCCACCAATCTTCAATGGCACCCTTCTCCTGGTAACCATTCTACCCGCATTTTACTATCGCAGAGTGCTTAGCGCTATCTGAAGTCATCTCGTGGGCATACCTGTCTAAGGTGTTCACCTCCAGTAGACTGTAAGCTGAGAGAGGTCACCCGTCCATCCCGCTGCTGCCGTATCCCTGGTGCTTTCAACAGTTCCCAGAGCAGGGTAGGCACTCGAGATATTTGTTAAATGGGTGAATGAACTGGGCAGTCTGGAAAGGTTTGTGGTTTGATGGAGGTCAGTTTCAGGAGATGTCTGGATGGGGATATGAGAGAATATTAACTGGGCCTTTTTCCTCTTCCCTTGGAATCCATAACTAGGGACTGAATCTGAGAACACAGGCTTCAAGCATCCCACACACCAAAGATAACCCCCAACAAGTGGAAGCAGACACCTTCCCCAAGGCTTCAGGAAGAATAGGCCCAGCTACTAGAAGCAACAACTGTGTTCCAGGAAGGGGAGAAGAGGAGAGAAGGGTTTCCTGTAGTATCAGGGACTATGCCATGAATGCATTGTGACAGGGCAGCCTCTCCCCTGGAGACAGGAGGGATGCTTTTCCCTTCTTAAAAGCCAAGGGAAGATTGACTTTGAAGAGAAGGGTACTGGCAAGAGGGGAAGACTGGCACCCCTCTCGCTTGCCACCTCTGCTTAGGTGACGGGCCAGCCAATCAGCTTCTGTGCCTGGTTGACCTGGGGAGAGGGAACAGGAGAAAGATGGCAGAGCAAAGCAGAGAAAAGAACTGGCCATGAAGCCAGCGGTCCTTGCAGTGTGTGGGTGGCAAGGATGGGTGAGTTTCTCGCGTGGACCATGGGGGAGGGCAGGCTGGGGCCATCTTGAAAGTTCTCCACTAGCAGACAAGGCTCCCAAGTTTCTAAGAGGATGCACGTGTGGGGCTGGGGGTGGGGACGGGGACAGAGGCAGGGGAACGCTGCTGGTAGTGGGAGCTGGGGGTGGGTGGGTGGAAGAGGCTGAACAAGGGCCTGTTCTCCCATCTCCAGAAACTGTGTAGACCCTGCAAAATTAGCCAGAAGATTCAGTCAGGTGTTCGAGAGTCACATTTACACAGTAGATGCTAAGAGCTTGCCCGTGTGAGCCCAAGAAGCAAAGAACGCTACCCAGAGCGATTTCATCTGATCCCTTCTCACTGCCCCGCACCCACTGAGGAGTCAGATTTTGGAGGAGGGTGGGGTAGAGGGGCCCAGAGGCAGACCGTGTCCCGTCCCCATGGGGTGTCCTTAGAGCCACAGCCCAGCCTGTGCTGGGGGACAGAAGACATGAGATTTTGATTGGATACGAGATTGGCGTTTTAAACCAACCTGGATTTTTTATAGGGGAAAGCGACCAGCAGTCTATAGCATCTAGCAGAGTTGTCATTAAGGGACAGGCGAAAGGTATCTGACAGAGCATGGTGGAAGGCAGGAGAAGAGGAAAAAAGTAATATTGAATATTAAATTAAATATTAAATTTTCAACACTGAGTTCAAACTATCCAGTCGCCTAGTTACAGCAGGAAAAGGCAGTTCGAGGGACCTTTATTAAGCGAGTTTCTCAAGCCTTTGCTTTTTCTTTGTGTGAACTATTGCTGCTTTTTGTCAGAGGCTAAGGTGACAAGCCAGTTTATAAAATCCATGATTCCAGACACACCCTTTAGTACTGCAAATTCAGTTACCTTTCCTTCTTGCACGCACCCTCCCCAGCAGAAGACTAAGTGCTAATTTTGTGAAAATCATTTTCCTACAGCTTCAAAAGATTTGTTTTAGATCTTTGGGAAAATCATTTTTAAAATTTCAAAGATACTTTTTACTAAAATGGAGTGGCTAGGTTGAGAGAAAAGCACCTCCCTCGTTCCCTCCTTGCTTGATAAATAAATCACCAGGAAAACCCATCAGACTATTCCCAAAAGGGGGGATGTCCTGGGAAGGCATTTCCTGTTGCTGGTGAAAGCTAGTTCAAGGGAGGACCTACTGAAATCCATGTTCGGAACACCCTGGGTCAGAGGCAGCAGTTTGGTTGTTGTCAGCTGAAAGAGAAAGTTTTCTGGAAAGGAATGATAGTTGAAGAAGTTAAAAGTTAACTGTATAGCTTTGGGTTTTACATAATCTGTTTTCAAAAGGAAAATACATTTCTTGAATGGTAAAAAAAAAAAAAAATCAGAAAACACACTTACTTTTATCTGATGACAGTAAACTGGTAAAACTGTCTTGCGTGGACCTCTCTAATCTCTGCTGCCAAGAACCCCTTTCATCTTCCTGATAAAAAGCACTGAATAACGCCTACACCTACGAGAGACATTGGAAAGGTTGTGTGTGTGTGTGTGTGTGTGTGTGTGTGTGTGTGTTACTTTAGATGTAACAAAAATGTAAAGCAAAGCAATGCCGTGTGTGTGTCCTTTTCAGAATTTTGTGGAATTCGAAGACTTTGTCATGGTATTTGTGCAGTCGTTCATTGGTTAACGGCCAAAAGTCAAGGTGTCTTTATTTTTCCTGCAGTTTATACACGAAAAACCCAGCTTGCGATGGAGAGGTCCCTCTCTGCCGGGCATGGGATGGTGATCTGGTAAGGGGCCAGGTACCCTGGCCCTCCCGCCTCCGAGAGCCCGGAGCTCTTTCCACTCTGCCCAACGCTGAAAGCTGTGAACTACTCATTGGCCTTCCATTATATGATTATATCCATCAATAAACCCCTCTCCTCACTGACCCTACTCCCCTCCCTCACACAAAACCAATATTTTCTTTTTTTTAAGTGTTTTACTTCTTTTTATTTTTATTTTAATTTTATATTGAAGCATAGTTGACTAAGAATGTTGTGTTAGTTTCAGGTGTACAGCAAAGTGATTCAGTTATACATATACATGTACCTATTCTTTTTTCAAATTCTTTTCCCATTTAGGTCATTACAGAATATTGAGCAGTGTTCCCTGTGCTATACAGTAGGTCCTTGTTGGTTATCTATTTTAAATATAGTAGTGTGCACATGTCAATCCCAAACTCCCTAACTGTCCTTCCCCCCAACCCTTCCCCCCTGGTGACCATAAATTTGTTCTCTAAGTCTCTGAGTCTGTTTCTGTTTTATAAATAAGTTCACTTGTATCATTTTTTTTTAGATTCTGCATGTAAGTGACATCATAGATATTTGTCTTTCTCTGTATGACTTACTTCACTTAGTACGATAACCTCCAGGTCCATCCACGTTGCTGCAAATGGCATTATTTCATTCTTTTTCATGGCTGAGTAATATTCCATTGTATATATGTACCACATCTTCTTTATTCGTTCATCTGCTGATGGACGTTTAGGTTGCTTCCATATCTTGGCTATTATAAACAGCACTGCAGTGAACATTGGGGTGCATGTATTCTTTTGAACCATGTTTTTCTCCAGATGTATACCCAGAAGTAAAACCAATATTTTCTAGTCGTCATTTAGACCCAGGATAGGAATTAGGTTTTATCTCCTTTGATGGTTGCCATCTATTGTTAGAGGATGCTGCGGGTACTGAGCTGAGAAGGATTCTGAGCAGATTCTGGACAGGACTCTGTGGTAAAGAAAAATGTGATGGATGGAAGAAGTCCTGGAGCAGAGGGTGGTAACAGGTTTATGAAACATTTGTCTTCCCTCATCTAGGCGTCGTGTCTTCCCTTAAAACCTCAGGCTTTGCTAATGGAGAGACCATTAGGATCCTGATTCTGGAAGACTTTTCTTTCTCAGACTGCTGCTGAAATCGAACCCTTGGAGTCTCTAGGGACATGTACCATAGGGACCTCAAAATTATAAGATTTGAACTGTTATTAGTAATAATAATAAACATGTTAGATTATTATTAATAATAGTAATAAAATGAATTCTTATTAATAGTAATAAAAATTATGCCCATCAAGAATTAATTTTCTACTAGACGCTAGGTAATATGTAGATACGGATATAGGTAAGGCTACAGGTATATAACTTCCAGTCCCTAAAGCCTACATATAAGGAGGGAATTATTATTTTTACAGATGAAGAGACCGAGGCTTGCAGAAAGTATGTAATTTGCCCAAGGACACACGCGAGTAGGTAGATAAGCAGGAATTCAGTGCTGAGTTTTTCTGACTAGAGCGCGGCCTCCTTCCAAAGAAAACTTTTCAGCAGGAGCTGAAGTACTGCAGGCCGTTTCATCTGGGCTGTGGAGACCTTTTGTGGAGGGGTGGACATGTCGAGAAGTCTCTCCCTCTATGGGATCCCTGCATTTTCTTTTTTAAGAGAAACATGGCAGAGTGAAGAGCTGATTACTAAAGAATGAGGTTCCTTTCTGAATGATAAAGGGAGGTGGGAAGAAGGAACCGGCTAGCCCAATATATCAGGGTTTCCTGACTCCCCCGCAGAAGCAGAGGGGGCTGCCCCCATTCAGCCCGTTCACTAGGCCAGTCTCGGGCTCTCCCTGGCCGCTGCCTGACATTATCAGCGTTCACATGTGTTGGCATCCAAGGACACCCTGCATTCCAGAGCATCCCACCTCTCAGTTGCTGGAGAAATCATTCTTCTTTTAAGCAAAGAAAAACCCCACAGTCTAAAGAGGCCGTTTTTCATCTGGACCATCAAACAGCAGCTCTGAAGGTATATATAAGTCCTCTCTTGGCTGTGCTTGCCAAGCTCGCGATCCAGGGGCTGAAGGGGCATAATTCACGGGATTCCGGCCGCCAGCAGGGCCTGGAACCCGGCAGGAAGGTTGGCCGCTCTAATGAGCTTAGTTAACTCTTCAGAAGCCTGAGGTACAGCAACACTTCCAAAGATCCTCCGCATATTGAAGTTTTGTGCTGTGGCCGCTTTTATTTTTAGGTACCTTTAAATTAGCAAGGGCATTAAAACTCAGAGCTTTGGGGCAAGAAGGCTCTTGATGAATACACTACCACTTCTCATCAGCGCTCGGCACGAAATTAACGAGACCCTTCCGGTTTGGGCGGGGCTGGACCTTCCTGACCGCGTTCTACCACTCTCCTCTCTATTCTGTCTTTTCTGGTCACTCCTAGAGAGTTCCATGGTGCTCTCTGTGTTTATCAGATATGCTTTGCCTCCAGACGTTTGAGTGTGTTTGCTCTTCCTTCTACCTGGAACGTTTTTCCTCTAGGTGCCAGCATGGCTCCTTCTGCCACCTCATTTAGGTCCCCAGAGCATCAGTGTTACCTCATCAGAGACATCTTCCCTAATCTCCAGCCCCTGCCCCCCAAGGCCCACTGCCATCACTCTTTACCCTTTATCCTGCCTTGTTTTGCTTTGCTGCATTTATCAGTCCTTGTTTACTGTTGTCTGCGTGACCAGAAGGCTAACTCCATGAGGACAGGGAATTTATTTTGTTCCCTACTATGTCCCAAAGCCTAGCCATTATTTAATAAATTTAAAAAAAAATCATGGTAAATGGGGGCTTCCCTGGTGGCGCAGTGGTTGAGAGTCCGCCTGCCGATGCAGGGGACACGGGTTCGTGCCCCGGTCCGGGAAGATCCCACATGCCGCGGAGCGGCTGGGCCCATGAGCCACGGCCGCTGAGCCTGCGCGTCCAGAGCCTGTGCTCCGCAACGGGAGAGGCCACAACGGTGAGAGGCCCGTGTACCTCAAAAAAAAATCATGGTACATGAAGGAACGAAATACTGATCTGGAAAAGATGTTGGTACACAATCAGTCAGCAAGTCAGTCAAATTTTACTGAGGACTTAACCTACCCTGGGTTCACTGGGCCAGGGTCAGGCATCCTAGATTGCCAGGACTCTTCCAAGGGAGAGGGTGCTTCTCTTAGAAAAATGGGATTAAGTTTCTGTTCTCATTTTGGTTGCCATCTTATTTTCGTGGCAGCCTGTACGTGGCGCTTCTAACGCTGAGCCATTTATAGGCAATAAAGCACCCAACGCTCGTAAAACAGGGAAAAATCCAAGCTCACTGCATTACTATTTTGCAAGGTAATTTACTAATATTCAAAAGGCTTTAAGGGATTTTATTCCCCAGAAACAAGCTATACTTAATAGCAATAGTTGAATATATTATGCCAGTTCATCTCTGCTAACCATGGAAAATGTACAGATTTTGTCCTACTATAGAGGCTATTGGGTCTGGTTATCTGCACGTGTTCATGCATTATACAAAATCCCAAACTAAATTTAGAATAACATTTTCCAGTGCTAGTTTGTTTTTGTCCTAAATACAGCAGCGTTGGAAAGACTTTATTTCATTTGCTGCCCTTTGCCTGGCGGCAAGTTGAGACTTCAGAACAGAGAAATGGAGTTGCTTCCGAAAGCAGAGAGGAAGGTGGGAGTCCCACGGGGAACTGGCCTCTGTGTTTGGATGAGCAAGTCTTTTTCAGGTATCTCTGTTCTTTGGGGGTTTTTTTTGTTTTTTTGTTTTTTTTGCGGTACACGGGCCTCTCACCGTTGTGGCCTCTCCCGTTGCGGAGCACAGGCTCCGGACACACAGGCTCAGCGGCCATGGCTCATGGGCCCAGCCGCTCCACGGCATGTGGGATCTTCCCGGACCGGGGCACGAACCCGTGTCCCCCGCATCGGCAGGCGGACTCTCAACCACTGCGCCACCAGGGAAGCCCCTGTTCTTTGGTTTTTAAAGGAAACAGAGACACTCTCCCATCTGTCCCCAAGTCCATTGTGTGAAATTTGCCTCGTTTGGGGACTCCGTTATTTTCCTGGCTGTGAAATGGAGAGTCCCTGGGATTTGCAGGAATGTGCTGTCTGGAGACGTTCCCAGGGGAGATTCTTTTTGGCAGCCTTCCTCATACTACAGTCTGGGGACGAGCGCTCAGTAAATAAGCCCAAATTCCATGGCAGAGAGAGGACAAAGGCAATGGTGAATGGTTACAACGGTCAAAAGACACTCTCCACTTCAGACTTTTTGTTCATATTCTTGCCACCTCTACTGCTATAGGTAACAAGAGGTTGAAGTTGTCACCATCCATTTCTATTCTGACTTGACTAAAGTTGTGTTCATCTAAAAGGCACCATAAAAACTTGAAGAAAAGTCTGCAAGGTTTGAAAGTTAGAAAAATTTTTTAAAATAGTATGGTTTATAGTTTCATGTCCTCTGGTTGCTCTGACTATAAAACTGCCTTGAAGGGGGGGGTCCCCGATGGACCTGCTTTTTTCAGGGTAATATCCTTGGAAAAGCAAAGTTCCATTGTTTTCTGAACATCCTCTTTTCTCTCACCTGCATCAGCAAAACTGAGCCTTACCAGCCCATTTAGGAGAGCTAGAAGCTTAGATTGACGGGACCAATTTGCCAAACAAGGCGTAATGCAGTTCATTCACTCAGAGACTTCTCTTCGTACCATTGGAATTTCAGAATTATCCTCAGCTGAATTAGGCACCGTTGCAGTGTGAGAACTCAGAGAGAAAAGGCTTGTTACTGTCATCCTCATCACCATCATCATCACCTTCATCATCATTTTGTAGTGAACTTGTAACACCAAAATATACCGCCCTGACGAGAAAAGTTCCAAGACACATTTTTGTTGAAAAGATCTCATGAGTAGGGGGTATAGTGTGCCTGGAAGGGACTTCGCTAGGCTAGGTATTTACAAAAAGCTCAGAAATTCTTTTTAAATAAACAATCTTATTAAAATTTTTAATAAAAAGCATTTGAACTATTTAAAATAAAATACTGTTTTCCCTTCAGTAATGATGATCAACATCATAGTCCAAATCATAGCAAATAGCTAAGAGTTATTGAAATCTTCCTACCTACCAGGAGCTGTGGGGAGCAGTTTACATGCATTGTTTTAATTTAATCCTCACAACATCCTCTGAGGTTGGTGCTATTTTTATCCCTATTTTACCAAAGAGAAAACTGAGGCTTAGAGAGGGCAAGTGACTTGACAGAAGTCCTATTGTTGGTTTGTGATGGAATCAAAATTTAAACCCAAAAGTGTTGGCTACTGTACTGAGTGTGTAATTCACACAGGCTGGTACAGAAGAGAATTGAATAAATTTGACATTCTGGGTTTTTATTGAGAGAGCAGCCATTTGAATGCGATATAAAGGTTTGTTGTGACTTGCCGTGAAGTGGTGAACAAGGAGAAAAGTTTTAAAGGAAAAGCTGTCCAATAATTTGTCTTTCCTAGAGGAGCTGTTTTCCTACTACTACTATACCAAGAAGGTATTCTTTCATGTCCAGATTCACAGAGACAGGATAAATAGCCCGCTCCAGGATTCTGGAAGGCAACAGCTCAGTCACGATTCTGAGAAGCCTGTGTAGTTCTTAGAAGAGCACAAACCCTGGAGCCAAACTCTCTGGGTTCAGGTTCTGGCCCCAATATGTACTGGCTGTGTGACTTCGGGAAAGTTAGTCAGTCTTTCTGGGCCTCCATTTTCTCATCTGTAGAACTGAGACAATAACAGCACCTATTTCAATGAGCTTTTGAGAGGATTTAATGAGTCAACATTTGTCCAGTGGTTAGAGTATACAAGGCACATAGTAAGTACTTAATAAAGGTTGGCTATTACTAGTGCCTCCACGGGAATAACCCTTGTTTAAGGCCCGACAGTTGACCAAAGATTTCAGTGCTGTGCATGATTCCCTATCTGTCCACAAGTTCAAACTCAGAATCTCTGTGCATCTTGTTCTTCAAGGTGTTTAGGGTCTATTTATTTGCTACTATTTTCTCCCTTTGACATGATGCTTCAGACCTGCTTTCACCTTCCTGGCTCATTCTTAAATGAACGTGGACTTTTCCTTTGTTCTGCCCCCAAATTAATGTGTCAATGAAGTTAATTAACAAGATCATTCACAGAAGCATAAGACTCAGAAGTTACCGAGACTACTTGGATGCTATCATAGGAGTTACAGAGACTAAGGATTCCACGTCTAAACTGATCTGGTTTAATCCTCTATCTAAATGGGTGGTTCAACTTTGTCACATTAAAAGGTTCTGTAAGAGGTTAACCTCAAAGGAAGCAGGAGACAATTTTGGGTGGTTGAGACTGTTTCGCATATTGATTTTGGTGTTGAACTGTATACATGTATCCAAACTGTCACTAATGAACACCCTAACATAAATTTTACTTTATAGAAATTGCCTTTAAAAAATAAAGGAGAGGGCTTCCCTGGTGGCTCAGTGGTTGGGAGTCCGCCTGCCGATGCGGGGGACACGGGTTCGTGCCCAGGTCCGGGAGGGTCCCGCATGCCGTGGAGCGGCTGGGCCCGTGAGCCATGGCCGCTGAGCCTGCGCGTCCGTAGCCTGTGCTCCGCAGCGGGAGAGGCCGCAACAGTGAGAGGCCCGTGTACCGAAAAAAAAAAAGAGTCCCCAGACCCACGCGTTTCCAGGTCTGCTAGCTCCAGGCTTGCTGCCGTGTGACCTGGCTAGATCTACGCTCATCACAGGGTGTACGCCAGGCATCTCCATGTCTCAGAGTGCACACCAAACCACCACCAGAGCCTAGGAGAGAGGAGGACACCCCCATTCCCCCCAGTACCCCTCCATCACACGCCTGCAGCCTCATGCACGCCCACACACCCGATTTCCTGTCACAGAAAATGATTCTTCCAGAAGATTGAAGAGCAAGGATTCCACTTCCTACTTAGTAAAACCACATCCTCCTAAGAAGAGGGTGTTCTTGCCTCCCCCAAGCAAATAATTTACATCAGAACATACTGTTTCAAACTAGTACATTTGGGTTACAGCTCTGCTAAAATATTTAAGTTGCGCAATCAGACCACTTAATATTCACCCTGAAATATCTGCATTTGGGCACTTCTTTAGTACTACTTTTCTGTCTTTCCCTTGCTTACATTTCATTGGTTAAAAAGCCCATTGTCTGTCCCAAGGTTAAATTCAAGTCTCTAAGACTCTATAAACTGCTTATAACTTGAATTGATCAAATCGATTTTAAAGCTTAGAGTACAATCTCAGGGAATCCCTTGAGAAGGGACAAATAGGTACGTACCCACCCACAAACGCACATACGCATGCAGAATAATTAAAAGCAGGGAGAGAATATTGAGGATTTGATGTGCTGTCCCTTAAAAGGAGTCACTACAAGCTTCTTCACAGGGCGATGGGTTAGCGGGCTCTTCCAACAGTTTATTTGGGAGGAGATGGTGACTTTGACAAGGTGGGAGCAGTGGAGGAGGGGGAAGGGGTCACATTTCGGATATATGTTCAAGATAGTGTTAAAAGACGTTACTGTGTAAATTGGATATGGGATGTTAGGAGGTGAAAAGTGATTTTGATTTTGTGGAATATTATTCAGCTATAAAAAAGAAGGAAATTCGGCAACAGTAACAGTATTGGGAGAAAAGGCTCACACGTGCCTTATAGGATCATCTCATAAGATCAGATCTGTTTGGAACTGTTATGGAAGATGTCCACGTGCAGGTGAGTTATGTGCCACAAGCCAAGATGGGCTTGGGGCTACCAGAAGCTGGAAGAGGTAAGGAAAGATTCTTCCTTAGAAGCTTTGGAGAGATCACGGCCTTGCCGACAACTTGATTTCAGACTTCTAGCCTCCAGAATTGGAAAAAACAAATTTATCTTGTTCTAAGCCACCCAGTTCGCTATAATTTGTTACAGCAGCCCTAGGAAACTAATACAGGAGCTATAGACATTTTTGACATATTACACATATATGTGTAAATCTGTGTAATAAAGGTATTCTACTACTTTTACAAATATCTCAAAGGATGGCATTTAAAAAAATCTCAACTCAGGGCTTCCCTGGTGGCGCAGTGGTTGAGAGTCCACCTGCCGATGCAGGGGACACGGGTTTGTGCCCCGGTCCGGGAGGATCCCACGTACCGCGGAGCGGCTGGGCCCGTGAGCCATGGCTGCTGAGCCTGCACATCCGGAGCCTGTGCTCTGCAACGGGAGAGGCCACAACAGTGAGAGGCAATCTCAACTCAGAAAAAAAATGCACAAAATCCAAATCAATGCCCATATTTATTTTTTCCCCAAGTAATTAAATTGAAAGTGGTGGCAGAGGCTAGCTTCCCTTGACTTCCGGTGAATAGTGTTGATGAGTCAGGACCATTATATCTCAGAAAATGCCCTGTAAAGCGAAATCTGAGTGTTGTGTTTACTGAAGTGATAGCATATGTCGGCTGATTAACAAGTTGTCGAATATTAGAAATTCTTGTCTGATTGCAAGAAGGAGCATCTGTTTGCTAAATCTTTTATCTAATATGTGTACAGATAAGTACAGGTTTGGCACTTTTCCTAAATATCAGATATAAATTTTTGCAGTGTTTAGCCTTCAGAGAGTGACACTGATGTACTGCTGGGGTTTAAGATATTTATTTTCAGGAAAGCAAATGGAGTAAGGCCAGTGAGACAAAGTGTACACTTAAGAGTATTATGAGTCATTCATAATTGTGTCACCATTTTATCTCACATCATCTCCTACAACTAATGTTTCCTTGAGTGTCACTTGCATAGTAATTAAGGAAAAAATAAAGATTACATCTCCTTTAGAACTATTTATTGCTTTATGTATTGATAGAATTTAATAATGCCTTCTATTTACAAAGCAACTTACAGTTTACAAATGCTTCGGGAAGGTTGCTCCCAACCCTGTAAGGATGACAATTAATCGTATCCGCATTTCACAGATAAAGAATCTGCAGTTGAAATGAGGTAAATCAAGCCATCTGGCTTGGAAGTGATAGAACCAGGACATGCAGCCTGGTCTTTTGAGCTCCACCTCTGCACCACCTGCAAATTCCATATGTAGAAGTTCAGGAGCAGGTTGTGGGTACAATAACAGGATCTAGTTAGGGTGAAATTCTGGGGTTTTCCTTTGCACCTTTTTACACGCCCTCCCCCCTTGATTCAATCAGCCACCATATAATAGATTGTTCCATTCTAATTCTAGCAAGTAGATTCTGTTGAGGAGGAAAAAAAGACTTTTCCTCTACCCTCTTAGGTTCAGTGTGTGGGGTCTGCAAATTTAATTGACAGAAAAAAGACAGATTAAGAGGAAAAAGGAATATAAATTTTATTAATATTTTACATGCATGAGATTTCTCAGAAAAGAAGTGAAATTCAAAGAAGTGGTGAGACTCAGGGACTTATATACCATTTTAACAAACGCTCTCTTTCCTTTGTTTGGGCTTCGAGGGTTGATAAATTGTGGGAAAGTGACTAGAAAATACATGGGGGAAACTAATGGAAGATAAGGGTTATTTTAGTAAGGTTTGTTTATGCAGACTCACCTCAGTGCTGACTGTCTCCAGTGATGAGAGTTGCTCTCCTCTTCCTGGTACAGGAATGGGGGACCCCTTCACAAAGGGAAGTTTATGCCCTGCTTTTAGGTCGAAAGGGGGAGGGCGGAGAGTTCCTCCTGCAGCTATTTCTCAATTGCCTTCAACTCAAAATAGTCCTTATGGCAAAGTGGCATATTTGGAGGTGGTATGTTCTGACTCCCTTCATGAACTTCAAGGACCTCTACAGTCGGGCCCTTCCCTATATTTCCAGTCATATCCCCAACCACTCAATTTCTGAACCTTCTTTTCACCAAAGTGCTTCACTTCTTGCCCTAGACTTCCCTTCCTCTGAACTCGTGCTCCTCCTTGTGTATCTGTCTACAATGCCATTTTCCCTCCTCCCCTTCTTTCCAACATTACCCATCCTTCAGCACAAGATCAAAGTAATTTTCCTATTTTAATACCTCCTCTGACCTCCAGCCACGTCAGGTAGCTGCCTCTTCAAACCATTTTGGGCTCTCGTTGTCTGAGGAATACATCTGACAGTCTGTCATTTAGTCCTTCAGATTTTCCGTGGTTGTTTGAACAGTTACATAAATCATCTCTTGTTATTTAACTTCTCACACTTTGCTCCCTTTTGTCTCTTTAACCTCAATTCTGGTTCTCTCCCCTTGCTCTCTGTATCCTGGAGTATTGCTTTGCAAAGTGTGAGCCAGAAACAGTCTGCATCAAAATCTCCGGAGTTCTTGTTGAAAGGTAGATTCTGGGACTCATCATAGATCTGCCAGTTCACTTCCCAGGTGATTCTTCTGCACGGTGAAGTTTATGAATCACTGATTGAGAGAGCACGTCATTCATTAATGCATTCATTCAACAACTATTTGAGCACAAAGTAGATGGTAGGTACCGGGGATGCAACAGTGGTTGAGGCAGACAGGGTCTTTGTTATCTTGGAATTTGTAACCTAGTTTGGGAACCAGACAACGAACAAGGACATAAAAGTATGATGTGGGTTACAAAGGAGAGCTGTAAAGACCTGTGAGACTATCTAAGAGGGGACTTGCAGGGGCAAGGGTCAGGGACTACTTACCTGAGGATGTGGAGTTGATATCTGAAGGAAGAGGAGGATCTGGCTAGAAGAAGAAAGAGAGGGAGAAAGGAAGAGGCAGAAGGAATAGCACGTATGAAGCTCTGAGATGCGTAAGAGTGTGGCCTCCTCTTTGGAGGGACGGGGAGTGTCATGACTTGAGTTCTCGAGCACAAGGGGGGAGTGACAGGAGGGACAGCCCGAGAGGTACCAAGTGGCCAGATCATGCAGGACCTTAAGGCTAAGGAGTTTGGAACTTATCCTAAGGGCAGAAGGAAGCCATCAGAGATAAGTTTTGTCTTTCAGATCGTTTTGGTTCTAGAATGGAGCAAGCGTGTACCTGCAGAGGCTGATTGGGAGGCTTCTGCAAATGTCTAAGACAGAGAAGATGATGCGTTTGTCCAGGGTGGTAGCGGTAGGGTGGATTCAAATGGTACTTAGGAGATGGATAAAGTAGAATTTAGTTATTAATAGTATACTGGGGTGAAAGAAAGGGAAATGTAAGGGATGTCCTTCATTTTTGTTTTGGTAACAGTTGTCGAAGCCTTGTATCACTAGAGAGGACCAGGGCATGAGGATAAAATTACAAGTTCAATTCCAGGTATACAGATTTTGAAATACTAGTGAAATATTCAGGTGGTCCCAGTCATGTACTTTTTCATATTTCTCATGGAAGAGGTGGAATTTAAGTGGGCTTTGAGAGAATCATGGAAATAATTAGTACCAATGGGGATCCAGTTAGAAGACCACAAATATGTTTTTCCATCAAAGGGGTTTCTTTGGGCTTCCCTGGTGGCACAGTGGTTGAGAGTCCGCCTGCCGATGCAGGGGACACGGGTTCGTGCCCTGGTCCGGGAAGATCCCACATGCCGCGGAGCGGCTGGGCCCGTGAGCCATGGCCGCTGAGCCTGCACGTCCGGAGCCTGTGCTCCACAACGGGAGAAGCCACAACAGTGAGAGGCCCGCGTACCGCAAAAAAAAAAAAAAGGGGAGGGGGTTCTTTGTGTCTTTTTTCTTACTTGGTATTTGGTGTTGAGCTGAGTTCTATATTTTTTCAGTTCATCTTCAGAAGTGACTCATTTCTCCAAGGAGATTATGATGGCTTTGTTTATTTAATTTTGTTTTGTTTAGGAAGTGGTTTGGCTCTTTGCATGTATTTGTTGGTTCCTTTGGTTGAGGACAAGCTTAATAAAGATGTGCATGTTCTCTAAAGTTAATCTGTAAATACAGCCTGTATTTTTCTTAAGGTAGCATATTAACTAGTTACAGATGAGCTCAAATATACTGGAAGATCTGAGAGAACTTCCGTGAAGAGAACAAATGAAAACAAGGGGTCTATCATTTTGTACCAACGTTGTAGTGCTGCTGGTGAAAATTCAGGTCCTGTGAGAGATTTTAGGAGACTGTTTGTAAGAGAGAGCTGGTCTTTGATGTACTTCAGTTGTGCAATGCTTTAAATTTGATATGATTATTCAAATATAGCCTAATTTCCAAGAAAGAGAGGATAATGGAAGGCTGTGGATTCTCCTTCTACCCTCTAATCTTCCTCCCCTTTTTCTGTTCATCATTGGCTTCTCATTTATCTTCACAAAGAGAATAAGGAATAAAGAAGCAATGGGGCTAAATTACTCTCTTTGTCTTAAAAATAATAACCCCCAAATCATTATTCTCTGAGTTTCAAAAATTACACAAAAGGCTTTAAACTAAGCATGCATGTAAAAATAGGTCATTTGGTTGGTCCTGCATTCCAGGATGAGAAATCTCTACACACAATTCCTGAGCAATGCTCATCTGGCCTCTATTTGGTTATTCTTAGTGGCAGGGAGCTCCCCCTCTATTTTAGGAATCAACAAACTTTGTTACTAAATCCAATTAGACAGAGGATCTTTCCTAGAATGAATCAAAATGAGCCCACTTGCTGACACTGGTTCTGCACCCCACAGCAACACAGAGTAAATCTATTCTGTGTTTCGCATGACAGCCTTTCAACGTATTAACACAACTGCCGTGTCTCCACAAGCCTTCTCTTCCGCAAACAAAATAGCTCCAATTCTCTCAAATACATTTCTTGCAAGGCTCAGTTTCTACATCATTCACATTCTTTATAACAATGTCTCTCCTCTGGGCCCTCTCCAAGGGCATTCACCCCCTTCTAAGTGAGAGCCACACTGACCAGGGAGGGACATGTCTGGCAGGACGGCTGCCACTTACTTGTTCTTGTGCTTATGTTCAATGACAGACACTTCCGTTCTAAACAGAGGACAATTAGTAGAGACCCAGGGCTGCGTGGGATGCATGTTGTTTTTAGAACTCTGAGGCATTCCACAGGTACGTGGAATATTTATGTTTGGTTTATAACAGAGTGGTTTTTCACTTGTGGGACTTGAAATGTGCTGATGAATTCCAGTGGAATGACTCGGTAATAAATGGGAGGGATTTTAAATTCTGTCAGAGTAAAATGGGAAGATATTTGCCTTTTTCACTTTTTATGTAGCAGTTGTACCTTAATCTGCTTTTAGGCACAGCTGTTATGACAGATGTTCGTTTTAGATGCTATCTTTTTTTTTTTCTTAGTATACCTAGCAAAATCCTTTTCATGAAGAGATGTTTCTGAAAGCCCAGATCTTTTTTCTAATGCAAATAAGCTTCCATTTGTATAGCATATTCAGTCTGTCACCCACACTGACTAAGCACCCTCCAACCTTCCAATGACACAGTCTGCTACTCCAAGTCATGGAGGCCTCACATGGAACCAGCGCTTCTTCCTGGCTTCAGGAAACTTGCAATGTCCTGACTGCTGTCCGTGCAGGCTTCCAGCTAATGGGGACGTCACTGGCCAAAAGAGTAGATTTGATGGGAACAGGAAAGTTGGTCCCATAGCTGGGAGTATTAGGCTCAGAGCCAGGAGCGGCATAACATTGTTCTTTTTCCTAATTAGACTCATTTTTAGATTTGGGGCCCTAGCCCCACAGATAGTCATTAAAACAAGAAGTAAATCACAGATGTGCTGGTACAGCCTTCTCTTGGTTGGTGGAGGGACAAAAACTATATTACCTCAGAGAAAAAAGTATTTCTCTCATTACCTACTGTATATAATATAGATACATGTACCATTTATAAAACAGGCGTTTCTATATGCAAAAAGAGAAAGAGACACGTGCTGTATAGTATTTTTCAAATCACTGACCTAAAATGAAACAGGAGACCCTCAAGAAGAGGTTTCCCTTCCAACCTCTGGTCTCCATTTATTTATGATCTAAAAGGGGACATTCTTGGCTCAAGAGTAGGCTCCTGGGATCACCATTTACCCAACTGTCACTAATGTGAAAGTCTTCACACTTGCACTGTGGGCCCATAAAACCACAGGTAAGATCCCAATTTTGAGTAATATCGATGCCCCCAGAAGATATGCCATGTGTTAACCCTACAGTATAAGGAATTCCAGTTGAAGTAACTTACAAGTGCATATGCCAGGACACTACTCAGTTCTGCTCTTTGGTTGGTAAAATTTTAGTTAGAATCCCCTCCAGGACATTCTCTCTTTAGCATTCTCCTTGGAAGTCCTGAAGCTCTTCCTTGTAACTGTTATTTTATTATTTTTTATTTATCTTAAGAAGGAACCTGTAGTAATGTTATTCAGCCATGATAAAGAAAGAAATCCTGCCTCTTGCAACTACATGTACGGATCGTGAGGGCTTTATGCTAAGTGGAATAAGCTAGACAGAGAAAGGCAGATACTGTATGATCTCACTAATATGTGGAACCTAAGAAAGCCACACTCAAAGGAACAGAGAGTAGAATGGTGGTTACCAGGCACTGGGATGAGGGAAATGAGGAGGTGTTGGTAAAGGTACAAACTTACGACTAGAAGATGAATAAGTCCTGGAGATCTAATGCACAGCACAGTGATTACAGTCAACAATACCGTATCGTAAACTGCCAAGTTGCTGAGAGACTAGATCCTTAAATGTTCTCACCACAAAAAAAGTAGTGATAATTATGTGAGGGTAGTGCAATGGTGGTAATCATATTGCAATATATAAATATATCAACTCAGCATGGTGTACACCTTATATCTTACACAATGTTATATGTCAATTACATCTCAATTAAAAAATTAAAGAAAAAACCTGTACACATGATTTTAAAAAATCAGAGTACTAATCCGTACATCTATTACCTGATTTACTAGCTTTAAGGAATGCCTTTTGACCCTCGATGTGAAAAACAAAGAAATCAACATATGTGCTCTAACTTCTATTCTCTCTCCCCTCCGCTTTCCAATACATGTTAGCAATATTGTTAAATTCAGTGGCCGTTGTTCATAAAATTTATGTTCTGAAATTGTAATTTTTAGTACCAGATGGATTCTGTCCTCAAGGCAGCTCTTTGACTCCAGTTCTTTCAATCTTCTCTTAGATGACTGGGGTTTGCTCTTCCAATATTTCTGCAAAAGGGCTTACAGAAGTTATTTACCTGAATTCTTAAAATTGAAAATCCTTTGCCTTTCTACTTGAATGACAGTGCTGAGTGTAAAATTCTCGAGTCACACTTGACATTTCTGAATCCTTTGTGCTATCACCCTCTGCCTTCCAGAGTTGACTTCCTCTCATGATTTATTTGATATGCATCCATTTTTTCCTTACTCTACCTTTCAATCTGTACATACAAGTCTTATTTCAGAAAAGCTTCTTGAATGATGTCTGGATAGAATTATACCTTTTTCCCTTCCTTGGTCTTCTCCAGAGATACCTATTATTTACAAGTTGGATCTCTTTGGTTTTCCTCAGCTACGATTTTTTTGTCTAATCACTTTTACCCTTTTTTCCCCAGTTCATTTTACTCTGTTTTCTCAACTCTACACTATGACTCAGATTGTGTTTCCAGCATCATAACCTCCTCCTCTTTTCTTCTTCCAGCGTTGTCTCAGTTCTAGGATAGCTTTATTTATGTGCCTTTGAAACTTTCCTCACAACCCTGACCTCTGCCCACTGTCTTTAGGATCTGTTCCTAAACAGTTTCTGTTTTCTTTTTTAAAGAATAAGAAGTGGATTTTATTTTATTTTTTTAATATTTATTCATTTATTTGGTTGCACCGGGTCTTAGTTGCAGCAGGCAGCCTCCTTAGTTGTGTCTCGCCAGCTCCTTAGTTGCAGCACGTGGGCTCTTTAATTGTGGCATGGGTGTGGGATCTAGTTCCCTGACCAGAGATCGAACCCAGGCCCCCTGCATTGGGAGCACAGAGTCCTATCCACTGAGCCACCAGGGAAGTCCCCATAAACAGTTTCTGAAAACTTGATTATGGATCCAATTTTTCACTCAGTTTTTCCTAACCTGAGCTTCCTCCATAGTCACAGCATT
This sequence comes from Delphinus delphis, assembly GCF_949987515.2. Taxonomy (NCBI): domain Eukaryota; kingdom Metazoa; phylum Chordata; class Mammalia; order Artiodactyla; family Delphinidae; genus Delphinus; species Delphinus delphis. Next base: position 166,779,559 of record NC_082684.1, read on the forward strand.
GTGTGTTCACTAAGCCTCTTTCTCTCATTCTTTTCTCTTTTATATTTGCTCACGCAACTTTTGTAGCTGACTGAGCTAGTCAAAATTAACCTCTTCACAGTTTTTCCCGCACCCCAAACCTCACCTCCCAGGTCATCTATTTCCAGCTTCTAGAAGATATCACTGTCTCTATGTGTCTGTCTCCTTTCACTAATTAATACATTCTTTGCCTTTTAGCTGTCCCTTCTCTAATTAATACATTCTGTACTTTTTAACTGTTTCCACCCAGTTATGAAGGAAACCCTATCAGAGAGAAAAGAGAAGTACCACCCTTGGGAACTCAAGGGTGTAACCCTGAGGGAGGTGACCTCATGAATGCAGTTTCTTTGAAGTCCAGCGTTTTATCTTAAAAATAAGGCAATATTTTTATTCAACTCCATAATATCTGCGTTTGTTTTCAATGTTTGTTTGAAGTGTTGTAAATTACTTTGCTATTAAATTACTTAATTCCCCTACCCCACCTCTAATCTTTGAGTAAAATTGAAGCCTCAAAGAGACAAGCCATAATGATAATAATGAGGTTTCAAGAACTTTCTAGGATGCCACTGCGGGATCCCCAGGAGTATGAGGATCACAGCCATGAATAAATAACATGTTTAAAAGGATCCCTCATTTGCATCTTTCAGTCCCCGGCCTCTGGCACAGTACCAGGTACAGATTTGGCAGTCAGTAATCGTTTGTGGAATTGACTGGCATTGAAGTTGCAAGATTTCTTCACTCCATTCGGTAGCTGCTGCCTGTGCTGGCTGGTTCTTGGTGCTTTTCTAACTAAAATGCAATCCTCCTTCGTCCTGAAGGAAAGATGGAGGTGGGGCCTTAAAGAATCAATTGTAACATGTGTTTATACTTTGATTATCAGGCGTCAGCTATTGAAGTAGGTGTTTTCTGGTGGCTCCTTCCGGCCTCAAGGAGACCAGACACTGTCTTGAGTACAGTGTCTTGAGGGCTTGAAGGAGTACAGTGGACCGTTTGGGAGCCTGGGCTCTGCAGTCAAACTGCCTGATTGCGAACCCTGGCATTACCCTGGTATCTGTGGGTTTCCTAGTTGACCTGTCAAGGCTTCATTTTCCTCATGTGTAGTACGGGGCTGATAATGAGACCTACCTCATCAGGTTGTTGAAAGGGATAAATGATGCCACCTATGAAAACGTTCAACATAAATCCTGAGACAAAGTCTGCACTCATTAAAAGGCAGATGTTCTTACTACTAGTTGACTGAAGGGGTAGAGAAATCACAGGATGAGCCCAAAACAGTTCATCTAAAAATACTTTGAAAATGTGACCCAGAGACTAGGAAGCAGCTCTGGACAATAATCAATTGCCTTGGTGTAAAATTCCAAAATTCCCATGATGAATATAATAATTTAAAGTATTTTGGCACTCTCCACCCGTCTGCCATACACACATGCACATACACTCTTAACCAGCAATAGTAAAATAGTAGGGGAAGGTTTTGCCTAATAGAGAAAGGTCTTACGCTGCAGCCATTTTTCATCCTTTTCTTCTAAAGCCAGAACTTCCCAGAACAGCTTGGTGTGCATGGGATGCTGAACCACCTAGCTCATGGTAGAGTGGTGAGCAGCCTTGGACTCCCGCCGAGCTTTAGAAGTTAGCTTTAGAAGTTAGCTTTAGAGCTTTCCTGCAGCAGGATTGCCCTGGCTGACAGACATAAGGAGCCCCAAAGTTTCTCCTACCCACAGATTTCCCCATTCCCCCATATGTCCTGGGAAAGCCCAGCGCTATCTAGGAATTCCAGAATTAGAATGCGCTACTGAAGGTGTCATATTTAAGGGTAGGAAGGCTGCTGACTGGTTATTTTTTTTAACATCTTCCCATCCTTTGGCATCTACTCCAGGAAACGCCAGCCAGAAGTCTCTGATTAGGTACCATATGGATAGAATTCTATAAGAAAACACTGTATAATCTGTATCATTTAAGTGCTGTGGTGAACAGGTGATTTCATGGTAAGGGAAGGATCACAAGCACATTGGTTTGGCCTGCTGTCTTATTAAAAAGTTATCAGGCAACCTTGAACCACTATTTTTTTCCTAGCACAGTTTTATTCTGTTGAATGTGATTTAAAGACCTGCATTTTTACCTGATTGATTTGGTCAGGAGTAAGAAACATTTAGTGCACAGAATAGAAAAGTTTTTCATTCAAGAGAGGTATTTATGGTTTTGAAATTCCTGCAAAAGAAATCCAGATGGTGATCAAAGACCAAAGCAGTGAGATAGTCATTGTGACCTCATTTTCCAAAGACATCTCCACAAGGTTAAGTGCTTCACATTCCCCTGTTCATGGCCCAGGCTTCTAAGAGAAGCATATTGGAGACAGGTGACATGGGGCCATGCTAGGGTCCTCCCACCAGAGCTAAAGGTCACACCCAGATGAGGATTAGCAAGATCCCTAAAGGCCTGGAGAAAACCACAGGGTCTAATGAATTCATTCTGTGTTTGTGACCAGAAGTGATGTAACAATGGCTCGGGTAGTGCCTTCCTCAAGACTTTGGGAAGCTTACCCTGATAATGGCTAAAAAGCTCTAGCTGCAAAAATCCCTCAGGTAACTTTCCCTTAGTCTCAAACAAAGCTTACAGCTCTGGTTTTATTGAAATCCTGTGGATTTACCTTGTTACCAAATCAGACTTAGGTCTGCTCATCCACCATGCAGTAAAGCCAATTTACTGACACCACATTGTGGTGAAAGTACAGCATTTATTGCAGGGCCAGCAAGGAGTCTGGGCAGCTCATGCTCAAAAGACCTAAACTCCCCAATGGTTTTCAGGGAGGCATTTTTAAAGGCAATATTTGGGGTGAGGGCTGCAGGGTGCCTTCTGATTGGTTGGTGGTGAGGTAACAGGGTGATGTTTCAGGAATGTTAATCATCAACCTTCTGGTGTCAGCAGTCTGGGGTGTAAGTGCTTGTGCTCAGCTTGTAGTCAGCATCCTCTACCTGGAGTGGGCCGGGAGGTGTCTTTGGTTCCTACAGAACAACTCAAAGATATCCTTCAGATTGTTATGTGTATCCCTTGAGGAGGAACTAGGACTTTTTTTTTTTTTTGCGGTACGCGGGCCTCTCACTGTTGTGGCCTCTCCCGTTGTGGAGCACAGGCTCCTGACGCGCAGGCTCAGCGGCCACGGCTCACGGGCCCAGCCGCTCCGCGGCATGCGGGATCCTCCCAGACCGGGGCACAAACTCGCGTCCCCTGTATCGGCAGGCAGACTCTCAACCACTGCGCCACCAGGGAAGCCCTAGGACTCTCTTTTATTGCTGAAGTGTTGTTATTACTTTTCTTGTTTAAACTGATTTTCCTTTGTTTCTGCATTGCCTCACTTCTCTAATTAGTTACTGACTGTGCCTGCTCTTTGGAACTCAGGAAGGGCCTAGGAGACTACAGCCTTTTTCTACAAACAAGAAATGGGGATATATTGCAGGAAGGTAGACCCCTTCCAGGGCCTGAGAGTGGGCTCTTGTCTAATACTCGGAAATGAATTGTCAGAGGAGACACACGTGCTGGCCAAGCAAGAGACTTTATTGGGAAGAGGCACCCAAGTGGAGAGCAGCAGGGTGCGGGAACCCAGGAGGACTGCTCTGCCACATGGCTCGCAGTCTCGGGTTTTATGGTGATGGGGTTAGTTTCCGGGTTGCCTCTGGCCAGTCATGTTGCTTGGCACATGGTCTGACTCAGGGTCCTTCCTGGTGGTACGCGCGTCGCTCAGCCAAGATGGATTCCAGCAAGGATTCTGGGAGGTTGGTTGGACATATGGACTGGCACCTTCTCTCTCCTTTTGACCTTTCCCAAATGCTTCCGGTGGGTGGTAGCTTGTGAGTTCCGCATTACTTACCAGGACCTCCTGTTGTAAGATAACTCATGCAAGTGGTTACTATCGGGCCTGGCCAGGGCCAGCAGTTTTGGTCAGTGGTCCCCCTAAAAGATAAGGATGGACTTTTGTACCCGGAGGGCCCTGCGGGGTCCTGCTTGTTTTCCATCTGGAGAGAGTATTGGCTATGAAGCAGTAGAGGTCTGTTACAAGATTTTGTGCCAGTGACCAGTTTAAACAGCCCCTTGGCAGTGTCCCTCCAGGATCTAAATGCTGAGCCCTATGTAGACAGGAGGGTCTTGGCTGTTGTAAGGATCGCCTTCTGTCCTGCTGGGTTATAAATACAGCATGAGAAACTCCTTCCTCATCTTCTCCACCATCAGGTCACATAATATTTGTCTTCCTTTAGCTACAGGGGAGGATTCTCTAAATCGTTGCCATATAACCTGAACAAGAACGATGGTTTAAGTTGTCTCTCCTTGAGGAAATAAGTATGCTGCTAGCTGCCCTAATCCAAAGAGCTCTGTCTGCGTCAACAGTAGATGAGAAAAAATGTTCTGTCCTTAACATTGGAAGGGTGAGAGCAGATCTCAGCTCGCAAGAAAGGGCATTTCTTTTGTCTTGGTGGTTTCTCCCTCTTCTGTGTTTTCTTCACGAAAAGAATAGTCACATATGTGCACTTTGGTTTGCTGATGTAAAGAGAATTTTTACACTTGGTTAGAAAAAAAATGAGAGGCTTATACCACAAAAGAAATTCGAGCAGAGGCAGCGTCGCCTGGAAGTAGTTTTGGGGCTCTACAGGTGGAAGTGAGCTTGAACGCCAGCTCCTCCTCTTCCTAAGGATGGGAGCTTGGTCGAGCTAATGAATATCTTGTTTCCTCATTTGCAAAATAATAATAATAGTAATACCTTCTTCCTAGGACTGTAGGGAGGATTAAATATGAAAGCACATTTAAAGAGTTTACAACAATGACTAACACATGCTAAGGGATAGTTTGTGATTTTAAAAAGGCCCCACTTGGGGCTTCCCTGGTGGCGCAGTGGTTGAGAGTCCGCCTGCCGATGTGGGGGACATGGGTTCGTGCCCCAGCATGCCGCGGAGCGGCTGGGCCCGTGAGCCATGGCCGCTGAGCCTGCGCATCTGGAGACTGTGCTCCGCAATGGGAGAGGCCACGTCAGTGAGAGGCCCGTGTACCGCAAAAAAAAAAAAAAAAAAAAAAGGCCCCACTTTCCTTACCCAAGTTCTGAACAAATTAAGCGTAAGCCCCACTTTCCTTACCCAAGTTCTGAACAAATTAAGCGTAAGACAAAAGGAGACGAAAATACTGGGAACTTCCCCGGTGGTGCAGTGGTTAAGAATCCTCCTGCCAATACAGGGGACAACAGTTCCATCTCTGGTCTGGGAAGATCCCACATGCTGCGGAGCAACTAAGCCCATGCACCACAACTACTGAGCACTCATTCTGCAACTGCTGAAGCCCGCGTGCCTAGAGCCCATGCTCCGCAACAAGAGAAGCCACCGCAATGAGAAGCCCGCGCACCGCAACGAAGAGTAGCCTCCGGCTCGCCGCAACTAGAGAAAGCCCGCGTGCAGCAACGAAGACCCAGTGCAGCCAAAAATAAATAAAAATTAAAAAAAGAAAGGAGACTAAAATATTAACTTGGTTCCTTGATAAAGTCAATGCTGAAATATAGCTGAGGGTTAGGGCAGCAGTGGGCTGTACCCCAGAATGAGGCTAACATCCTCACCAGTTCCATTCTCACCAGACACATGTGGACCATCTCAAGCCTTCCCACATGGGGGCCCAGAGAGAGACTGGGAGACACAGTGTTAGACTAGAGAAGCCCCATTGCTTTTGGGAGAGAGGGAGGAGCGGGGAGAGGGCTTGGGGGAAAATCACACTTTCTGGAACGTCAGGGAGTGGAAGAAGCGCCTCCCTGCCAATGTGGCCATTGTGAGCCGTTATAATGGCTGTGTCGTGTCTTTTGCTGTTTGTTTTTATTAAAAATCTCCAAGGAGACTATAAATAATTTGCCATCCCTTCTAGGAGACCTTCCCCACCAATCCTGGCCTTTATTTTCACCCTCTTCTCAATTTCCAACCCAGGAGTCTGTAGAGCTCGCTTGGGCCTTAGCACAGGTGAGCTGTATTTGCATCGATTTCATATACCTGTTCTCTCTCTCCACCCACCTCATCCCTCCATGTTCCTCAGCGCCCTGGGCATTATGGGTGTTGCACCATTTCCCCAGATTTCATGACATTTCCCGCTCCACGCAGAGGCCAGAGGGAGACCCTGGACATGTATCAGAGGAGACCAGAGCAGAAGCGAGGGCTGATCCATGGACCTTTCTGGACCACAGGGTCTCTACTCTTCACACTGTTTCTACCCCCAAATTGGTGAATTTGCTCTTTAATTTAATTCAACAACCACTTAATAAAAACTGGTGGTCAAGGAGAATGAGACGGGCCCTCCCCTCCCCCCCGCCCCCTTCAGGGTCACATTCTGGGGAGACCACACTCAACCAGGCAGCCCCTGTGGAGCTTTCTCTCTCCAGGCTGCACGACGTGCTCCCTCCTCTTGCCTTTTCAGGCCTAGAGAAGGTAAGCATCCCCGTGCTGACTGCAGCATCCCTTGTGGGCGTGTGTCGGACCCTTCCCACCCCTATGGAAACACTGAGGTCCCTTTACTAAGCTCTCCTCAGTTACCAGTTCCGGGTGCTATCTATTCTCACTCCAGACCCTGCCTGAACAAGACATTAGGCAGATGGCCCAGGAGCACGTGTCCTTGTTTAAACTGAAACCCGAGTCGTCCTTGGATGGTGGCTCTGAGCCTGCCCGCTGCCCGCTGCCGGGGACACGGCGCCAGGAGCAGCAGGCTCTCGGGCAGGAGGCGGCTGTATGCCTCTGCCCCGTCCTGAAGGCTCTCTGGGTGTCAGTTGTTGGTAAAGGGTCTTTTCCAGGGTATCCACCCACAGAAAGGCGGGTAAAAACAGAGGGGAGGGAGGGATCAGGGGGCAGCAGAGCCAGTAAGGTGATGTGTGAAAGTGTTCCCGGGAAGGTAGGGATGTTGGGAAGTCTGATGATTCCAAGGTGGGTGAGGAAGTGGCAGAGTGGGGAGAACAAATGAGGAGGAGAGGCGGCTAAGAGATAAAATGGGCCCAAAAGGGAGCCGTGGGAGATATCTATCTATCTATCTATCTATCTATCTATCTATCTATCTATCTATCTATATAAAGAACTAGGGCTTTGCTATTATATTATTTTAAGAATATGTAACTGTGTTGAGTTTCTGCGAGGAGCTGGTCTCTGTGCTAGACACAGTGGACACAAAGATGAGCTTCGGACATGATAGAGGCCTTGCCTCCAGAGGGCTGGGAAGCCCATGCAGTGGTTTCCAACCTTGCTTTTGCTTCCATATATAGGAACTTCCATACATTTATCCCCTCCCTTCTGGCCCCCACTGAGAATCACTGATGCCCTGGCGCACACACACACCTACCTGAAATGCTAGGCAGGCGCGATAAGCTACACCGCGTAGGTAAGCGTCACCCTAACAGCACTGAAGAGGAAGCAAGAGGTAACATCCAAGCCGGCCCTTGAGTAAGGAGTGTGATACGGGTGGTGAAGCGAGCAGAGCATCCCACACGGGGGAGGTGGTGTGAGCAGCGGCAGAAGAGTGAAGTACCCAGTAGGTCCAGGAAGAGCAGGCATCCTTGCGCCCCACGCAGGAAGGGTTGCTGGATTCAGTAAATAAAAACGGCAGATTGTCCCCCCATTAGGGCAGATTGATATTTTAAAAGTATTCATTGTTTATCTGAAACTCCAATTTGACTGGGCATCCTGTATTTTACCTGTTGGCATCCCTACCTGACCCATAGGGCCTCTGGGCACACCTCCTGGCCAGTCTGAGGAGCATGTCCGGCCCCAGGGCTTCCGGGCAGTTTGCACGGGAAGCCGCTCAAAGCAGTGGCCTTACTGAGACTTGCTTGGTCAGCGGTGGAAAATGTTCCTGACTGTGTTCTGGTTTCGTCTTTAAATTATGATTAGCACAAGAGGAAAGCATTACCAAAGGTGGCTATTTCAAATATCTCGGCGGTGAAATCATACGACTGTTCCTGCTGTACCAAGTATTGGGGGCTATCAGTGAAAAGAAATGCTGCGTGGGAAGCATGGACGTTTCCACCCTGCAAAGGGCAACAACGCTGACACCCAGACGCAGGCTTTTGACTCTCTTGCCCTCTGGTGGCCGAATATCTACACAGGAATTTGAGTTCCTGCTCCTCTCGTGCCCTTGGACTAACTGCTCTATCTCTGCAGTAAGTGACATAATTAAGGAAGATGCAAACAGCTGCAGGTCCAGGCAGATCCTAAGCCCCAAAGCCAGCCCGAGAGGTGCTTGGATCCAGGGAAGAGGCGTAGAAGGCTATGTTTCTCTTCTGTAGCCTCTTTGTACTTCATGAAGCTCCTGGGCCAGGTTTCAGGCCCTGGGGATTGAATCTGCCCACCGCTGCCTTTACTTTCATTCATTCATCTGACAGGTATTTCCAGAGTCCCTGTGATGAGCCAGGCACTGTGCTGGGTGCTGGACGTAACATCTGGCGTATTTCATTTTGATGTGCAGTTAAACCAGAGGGTTGGCACACAGCTCTAGAAATCACACTCAAGGCAAATTGAACAAATCACTAGGCACAGGAATTTTAAAATTGTGAAAGCACCTACATGACTAATACATTTTTCGTTGACTCCAATTTTCCTGCCACATCCTTCCTTTATAACTCATACCTACAGCGTCTTTTTGATAAACGGTCCTGAGACTTCTTGGTAACCGTTCATAATTTGGCACACAGTAATCAATCAGATTGCACATAATGCAAAATTAATGCCATGTGACGTGCCCAGAGCTATTCCTAACTTTATGAAAAAAGAGGGTCTTGGCAGAATGTTGGATTTTTCCTCCTTTCATAGAACATGCGATGCTGAGTTGCTGACAGTGAAAGAATGTACCAACAGAAAGCTATTAGAACGGTGAAGTTGTTTTGGAAAGAGTTGGGTCTGTTTGTGGTCGTACTGACCCAAATATATCAGTGTAAAATCCTAGGTGGGATGTTGCTATGTCACCTGAGTTTGTTCAGCTCTACAGGGTCACTTTCCCAACTTCTGCCACCCCACATGCAGTTCATCTTTACACCATGCCTATTTCACTTCCTAGGTAGTTCTCAAACCTACCTGCTCTTGATGCAGATTAGTATATATAGGCTGGATAAACAACAAGGTCCTACTGTCTAGCACGGGGAACTATATTCAATATCTTGTGATAAACCATAATGGAAAAGAATATGAAAAAGAATGTATATACACGTGTGTGTGTATATATCTGAATCACTTTGCTTTATGCCAGAAATTAACACAGCATTGTAAATCAACTATACTTCAACTAAAAAAAAGTTTTTTTAATGAAAATTTGCCTTCAGCTTTCCCTTGAAATTTAAAGCACTCATGTTTCAAATCAATAAATACTTTCTTAAATGATCAAAAAAAAATCTACTTGCTCTTTTAATCCTTACTTCCTCCTTAGGTCAGATTCTTGCATCTTTTCCCCTGAACTGTTATAACAGACACTTTAGTGTGGTCCCTTTTTCTGCTTCTCTGAAATACATTCTCCACACACATTGGTCTAAAACACAGATCATGTCTCTGCAGCACTTACAGGATAAAGCAGACTCCTTGTGCATGGAATGCATGGGACCACCACCTGTCCAGCCGCATCTAACATCACTCCCGTGTCCTTCCCATTACGTCCCTGCTTGTAGCTGCTCTGAAGTGGTTTGTGGACCTGTTAAATGAATATCCAAACATAGATACTACTTCTGTGCTATATTGCTTAAGGGTTTTCTCCCTTATAGAACCAGATAGCCCTGAGGTGACCAAATCCCATTCTAACCATACTATGAATCCCTGACTGTGTTTTCAGAGTGCTGTCATCCATGAGTACTGTGTTTATCAGATTCCAGGCTTCCTGCCTCCCCCGCCACCCGCCCCCAGCTGTGTAGGATTCTCTGGCTAATTCTCTTTGCGTCCCCAGGGTTGCGTGAAATGGATTTTGACCTCAACATGGAGTAAAAATGCTTTGGTTATAAAGGCCTACAACCTTTTTTTTGGAAAGGTTACTGGTGGGGCAAGGGTGGGGACTCCCAGTCTCTCTAACTGGGGAACAAGTTTGTTCCTGGCAGGTGCTTCCTACACTAAATTTCAACGTGTTCTAATTTTCCCAATCAGTCTTGCAAACGTAATGTCACTGGGCGTGCCTCATCCGAATCTATTCTTGTTATTTCCATTATGTTTAGATTACTGAGGTCACTGCATTTTATTTTTGTTGAGAGCTCTACAGACTTTGAAGAAAAATGCCAAAATAAATTCCCTGAATTTAGTAGAGAGGGAATAGCTATGCGTATCACCGTGTGGGAATGACCTGATGAATACCAACGGATCTCGGGGTTCTGCCCAGCAACGTCACTTTCTACTTTGACCCACCAGACTTAGTCACCTGTCTGGCTCTCTTAGGGATCATGACCCACATGGGGATGATAAAGGATGGTTTATCATGTTATCACTGAGATTGATAGCACTGCCTATCAGGTTCTATTTATTCATTGACCACACTAAAATGGCACTTACGAGGGGCCGGGTACCGTCCTTCTTTTATCCTCATAACAACCCTATGAGGTAGGTACTACTATTATGTCCATCTTATTGGTAGGAAAACTGAAGTCACTTGCCCATGTTGGCATAGCAAGTAAGGGATGGAGCAGAGACTCACGCTTGGACTCAGAGTCTCCATGCTGACACTCCTGGAGAAATATGAGCAGCTCAAGGTGACGAAAGCCACGTGCTTCTCCTCACCTTAGAGCTCAGTGTGTGCCCCGCTCAGCCTCTGTGTAAAGACGAGGCCTCAAGAGCTAGGCTGTAGCTTGTATGTGCAGACAGCATTGGTACTCAAGGTAGAACGCTGGGAATAAAGCATAAGCAACTCTCTGCTCCCTCCCATTAGTACAGCTGGGGCCCCGGATGGAAGAGCTGCTTAAGAACAAAGACGCTCCAGCCTGAGTTGTTATCCTTCCTCCTGACATGAGCCTGGGTTGTCTGCAAAAGCTGTACTAGAAGAACTGAGATATTAGGTTATCATGGCGAGGGGTCTCAGAATTTATCCAGCCTAAAGCCTTCATTCTACAGGTGAGAAACCCCAGGGCCCAGAGAGGTTAAATAACCACTCATCCAGGCTTCCCTGGTGGCTCAGTGGTTAAGAATCCACCTGCCAATGCAGGGGACACGGGTTCGAGCCCTGGTCCAGGAAGATCCCACATGCTGCGGAGCAACTAGGCCCATGTGCCACAACTGCTGAGCCTCTGCTCCACAACAAGAGAAGCCAAAACAATGAGAAGCCAGCACATCGCGACGAAGAGCAGCCCCCACTCGCCGCAACTGGAGGAAGCCCATGCACAGCAACGAAGACCCAATGCAGCCAAAAACCAAAACAAAGCAAAAGAAAAACAAATAAATAAATTTAGGCAAAACAATTATTTAAAAGAGGCAAATCAGCTTTATTAAAAACAAACAAAACCACTCCTCCAAGATCACACAGCTCAAGAGTGAGCAGGAATTTGCTTCTGTGTAAACTGAGAACCTGAATGAAACAGCACTTTGTTAATTACTAGTTTACTGCCTCTGTTTTGTTATCTTTGGATTTTTTGTTCACCAGGCCACACTTATTGTTGTTGATTTTTTTTTTCTTATTGGATAAACATAGATGCTGGTCTATGTAACTTCTGTGTCATAGTGACTCAGACTGGTGTGAAATCGATGAGCTTTTCCTTGGGAGAATATTTAAACCAGAGTGGGCAGATCGCAGAGCATGTGCTCTTGTGAACAAATACGCAGAGAAGGCGGGAAGGGGTAACAGAGAGACATTGCCCATGACCCCAGCAGACACACCATGAAACGGTTCGTTTATTATAGCTCCAAACTAACTGCCCTGCTGCTCATCTGCCCCCTCCCCGCCACTCCATGCAATAAAGCCCCCACTGTGCGAACAGAATCACTTTCTAAAGCACGGATTTGGTCCATTCACCCCTCATGGCCTACAGATGACAAGTTAAACTTCTCCTTTGAAATGCAAGAACCCTCGAAATGGCCCTTACTTGTTTTAACAATCTGCCAATCCCCATCCCCATCATCAATTTTTTATTTATTTTTTAAAAATTAGAAAATAATTGAACTAGAGTTGATTTACAATGTTATATTAGCTTCAGGTGTACAACATAATGATTGGATATTTTTATAGATTATACTCCATTTAAAATTATTATAAAATATTGACTATATTCCCTGTGCTGTAGATTACATCCTGTGCTGTGTCTTATTTATTTTATACCTAGCAGTTTGTACCCCTTAATCCCCTTCTGCTATCTTGCCCCTCCCCCTTCCTCCCCATGGGTAACCACTAGTTTATTCTCTGTATCTGTGAATCTGTGAATCTGCTTCTGTTTTGTTATATTCATTCGTTTGTTTTATTCTTTAGATTCCACATATAAGTGAAAATGTACAGTATTTGTCTTTCTCTGTCTGACTTACTTGACTAAGAGTAATACCCTCCAGGTCCATCCATGTTGCTGCAAATGGCATTATTTCATTCTTTTTTATAGCTGAGTAACATTCCATTGTGTATATACCACATCTTCTTTATCCCTACATGTAATGATGGACACTTTGGTTGCTTCCATGTCTTGGCTATTATAAATAATGCTGCTATGAACATCGGGGTGCATATATCTTTTCGAATTACTGTTTTCGTCTTCTTCGGATATATACCCAGGAGTGGAATTGCTGGATCACATGGTGGTTCTATATTTAGTTTCTTGAGGAACAGCCATGCTGTTTTCCGCAGTGGCTGCACCAATTTATATTCCCAGCAACAGTGCACAGGGGTTCCCTCCTCACCAACGTTTATTACTTGTTGTCTTTTTGATGATAGCCATTCTGACAGGTGTGAGAGATCTCATTGTGATTTTGGTTTGCATTTCCCTGATGATTAGTGATGCTGAGCATCTTTTCATGTACCTGTTGGCCATCTTTATATCTTCTTTGAAAAAAATGTCTATTCGGGTCTTCTGCCCACCATTAATTTTTAAAAATGTCTTCATTTTCGGCCATTATTTGTCACCATCCCCTACTCCCCACACTCCCCAACACATACCCCACAACTCATGCTCTCAAGGCATTGGCTATTGCACTCGGGTTCCCTGAGTTGAAATGCTCGTTCCCCAGAGATTCGCCTGGTGACACTCTATTTATTCTTTGAGACCACATGGCACCCTCGCTCCCGTCTTTCCTGTTCTTGATAAATATGGTTGCTCCTCCTTCCATGCCCCTGCTTTATACCTTTACTAGAAATCTTCTCATCATTCTCTAATTAAGTCAACATAGATATTATCTTCTTAGTCTACATGGTACCATCATTCCTTCATTGATCCCACCATGCAAAACATTTTCTCAGTGTCTCAGTGGGCCAAGGGCTGTGGTATGAGCTGGGGATTCAAAAATGATCTAAAGCTATTCTCACTCCTTTGAGACCTTACAATCTCATGACAGAGGCTCACATATGAGCAAATAAATACTGTGCAGTATGATAAACATTCACAAATCTATGGCTTGTCTCATCACTTCCTCCATCCTTAACATCCGCCAATGGCAAGGGAGTGCTCGATAACTTCTTGAACAAGTGATGGTATGAATGAATGATGCCATGGTTGGATGGGTCACCTTTAACCTAAACCAGTACTCCACACGGCAGTGTCTTATGAGGCACTTTTAAGAGTTACACCAACAAAACATTTTACTTTTAAAAACCAGTTATGTGTCTACTCTACTATATGTAAGAAAATATATAATTATCAAACCCATACTTTTAACAATATTATAGATGAGAAAAAGCTTAATCTTTTTAAGTGAGTCAATATAAAGTCCATACTAATATAATATGAAAATTTGGTTGCAGAATATAAATGGCTGAACTTTTAGAAATACTGCCTTAAACAAGGTAACTTTCAGTTTCCTTTCCTTTTTCTTTTTTTCATAAATTTATTTATTTATCTCTGGCTGCGTTGGGTCTTTGTTGCTGCGTGTGGGCTTTCTCTAGTTGTGGAGAGCGGGGGCTACTCTTCGTTGCAGTGCGTGGGCTTCTCACTGCGGTGGCTTCTCTTGTTGCAGAGCACGGGCTCTAAGTGCGTGGGCCTCAGTAGTTGCAGCATGCGGGCTCAGGAGTTGTGGCTTGTGGGCTCTAGGCGTGTGGGCTTCAGTAGTTGTGGTACACGAGCTTAGTTGCTCCGCAGCATGTGGGATCTTCCTGGACCAGAGCTTGAACCCGTGTCCCCTGCATTGGCAGGCGGATTCTTAACCACTGCACCACCAGGGAAGTGCCCACCATTTGCTTTTCGTAGGTTTTGTTCTTTTCCTCAATCCAGTCTGTATAAATTTACCTGTAGAATTTGGGGAACCTCTTGAAATAAATCTTTTAGTGTAAAAACTTGCAGCCAAGGGCAATTTAAATCTTTAAAAAGATAGGACAAAGAAAGTGTGTGTTGAAGATGTACCAAACCATATTTATATTATTTTATTTCAGAAGTGATTCTGTAAACTCTTCACTTGGATGTCCTGATTTTCACAGGTGAGACCTGTTCAGGTGACAGGGGATAGAACTGCACATAGGCTGGGTTGAGGAGGGAGGAAGATTAGGGAATGGCTTTGCCAGGCATCCTGAGCAGTTGGACATGGTTCTTTGACATTTATTAGGTACAGCAGTAGCTACATGAGGACGGGGATGACAGCAACTCTGGGAAACCAACAGGGATCTGTCCTTGTCCTCGTACAGCTGTTTCGTGCCTACCTGGTCTTTTTTTCCTGTGGCTGCCGCTTACTCTTTTTTTTTTTGGCTGCGTGGCATGCGGGATCTTAGTTCCCTGACCAGGAATCAAACCCGCTCCTCCTGCAATGGAAGCGCAGAGTCTTAACCACTGGACCACCAGGGGAGTCCCTGCTTACTCTTTATTTCTCCCTTCTCTCTTCTCTCTCTCTCTCTCTCTCTCTCTCTCTCTCTCTCTCTCTCTCTCTCTCTCTCTCCCATGGCTTTTCCCTGCTAATGTCTCTGTTTGTGGGTCTCAGCTTTTTGCCCACCATATGCTTGCATCTGGGGTGACTAACCCAACCCAAGTTCCCTGGGACTTCCCAGGTTTTAAGCCCAGAATTTCCACATCCTGGGAACACCCAAAGTCCTGGGCAAACCATCTCTTTTCTATATGGCTCGTATGCAAATGCTGTAAGAAAGAAGAGGGAAGACCTGACTGGGTCTCTTAACCCCTCCCCAGCCCAGAGCATCAGAGCTCTCCCACCAGGCTCTCCCATCAGGGTGCTAATCCCTAGTGGCTGGACCAAGGTCAGGCTTGGGGGTGGCATAGAGAAGCTTCCCCAGTGCCTTCCTCAGAAGGTGCTTGTGAGCTGGGCAAGCCTGGAATTTGCTTTGCTGGTCCCCTTTTCACTGTACACACCAGTTTGTCGTTTATCAGGGTCCTGGGGTTCTTATGCATATTGGCTGTGGGTGTGTTGAATGGCGGATGTATATATGTGAGGGACCAGGTAGAAACTACCTGTTATCATTTCATTCCTTTCATTTTTATGAAATCAATCATGGAACACAGATTAGACTCCTAATATAGTGTTATGGAAACCCTGGCCCAGCTTCTAATTATGATCCCAACCTTGTCCACTCCAGAGAACATGAAGTTTGCAAAAAGCTATGTTTCAATAGCAAAACAGCATAACCTGGGAAACGTCGAATTTTAAGCACATGGGGATGAACACAAAATTCCCTCCCACCCCCCTCCGGCTGGAAGGCAGAGAAGCTGAGCTGCAGAGTGGTTGGTAAAGGCCGGAGGTCTTCATCTCCCTCCCCAAGTTCAGCACCCCACCCACCCACTTGGCCCCAGAAATTAGGTCCTTCATTATTAAAACTGTTTCTCCCATCTGCAAGAAACAGAAATTCTCCCCACCTCTTAAATTCTAGGGGCCGGGTTGGGGGAGAGAAAAATGAAATCGCTGTAAAAATACTTAAGTTCTGAAGCACATGATTGGTTTTCAGGAATTGACCGTAAAACTAGAGGGTGAAGAAGCTGGAGGGCTGAGGCTCGGGGCGGGGCTGCTGCAGCATCCCGTACCCCACTGCACTCCCGGGGCACCCCGCGTCCTAGGAGCATCGGCAGCGCCGTACTCCACGTGCGGGGTGAACTCGGCCAGCTCCGCGCCATCCCGGTGTCACTGCGTACCCCTGTTGCCCCCCACCCCCTCCCCTCCCTCCCCCTCCCCTCCCCCACCCCTCCCCTCTCTCCCCACCTCGCGGGAACCGAAAGGCCGTGTATTTGCACTGACCTTTCCATTCTCTGCTGTCGGTGGCTCTCTTACAAATAAAGTTTGTCGCTGTTACTCACCAAAGCTAAGAACTGCTGAGAAAACTGAAAAAACAAGTCTAGATGCATTATTGAAACGAAGTCTAGTTCAACGTTTACTTGGCACTGAAGCATAGGGAGACCATCAGTCCAGTTTGAAATGGGTTCCCCTGCCCTGGTAGGAAAGGTAAGGAGCTCTGAGTTCTAGAGGTAGGGGTGGAGGAGAGCAGAGGCTCAGGGGAGGGAGCAGTAAGGACCATCCCCTCCCCTTAGGGCCCCAAGACGCACGTCTGTAGACCTGGTTTCTGCTGAATCAAGGTCACCTCCAGGGCAGGCTCTCAGGGCCCCACACCCCACCCCTGTACTGTACAGGTGTGCCTTCCCGGCCACGCCTCCCCCAGCTCATCTCACGGGCTCTTTCCCCTACTGACCATGTCCAGGCTCCTCTCCAGCATCTCTGATGGCTGGTCCCAGCCTCACCTCCTCAGGGAAGCCCTGCCCACCTGGGATGGTCCATGGCGGTACAGAACCAGCACACACCAGGTCTCAGTGAGCAGAGAGGGTGCTATGCCTGGTGCCGCGTGGCTTGTACAGCAGTGCTCCCCGAATAATACCAGACCCAATTCTATAGTCGAGGGGAGAGGGATTTTAGAAGCTGGGTATAACCTCCCCTTTACCAACCCTGACTTGATTCTTCATTTCAGTAGAGCAAAAGGAATTAGAATAATTGAGAGACCCCCTAAGGTGGTCGTGAGAAAAGAGGATAAAAGATCCTAAGTAGGGGGGAGGGATTAATTGGGAGATTGGGATTGACATGTACACACTACTATGTATAGAGTAGATAACTAATACGGACCTACTGTCTAGCACAGGGAACTCTACTCAATACTCTGTAATGCCCTATGTGGGAAAAGAATCTAAAAAAGAGTGGATATATGTATAACTGACTCACTTCGCTGTACACCTGAAACTAACACAACGATGTAAATCAACTATACTCCAATAAAAATTAAAACAAACAAAAAAAAGATCCTAAGTATTCAGCAAGTTTAACAGGGTGAAGGCTGACCAGGATACAGGAGGGACAGGACCCTGACTGGCATTAACGCTCCGGGCCTCAGTTTGCTCATCTGCAGAATGGGGGAGGCCAGTGGGGAGAAGGGAACCACAGGATCCCAGTCTTCTGGCTCTGTGATTGGCTCCCCTTAGTTCTTGTTCCCCCACGACCCCCGATGGCTCACCGCAGCTTTTGAGGGAGGCCATGTGGAGAAGCCCCAAAGCAGAAATAGGCCAGCGAAGTCCCTTTCCAATGAGGCCTCACCAAATACTCCATACTGAAAGGGCTCATAATGGTATCACTGGGAAAAGCGAGGAAGCCAGCAGGGCACTAACGTCTGTGGAAGTTCTCACATTGCCGTGGATTCCATCCTGGGCCTTTAGGAATTCTGTGGACTATGTCGTGGTTTAGTTCACTCTGGGAGAAAAGGCATGAGCATATACAAGTTGCAGTTTTCACTTAAAAGCTGCCACCTGGGATCCAGACCGGGTCTGCGGTGACCCCGCATGAGCTCCACCCTGACGTACTGCACACCTGGCAGCTTAGCTGCAGTGTGTTGCAGAGGAGGTCTGTGCTCTCCTGTATCTAGCAACTTAAAAGAGATAAAAAGAAACCCCAATAAAAACTAACATCAATGGATTCTTTTGAAAAGAAAGCAAATCTGCTTAAAGCATTAGCACATTGGATCTAAGTGTGGCTCATGAGGAATTTGTTATGACGTCGGGGAGGAAAGTTCCAGGACATCGGAATAGAGAGACTTGAGTGGAGCGGGGGGCTCTTGGCCACCTCCCTTCTCCTTGGCCAGCAGGGTCTCTTTGGAGCAATGGGGATTTTAAGAACTGTGAGGAAGATTGGTTATTCTGTGGAGAGATGCTGGAGCTATAAATGCTTACCTGGTCCCATCTGTGAGATCTTCGCCCTAAACACAGAAAGGAAAATTCTGTTTTGGTGGATGAATCATACAGAATATCATATTGTAGAATTTGTGTTTCTTGATGTGAAATTGGTGGGGCTTGTAATACAGAGATGAGGTTCACACCTTTAACTAATGCTTAAGTTTCTCTTTTGAGGTCTGTGTTGGGAAACTCAAGCAGCATTATTATGTTCATTTTGCATTTGGAAACCAGAGGAGTACGTAGGGCTTATCTTGGACTACACGTAAGTGACCATCTGTGCTGGTTTGCCAGGGACAGTCATACTTTCTGCATCTTGTCCTGTTGTCATTATTAATGGTGTCCCCTTTCCCTATCACAAGTGCTCTGGTTTATATTTAAGTATACAGTCGCCCTACCCAGCTGACACACAGCTGGCAACAGTAGGATTGAAGATCCTGCATTTCATTCACCAGATCACCCATTTAAGCAAATGTTTTCCCAGTTGTCAAAAGTCCTTTATTTCTGACTTACAGAGTGACACACAACAGTGTGTCCTTTAGAAAAGGAGGTGGGTGACACGTCAGACATGAGGTCTCTGATTGAAACATTGTTGCTCGTTTTTCACTTCGTTTTGTTTGACTTTCACAGTTATCAAGGCCTTGGAAAATTATATTTTACGACTTGGCCCAGCAATAATTATTTCTTTTGTGTCCCAATGTCATACCATTTTAAGCTCTCGTGTTCTTAATAGGGTTTAAAGTTAAAAAAAAAAGGAAAGAAAACAAAAATTGAAACATAGCAGCACAATTCCACAAATGCTTGATTCCAGCCATGATTTCTCTCTTGAAAAACTTACACAAAGGCAGTTGACATGCTTTCCTCAGCCCTGTAATTAAATAGGCCTGCCGAGAAGTCATACACAACAGTTTATGGTTTTTGTGATTAATGCCCAGCATGGCGATGCCTGTTGAAGTTCTATTATCACAACCAGTAATGGCCCAGTCCAGTCATAGGTTTGCTCTGAGTGCAAAATCACCATTTGCCCTTACATCACTCTTTTATCTCATCAGTTGTCTTTCCTTTTATTTATTTTTACATTGTCTTTATTCAGATGATATGTTTTTCTTTTTTTTTTTTTTTTTTTGGCCACACCACGCTGTATGTGGGATCTTACTTCCCCAACCAGGGATCGAACCCACATCCCCTGCGTTGGAAGCGTGGAGCCTTAAACACTAGACTGCCAGGGAAGTCCCGTCTTTCCTTCTAAATGACACGTCTCTGTGTCTTAGCTCACTTTGAGTCACAAATTGCCAACATATGGAGCCATTAACCAAGAAATCGTCTTGCACCCTTGCTGGTTAACTGAAATGGAGTTGAAAATGTAGCCTGCTGGTAACCTCTTGTAGTTCTCTATGTGACTGTGGGAGAATCACATGTCAAGTTCTTCCCGCTTTCCTTACGCCTTTCACAGCAAATTTCAAAGTCTGGCAGTAGGCAGATTGGTTTGTCCTAGCAATTTTTTAATCCAGAAATTAAATTAAACTGAAAAGCCTTGTATACATCCAGTTCAAATAGTGTTTCTTCCAGAAGGAACATCTCCACAGTAACGGCAATGACAATAATAGTGTGTTTCATGAAGATATGAGTTACTAAGCTAATGTAGATTGTAGAATACAGTTACTGTTTTCCAGAGACCCCTTTCAGAGAAACTGACAATCAGCGAAAAGTTCTTAGTAAAGGGCTGTGTGTTTTGGGGAGAGATGTATAGAATAGTGCCATGGCATTAACACAGAGCCTCTCAAAGTGTTGCCAGTTCCTGTGCTCAAGGAGGAGGAACAAAGGGCCAGTAATGAGTAGAGAAGAAGCTTTCCCCCATATTGTGGTCAGAAAGTTTGACTTCAGGAGAACATGTTTTACTGTAAATATGTCTAAATTTCATGGTCCTTAACGATTTATGTTAATGATCTTCACTGCTAATGCCTTTTTCTTTTGTGCATTCCCCAGAGAATTCTGCTTCGAGGAATGTCTACAGAGGCAGCAGTCTGCTTTGCTTTGGGGGAGGGGAGGGTTCGATCAGCTAAGACACGTGGTCCCCCAAGGGGGTTCCTTGGGCTGCCAGGAAACTAAGCAGAGTTCAGGATGCTTGGAGAGCTGCCCCCATCTTGCTTACCTGGGCGTCATCAAGAGGAGCTCTTCTGCTCTCACACTTTCCAAACAGCCCCAGGCAGGCAAAATCTGCATCTCAAAATGGATCTTTTCTTCCTGGATTGAGCTAGTCTGGAAGGGCCCAGGTAGGGCGGGGTGCTGTTGCTTGTTGAGGACTGCCCTTGGAGGTGCCTTGCTACCTCCTTCATCCTGGGACCCTGCACTCTCCTGGGCCTCTGTACTGTGTCAGGTGACAGGTGGAAACTGCCAGAAGCAGGCTCTTCACTCACCACATCGAGTCAGGTTGATGTCAGAGCCCAAAGCCCAGGGACATCTGGTTTACGCTGATGACCTGGTGCTGCAGGGTTGCTCTCTCTCTCCGTCTGCCCTGCCCCCATCCTTTCTGGCATGAATCATCTGAAGACAAATACACAACATCTATACAAGGATCCGGATAATCTGGACCTGGGGGCCTGAACACAGATCCCTCCTTCATAAGCACTTTGTACCCAAGGAAATAGTCAGGTTGAAAGGAGATTCGGCTGGCTTTTGCCGCAGGCTACCAGTACAGAAACTGTGTAAGATTAGCTCCTCCTTAAAGCAAGATTACCAGGTCCTTCTGTTGCAAAGTCACGGAGTCCTTGAGTTACCTGCGCCTTCAAACCCAACTGCCTGCCTTCCTGCTACCAGGCTTGGCTTTAACTTTCTAGATGATCTACCACTTCTTGGGTTTCAAGAAAAATTCTTTTAGGAGTTGAGGGGTCTCTTCTTCCCTTCCTGATGTGAGTTGAGCTCACCTCCTGGCAGGATGACTTTTCTTTGTCCTTTACAGCCTTCCGAATCTTTCTTCTCCCAAGTGGCCAAAATATGTCCCCCACGCTGCCAAAGCACACAGGTGACTCAAGGTCAGAATCAGGAGCATAGGCCAGCCATTGTTCTGCACACGTTCTTCATCTAAATTAATCTAAAACCTTGCCTGAATGACCTGTAAACTGGCTCAAGTTATGGGCAGCGGCCTAACCTCTATGTTCCCCACCCCCCAAAATGATGGGGCTCCTACAGATTAAAGTATCACGCTCTCCCTACCAGCGAGTGTGTTACTTGTCCGTATCTGAAACAGCAGCACCCACGTTGCTCAGATTAGTTTCCCGTTTTGTTGTTGTTGTTTTTTTGTGTGGACACTGTGCCTCCTCTTTTCACTTTCTGGGAAATTTGCCAGTGTTTCAAGGACTGGGTAAAGAACAAAATAAATATTTGTAGGTAGTTTAAAGGGAGAATGAGTAAGTTGGATGTAACCCTGTCCCTTCCAAAGAAAAGCATTGAATCCATTCAAATATTTTAAAGTCATTAACTGGAGAGATTCAAAAGGTTGATTTTACTAGTTTGCTTTTCAGATTTGTGATCAACGTGTGTGTGTGTGTGTGTGTGTGTGTGTGTGTGTGTGTGTGTGTGTGTGTGTGTGTGTGTGTGTATGTTGGGGAGAGGAAGAAGAGTCGAGAAAGTGTAGGGAAAGGAGTACAGACTTTATAAGTCCAGCTGAAGAGATTGAAGTTGATTGCGTGAAAAGTCAGCTGCCTCTTTGTGTCTGTTAATCAAGTTCTAAACAGTTGGTGCCGGAGTGTTTACTCAAGAACCTTCAGCATATACCCTGTCTTTCTCACTGTCCTTTTAAAATGGGATTTCACTGAAATTTGGGACGTTCCGCAGTCGGCTGTTTATTTCTCTGGATATCAGCCTATTGGGAAGGCTGATTCTGTGTCTGAGATTAAAGAGACGGGAGAAGCGGCTTCCAGCAAAGGCTCCTGCCGGCGATCCTGGGAAATGTTTTCCTTCCTAGGCTGCGGAGTCGCCGCAGTTGGTGGCAGGGGCCACAGGCCGTGCGGGTCCCGGGCAGGAGAGCGCATCACCTGTTGGGGCCTACGGGAGCGCGCGGCGCGGGGCTGGCCTGGGCACAGCCCGCGTTCCTCGGGGGCCCGGCCCGCGGGCGGGCGGACAGACGGACGGACGCGGGGACGCGCGCGCGGGGGGACGCGGGAGGCCCGGCGCTGGAATGCAGTTTTCCCCGGCGAGAGAGACTTTGTACCGGAGTGGAGAGTAGTTTGGGGTGGGGTTTCGCACCGTTCCCTCCTCCCCACCCCCGGGCCCCCTTCCAGGCGCTTTCTGGGAGCTTTTTCAGAACTGCGCTCTGAAGTTTAAAGACCAGCGAAGGGCCTGGGCCGTAGGCAGGGACAATGGAAGAAAATGAAAGCCAGAAATGTGAGCCGTGCCTTCCTTACTCAGCAGACAGCAGACAGATGCAGGGTAAGTAACAGGCTCATTCAAAGATGGAGTTACGGTTCCGCGTGTCCCTCGCCGCTGGAGGCTGCTTTTTAGAACTGCAGACCGGGCGCCTGGCACAGAAAAGGCGTATTTCTTGGGGTGGTGCGTTTCCCAAACTGAGTGGAGAGCTGTGAGCTGGACTTTATCTCTGGAAGGATTTGCTTAGTTAGTAAAAGAAGTGGCGGGGTGATGTCACGTTTGTAGCCCCGTAAGCCGTCAGTACGTGCTAGATCTCTAGGCAATGACAAATATATCGCTAAAAGCAGCTTTTCATACTCACGGCTCCAGCCGTGGGAGAGAGGAGCTCTTTCTGGAAAGCTCTTTCTGGGACGGCAACACTTCCATTCATTGGTTGGGGGATTCCATGAGGCAAAGGCACGTTGGATGCAAGTTTTGTCGTATTTGAGAGTTAAATCGCAGAGTTTGGGCTGTTTTCTTTTCCAGATCGGAACAGCAGGGGAGCACTTGTCCAAGTGGGGGAGAGATGGAAAACTCGGTGAATTTTCTGTATGCTTTCATTCAAAAGTTGGGAGCTGTTAGATAATTTTCTCCGAGCAGTTTCCCTTTGTGTTTATAATAGACTTGTCTTTTCTGTAGGGAATTTCCAGAAGCCTATGTTGTTCCAAAGAAATTTTGCAGTGGGGTTGGGTTGCAGTGGAGAAAGGACTCCTTTGCTGTGCAGTGTCTGACGTCTGTGATTCCAGAGCCTACCCTGCAGTATCATACAGGCAGCATGTTCAGACACCAAACAATCGAGAAGCCCCCAGCCCCCAGCCTACCCCAGGTTCATCCGGGGGCCAGTTAGTAACGGTGTTTGCCGGGCTGCTGTGATGTGCGTGGGAGAAGCAACTGCACAGGGGGAAAGGTGTGTGTTTTTTAAAAAGGCAAAAGGGAAGTAACGAATGACTCATCCGCACCGAAAATGCAAAACTAAGCCAGATAGAAGAAAATGCAATTAGAAGAGATAGACGCACACACACTCCCACCCACCCACCAGTGAAATGCAGGAAACCTTAAGACCAGTAAATCCTGGAGAATCCCAGTCGCATAGCCATCAACTAGCCAGCTGTGTTTGTGCTTCCAAAGCACCACGCTCTCCTCAGTGGGGCTCCCTCGCCTCCCTTTCTCTCCCCATGTTGATAGACAGGATCCTCCAGCAGGAATTCAACCTCTGGGCTTCTGTTGAAATAAAAATACTCAGAATCTAGAGGGGCAACAAGAGTGGGACCGATTTAAGAAACGACTTTCAAACAACCGTAGCAATTCGAAGATACTTCACAGGCTGGAGACCGTCAGACTGAGTGTGATCACTTTCTTTCTTCATTCATTCAACGAATATTGAGCATCTGTTACTTGGGAGTTACTGTTTTAGCTGCTGGGGATCCAGCAATGACCAAAATAGACTAAAAACACTTGCCTTCATTGAATTTTTATTCTGAGGGCCAAGTTTGGGGGGAAGGGGAGTGGTGGAGCTAGACAATGAACAAATAAGGAAAAGAGATGGCATATTAGGTGGCAGGGTTACCAGATTTGGCAAAGAAAAATACAGAATGCTTAGTTAAATTTGAATTTCAGATAAACGGCAAATAATTTTTTAGTATAAGTATATCCCATGCAATATTCAGGACATACTTATGCTAAAAATTATTCGTTATTTATCTGAAATTCAAATTTAACTGGGCATCTTTTATTTTAGCTAGTAACTCTGTTAGGTGGAAATAAGGCCGTGGGGAAAAATAAGGCAGGGAAAGGGAGGATTGAGTGTGGGGAGGGGGCAGGGGGTGAACCCGTAGTAAGGTCACTGCTTAGGGAGAACGTCACTGCTGTGATATTTGAACAAACATCCGAAAGAAGGAAGAGCATTTTCAAAGAACAGAGTGGGGAAAGGACGGGAAGAAAAGAGGTTAAGAGATAATTCTAGGCCATATCAGGTAGGGCCTGTGAGAGTGTAGTAAGAACTTGGGCATCTGTTTCAAGGGAGGTGGGAGCTGCTGGCAGGTCTGAGTGGTCTCATAAAGGGTAGATCCTGGGTGCTGTACTGAGAATCACCCCAGTGGGAGTGGGGGAGGGCAGGGAGCCCAGTTGGGAGGCTTCCACAGTAAACCAGGCCCTCGCTTGGGCCAGCGGGTAGGGTAGTAGAGTATTGAGGATGAAGCCAGATTTGCCAAGGTATTGGATATGGGGGTGTACGAGAGACAGAGGAGTCAGAGATGAGTTCAAAAATTTTGGTCTGCGCCTTTGGGGAGTTGCCATTTACCTGAATGGGAAAGTGTTTGAGAGGAGTAGCTGAGAGGGTGTTTAATGGCTTGGAAGTGGGTGGAGAGCAGAAAATCTTTTGGATATGGTGGGATCGAGAGGCTTATCAGGCGTCCAAGTGGAGATGATGTTGATTGCGATTTGGATATTCATGGCTGGAATTGAGGAGAGGGGACCGGGAATTGTGAAAGATGGGCTAGGATTGGGTCCATGTGCAGAAGGAAAGGTCCCAGAGATGCGCCCCAGGGCACACCAGCATTTAGAGGTCAGGGAGGCTGGAAGGGGTGGCTGGAGAGACTGTGAAAGGGAGCTAAGAATCCCAGTTAGATTTCTAAGATCCGGTTGAGTCCTGGGTGAAAATGGTGCTGTGAAGGAGTGTGGCCTCCTCTCCAGTTCTTTGATGCGCGAGAGGCCCACGCAGGGAGACCAGGCCTCTGATACCGGCATCACCCGAGATGCCACACGCCCACTCCTATCCTTGCACACTTGATCGCATTTGGCATTGTAATGCTGGTGGCAGTGTGGTGTTCGGGGGCAGAGAACATACCTTCTTTGTCTTCACATCCCCAGCACCTAACTGAGCACCAGGCATGAGACAGCGATCAAGAAATTTGCGCTGAACAGAAGGCTAATTATACCACCCCAGGGCTTTGAGTTTATCAATCTACAATAGATAAGGATCCCTTGGGTGATCATGTAACTTGTTCAAACCGAGACAGTTTTGAGAGTGAAAGGGGGGAATGCTATAAATAATTTCGCTGGGACGACAGTTGTAACCCAGAACTGTTTGGCAAACTGGGCGCATATGGTCACCTCGAGAATAGCTCTTATAAATGAGGCTCCCAGGGCTAAATCGTCAGCTAGTGAGTAATAACAGTGTGAAAGGGTACTCGCAAGTGCACAGAGGTGCTTAGTAATTAGCGGTTGAATTTGAATCTAACGATATCACGCTTCTTTTGAAGGCCCTGGACTCCTCAGAGGGGTCCTGGGGGTTCCTGGGGATGCCTGTCCACCCACAGCAGCCCTGAGGCGACTGCTTTTGCTCTGGCCCCAAAGGTCTTGAAACCCCTGTGCAAGTGAAGTGCAGTCAGCCACCTGCTTACCTCTGCCACCCCTGATTCTCCCGTGTCTTAAGATACTAGTATTTACTGTGGTGGTAATCATTTCACAATATATAAGTGTATCAATTCAATACATTGTACACCTCAAACTCAGACAAGGTTATATGTCAATTATATCTAAATGAAGCTGGAAAAAAGAATAGTATTGGCAGCCCCACAGAATGCAAGCTCGGGGAGTCCCAGACATTTTGGTCTCTGCTCCGGTCTCCTCTAAAATTGCCCCATCGGTTTCTGTCTCTTATCCTGCTTTACTCTTCAGAGCACTTATCACTATGTGACATTTATATGCACATTATCTGTTCGTTGTCTGTCTCCCTAATTATAATGTGGATCCTCTTTGAGGGAAGGGAATTAAGTCTATCTAGATCGCCATTTCACTACACTTCCTAACTCCTTTCAGTGTTTAGAGCAGTCACTCAATAAATATTTGCAAAAAAATGAATCAATCAATTAATCAGCAAACCAACCTTTGAGACAAGAATGCTCTCCTGGGTAGGGGAGGGGCTGTTGCTATTTTGTCTAAAATCTCTTCCAGAAACCTCTTTTTTTAAATTTTGTAAGGTTTTTAGAGCCATGTACATAATGATCTGGTTTCAGCTGTAATTTCTGTGCCCGTTTGTCTCTGGTGGTGATCTTTATGATATTAACAAGAGGGCTGGCAAACTGAGGAACCCTGTGGGCCCCCAACAGAATGTGTGATAGATACGTAGGAGTCAGATAACCTGATCGCCGTAATGTCTGTGGCTTAGCATAATCAAGGTTCATTCTTTTGAACGCACTGGAATGTGGACATTCTTGGCCGAGTGGAACTGCTGGGTGGTTTACCTCCAGACCACCCCGGGGCCTAGGTTCCTTCTGTCTAGTTATGACGCCATTCCCCAGGCTCTGGGAGGCTTCTGCTGGAGCTTTTGCATTTAACCGGCCAAAGGGGAAAGAGAAAGGGCACGGAAGATTATTCAGGAGGTCAGGGGCCAGGACTACAGGTGGCCCACATCACTTCTGCCCACATTGCATTGCCCGGGATTAGAACAAGACCCCAGCTAGATGAAGGGGACTGGAAAATGCACTTGTCTTTTGTGTGCACAGGAGGATGTTATGGTTTGAATACACGGACAGACAAAATGTGGCTGCTGCCGTGGTAGATCCAGGTAGATTGTACAGCGAGTCAAAGCTGCAACTCCCCGCGATGTTCCGATGCAAGAGAGCATCCCGGCACAATTGAAAAAGCGACACCTTAGAGACAGCTGACCAGCAGCCACTAGGAAGCAGTGGGGGACTCCTTCCCTAGGAGGCCAGGGCCTGCCTAATCTGACCCAGGAATACAATGTCAGAAAAGCCATCAGCCCTGTTCCTGGCTCTCGGGTAGCAGGCAGGCGTGGGATGCCTAAATGATGCCAGGTCCGGATCCCGTTCTGCAGGTCAGCCGACCCAGCCCAGGCAACCCGAGAGGGGGCCAAGAAGCCAGTCTCGGCAGCTCCCGCGGCTTCCGCCTGCAGGATGATTTGCTGTGTGGGTGTCTACCTTTGGATGACCCATCTTCCATAATCCTCTGCCTCCCCGGCATACCTGGTACATACCTGCCCCTCCCCATGTCCCCACTTTCTACTTTTCCTTTCCAGAAGCCTCCATCCCAGCCAGGAGGCCCTTTGAAACTCAGAAGAGTCTCTCCCTGGCACTTCTGCTCTCTTGATCCCCACCCACTCCTGCTTGGGAAGGGTTGGAGGGGCCATTCTCCCCTGGAAGCTCCCAGCTGGAAACGGGCTGCCGGAGGGATGGCTCTGGGCTGGGGAGGGGTAGGGAGGGAAAACTGGAAGCCTTGTCTCCAGGCTCCAGCTTCATTATTTGTTTGACCCCGATTCCCAGAATAGCAAACAGCTCGACACACCCAGACTTAAATGTTAGCACCAAAGTGCCCTCCAGGCAAGGGTTAGCACTGTGTTTCTGTTTGCACGCCTGGGACAGCATGTCCATGTGGATGGTGAGGAATTGGTGGGACTTGAGATCTCTGACTCCGCGCTGTGGAATTGTGACTACGCGTCCTCTGCTGCTCCCCTTTGTTTGTTTCCTCCTCGGCTGAAAGATCCCATTCTCCCCAGATGACCGGAATGAGAGAGCAGTCTCCTCTCCCTCGGGCATGGGAGTCGGTGGCTTCCAAGAACTGAGTCTCATGGTGGGAGAGGCTCCAGTGACCGGGAGGCTTCGTGTGGGAACAGCGTTGGGTTGTTATGGGTGCCGTGAAAGTGGAGCAGGGGCCTGGTGGGGACCCGTGAGCAGATGGGGCCCAGAGCTGAGTGAGGGGCAGGCAGGGGAGGGAGTGGGCGCCCAGGGCAGTTAGGTGTCTGCCAGGGGCAGTGCACTGGTGCCGTTCGCTGCTGCCCTCCACCTCGCCTTAAACCTCCGTAAGCACCTGGAGACATTTTAGAAGAATCCACACGACAGAAAAAATGGAGAAGTAACCTAAGATTGACGTGACCTTCTTAGTGGGCAGTGTTAGGAAGGGTGGGGCTCGGAGGGTCGCAGAGTTGGGGGCTGCTCAAAAGTGGATGTTGACAGATGGACTCTGAACTCCCAGCTCTGCCCCTCCCCGCTCCTTTCCCAATTTATCTCAAAGAACGTGCAAAACTCTTTTCAGTCTCCAAGGGATTGCTGTTCTGGCGGTTTCGACCCCTTCTGAGGATCCTGAGATGAAACAGAATGGTTCTTGTGAGTCTGTGTGGCAAAGCAAGGCCGAATGGAACTTTCTGCCCTTGTTGGTAGTTGAAGAACAGGAGTGTTTATCCTTATGGGTGTATGTGGATGCTTGTGTTATGTCCAGGTGAAGAAATCACCTTCCCAGCGATTCCATCCTGCTAATTAATCTAGCTATCCTGGATGACTTTTCAAATATATTATTTTCATGATGTCAGAAGTAATCAAGGGCATTTCCTGGCGGTCCAGTGGTTAGGACTCCGTGCTTCCAATGCAGGGGGCACAGGTTCAATCCCTGGTTGGGGAACTAAGATCCCACAAGCCGTGCGGTATGGTCAAAAAAAAAAAGAAAAAAAAGTAATCGTAAAAATCCACTTGGAAGTCAGCTGTGTTATATCACATATATAACAAATTTGGCTAATACAAAACTCACATGCACACACTCACTCAAGAAGATAAGGCTGAACCTCTTCAGATTGCCCACATATTTACCAACCTGAGATACGGCATTTTCTGTACCTGGCTTTATCCCGTAGATCCTATTACCTCTGTGTCGTTAGAGAAGAAACCACAAATAAGGTAGCCATCGCGTGAGCCCATATAACGAGAAGGTAAACTAAGTGAATGGAATTATAGTTAATCTCCCAATATCTTTTTTTTTTTCCAACCCAAAGGTCTTTATTGGATGCTTACTAATGATTAGCACGGGCTGGGTGCTGAGGGAAATTCCAAAGAAACACGTGCATGAAAGCTCATAATACACAGTCGCGTTCCCTTCTCACAATTTTCTTATTGATCCTGCAGTATCGATAGCACAGGTAATGTTATCGCACTCTCCATTTTGTAGGTAGGACATCAAGACAGACAGACACCAGACGGCTTGGCTAAAACCACATGTAGAGTTGGCAGTGGAGCAGGGCCTAGTGCTCAGGGCTTCTGTGTGATTCCTACCGCCATCCCCTTCCCTGTTGAAAAAATACTTCACTCAATAATTGCGTAACATGAGGTGCTCCCATGTTCAAGGTGATTTTCAGTGGAAGACTCTTCTTCTCATCATTTGAAGAAAAAGGGAACCATTTCCACCCATGCTTCCAGATTTCAATTCCATTATTTCAGGAGTGATTTGAGCCTCCCTGGTTTCATACTGAGTCCCAGAGCCTTTTTATTTATTTGTTTTTTTCAATGTCTTTTAATCCAATAGTTCTGTCTTCTCCCCCTTCTAAACGTACTGCTGAAACTAATGAAAAGGAGAATGAACTAATTGGGCTATTTTTTTTTCCTTCCCTTTCCTCATCAGTATCTGATGGAGATGCTGTAATTAGCCACGTAATGAGAAGTGAAGGGTAAACGAGAAGAATTATTCCCAGAACACACATCTAGGGGTGAAAAACTGGAGCAGGACAAAGAGCCAGAGATTACAGTATTTTCTGTGCCTAAGCAAGGCTGTTGTACCTACAGTTCTAGACACGAGCATTTCTAGGTAAAGAAGAGGGAAACTGTATTGATGTCATTGCCTCTGGAGGAGCTAGTTTACGTGTAAACTCTGGACACGTGTTGGTTTATATCACTGGTGTCAAGATTTAGTTCTCTGAGACTCTATCCTAAAACTCTTAAATATTGGGTGTATTTTCTGTACTTAATTTTTTAAGATAATTGGCAAATACACTCTTAAATTGGAAACTTATTTTTTTAAAAAAATTTAGAGTATATTTATAATAAAAAATTTTTAAAAATTAAAAAAATGGGACTTCCTTGGCAGTCCAGTGGTTAAGACCCCGTGCTTCAAAGGCAGGGGGCGCGAGTTCAGTCCCTGGTCGGGGACCTGGAATCCCACATGCGTGGCGCAGCACAGCCAAAAAATAATTTAAAAATTAACAAATAGAGAGTATTTAAAAGATTTAAATTTGCATATCTAATAGCAGTTCAACCATGCTTATTTTATTAATGAAGACAGTGAGGCTGAGAGAGGTCCCATCGTTTGTCCTGAGTCTAGGATTAAAGGCAGGACTCCTGAGACCCAGCCCTGTGCTTTTCCAGGGAATGCAGTGGACGAGAATACCTTACTCTGCCTGCGTCTGCGTTACTGTATATGAGCTGCTCT
This sequence comes from Delphinus delphis, assembly GCF_949987515.2. Lineage (NCBI taxonomy): Eukaryota > Metazoa > Chordata > Mammalia > Artiodactyla > Delphinidae > Delphinus > Delphinus delphis. The sequence goes on from NC_082684.1 coordinate 166,810,472, forward strand.
CCATGAAGAGAACTTGCAAGCTTCTCAAGTACTTCAGAATGCTTATTACTTTCTCTTCCTATTCTGTTTTTTGTTCTGTTTTGTTTTGGTGTTTTTTTTTTTAAGAAGTAACTCCTGGGACTTCCCTGGTGGCGCAGTGGTTAAGAATCCGCCTGCCATTGTAGGGAACATGGGTTCGAGCCCTGGTCCAGGAAGATCCCACATGCCGTGGAGCAACTAGGCCTGTGCGCCACAACTACTGAGCCTGTGCTCTAGAGCCTGTGAGCCACAGCTACTGAGCCTGTGTGCCACAACTACTGAAGCCCACATGCCTAGAGCCTGTGCTCCGCAACAAGAGAAGCCACCGCAATGAAAAGCCTGCGCACTGCAACGAAGAGTAGCCCCCACTCGCCGCAACTACAGAAAGCCCGCATGCAGCAACGAAGACCCAACGCAGCCAAAAATAAATAAATAAAAAGTAAATAAATTCATTTAAAAAAAAGGAAGTAACTCCTCTTTCTCAGTTAACTGGAATAGTCAAACCTGACACTCCATTTGCCATCCATTGAGAGTGAGTGGGGATTCGCTATGCGTGGTCGTTGCCAGCCTCAGTTGCTCAGTTCTAAGTAGGAATCACTTGTTCCTACCTGGCCAGCTCAGAGGCCAGGTGTCTGGGTCAGGACCTTCAAAATGCACCATCTCTCTTCCCTTTTCATTGAGTATTTCAGATAAAGTCTGTTTCAAGTAAAACGTGTCTAAGCCTTTACATCCCCTCGATTATTACCTGTAATAATTATTCTTTGGCTTGCTTGGTTTGTGATAACAGGGAGAAATTGAATTTTCAAGTGGTTCACGTGTCCATGATTATAACGGCTATTTTTGGTCTTGGAGATAAAACAGATGTTTCAGAAACCACCTTCAGATTATAAAAATATACAAAATCCTGTTACCAGGATGAAACTGTGTTTAAAAATAAAGAAATAATCAGAATCACGGAAGTTAACTTTTCTGTAATTACAGATGAAGGTGAAGGGTAACCCAAATTGCCTGCAAACTAGTCCGACCAGGGGTTCTCGTTTTGAATAACCTCAGGGAAAGAGTCAGAAATTGTAGAGTTTTTGCTGCAACATCTTGATTTCTAAAGTGCAGTTCTGCATATTTCTTTCGATTGTTGATTTGCTCCCCTTCTTGCCACACACACACACATACACACACACACACGCATGCACAAATGTGCTAAGTTGCATTCATGTTTTAACAGCTGCTCCAAATGCTCTTGGTGCTCTGTAGATGAGATTTCTAGTGTGAAATCATTAATTGTGAGCTGTATCTTTTTTGTTTTTCAGAGCAAGGAAAGAGCAATTTGCAGGTAGCATCCTTAGAAGATGCAGAATGTCGCAGAACCAAGGAACGCCTTTCTAATGGAAATAGTCGCGTTTCAGCTTCCAAATCTTCCCGAAACATCCCAAGGAGACACACTCTAGGTGGACCTCGAAGTTCCAAAGAAATACTGGGAATGCAAACATCAGAGATGGATCGTAAGAGAGAAGCTTTCCTAGAACATCTGAAGCAGAAATACCCCCATCATGCCACAGCCATCATGGGCCACCAAGAGAGGCTGAGAGACCAGGTACAGATATATGCTGCCGTTTCACTCTGCGGAGCTCATTCTTTTTTTTGTTTGTTTCTTCTTCTTCTTCCACTTTTATTGAGATATAATTGGTCTGTGGCACTGTACATTTCAAGTATACAGCATAATGATTTGACTTACATTCATCACGAAATGATTATCACAGAAAATTGAGTGAACATCTATCATCTCATTTAGATACAAAATGAAAGAAATAGAAAAACAATTTTTTTCCTTGTGATGAGAACTCTTAGGGTTACTCTCTAAACAGCTTTCATATATAACCTACGACAGTATTATTACATTTATCGTGTTTACTTTACATCCCGAGTACTTATTTATTTTATGACTGGAAGTGTGTACCTTTTGACCACCTTCATCCGATTCCCCCTCCCCGTGCAAAGCTCATTCTTCAATGAACATGAGGGAAAGTAAAGACCTTCAGTTTAAAGGGGAAACAAATAGTTGAGTGGGTTGTGCCCACTGTTGCGTTGTCCCAGATCTCTTTGGGGGGTTATGGGAAGGAGGCAGATTGGTTTGACCTGACGGCTTAGCCCTTTTTATCAGCAACAGTCAGAGAACCGGAGGTGAGAGAAGAGAGACCCGGAGAATATGCAGTTCCCCTAAAAGAGCATCCCACCTTCAGCCACAAATACATGTAAAGTGCAGGCAACGCACGGGTATCACTTGACTGAGTAAAGCACGGGACCAACTAATGTGAACCCCGATAGCACTGAGTGCTGGGCACAGTGAATGAATGAATACATGCATACGTACGTACATAGATTTTTCAGGCTAAAACAGAGCATGCAAAGGGGTAGACTTGTGATGAACCCCTTTTCCTTAAAAAGCTGACATTAGGGCTTTGTTTTCTGCTCTTTTCTCTTTTCTAATCGGAGATGTTTTCCTTTTGCGCGCTTGGCTTTCTGCTGTCATCAGCTACCTGTTTTCTCAGGTTATCTTGACAACCATACAGATACCACCACCCGACTGTGGCTCGGGATGCTTTTGTTTCTTGGCTGTGTGTATAGTTCCTTGTTAGCAGACAGCGTGGGTTTGGGGTTACAGGAGATGGGGGGGCCACCCTCCTCTGTACCCCTCAGAGATAGGCGTCTCCATCTGCGGATGGAGACCATGGTAACGGAAGCAGAGCACACTTAGCCATAGGACTGGTTGGGACAAGGGCAGGCTGTTATTGATTTCGACACTAATCGAAATTAGTAGAGAGACAGGTAGAGAGACAAGCTCTGTGTCTTAAGTCTGCTCTCTCGCCAGTTAGTTACAAAAGCGATGTCTAACTCGCCTTTTGATCGTCCGTGGAAACGGAGATTGGCACCAGCCTGAGTAATTTAAATCTATACTTTATCCGCAATCTCCTGTGCCCCTTGCCCCTTTAAATGGAAGCTTCTCTTCTATGAAATCTTCATCAGAGTGCCTAAAAATGTGAAATATGCCTCATGAACTGTATGTTGAAAAGTTCACATTCCCAAGAGGCAGTAGGCCCAGAAGAAGAGAAACAAAAGAAGAATCCGGGTTGATGTAGTAGAGATGAGCAGATTAATTCTTCAGTAAATAAGAAAAGGATGGCCATCTTCACTTCAAGCATATATAGAAAATACCCCTATTTTCTTTTATTTCTATTTATTTATTTTTTAAATTTATCTCCCCATCCCAGTTTGATTGAGATATAGTTGACATATAACAAAAATCCCTCTATTTTCTATTGATAGTTGGACACTATCCATTTAATTAATGGAGTTTGTGCCTCTCTCTGTGTCATAATATATGAGGCATCATACTTTATCCAGTGCTCTTCAGATCGAGGAAACTCAGGACAGTTACGATTATACAATTTGGTAAAGAAAAGTTGGAATTTGAATCCAGTTAAATCTAAATCCTTGTTTATTCCACTGTTCTATTAGTTGAAAATCATTGCGTATAGAGTAGATAGTATGGTCTGTGTATGAGGTATAAGGGACATGGTGTGTGTGTGTGTGTGTGTGTGTGAGAGAGAGAGAGAGAGAGAGAGAGAGAAAGATAGAGAGAGAAAGAGGCTATAGGGACAGCGATCTGGGTGAAGGAGGCTAGAGAGTTGATTTGTGTTGAGTGAGGAAGGCAAATGTATATTTTTGAAGTTAAAATGTATTATTTTGCAGAGAAATATAGAAATTAGTCTGTCAAAAATGTTAACTTTTCCATTTAAAAAATTTTTCAATTGCTGTAACTGTTATTATTTGTGATGTCATAATTGTTGCTACTACCATGATGATGATGGCTTTGGATAAAGTTATTATATGGGGAGCCTAAAAATAACCAGAAGGTTGTAAAGGGCGATGGTGTCAAAAGACAGAGAGTAATGAATGTGGCTGAGTGGCCTCAAGCTCCAATCTCCTGTCACTTGCATCTCCGCCATAATGTAGTCTGGCCACGGCTGGTCAGCTGCCCCTTCGTTGGGTAATTTGAGATGAATTCTTGTGTATTTCAAGCTGACTATCCAAAAGGGGAAAGGTTGTGATGCGTGGATCTGTGTGTACGTTTTTCCTTCTGCTGCTGTGTTGCAAAGGAACCTTAATCAGCACTGTAAACATGAGAGATAAGCTTAGGTGAGGACTTAGGAAATTCCTATAGACAGCACTTCACCTTCTGTCTTTTTCATTCTTTTTCTCCTACCGCCCATTTCATCTTTCCTGTCCTCTTCTCCACAACACGCTTTGCTCCTCCCTGGCCTTCTGACAATGGATGACTCCAGGCTTCCTTTACAGGAAGATCACGTGACCCGCCGTAAGGAGGAATGCACATATCACAGGTCTGATGCACTTTCCAGATAGGGAGTTTCTAAACACCGCAGACTCTTCTGGTGGCTGTTTTCTTGGTTGCTTCCCAGAAAAGTGGCCTTAGTGAGAAGAGCACCAGTGAGAGAAGTCAAGGATAACGTGACAAAAATGCTGTATCCAGTTACTATACATGAAATATCTTGGTGCTGAGGGAATCCAGGTTCTAATTCCTTGGTATCAAACATCAGGAGAATCAGAGCACGCCTTATGTTTTGAAATATGAATTCAAACACTTGGAAGATTCCTGGTTGAAAACTTATACTGGAGACTTTGAAAATAAGTCAGTCAAGAATTTTCTTCTGTCTAAATTATTGAAAAGCACAAAGGTTTCCTTTACTCTCTTCTACTATCTTTAAAAAATGCAGGTGACAGTATTGCGGAATAGGGCTTATCTGCATAATAGTAGACGGGATCTTTATTGACTCCCCAGCAGACTCCTGTGAGGCAGGCAGGCTGTGAAGCTGCATCATCTGGCAGCGGAAAGGCTTGGCTCTGGGGTCAGGCAGGACTGGGTTGGAATCCAGTCTCCACCATATGCTCGTTGCATGATTTGGAGCTAATGACTTAATCTTTCTGTTTCAGTTACCTCATTTGTCAAGGGAAGATAATACCTATATCACAGAGTATTGAGAAAGAGAATGATGGATTCTCTTCCTGTTTCAGTGGCAGCTCTTAGCATGACAGTATTCTGATTTGTGATGTCCAGAAGGAGAGCCTCGGAGGCTCTTATTTTCAAATTAGTGTTTAAAGTCATTTCACTTTTTTATCAACACATATTTGGGTACCTGAAGGAGTTAATTTTTACCATTATCAGAGCACAATTTTGTTATAGTTCTGAAATTCGCTTGTATTTTTCCTTCATTAAAAGCTTCCAGTTTGGATTTCTTTCACTTATTCATCCCATATATATTTATTTGGCACCTACCATGGAAAACGCACTGTGAGAAATACAGACAAAGAGACATGGCCCCTGCCTTCAAGTCAGTAAAAGAAATGAGGCATTCACATGCAGAGACTAATCTTTCCAGATCCAGCCTAAATGTCACACCTGCTGAGCTGGTCATAGCATCTTGCAGTACCTGTATCGTAGCATCTAATCGTGCCTTTATTGTGCTTTTACTTATGTTTCTTCTCTCATCTAAAATATGCTTTTGGAGCAAGACCTTTGTCTGAATCACCTTTGTAAAGTCAGCATTTATGGGAGCACACAACCGAAATTAGGCATGATTAATTTTTGTTGAATGAATAAATGAATGAGTGAATATTTCTAATACAATTAGAATGTGACAGGTACCATTTGTTTGGTCCAGATAGCGGTGGGGAATCCAGGGGTAAAGAGATTGATGACAGTTTGGTCAGTCAGAAGGGACTGAGGCTAAGAAGCTAAGGAAGGCTAAACAATTTCCCTCAAGTCAAGAAACCAGCAGGTCAGCCAGGGTCTGAATTTCCCAAGTCTGTGGTCTCTCCATTTGTTTTTGACCTTGGTGTTTGCTTCCTCTGCCTTTCATTTTTATAAAGTTTTGATAACAAATTATGTAGCTCACAGTGGGTCAGGCAATAGAGACATTCATTCCATTGCCATTTCTTTAAAAAGAGAAATCTTATTCAATTCCCGAGCATATGAGATAACCATAGAAAATAGATTCCAGTATATATTTTGCCTTGACAGAAAGTTACTTTTTTGAAATAGCTCTGAGTTCAGAAAGGTCTGTAGTTCAGCCATCTCTCTCGGTCATCGTCACTGTGTCACTCTACAGTTTGGAAGTGCTCTTCTTTCATGTCTTTTCTAGTGAAGAAACAGATGTCCAACTGGCCTCTCTCCTACAGAAGCCAGCTGTCCACTCCTAGTCTCAATAATTTTTCAGTCCTGATTCAGTCCTTATTCCTAGTTACACACAGAATTTCTATTTAACTAACTAGGTATATAGTATTCTACAGAGTATTAGTTTATGTGTATTCTTGTATCTAACGTGGTCACATCTTTGGAGGAAAGAGGAACACAGTCGGACCTCCGTATCTGCGGGTTGCACATCCTTGGATTCAACCAACCACAGGTAGAAAATATTGGGAAAGAAAAATTCCAGAAAGTTCCAAAAAGCAAAACTTGAATTTGCTGAGCTCTGGCAACTACTTCTATAGCCTTTGCATTATACTTAGAACTATTTATATAACATTCTACTGTATTAGGTATTATGTGACCTAGATGAGTCATAGTATATGGGAGGGTGTACACAGGTTATATGCTAACACTATGCCATTTTGTGAAAGGGACTTGAGCATCTTTGGATTTTGTTATCCGAAGTGGGTACTGGATCCAATCCCCCGTGGCTCCCAGGGACCACTGTACATTTTAACTTAAAAGTCTAATGTGTTCTTCCATTTAGTACAAAGAGTGAGAGAGCTATAAAGGTTATTTTCCTTTAACGTGAACATTGTGGAGGGTTAAAATAAGGAGATAAGCACATGAACAATGACAGTATCTGAAATGGGGTCCATAAGTCCAGGAGGCATTTTGTCCGACCTGTTGCTGTCTCTGAGGGCCCCTCAGGTCTCCCTAGCGTCTCTCTTGTGTGTCCATGTGGAAATGACACTAGAGCTGTTTTCTCAGTGCCTGGCGAGTTGGGCACCACTTCCGCTGTCTACTGTATGTAGTCCAGCATATCTGGAGCCTGCATGTAATTATGCTGCCAACTGTGGAAGTGAAGAGAAGGAAGATATCTATCAGTCTGTTTAGTCAGAACCATCTCAAGTTCTAGTTCATGCTAGTCTTTTAAACAGCCTCTGAAGAACTTTATCCATTAGTGAAGAGCTGTACTATGGAACTTGGAACTAGAGTTTCAAGTTCAAGCTCAACATTATCCCTTCCTCCAGTATGGAAGACAGTATGGAGTTTCCTTAAAAAACTGAAAATAGAGCTACCATATGATCTAGCAATCCCACTCCTGGGCATACATAGGAAAAGACAAAAACTCTAATGTGAAAAGATAAATGCACCCCAATGTTCATAGCAGCACTATTTACAATAGCTAAGGCATGGAAACAACCAGAGTGGCCATCAACAGTCAGTTGGTTTAAGATGTGGTATATATATGCAATGGAATATTACTCAGCCATAAAGAAGAATGAAATAATGCCATCTGCAGCAATATGGATGGACCTAGAGATTATCATACTAAGTGAAGTAAGTCAGAGAGAGAAAGGCAAATATCATGTGATATCACTTATATGTGGAATCTAAAAAATAATACAAATGAATCTGTATACAAAACAGAAACAGACTTACAGACGTAGAAAACAAACTTTTGTTTACCAGAGGAGAAAGGGAGGAGAGGAGGGATAAGTTAGGAGTATGGGATTAACAGATACAAGCTACTGTACGTAAAATAGATAAGCAACAAGGATTTACTGTATAGCACAGGGAACTATATTCAATATCTTGTAATAACCTATAATGGAAAAGAATCTGAAAAAACATATATATATAACTGAATCACTTTGCTGTACACCGGATACTAACACAATATTGTAAATCAACTCTACATCAGTTAAAAAATAAACATCCATTCCTTTGACTGACATCTCCTTTTCAGATGGTATATAACTGATTTTGTCAAGAATCATGAAAATCACACAGTTAAAGACAGAAGACAAGAGAAGTCTTAACTGCATTTGAATCAGAAGAGCAGGTATTAAGAAATGAGCACTGTTGGGGCTTCCCTGGTGGCGCAGTGGTTGAGAGTCCGCCTGCCGATGCAGGGGACACGGGTTCGTGCCCCGGTCCGGGAGGATCCCACATGCCGCGGAGCGTCTGGGCCCGTGAGCCATGGCCGCTGAGCCTGCGCGTCCAGAGCCTGTGCTCCACAATGGGAGAGGCCACAACAGTGAGAAGCCCGTGTACCGCAGGAAAAAAAAAAAAAAAGAAGTGAGCACCATTTCCAGGTGGTAGAATGAAGGCATTCTTACTCCTGTTCCTTAGTAACTCACTGAGAACAATCAAGAGTATCAACAATGGAAAGAAAGAGGGGGTAAAAAAAAACCCCAAAAAACCTCCATCTTGGAAAAAACAAGGAAATTATAAGGATCTATGGAATGTTTCTGTGAAGTATACACAGAATGCAGAAAGTGAAATAGTTTTTAAAAAGGAAAGTGTTCTACCAACAATTTATATGATCTTGACCTTACCTTCAGTAGAGGAAGCTTTCTGGGTGAAAAGCCAAGTTCATAGATGAGAGGAGGCAGTGTTACCAGATCAAAATACTGCCAGTCGCAGAGAGCCTGTGATTTCAAGGGCTGTGCTGTGTGCCTCCCAGACGAAGAATGAGGGTAACACGATTTTAGGGCAAAGCAAGTAACATATTATTGTGGGGAAGGCGTTTGATGTCACAAATCACAGACGATGGTGCAGGTTACCTCTGCTGACTTCTCTCCCTTGCATGCTAGCTTTCGGTAGCTGGCTGGCCCCATTCAAATGGGAGTTAGAAAGAGAAAGGAGCCAAGAGGAGAGGTATATCTTACAACTGACGTGTTAATCAGGATGGTCTTGATTATGCTGCATAACAAGTAAACCCGGTAGGTTTTTTGTGGTATGACACAAGGACGTTTTATTTCTCATGCACACAAAGTCAGTTATTTGCACACCTCTCCAGAGAAGCTGTCCTTGCAGTGACTTTGTGATTCAGGCTATATCCATGGTGTGGTGATGCCATCTTAACACATGGATTCCAAGTCACCGTGACAGGGAAAGAGGGAGCCAGTGGTTCCGCACAGACTCTTAAATATGTTGGCCCAGAAGTGGCACCTGTCACTTCCCTTCACCACAGCATCTTGGTTCTGGCACCTACAGGGATATTCGGTTTATGCAGATTTGGGCCGTGGAATTTAGTTTAAGAAAGAAATCCTCCCCCACCCCCATTTCCTTACATTAGCTTTCCCAAATGTAATGAATGGTTTTATCTACTTTGTTGTACATAACACTTGATGCCTATCTGTACGCTAGCATCAATCACATGTATATGTAATATAAATATATTAACATAGATTTACATCTGCGTGTAATGGCACCTTTTTCATTCAAGTATAGTTGATGTACTATATATATATATATATATTTGTTTTTTGGTTTTTTTTAATACATTTATTTATTTTATTTATTTATTTTTGGCTGCATTGGGTCTTCGTTGCTGCACACGGGCTTTCTCTAGTTGCAGCCAGTGGGGGCTAACTCTTCATTGCAGTGCATGGGCTTCTCATTGTGGTGGCTTCTCTTGTTGCGGAGCACAGGCTCTAGGCGCGTGGGCTTCAGTAGTTGTGGCACGTGGGCTCTAGAGTGCAGGCTCAGTAGTTGTGGCGCACGGGCCCAGTTGCTCCGCGGCATGTGGGATCTTCCCACACCAGGGATTGAACCCGTGTCCCCTGCATTGGCAGGCGGATTCTTAACCACTGCGCCACCGGGGAAGTCCCCTATATATATATTTTTGGCCACACTGCATGGCTTTCGGAATCTTAGTTCCCTAACCCAGGGATCCAACCTGTGCCCCCTGCAGTGGAAGCATGGAGTCCTAACCACTGGACTGCCAGGGAAGTCCCGATGTACAGTATTATATGTTACAGGTGTACAAGATAGTGAGTCACAATTTTTAAAGGCTATACTCCATTTATAGTTATTATAAAATATTATATTCCCTGTGTTGTACAGTATATCCTCGTAGCTTTTTTTATCCATAATGGTTTGTCTCTCTTAATCCCCATGTAATGACATCTTTAGACTTATTTTTGATGGATTTAATTATGTGACAGCAGAACTTCCATCACAGTGGATCGCGCCTCATGCCATGGATTTCAGACTCTCGGTTTATACCTTGGGGATAGATGTAGTCCCTCTGTCATGTATGAAAAGCTCCAAATTAATCACATTTTTGTCTATCCCGTTTGTCTTAACCCTGATCAACCCAGATATGTGAAGTGTTCAAAATTCACAAATATGCACTGATATTCATGGATCAATGTGTCAGCAAAGCCTGGAAAGGAAGGCTAATGGGAACTAAAGATACACTAAGACCATAGATGTAGTGGAGGGCTTGGGATCTGGTAAAAGGCTAACATTGTAGGGGGATAGGTTTTATACAATTATACATATTTTGTAAATAAATTAATAAACAACTGAAAAGCTTATAAGTTATAGTAAAGGAGATAGACCCCCAGCTAAGAATTTCCTCTTTAGAGCTATTACTTTATCCTAATCCAAAGTGGAAGATGACGGTAGAATAGCCATGTTTAGCATCAGAAACATATTTAGCTGTTTAAACTAATGACTGAATTGGGGTTTACAGACCAATTTCTTGCCTAAATCTTAAGCGAAAAGGAAACAGCTTCTTGGCAGTTAAGAAATCTAATACAGTGTATGCAGAGCAAATAATAATACCAAGTCACAACAGGAAGAGGGAAGAAGCACCCTTACACAGACTGCCGTGCACATAGAGAATCTTAGTTCAACGTTTTCTTTAGCACTGTTTTCTCAGCTGTTATTTATCGTGGTGGAAAAGTGGAGAAGACCTACAAGGACTACGTATTATCGGCAGCCGCCAAAACTGTGACACTGTTGCTCTTTACACATATAAGTATAGTCCATCCTCCCCCAAACCCAGTGGGGTAGACACTATTTATTATGAACTTTACTTAACAGAATGGCACAGAGCAGTTAGATCTTGCCCAAAGTGACACAGCAGGTAGGTAGCAGCACCAGGACTTAGTCTTATTACCTGGGTTTGGGAGCCTTGCTCTTACCCTCCAGATTATCCCATCTTTCTGATCAGTGACAGAATCCAAAAATACTCCAAAACATTGAAGAAATAAGGAAGGACTGGAATGGGAGAGCAGCTTGCCCAGCATCAATATGTAAGAAATTTAGTGGTGATCCCAGAATGGCTGAAGTACCAGCCTCCTGATTAGCTCAGCCTTTAATCAGTTTGGGGATGAAAAGGAATTTGGCACAAGAGAAGCAATGGCATCAATCGTGGTGTGTATCTGAGAAAGGCAAAAATTGAGAAAATGTTTCTACTGCCAGAGCAGTGCCTCCAGAGGAAAGGAGCACATGTCATAACGGGATGACACAGTGTATTTGGAGAATGTATATTAGTGTATGTGTGAGTATGTATTTAATGAACTACCAAAGGCTTGTGAATAAAGAATATGATAGGACTGAAAGAATCAGTATAAAAAAATTTCTTGTTCTCAGAAATTTCAAATACTATTAGATACGTCAAAGGGAAACAATAGTCATCTAAAGTTGGATGTGATGGAAAACAACAGTAAAAAAAAACAAGCAGAAAGAGCATTATGATACTTAACAGATGATGCTACTCAAGGAATCAGATGAAAGAGCTGCCCTGGAGATATTTCCCAGAAGACTGATAGTTTGCACTGTGGCTTAGAGGGTGGGGGAGGTGTATTTCAGCAGATTTGGAATATTACGTAGTACGATGTGTGGTGGGGACTCAGTAAAAAAAAGACTAAATTCAGGGGGGTGTAGTTTTTACTTGTAAACTTGACATCGAGTTTACATTACTCATACAGGATACAGAAAAAGAGAGAAAGAATACTGAATGGGGATCATTCATAGCGCATGGCTTTTGATCCATGTTTAATTGGGTACCACCAACCCCCGCGTTAGCTTTCATTTTAATTAGTGTTGAGGAAGAGCAGGAGAACACATTCTGAGAGCAGTGCTATATTAAGAAGGGCTCTGCAAAAAAAAAAAAAAAAAAAAAAGAATCAAAATAAGATTCGACTGGAAAATCTGCTGAAGGGTGCCTGGGAGTAGGTGGGAAAGTTGGGGGAAGTCAAAAACCCAAGTAGAGCTGCGCCGTGGCAGGAGACACCTGGAAAGTGATCATCAGTAAAACCTAGAGAAAATTGCCACCGAATTAGATGGAAATTTTGGTATTGAGGAATCCAGAAAAGACCGGCGGGATGCAGTCCACACATTGATGCAGAAGTTATATTGCAAACGTCTGAATTGTCCTAACTCTCCTCACTCATCAAGCTCACTTCTTCGCCATTGTTCATCCTTCCCCCTGCAGTGTTTTCTTGGATTAATTCAGTCAAATGGTTACTTATCATGGTCCTACACTATGACCTTGGCATTGGGCAGTATATAGAAAATACAAAACACAATACCTGCCCTGCCAAGTGTACATCGCTTTAGCGGAAAGAGTACCAACTTTTGGATCCAGTATGAGTGAGTTGATATATGCTGAGATACTCAGCCGTGTGATTGCAGGCCAGTCAGACCATTTCCCTGAGGCTTTTTCTTAACCATAGAAATGAGATAATAGCGTTGGGGTGCTGATTACATGAGATAATATATCTCTACTGTAACAGGTGTTGAATGCATGTCAAAACTCTTCTCATCAAGGAGAGCATTCTCCTGGGGAAGTCAAGGCCAGTGCCATTAGGGCAGCACGAAACAGTGTACGTTCTCAATGGCAATGATCGAGACCAGCATTTTGTAAAAGTATGTTCTACAGAATCCTAGATCCCTGGGCTGTTAATAGCTGTTTCGGGAATGGGGAGAAAGTTTCTAATCTGGGGACATTCTTGGTTAACCAAAGTTAAATGAATTTCTACATTGCAGGGCTGGTCAGATCTTTTAATGTGCCAGAAGGCATTGTGAATCCCAGGTGGGAGATTTGGGAGCGGGTGGGTGAGGAATGAAATAGGCAGTGTTTCCCAAACCTATTTGCTGAAGAATTATTGTTGGGTGCTCTTGTTTTATGGGACACGTTAGAAAGTGGTGGAATGTTATGAGAAAGCTTGTATTCAGAGCAGTGGGAGATTTCAGAGAGGGAAGATTTCATACAGGAGATCAGAAGTCGAATGGAGTCTCATGGAATGATTGAGGGTCTTGGTGACAGGAGACTGTCCTAATTATCTATTTCCTCAATGCCCAGTATATAGTAGGTATTCAGCAAATATCTATGGCAAGGTTATTGACAGATTATGGTCTGAATGATATGATGAAGGTGTGGAGACATTCTGATGGAGGGGAGTGGCCAGGAGAGGCAGTGATGTGACAAGAATGGAGGTGGCTCCCTGGTGAGTCAATGAGTAGGCCAGTCTGAGGGAGGTGGGAGTGCCATTTGGACAAGCCGGGGGAGGTCAGTGGAGTTAAGTAAAGGGAAGTCAGATTGTACTGGACCTTGAATGTCTGGCAGAAAGCTCAGAATGGCAGACACAGGGTACCGCTATAGCCTTGAACCTGGAACTGGAATAAAAGCCAAGTTTGAAGGTTAGCTTTCCAGTGCTACACAGGAGGGACCATGTGAAAAGCCTGGGTGCTGGCTGGAAGCGGATGGAGTGTCCAGGTGGCTGTGATAAGGTCCAAGGTAGTGGCAGTAGGCATGGTGCTCAGCCGGAATAGAAGGATGATGACACATCAGATATTCGAATGAAAAAATGAGAATGGGGGCTTCCCTGGTGGCGTGGTGGTTAAGAATCTGCCTGCCAGTTCAAGGGACATGGGTTTGAGCCCTGGTCTGGGAGGATCCCACATGCCATGGAGCAACTGAGCCTGTGCACCACAACTACTGAGCCTGCACTCTAGAGCCACAACTTCTGAGCCTGTGTGCTGCAGTTACTGAAGCCCTTGTGCCTAGAGCCCACGCTCTGCAATGAGAGAAGCCACCGCAATGAGAAGCCCGTGGACCACAACGAAGTGTAACCCCCGCTCGCCACAACTAGAGAAAGTCCACGTGCAGCAACAAAGACCCAACGCAGCCAAAAATAAATAAATTTTTAAAAAAAAGAAAAGAAAAAATGAGAATGACTTGGCGACTCATTAGAGAAGGATGAAGGTACGAAGAGCTGCAGCGGTGTAGCAGAAAGGCAGGAACACCCAGGGAGGCCCCCCAAAACCTGGTTTCTTGTTCCCACTCTTCTCCCACCTGTGCCATCTCCTTGTGCAAGTCACTAAGCTGTCTGCATCCATCCATATTGTGTGACCCACTGAAGATCTAGAGGAGTGCCATTGAAGTTTACAGCCACTATCACAAGAGGAATGGGGAGAAAAGGACACCAGTGTTAACACTTGGGATCTGATGTTGGAGGTGGAATATGGGGGGGAAGATCTGGTCTGAAGCTCAGTGGAATTTTCGACACAATTCTATAGTGTCTTCCTTTTGAAAGGCTCTCAGATTTGCCCTCGCAGGGCCCTGCTTTGCGCCAGCCTCATTTTGCATTCCCATCTCGGCATCTTTGTCGTGTCTGGCCTTTTCTTTCTCCTTCCCTTGCCCTAATCTGAGGTTTTCAGACCCTGCGCAGGTGTGAAGGTGAATCGTGAAGAGTGAGTTAATGTTATGGGCTGTCAGATGGATCTTAGAACCGAGGTGTTGATTTTGACAGTAAGAGGCTTCGCTCCATCTCCTGCTTGCACCTAAGAGGTACTTAGGGGTTAATGAATGTGTGAGGACTTTGTTTCATGAGTACTTACTGAGACCACCACTGGGCCAGTCAACAGTTCTACTCGGACAGCACCAAGATGCTGAGGGGAGAGCAGGTGGTTGGTGTAATACTTTAGATAGCGATGTACCTGAGAAAGGAACGGGTGTATGCACTGTAATTATTGCGGGTGGATTCCATCTTTTGGGTCCTTCTGCCTCCCTCTATCCCTCCTTTCCCATTCCTTTGTTCCTTCTTTCTTTCCCTTTAGCTTTTAAACATTCAAGTTAGACCGGAACATTCTCATACACGAAAGAGTGCTGAATATTAAAAGTGTGAGAACCGTCGCTCTTCCAAGTCAGCCGTGTACTTGTCCCATCTCTGTGATTCTTTCTCCAGCTGCTCTGTACAACATCTGTTTTACTTCTGGTTAAGTAGCAGGCAGCTTAGCGCCCATACAGGCTTCTAGAGAACAAATGTCATTTGTGTACTCTCGGGTTTACCTGCTTTATTTGTTATTTCAAAGAATCAGTTTGGGCCACAACAGTGAGAGGCCCACATACCGGAAAAAAAAAAAAAGAATCAGTTTGCATTTATTTTTCTTTTCCATATTATTGTTTGCTATCTTGTTACTCTCAGCTTTTATTATAGTTTAGTCGCCTTTTCCTAGTTTTTTAAGTTATCATTGTCTTTTATACTGTCTTAGAATGTGTATTGAGTTCACTTATTTTTAGTATTCCTTATTTAATAATGAAGGCATTTAAGGGCAAATATTTCCTGACGCCAGCTTGGGCCATGTCCCGCAGGGGGGTATTTTTGGTTTTGTTTTTCTTTTTGTTTTTGGCTGTGCCGTGCAGCTTTCAGGATCTTAGTTCTCTGACCAGGAATTGAATCCCGGCCCTGGCAGTCAGAGTGTGGAGTCCTACCCGCTGGACCACCAGGGAATTCCCTGTCCCACAGTTTTATATGAAATATTTTCTGTTTCATTGTTTAAAGAAAGGTGAAAATTACAGTTTTGATTTTTCTCTTTTATTTAAGGATTGCCCAGGAATATTTCATTTCCAAGTAGTTGAGGTTATCATTATTTATTTATAATTTCACTGGATGTGATCAGAGAATGCAGTCTGTAAAGTTCCTACCTTTAAATTTGTTTAAGGATTTGTTAAAAAAACATTTTTTTGAAAAGTCAAATATGCAGTCAATGTAAGTGTGCCATAAATATTCACGGAAAATTACCTATTTTGTGTTTTTTATATATGCCCATGCATGCACATATATATGTCAGGTTTCTTGTTGTTGTTTTGTTTGTTTGTTTGTTTTTTAGGTTTGTTGTTTTTATCACTCATTGCTTCTCAGTCCTTATTTTGTTATTCTACTGCTATTCAGTTTTAAACAAAGTATAATAAAACCACTCACTATACTTGTACTTTTATCCTGTTTTTGCATTCTTAAGAATTTTTGCTTTATAATTTTTTAATTGGTTTATTTGTTGCAAACGAATTTGCGATGATTAGTCCTTCTTCCTAAATTATGTCTTTTTACATTCTGTTTAGTGTGTGGTTAACTTTTCTTAATATTAACATTGTCACTCTTGCTTTAAGCTTGTTTGCATTTGTCTGGTATGTTTTACCCATCTATTTTCAAATTTTATTAATGAGTATGTATTAGAAATGACATATAACTTGGCTTGCTTTTTTAGCCTAATGTATCAGTCTTTGTCTTTAATAGGAAAATTCAGCCCTTTGATATCTAGTGTAATAACCAATGGACTTGATTATATTCCTTCATCTTAATTTGATAGCAAATATGTTTATTCTTTATTAAATACCATTCACACTCGCTAATACTAAACAGTTACTCGAGTTTTAGTCTTGGGACTTCTCTGGTGGCGCAGTGGTTAAGAATCCGCCTGCCAATGCAGGGAACACGGGTTCGAGCCCTGGTCCGGGAAGATCCCACATGCTGCGGAGCAACTAAGCCCATGCACCACAACTACTGAGCCTGCACTCTAGAGCCCACGAGCCACAACTACTGAGCTTGCGTGCCACAACTACTGAAGCCCATGCGCCTCTAGGCGCATGTGCTCCACAACAAAAGAAGCCACCGCAATGAGAAGCCCACGCACCACAATGAAGAGTCACTCCCGCTCACCACAACTAGAGAAAGCCCGCATGCAGCAATGAAGACCCAACGCAGCCAAAAATAAATTAAAAAAAAAAAGTTTTAGTCTCGACAAACCTCACTTGACATGACGGTAGGAGCTCCAAGTGAAAATGACTGTTACACAGTCGGAGATAGAAGAGGACCAGGACCTGAGCCAGGAAACAAGACTGGACAGAAGCGTATTGGCAGTATCTGCTCTATTACGGTTCTCCAGAGAAACAGAACCATAGGTTAGAGATAGAACAAGAGTGAGCATGAGAGAAAGTGACTGATTCAGTTTAAGGACTTGGCTGCCACAGTCGCAGGGAGTGATAAGTTTGAAATCTGTAGAGCAAGCTGGGAGGTTGGAAATTCAGGTACGAGTTGATGTTGCTGCCTTGAGTCCAAGATTGGCAGGCCGGAAACTCAGGCAGGGTTTCTGTGTTACAGTGTTGAGGCAGAATTCCTTTTTTGGAAACTCTAAGTCTTTGCTCTTAAGGCAAAGGCTTTGATTGGATGAGGCCCACCCACACTATGGAGGGCAATCTGCTTGACTCAAAAGTGTGCTGACTTAAATGTTAATCACATCTAAAAATACCATCACAGCAGCATCTAGACAGTTGTGTGACCGAACAACTGAGCACCATAGTCTAGCCAAGTTGGCACATAAAATTAATCATCACCTCAGTACCATAGAAAAAGCTGACTAAATGTGAATGGGTAATTTCTAAAGCAAATGACATCTAAAAACAAAAACAGAGCCACAGATCAAGGACTTAGCATTAGGGAAGTACCACAGCTGGTTTCCATTGTTTCATTAAAAAATCCAAGTGTTCTTATGCTTTTGATGATGCTCTGTAGTGTGCTCTTGATTTACAAAATGTATCGTTGTTTTATTCTTTTGAATGTTGGTCAGTTTTTCTTTACACCAGAACTTCAGGTTGAAGGTGCTTTTTGAGAGCCTGCTGTTTTGTTAACCGTATCTGTTTCGTAGTGGTTCTGTGTGTCCCAGGGTTATGAGCTGTAACATGTTAATCCTGTTCCATGAAGCCCTTGCAGGCCTCCACACAGCCCAAAGCTTAACAAATGCCACCGCTCCGCCGATGCTGCTGTGCTGGTGGAACATCTCGGTCTGGACTGTTCCAGCCCCCATACCAGCTGCTGACTTGGTATATATGAGAGTCTGTGTTGCCCTTTACAATCCAGTATAGTCAACATTCCTTATCTGCGGGTGTTGCATCCATGGATACGGAGGGCTGACTGTACTGCACCACTTTGAATAAGGCACTTGAGCATCTGCAGATTTTGGTACCTGCGGAGGTCCTGGAACCAGTCACTGGTGGATAACAAGGGACGGCTGTGTATATTTTCAGATTAGTCTGCTAAATAAATCTTTTCAGCATAGCTTAGTTTAGTTACTATTTAGTATCTCCAATTATAAGCAAATTATTTTATTGGAGCATAGTTGATTTACAATATTGTGTTAGTTTCAGGTGTACAGCAAAGGGATTCAGTTATAAACATGTGTATATATATTTTTCAGACTCTTTTTTTTCAGACTCTTACATTATAGGTTATTATAAGATAATGAATATAGTTCCCTGGGCTATACAGTAGGGCCTTGTTGTTTATTTTATATATAGTAGAGTGTATCTGTTAATCTCATACTCCTAATTTATCCCTCTCCGCTTCCTCTTTGGGAGCCATAAGTTTGTTTTCTATGTCTGTGAGTCTGTTTCTGTTTTGTAAATAAGTTCATTTGTGTTACTTTTTAGATTCCACATTTAAGTGATATCATATATTTGTCTTTCTCTGTCTGACTGACTTAGTATGATAATCTCAAGGTCAATCCATGCTATTGCAAATGGCAAAATTTTCATTCTTTTTCACAGCTGAGTAATATTCCATTGTGTGTATGTCTGTGTGTGTGTGTGCCACATCTTCTTTATCCTTCATCTGTTGATGGACATTTATGTGGCTTCCATGTTTTGACTATTGTAAATAGAGCTGTTTATGAACACTGGGGTGCATGGATCTTTTCAAATCAGAGTTTTCACATTTTCCAGATATATGCCCAGGAGTGGGATTGCTGGATCATAAGGCAGCTCTCTTTTTAGTTTTTTAAGGAACCTCCACTGTTTTCCACAGTGACTGTACCAATTTACATTCCCACCAACAGTGTAGGAGGGTTGCCTTTTCTCCACACCCTCTGCAGCATTTATTGTTTATAGACTTCTTAATGATGGCCATTCTGACCAGTGTGAGGTGACGTCTCATTGTAGTTTTGATTTGCATTTCTCGAATAATTAGCGATGTTGAGCATCTTTTCATGTGCCTGTTGGCCATCCGTATGTCTTCTTTGGAGAAATGTCTGTTTTGGTCTTCTGCCCATTTTTTGATTGGATTATTTGGGTTTTTTGACATTGAGTTGTATGAGCTGTTTGTATATTTTGGAAATTAAACCCTTGATGGTCACATCATTTACAAATATTTTCTCCACATCTGTAGGTTGTCTTTTTGTTTTGTTTATGGTTTCCTTTACTATGCAAAAGCTTATAAGTTTGACTGGATCCCATTTGTTTATTTTTGCTTTTACTTATTTTGCCTTGGGAGACTGATCTGAGAAAATATTGCTACAATTTTTGCCAGAATGTTTTGCCTGTCTTCTCTTCTAGAAGTTTTATGATGTCATGTCAATTACAAGGAATTTTATTAAACTAGGGATAGCAGTGCCTGGTGGTTAAGCACATGCGTTTTGGTGGGGTTTTTTTATTTTATTTTATTTTATTTTTTTGTCTGTGCCACACAGCCTGTGGGATCTTAGTTCCCCGACCAGGGATCAAGCCCGTGTCCCCTGCCTTGGAAGCGTGGATTCGTAACCACTGGACCGCCAGGGCATTACCAAGCACATGAGTTTTGGATTCAAATCTTGGATCTGCCTGGATTCAAACCGAGATTCCAACCCTTAGTAGCCATCACTCAAATTACCTAACCTCTCTTAGGCTCACTTTCCCTTTCTCAACATGGGGATATCCATCATTCTTGCATCATACTACTGTTATGAGGCTTAAATGACATAAAGTTTGGTTATTTTCATTATGAAAGTACTATTTTTTTTCTACTCAAAGTGGTATTCCTTTTCTACGTGACACTTCTAACTCATGTTTTTAAGAAACAAAACTTCAGGCCATCAGTGGTGAAAGCCAGTGTCTTTCCCCAGTTGTTTGTGTTCCTATCTTTCCATGGACTTTTTCAGTGAGCAGCTTTCTATGTCTGTTATAAAATAGGTTTGATGAAACAAATTCAAGAGAAAGAATGTATATGCCACCCAAGTCCATCATGGCTACCTAAAATGTTGCTAAATTTAGAAACAAAACAGCCCAGGAGTATGCGTATATTGAGCTTTGACTGGGTTACCGTGGTGCTAAGTTGCTGTTAGGCAAATCGCAATGCTGCAGCGCTGTTAAAGCTTCATCCTACTGGATGGTTTCCTCATTTGGGGGATGGTAGGAAAAATCAGAAATGGACTGGTCACCTTTCAGCAAATCTTGGCCTTTCTGCACAGCCCTCACATGTGTTGTCCTTACTGCCGAGATTACTGCTCAAAACTTTCCCCACTCTAAATAGTTCAAGATTGTCACGTATCATAATGATGTCATTGTTTTGGTTACAGAGTCTTCGGTCAGTGATGCATGAATGGGTTAATCTAAAGTGGCTTTCACATCTGAGTTATTTGTGGGACTGTCTCCACTTGCCTGACTCTCAGATTCTGACTCTTCTCCCTCTCTTTTCCAAGCTTGAATTCAGCAAGTAAAAGCTGAGATATTGTCATTTCCTAAATAACCCAAAGGGAAGATCTGGCATAATTTATAAGCACTCTGATGGTTGCATCAACTCTCCCACGCTCCTCTCCCTAATGGAACTTTGAGGAATAACCCTAAAATTGAATAGAGCCTCCACTCCATCTTTTATTTTCATTTATTTATTTATTTATTTATTTTTGCGGTACGCGGGCCTCTCACTGTTGTGGCCTCTTCCGTTGCGGAGCACAGGCTCCGGACGCGCAGGCTCAGCGGCCATGGCTCACGGGCCCAGCCGCTCCGCGGCATGTGGGATCTTCCCAGACCGGGGCACGAACCCGTGTCCCCTGCATCGGCAGGCGGACTCTCAACCACTGCGCCACCAGGGAAGCCCTCCACTCCATCTTTGAATTTCACCTAACAAAGCCTAGATCTGGTTATTGCTTGTTTTTGTTTGTTTCACACTGTCTGTGCCCCACTGGGTAAAGCACGAGCATGGCCTTCATCTGGATGTGTTTCCATCTCACAGAAGCAGTAATTGAATCTCCGACATAGCCTTGTCTCCGAGGAGTGTTCCAACTCAGGCTGCTATCTTAAACCCGTGTAGTTCTCGGTTCCCTTAGAAGGTAATGTCCCATCTGTGGACTGTGAAGGATGGTGATGCAAAACTCTCAGAAGCGTCAAGGTTGGGGATCCAAAGCATCTAGTGTTGCTTCCATGCAAAGAGCCATCCTGAGTTTGTGAACATGGTGCTTTTACCTATGACCCTCTCTGCAAATACCTAGGCAGCTTCAGCGCGGGGCCCGGTAGTGGGGGGGTTAGTATCTGCTCTCTGACCTTTGAGGACAGAGCTGTTGAGCCTGTCGCAGTTTGCAGCAGGAGCTATGGCAAATGAGATCAGGCTGCACCCTCAGCCCCTGCTGCTCCCAGAATCCTGCAATGTTATAGTAGATGCTACTGGAAGCTGCCTTCAGGTGCTCCCCAGCTCCCTGCTCAGCCCCACTGAAGAATTTTCCATGATGGCATTTGACAACCATTTGACAATATTATTATAAATTCTCACAGATTTGGAGGAAGTCCCATTCAAACCTTTCTGGCACCTCGACATCATGGATCTTGGACTTGGGGGGTATGCGGTGTGTCTGGGGTGAATTTAGAGGTGAGAAGAAAAGGTGCTGAGCCCAGTGTCACCAAGAGGGATTGGGCACAAATCTGGGGACTCCATAAAATTTGGGATAGTGAAAAGTGAATGAATGAAAGAAGGACTGAATATCTTAGAGCCTATTGACCCTTCCCAAGAAAAGTCAAGAACATGGATTTCAGTGCTATTGTGGTAACATATATAAACTAGGACAAACGTACAAAAGATGTGAGTACGTTAGGAAAGAGTTAAAAAAATTCTCAGCACCTTCTCCTACCACCTCTGCAAACACAGAGGCCAAGAGAAAATGCACACCACACACACACACACACACACACACTCTCCCTCTCTCTCTCTCTCTCTCTCTCTCTCTCTCTCTCTCTCTCTCTCTCTCACATTCCAGCAAAGAACCCGTTTTGCAAGTTTTGCTGGTAAAAAGCAGGAAGGGGGTTGCTGGAGAGTGGAGTAGAAAAGCCTTAGAAGTATTCATAGAAGGTTTTTCAAAACCCAAGTTTTCAACGTAACTTTATCCTGCAGAGAGAGGCACATGGCCCACTGTAGGTTTTTCTTCAACCGATTAAGCGCATTGTTGGACAGGGAGGGGCAGATTAACGAATGCCTATAATTTTGATCATTGTTTTCTGCAAAACAGCTCAGGCTTTGAAAATGAAACCATCGTTCTTGGCAGAGTTTCTGCCAACAGCACAAATTATACTGTACAGAGATCCAAAGCCCCTAAAAAGGTTTCATTAATGAACAGTTTCAGATGATTGTTTAAGTCTTCGCCCGACAGGTAACGTTGGCATGTAAGCAGGTGGGGTTAGGGTTTCCGTGGAGATTTATGATGTCATGCTTGAAAGAGCATGTCAAGACAGCCAATTTAACAAGTAGCTACTCAAAAAGTCCTATAGGCTGGAAGTAGCTTTTATGCAAATGACAAAAGAGTTTCACTGGGAAAAACTGCAAAAGAAAACGGTAGAGACATGGAGGGGGGTTTACCTGACAGCTCGGAAGGATGACCCCGGAGTCCATTAGAGACAAAAACTTCCAGGAGCCGAATTAGATTTTTCTGCTTCAACGGCCGCTTCACCTGTGGAGCTCCAGGTATGGGTAAATATGGTTTTTTTTTTTCTTCTGAGTTATTGCCAGAAATTATTTGGAAACATGGAGGTCTCTTTCTCTGCATTGTTCTCTTGGCAGGAAGCATTGAATCAATAAGCATGGCTTTCCCACACTGAATATTCGAGCGCTCACGCTTCAGGGCTGTTTTTTCAGGGCTTTTTTTATTGAATGAACTGAGATTTTTGAATAGAGTTGAAAAACAAGTGATGCATTATGCGTTCTGCTGATTCTGCCCTGTGAATAATGCTGTAATAATGCGTAGGTAAGGATTAGAAGGATGACCTGAGAATTGAGATACTATATGTATTTGTGGATTATTCCCAGATGTTGGTTTCTTTCTCTCTTTTTAATTTTTTTCTTTAAACTCTTCGAACAGAACTGAAATTGGGACTATGTGTATTGCTGTATTTTCAGGTTGCAAACTACAACCCGTGGAATATTACAGAAACAGGTTTATGAACATTGCACTTATTTTTTAAGTGTGTCTGTATTTTTTTTCTCACAGAGGCATTTTATAAGACTAGAAAAATATCCTGTTTGAGATATCAGAGTTTCTGGACTTGAGGGAAGCAGGAATTGTAAATCCTAAGACAGATAAAGGCTTCTAGGGTGGGGGAATGCTTGATAAAAGTAGTTTTTAAAGCGCGCTTTCAGAAGGAAACCTTACTTTGGTGGTACGAGGTTTTCTGTTTGCATCAGTTACTAGCAAGACTGCGTAAACAGTCTTGCCTGCGGTATGGATGTGATAACAATCGCCGAAGGTAGCTGTGTGTCTGCAAAGTTGACTTAAAGGGGTTAGTTTGGGGACATCAGGGTGCGATATGAGTAGTTAGGTCCACCAAGCTTAAAAGGCAATGAAAATCACATTTTTTTTTTTCTCTTTCATACACTGCATAAGGTGAAAGCACAGAGTTAAGAATAAAGATAACCTGTGCAATGGGAATTTGGGCTTTTGAAAGCAAAACTATTTAGGAGCACGTGGACAGGATTTAAACTATTTTAAAAACTGACTAATGTCTGAGAATGAGAGCCTCCTGAAATTTGGCCATCAGCTAATGTAGGTTAGCATCTGCATTGATATTCATGTTAAATGGTTGGGTTACCACAGTTATTGCAGAAAATTCGAGGGGCAGAGAATTCTGCCCCTAACATCAGAATGCCTGGGTGTTGAATCCACCTCCTACCTGTGCAACCTTAGCAAAGTAAATTCACGTCCTTAAGCCTCAGTGTTCTCCTCCGTAGGATGGGAGTGATAATTGTGGCGTGGTGAGGATTAAATGACAAAATACATGTTGCACAGTTCTCAGAATACAGGCTCCACGTGTTGACGATTGTTTTTGTTTACTACGTTTGTGGTCCTGGACCGTTTGTAAAGTGTTTTCATCTTTTCCTTCATCTTATCATTGTAACAGCCCAGTGGGATTAGCAGAATCTTTTCATTCCCACTTTACAGATCAAGAAACCCTGGTTCAGAGAGATACTGAAATATACAACACGATAAGCCATCCTTCTACATTTCCTGCTATTTTTTCCTCCTTTTAGGGGTCTCTAAAAAAAATTAATGTGTTCCTGAAATAACTCCCAGTGGCAACTATTATTTCTATAAAGTAATTAAAATACAAAATGCTAAGTGTGTCAAAGGAGCTAGGGTATTCACGTTTTTACATTAATTATATGCGACGTTTTTTTCTTGACGGGCCAGAGAAGTGATATTAATTTACTTTTTACTGGCACCTACTGATAGGAGCTTATCACTGCAGAGGCTTATGTGGTTAACTCTTACCTGCCTGCGATTTTTCTGGGCCCTGCAAGAAGAGTCAGGTTTTGCTGTTACCTGAGCAGGAAACCAAGTCACCAGGAGGCCGTGGGAATGGCCACAGAGAGCTCGGGGTCGGACACACTGTCTTTTCTCCTTTGTCTTCTAGACCTTGGCAACTCCCTCCCTTGTCTACCTCCCAGACCAAAACAGCCCATAATTGTATTCTACATCCATTGTGTGTCAGAGACAAATATGTTTTTCTTTGTGTTATTTTTAACAGCAGGGTTTCCAGCCAGAGAAAACACTCTGTTAGTTCCAGGGGTTTCCTAATGACTTGTCCGATGTTACCAAGTTGTCCACATCAGACTGTTCAGAATTGTTCGGGTTCCCCACTCCTAGAAGAAGGCTCTTAGCAGGAGTGGTGGGTAGATTCATCGAGTGGAATCCTGAAGGCGTTCTGATCTCTAAGCTGCTGAGGGCGAACTCATTCTGTCCCAGGTAATTCATTAAATGTGGTCATCTGAACGGCAGCAGGCTGTATGGTACCGAGTGCTGTTTGGGGACCCTGGGAAAAGCTCTGATTATCTCAAGGGCAGATCTCTGAGTCTGAAAGCAAAGGTTGATTTCATTCAGAGTTTCAGTTCCAAATATGAACCACCACGCTGCAAGTTGAAAGTAGAAACCAGTCATGAAATCAAACAGCCACAGGGTGCTGAATTCCACATTGGTTCGGAGTCACTCATGTATATTCTTATAATTTTTTTCCCCACAGACTCTGTTTTAGAAGTCCATTAAGCTTTTTATTACACTTAATTGTTGTATTGCTCAGAGATTATCTGCTGACTCATAAGCAGTGATTGCATCTAGAAGCAGGTTTTGCACCCAGTGGGGTTGAATAAAGATTTATTGAATCACAGGGACTGTGCACACAAGGGTTCAAGGGCCAGGTTTCCTGGGTTCGAATCTTGTCTCCATTACTCACTAGTAGCAAGGTTTCCTGTTGAAGAACATATGTAGGTCTATTCATACTACCAATAAAATGTAACATCTGAATTTTAAAAGCCTCTTAGCACAGGGATTAGTGATCTTTAAATACAGTTGACCCTTGAACAATGCGAGTATAAAATCCACGTATAACTTTTGACTCTCCCCAAATTTAACCACTGATAATAGCCTACGGCTGACCGGAAGCCGTACCGATAGCATAAACAGCCGGTTAACACCTATTTTGTATGTTATATGTATAATATACTGTATTCTCACAATAAAATAAACCGGAGAAAAGCAAAAGTTAAAAAACCGTAAGGAGGAGAAAATACATTTACAGTATACATACGTATTTATTGAAAAAAGTGGACTGACCTAGTTCAAACCCATGTTGTTCAAAGGTCAACTGTATTATACTTTTCTCTTTGAAAAACGTTTTGGAGATTTCTTCTTCAGAAAGAAAGGCACTGAAATCTCACAGTTCAGGAAGTGGAACCAGGACTTGCTCTGGGGGATGTGTGCGTAAAGCTCTTCCGAGTGGGGGTGAGGCTAGAAGCTGCTTAAGGCTCAGGCCCTTGTCCTTGCTATTCATCAATTTAACTTTGTCAGAAACACTGCGATATGGATGTGATAACAATTGCCGAAGGTAGCTGTGTGTCTGCAAAGTTGACTTAAAGGGGTTAGTTTAAGTTAAATTTAAATTTGTCAGAAACACTCCTGTTTAGAAGCTGATGGGGAGTTGTTTCCAAAAATCTATTTATTAAAAAAAAAACACGTCATCCTGGAAAATGGTGGCATCCCAGTTGATGTTGCTTTTCTCTTCAGTGTGAAGCCCTGAAGGGACCAGCAGGTGGACTGAGAAGGGCCTTCCCTGCTCCTGTCGGTTTTCTTTCCTTAACTTTTTCTTAAGCAGGAGAAACATAATTCACTGGAAGCAAAAATTCCTCAGGGACCTGAGTTTGGGATTTGTTTCTATGATGAATTGTGAAACACCATGGCCAGGCTCTGAGTATGAATTTTGGCCACTGCGTATTTCAGGGTGAAATTTTCTTTTTTTTTTTTTTACATCTTTATTGGAGTATAATTGCTTTACAATGGTGTGTTAGTTTCTGCTTTATAACAAAGTGAATCAGTTATACGTATACATATGTTCCCATATCTCTTCCCTCTTGCGATTCCCTCCCTCCCACCCTCCCTATCCCATTCAGGGTGAAATTTCCTCAGAAATCATTCCGATATGGATTGCTTTCTTGTAAACTTCCCGTCCTGTGCACTGAACTTGTAACCTGATGAGAGAAAATATGGGAGAGAAGCCTTTTTTTGTTGTTTTCTGGAAGCATAGTATCAAGGTAGACAGGGTTCTGACGTTACCAAATCTGCTCTCTCCTGTGCAACCAAAACAAGTCCTCCTTGGCTTGTGCAGACGGTTGTGTAACATCTGTGCACCTGGAGGTCTTGGGGCCCGTGGGTTGTGGTGGAAAGGATGGAATTCCGGGCAACCTTAGGGAGGGAGGGACCAGAGGGGGGCAAAGGTTGGAGACTGGGGTGAGCTTTATACCAATGACAGGAAGTTCAGCTGCTTTTGTGTCCAGACTTACAGGCAGCGGGAAGAATTTTGAACTACTCCTTTGTACGAATGGCAAGAGTGAATGTAAAGTATTACGCGTTTGGAGAAATCCCTTCTCTAGAGATCTTCCAGAGAGGAGCGTACAACTGATTTTATGTGATGACCTGAGGACAGTCAGTCCAAGGTAAAGGCAGGTGATAGCTTTTCTGGCCTCTTACAGCCCTAGGATTCTAGCCGGTGGTCTCCCCTCACACATGGTTCACTTCACTTCCACCCCTGCCTGTTTGCTCAAGACTAAGCAACAGAAGTGATAGTGGGTTTCCCATCAGCATTTTCACCAGGGTTCACCAATGCAGGTGGTCACATCAGTCCCCGTAAACCCGACAGTGGCACCGTCCTCCAAGCTGTTTGGATGGCACAAGGCAGAAAGCAAAGACCCCATCGGGGGTGTTTTTGATTGATCCCTAGTGCGCACTGTGAACTTTTCGGAAGGGACGTTCTTGGGCCTTACGACTTGCCACTCAGAAGGAAAGCAGTCTGCTGCCACACACGCTTTTCGGAATAGCTGACAAAACAGATTCGGATGGACCCTTGGTCATTTTCAGTCTTTGACATTAAGAATGTTTGTAAACACCCCTGAGAATGTCACATGGATGTCAAGTCACAATAGGCATTAGTCGGGTACATGTGTCACCATCACGCAGCCTCCTGGTGCAGAGGGACAATTTTTAAAAATCGTCCTGTTTGCATTTTGCACCAGGAAAGGTTGCATGGGCCCCCTTCAACTTCAACTCTACCTCTATTCGAATCCTTTTTCAGGGTAAATTTTAAGACTGCAGAAGAGGGCAGCTCCAGCCCATTGACTCATAAAGGACCATTTTCAGTCTCTTCTTTGGGGAGTGTGTGCGTGTGCTTCTGTGTGGAACTGTGTGTGTTTACAATGGTGAGAAGAGCCCGAACTGATTTAGAGCTATTCTGTCTTCAGAGCAATGAAAGTAGTACCCTATAATCTATTAACTTGACCCTTCTTAATTGCTGTTTCGATTGCTTCTTTTTTCTCCCCCTGTTATGAACAGCACTGCGGTGACCTTCTATGTGGCTGTGCACATGTCAGTAAACCCGAAGCACAAGTTCCTAGACGTCAGATTACTAGGTTTTTACTGTTCATTTACAGGGCTTACTCACATTGAAAGGTATTGCCCAGTTTTCTCTCAAAAAGACTTACCAGTTTATTCTGTCAGTATGAGTGCTTGAGAATCAGTTATGGTATGTTCAGATAATACAGCTCTGATAATACAGTCATGACAGTAGACGACGTAGGCTAGATGTGCAGGTGTGGACATGTAACCAAGCTATATTAAATAAGCAGTATTATTCATGGAGCAATGTAGGTAGTGGGATCCCATTTATTTTTAAAAGGCTGGGTCCTGTGTGTACGGAAAAGCATATCTATTTTCTGGGTACTTATTTTTCCGTTAAACATTTCTAGAATGACGCCTAGAAATCAGAAAGAGGGACCAGTGGGCTGGTGAGGACGGAAGCTTTTTTTTTAACTTCTAGACTTCTCTACTATTTCTATTTTTATCTTGTGCATAATACTTCCCTGGAGGCCGGCCGTTTCCAGGTGGACTGAGAGAGTGACTTTCTCATGCACCAGCCCATGAGCAGATTTGTGCTTTGATGTAGTTGTCCCTTGAAGAAGGAGGTGACTCTCTTTTTTTTCCTTCTTCTTGGGAGCAGTTGCTTCTGATGGCACTAGTAACCTTATTCCCAGCAGAATTTTCCCTAAACCATTTTATTCCGGTCACGACCCCATTTATTTATTTATTTCTAAATAAATGCTCTTTGGGGTTCTGAGCCTTAGGTGTGTGTGGATTCAATATGTTTAAGCTGCCTGAGCTTGTCAACAAAAGCACTAACTTCACCTTCCCTTGGTCAAGTCATCCTCTGACCAATGGTATAAAACATTCACTTCACGTCCACATGAAAATACTTTACAACCAAACTTCACCCCTTGCCCGTTAGTGGGGATCCGTTTGGGATAAAGCGTACTTAGGCTTTTATGTTAAGTCTGTAACTATATAACTATGATTCGGTTTCCTCGGTGAAAAAAGAAAAAGCCCTGTTTTAACATACAGAATATCTAGATTTGAAAAGACTTTTCTTTTACAAGTCAAGAATAGAAAGCATCGTGTCAGAGGCTACCTTTTAAAAGAAAAGAAACATTTTTTTTATGCTCCCAAATCAGTGAAGAAAGCTTTAGACGTTATTTTAAACTCCAGCTCCTTTTTAATTCAGGTGCCCGGAATTCATTAAAACTGCAAGTGATGTCTACGTTCCCTTCACACAAATCAGTACAGATCTCCACTGTAATTAGACTTTTCTTCCTTTCTCCTTCTCCAAAGCTACTTCTGAAACTTCACATTCTTTCCCGGATATCTATTTTTTTGCTTCATAAAATATCACAGTTCTTCTGCTAAACGCAAATATTTGCAAAAGAGAACCAATATAAAATAAATGCCTCTTAATGTGGTAGTTTGTGAATAAGTGTATGCCTGGCATTAGTTGGTTAACCAAAGAAATAATGAGGAATAACTATGCTTAGAGAGAAAAGGGTAGGATAGTGGCTGTGATGTGCAAAACGAGGAGAGCTATAATTTAAGCAATTCCATTAAAGAGAATATAATTACTGTAGCCCCAGGGTGGTGGCAGGTCACTCTTAAGCCTACCTGAACTTTTTCTGTATCATTAGAAAAATGGACCAAACTTCGGTATCATGGGGTAAATACAATATTTTCTTCCTCCAGGTTTTAGATACCACTGGCTTTTTAAGACATATACATCCAAATCTCAAATGCCTTTATGCATGCCAAGATAATACATTAAAAAATTTCCCTGTATGTGTTCAAACCACTGCAAATAAATACATTCTAATGCCCATAATTATTACTATATGCTAAGACTTTCACACAAGTTATCTCATAAGCCTCTAAATGTAAATTAGGAAACCAAGGCCTAGAAAAATCTAGAGAGTTGATTCTTTTTTTTTAATTTAATTTTATATTGGAGTATAGTTGATTTACAGTGTTGTGTTCGTTTCAGGTGTACAGCATAGTGATTCAGTTATACATATACATATAGCCATTCTTTTTCAGATTCTTTTCCCATGGAGGTTATTACAGAATATTGAGTAGAGTTCCTGTGCTAGACACTAGGTCCCTGCTGGTTATCTGTTTTAGATATAGTAGTGTGTGTATGTCAGTCCCAAACTCCTAGTTGATTCTTTAGGCGACTGAGCTGGGATATGAACCCAGCAGTTCTGCTGCAAACCTACAGCATCTTCCTGGGACCCTGGAGGTTATGAAAAGCATTGTTGCTTTCACGAGGGTGGATTTCCAAACAGGGAACGATAATCACGCAGGGGATGGTTTACCTCTTGCCTCTGTAGTCTCACATTCTTTTGCAACTCCTACCTTTTTTGCCATTTCAACATTACTCCAAAGGGTGGTCTTGGAGAATCTGAGGGCTTGGAACAGCAGTTCATTTTGTTACTTGTTAGCAGGTTTTCTGAAGTCAAGCCTGGAGCTGGCGCGTCAGGAATGCACTCACGAAGCAACCTTCCTCTTGGCGTTAGAGGAAGAAGGCCTCCTGCATGCATCAAATCCCTTCCTTTAGAAACCTGCACTCTGTGTACAGACCTTTAGAATTCGCTCTAGAGGAAGAATAGTACCTGGTGGTTCTTAGAAAATGAAAATTTACAAAATGGCGTGCCTCACACCCTTTGCGTAATAACCTGCAAACACTCTCTCTCCCATTGCCAATATTTTTACGAGCGATTGCAAAAGTTCTTACTGGAATTGAAGGGACAAATTGGGCAACTTTCATAGGTAAATTCCTGGTGCAGGCCAGAATAAGTATGGGTCCCAGGCACCAGGCCTGGGGCCAGGTTCTCCAGACAGGCCTGGGCAAGGGCTTCTACAAATTTTTTTTTTGCGGTTCGCGGGCCTCTCACTGTTGTGGCCTCTCCCGTTGCGGAGCACAGGCTCCGGACATGCAGGCTCAGCGGCCATGGCTCACGGGCCCAGCCGCTCCGCGGCATGTGGGATCTTCCTAGACCGGGGCACGAACCCGTGTCCCCTGCATCGGCAGGCGGACTCTCAACCACTGCACCACCAGGGAAGCCCGAGAATCAGGAGTTTTTACATGCGAATCAAATTTCTTACATTAGGAGGGGGAAAAGAAATCAGACGATCAGTAAACACTGGGCTCAAATTCCTTTGTTAAAATTTCTAGAACTACGTTGCAGCTGTCCTGTTAAGATGGTGGGGGAGGGTAGCAGATCCTTGGGGTCATCACAGCCCTGTACTTTCTATTTATTTTTTTTAATTTTTATTTTTAATGTTTGTTTATTTGGCTGTACTGGATCTTAGTTGCAGCACACGGGATCTTTAGTTGCGGCATGCAGGATCTTTAGTTGTAGCATGCATGTGGGATCTGGTTCCCTCACCAGGGATCGAACCCGGGTCCCCTGCATTGGGAGTGTGGAGTCTTAGCCACTGGACCACCAGGGAAGTCCCAGCAGCCCCCTACTTTCCATCCCACACCTGTCTCCCTTACCTGCCTGACTCACATCGAACCGTTTTTGTTCTATGTAGGCTTGCTCCACGGGGCACTGTTGGTGGGAGGAATCTGGCCTTTGTTGTTGGACAGAGTTAGGTTTGGGAACTGGTTCTGCCAGTTATTCTTTGTGTGGTCTTGGGCAAGTCCCTTAATCTAAGGAAGCTTCCATTGCTGCATCTGTAAAAAAAAAAAAAAAAAAAAAAGGCTAAGACCTTCTACCCAGCCAGGTGGTTTGCAGATCAGAGACAGTGTGAGAAGTACTTACCCCAGTCCCTGGCATGTAGTAGATGCTCAATTCACAGAAACAACATAATGGAAACATCTCATAAAGCATTTTATAAGAGAGGATCAGTGTCTACCCATCCAAGTCTTAAATACTCATAGGTTGTTCAAGGTGGAAGGGAGCACAGAGATGCCTCACAAAACATCCTGGCTTTATGGAGAAGGACTCAAAGCTGGGAGTTGACTTGTCCCAGATTACTCTGTTACTTCAAGGCAAACAGGTCCAGAGCCAGTGACTTGCCACTGACCCACACAGAGGCCTTAGAGAGTGGCTTTGAGGATTAGGAATGTGAAAGTGCTTCTTGAATTATTGAGTGTGAGAAGAATAAGGTAGTTTTGATTAGCATGGAGATGCACAGTGACTCAGGACTGTCGGATTTAGGAAGAATGGACTGTCACCCTGTCGTTCATTCATTCATTCATTCATCAGCATGGATTGAGTCTCTCGGTTGGACTGGTGCTCTGATTACAGCAAGCCTGACAAGGCCATTGCCTTCAGAGAGCTTTGACTCTAAAGAGCGGGTGGGAGGGGGAGGCAGAGGAGAAAACAGATACAGGGATGACTTCAGATTGAGAAAAAATGTGAAGGAAACGAGGAGGACTGTGTAAGGAGGAGCCCGTCATGCAAACAGTGGGGTAAGGCCCCAAGGAGGAGCCGTGAGCACAGGGGCCCCGAGGCAGGAAGCCCTGTGTGTCTGAAGAACCAGGTGACCTGGGAGAGGCAGCTGGAGTCCTAGTTCAGAGTTTGGGCTTTATTCTTACTACAGTGCAAAGGGTTGTAATCAGAAGAGTACAGAATAATTTTAGCTTTTGTTCAGATGCTGTTTTAGGCAGAAGTCCCTTTGGGGGGACAGAACTTTGAACTAAGCCAGTCTCCCCTCACTCCGTCTCTGGGACTGTCTCTAAAGGGGCTTTTTGGCTCTCCAGAGCCCCTCATCCCCTCACAACGCATGGTAGAGTCCCCAGTGCAGGCAGGTTACAGAATCCTGAGGGTCTGTGACTTGCCCACCCAGGAGCCCTCGCCTGGTGTCCAGAAACAGGATTCAGTGTTCAGTTCTTGTCATTAACCCAAAGGCCGAAGGCTGGTGCTTCTATTCTTTTCCTTGTTTGAATTTTTCGTAATTCTCAGCACTTCTGTCAGTCTCACTCTTAGGTCACTAAAATGTTTCCCCCTTGACCACAAAAAAGGCATTAAGTCGATGAAGTACTGCCTGAAACAGGATACGTGAGTCACGCGTCCCTGAGTTTGGGTTTTTCCAGTGACATTGTGATACATCAAACTTCTGCCTTTTCATCTGCTTTCAACTACAAAAAAGAAATCATTAATTTGTATTTCAGTCCAAGTCAGCTTTTTTGTTTTGTGATAGTTGATGTGAGGTCAGACAGATATTATCAATAGCAGAAACTACCAGCTTCCCCACGGAGCCCACCAGACGGCGCCCAGGGAAGGCTGGCTGATCCGTGCGGTGTAGACAGAGCGAATCCCACGGAGCCCACCAGACGGCGCCCAGGGAAGGCTGGCTGATCCGTGCGGTGTAGACAGAGCGAATCCCACTGGCACCTGTAATACTGGCCGTTGTTCACTTTGTTTGTAAAAATTATGGAAATGCCGGAAAGGTGAGTAGATAGCATTCAACACCCTCATTTTACAAGTAAAGAAATACTTAGAAAAGTGATGTGAATCGGGTTAACCTCACGCTTTGTGGGGTCCAGGCTTCTGATGCCGAGTGACCCCTGCACACCGGCTCATGTGCTTTGGAGACCACATTCTCAGAATGGTCAGGTGGGGTGGAGGGCCTAGCACAGGTCCTGCCATCAGGAAATCGGGGGCGTGTCCTTTGGGTGGTTCTCAACCCGTGGGCATCATAGCCTCCCCACCTCTTGGTTCTGTCCTGGAAGTTCCAGCCTGGTGGGGTTTGAGGCAGATATGGCCAAAGATGAAGCATATTCACCATGACTGCACTGCCTCTGAGGATGAAGCAATTTGATCAGACGCTGCTGTGGAGGCAGTTGGCAGTTTGAGATCTGGCTCATGAAGCTATAAATACGTTTCCATGGGAACTGAGATCTGCAACTGCATCTGAACTTGCACTGCCCAATTGTGCTCATGAACTTGATTTATTTTGATGTGGATCATTTTTTTTTTTTGTAAGTCTTTATTGAATTTGTTACAGTATTGCTTCTGTTTTATGTTTGGGTTTTTTAACTGCAAGGCATTTGGGATCTTGGCTCCCCTACCAGGGATCGAACCCACACCCGCTGCATTGGAAGGCGGTCCACTGCCTTAACCACTGGTCCACCAGGGAAGTCCCATGTGCTGATGAACTTGAGATGCTGCCTTCCCACTCCGTTCGACTCGAATCTTTTTTAATGAGCGGTGGGCAGGCCGAGCCCATTTGGCCAAGTGAAATTTATGGAAAAGAGGCCCATCTTGCCTTGCTTTTTGGCGTCCACATCCAGATTTATCTAAACCCCACCCAGGTTGCATTTGCGTAGCTATGAAGAACCGGTATTTTCTATCCGTGAATCACACTCCAAATCCTCTGTCTGTCAGGCCTCTGTCTGACAGAGGTGCGGCAGCCCAGCTTCCGGGAAGGGGGGGCACGGCCGAAGGTGAGCAGAGTGTGGAGCGGGCAGGTCCCACTGCCCGGGGATCGGGCAGGTAACTGCTGATGTCTGCTTTCGGATCTGGACATGGAGCCGTCCGTGTGCCCTCCTGTAAAAAGGCCAAGCAAGGAAGGAGGCGTCCTGAGTTTCTGCTGCCAGGGGCCCTGCAGTGCAGTGGACAAGAGCGAGGTACAGAAGTGGCCTGATTCTGGGGGTTGCCACCCCTCCCGGGGTCTCTTCTCTGCTGTGTAATGCATTCCTGACCACCTGGGCATCTCACCTGGGACTGAGCTCTTCCTGGCCACTTAGTGCTGGGAGAGAGCCAGAGAGGGTCATGGGTCACTGTGGTTTCTTTTAAGTTAAATTACGCTTCGGTGCCGAGGATGATTGCCCACAGCAGTTAAACCTTATTTCGTGGTAATTAAATTTCTTTTCTTTACTCTGAAAAATCTCTTCATTTTCTGTACAAAGGCAGGAAGCGTTTTTCTTTGATTATTACAGAACGTCTCCAGGTCAGGTGTAATCCATCTTACCACACTGGACTCTGAAAATACTGAGTCTGTGGAATCCTGATTTGGAAATGCCACAAAGAATAGAACCCTGAGTGCTTCCGGTTAAGAATTTTCTCAGAAACCAAAAACGCTGCTTTTCCTCCTTCCTCCTCCCCTTTTGGTTCAGAGTTGTTAGGAGACTCTCAAAACATGCACGGCTGCTTCTAAGCCGGTCTGGATCACCTTTTCGAAGCACAGGGGAGTTTTGGCGTGTGTCATCTCGTTCCCTCCTGACTTAACCCCTACGCACAGGCAGTGCTGAGCTACTGGGGGAACCTGCAGAGCGTGGACAGTAGAAACTTCACCTCTTCCCACTGCTCCAGAGGTTGACCAGCTCTCTTCCCAGGAGGAAAACGCTTTCAGGCCGCAGGGGCAGCAAAGAGACTTTGGCTGAAGCCCACATTTAAAAAAAGAAAAGACAAAGAAAAATGTCAAGAATGAAAAGCCCTAAAACAGGAATTCATTGGATGAGTTCTATCATTTCATGTGCCTGGCTTCCCACTGCCAGAATCAAGGTGTTCTGAAAAGAAGCTTTAGGAAATGGGTCACGGTTACCAAGTTTGACGGAGGGAAAAACTGACTTTTCATGAAGGAACTGAACCAGCTGTACTCTCAGAAACCCGAGTTTTAAGTTTTATTGGAAATGTTTGGCAGTATGAGGATTTGGGGGCCGTGCGTGTGTGTTGCCTTGTGTTTGAGCACGGGAACACTTCGGTTCAGACTCATGTCGCCCTCTCAGTCTTGGAGGTTGGTTCCCTGGCCCAGTGTGCCTTGTTCAGACGTTTTGAGCTGCTGGCAGCAGAAGAGCTGGGGATCGAGGTATGGGATGTCGGGCCTGCAGGGAATAATTACAGAATAAGACGCACAAGGTCATGGGCAGGAGAAAGAAGATGCTAGTCGTTGATGTGGAGAAGAAAGAAAGGCCCAGGGACCAAGGACCGTACAATTTGGACCGGGCAGAGCAAAGGAGTTTGAGTACATATAAATGTATTTAACCTAGATGGTCAGAAAAATCTTTTTTCAAAGAGGGTACGAGTGGAGTGAGGTCAGGGAATTCACAGTCATGTATTGGTGGAATGATAAGGAAAGGTGATGACTTGAGTTCTGCCCTCTTCCAGAACAGAGGATTCAGAGCATCCCGTTCTAGAGAGGACACTTCTATTTCTACCTGGTTTTCTTTTGGCTGCACCTCGCGCAGCTTGTGGGATCTTGGTTCCCCGACCATGGATCGAAGCGGCGCTCTTGGCAGTGAAAGCGCTGAGTCCTAACCACTGGACCGCCAGGGAAGTCCCCTACCTGGTTTTCTAATGGCTTTTAAAACTTGGGCCTATGAGGAAATGCAGAGGACGCTATCATTAGAATTGGTTGGCCAGAAGTGCCAAGCATATTATTGAGGGAGGATGGAGTGGCCTTCGGGGGGCGGGCTTGGAACCACACTCCAAATTCCCCAAGACCGATCAGAACCTGGATCCAGCTGGACCCCTGATTCCCTCACACAGCTCCAAGACCCTTTTCTTTTCTAAAACTAACTCAGAGCAGGGCTTTCCTGGTGGCGCAGTGGTTGAAAGTCCATCTGCCGATGCAGGGGACACGGGTTCGTGCCCCGGTCCGGGAAGATCCCACACGCCGCGGAGCGGCTGGGCCCGTGAGCCATGGCCGCTGAGCCTGCGCATCCGGAGCCTGTGCTCCGCAACGGGAGAGGCCACAGCAGTGAGAGGCCCGCGTACGGCAAAAAAAAAAACCCCAAAAAACCTAACTCAGAGCAAACTCTAACTCAGAGAATCAGAGAACACAGGAGCAGGAAGTTGTATCCAGCCATTCCCCAAGTGACAGATGAGGTCACAGGAGCCAGAAAGCTTAGGTGACTTGTTCAGGCTAACAGCTCAGCCTTCCTGAGAGTCCTGTGAGAATTTTACCCAGCTTATGACCCTTCTTGAGGAAGGACAGACGGATATGGAGAAGGCAGGATAACGTAGGAGTCCCAGGTGGCTTGGGCACACGCCCTGCTGGCTCCCCTGTGCCCCAGCGTCCTGCCTTCCGATGCTCCTTGGCCTGATTCAGGCCGTGCCTCCTGACTCTGCTTCTGGCTCTTCCTTCAGTGGACCACACAGGGTACCACAAGAAGCTGAATGCTGGTCCCGCCCAGGCAGCGCCTGTCCCTGGGCTCATGCCTCTCTCTGTTAAACACTCTGGTGACGAGCACTGTCTGTGACATGTGTTATATGCCACACAGTTTCTGGATGGGGAAAGGAGAGTGATTGTAGGTAAAAGGGGAAACTATCACATAGTTACTTATTTTATGGTGTTATCCAGACCTCAGATGCAGACGTGCACGCACACACACGTAATGGGATGGGATGTTTGAAATGCTGACTGGCTTTGAAAGCCTGAGGCTAACAGTTGTAGTAAGTGAAAGGTGACTGTAAAAAGGCACATTTGCAAGGACCTCTCAGTTTAGTCCTAAACAGGTTTTTCCTCCAATTGTCCCTCTACTTGTGCTACTCAGTGTGTAAAGGTATATAGTTATACCAGCCCCTCGATTTCCTCTAATTGTTTCATCTGTTGTGCAGTGTTTAATAGATTACACCCTTATTAAAGCTGTCTGCCCATTTATCTTTATTTCAGAAGTCCGAACGTAGGGCCAGCATACACTTATGTTCAGTGTTGGTGAAATCTAAATGTAAGTAAAATAAAGATAGTATACCCATGTTAAACAAACAAGGGGCAAATCTGTGAAAGATCCAGGCTGAGAATGGGGACCTGTGACTCGGCCTACAGTCTTGTTATTGAAGATGAGCATTATGGTGACTAAAACCAGAGCCAGCCAGGTGCAAACAGCGCTCAGAAAATTCCTGTCATCCGGGGGCTTACGGTTTAATGAGCCTGTAGATACCTATCAGCATTGTGTCATCACAAAGGTGATAGCTTTTTCCAGCAAGCGATTTTTCCCTCAAAGCCCAGGGCTCAGGGGCAGCTCTTCAAAGATAAAGCCCTGTCTGATTCTAACAGACGCATGTGGGCAGAAGTTAAGCTGCTTCTGCCCTGTTCAACTGTGATGAGATTCCAGCTCAAGTCAGTCATCAGGGGATTGTGTTTGCAGAGGACTCTGCTATTTTTTTAAAAAAATAGAGGTATCTATCTGTGTGTCTGTGTTTGTGAGCGTTTCTTTTCTTTTCTTTTTTGTTTTTGACCGCACCGCATCTTAGTTCCCCAACCAGGCATCGAACCTGTGCCCCTGCAGTGGAAGCACAGAGTCTTAACCACGGGACCGCCAGGGAAGTCCCAGCGTTTCTTTCAGTAGGAAAATGCAAGCACAGATTTTTCACAAATTAAGTTGGGAGATTTCTCATAGTCTTTCCTAACTAAACGCATGCTTGCCAGATCACTTGGAATTACCCTAATAAGAACTTTGTCAAAATACTTGGCGCTAAAAATGAGCCCTATTTGGGGGTCCCTTCCGGCAAGTCCTGAAATCTGTAAGTGAGCCCTGTGTTTCCCCTCCTCACCCCTTCCAAGAGTCCAAGCACCCCTGAAGATGCCATACTCACAGGGTAACCTGGGGATGGCTCCCTTGCTCGGGTCCCACCTCCACCTGCCCTGCAGAGGGGTCACCCCCAGGCGTGATGGAAAATGTCCTGTCTCAGTGCTTCCCACCCGCCTCATTCTTTCTCCCCTAGATAGAGGAAGGGGGATGTGAGAGGAAACGCAACAGACTTCTGTTTCCTTCCCTGCACCCAGGCCCAACCCCCAACACACACACACACACACACCACACACACACACACACACACACACACACACACACACACACACACACACACACACACACACACACACACACACACCCCTCTCCCAGGGTTGAGATTCTTTCTCCTGTGTGACTGCATTGCTCAAACGAGCTCAGGTGTCTGAATCCAGAATTTTTCCATGGTTTTAAAATTTGGTCCTGCAGATCTGTCCCCACCACGGAAAACCGAGGGGCCTTCCTTGGATTTGTTTTTCTCACCCTGTAAAGAAAACAGAAAGCTTTAGACCTCGTTGGAAGAGCCTAAGTAGGAAGGAAAGATCGTTTGAATCAAAGCAGTCTCATTGTAGAGTCATAAACCTGGATTTCGTGTGTGTGCGGTGCTAGCCGGAGGAAGGAACACAGGGGTCGGACCTCTTGGATGGATTAGAAAGGGGATGCAACAAATGAGCAGTTACGCTTCAGGCAGCGTGTTTTCACACATATGCCTTAGAAGGGCTCTCTCCAGGTGGATGGGGAACCTCTGACTAGGGAGATACCAGGAAAACCAAAACAAAGTGTTTGCCACAGTCAACATCTGAATTGCAAAAGGCACAAGCATATGTAAAAAGACAATTTTGAGATGTAAAACAGTCCACTCTCAGCTTTATTTAGACTACCCCCTCTTCTCTAGACTTGATAGAAATTGTTAAATACTGGGATGTGACACTATCTCGCCTCACCTGTTCTGTCAGTGAACAGAGGTGTCTGTTTGTTACCTTAGTCTGCCGGACTTCCGTGAGGAAAAGTGAAGTCACAATAGATTCACAGTATTGGAGGTGGAGGCTCAAAATGCCTCTTCATAGAAGAGACCTCGTTACTGAGCTGTATGACGAAGTCACCGTTCAGTGTGTCAGTTATGGGTAGTGCTTCTCGATGCCACAGAAACAATGTACCAAGACCTCTCTGCCCTTATACTGTACGTATGTCATTCCCCATAGGACTGTTTATGGCTATAAGAGTGTATCTTCTGAGCTGGTTGTACGGTACCCGCCTTTCACATAGTGCTATAGAAGTGCTTTTAGTCTACAGGTTAGCTGATCTCCAGTGCTCTGGGTTTTCTGTTGTTTCTGTGGGAAGTGGGTCCTGAGTTCTAATTCTGTACTGGGACTAGTAAGTGCTGCTTTCCCTGGCTGGGAGGTGGAGGGTGGGCGATGGAGGGGTGGGTACGTGAGATGGGAGCCGTTCCCCTGTGCTGGGGGTCGAGGGGCTGTGTTATGGTGGTTGTTTTTTTTCTATGACTGATTTTTTTTTATTGGAGTATAGTTGCTTTACAATACTGTGTTAATTTATACTGTACAGCAAAGTGAATCAGCTATACGTATACATATATCCCCTCTTTTTTGGATTTCCTTCCCATTTAGGTCACCACAGAGCACTGAGTAGAGGTCCCTGTGCTCTACAGTAGGGTCTCATTAGTTATCTATTTTATACATAGTATCAATAGTGTATATATGTCAGTCCCAATCTCCCAATTCATCCTATCCCCCTCCCTTCCCCTTGGTGTCCATACATTTGTCCTCTACGTCTGTGTCTCTGTTTCTGCTTTGTAAATAAGATCATCTATACGAAATTTTTCAGTTTCCACATACGTGCGTTAATATACGATATTTGTTTTTCTTTCTGACTTACTTCACTCTGTGTGACAGTCTCTAGGTCCATCCGTGTCTCCATGAATGACCCAATTTCGTTCCTTTTTATGGCTGAGTAATATTCCATTGTATACATGTACCACATCTTCTTTATCCAATCTGAGGGGCTGTGTTGTTGGTGAGGGCCTTCCTGGGTTGTATGCCAGGCTGGGAAGACGAAGCTTCTGCAGTGGTTCTGTCTCAGGAGGGATATGGGAGAGGGGAGCGGACTCCACCTGTGAAGAGGGATGGGTGGGGCTGCTGGAGGTTGGGGCACAGTGTAAGCTTGGTTACCTGGAGCCAGGGCCCTGAGGAGAGACTGGGGCCAGCTGACGGCCAGAGAGAGTTACAGGGCCTGCTGCCATTCACGGTGCATGGAAAGGACATTTGTCTGAGCTAAGCCATGGGAAAGATCTAAATTTAGAGACCTTAGTTCTTTCCAGCAACTGAGCCAAGACACAGTAGACAAAATGATTTGGCCTTTGAAAATCTAGTTTTTGACCTACAAGGATCCAATTTCATAGGAGAGTGAAGCTCCTCAGTGCTGTGTGCATATGGAAAAAGCAGACATGCAAAGATCATCGCAATGTATGGGGTCCACATCACAGTGCTCAGCCCATTTGAGTTATCACAGAGGAGTCAGGGAGGGAAGGGTGACAAAGGGATGGGGCTGTTTTTGAAGAGAAGGCTGCCAGTGATGTGTTTGTTGTCTGGGAGCATCAGAGGGACTGCTCTGGAGAGGATTCAGGCATCATTTCAAACGTCCAGAGAGTGCCGCACAAGGAGGAAAAGACTTTAAGGCCAAATGTTCGTTGACCCAGTTGGACAAGTTGCCGTGACAAAACATTGGCCTCTGTTACCAATTAGGTAGGTGGGCTGTTGCTGTTTCAGAGGCTGGATGACTGTCTTTTTTTTTTTTTTTTTTTTTAATTTTCTTGGAGTATAGTTGGTTTACAATGTTGTGTTAGTTTCAGGTGTACAGCAAAGTGATTCAGTGACACATATACATATATCCGTTCTTTTTCAGATTTTTTTCCCATAGAAGTTATTACAGAGTATTGAGTAGAGTTCCCTGTGCTCTACACTAGGTCCTTGTTGGTTATCTATCTTATATAGAGTAGTGTGTGTATGTTCATCCCAACCTCCTGATTTATCCCTCCCGCCCTGCCCTCACCTTTCCCCCCGGTAACCATAAGTTTGTTTTCGATATCTGTGTGTCTGTTTCTGTTTTGTAAATAAGTTCATTTGTATCATTTTTTAAAATTAGATTCCACGTATGAGTGGTATCATATGATATTTGTCTTTCTCTGTCTGACTTTCTTCACTCAGGATGACAATCTCTAGGT
Source organism: Delphinus delphis (assembly GCF_949987515.2). Classification (NCBI taxonomy): domain Eukaryota; kingdom Metazoa; phylum Chordata; class Mammalia; order Artiodactyla; family Delphinidae; genus Delphinus; species Delphinus delphis. Next base: position 166,852,688 of record NC_082684.1, read on the forward strand.
CCATCCATGTTGCTGCAAATGGCATAATTTCGTTCTTTTTTATGGCTGAATAATATTCCATTCTGTATATGTGCCACATCTTCTTTATGCATTCGCCTGTCAATGGGCATTTAGGTTGCTTCCATGACCTGGCTATTGTAAATAGTGCTGCTATGAATAGGGGGGTGCCTGTGTCTTTTTGAATTATGGTTCTCTCCGGATCCGTCTTAAAGAGTAAATATTCATGGGAGTCTCAATGTAAGGAGCTAGGGAAAACGGGAGTTCTTCCTGGGGTACCTTCTAAAGCACTCGTAACTTTATCATGGAGGGGGGTCAAGGTCCACCTGTGAAGTGGCCCCACGAGGAAGGCTCCTCTCTCTGTGCCTCAGCACCTCCTTGAGCTGAAGTCACATCAGTCTTCCTGCTTCTCCATCTCAGACACTTGTGATACGTGAGTGTGTGCCTGTGTGTGCTGGGGCCTCACCCAGAGCCTGGCACGCTCACTCGCTCTCTCCCTCTCCCTCTTTCCCACTCCATCCTTCCTCTTCTCCCCCCTCTCTCTGTCTGTGTAAACGTCCATAGAAGATTAGCATCTATTTATACATTTTCCAACTGTAGAGATTCACTGCTACTCCTGTTCGTTGGTGGCTGGGAGGCAGGTGTCTGTCTGCATGAAGGTGGCTTCGAACTGAAAAGGTGCAAAATGTTAGGCCAATTTGGGGAAGGAAAAAAGGCTTGAGAAGAAAGGCTTGGGTCCTTCGGCTGTGCTGAGCTTTTGTGGGGAAGCCTTGCCACGCTGCTGCGTTGTCCCCGCCTGGGTTTCAGCCCACGTGAACGGTGTCTTTAATGTCTTACGGAAGGGACTTGGGCTCTTCAAGGCCAAAACGGGCTTCCCCTTCCACCGCTTCTGCCACTACTGACTCCTCTTGACTCTCAAAAGACATCAGAACCTCTGAATATCTTGTTTTCCAGCCAGAGATGAGTTAGCTGTCTCCCCTGTGCGTCTGGAAGACTGACCACTAAGCATGAAGTTTTTTAGGTTTGAGGAGCTGTTTCTTTCTTGGACGCATTGTTCTTGGCTGGCCTTAGTACCCAATTGAGTGGAGTTATGTTTACAATTCTGTGGAGAGCCTCTAACATTTTTTATTTTAAAACTAATTTTTTAATCTATTGAAGAGTAGGTTTGGGAGGAGTATTTAAGGTTGTGTAGGGTAATCATAGATTTCGTGGCAGATATACCCTGTCCATCATACACACACCTGAAATCCATAGAGGTGCAGGGTGATTTTTCTTTCTCTGCTCTGAGGCTAGCAGGCTGAGTAAAACATATATAATAAAGGTCAGAGCTGTGTTAGACTACTCGAAATTCAGTCTTTCCCTGTTTTTGTCATATTTTCCAGGCATAGAGAGGGACAGGATAAAGATGCCTTATCAAAGGGTCTGCTAGTGAACATATAACCAAATGGTAATTTGGGAAAGGGGTGGGCAAAATGAAACAAAAGCATACAGGTTCTGATTTTATCAGGTTGACACAGTTATGTAAGGAGATGGAAGATAACGTTTGTGATAATGTGTTGAGCTAGTTATACCAGGTTTAGAGTTAAAAAAAGAAGAAGAAAAAGGAAAGCACAGACAGGACATTCCACGAAATCACTGAACTGTGGGTGATAACATGCTTCCTTCTTTTCCTTCAAAGACTTGTTTCAGAGGTTAGCTGGGGTAAGGACCAGTACTGTAAAAACAACACAGGGGATCTGTAAAGAACAGGGGAAGGAACTGTCTGACACAACATTGATTACCAGCAAAGTTTTAAAAAATTGAATCTGAATTTCGTACAGCATTGGTCTTGATATCTCAAAGACATTGGCCATGGCCTTCCTAATTTTCTGGACCTGAAGACTTGCTTGTCTTCAACCACAAGTAATGCTTAAATTGGCCCCACCCATGGTCTCAGATCCACCAGTGTTTCATTCAGGTCAAATAACAATCATCTTGGTAATGCCAGTGTGGATGAACGTGGTCCTTTAGAAAATATTAAAACGTGAATTCCCTGGTGGTCCAGTGGTTAGGACTCCGCCCTGCCACTGCAAGGAACACAGGGTCCATCCCTGGTCAGGGAACTAAGATCCCGCATGCCGTGCCGTGTGGCCAGAAGAAAAGAAAAGAAAAGATTAAAACATCTTTTGTAACTGACAACACTTTCGCCCTCATGTTAGTTCACACTCCTTAATCCCACGACAGCATGCACCGTCCTGTATTCAGCCTTCCTCTTAGCTTTCTTTCCTAAGCTCATTTTCATCCTGAGACAGTGTCTGAACAAAGACTCTTCTTTCCTGAAGCAGCTCAGAGTGGGAAGAGTAGAGGGTGAAGAGACACTGGCCATCCCACCATCGCTGTCTTAATGTCATTGTCTTGCAGCCGTCTTCCTGTGAAAGTTCTCCTTTCCCTTTCCTCCCTTTTATCCTCCATTCACTGAATAAAGAGATTGGGTATCTGTTTTGTACTGGGCACTGTGCTAGGCAGTGGTCATAACTCAGCGAGCAAGATGGACAAAATTTCCATCTTCTTAGCAGGGATTAAAGTATTAAGTAATTACAAGGATGGTGAGTGTTTAAAAATAAGAGATAAGAAATGTTGAATGAGGGACTGACATAGTCTGTGGGTAGGATTGAGGAGTCAGGGAAGTGTGAATAGGTAGAACCAGAGAGGAAATCAAAGACCTCTAAAATTTATCTTTCGAGGAGAGGAAGGAGAAAGCAATAGAATTCCAAAAGAAAAGGGCCAAAGATGCTTTTTTTTTTTTTTTTTTTTTTTTGGCCTCGCCGCACAGCTCATGGGATTTTAGTTCCCCATCAGGGATCGAACCTGGCCCTCGGCAGTGGGAGCACAGAGTCCTAACCATGGGACCGCTAGGGAATTCCCCAAAGATGCTTTTTTTATACAGAACATTGGAGGCGACATTACATTCAATTCCAAGTCTGTGCAACTGTGAAGACTGATCATTTTTTATTGGTTTTCCAGATACTTCATCTTTTCTCTTTCTCAGCTAACAGTACTTTTGACCATTATGCTACTCAACAAACAGTGTCCTCTGTGACTAGATGACAGGAATCCCCCCGCCCCCCCCAAATCTGCCAGTGTGCTACTGTGATCATGTGAGTAGCTGTCATTGGAGGTAAAAAGTTTGGAGTAGAAATTTGTCAGCCTTGATTACAGTGAGACTGAGTTATTTACTTATTTATAATTTTTAAAAAAATTATTTTTGTTTGTTTTTATTTTTGGCTGCATTGGGTCTTCATTGCTGCACGTGTTTCTTCTGGTTGCAGCGAGTGGAAGCTGTTCTTCGTTGCAGAACACGGACTCAATAGTTGTGGCACGCGGGCTCAGTAGTTGTGGCTCGCGGGCTCTAGAGCGCAGACTCAGTAGTTATGGTGCACAGGCTTAATCGCTCCATGGCATGTGGGACCTTCCCGGACCAAGGCTTGAACCCGTGTCTCCTGCATTGGCAGGCAGATTCGTAACCACTGTGCCACCAGGGAAGCCCGAGACTGAGTTATTTATAACTTTTTGTTTTTCGTCTTCTCCATAAATATAACAAAATAAATTTTCATCAAGCATCCACCAAGAGCGAAGAATTCATGTAGCTGGTGGGAACATAAAGATTAATAAAGATAATTTGTGTCCTCAAGGACCTTCAGTCTGGTGGCAGAGACTCATATCTATAGAACTGACAGAATAAATCTTCTGCAGGGAATATGAATAAGGCATTATAGGGACCCAGAGGAGGAAAGAGTTCTCCCCAAGTACGGGAACCTGGAAGGACTTCAGAGAGAAGGAGGTGCTTGAATTGGTCTTAAAAGGATGATAGCCTGCTAATACAGCTAGCCAGGCTTTTTTAAACAGTCAAATTATTTTTGTAGTTCAGGCTTAATATGAGTAATAATGCGAGTAGTAATGCTATAAAGGGAGAAAAAGCACCAGTTGAAGCAGATCTGTTTTCTTTTCATCTAGGTGTCACACTTGGCATATGTTGGTCTAGAAACAACTTGATGTTTTGCTCACTGCCACAGGGTTTGCCTGTCGTTGCACAGTAAATGGAGTCTTGAAATTTGGGTGTCGGTTGAACTTTCATAAATCAAAGCGCATTTCCCATTATCTTACGTTTAATTAAAGAGGTGATGTGCTTTCTGATTACCCTGTAATTGGCTGGTAGTTGTCTCTTTAACTCTATTTTCCTGCCCTAAAGCTCTCTTCGCCAGCAGTTAAACATCACTGCCCTTAGACTAAGAGCAGGTTACTAGGGGTGATGCTGTTAAAAAAAAAAAAAAACAACTGTCAGTGATTCTGGTGCAAATCATCTGCTCCCTAGTTCTTTTGGGTAGAAAGGTCAGTTTTCTTATACTGGATTTTCATAAAACTGAGCAAACTAACAGTCCCCTATATCCAATATGTCAACAACATGTTATATTTGAAATTACTCTTTAAAATGAGATGTAAAACTGCACTACACTTTCTCCCTGTCCGTTAATTGACTTGCTAACCTCCTGCCAAGATTTGTCCATTTTAAACATAGCTTTAAACATTCATCAGAAAAAGCGTAGAGCAAATTATACGCTGGCAGAAACACGAAGGCTAATATTTGCATCCGACCAGCCACTCACTCAGGGTTTACAACACTGAAGGCAGAACGAGTGGGGTCGGTTTTCTCTTGGAGGAATGCTGCTTTGGGACAGAGAGTTGTTGGTCTTTGTTCTGTGCAGTCCGCCACCATAGAATAGGTTTGGTTCTGTGATATGTTCAAACAATGCAGATATTATCAAGGGGCACTTTCAAAAATAGCAGAGTATCAAATGGTCCCCCTCAGCTAAAGACTGGGGCCCCGTGCTGTATAAAACCCGAAATAAACCTCAATTCTGTGGTTGTAAGAGACCGGGAGAGGGCCCCTCATCTCTTTCCAACATGTCACCACCTGCCGTAGGCTCAGGCCTAAATCAGCACAGGTAGGGAGGGGTCTCCCCCACCGTGGGAGAGAGCAGTGGGTGATGGAACCAGAACCCAAGTCAGATTGCTGAGTTCTGGGGTCAACCCAAGTCACTGATCTGGTCTGTTTCCCTAACTTGCCTAGGTGTTGGCAATGGAAAATGCTCAATACTTTCTTTGATTTCCAAAAGAGAACAATCAGTTTTCATCATCTCTCTTAGTAACTCTTTCATGTTTACGATGATCCTGGACTGATACCCAAGATTGTTGTTGATGTAGAGTAAGTTTGGGGGCTTCCCTGGTGGCGCAGTGGTTGAGAGTCCGCCTGCCGATGCAGGGGACACGGGTTCGTGCCCCGGTCCGGGAAGATCCCACATGCCGCGGAGCGGCTGGGCCCGTGAGCCATGGCCGCTGAGCCTGCGTGTCCGGAGCCTGTGCTCCGCATCGGGAGAGGCCGCAGCAGTGAGAGGCCTGCGTACCGCAAAAAAAAAAAAAGAGTAAGTTTGGTCACTGAGCACTGTTCCTTCCAGCTCTGTGACACTCACATGCATTCTGTCCTGGGCGGCTCACGCTCATCCCCTTATCAGGCTCTGATGACTTTTTTGTTACAAGCAGGATGTTAGATGAAATACTTACAAACCATCCCTCCATCGTTATAAAGGCAGTTCATGTGCACACACTCCGATGAAGTACAGCACACTGTCATTAAATTACATGAAGTGTGACATCTTTGTTCTTTTCATCTTTTTACCAATTAGCAAGCATGAAAAATAAAGGTGATGGGTTAAGCTACTACGTGGTGGAGAAGTGTAGTTTAGGTTTCTTCTTTTTGATGATACACAAGAGTAATCCTGGCATGTGCCCCCCTTCCCATTTGCATTGTAGAGTAATATTTCCTTGAACTAAAACCCACAACATATAGTTCTCTATTTATTCTGCTGAAGGGAAATGGGTGAGATTGCCAGATTTCTCTGAGAATTATAGGGTTTTCAAATCATTGTGAAGAAAATTACTGAGGTTCAGTGTCAATGGAAAAAGCATATTCTTAATTTGCCTGTAATTTTTCTTTTAATTGGTACTTTGGTTCCACTTTCAAAGCACTTTTGAAGCTTTCTTTTCCAATTTGGCAGCAACATTATTTTTTAAAACACCATTTCACTTCAGGATTATTTTGTGTTTTGATTGACATAAAATATATCATTCTGAAGGGAAAAATATTAACGCATTTTGGGGTAAGGAACTCAGATAAATTGAGGTTTGTAATCACTTTCCTAGGAATGCAGTTTCGTGGTTATAGATATTGGAAAAACCTCACAATATAACCAACAAGCTGTTGGAATCTTGGTTGAGATTCCAGACCATAAGTGCTCATTTCCATTCTAAAAATAAACATTTCACTAGTGAACACTGGCCTTTTACTAAGAGAGTAAAGAATAGATATAATGAAATTGTACACACACAGGCCTTTTAACAAACTTTTCCCTTGTGCATAGCTCATTCTAAATATATATATATTTCTTGCCCCACCTCCCCGCCTCTTCACATGAAAATCGTTTCATTCAAAAATATGACCTGGCCCCATACAAGATAAAGTAGCACTCATTGTCAGGTGCGTGCAGAACTCACCTCTGTTTTAGGCTGGTCACGAGAAGCACAGAGGGAGCAAGACCAGTGGAGATGCTCAGAAGATTGAGAAATAGGGGCCGGAGCTCTGGGCTGGGGAGGCAACCTGGCATTGCTCTACCCTCTGTCGTATGTCTACTAGCAATGGCATTAGAAGGTCCCTCAGGCCTCTCTCTCCCTTCTCTCCACACGATCAGGGTCCCATTCCTGTAACAGATGGCAATGTGTTTAGGCAGTAAAATTAGATAAGAGGGAACCATCAGGAGAATCACTATTCACTTAGGGACGGCAGTGATGCTCTCACTACAGACCCCAGTTAGTGATGGAGCCGCAACCAGGAGGGCTCCGATCCAGCCTTGTCCTATTTCGAACGCACTGTGTGACATCGGTCACTTAATTTCTTAGGCCTCGGTAATCTCATCTATTGGAAAAAGTGTTCAAATTGCGTAGGTGATGAAATGATGTCTGAGGCTTCTTTCAACTCTAGAAGTCTTCAGGGAGAGACCACTGAAAAGAGTGTAAATTCCTGACGTCACACTCTCGGGAGCCCTACCTTCACCAAGCCACTCTGTCATTTTTGAGAATAAAATGCGGAGGTTGCCTGTCAAATTCTAGTCAAATTGAATGTACATACACAAATTTTAGCCACCTTCTGGTGAAATTGAGATAGCTGTTAAAATAGTAACAGATTTATTTAATAACTGTCTTTGAAATTTCTCACTTATTTCTTTCAAGGTAACCATTAACAGCCATCCTGGAATTTTAGCAGAGATCTGTTTTCACATACTCTTTAATGATCCCTGTGAAATAAATCATATTGAAGGGTTTTTTTCTCCTTATGAGTTATTTGCCTGGAGGAAAAATTCTTAACTTTCTTTTTCATTTAAATGCATGCTAGAATAAAGTATCCTTTGAAAAGTCTTAATGAAAAGGGCAAACATGGGAATATCTTCCACCCCAGTTCTTTCTGTGGACTCTGGGCTCTGAGAATGAGGTCTCTGACTGCAGGAGGAATGTCAGGGGACTTCCACTATGTAAAAGTCCACACCCTTCTGCCCCTTAGACAGCTGGCCTGTTGACTACTTATGGAGAGCAGCCTTTGGGAAGAAAAAATATTAAAAATTGGTTCATTTTCTATGAGTTATTTTAGCCACACTAAATATATAAGAGAGAGAAGCTGGCATTTTCTATGTGAGATGCCTCTCCTCTTTGCCCAGCTCAGGGGAGAGAGTAAGAATTATGTTTAGAGACTGATAAAGTTTCCCGTGGTTACTATCAAGAGATCAGAGTCTTATTAACTTTTGCCAAATGGGAACAGGGAAAAACATTTGAAAAATAAACATTAAGTTATTACTCTCTCCTTCGTCCCCCTTTCTCTAGAGATATTCTTAGGGAGTCCATGCTATGCATTAACAGTCTTCTTTGAAGCAAAATATACCCTTGCTACTTTCATGTTATGTTTTTTTTTTTTTTTTACCAGTTCCCCCTTTGGCAGAATCTCTCACGTGCAGCTCACTATCCCAACCCAGTGAGGATCCCACAGAAAGGCCTTTTGCTTTCTTCTGTGTACAACTGTCCCACACCACACGCTTAATTAGAACCCCAGGTTATCTTTGAGAGGGTCATGGTGCGTCCCTTCCCTATGTCGATTTGAGAACATGGATAGTACTCCCAAACTTAAACATTGAAGATCTGGAGCCTGACTAGAGCAGACATTTAGTGCCGCAAATTTTCCAGTACAGTACCAATGAGTTAGAACTACATACGTTAAACAAGCAAACAAAAAAACAACTGAAATCTCATAAATAATAAGACAATGGTTTCCGTTCCACATCCTGCCAGAGTCTAACAGCACACATATATATGAACTGATTTTATGCAAATTACTAGAAACATTTGTGTCAGGGGAAGATCTGAGGTGACTGATACTTATTTTCAGATTGGTTCAATGGTGTTGGATAACTTGGGGGGAATATCGTATGTGTTCTAGGATTTGGTGGTAAGGAAATTCAACTATTGCTTACTTTAAAAAATTTGGTCATAGATTTAACAGTCTGATACCCAAGTCAGATGACAGTGGTTAGTTAAAACTGAGGTAAATAACTTTTACTTTGTCTCTGTTAAGAGGATTTTCTGTTTTTATTCTAAGAATCACGCTGTTGAAGCTGAGCTTTCCATAAAAACTAGGTCTTGGAGAGCAGTGGCGATGTGATGTAGGCTGCATAAGCACTCCGTTCCTGAGTGGAAGCAGTGGCCTAACATTTCATATTGCTTTTGTTAAAGATCACCTTTGCAGAGTGAGCACATATTAGTCTTAGTTTGCAGAATAGGTTAAGATTAGACTTGAGGTCCTGAAGTCTTAACTCTCCAATGAATATGAATCATACACCTGTGAAATCCTCATTTCGAGGAAGCCCATTTTGCAGGTGGTTAAGAAGTGTAACCTTCTCTTTTTTAAGCTGAAAAATATACATTATGTTGAGCAGTTAATCATAATAATTATGATTAATTGCTAATAAAACTTCACAATTTATAGAGGACGACGTAAGTAGTAGCTGGCTATGTTCTCCCAACGCAAGCCAGTGATCAGAAATTGACAAATTCTTAAAGCTGCAAAAAGTAAAAAAGGACCTACTACAGATGAATACCCTTTGCTTTTTTCCTCCAAGTCGTGTTTTATGTACTTATGGCATTTTTGCTGTAATTTGAAAACACAGTTGATTCTTGTTATTCGCAGTAGTTACGTTCTATAAAGTTGCTACAGACACTGAATTAGTAAAAACTGAATTCATGAATATTGAATTTTCTAGGGGAAATTCAGGTTAGGTTCCTGTGAGCCTCTGGTCTCAGCATTTTTTTTTTTTTGCGGTACGCGGGCCTCTCACTGTTGTGGCCTCTCGCGTTGCGGAGCACAGGCTCCGGACGCGCAGGCTCAGCGGCCATGGCTCACGGGCCCAGCCGCTCTGCGGCATGTGGGATCTTCGCAGACCAGGGCATGAGCCTATGTCCCCTGCATCGGCAGACGGACTCTCAACCACTGCGCCGCCAGGGAAGCCCTCAACATTTTTTGTCAACTCGTCGACACAAAGCCTTGTGTGTGTGTTTCTGTCTAAAAACACCTCATGTAGGATATATTGTTGATTCACTAACATTGAACCCATGGCCACTGGCACTATAGTTCATGCCTGAAGGAAGCTTATCTAAGACACATCATTTTGTCCATAAAGCATGTCATAGCCTTCTTGCACTCAGGACGCCAGACACTTCAGCAGACATGGGGGCCTTTTTTTTTTGGCCGCACTGCTTGTGGGTCTTAGTTCCCCGACCAGGGATCGAACCTGGGCCCTGGCAGTGAAAGCGCTGAGTCCCAACCCCTGGACCGCCAGGGAATTCCCTCGGGGGCCATTTTAAATAGTGCAATCACACACCAAAAAAAGGCCCAAAAAAGCGCAGAAATTGTGGCCCTACATAGCCTGCAGAAAAGGACACTTTTTTACAGTATGAGCTGGAACAAGAAAGCAGAGTGTAGCCTTGTTAGCCTCCAGCTGGGACCATGCTCTACCTGCAATTCAAACTGTTCCCTGCTCTGTGAATGTTGGCAAATGACAGCAAAAGTGCTGGGAGTATTATTGGGGGTTGCAAATAAATTTGAGCAGGTAGGTGAGTTTGTAAATATAGAATCTGAGAATAATGAGGATTGATTGTATAATAATACAGTGGTTTCTAGTATCTTTTTTTTCCCATTAAGCTTCTGCTTGAGATGCAGGTGAATGAAGTACACTTTAAATATCTTACAATTTTATTGGTCCGTTATACCTCAGTGAAAAAAAATTTTTTGACCAGAAAAAAACACTGCAGGTGAAATTGATGCTACTGGCTTGGTTAACTTTAGCACCAGTGTAACTGGCTCCTGATAGAATTTTCCAAAGTTGAGTTTACTCGCTATTATGGCAGCGGGAGTCCCAGCCATCACTTCTACTTTCTTGGCTTCTTTGATAGATATTCTTTTCTAACCTGTCCTTTTCAACTCCACCCTCCAGTGAACTTGGCAGTGTTGTCCTAAACGATGCAGGAGAGGCAGCCTGCCGCCCCAGTCCCGACCGTTTCTCTTTGTGCCCAGACCTGCTCAATATGTGGAAGAGAAGTTGAGTTTAATTGATAAATTCAACAGCTTGAGTACTGTTGCTTTTGCTCTTATGTAGTGAAACTGTCAGTGAATTGGGCCGCAAGGTCATTGGAATCAGTGCTGTTTCATTTCAGATCATTTTACATGTTATTATTCTAATAATAGTGCAAACGGCGTTCAGTGCCATTTGCTGATCCTCCGTCTTTTTTTTTTTTTAAAGAAGATGTTGGGGGTAGGAGTTGATTAATTAATTTATTTATTTTTGCTGTGTTGGGTCTTCGTTTCTGTGCGAGGGCTTTCTCTAGTTGCGGCGAGTGGGGGCCACTCTTCATCGCAGTACGCGGGCCTCTCGCTATCGCAGCCTCTCTTGTTGCGGAGCACAGGCTCCAGACGCGCAGGCTCAGTAGTTGTGGCTCATGGGCCTAGTTGCTCCGCGGCATGTGGGATCCTCCCAGACCAGGGCTCGAACCCGTGTCCCCTGCATTAGCAGGTAGATTCTCAACCACTGTGCCACCAGGGGAGCCCCTCCATCCTCTTGATGTCATTAGGCAGAACCCAGAAACACAAAGGGCATTTCAGCTTTGATGTCCTTTGAATAAGGAAGATCTTTTCAGAAATGTCCAATTCCATCTAGTTCTGCCTAGCTTGCGAGCCTCCTTTCCTATTCCTGAGATACCTACTAAATCCTGTGGAAACCTGGGTGTGAGTTTTTCAAAAACTTTCCAATCTGTAGTCAAATGTTTTGACTCTACAGTCCCATCCCTAGTTATGTAGATTGGAGATTCTCACTTTGTTCAAACCAAGTCTTAACTCTAACCTGATTAAAAGGTGGCAACTTTTCAAGTACAGGCTGTGTCAGTTACTCAGCCTGGATTTATTACTTCTAGAGCGTGGCTTTTTCAGAATTGCTGAATTTCCTTCCAATAATTCAGATGTTTCTGAGGCAGGCCCTGGAGGGGCTCTCACACGCAGCAGTGCCGGAAGGTCTGTGGCAGCTCGTCCTTCTAGAGGGAAGCCTCGGAGGTGAAGTGGGGGAGATGCTGCCCTGGGTGGCCTTTGAAGAAGAGAACGGGAGGCTGTACTAGACTAGAGCCAGCAGGCAGGCCTGGAGGCCAGTGGCCCTCGTGGTAAAGCAGTGTGTGCTGGCTTTGCCTGTGATCCTTGTGGAGGGCAGCTGTATGATTTGTGCCTGTTGTCCTGCGGAGGCCTGGTCTTGGCACTTCGAGGGGGGTGTCATGGGTGGGATGCTTTAAAGCGTGGTGACACCGTCTCTTAGGCTCTGCGTGAAAACAGCGAGGAGAAGCAAGCCTTGAGGAGCCACCTGGGAGAGGGCCACAGGTGCCGTGGAGAAGCGCGCTCCAGCCACAGTGAGGGTACCAGGGGTCAACTCAGCCACTAGCTTCTGGCAAGTCTTCATCTTTGAAGGACTGTCCAGTGGAAGATTGATTAGAGTTACCCTGAGAGGCCGATGCCTAGACCTCTGGTTATCGTGCTCCGGCTACCGGGAAAGGCAGTGTTCGCAAGGAGATGAGGACGTTTTGAAGCTACACAGACCTGGTTTTCAGTGCACATGCGAGCTGTGTGACCTAGAGAAAGCTGTTTAATGCCCCTGACCTTCATCTGTAAAATGTCCAAAAATAATACAGAGCTTGCCGAGTTGTGTGGATAAGAGATAATCGAGTCCAAGCATCTGGCAGGTTGCAACCTGTAGTGGGCATTGGTCAGTGGCAGCCTCCTTATACTGGGTCTCATTTGTTCATTCTCTCAGGGTTTGCGTGCTGACTCGGGTCTGGGTGTTCTCTTCAGCACTGGAGAGACAAAAGGGGTAAGAGAGGCAGGGGAACCAGGTGTTCACGGGCCAGCGGGGACAGCCAACAAACAGGAGGTTAAAATAGACTCTGAGAAGTGCTGTGATAACAGAAGTTGGTGACATGAGAGCACAGAGGAGGGGCTCCTAACCCCATACTTGTGGGGCTAGGAAACTTTTCCATGAGGATGAAGCGTCTCCACTGAGCTGCAGAAAAGGAGTTGAGTTAGCTGGCCAAGCAGAGAGAGGGCTGGGCTTCCGCAGACCAGCATCTGCAGAGACCTGGCGGGAAAAGAGAGCATCAGTCTGTAGTGGAACTGAATTAAGGTCAAAGCACATGAGCGCAGGTATAACGGGGGGGTTGGAAACGGTAGAGAGAGAATGAACAGAGCCAGGAGGCCGTGTCCAAGAGGCCGTGTCTAGATTTTATGTTGAGGGCAATAGACAGCCATTGAAGATTTGCTTTCAGAAAGGCCACTGACTGCAGGGTGGAGATGGGATGGGAGTCCAGGGCTGTTGGAAGACAGCAGGCTGGTGTAGAAGGCCATACGGGAGAGGAGAGTGCCTGATTCAGGGTCGACTGAGTGGCAGGGAGGATGGAGAGAAACGGATGGATTCAGGGTGTATGAGGGAGCTGCAGTCAGCAGGACTTGGTGAATGGCGGAGAGGGCAGGGGAACGAGAGGGGGGAAGGGCGACTCTTCAGTTTCTAGTGTGGACATCAGGGTGGATGATGGTGTGTTTCTCAAGATGAGGGAGCAGTCTGAGAGCTTGAGGACTTCGGTGCTGGGTGCTGTGTTTGGGATTATAGAGTACATTCAAGGGGAGATACCCATTAGGCAGTTCAATAGCACAGGTGGAAGCCCAGGAGAGATGTGTGAGCTAGAGGGACCGATTTGTGGCTCATTGACATATATCTGTATGTATGGCACATATCCATAGGTCATTTGAAGCCAAGGGAGTGGATGGGATGGCCAAGGGGGGTGGGCAGAGAGAGATGCGGGCAGAGGACCACCCTGCATGCAGTGGTGCCCAACCGGAAAAGTGGCGTGCTCTGCCAGAGACCTCTTTGCATTCTGCCCAATTTGATTGGCTGTAAACATCATCTCATAAGGGTGAACAGAAAGGTTTTAGGGAATGTTCTACACCTTTTGTTGGCCGATGACAGCAAAAACAAAACTATATTTTAATAAAGCACATTTTGAGAAGTTTAGGAAAGTAGTGAGGGGGACTTAATAGAGACAAAATAGTCTAAGAAAGAAAGGGAAATTATTACATAGATCAGGGCCCAGCAATAGCAAAACTGATGTTGAAATGCTGAAGGGCTTTGCAATTAAATGTTGTTCTTTGTTTTTGTTTTTGTTTTTTTGCGGTACGCGGACCTCTCACTGCTGTGGCCTCTCCCATTGCGGAGCACAGGCTCCGGACGCGCAGGCTCAGCGGCCATGGCTCACGGGCCCAGCCGCTCTGCGGCATGTGGGATCTTCCCGGACCGGGGCACGAACCCGCGTCCCCCGCATCGGCAGGCAGACTCTCAACCACTGCGCCACCAGGGAAGCCCTTAAATGTTGTTCTTTAGGGGATTGTGAATTTTCTCCCTCAGGGTGTAGGATTCAAGCCCTCCTAACCATGCCTCACTTTCACCTCTTACTTTGCAAATAAAATAGAACAAAAAGAGTTCAATTCTGCAGGGAAATACAGTTGTTTATGTTCCCTTCAGTAACACGGAGGATATTGCAACTGAAATTCCCGAAGTTCTCCAGGTTTGCAGAAAGGGTGCTCAATCAAAATGGATGTTTCAGATGCTTGGCATTTATGTTCTGCTTTCAGTCTTGCGAAGATTGCCTGTATAATTCGTAGTGAGGATAAGTTCTCTGTGTGCCAAGAAAGAAGACTCCTTAGCCTTCACTGGTGTCCAGCTTCACATTCTTAAAAGTCCGTGCTGTGGTCCAGATCAGGAAAGGCTTTACAAATACCATCCAAAATGCATATTGGGAAAAACGATGTTATGTCTTTGAAAAACTTAACTCTGATCTTATTATCTCTAAATTGCATTCCTGTTTGAAGCACTTAAAGTAGTTTCTGCAGAGGAAATGGGCACAGAGTTAATGATCTAGATCTTACAGAAAGTAAGAATATAGAATGAATACATGTCCAACACACACTTTAATTTCTTAGTAAGGTAACTCAGATTACAACGGGCCGCCAGCAATCCCCTCCTGTGCCTCAGGTTACAAGTTAACAGCACCATAACGTCAAGGGCTTTAACATCTCAGCTGGTTTACAGTGAGTGTGTTGATTCTATAATTAGAGGTTAATAAACAGCTTGGAGATGAGGTGGTGTCACACACCCCATTTATGTGTGAGGTTCTGGTGACTAAGAAGAGGCCATGCAAACTCTTTCTTGAGCCTTAGGGAACTTCAGGTTCCCTGCCATGGGATCCTAAGTTGTTTCAGGCAGCTTCTTGGTCATCTCTAAAGAAATTATAGGTGGGAGCAGTTCCCGAATTATGTCTGTTTGGGCAAAATATTGAAATACTATGAACGTTGCTGAAAACTTCTCCAGAAAGCTTTTTTCTTGAAAGTCTTTCCCAGCAACTGCCTGTCAGGTGAACTCAAGTTTTGCATTTCGACCTTCTCCACACTCTCTGTACCTTTTCATGACACATCCTTTCTGTCCCGGCCCATTCCTCCCACCCAATATAATATGCGTTTCAGAGGGAATGATTCTAAACCCCAGATTCAGTTTTGTTAGGAAAGTCATCATAAGTTTTTTTTGGGGGGGTGGCATCAAGGCTTGTTAAATTTTTTATTTTATTCGGGGTAAAAATGTTGGAAAAATATGAAAAATACTCCCTCGTAAATCTACCCCCAAGAAGTAATCCCTGTTCACATTTTTGTTGATAATTTTCAATATTTTATTGATGCAAAGATATTTTTCGACAAAAGTAGCATCTTTTGGTACACTCGAATCCTTTAAATTTGTCAACATTTCATGAGCATATTCTCAAGTTGTCAAAATACAGGATATAAAATAGGTTCGCTCACATCCTCTTAAAACTGAAAATTCATCCTATTTCAGCTCTCCGATCCCTGTTCGGCACACCCCATCTTAGAGGCTGTCTTTAAGCAGTAAATGTAAAATTACCTTGTGGCAACACCCTTAGAAATAATTATAATTCTTCTACCTTACTTATACCAAGATGTCAGGTTAACTATGTGAAGGGCAAGTAGAATCCCTTCAGTTGTAGAAAATCATTGCATTCCATCGTAGAAAATCCCAGCCGGATGTGTAGCATGTCATAATTGTTACCCTCTCCATCAGAAAGCATGAATTGATCACGTAATTTACAAAGTATCCCAGGATCAGTAGGAAACTACACTGCATCACCGCAACCTTTAAGGACTTACTACTGTAGGCAAATGAGCTCCCAGTTTCCTTCCCTCACACATGGCTTTGGCATAACAAGGGCCATTATTGCTCCTGGCTCCGTCACACATAGGTTGGCTACTGTAAATCACCGATGCCAGCTCAAGGCACAAGGTATGTTCCAGAAAATCAGAATTGTACCAAAGCACAATGGTTTTTGAGTCCACTAATTCCAACAGCCTGATACTCCTTGCAGAATGAATTGGGGGTTACCACCCCCATGCTTTACAACATGATGCTAGATAGAAATTTGCCTCCATCAAGTGCACTCATCTCTTTGTTTTCAAATAAAAAAGAGATTGAAGTAGAAGTAGAAGAGGTGAGACAGTTGAGTCTGCTGGGGTTGAACTCAAATTAATGGGCATGATTCGGGATAGGGCAGCGTGGGTATAAGGATGTGTGCTTTCTTTCTTTTTTCTTTAAAACAAAGTATGGTTTATTTTGATGCACAAATGCAAAGTGGAAACTCAACAAAATTGAACTTAGTACCATTTAAGCAGATTGCTCTGTAGGGACATATGCTTTTTCTTCTTCTGGTCCTTTATATCTGTGTTTTGTAGGTGTGTCCAAAGAAGAAAAAGATTTCCAGGGTCCATCATATACCACAGTAGCATCCTTGATTTCAAAGTCCTCTAGCATTAATGGCATTTGACTCAGACATAATTGTCTTTAATACATCACTGTAAAATCTACCATATTACACAAGGGAGGTGCTACCGTTTAACTGGGAGATGCTACTGATTAATGATTATATGGAAAATTTATCTAGAAAATGGAGTCTTTGTGAAAAGGAATAACGGATGTTTGCAAAAGAGTGTATGAGAAAGATATTATAAATCAAAGGTTTATGAATTCTGCATATTAAATATAAATAGCTATTAAAATATTTACTGTATTACAATTAAAAAGAGTAATTAAATTAGAGCCTATCATGAAGGATTTGGAATTTATGTGAAAACTTACAAAACTTAAATGTAATAAATCCAAAACAGAAAAAAATTTCACCAACTGACTCCAGTTAAAAAAGTTTCCTGCTTCTTCTTTTTGCAGTACCAGAGGGGAAGAATTATGTGATAAACATGTTATTATGGGAAAAAAGTGAAAATAATATTACCAGTGGACAGAAGAAAGTGAGAGGTAGTGAAAGGGCTCAATTTCATCTGAAGGTTGCAGCTCTGATGTTCTAAGGAAGGTCTTGGTCATTTGATTTTCCAGGTTTAATGTGTGACTTTTTGAAAACTAATTTGAAATTTCACTGTGTACAGGGCTCAGGGAACTCCTCTTGTTGAAGAAATGACTCACTAAAATAAATGAACGTGTGGGCCCTTGACCATTTTTAACGCCATGGAGGATAGGTTTGAAGAGGTCAATGTTCATCCTTTGTGCTCAGATTATTGGTGACGCTTCTCTAGAAAAGGAAGGTTGAAGTCTTTCACATGGAACCACAAGAAATTGACACTTAGATATGTCAAAAATAGGCGAATATCTGCAGTTTCATGTAGTTCATGCTAACAAATTCTAAATGGGACTAAGACCATGACTTGACTGAGTTGAAAAGGAAGGAGGTACGTGTTTTAAGGACAAAATAACATTTGCAAAAATGTAATAGAAAATGGAAAGAAGTAAAACGGTTTTGCTTTGCTGGAATTTCTGGAATAATCTGGGGCACTAATGGTGGACTTCGGGTGATTACCATGTGTCGGTGTATGTTCATCAATTGTCACAAACGTACCACTCTGGTGGGGTATTATAAAGTGATAACCTGCTGTCAGGTCAAATGGGAGGGTGCTGAACTTCACCGTTAATTTGAAATTTGCCTAGATTATAAATTGAAAATGACCTTTCCCCATCTGTAAACAAATTATTTCCATTTTTTAAAAATTTATTTAAAAAAAATTTTTTTCAAATTATTTCAATTAAAAAACCCTAATTTAATTATAATTCTTCAACTTAGGAGAGATCTTTTTTTTTTTTAAGATTTTTTAAAATTTTTGATGTGGACCATTTTTAGTCTTTATTGAATATCTTACAACATTGCTTCTGTTTTATGTTTTGGGTTTTTGGCCACAAGGCATGTGGGATCTTAGCTCCCCGACCAGGGATCGAACCCGCACCCCCTGCATTGGAAGGTGAAGTCTTAACCACTGGACTGCCAGGGAAGTCCCACGATAATTTTCTATTTAAGAAAACATTAGTTTTTTTTGTTATATGAGATACACGAGAAAAATTTGTTTATTCTTAAATAGCGTGATCTCAACACATGTGAAGGTCAGTGTTCCTTAGATTGGTGTGTTGATAGCTTATTTCAAATCAATATTTTTTATTTATTAAAACTAGACTTCTGGGAATTCCCTGGCAGGTCCAGTGGTTAGGACTTGGCAGTGAAAGCGCAAAAAAAAAAAAAAAAAAGCCTAGACTGCCAAGGCACTATTCGGCAGAAAATAATGTGATTTTCAAAACTTCACTTACATATTTAAAATAAACTTTTTAATTTTCGACCAATTTTAATATCATAAAGATCATTTAAAAGTTCCCATTTACCCCACACACAGTTTCTTCAATTATTAACATCTTAAATGGTACATTTGTCACAATTCATGAACCAGTATTGCTAGATATTATTATTATCTGCAGTCCATAGTTTATTCAGTTTTCCATAGTTTTTACCAAATGTCCTATTTCTATTCCAGGATCCCACAGTACATTGAATTGTCGTGTCTTCTTAGGATTCTCTTGGCTAACAGTTCCTCAAATTTTCCTTGTTTATAATGACCTTGACAATTTGGAGGAGTACTGGTCAGATATTTTGTGGACTTCCCCTCAGATGAGCCTTGTTTGATGTATTTTTAAAATATGTTTTTTATTAAGACAATATTTTTAGAGCAGTTTTAGGTTCATGACAAAATGAGGGGGAAGTACAGAGATTTCCTATCTACCCCTCGCCCCGCAACAGACTGGTACATATGCTACAACTGACGAACCTATGCTGACACATCGTAATCACCTGAAGTCCATAGTTTACCTTATGGTTTAGTCTTTTTGTTTTTTTGTTTTGTGTGTGTGTGTGTGTGGTACATGGGCCTCTCACTGTTGTGGCCTCTCCCGTTGTGGAGCACAGGCTCCGGATGCGCAGGCTCAGCGGCCATGGCTCACGGGCCCAGCCGCTCTGCGGCATGTGGGATCTTCCCGGACCGGGGCACGAACCCGTGTCCCCTGCATCGGCAGGCAGACTCTCAACCACTGCGCCACCAGGGAAGCCCTACCTCTTTTTTTTTTAGTTGGGTTGTTTGTTTTCTTATGGTTGAGTTTTGAGAGCTCTCTGTATAATTTCACTTACTTTTCACAACCGAAATACTCTACGTATTTTAAGACACCTTAAGTGCTATCATCAACTTTCAATTGTACAGGATTTCTTATTAATTTAGAATAAGGTTTACGCTTCCTCTATTAATACAGGTTAGAAGGTTTATTTATTTAGTTTCAACAGATACATATTTGTACGCATCAAATGAGCCAAGCAAGGACCCTACATTTAGAAGTTTACAATTCAGGAAGAGAGAATCAAAGGGAGGTATTGTTATAGATTTAGTTTGATGGGAAAAGAGGCAGAAAGTTTCAAGGACAATTCGCCCCTTAAGTCTTCCTTATCCTTGTCTGATTCTGGCTTTAGAGACTTCAGAAGTCTTCCCCAGACAGTTCTGTATTCTCTGAAGGAATGTTAAAAATCCTAATTCTGGGTACCTTTGTTTCACTCCGGACTCTGAGTGCTAAGGTTAGTTTCTCAAGCAAAGCATTCTGTCCCCTCCAGGAATGGAAGCCTGGATGAACAGAAAATATCCACCCTCTCTTGATTCTTCTACTCAGCAGTATTGGAATAACGCCCTGGTCAGCTTTAAATCGTAACGGGGGGGATGTGTAATTATGTTTGATTCAAGCAAATAATCCCAAATTCCCCAGTCCATGCCTGTGAATTTGGTTTTAATAGCATCCTGTACTTTACCTCTCAGAAGCTTTTCTAACTTGTCTTCAATTAGAATGTTAGGTCAGTGAGAACTTGGGTGAGTTAAAAAGGACCACATTGATATTTGAGAAGACCTAGGCTGACAAATCAAGTTTTTAATTACAGGAAATGATCAGAAACTACTGTAGATGCAATTAAAGGCCTTTTTCTTTGGGGGAAGCTTGTTTGTCTTTTATTTATTTTTTCCTAATCTCAATATAAAAAATACTGTACTCTTTCATGCTTACAGCCTGAACTCTATAACTTCCTGCTGTGAATATGGAAATGAATTTTGTCGAAATCAAAGAAATTAGTTAATAGGATTTTTTAAAGCCTGTTAGTAGAAGCGGTTTAACATTTTTTAAGAAAATGTTTGCTTTGTTCATGATTAAACTGAACTAGACATCTGACCTCTGATAATCTCTCAAATCCCATACCTCTCTTTCTGTAACCAATGAATTGCTTTAAATTTTACGAGTTGAGAATTGATTAAATAAAACCATAATTTGATTCTCCAAACTGGTTAAAATTCAAATGTATAAAGTATAGCTCACTTAATAACATGAGAGTTTTTTTGGTTTTCTTTTTTTTAATAACTTTTTTTAAAAGTGAATTTCCTCCCGTGTACTTGCTGTGGTTTTTTTTTAACATTTTATTTTATTTATTTATTTATTTTGCGGTACGCGGGCCTCTCACTGCTGTGGCCTCTCCCATTGCGGAGCACAGGCTCCGGACGCGCAGGCTCAGCGGCCATGGCTCACGGGCCTAGCCGCTCTGTGGCGTGTGGGATCTTCGCGGACCGGGGCACGAACCCGTGTCCCCTGCATCGGCAGGCGGACTCTCAACCACTGCGCCACCAGGGAAGCCCAACATTTTATATTTATTTATTTATGTATGTATTATTTATTTTGGCTGTGCCTGGTCTTAGTTGCGCCACAGGGGATCTTCGTTGTGGCATATGGGCTTCTTAGTTGTGGCATGCAGACTGTTAGTTGTGGCATGCATGTGTGTTCTAGTTCCCGGGCCAGGGATCGAACCTGGGCCCCCTGCATTGGTAGCCTGGAGTCTTACCCACTGGGCCACCAGAGAAGTCCCTTGGTTTTCTTTTTAAATGGTCACTTTGGCATTTGGTAGCTACCAGAGAAACACATGGGTTTAGAAGGGCATCTTAGGTCAATTCAAAAGCCTGGAGAAGAACTGAGTTGGCAGAATATAATATTGCCAGCTGAAGTTCAACCAGCCTTTGAAATTTATTCTCATCTGAAAAGTACTACAGGATTTCAAAATAATGCAGCAGACATGCTGCTTAGAAGCCCACTTCCTAATATTCCTCTAATTACGCAGTTGCCAACCCAGCTTGTTTATTTGAAAGACATTGGGATGGAGGTTGCACAAAATATATTAGGATTACTTTTCTTCCCGTGTATTATTTTAATTTGAAAATGTTAAAGTATATTACAGAGTATTTTCCTATTTCACAGATTTGTAAAACTAAGATTTTGACGGGCTTTTATGCTCCCAGGGCTAGATCTTCCTTTAGCTTTTTCTTCTATTATTCATTGCAATCCATACAAGGCAGCCGCCCTGTGAGCATTTTCCCTGCATCCTCCTTGTGTTTACATTCCTACTGCATTTATGTACAGGCGTACTGTACTCCATGTGGGTTTGGTTCCAGACCACTGCAATAAAGCAAACATCGCGGTACAGTGAGTCACACGGATTCTTTGGTTTCCCAGTGCGTATAAAGTTATATTTACACTACACTGTACTCTGTTAAGTGTGCAATAGCATTATGTCTTAAAACAAACAATGTATATACCTTAATTTAAAAATACTTAGTTGCTAAAAATGCTAACCATCATCTGAGCCCCCAGCGAGTTGTAATCTTTTTGCGGTAGTCACATCACAGATCACTGGTCACCCTGACACATATAATAATAATGAAAAAGTTTGAGATATCGTGAGGATTACCAAAATGTGATACAGAGACATGAAAGGAGCAAATGCTGTTGGAAAAATGACCCTGATGCACTTGCTCGACACAGGGTTGCCACAAACCTTCAATTTGTAAAAACAATGCAATAAGGTGAAGCACGATAAAACAAGGTCTGCCTGCATTGGACAGCAAACACGTGGCAGACAGTGGAGCTGCACGTGTGGACAGTGCTCATCTCTTGCCCTCAAGTCTCTTGGTGGAGGTGGCACAGGGTTGCTCTATAGGATGTAGGTGCTGACTCGAGGGACAGAGCATGCAGTGGGACCTGAGCGGGGGACACCTCCCAAGGAGATGAGAGGCGACCAGGGAAGGTTGCCCAGAGACGCTGACCCTGAAGCTGATTCTTAAAGAATGAGTCAGAGTTTGCCAGACACAAAAGAGTCAAGGGGAAACAAAGAGTCACAATGTGTCCAAGAAATGGGCTATAAGTAGTTTAATGAGCCTGCAACTCAGCGTGTATGTGGAGACTCCTGGGAAGTGAGGGAGCTGGGGCCGGATTCATGAAGTGCTTGGACTTGGTCAAAAAGTCTGGATTTCATCCTGTGCACAATGGGAAGCAAGTGAAAGATCATCCTTAGGGAAGCGATGTGATCCAATGTGCATTTTAGGCAAGTCCAATGAGAAGGGTTTGAGTTTCATCTTATAAAAAGCAGCTTCTAGATGCCCTTCACACTTACATAGCTGCCATGTATTAATCCCCTACTGTGTGCCTAGGCATGCCCAAATATCTTTTTTTTCCCCCCCATACTCTTTATCCCTTTCTCTCTACTGGCTTTTGTCTGCCTCATCCCATTCCAAGTTTATAAACATGACTAAGTCCAATGTTATAAATAAAATAATGGTACTAAGGCATTACGGGGAGGGTATTGCCATCGCTGTTGGATTCAGCAACGGCGAAGCCAGGCGACCTTGGAAAGAGCCGTTTCAGTTGAGGGATAGGAGCAGTGGGTCAGGAATTGATTGGCAGGTCAGGAAGGTGAAGTGGGGAATAGAGATGCTCTTTCTGGGAAACTTACCATGAAAGGAAGGAGTTAAGCATAGAAGATTGTAAGAAGTGTGTGGTACCCAACAGAGCCTGGAAGGGGAGAGCCCAAAGGCATGAGAAAGTTGGTGGGTGGATTTGTTTCAAGAGGGGAAAGAGGAGGCAGAGGAGGGATGGGAAGTTCTTTTCCATTGTCAGTGGAAGACGACTGGAGGTTGAATGTAGATTGTCTGTGGTGTGTTGGAAGTTGGGGAAGTCTTACCAACTGCCTTCGAGTTTTCCGATGAAGATCTTCTGCTGAGAATGGAGAAGAGGCTGGTGAGAAAAGAATCTGAAGGGAATGGGCAAGGTTTGAGGGAGTGTTTGCGTGAGAAGGAGAGGGACATGTCGAGAAGGACGATCACCAGTGCCCTGTGGGAGCCCAGCGAGGTTGGGGACCAAAGGCAGGATGGGGCACCACACAGCGAGGCTGTGGGGAACTTCCTTCAGCCTCATCAGCAGACCGGTGTGGGAACAGAGAAGGTGTGAGTGGAGGGTGAGGTTTGGTTGTGTGGGTCAGAGGAGATGAAGGGTTTGAGAAAAGTGTGGAGACGTGATAGATAACAGCATCCAGTCCATTTAGGAAGAGATGCTCAACAGGGAGGAGACTGTAAGAAGACAAGACATAGTCAGACGAGGCAATTGTGAGAACTGAAAGGTTGTGATCAGAAGTGAGGATAAAAGAAAGCTGAACATTTCAGACCCAGAGTAGCAGTTGTGGGCTCAGCTCCAAGCGATGGCCGTTAATGTGGGTGGAGAGCTGGCAAGGATCCTCTAAAGTAGAGACCCAAGGGACTTCCCTGATTGTCCACTGGTTAGGACTCTGTGCTTCCACTACAGCGGGCACGGGTTTGATCCCTGGCCAGGGAACTAAGATCCCGCAAGCTGGGCTGCACGGCCAAAAGAAAAAGAGAGAGAGACCCAAGATCCTGGAGGCAAAGGTGTGCAAGGCTGGTCCTCAGGGCACTGGAGCACCCAGGGTGGTGGCGGAAATTAGAGTGAAGACAGGGAGGGGAGGAGAGTTCCAAGCATCGGTGAGCAGTGGAGTCATTATCTGAAGGGGAGTAAGGATTCATGTAACATGGGGTGTGTTCCTCTGTAGAAGAAGGCTTCTTCCTTGCATTCAAAAAAATTAAATATAACTCTTAAAATCGGATTTTCATCACAATTTCTCACAATGGAAACATGACCCAAAGTTAGCATCTATTGGAATTCTGAAAGTATCCTGAAAACCATGCCTGTAAACATCCCCTGTCATTCATCTCTCAGGTGAGGTTTTATAGGTTCCAGAAAAAGAGAGAGAGAAGGGGTAGTTCTCGCTCCTTTGCTGAGTTTCATCTTACTGGCATAATACAACAGGAAGAAGGCTTTTCAAAGCATGATATGAACAGACATTTCTCTTAAGACCTTTTATTTTGAGAGGATTAAAATCTGTCTAGTAGGGATAGCCAACTGTCCTCTCTTTTCAAAGCTTGGTTTCCATCCATCACCTGTATCGGTTGTTCTGTTTTATATTAAGTTGTTCAGTGCCACCACCTCCACCTCGACTGCAGTTGGTGTTGGAATAGGAAGTATAGCCCCTGAGATGGTCAAGGACAAGGGGACCCAGGCTGCCTTTTCTTGCCACATACCCACTGGCAGCCCCAGAGCCCGATCCCCAGTGGGAGGGAAGTTCCTACCAGCTTTTATCTTAAAAACCCTTGACCAACCATCCCACTTCTTCTGTTCCTCCCATTCCTCCTTGGCGCATGGGGACACATATTATTATTATTATTTTTTTAGTTTTTTTTATTTTTGGCTGCGTTGGGTCTTCATTGCTGCATGTGGGTTTTCTCTGGTTGTGGCGAGCGGAGGCTACTCTTCATTGCAGTGCGTGGGCTTCTCATTGCGGTGGCTTCTCTTGTTGCGGAGCACGGGCTCTAGGCGCGCAGACTTCAGTAGTTGTAGCACGTGGGCTCAGTAGTTGTGGCGCATGGGCTCAGTAGTTGTGGCGCATGGGCTCAGTAGTTGTGGCACGTGGGCTCAGTAGTTGTGGCACACGGGCTTACTTGCTCCTCAGCATGTGGGATCTTCCTGGACCAGGGATTGAACCTGTGTCCCCTGCGTTGGCAGGAGGATCCTTAGCCACTGGACCACCAGGGAAGTCCCTGCATGGGGACACTTCTAAGGCAGACTTTGCGGACAGTGCATTTATGTTCCTGTCTACTCATGAACTTTTCTCAGAAGTATGTTTTTGGTCAAACTGCAATGTTTATTTCTATGTACTACCACAGAGTTAGTATTAACCCATTTCATCTTGCTTTACTACCCCCATTTGAACACAATCCTGCAAAGGATCATATATCCCTTGCAGATTTTTAAAATCAGGAGCTACTGTTAAAATGCAAGGGATCCCCAGAGTCTAAGACTGAAGGCTTTAGTTTCATCTACTACATGTGAAATTCTCCCGTATATATACACAGGGCTTTAGGTAAATCATAGTTAATGTGTGTCCCTACTTCTCTGGCAACATTAGAGGGTTTTTATTTAGTGGCTTAAACATTCAATAATATTTGAAACACTTTGTCCAGGTCTCTAACGGAGATGCTTTGATGAGTCCTCCAGCTCTTGTCTAATCAGGAAAGACTCACGGGAGAATTAAGGAGAGCATGCGTGAGAAAATAAAACAGTCAAAACAATGCATTATTCTGGGTATGAAGTGGATTATTATGATGGTATTAAAAAAAAAAAGGACCCCAAAGGATTACGTTGATGCAGTTTGCAGTGAGGACTAAATTGTCACCACAGTTTGCTGTGGGCATTGGCTAACTGATGGAAAACTCCAGAAGATGGGTCCAAGGGGCACTGAACTGGACCCATGTGGACCAATAACCTGGAGCTCAGTCGCAGACTCTGCCCCTCCAAGTATGCCTTCCTCTGCCCTGGCAGCTTGGGCTGGGCCAGCACACTTTCCCCAAGCCCCTCGTGGTTCTGGTGCTGGAGGGGGCCTGCTTGCCTCCCTGGTCAGAAGGCAAAGGGTTTGTTCCATGAACTGCGACCAGGCTAGAGGGAAGGGTGGGAAGGCTGTGTGTGTCCCGACGGTTCATCTGGAGTTAAACGTACGCCATTAACTTCTTAACAGCCTGGCGGGACTTGCCCCAGACTATCCCTGGTGCGCTGCTTATCTGCAGCGGAATTACATGTGTAGTTAATGTACTGGCTCCAAAAATTGGGAAAAGCGTTGCACTGCTCTGTCTCCCTGATAAGGAAAAACTCCCAGGTCGTGGTTGAGGTGGACCGTCTGAAGAGATCAAAGCCTGAGTCAAGTTAAAATTCAGGACGTTAGCTCCCGAGTGGCAGACACTGCCTATTGCGATGGGGAGGGGATTCAGAGCACATCCTTGAGTTTAAGAAGAAACAAACAAACAAGCAAAAAAGCTGGTTTAAAATATTCTTATTTAAGTAATCTCTAGAAATATACAGACATCTAGGACTTTAGTTGCGGCAGCCTGTGAACCAGAAATCTGACTCCTGCTTGCTGCAAGTTGCACCTCAAAATGCATCTAACTGTAAGCTCGGAAAGTCTTCTTCAACGGCAGTAACTAAATGAACTCTGTCTTGCCCTTTCCGCCTCTGCACTCACCGCCCCGCTCCCTGCCTTCTCCTCTCTTCCCTCCCACTAATCAGAGGAAAGCACCTGGCATTTTGCATCTTTCATTGTACCCCCGGGAAATGACACAAATGCTCAGGGACTTTTCTTCTGCCTTGTCATCAGGTGTGTTTGTTGGGCTTGGCAGCCGTCAGGATTAGAGGAACTCAACTTCAAAGCTTCCAATGTGGATCTCCACCCCCAGCATGTGCGTGGGGCTTAGAGGTCCAGGATGTGTTGTGTGTGGGCTTCAGCCTCTGAAGCCCCCTGTTGTCTGCTCTTCATCAACTGCATCATCAACAGTGTCTTCAATTAATGGCTTCTCTCTACCAGCGGTCACCTTGGTGCCCATGGATGAAGCTAACACGTGGGACAGAGAAAACCATGCAGGGTCTGTTTTATGAGCATTGCTAGCAGCACCTGTCGTGAGAGTCCCCACAGCAGCCCTTGTCATAGTCTGCTTCCCCCAAGGGGAGGTGGGTGGAACAGGCCACCTTGGGGCTTCATCTCTGCCAGGTTGGTCCAGACAGTTTCCTCCTATTTCATGTCCATTTCACTCTTTCCCTCTGCTAGTTTGCATCCATTCAAGTTCTTAATGCAACTGTCTACTCAGATAAATATTTCTTTTAAGAGTCAGTCAGTTAAAGACTCCCATTTTTTCTTTTTGAATTTTATTTTATGTATTTATTTTTTATACAGCAGGTTCTTATTAATCCATTTGATACATATTAGTGTATATATGTCAACCCCAGTCTCCCAATTCATCCCACCACCCCCTTTCCCCCTTGGTGTCCATACGTTTGTTCTCTACATCTGTGTCTCTATTTCTGCCCTGCAAACCACTTCATCTGTACCATTTTTCTAGATTCCATATACATGCATTAATATACGATATTTGTTTTTCTCTTTCTGACTCACTTCACTCTGTATGACAGTCTCTAGGTCCATCCACGTCTCTGCAAATGACCCACTTTCGTTTCTTTTTATGGCTGAGTAATATTGCACTGTATATATGTACCACATCTCCTTTATCTATTCATCCGTCGTTGGGCATTTAGGTTGCTTCCATGGCCTGGCAAGACTCCAATTTTTTTATGTCAATGAGGTGGAGACAGAACACTGACATGAGACATTTTCCGTTCCTCGAGGGGCGTGCCGTTTGCTGCTTAGGCAAATTCATGGCTGCTACACACGCTCACACCGAGGAGAAAAGACACTACTGAATATGTATTTCATAAACAGAAATGCAGTCGGTGTATCTGTTTCCTTAATGTTAGAACATGGTCCTGCTGCCCTGTACAATTCCACAAACTGCTTCAGGGCGAAATTATTCCTTAGAAGAATTTTCACCTAATTGAGATTTGGAAAGGAACATGGATACTTTGCGATCTCCATTCGCTTCGCTGCACATTTCAGCGGCTTCTGCTGTCTCTTGCTGAGAGGGGAAAAGAGTCAGTGTTCTGAAACTTTAAGATCCAAAAGGTAGACACAGTTTGGAAATTGTCCACATTACCGTGGTGTCAAATCACAAGATATCAAGCCTGACAATGCGGAAATTGGGGGATTTAAAGTTATAATAATTTCTGCCTTGGAACACCTTGCATCCTCCCACCCTGTGAACTAATGTTTTGGAGGCAGCCTCTTACTCTTTTTCAAAGCCAGACCCTTTTCTCTGGAAATACATCTCTTTCTAAGGTGACCTAAAACTAACAGAGTGCCCGGCATGGGAGTCAAGGAGAATGTGCTTAATGACACTGAGACCAACTCTTCTGAGAATGAAAAATGACGGAGTATTTTGTGTTAGATGGGACATGATTCATTCATAACCAACTTAAATTTTAAGTCTCTAGAAAACAAAATGACAGCATTTCTTAGTTATTTCTAATATAGCCCAGGAATGCGTGCTCCATGACCACTATAACTTTTAATTCATGTACTTATCTGTTTTTCCCAGACCTTTTAAGAAATGCTTATAGCTTTGCTTGTCAAATCAGGAGAAGGTAGATCATTATTCAAAGGAAAGCCCAATATAGGAAATTCAGATATAAATGGTTCAGCATTTTTTTTCTTGTCAAAGATTTATGACCGTCTCTATTTCAGACCTTCCTTAGCACTCTCTGGACTATTTCAGTAGCCTCTTCATTGGTCTGGAGCCTCTGTTTCTCATCCTTCATCCCTCTGTCTGTCTCTCCCGCTGCTCTGTGGGTAGTTGTCATGAGCTCGGATCTAGATTTCCTGACTGGGTGTCCTGGGCGCTTCTCAATCTTCTTTCAGCCTGACTTTCCAACGCCGTCTTCCACCATTTTATTCACACCTCTGGTAGTCATTACCTCCCGATGGGGAAGAGACCCCTCCTTCCTCACCTGAGTACACCACACTTTTTGATGCTGTCCCTTGTCGGCCTTGGTCCCTCTGCCAGCCCTAGCCTCTCTGTGGCCACGTGCCCAAGCCTACATCCACTAAGGGGCCAGCCTAAATCCCACCTTCTTCACCATCTCTCCCCAGACACCCAACCATCCCCAAGTCAGGAGTCATTCTTTGACCTTGAATAGTGCCTTATGTGTTGTGTCGCTCTTAGAGCAGGTAGCTCTTCTGTTTACTTGGAAGGTATATATATATCTCCTGACCTAAACCATGAGTTCTTAGAAGGCAGGGTCTGTGTTTGTTTATTTGCTTCCCTGAAGCTCCTTGTTACTCAAAACATGGTCTGCTGACCAGCAGGGTCAACATTACCTGGGAGCTTGTTAGAAATCCGGAATCTTAGTCCCCATCCCTAATCTGACGAATCAGAACCCACGTGTTAGCAAACCCCCTGGGTGATTAGAACACACATGAAATTTCAAGAAGCTCTGCTTTGTTACGTTGCATGGACCCTGGTGTGAAGCAGGTACCCCCTGGATGCTTGTTAATGACTGGGTGGCATTGAAAGCTGAGGTTGTTCTCATTGACTTATGGGAAGATTATCTCATAATCAGACGTCGAAAATATAACTCAGCATACATCATTTTTCTGTGACCACTTTTAGTCTTAAATCATGGAGACCCTTTTCTCCTTTTAAAATCTTTGATTTGTTACTTTCAGGTCACCTCAGTCGTTGTTTGGGTTTTTTTTTGGGGGGGGGGGGCGGGTTGGGTTTTGTTTTATGTTTTTTTTTTTGTTGTTTTTCATTAAAAAAAAAAAATCCCCTCACAGGGCAGTACTGTATTGGCCTTAGGTGAATGAGTATAGAAAGAAAGCTTGCTAATTGGGTCTAAATATAGATTATGTGCAAAAAATAATAGCTAACGTCTGAAAATAAGCATTCACATGGCGTGTATCGTGTTGTCATCTTGGTAGCTGTTTCTTTAGTCAGGGACAACTAAAGGTTAAGGGAATGCTCTCTGTCACTGTGTCAAAGGCCGAGTGATCCATTTCACACATGTTTGCTAATAACCACGGAAGAAGATAAATGACAATATGATATGCCGAGATTTTTAAAGTGCTGAAGAATTTGATATTAAAGTATCCTTTGCTGCCTGGGAATAAAAGGAGAACTGAGAGAAACTTGTAAAGTAAGGAGGAGTATTGCTACAGCTTAGAGCAGCGGAAAGTACCACCCATTGCAAGGCCATCTCTGCTTATCACAACAGCTAGGGCGGTAGCATTTGCATGGGCGCCACCCAGGGATGCTAGATGCCCTGCAATGCATAGGGTTGTCTCACGCTGTGAAGAATGGTCCCCTGTGAGGCCACGACTTCAGAACACACTGGCCAGATGTTTCGGGGAGGGGGTGTGAAAAAGTGTTTATATCACTAAAATCTAAACCTATTTTGTATATTTTTTGTATTTTTATTTACTTATATTTCATATAAATAAATGTTTTGATGTAAAATGTTTATATACATGTACATATATATATTTGTATGTATATATGTACATATTATATATTTGTATACGTATGTATACAAAAAGCATTTTAAATACATGCTGAATTTTCCAGGAACGCGACCACCATATTAATTGAGAGGATATTATTTCTTGTTTTATTTAGAACTTTTCTGTATGTTTATTTCAGAAAGATCATGTCGCGGCTCCTGTCGGTCTGCATGGGTAGCTGTTAAATTCATACTGGTCTCACGTAGAGGTACCAGCGTCCTCCTATTTTTTCTTTCTTTCTTTCTTATTTTTGGCTGTGCCACGTGGCACGTGGGATCCTAGTTCAGGATTTCCAGTCCAGCAAATTTGTGACTTTCCCGTGGCAGCTTAAGTGCCATTGACACACGTTAGCTGTTGTTGCTGCCGTTGTTTTTGAGAGTCACTACAATTTTATGAAGGAAGAGGAGATGAGAAAAGGTATTTCCTCAGGCACTCTTTTCCTCCAGGTATTCCTCAATCATCCCAGAACCCACTTGGTGCTGAGTTCTATCCTGCAGCCACAGGGCTTTTCTCTCTAGATTCCACCTGTCACCTCCTTAGGAGACTTAACTAGAATTAAGTCTCCCTCCCACTCCAACTTCCCTGCCTCCCCCGCCAAGCCATTCCTGGTTTCCTTCTCTTTGAGCCTCCAGAGCCTAGGCAAGCTTGGATCCAGCAACAACTCTGCCTATAGATTTTTTCCTAATTGGTTTAATTTCAGATATAAAAAGGGTGGACTTCCCAAGCGTTCCAGATCTTTCTAAGAGTGGCTTCACTTTTACCTTGGGGAGGCTAAGGCTGTGCCAATAGTGATGCTTTGCTGCCTCTTCCCCTCCCTGCTGGGGACGTCTGGAGTTGGGGTGGGGATTACTGGAGAAAATGTGAGTTTCTAAGACAATGTGAGTTACTATTTTGCATTAAAATTCCTTTTAAATGATACTAACGAAATGAATCCCCTGCTTTGTAGAGAAAAGAGATGGCTGCCTAGGTCACTTTGGGAAGAATTATTTCAGATTTCTTTTGAAAGTTAAATGCTTATCCTTAGACGTGACACCATGGCCCCTTGAGTCTATTTTGACCTTTCTGTCCGTGTTTTTTTTTCTTCTCCACCTCTTTGTTCACTTGTCACAATGTGTTCACAGGTTCCTTCTGTTCATGTCTTTGGCAAGATTGTCTTCGGTTAAGTGTGGTATAAATATATCCCTCTCCGGTCCCATTACCAAGGCTGCTCTTAGTATTTCAACTCTCGTCTGCGTTTTGGGTGGCATCTACCTTCTTAATGCTGCGTCAAGGCTTTGGCATCTCAGCCAGTAAAATCCAGCGCATCTGGGGCAGATAACGCCCTCTGCTCTGATATTCTCTTTGGTCTTGGTGTGTTAAAGTTAGACCCAGGTCATTATTTTTGTAACAATGACATTTTCATAATGCACTAAATAATGAAGTGTTAAGAACACCCAGCAAAAGCCTTAAAGATGCCTAGAACATCTCCTGAAGCATTTACTATTAAGGCTATTAACTTTTTACATCTCTTTTTTAATATAAATTGATCATAAAGCCTATTGAAAGTGACTTTACACCAAGGTATTCAGTATCAGGAAAAGTGACGTTTAATTGCAGTCTGCCCCAGATCATTGCAGTCCCATGCCCAGCTCCGGCCTCCGTGCTCCAAGCACCTCCCATTTCGAATCCCAAATAGTCCTAGGTCTTCTCTCTACCTCTCCCCAAAGCCCAACCCTCGCCACCTGCTGAAAACCCAGCCAGGTCCACGATCACCCTAGCTGGAAAGTGGTTTGCCCTTTTCCGAATTCCACGAGTCTTTTGCTTGCAAAACTGGCAACAAAGTTTCCACATTCACTGTTTTATAGTCACATTCTATCTTCCTGAATATAATACAGTGGAGACTCCATGAGGGCAGGCGATGACCAGTTGCTGTTTCACTCTACCGTGTCTAATACTCAGCTTGTCAGTCACTACACAGTGTGTTTTGAAGGAGGAGTCAAATAGACATCTCCTCTGCACTAGCTATAGAGTAGCATGTGAATTGACTTTTTTAAACGGAATCCTTCAGAGAGAGAAGCTCATTGTTTAAAAGAAACTTTCAGAGAAGGCAAATGATTCTTTCTTTTAGCATAATGAGTCCCTGTCTAAATGAACTACCTTTGATCTGGCATTTCAACTATTATATACGTCTTGCTTCTCTTATACCCTTTAATTTATTCAGCATGTATTTAATAAAAGCATATCACATACCACTGTGCAGGTGTGGGAACACAGTAGTGAACAGGACAAAGGACCCGCCCTCTCGGCACTAACTTCTCAGAGAAGAGGGGCAGGCAATACACAAATCTAAGAAATGCCATGTGGTATAAAGGCTGTGTAGAAAAATAAGGTGGGATAAGGGAAATGGAGAGGCAGGGGGTGCTTTTTATAGAGGAGGAATTTCAAATGAAGGGATAGTCTGAGCAGAGACCAGGGAGGACGGAGGGTGGGAGGCCCCCAGGTGGATATCCGTCAGAGGAAGAGCCCAGGCTGCAGAGGAAACAGCAAAGGCCGGGGCTGGGCAGTGGACGTCTGAGGAACAGGGTGCAGGGAGGCCATGTGGCTGATGTGGCTGAGGGACCGGTGTGGGGTGGGTCTTGAGACAGAGCTGGGCAAGGTCAGTAGAGCTAAGGGACCGTGGTAAAGACTTGAGTTTTTAGTTAAGAGAGGCTGTCATTGGACGTCTGGAGGACCTACATACTGCTGTGGAGAGTAGTCTGTAGAAGCAGGAAGACCCACAGGAGCCTCCTGAATAGGAGACAACAGGGACCATGACTAGGGTGGTGACTTGAGGGGTAAGAAGCCATCAGACCCTGGTTCTTAGAGGTAACGGGATTTGCTGCTGGCCAGACTGTGGACCTTCTTCCCATGAGAGGAAGAGGGAAGTCAAGAGTCATCACAAACAAGGTTTGGTTTTAGCAGCTGGAAGATTCCTGTTTTCATTGACTGACGCGGGGCAGATCTGAGGAGGATTGAGTTTGAAGGACACACTCAAGTTGGGTGTTAGACGGATTGTCGAACATCCCAGACTGTTAGCTGTGAGTCTTTCTTCCAAAACTGTGAGTCCTTGAATTCAAGGTCATGTCTTGGTCATCTTTGGGTTCTCCTGTTAATTTGCAGAAGTTCTCACTCACAGGACCCCTAACACTTGCGTTTGAGTTCATGCAATTCAGATTTGCATACGTGGGAGTTTCTGAAAGTGGCCTGTGGTTTCACTTGCATTTTCGTATTCCTTTTCATCATAATCTGTAAAAGCAGAGAAGAGACAGTTGGAAAAAAATGCTGTATGAAACTTGCTGGAAACGGGTAGAACCAGAAATGATGCTGACAAGAGGTTTAGAAGTACAAAATAGATAGTACTCAGACCAAATATAAGTAAATTAGCATAAATCATCAATCTCTGATTTCCATGCCTGTCTTCTCCAAGTTGGCTGACTCAACAGCTGCTTCTGTGACTACAGCTGTGTAATTCCTCCACATTTCCTTTTTGCATGGAAAAAGTATTCCAGTTTGTCATTGCTTCAACATTTGCAATTTTATATTAGGTTCTCGTTTTTTATTTTTTGGGCCTGACCATGTGCTTAAGAAAGTCATGCAACTGTCATCCATTCTGAACTGTTTTGTTTTCACTTGGGGTTTGGTTTTAGGTCCACTTGGGGTTTTATTATTTGCCCTTGGGGTTCTCCAGGCTTGGAAATGCTTCTCTCAGTAAACTTCCCGATCCCTGGTTGAAACTTGCAGGACAGTGGGGATTCCAGGTAGAGAAAGCCCTCACAGTCAGAGGGAAAAGCAAGGTGAGGGCAGGTGCCTAGTTTGTTGTGGTTGCAACATAAGCTTCATAGGGAGTGTGAAGAGAGTGAAGAACACGTGATGAGAAGGTAATAAAGGTCATTACGGGGACTTCCTTAGTGACGCAGTGGTTAAGAGTCGCCTGCCAACGCAGGGGACACAGGTTCGATCCTTGGTCCGGGAAGATCCCACATGCCACGGAGCATGTAAGCCCATGCGCCACAACTACTGAGCCTGCGCTCTAGAGCCCGCGAGCCACAACTACTGAACCCGTGTGCTGCAACTACTGAAGCCCGCGCACCTAGAGCCCTTGCTCCACAACAAGAGAAGCCACCACAATGAGAAACCCGCACACCGCAACAAAGAGTAGACCCCGCTCGCCGCAACTAGAGAAAGCCCGCGTGCAGCAATGAAGACCCAATGTAGCCAAAAATAAATAAATAAACAAATACATTTTTTTTTTAAAAAAAGGTCATTATGGGCTATGCTAAGGAGTATAGAAAACGAGGAGCTTCAGGCACTTAGAGTCTGGAAGTACTGTGATGAGATCTGTATTGTAGGCAAAACTGCTTTGACTGCCATAGGAAGAGCAGACGGGTGGGGGAGACAGGTAAGAGGTTCTGGTGATGAAGGCAAAAGATGGTGAAGGTCTTGTAAAGTTCTTATAGACCAGTGACTGGCACGCATTCAATAATATATCAGTCTTTATAAAATAAAATTAAACAAATGAAAGTAGAACTGCTTGTGATGGGGAGAACACCACATTAGAGAGACATCTTACAGGTAGGATGATTACAGCATCTACTTGGGTGAGTGGTGACATCATTCCAGGGCAAGGAGCAGGTGGGGTCACGGGGAGGTTGACCAGATGCCCTAGTTCTGCCTGGACATGCGTTCTCCTTGTGGAGCCCATGGGGCATCCATTAGACAGCTGGCAGTATAGCTCTGGGACTCAGCTGAGACTTTGGCTTGGACAGACGTGTTTGGGGCATGTTTAGAAGTCTTCAACATCTAGATAGGAAAGAAAGAGATCACTCCAAAAAAGGAAATAAAGCAAGGAGAGTCTCTTATCATAGCAATGAAGTTAAAAATAGTTATCTCCAAATTCTGGTTGATATAACCTCTTATTAAGATCTTCTGGCTAACCTACTGGTACCTGTTCCAGGAAAATAGTACCTTATTATTATTATTTTTTTTTAAAGAATAGAAGCTACTTATTTGATCACCCTTCAGGCAGGGCTAGGTGGTGTCACTGTCAGCAGCTTAATAATGTGCCCTTTCTACTCTGAAGACCCACCACAACTGACCTGGAAGTTCAGTCTCCGTAGAGGATCAATGCTTGAGCCAGCTTCCCCGGAGCACCGGTAAGCTACAGCTTTGGGCATGGCTGTTCCATTTTTGATATTGTACAACCCTCAGTGGTACGTGAGCCTTCTGGCATCTTAAGGAGTTGAAGTAGAGGATCATTTTGCTCCCAACCTAAGTGCCACAATAGATAACCAAACAGCCTCCTCTTAACAGCAGTGTAGATTCCCGAAAGATGTGATGGAAGAAGAATAAGTGCGTATGTACGTGAATTCTCTCCAAAACTCCATGACATGGTATTTAAAGCTGCCTCTCTGGGCACTGGCGTGTCTTAGTGACTTGCAGGTAGAGTCGGCCTTTAGCAGGAGTGATTCTCTGAAGCCGTAGCGTGCATCAGGGCAGCCTGGACGCATATCACATACGTGCCTGGGAAGCATTGCATTCAGCAGCAGCATCTTCCAAGTAATAAAAATAACTTTGCTTTGGTCAGTAGCCCTGGAGCCAGGTGTCTCCTTTCACTTCCTGTTCTCTGTTGGGTCCTGCAAAGGGACATCTCGTCTTCCACAGTTTGGAATGTGACATTTCTGGTCTCGCCACTTTAACTGTCTAATATCTAGCTGTCTCGTCTCCTCTTGTGTATTTTGAGGGTCCTCTCCTCTTGAACCTCTGCATTTTACATCCTCATGTCTACTGCTCATTCCTGCAGGGGGAGATTGACAGCTCCCCCCTGCCAGACACTCGATAACCTAGATGTTTATACTTTGATTTCTGTCATGTCCCCACTTTTTAAAGCCTAATCTGTATAATTATGGGGCAACAACTTTCCTGTCCGTGATTCTCTTAAAAGTCTTACTTTATCTTATTCCCCCGTCACAGAAGCTTCTTTCTGGTCCTCTGTTCTGATAATAGATGTATTTCCTGCACAATATCGGATCATCTTTTAGATTCTGAAGTTCTTCACAGTCTCCTTTTTGAAACTGTTGTTGACCCGTGAGTCTAATTTCTTCTTTTCCACGAGCTCCAGGTCAGACTCCTTCTCGAGAGTTCTTACGTTCTAAAGCCTTTGTGAGCTCGGAGGGATGGATGGTGGGTGTGATTAATCCCTGAGAGATGTGGCTGCTGGTGGGGTTATTTCTGTGTCAAGCTTCCCACTGTCAGACTTGGAAGAGAGCTGACGCTCTGGGGGGCCGCCTTCGTGTAGACACTGCCCGACCCCATGCTCTCTCTCTCTCCTTCCTTCCCGTTGAGATAGAATCGTGTCCGTCTGCACCCAGCACGCGAGAGCAGGAAGGCTGTCTCACTCCCCGTGGAGAAAAACCTCCCATGGACCTGCTAAAGTAACTGCTGAGTGGTTTTTTATTGCGGGAAACAAAGGATGGTTAAGTCTCCTGAGTCCTAGGTTGCTAGTCTATAGGTTTCTCTGGCGTGAGCCCTAGAAAATTCCTCTTGATTTCAGCAGCCATATTTAACTGACCGTTGACATTTAAAATTGTAAAAGAAAACTATAGCCCAAGATAATTGGATTCAAGAAACCAATTTATCTTATCTGGGAGGACATGTCACAACTGTGGTTTGGGGACTATGTCCTTTATTGCTAGGCAATGTATGGAGCCTTCCTTGTGAACCCCTGGCTCTTCTTCCCCATCTTTTCCTCAGCCGTGTCCCTTCTCAGCCTCCTGTGCTAACTGATAGCACATGTGTTTCAGAATGGAACCTGGAAAAGGAATGTATAGGGCCTCGTATGGAAATGCCATTCCAGATTCCATACGCCAATCGATAATACACTGGCTAGACTGTCGAGAGTCACCCCAGAAAGGAGGAATTTGGATTGGAAGGGAATCAAAGGAATTGTGGACCTAGCATAATTGATTGCAGTGAAGCAGTAACGGGGTGGTCTGGACAACTGGACGCAGGCCAAGTTCAAAATCACAAGCAATTCCCCCTACCCTCTGAGAATGAGGTGAGGTCTACTGAATGGAGAACAGGGCGAGTCATCAACCTTCTTATGGTTTAATTCAAACCTGGGCCCTGAGCTTTGTCTGTTGTTTTTTGAAAGGGACGAAGGTGTTGAATCCAGCCAGAAAAACCTGTGCTTATCCGTCCAGTTACTTCTTTTATCCCCGCTGCCCTTCTCTCTCAGAAACAGGATTCTAAAGTAAGTTCTTGCTTGTGTCTGATAAATGTCAGCTGATATCCAGGGCTCATTTATTTTCTTTGTCCCAGGCATAATGTCTAGCATAACATACTTTATAAATGAATGAATAGCAATCGTGTGAAAAAACGGAAAATGTTAGTGGGTGGAAGAAAGAGTGAAAACAAATCCTGGTGTTAAGAAGAAAGAGTTGGCCCTTGATGCCATGGTGGAAGCAAGATGGTATGACTGTGGGGTTACCAAACTCTATTCCATGGAACAGTAGAGCATCTCACACGCACACGCACAGAGGCTTCCATGATGTGACAAATATTGCACACTATATCACACTGTGGGATCCACAGTATAGGTTTGCATGCTGAAGTCTCTGAAAAGACCTGCAATGAAGACAACCTGATTAACCTTTATTTAACTCAGCCTTTCTCCCAACATATTTGGCTGTGGAATTCTCTGCCTTACATCTCCTTACATCCAGACCCACTGAACACACTTTGGCCAACACTGGTAGAAATATACAAAATTGTCATAGACTTGAGTCCAGCTGACCTGGGTTTGAATCATGGCTACCATTTTCTGTGTGATCCTAAGTTGAATTAAGTAAGCTCTAGTCTCCTGTTTCCTCATCTGCAAGATCAGGATAATGTCCACTTCCTGAAATAAGAGAATTAAAGCAGGTGATGGAGATAAACCATCTTCTGGGCACCTAGCACAGGCTGACTCCTTTGTGGCTACTTATTCCCACACTGACGCACTGCATTTCTCTGTACCACACTGGTACCCACATACAGGGGCTTCTTAGGATGCAGCCTATTCTCCTCGATCCTTACAACCAGTGGCAGACAAATTGTTGTTTGCGCTTGTAAAATGTGAATAATTAGTCTTTTTTAAGAAACTGCTTTCCCAAAGGAAAACTATGGTAGAGAGCACATAGTTACTTTTACATTTGTTGGTGCCACTGGCTCCTAAGTTCTGCCATCATTATTGCCCAGTTTTTTTCTTGGCTCTCCAGGTTCTTCTAAATTGGATATTAGAAAGGAAAAGTCTTTCTGGAAATGTCTTATTAACCCACCAAATAAATGGCTGTTCAAAAACTATACGTAACAAGAATACCAGCCATGAGCATTTGTTTCGCTTCTACCATGTACCAGGCACTGCTCAGAACTCTTTATGTGTATAACTCATTTAATCCTTACAGCAACCCAGTGAGTATGCACTGTTATCTGCATTTTGCAGATGAGGAAACTGAAGCTTTCAGAGTAATATGTCCAAGGCCACCAGGTAATAAAAGATGATGATGACTCTGAGTGACTCTAGTCGTGCAGGTTAGCACAGACAAGGACAAGCTGAAGATTGGAAAGCCAATTCGTGGTCAACCTTGAGGTTGTTATTTTCTTGCCTAGTCTAGGTGAAAACTTTTCCTTTTTTTTAGGAAATAAAAGTTATCTATCCTATATTAGGGTTCTCTAGAGGAATGAACCAACAGGAGATATATATATATATATACACACACATACATACACACACACACACATATATATATAAAGAAATTTATTGTAAGGAATTGGCTCACTCAGTTACGGAGGCTAAGATTTCCCAAGATCTAGAGTTAGTAAGCTGGAGACTCAGGAGTGACAATGAGAGAAGTTCCAGTCTGAAAAGGGCAGGTGTAAGGCCCAGGAAGGGCTGATGTTTCAGCTCAGGTCCTCAGGCAGGAAAAACTGCTGTCCCAGCTTAGGCAGAAATGTAGGAAGAGTTCCCACTTATTCTTGTGAGTGAGAGGTCAACCTTTTTGTTCTCTTCAGGTCTTCAGCTGATTGGTTGAGGCCCACCCACACTAGGGAGGACAGTCTGCTTTACTCAGTCTACCCATTCAAATGTTAATCTCACCCAGAAAACACCCTCGCAGACACACCCAGAATAATATTTAACCAAATATCCAGGCCCCTTGTGGCCCAGTCATACTGACACATAAAATTAACCGTCACACATCCCATGGTTTGAAATCACAAATTAGACATCCTCCTCTCTTGTTTCTGTTTTCAAACAGACCAGTTGAACCCAGTGGGGTTCTACTGAGTTCAGAGACCTCATTCCAAAGGTTCCTCCAAAACTTTCATAAGACATGCATAATTGAATAATGTCAAATATTCAAATGTAAATTACTAGTAATTTAAATACATAAAGTTTGAGCAGGGGGTCTCCTTAAGTCAAAAGCTACTGTTTCCCATAATGCCAGCAATCATAATAGGGGAGCCCAGGCTCTCTGGGGGGATCCACAGTGACCCCAAATTCAGAGCTTTGTGCTCTGCATGTGTAATGCAGCCCCAGGATCAGATATGCGTTAGGTCATAGCCTGTGCCCCGTGACCATTGGGAGGATGAGTGAGACTGAGTTATGTTGGCAGAGGTGAGGAAGGAAGCTTTCTTTCGCCAGCTGCTCTGCTGTTGTCTACGCATCTTGAAGGCAGTGAACTGACCTTAGTTGGACACGTGTCTGAGCTTCACACCTGGCCTTGTACACAGGAGTCAAGTAGTAAATATTGGCTGAAGGTATCAGTAATTTTGTAGTTATCCACTGTAATCTTCTTTGATATTTGCTTGGGAGACGGTGATGAGAAAAAAAGACTGCGGGACCAGTACAGAGCTGTTTTCTGAACGAATCAGTGACGCCAATTATGTTATATTTCTTAGCCCATGGTTGCAGCTGTATGTAACTATTTCTACCTGATTACCTGAAAGAATCACCTTCAAACCCTGATAACTGATTCCGTACAGGGCAGTACTGCAGCGGGGGCCTCTCAGTTTGAGTTAGGGTTCCTTATATCTCACTAAGAGACACATATTCTTCTGGAGTCAGGGTGTTAAAAATCATTTGTCTCTTTTCTGTCATCTGGGAAAAACAAGGCTCTTCCAGAAAATAAAAATGTCTCCTTTTTTACTTCCTAAAGGTGAAAAAGAAATGCAGTTGGAATGGGTAGGGGCTTTTTTTTTTTTTTTTTTTTTTTGCGTTACGCGGGCCTCTCACTGTTGTGGCCTCTCCCGTTGCGGAGCACAGGCTCCGGACGCGCAGGCTCAGCGGCCATGGCTCACAGGCCTAGCCGCTCCGCGGCATGTGGGATCTTCCCGGAC
Source organism: Delphinus delphis (assembly GCF_949987515.2). Classification (NCBI taxonomy): domain Eukaryota; kingdom Metazoa; phylum Chordata; class Mammalia; order Artiodactyla; family Delphinidae; genus Delphinus; species Delphinus delphis. The sequence continues at coordinate 166,893,584 of NC_082684.1, forward strand.
CGGGGCACGAACCCGTGTCCCCTGCATCGGCAGGCGGACTCTCAACCACCGCGCCACCAGGGAAGCCCAGACAGGGGCTTTTTATAGACAAGAAAAGTGACGGATTTGACAGATGACTCCTGAACTTTGTTCAGCGTCAGAGACAGGGGGAAGAGGGCAGAAACACAGCAACTTTTTTAGACTCAGTGACCCTGTGGCCCACTGATAAGAAGCTCTGTGCCCTGCAAGGTGGACTCTTCTTGCAGTGGAATTTTACGTTCCTCCCTGGGCCGGTGTTGGATTCTCTGGATACCTAAGGTGACACAAGGAGGGACAGATGATGTCAACAGTTTATTTGTGGAACCTGGGCCTCCTCTTCAGGGCCAAAGCTTTTCCTCCAAAGGAGGGAGACTTATGCCCAGGATGTCTGCTCCCACATGGAGGCTTTGGACACAAAAGCAAGAAGAAGATTCCAGCTAATGGGGGCCAATCCACAAGTCATTTCAGGAAAAATGGATATAAATAGAAGCGCCTGGAAGGCTGAATATGTTTTCTGCTGTGGGAAGGTTAAAGTGGAACTCTAAGTCATAGATTTTCTGCAAACCAGCATTTAAGAATATGCCAGGTGTGGAAACTGGTAGGAGAGACTTGGTTTAATAACATGTGAAGGGAAATTTAGCACCACCAGTGTTCTCCTTCCCTCCATCATCTCCTCCGATGAACCTCTTGATGAAGATCAACAGGAAACTGGGACATATTTTGCAGTTATTTTTTTTTAATTAATTAATTTATTTATTTAATTTTGGCTGTGCTGGGTCTTCGTTTCTGTGCGAGGGCTTTCTCTAGTTGCAGCAAGCAGGGGCCACTCTTCATTGCGGTACGCATGCCTCTCACTGTCGCAGCCTCTCTTGTTGCGGAGCACAGGCTCCAGACACGCAGGCTCAGTAGTTGTGGCTCACGGGTCTAGTTGCTCCGTGGCATGTGGCATCTTCCCAGACCAGGGCTCGAACCCATGTCCCCTGCATTGGCAGGCAGATTCTCAACCACTGTGCCACCAGGGAAGCCCTGCAGTTAATTTGCAGGGAACTTGGGAGGGTAGACTTATACATGTTTCTCTGAGGACAGTGCCAGGCGCCCTGGTTGTCAGTAGAGCTGAGAGTGAAGCTGTCGTCCCGTCTGCTGGCAAGCACTGATATTAGCGCAGGATGGAGTGCTCTCGTTGGCAGACGTGGGAAGAGTAACCTGGTGATTAAATGCTCTTATTACAGAGTGAGCGGTGTGACTGTGTTCAGAAGAGCCCATGAATGTTGAGTGTGAGGCTCATCAACTGTCCAATTAAGAGGAAAGGAAGTGGAAATATCTGTGGGTTGTGTTGCTAAAGCTGCCTGGGTTTAGAGCCAAATGGAACTTTTCAGTATGAAGTCGATACGAATCTCTGGTGTGTTTTCATGTCAGGTGCCCTTCTACAGAGGGGGGTAAGTTTTAGAGAATGATTGTTTTGCTTCTTTGGGTACCACCTGCAGAAATGTGTTTATTTTGACTAGTTTGTGGAAACCTGGTGAAGCAGCCTTGTGAGAGGATTCTTTGGATGGGGGTTTTCTCATCAGTTGACAACGCCCAGCTTGGAATTGCCATCAGGCTAAAGGTTATAGGCCATGATATAGGAGCTGAGTGTTGGTTTACAGAACTGCTGTAATGGTTTTGGTGGGCGTCCTTGGGAACGATGGGACCAACCTTATTCGCATCTGAAAGACAATCCTCAGCAAGGGAGCTTCAACAACACCTATTATTCCATACTTTCATTCAGAAAATAAATCCTTATTGCCTTGTTCAGCCTTATGCAACTCCTCCTCTAGTTCTGTTTACATGTTATAAAATGAAGGGAACCCACTGCATGGCTCTGCAGAGGACTAGCCCCATTAATCTGTGCTAACATTTCTGCCTGAAATGTAAGCATCTTGATAACAGGGTGAAGACTCCTGGGGCGGGGCAGTTAAGCAGCAGCTCAGGACCATTTTACAGAGGAATAACCCCTTAGCTCGGCAAAGTTGTGTCATCTGTCCAGAGAGGCACGTTCACAGGTGCTGCAGGCACAGTTTGTGTGTGGAAGGAGCCCTGCTGCAGTTCCACTTAGCTCCCTTGGTTGTTGATGGATGTTCAGATGTGTTATTTGATCACGTCTGCTATCTACAAAACAAGCCCATTGTTTACCCAGGAACCCATGTGGGTCTTTTGGGTGGCTCTTCATCTAGCCTTAATGTTGACCATCTCCAGCACTGAGGGTCTTCCGTGGGACCCAGCCATACCCAGAACCATCTCTGAAAGGCTAATGCAGAGAAAGGAATGGGTTAAAGGTGCGGGGAGGGATGCAATGTACAGGAACCTTACAAAGAGGAGAAGGTGGTACAGAGCAGTCAGGAGCAGTTGCCTCAGCTACTGATGTTAAAGATAACTGCAGGGCTTCCCTGGTGGCGCAGTGGTTGAGAGTCCGCCTGCCGATGCAGGGGACGCGGGTTCGTGCCCCGGTCCGGGAAGATCCCACATGCCGCGGAGCGGCTGGACCCGTGAGCCATGGCCGCTGAGCCTGTGCGTCCGGAGCCTGTGCTCCGCAACGGGAGAGGCCACAACAGTGAGAGGCCCCGTGTACCGCAAAAAAAAAAAAAAAAAAAAAAAGATAACTGCAGAAAATCAGTGCTGCTATCTTAAAGAAAGGGAGAACCAAATTTGAGGCAGAGAGTGGGTGTTTTTCAAAGGTGAAAACGAGCCCAAGGGTTTCACAGGATTACCAGGGCAAACAGGAATTCTTCTCTGTCTTTGTCAGATCTTCTGCTTCAAAAGAGGAGATCCTGTAGCTAGAGGAGATAGAACACAGGGCAAACTACATGCTTTTCCACCTCGTTTCTAGAGAGTGATCCTGGGTGTTGGAGACGGTTTGAAAGGGAGAGGTGAAGCTGTGGTGAATCCTGAAAGCAGCACTTCTCTGTTTTCGCAGGGGGCAGATGTATTCGCATCCTGCCTCGACTCAGCACATCAGCTGGATCTCCTGCCCCTGCGCTCTGAGTCTTAGTGTGTTTTCAACTGAGAGATCCACTGATGGAAACAATTGTCATTTTGTCTGTTGCCAGAACGGGAGTTAAGTATTTTAAAAACATGAACAGTGAAACAGTATCAGGTTATACTAAACACATTTTGTTATTTGCGATGATTTTGACTTTTGATCCTTTAAACGGTAACTGCAAAGTTTATCGTGATATTATCTAATAGTGGATAAAAGGAGTTGAGCTAAAAGAGATCTGATGTAATGAGGACAGTAAAGAAGACAGTTATCTACTAAACTGAAAATGCTTTCTTTAAACACTTTGGGTATCCCTTTCTACCTAAAGATGAGGTGGAGTCCAGTCTAGAACATCTTCAGCCAGTGCTTTTCATATGTTCAGTACACATCCTGATGATGTAGGAAATTCCAGGTTTCCTTCATGTGCTTTGGGTAATGCGTCTACTCCAACAGGTAGCCCTCAATCTGGGCTCTTCATCGGTTGCTGGATGGCTGTGGTTGGAGACGCTTCAAAGTGAGGTCAGCTGCCAGCAGGGGCGATTCTACAGTATTATGTGGAGGGTAGAGTATCTAACTGCCCTGTCCCCCTTTGCCAGCAGAGAGGGGGTTCCCGGGACATGGGACTTCCAGTTTTCATACTGGGGAAGTCCTGGGCAAACCAGGATGAGTTGTCACCCTGTGTGAGGTAATGGATTTGACCATAAACTTCAACATTACACTTCAAAATACTAAGCGGTTGGAATTCTGAGTGTTCTTGAACTTACTTTACGGTACAGAGTGGACTTGCTCCCCAAATACCCTGTGTCCATGCCTAGCTGACCCCATCAACTCTTGACGCTCTCCTTCTAGAAAAGACCACCAAAATGGCTTCAGAATGCATCCCATTTCCCTTCAATGACTCTTTGTTCTTACAGACTGGGGCGGAGAGCAGCCTGAGAAGACAGGGAAGCCCCTGACCCCACCCCCTTCTTCAACCAAAATGTCATCGCTTTTACCTACCAAGAGGAAAGCTTCCCAGCTCAGATTTTTAAAAAATAGTACATTTTCAGCAACATGAATGGACCTAGAGATTATCATACTAAGTGAAGTAAATCAGAGAAAGACAAATATCATATGATATCACTTGTATGTGGAATCTAAAAAAATGGTACAATGATAGATCTGTGAGTCTGTTTGTGTTTTGTAAGACTCATAGGTGTTGAAAACAAACTTACAGTTACCAAAGAGGGAAGGAGGGGGGTGATAAATTAGGAGTTTGGGATTAACATAGACACACTACTATATATAAAATAGATAAACAACAAGGACCTACTATACAGCACAGGGAACTATATTCAATATCTTGTAATAACCTATAATGGAAAAGAATCTGAAATATATATATATATATGTATGTATACATATGTATAACTGAATCACTTTGCTGTACACCTGAAACTAACACAACATTGTAAATTTTTTAAAAATAATATATTTCCAAGCCAGTGGCTAGATGCCCGCATATATCCCTTCTCGCACCAGTATTTTGTGGTCTTACATGGAGAATTGCTAATTTTCCAAAGGCTTTGACTGAAATGAATTTAAAGAAAACTGCCTGTTCCAATGGTTCTTCTGCGAGAGATACTGACTGTGTGGTCCTTTTATTTTTAGCAATAGTGTTGGAAAAATCAGGTTATGTTTACTCTGTCTGGGGGGCTGGTGAGATTGTGTAGTCTAGAAAATGCTGCAATTATAAATTATTATAAATGTCGACTGAGTGGAGAAATTCGTATATGAAAAAATATTGTAATATGCAAGTCAGCCTATAGGTTTTCCCCTAGTTCATTGTCCAAAAATGTATACATTGGCCAAGGAGGATAAACCAAGAAAGTACTTTCACAGAGAAACATAAATACGTTTCACTGTGCTGTTCTTTTGTCAGATGCGTTTTTACATCATATTTGTTGCTCATCCCCAAAGCCCCAGGTTTGAGTTTATTTATTTCTTGCTGCCTTCATTGTAAATCTCATAGTGCGAACTTGTTTTGCTATTCGATAAATACATTCAGACTGTCATACTTCCTGGTTTTTAGCATTAATCAAATATTGTATGGACTTAGTCTCTGAGTTATCGTTTATTTTTAGCCTTTTGATGTTTGTTTTCACTAGAATACTGAATTTTTTACAGGGCTGCCTACTTCTCTAGGTATCTTGAGGGCTGGTGATAGCAGCATTCACTCAGCTGGGGCCAGAAGCTCCATTTGAACGGGTTGGCTTCTTTCAGTTTATTTATTTATTTTTAAAAGTTTTTATTGGAGTGTAGCTGACTTACAGTGTTGTGTTAGTTTCAAGTGTACAGCAAGATGAATCAGGTATACATATACATATAGCCACGCTTTTTTAGACTCTTTTCCCATATAGGTCATTGCAGAGTACTGTGCTACACAGTAGGTCCTTATTAGTTACCTATTTTATATATAGTAGTGTGTATATGTCAATCCCAATCTCCCAGTTAATCCCTCCCCCCGCCCCCTTACCCCTTGGTAACCGTAAGTTTGTTTTCTACATCTGTAACTCTATTTCTGTTTTACAGATAAGTCCATTTGTACCCTTCTTTTAGATTCCACATATAAGGGTTATCATATGATATTTATCTTTCTCTGTCTGACTTAACTTCACTCAGGATGATAATCTCTAGGTCCATCCATATTGCTGCAAATGGTATGGGCTGGCTTCTTTTAAACGGCAAACCTACTGCCCTCAATGAATAACAAGTTCCCCTCCTTGAGAGGGAAAAATCACATTGCCTTGGTATCTCAGGAGTGCAGCTCCGTAAATGTTATTATGCCTCATGGAACACATCTTTATTCAATCGAGCAGATATTGCCAACAAAAATGAAATAATAGAGGAAATAACTTCTAGTGGTTTCCAGCTTTAATTATGAGAAATAAGTGAAAAAGAGAGTTTTCAATCAAAGTTTTTCGTACAGTGGTGGTTTACTATCTTTCGCTCAAAGATACTTATGCTCTCGGGGGAAAACAGATAAAATGAATGTTTTGGGTTTGTTTTTTTCAGCATTTTCTGCCTTTGGTTTTTGCTTTATAAGGTCAAATGTTACACTTGTCTTTTAAGCCACCCACAGACTCAGCTCTTTGGGTGGGGCTGGGCTCATCACTAGAACAGAGGGAGGGCGAGGGCGGGGGGTCAGTAGGGGAGTGCTCAAGTTCATGAGTGTGGGATGGCCTCATCACATCAAGACTCGCTTTCATGAAATGTCTGCCTTCAGAATGTTTCACTAGAGGCAATATTTTAGAGTGTTGTTATTCTCTAAATCAAGGAGAATTTCCCTTAAAAAGAATCCTTATTTATCACCAGGCCGGGTACTGTCTCTAAGCTATCTTGACTGCTTTTTCTAAATACGAAGACATGGAAGAAGTGAAAAATAAACATTATCCACTAAAAAATTATAAGCCCATAATTTGTGACATAGGTAAAAATCATTGTATTATACTGCTTCAAGAGAGTGCCATGATGCGGGTGGACTGGATAGTTAATGGGGAGGAAGAGTGGTGAGGATTAAAAATACTTTGTTGGGGGCTTCCCTGGTGGCGCAGTGGTTGAGAGTCCGCCTGCCGACACAGGGACACGGGTTCGTGCCCCGGTCCGGGAAGATCCCACATGCCGCGGAGCAGCTGGGCCCGTGAGCCATGGCCGCTGAGCCTGCGCGTCCGGAGCCTGTGCTCCGCAACGGGAGAGGCCGCAACAGTGAGAGGCCCGTGTACTGCAAAAAAAAAAAAAAATACTTTGTTGGGAGTCAGACTGACAGTAGATTTCGTGGAGGAAATAAGAAATTGAGTTTAGGAACATTTGAGGTGAGGTAACTGTGGAAATTCTCCTCTTTGGAATATACATGTATATTGACATGAATTTAGAACCTACATGTATGTATATATATATATATTTTTTTAATTAATTAATTAATTTGTTTTTGGCTGCGTTGTGTCTTCATTGCTGCGCGTGGGCTTTCACTAGTTGCGGCGAGCAGGGGCTACTCTTCGTTCAGGTGCGTGGGCTTCTCATTGCGGTGGCTTCTTGTTGCGGAGCACGGGCTCTAGGTGAGCGGGTTTCAGTAGTTGTGGCACGCAGGCTCAGTAGTTGTGGCTTGCGGGCTCTAGAGTGCAGGCTCAGTAGTTGTGGTGCATGGGCATAGTTGCTCCGCGGCATGTGGGATCTTCCCGGACCAGGGCTCGAACCCGTGTTCCCTGTGCTGGCAGGCAGATTCTTAACCACTGCGCCACCAGGGAAGTCCCTAGAATCTACCTGTATATTGAAGTGCACTTAGGACACATGTATATCCACAAACATAGAATATGTATGTCAGGATTTGGGGAATACAGGCTGGACTGCAGCCATCAGTGTATAGGTGCGTTGTTTTTTTTTTAAACATCTTTATTGGAGTATAATTGCTTTACAATGGTGTGTTAGTTTCTGCTTTATAACAAAGTGAATCAGCTATACATATACATATATCCCCATATGTCCTCCCTCTTGCATCTCCCTCCCACCCTTCCTATCCCACCCCTCTAGGTGGTCACAAAGCCTATAGGCGCGTTCTTAAGCTTTTTCTGGTCGCGATATTCTCCGTGCCCCTGGGCCAAAAGAAATACCTGACAGCTCTGTTCATTTAGGCAGTGGAGTCCATACAACTTAATTAGAATTTATGTCCTAACAATTTAGTGGCCGATTGAAAATATAATTGTACACACTGAAAGGAAGTACATATATCTTTTTCATTCTTAAGTGATGGTTAATTTCATGTGCCAACTTGGCTTGGCCTAGTATCCATGTATTTATTTGGTCAAGCACCAGTCTGGATGCCGCTGCGAAGGTAATTTTTATATGAGATGAACGTTTGAATCGGTAGACCTTCAGAAAAGCAAGTTACTCTTCATAATGTGGGTGGGCCTCACCCAATCTTCCTGAGGCCTTAAGAGAACAGCCAGGCTCTCTGGAGGAGGAGGGAATTCTGCCTCCAGACTGTCTTCAGACTCAGCTGCATCACCAGCTCTTCACGACGTCCCAGCCTGCTGGCCTGCCTTGCAGACTTGGGACTTGCTTGCCCCTACAATGGCATGAACCAATTCCTAAAATCAATCTCTTTCTCTCTGTACACACATACATACACACATGCGTGCACGCACGCGCACTCACACACACACACACACACACACACACTCTACTGTTTCCGTTTCTCCGGAGAAAACTTAGCAACGGGATGTGTGTACCATTGGATACTGCACAGCTTCTCAAGCATTGGACACAGATGGGACACCATTTCTTGTTCCACCTTGATTTTTGTACAGATCTTGCTTTTTATCACAACTACTTCTCAGGAGCCCACTTTGCAAAGATGACATCATCCAAGGGAATGTGAGTGATCTCATGTTGAAACCGGGAACTACCTCAAGCTTGTATTTTGCACAGTGTTCAACAAGTGTTGAATATGGCTGTGTTTCCCTCCGAAATTTATGCATCCCACAGCGCATCTGTGCACTGGCTGTGACGTCAGGGCAGCTGCGCACGTGGTTTGGGGACTGCAGGTACCAGTGTGGCAGCAGTCATAGGGATGAGATTAGCTCACACAGAGAGCAGAGATGAGCCCCAGAAAACACCTGCAAGGAGGAGGCAGTAGCAGAGGAGCTTTTGAGAGGAGAGTCTAAAGAGAGACTCGAGACGCAAGAAAAACTTCATACGCTCTCTGAACAGAGCAGGGGAAGTATGATACCAGCTAAGAAATGAATCCAGGCGTAGGACGGCAGGCAGGAGGAAATATTCTCTGACTCTTACACAGTTGGGGAGTTAGGGTGATGGGGCTGTGGTAGTGTTTTCACCTTTTTCTCTCTTTTCCAACATTTTTTCACGTCTGTGTCTTCATTGTATAATGAAAAAAGAGATGTTTACAACCATAAAAAAAAGTGCTCTCTAGCTTTCCTATTACTCAACATACCCAGTCTTCTTTCCTTTTTTTCTGTCCAGTTCCAGCATTCAGCTGCGTGTGTGTGTGTGTGTGTGTGTGTTTGTGTTCAGGGTGAGGAGGTGGGCAGGAATGAGGAGATAGTAAAATAAGGATGTAACAGAAAAAAACTTCGAGGTTTGCTTTCCTTCATGAAACACTCAGTAGAGTTGGGGAGGTAAGATGTGAAGCAGGTTCACAGAAGTCCATACAAGGAAGCCACAGATAGAAGCCAAGGCCGCGTGCACTAGAGCAGGAGGTGGAAGGTGGGCAGGGCTGGAGCAGGCCCTGGGGAGGGCGTGAGAATCGTGCAGGTGAGTAGAGCTGGGAGGAACCCCCCGGGGGAGCCTTAGCACTGCGCTTGGGCAAGACCCCAGCAAGGGGCCTGAACGGGTGGTCTGGGGCCCTGCTTTAATTCAGAGCTGTCGTTTTCCCAAGCCAGCATAAAAGCCGTCAGTCTTTGCCAAAACACTTTAAGTTTCTTGGCATTTATTGAAATTAATTCACCTGCAAGAAAATTCATATATCTAGCTTTGTGAAGTATACATTCAGGGAAGTGTTTCTTTGCATTAGCTAAAGCCCGTATTACTGATACAATAATGTGATGTGACACAACAGAAAGGTGATATAATCTAAGCATATAAAACTCCAGATTGTTTTGGAATTACTATCATCTTGACACTGGTTGTTTCCTCAGGTAAAAGTAGTGATTCCAAGAGTTATGTGGCTGGAACCAGTGGGCTTATTTTGCATATAATATGAAACTCTATTTGGTATCTATTTTTATTTTGAGGAAAGAATAAAGGACAAGAAAGCATCCTGTTCCAAGTCTCCAAGAAGGTTGTGATTTTAATTACACACCACAGAAAAGGCAAAGAAATTTGTAATTACACTTCATGCATAGAGCTCTGTAGAGGAAAAATAAATGGGTACCCATCTACCCCAAATCCATAAATCAGACATAGAATGGCTAATCACAGACATAAATTGTATAAATTGTATGCTTGGCGCCGATTACCTTCCCCTCAGTCTGTGTGGACAATAAAGGATTTAGATCTTAGGCTGGCTGTGCTGTTTCTGAAGTGTGACTCAAAAGCAAAAGTTCGTTTTAAATTCTCTTAATCCTGGTTTACACTTTTTTTTTTTTTTTTTTGGTTTACACTTTTCATTCCTTTTCGGTTGAAGTATTATCTTCAGGGGGCCCGTATTAATCTGTAAGTACCAACTTGGGCTGTTTTCAGAGTTAATAGAATGGAAATGGTTCTAACAGGCCCAGCACTGGTTTTCCACGTTCTCATTCTCATCACAGACATCCCGGAACATCTTAAAAGCTACAGAATAAATGATGCAGCTGCTAGGAAAACAGTGTGGTCGTTCCTCAAAAAAAAAGTTACAAACAGAATTACCATATGACCCAACAATTCAGCTTCATGGTGTGTACTCAATAGAATTGAAAGCTGGGACGCAAAGAGATTTTTGTACACCCGTGTTCGTGGGAGGATTATTCATGACAGCCAAGAGGTAGAAGCAACCCAGGTGTTTACCAGTGGAAGAATGGATACACAAAAGGTGGTCTGCACATACAATGGAATATTATTCAGCCTTAAAAAGTAAGGAAATCCTGTTACATGCTTCAACATGGATGAACCTTCAGGACACTATGCTAAGTGAACTAACTCAGTCATGAAAGGACAAATAGGATTCCACTTTTATGAGCTACCTAGAGTAGTGAAATGCTTAGAGGCAGAACGTAGAATGATGAGTGATTATTAAATGGGTACAGAGTTTCAGTTTTGCAACATGGAACGAGCTCTGGAGATGGGTGGTGGTGATAGTTGCACAGCAACGTGAATGTCCTTAATGCCACTGAACCATACACTTAAAAATGGTTAAGACGGTAATTTTATATTATGTTTATTTTACCATCATTGAAAAACCAAAACCAAAAACGACAGAGGAGTGGGCTCCACCACAGAAATTCAGTTTCGGTTAGTCTGCAGCAGGGGCCAAGGTGCAGTGATTCTGGTCTAAGGCGTTGCTGGTGTCTGGAGTGGTGAGGCCTGAGTGGTACAGCCAGCAGTGGGAAGCCCGCGCTGCCCTATGATGGGAGGGGACACCAGGCACCGGAAGGAGTGAATGGCAGCGCACAGGGCAGGGAGACCCCTGCAAAGAAGACCCTGCGTTGGCCAAGGAGTTAGTCCATTGAGCAGAATTTCAGGCATTTTGGAATAATTTGTGCACATGAGCCAGAAGGGTCTTTCAGTCACATCTGAGCTACTGTCCTTCAAAGCACGCAGAGTGGGTGGGTGGATGGCTGTCACGCCTCCAAGAAGCATCAGCTCCGCCCTGGGTCTGGCCTCACTGGCTGCTCAGGTGAGAATCTGGAAAATAGTGTACACGCATCTGCTCAGAGTGAAGCAAGGTAGAAGGGAGGCTCGGAATGAACAGACCACGCTACGGACCAGCGATTCGTGACTGAATAAAACAACTTTTTTAGATGCTTCAGAGAGAGACGAGGTGATGTGTCTTACAAGTGATCCTTCCCTCTTTCATTTGTGAGGACATAAACCTGGGTTCAGACCTTTGTTTCCTCATGAGCCTGGCCTTCTCCTGGCGCAGAAGCACTTTACTGAGCATCTGATTAATGGAGTGACATGTGCATCCATTCGATTAATACACGTGCACAGGGAGCTTCACGCGTGCTGCGGTGGCGCACCAAATAAGACGCACCAGAGTTCAATTGAGCCAGTCCTTCCACGCCAGGAGAAATCTCTGACAAGGCTGCATTTCTCCTTTGCCAGAGAATTTTATGGCAATCAATAATAGCTAGCCCTGGTGTCCCTACCGAAGCTCTTTATTGAATGCAATTCATTTTAAGTGACCTTTGCTTTTCTGGAGCAGTTCTTTATGTGTGAAGTGCAGATTGCAAACAGCCTAATCAGCCCTCTGGCTTTTGGTTATTAGCATTCCATCTGCTTTATAATGCCATTTAAAAACCAGCTGTGCTAGGGAAGAAAAAAGTATTCACTGAATCTTTTTCTCTGGAAGAAAACTTCGTGTGACATTAAGATTGCCAAATGGCAATGTCTTCTTTTGGGGGGTGTGTGTGTGTGTGTGTGTGTGTGTGTGTGTGTGTGTGTATGAGTGACTTAAGGTGTTTGTCATATTTCTTCTTAAAGGACCAGAGTTCATGTGCCCTAGTTAATGTTAGAATTATGAACAAAAATGTTTCTAGAAACCAAAGGAGGAATAATAATTTAAATAATGAAATGTTGTAAGTAATTTTATTATAAATGATACCATGTTACAAAGTTAAGTATTAGATCTTGGGCTGAGGAGCTGATGTAAACATGGAGAAGAAAATACGGATGAACGGTTGAACGCAGGGTGGGAGTATTATGAAGAATTCTTGGATTTTTCGTCCCAAGGTGTGGCTCATTAGTTGTTTATTTTGTAGTCCTGCTTCTTCGGTACTCTTCGTGTCTTAGACCGTACATTTTTAAAAGGTGATGTTGATACTTGTTTCTATGCTGGTCTTGTCAAGTCTTGCAAACTTGTACTGCTGCTGTGCTAATTGCTTGGATAGAAGCCTAAAATCATCATGTGTGTTCATAATGACGCTTATACCTGCTTTTATTCAGAGACTGCTTGAAAGAGCCTTGCCTTCCTGGATTGATCATGGCTTGACCCTCCTCCCCACCCCCCCACCACCCCCCCCGCCCCAGGTACTTGAGTTGGGGAAGGTATAAGCCGGTGGTCATCAAGGTGCTGGTTGGGTACCACCATCTCAACTTGAAATAATCCTAGAAATTCTCATTTCTGTTTATCAAGGAACAATGCCAAGGTCACCTGGACATGAGCAGTAAATTGAGGCTCAGTTTTCTGACTGGTCTTCATTCTCTCAACATTCCCTCATTACAGACGTGTGGGACCCTGATTTGCAAGTTCTCTGAAGGTAGAATCTTGTCTTTGGGATTTTCTTTTCCTTTCCAGGTTTGGAGCTTAGCTCTTTGATTTCAGGGAGGAAAACTCGGACAGGCTATGGCAGTTCAGCTCTGTCCACTGGCATCAGTTCCTGGAGTTATGGATAAATTGGGAATTATTAGGGGGGGAATATGGAAGTGAGATGAGATGAGAAAGAAAGGTGTGTTTGGTCCCTGGGTGAGCAACTAAGAATGAGAGCGGGAGGGTCATCCTGGACTCAACCCTTCAACTTACAGATGAGACCCCGGAGAGAACACAGGGTTCTCGACCAAGCTCCCAGGTAGTTAATGGCAACTCAGCCACCATGCCCCTTACTGACTACATTTTACACCACAGTGTGGATGGATCCTCTTATACCTCTCAGACAAGACTAATTACAAGCAGCCGGTTGATCCTATAAGGTACCGATTTGTCTGGTCTGGCTCTAAGATGAGAGAAAGTGATGCTCTTGATGCAGAGTGAGGAAAGCAATGACGTAATGGGGCAGCAGTTTTGGTCTGCACGTGGATCTGAGTGGACGCATATGGGCATGTGTGTGCACTTTGGCGTGGTGTTGAAGAAAGTGCAGAAATCTGTTAATTTGCTAGTTTCTCTCCTAAATGCGATTTCAGTATTTTGTAGTCTTTCTATCCCGTGCTGTTTTCTTGTATGGGTTTGTGTTCTTTCAGTTATGTTTTCTGGGACTGGATTTGGGGTCCTTGTTCTTCAAAACCAGGGTTCTAGAATTATTTGAGCTTACAGGTGGGAAGGTATGCACTGGTTAAGTCACTCGTCCACTCTAGTTTGTTGCATTGATGGTTTACCGTTGTGGGTCTGTCGGAGACAAGGGTGGGTTACTGCCACCTCCCTCCTCAATACACTGTTTTAGGTTACTCATGGGTCCATTGCATAACTTGTTAGACAAAGTGTGCATGTTATTGAAAAATTGGCTCAAAATTCTTGTCATCCTTTTGATAACAAAAAGAGTTTATCCTGAACATTATTCCCTACGTTGGAATTCAGAGGAGATGGCATAAGGATGATTCTAGGATGTGCCTTTCTCCCCCTTGCCCCTTGACTGCTGTACCGGTCTTCTGCCTCCTTCTTCCGTAAGTTGTGCGCTGTAGCCTCTAGTCTCCTTTTCATACACACTATGTATGTCAGCATCTTTCAGGATTGTCTCTCTACCAGGCATCCCCCGGAGGGCAGGCAGGTCCAGATCCCAGGCCTGCTCAGGAGGTTTCTAAGAGAACACCACATGGTTGCTTTTTCCTAGACCCATCACCCCAGAATGAACAGAGGGTACCATTCCCAGCCACCTCAGGGACTTATCCTGCCTTCTTCTCAGAGGTTTTACCCACCATGGCATCCATGCTTTTGAGAGAGAAGCCACTCTCTCTGAATGACCCCTCCGATGAATTTGTAAGGAAAAACCTCCTTTGGGAATGCCAAGGAATTACACTCAGATTTTTGTTTTAAATTTTGTTCATACTGTATGTAGTCTTGTTCCGTTTATGTGTTACATTGTCAATGAAATAGCATATTCTCCAGCTAAGTAATTTCCAGAAAATTGCTAGGTGTTCATGTACTTAGAGCTACTCGGCTAAAGGACAGGTCATCTTCGTAAGAGCTAAAATGTTTTGGTTTCACTTCATCAAATATATATATATAACTATTGCGAATAGTTAGGTTGAACCTGTATTGATTTCCAGGCTGGTGCAGTGGCAGAAGAGAGGGTCAAGGCAGATGAAGATTACTGGCAAGGAACTGATCATAAAGTTGGACCACAGAATCTAAACCGGGTGTGGTGAAGTGGACAGTGGATTGGGATTGAAGGATAAGATCCCTGTGGGTCAAGGAATCGTTGGAAAGTGTTTTCGCTGGTTTAATCATTATGCCTTCAATTTGTTATGACTGTGCATTGTTGAAACTATGCCCTGTGTGGCCAGCTGTCCTGAAGTTGCTTGCTGGGGTAGCTGATGGGGAGGATGGATGTCCATAGGTCCAATAGCCAAACTCTCATATCAGGAGAAAACTAGGGAGCATGGTTTTTATTTAAACGACTATGTTAGCAATTTGAGAAATGATAAAAGTGGGGTTTTTTTTGTTTATCAGCCTTTATTCAGTTTGAGGTTAGTAATTTTTTTAAAGCTCAGCTATTTTTTAATAGATTTTAAAAAATAGCTGTCCCTTTTTATTTTAATTAATTAATTAATTTATTTATTTATTTTTAGCTGCTTTGGGTCTTTGTTTCTGCACACGGGCTTTCTCTAATTGCGGCGAGCGGGGGTTACTCTTCGTTGCCGTGCGCGGGCTTCTCATTGCAGTGTCTTCTCTTGTGGAGCACGGGCTCTAGGCGCACGGCCCTCAGTGGTTGTGGCACACGGGCTCAGTAGTTGTGGCTCGCGGGCTCTAGGGCGCAGGCTCAGTACTTGTGGTGCACGGGCTTAGTTGCTCCGCGGCATGTGGGATCTTCCCGGACCAGAGCTCGAACCCGTGTCCCGTTCCCTGCATTGGCAGGCAGATTGTTAACCACTGCGCCACCAGGGGAGCCCCTGCCCCTTTTTAAAATTTCATTTTTACTTATTTGAAGAGTAAATCACAAGTAAAGGTGAGAATTAATATTTAGTCCTCTGGAAATAATTTTTTTTTTTTTTTTTTTTTTTTTGCGGTACTGGGGGCTCTCACTGTTGCGGCCTCTCCCGTTGCGGAGCACAGGCTCCGGACGCACAGGCTCAGCAGCCATGGCTCACGGGCCCAGCCGCTCCGCGGCATGTGGGATCTTCCCGGACCGGGGCACGAACCCGTGTCCCCTGCATCGGCAGGCGGACTCTCAACCACTGCGCCACCAGGGAAGACTGGAAATAATTTTTTTTTAAGTAAATCACATCCATTATGGAAATTCAAAAAGTTCAAAAAGCATTTTAAAAAATCCTGTCCTGCAGATAGACAGAAATGTCTTTCTATCTTTTTGGCATATTTTTAAAATAGTAGTTATTATTACCTAATGTCTTGTCATTTTATTTTTAATGGCTGTAAGATATTTGTGTTAATTTTTAAAATATATGAAATTATTATTGTTATTAGACATTGAAATCTTTTCACATACATGTATATGATGAATAACTCATCATTGAGCCCCAGAAAGGGACTATCTTAAGTTGTAAATATACAAGTTAAAGGGTCTACGACCTTCCCTGCTAAGGCCTTGCTGGGAGCAGTGTTTCTGTTTCAGCAAGTTCTAGGACTGTCTGGAAGAAAGTACCACTATGAAGACTTTGGATACCTGCGAAAGTAAAGGGACCTCACTTTATACCCAGTTTTCACTTCTTTATCTTTTCCATCAAGCTCTTTCATCACTAGAGTACCTGTTGGTTGATGCTTTTAGATGTTATAAGTTGTAAAGTTTCCTTCCTGTAGGCTGTCGTCTTACATATCTCCAGGATCTTGAAATTAACATCTTATAGGAGAAAACCTTAAATCACAAAAATTCTACTTGTTTCCTCTACCCCGTCCCCCACTCAGAATTAAAAAGAGTGCTATTTTTAAAATTTTGATGGCAGAATACTTTGGTCTAGCTCATGCAATGCAAATATTTGTGATAGCCTAGTTTGAGAAAAACAGATAAAAGCTCTTTATAACACAGGCATTGTACTTATCGAATTCATTTTTTCCAGCGTGCTCTAACATTTCTCAGATGTAAAGGTGTGAAGGGCATGGTTACCCAGAACAAATAGATGTGAACGGTGCTGTGTTATTAAATGTCACGCTTCTTGATTTGTCGGTCTTGTATTATCTCAAACAAAAATGGATTTTCCTACTCACGCTTTTGCACTTTCTCAGCTGGGCTATCCACGAACTGGTTTGTGGCATTCTTACTTTGCAATGAGGAATGAAAATATAAATTGCTTTGGTTCCTTTCCCAATTATATGAATTAATACTCGTTCTCAAAATTCTTATATATAAGAAAGGTACAGTTGAAGTGGAAGGGTGTTTTGTTGGTAACAAGGGAAGAGAGTGGTGGAACAGCTGATGGTTTGTCAATGATGCTAATAATTTAAGCAGAGTAAGGTGGTAAATTCTTGTCCACATAGGAGATGTTTTGTGCATATACCACTCTTAGATTTCCTTTCACTGGATTATACTGGTTTCTTGGCATTTTCAAAAGAGAGCATAAATGTTTGGTTTTTGTTTTCTGGAAGATGAAAAGTGCAAAGTCATTGCATTTATATTAGAAAGGGCGCAAACCAGTAGTAATCTTCTAAATTGGTTTCGCTTCTCCTTTGGTAAGAACTAGACTGAGTATTGTCAGCGTTTTAGAAAACCTTCCCATGGGTGTTGCCTTCACACGGCAAAGTAAGATGCCAGATAACAGATGTTTCAGAAATGTTAGTTCAACAGGCTAGCATCACTGTGGTACCCAATTTTGACGTATCAAGAAAGTGAGATGTTCAGCAATCTTTCCCAAAATGTGACTACCTCTGTGATTTTTAGTGTATTTCTGCTCTTTTTTTAACTGGTATAAAATCCCCTTTCAGTATAAATTTAAGGGAATTGCTCATTGAGTCCTCCATACTTTCCACATTATTATGTATTGATACCTCTCAAATACCCTTTGTTATTTTTTTTGTTTTTTGTTTTTTGCGGTACGCGGGCCTCTCACTGTTGTGGCCTCTCCCGTTGCGGAGCACAGGCTCCGGACGCGCAGGCTCAGCGGCCATGGCTCACGGGCCCAGCCGCTCCGCGGCATGTGGGATCTTCCCGGACCGGGACACGAACCCGTGTCCCCTGCATCGGCAGGTGGACTCTCAACCACTGCACCACCAGGGAAGCCCCACCCTTTGTTTTTATTCCCATTTCACTGATGAAGAAATAGAGGCAAAGAGGATATATGTAACTTGTCCGGGATCACAGCTAACAAATGGCAGAGCCAGGATTGAAATTCTGGTTGTAGAGAGTGTAATCTTAAATCTATGTATTGTATTTTTCTCAGTTCCAGGATTCTGGGACCTAATGTGCTCTGTCTACTACATGCTATCATGATACACTGTGTTCTGGAATGTTAGTCATCTTTGTGGGTGACCTTGTGACTCTGATTGGGATCCAAACTCGGCCACTGAGCAGTCAAACAGCTCTATTAACAGAGATGTCAATGTCCTTATTTTTTATTTACTAGGAATAAATTAGTAATTGACATGTTGTTTTCAAATTTCCATGACTGTATCCCTCTTCTCTTCTTTATATGTACAAAATGCCCTAGGAACAGCATAAATAATATATAGCTTTATCTCTTTATTTTTGAGACCCACACTTATATCTCTATTCATAGCTTGTCTTAGGATCCATGCAATTCTATGCACTGAACTGGTCACCATAGATATCACCGTGTGAGCTGCGATCCCAGTTTTATTAACTGAATTTGCAACATGGGATATGAAATCACTGTCCTTCTGTATGTATCTTTCCAAGTTTCAAAACTAATGGCATTTTTTGATAGGGTTCACTAGTAGCATTGTTATGATTTATACGATATTACATTTATACTGTATTATACGATCTATCCCTTTGTGCCTGTTACTCAGAGGAAAATAAGAATTCTTTTACACTTAAGTAATGAAAAAAATCTCTTTTGTGGGTAAGACCCCAGAGAGTATTCCCCTTGCTCCAGAGCCAAAGGAGAAAGGTAAATTGTCTTACGGTGTAAGTACATCTCTCGTCCTTTTACTGACCTGAGGGGGTAGCGATACAATGTCCCCTCTGATGGAACACAGCAGTGAGAAGTTGAGTGTGAACCCTCCTGTATTTAATAAACCAGGTGTTATTTAACTCCTCTGAGGCTTCATCTTCTCACCTGTTAACTAGGATCAAGAATACTTACCTTGGGACTTCCCTGGCTGTCCAATGGTTAAGACTCCATGCTCCCGATGCAGGGACATGCGTTCGGCCTGTGGTCAGGGAACTAAGATCCATGCTGCATGGTACGGCCAAATAAGAAGAAAAAAAGAATGCTTATCTTACTGGCTTTATTGACATTTAAGTATTTCATATAATGTGCTTAGTACTGTGCCTCTCTCCTAATGTAGACATTTAGTAAGGGGTAGTTACTTGATTTTTAAAAAATATTTATTCATTTATTATTTATTTTGTGGCTGCGCTGGGTGTTAGTCGCGGCACGAAGGATCTTAGTTGCGGCATGCCGACTCTTAGTTGCAGCATGCGTGCAGGATCTAGTTCCCTGACCAGGGATCGAACCCAGGCTCCCTGCATTGGGAGCTCAGAGTCCTACCCACTGGACCACCAGGGAAGTCCCGTTACTTGATTATTGATTATTAGTAGGCTACCAAAAGGAACTAGAGCAGGTTTGGAGAATCAGTCATTAGCAAAGAAATCATAATGGAAAATGCACTTAGGCAAATGCACTAAGCCAGTAAGTAGTGTTTCATGGGTTTGCCTAAAACATAGGAAATATAAAAAATAAGGAAAAATAGGGATAAAGGAATCTCTCCTGTTGACTTAAGGCCTTGTTTGACTTGTCTCATGTGTAATTTATGTGAGACTCCAAAGTGTGGACTGTTTAAGAATAGGTAGGAACTTGAAAAGTAAGACTGTGTTACCCTTTGCACAATTCTTTGGCTGACTTAAGAGGGCATAAAATGAGGTCATCAGACAGAAAGGTTGTAGTTTCCAAAGAAACACTTTAGAAAAAGTAAAGGGAACCCTTTCAAGGAATTTTGATGCCGATCTCTCATTTAAGAGAAGAGGTGGACAGGCTTTCTGAACCTCTGAACAAGTCATAGATCTGGACGGTGTCAGGGATCTCCTTGCCCTCTTCTGCCTTATAGAGCCAAATCAACCCCTAGAGAAACAGGGTGGTCATTCTGGAGAAGAAAGAAGAAAAATCAAACAGGATGACTGGCCTGTTTGAAATTAACTATTACAAATGTAGCAATTAGATGAGCGTCTAATTGTGAAAGATGTTAGTATTTCTTAGGATCTTCAATGGCTAAATGTCAGCAGTATTAGTAAAGTTGAATTTGTGAAAGAGGATTTCAGGTATTTACGAGGAAACTCTCACTTACAGAGATTGAATAGAAAAAGACAGGAGAATCCCAGTGGTCCTGAAGGTGCTTTAATGAAACTCGGTTACAGGAAACAATGAGAGGCCAGTCTAAGGAAGGTAGGGATGGTAGGAGGAAACCCAACAGGGTGAACAAAGAACTGCTTGAATAGCTGAGACTTGATCAGGAATGCTGCCACAAAGCAGGGGGCTGGCTGGCAAAGGGCCAAGGAGGAGTACAAAGAAACAGCAGCAGAGTGAAGCAGGCAGCAGAGTGAAGCAGGCAAAACTCTAGCAGGAAGTGAGAAGCAACTTTCAGAACACATCAAGGGAAGCCTTCTTTAAGTACATCAGAAGCAGCAAGACAGGGAAATGTCATTTCTCTGTTCGGTGGAGGGAGTTGATTTTAAATGACAGCAATAGGTCAAGTTGTCTACCTTCCCTCCCGCCCCGCCCCCCCCCCCAAAAAATACCCCAAAACTTCGTTTTAAAAGAGTCCGATAGTATTGACTGGGGGCGGGGGGCAACATTATTAGAAGAGCTGACGGAAGGCTGTTTTAGCAGACTGCTTATATTAAAATCTGTAGGCACCAATGGGTACTGGAATAATTGTTTAGAATGATTGCCTCAGAGAACACCAGTTGTAGAGAGAATATGGAGAAAAAATGCCCCTGAAATAACAAAGCCGGAAGCTTATATGACTTGGAAGAAAAGGGGATCAGGGTTGGGGGATGGAGACGTAGCAGGTATCATCACAACATTGATTTGGAAACACCCTGCAGACTGAAAGGTAGCAGGGGTACTAGTGTGATTTGAAAGAGACCAAGTTCTGTCAGCCTAACGCAGTCTCTCTCTGTGACGCAGTGGCAGCCCGGTAGCTTGAGGGAGAGTGGAAGTGATCCAGTCTGATTTTAGGAAAGCAGATGGTGCCCCTCCACTGGTCACACTTCACGGGACCTCAAAGAAATGATTATTTTTCACTACATCACTTTTGGGCTGAGTGGCCACCACGTTGGAGCATACTGAAAGTGTGTTTAAATACGAACTGATGTTCATGGCGAAATAGGTCAAAGGGTCATAGCAAGACATGTTCTAAAGTGATCAGTACCAGATCCAGTGCTTATTCAAAATGTTCTACAACCTGTAGGATGTGCAAGAAACACAGAAAATGACCAGGCTGTTGGTGGGGATGGGAGGTGGGAGGGATTTAGGTCAGGAGGGTCTTGGCCATTTGGGACGCATGGTTGAAAATGAAGTAGTGGAAGGTGATGTCAGGGCAGAAGGGTAATACTTACATTTTCATATGTAAGGGTCATGATGATCATGATTTTTTTTTTTCTTTTGCGGTACGCGGGCCTCTCACTGTTGTGGCCTCTCCCGTTGCGGAGCACAGGCTCCGGACGTGCAGGCTCAGTGGCCATGGCTCACGGGCCCAGCCGCTCCGTGGCGTGTGGGATCTTCCCAGACAGGGGCACGAACTCGTGTCCCCTGCATCGGCAGGTGTACTCTCAACCACTGTGCCACTAGGGAAGCCCGATGATCATGATTTGAATTCACGCTCAGAAGACATACATTTTGAGTTTATCTGATGGTTTGTTTTTTCCCCAAAGCAGTGTTGAGTTGGTTTCTTTCTGAGCCCTGTAAGTTGTTTTTTTTCTGGGCCAACTACCCTCTAAGAATAGTTCAAGAGAAGGTCTTGTGGGTGTAAAGTTCAAAATCAATAGGCCAACCTTCAAGGTCAGGTAACAAAGTACCTTCTACTAAGTTCAGGTCTTAGCCTTGTGTAAGCAAGGATCTAGTCTTAGCTCTACAAGAAAAGGAGTGGTTGAAGACGTTGAAAAGAGTCACAAGGATGGTTAACAAACGTGAATATATTTTAAAAACATCGTGCTGGTCACAGAGGACCACCTATTATATGACTCCATTTATGTGAAAGGTCCAAACTAGGCAAATCCACAGAGATAAAAAGTAAACTGGTGGCTGCCTAGGGCTGAGGCAGTTTGGGGGAGATGGGAAGTGACTGCTAGTGGGCGTGGGGTTTTATCGTAGGATGATGAAAGTGTTCTGAAACTACGTGCCATGGTGGTTGTACAGCCCTGTGAATATACTAAAAACCATTCAATTGTACACCTTTTTTTTTTTTTTGCAATTTTTAAAACTATTTTGAAGTATAGTTGATTTACAATATGATATTTGTTTCAGGTGTACAAGATAGTAATTCAATATTTTTACAGATTATACTCCTTTTAAAGTTATTGTAAAATATTGGCTACATTCCCTGTGCTAAACTGTACCCTTTAAATGGGTGTATTCCTGGGACACCAGGCACCCTGGTAATAGGCCTCTAGCAAGAAAAAGAGCATGAAGAACATATTCAGACAGCACAACATTCCATTTTTTTCTACTGTCCAGTTTTGCCTTTGGCTAAGGGTATTTAAGAATTATGTTTGGCAAACACCTCTTCTACAAAACAAGCATTGTAGAGCATCGCTGTCTTCCCTTAGAATATGTGCAGGCCTCCTAATCTTGCCCTTAGCACAAAAGATCTAAAGTGTGGGTTTCTGTGTCCGTCTCACCCTTCACAACATGGACATGGGTATGTGATCCCATCCTGTTCAGCACTCTGTCCTTGTTGGTTTACCCAGGACCTGGCTCAGGGTAGGAGGACCACATCGTTGCATTATCTATAACTAATAGGTAAATATTAAATATAAAGGCCTGTGTAGATTTTGCCTTAAGATATGGTACAGAGTCTGTTATGAGCTTGAGCTGCTTACTTAGAAAATGCTTTTTAAAAAATTATTATTTAAATGATTTTCAATAAGCATACCAAGACTGTCCAATGAGGAAAGGACAGTCTTTCAACAGATGATGCTGTGAAAACTGAATATCCAAAACTTGGAGCCTTACCTCACACCATATACAAAAATTTACTCAAAGTGGATCAAAGACCTAAATATAAGAGCTAAAGGGCTTCCCTGGTGGCGCAGTGGTTCAGAGTCCGCCCGCTGATGCAGGGGACACAGGTTCGTGCCCCCCGGTCTGGGAAGATCCCACATGCCGCGGAGCGGCTGGGCCCGTGAGCCATGGCCGCAGAGCCTGCATGTCCGGAGCCTGTGCTCCGCAACGGGAGAGGCCACAACAGTGAGAGGCCCACTTACTGCAAAAAAAAAAAAAAAAAAAAAAAAAGAGCTAAAACTATAAAACTCTTGGAAGAAAACATAAGGGAAAAATTTAATGACATTGAATTTGACAGTGATTTCTTGGATATGACACCAAAAACACAGACCATAAAAGAAAAAATAGATTAAATTGGATTCAAAATTTAAACATTTGTGCAACAAAGGACACTATCAGTAGACTGAAAGGCAAGCCATGGAATGGGAGAAAATATTTGCAAATCATTTATCTCAGAAGGGATTGCTCTCCAGTTTATATAAAGAACTCCTACAACTAAACAGTAACAGCATTTTTTTAAAACCCAGTTCGAAAATGGGCAAAAGACTTGTAAGAGGAAAAACTCTTCCTTCTCAATACTTCACTTCCGACACTAGATATGTGGGTTTTTCCACATCAAACAATTCTCCAATTCTCAGCAGACACCAGTTTCTTATCCTACAATTTAACTCCCCAGAGTTAGTACAGACCCCACAGCTTAAGGGCTCAGTTCCACAAGTCTGCCTCCCATCCTGCTTCAGACTCTAGTCACAAGTAGTGGGTTCCAGGTGACCCGCAACTTCTGCCTGGCCTGGCTACCAGTCGGAGGTTCATCTTCCTGCCTCCTCGGGTTTGATAATTTGCTAGAATGGCTCACAGAATAGAAGGAAACAGCTGAATTACTGTTACCAATTTATTACAAAGGATGCATTACAGGATACAAATGGACAGCCAGGAGAAGGGGTGCGTAGGGTGAGGTCTGGAAGGGTCCTCGGCTTGGGAGCTTCTGTCCCTGTGAAGTCTCGCATGTGCCACCCTTCCAGAACATGAATGCATTCTTGTTCACAGGCCCAGAAGCTCTCCAGATTTCTTTGGTTAGGGTTTTTATGGCGGCTTCTTTGTGTAGCCGTGATTGATTAAACCACTGGCCACTGGCGAGAAATTCAGTCTTCCTTCCCTGAAGGTTGGGGGGTGGGGCTAAAAGTTCCAACTTTCTAATTACAGGGTCGGTGCTCCTGGCAACCAGCACCCTCATCCCACGGGCTTTCCAGAAGTCACCTCATTAACAACTCCAACGTGCTTGAAAGGGGCTTGTTGTTAATAACAAAAGATGCTCCCTTCACCTTTATCATTCTGGAGCTGTTGCAGGAGCTGGGGACAGAACCCAAATATTATAACAAAAGATGCTCCTATGGCTCATATCACTTAGGAAATTACAAGGGTTTTAGGAGCTCTAGCCTGGAGCAGGGAGCAGGGACCACTTTATGTTTCTTATTAGAAGTTGAATAAACATTTCTCCAAAGAAGATATGTGAATGGCCAGTAAGTACATGAAAAGATGGTCAAGTCATTAGAGAAATGCAAATCAAAACCACAATGAAATAATACTTCACACTGTTAGGATGGCTGTTGGAAGGAAGGAAGGGAGAGGGAGGGAGGGAGGGAGGAAGGAAGGAAGGAAGGAGAGGAGAGACAGGAAAAGAGAGAGAAAGAGACAGTGTTGGTGAAGATGTGGAGACATTGGAACCCTTGTGCATTGCTGATGGACTGAAATGCTGCAGCTGCTCTGGAAAACACGATGACAGTACCTCAAAATAGTAAACATACAATTACCATCGGATCTAGCAAATCTACTTCTGTATGAATACCCAAAATAAGTAAAAGCATGGACTCAAACAGAAATCTGTGCACCCATGTTCATAGCAGCATTATTCCCAAGAGCTAAAAGGTGGAAGCAATCCACCCAGTGTTCCTCATTGGGTGAATGGATAAACTAAGTGTGGTACCTACGTACAATGGAGTGTTATTCAGCCTTAAAAAGGAGGGAAAATTCTGACACAGGCTACAGCGCGAAAAACCTTGAAAACATTATGCTAAGTGAAATAAACCAGTCACAAAAAGACAAATATTGCATCATCCCACTCATGTGAGATTTCTAGAATGGTCAGATTCATAGAGACAAGAGTAGCATGGTAGATGCCGGGGACTAGGGGGAGTTACTGATTAATGGGTACAGAGTCTCATTTGGGAAAGCTGCAAAGGATGATGGTGGTGCTTGCACAGCAATGTGTATGTACTTAATGCCAGAACCGCACCCTTCAAAAGGGTTAAATTGGTAAATTCTATGTCATATATTTTACCACAATAAAAAATATTATTTTCAAATGAGGGCCTTTACTTATACAGACAGAAGTCTACCATAAAAGTCCCATGTTGGGCTTCCCTGGTGGCGCAGTGGTTGAGAGTCCACCTGCCGATGCAGGGGACACGGGTTTGTGCCCCAGTCCAGGAAGATCCCACATGCCGCGGAGCGGCTGGGCCCGTGAGCCATGGCCACTGAGCCTGCGCGTCCGGAGCCTGTGCTCCACAACGGGAGAGGCCACAGCAGTGAGAGGCTCACGTTCCGCAAAAAAAAAAAAGTCCCATGTCACCTGTCCCAGCATAAGTATCCTCAGTTGCTTCTTCTAGAACATAGCAAGCACAGTAAACATTGCCTCACCCAGATTCTTTCACAGCTTTTACTACAAAATTACCGAGTTAGGGACTTCCCTGGTGGTCCAGTGTTTAAGACTTCACCTTCCAACACAAGGGGTGCAGGTTTGATCCCTGGTCGGGGAGCTAAGATCCCACATGCTTCATGGCCAAAAAGCCAAAAGGCAAGCAATATTGTAACAAATTCAATAAAGACTTTAAAAGATCCACATCAAAAAAAAAAAATCTTAAAAAAAAAGAGAAAACAAAATTACTCAGTGAACCAACCAGTAATTGACAACATTTTTAACAGTGCTTCAGAGACTATTGTAAACCCTGGGATTCGTTAGTCATCACCTGGAGCAAACTCTATGAGATTCCATAATGTTGTTTCGTGTTTGTTATAATTTTTCATACTAATTTATTCAATTCAGTAATTTAAAAATATATTTATAAGTAATGCATTTTTGAAAGATATACTGCATCTCATAAGCTATTTCTTACTAGAAACCAAAGACTTCCTGATAATGATGGAATGCAATTTTGAAGCTTGGAAAGGGGTCTGGAAAATGGATGCTGTGCACACATTATTTCTTCCATGACCTATGGCTTATCATCTTGGGCTGGGCTGTTCATGCATACCTCGCCTTGTGGGAGCAGGACGCATAGCAGTTTGTTAATCTGCAGACTTAACATTTTTGCGTTTGCCTTTTTCCTAGACTTTTTGCCAAGTTTCAGCAATGAATTGGACATTGTAATCTCTCAACGTGTTTTCTAAATTTAACTTAAGTGAGTTTGACGTCTAGAAGGCAACCAAGAAATGCTGAATCCGGCATAAGAGTCAGCGGAAGTGAGGAGTAGTCTCTGTCCCACTGTGGGTTATTTTCTAGGTTCTTCTGTCAAAGATTCCTTCAGGAACCTTCCCAGGTGATTCTGGTATCTGAAGTTCAAGGCCTTTGGCTGTACCCTTCAGAATACCTACCATCCCATTATGGAACTTCAGCAACCTTCTTAGCCCGCATCCTCCAGTCCTGGGGTGTCTCACCTAAGTGGCACTGAAACAAATGACTTGAATGGCCCCTTCCTTCTGGAGGACAGACAGACTCTTCAAGTCCTGTAGGATGTGCACATTCTGGAAACAAGCTCATGAACTTATTGCCTTCAAGCTCTGCTGGATTTAATCCTTCAGAGACAGGCAGCTATCACGTTTTTAAGATGTTGAACATATTTATTTTATAATTTTGACCTGGCTGCTCAAGATATTGAGTCTAACCTCAAACTGGTTTGAAATGGCTTTTCTTTTCACATAATATAAATTATATATTTTACATGTTCCTTTTAAACGATTGTCCATTTTTAAGACATTTTATTTCCTTGGTTCTTTTCTTGTGGCTTTGAAATTTAGACAGAATTGATTCTTACAATACACATGACTCTTAAGGAATTGTCATTTCATCTTAACAGAATCATGTGGAAACTCTTTTAGAGCAACATCTAGAAAAATGTAAACTAATGTTTCTAGAATACATTTTATTTTCATGGAGAAGGAAAACTTTGAGTCCAAGTGACACATTTAGATCCAGGTTTATGCCTGAACCAGCTTTTTAAAGCAAGTTTTCAAGCTTGGTTTCCTTATCTATAAATTGAAGAAACATGTTTTTCTCAGGTTTGCGTGAACTGAGTAAAATACTATATGTGAAAGACCCTGATAGGAATCAGGTACACAGAGTAGCTTCTCAAATAATCATTTCTCCTCCCATACCTTCTCCATCTCTTCTTAACTTCTTTTTCTTACATATATTATCCCTTTTTAGACATCTCTTTATTAGCACAGAAAATATGTTTTTTTCTGGGTTGTGACACTGCAATTCAGTCATTGAATATATTCTTCCCCTTTTGGGTATTGCCACCCAATTTTTGGCCTCTCAAAAAAATCTTCAAATATAGTTCATTAGTTATTACCTGAATCTAAAATTCCAACTTAAAGAAAATCAGTCTTCTAAGTGTAAAGAAATCCCGTGCCATCCTTTGTAAAGGATTTGCTTTCTCACTGTCAAAGCAAAGTGTGTTTGGGGCTGGGCCTCAACCTTCCGTGGACCTGTTGAATTACTAGGTCCGGAAGCTAGTAAACTCACAGGTAAGCGGATAATCAGGAATTTTGGCACTACTTGTACCAATCACCAGGAACTAGGTCACGTGCGTTATATGTGTTTCAATTCTAATCTCCCCAGCTCTCCAATGGGTATTATTATCACTATTTTATGGAAGAGGAAAGGAAGATCCTTAGAGGTCGGTCAACTCCCTCGGGATGGCACAGTGAGAAAGTTCTAGACCAAGACTGCACCGGGTCTGCCTGAGACTTTTAGTATTTTCCACAATTTGATTACATTTAGGGGGTGTAATTATGGGAGACATAGCCTAGCTTGCAGAACAGCAGTGTCCCATCAAAGCCAGTGTTTGTCTCACAGGACAGAGTCTTTCCTGTCCTCTGACGCCGTCTTCTCTCTGCTGTCCCTTGCTTGCCAGGATAACAGGGTCATGGTTGAGAGTGTGTTCATCAGTCTCGCTAATTCCAAGGATTGATAGTATCATGATGTCCTACTGCAGGCTGTGCAGTTCTACACAGAATGAAAGGAGAATCTAATCAGGACTTGATCTCTAGGCCATTTGGGATCAGGTAGGAAGGAGGACTACCTGGTCTGTTCACTATCCCGGAGGAGCATGAATTCAACCACAATTGCTGTGCTAATTCTCTCCCAACTCGCATCTCTCCCCTCCCATCCCCACGGTGCCCATCATGGGGCCGAAGCCAGGCAAGGCTCCCCGACCCAAACAGACTGATTCATGGTGAAGTCTACTCCTGGGAGACTTCTTTGGCCTTAAACTGCCATCCAAAGAACTCTCCAGACGGCTTCCTTCTGTCACTGAGTTGACTATCTCACGTTTAGTTGAATGTTCTTTTCTGTGATAGCCACCTCACAAGGAATCATAGGATTTGCTTGGACATTATTTTCAAGTTATTTTCAAGTAAGCAGAAGTAACTCAGCATTCAATCCAGCTTTTTAATGGTGGAAATATTCTCTGTGTGTGTGTGAAAATGTGTCTGGCACATGTTATGTGGAGATAGTTCTCTGTCACATAATCCTCAAAATACACATCCTGTTCTCTGACTGCTTTGCTCTTTCTTTCCTTGTAGATAATTGTGTTATGTTCACTAGGATGCCACGTCCATACGGATTAGAGCTGCTTGTTATCGTTCTCCTACTCCTGTCAAAATAAGCAGCCATCATTGTGCAAAAGGAAGACCAAGAAATGCATTCTTCCTGGGCTACCGTGGGACTCAGGGTCCCAGCTTGCCAATGAACTTATTCTTTCTTTCTAGAAGCATTCTGTCATCGTATGTAATAGGATTCCCTTTTTCATGTCTTCTGCACATAGGCAAAATCTTTATTAAACCCCTGTTGAGGTGACGGTCAGGAGGTCACTTGGAAGATTGTCATGCCAAGGTGATTCCTACTCCTCTCTTCCTGAAAAGGAGACTTCGCAAAGTTGTTTTTATTTAAATTGTATTAAGTCACTATGCGGAGTTGAGTTCTCCTTTTGCTTTCCTTTTCAGTGGAGACTTGATGTTTATCTCATTACTTCCACTTCTAGATAAGTATAGATTCTCCCTTATCTGAACCCAACACTCCTGGGAAAACTGTAGGAAATTGAATCAGGAAAACAAAGTATATTTCCTTTCATGCTCTATGTCATATCCTGTGGCTCTTTTTTTTTTTTTTTTTTTTTTTTTTAACCGTGTGCAGGCCTCTCACTGTTGTGGCCTCTCCCGTTGCGGAGCGCAGGCTCAGCGGCCATGGCTCACGGGCCCAGCCACTCCGCAGCATGTGGGATCTTACCGGACTGGGGCACGAACCTGTGTCCCCTGCATCGGCAGGCGGACTCCCAACCACTGCTCCACGAGGGAAGCCCTCCTGTGGCTCTTTTAATATTTATTTTTATGAACTGAGGCTGTAGTTTAGATTTCCTCAATATGGTTTTTAGAGCAAAAAAGCACAAAACTGGCATTCGGGAGATCAAGGATTTCCCACTGGCTCTGCCAGTTGCTAACTGGTGACTTCAGACGAGGCATTTAACTTTGGTTCCAGTCTCTTCAACGTGTGCGTTGAACTGGATGGCCTCGAAAATTCCTTTTAGTGTCAACATTCTGGGACTCTGAACTAAAGATAGTTGCATGGAGTAAAAATATTCTTCTTTGTTCCTAGAAGATTGCCCTTTATAATAATTAATGTTGCTTGAAAGGAGTGCCGATATACAGATCTTGGACAAATAATTAAAATTTAAGGAAGTCTACCAGACTGTTATTACGAGCATGAAATTATGCTTCAGGGCATAGCCCTGTGGCCTTTGCAGGAAGTCAGCTTGTTTTTGAGAAACACCATCCGCTGTAGACCTGAGGGTAGCCGCTGAGCTCTGTGTTCAGATGTGTACAGGGTCACCAGCGCAGAGAACAGCAGCCACAAACATCTGGAATATAGCCATAAATTCAGATGTGGAGAAAATGATTGTCCCTACACCTAAACATTTCAATTAGAGAGACAGCCACCTACCTTATATACTTGCCCAATTTCGTAGAAGACTATGACAGCAGAAAGAAGGCTAATTTCTTAAATTAAATGTAACATAAGTACATGGTAAAATCTTCAAATCATACCTGAAGCCCATGCATACACCCACAGATTAAAAGCTTCTACCCTCAATTCTCAGTCCCTCTATCCAAAAGTAACCATTGTTAACAATTTCTTGTTGGATCCTTTCTAAAGATGGTACATGTGTGTCCCAGTAGATACATGCATAGCTTCTTTTTACATTTATATAAATTATATACAGTTGTTCTATACTTTGCTTCTTAATGGTGCATCTTCGAGATACGACCACATACGACGATCTTCTGTATGACCACATAAGGTTATACAGAATCAGCTTATTCTTTAATGTCTAGATTGTTTACTACTGTATAGATTCTCATAATATTAAATCAGTATCCTGTATAGAGTATCGTAATTTTAAATCAATGATCATTTCTCTGTTTCAACCGCTCTCAACCTGCAACACCTGCGTTTTGGTCACTGTTCTCATTCTGTTCATGTCTCTAAGTCTTTTCCCCCAGCTGTTCTATAGGGTAAATTTCTAAAAGTGGAATTGATCAACACATGTATAGATTTTACCAGAAAGTTTGAACCAACTTAAATATCCCTGCAACATATAAGGGTGCTGCTTTCCCTATTGTTGCCATTCTGGGTATCCAATTTTTTAAAATTCTTCAAATCTAATAAGGGAAAAAAAAAGACACTCGTTTTGATTTAGCTTTTTAAAATAAATGGTTGATTTTCCTATTAATTAGTTGATTTGTGTGTGTGTATAAGGTTTCAGTTTGTGGTTTTGCTCATTTTTAATTGGATGATGACTCTACATTGATTTGCAAGACGGAGTCATAAACTAAGGAATTAACTTTCTATCATACTTGTTGCAAATAGTTTTCCAGTCTGTCTTTGGATTTTGTTGGCGGAAATTTTTTTCCCTAGAAATTTAAAAATTGCGTGTAATCAAATTTAGAGATCTTTTCCTTCCTACGTCTGCCTTTAGAGTTGTGTTTTTAGAAAGGGCACCCCTGTTGAAATATTACATATTAAAAATTGTTTGTGTTTTATTCTAGTACTTCTCTTTAGAGTTTAACTTTCCTAGGTTGTAATATTTGACCCTTCTGAAGTTTGTTTTTGAGGTAAGGAGTTTGATGGGCATCCAGCCTAATTTCTTTTTCCAAGTGGCTAATCAGTGACG
This sequence comes from Delphinus delphis, assembly GCF_949987515.2. Taxonomy (NCBI): domain Eukaryota; kingdom Metazoa; phylum Chordata; class Mammalia; order Artiodactyla; family Delphinidae; genus Delphinus; species Delphinus delphis. The sequence goes on from NC_082684.1 coordinate 166,925,099, forward strand.
CCACTACCACTGGCTGTATAATTAATCTTTTCCCCGCTGATTCGAAATACCACCTTGTGAGAGCCAGATTCTGCTTGTTTCTGAGTCTGTTCCTGAGCTCGGTTTGGTTCCATTGAACTACTTTTTTTTTTTCTTTCTCCAATGCCAGTATATTTGAGTTGCAGTAGTTTCAGATATGAGTCAAGCAAGGGGAAGGTTAGCCACTGTTCTGCTCCACTCATAGGCACCCCGTTTTGAGGCTACTTAATGAAGGGACCTCTGTTTTCAATTGTCTCTAGTAACATCAGAACTAACGTTCATGCCGACATCGTATCATTCAAAAAAGAATTAACTTTTGCCATGATACAAAGCTTAGAAAGATTGGGTGTATGCCAAATTAAAAAAGGTGATTTTTAAAAAAAAATAGCATCTAAAAAGATATTTTAAGAATCTTATCTGGAAATCTCACTTCTGTGGCAATGTTCCGTAAATAAGACATTACTGTATCTATTTGCACATTTGTAGATCAGCCAGGAAAGTATTCGTGTTTCTGTGCCATGTCTTTTAGTATGTGGCATATCAAATAGAGTTATGGGTTTCCTTGATCTGATTGATTTCATTTAAAGGTCTTTTTTGGCAACGTTTGGGACCTCTTCACTCTCCGAGGTAAACCTTGCAGAGCAGGAAGTTGAGGTTTTGGGGTAGATTCCAAGAGTCAGTTCTGATCTTATGGTTGGGGAATGTGGAAACCTAACGCTTTCCTTTACTTAATAATGTGAGTAGTGAAGGATCTTTTTCCCCCTGAGCTAATTAAGTATTTTCTAAAAGAGGATGAACTTTTAATAGTAGGAATATAATTTTTCACTTTTTATTTTACACAGATCTGTGCTTAAACGTGGTCAGAGAACAGTCCCTGCTTTAAAATCTCCTTATTTGTACATGTTACAGTTCAAAGGAGAGACCTTACCATTTATGTGGAGAGAAAATAAATGAGATTTCTTTCTATCTGTCTTCCATATGTTTAATGGTAGGATTTGTGTCTTGGATCCTACTTTGAGTTAAAACAGACGGTGGATTCAAAGAGTTGCTACAATAAAGAACTGTTCTTATCTCAGAATCAGCCCTGCAGACGATCTGTGAGAATCCCATATCAACTGTCCAGGCGGTAGATCCATCTTAATCTGAACAGGCAGTTTGATTGCTTCTTTTCGATTAAACAAACATGGGGCCTTATTAGCCCCAGACCCCAGTCAGAGAAGCAGTGTGGGCGAGACACCAAGCATAGTGATTTCTTCACCGACAATTTGCACTGAAAATGAACACCTGTGTCTTCCTTCGGTACATAAGAAGGGTCAGTGAAAAGCTATGGCAGATGGTACTTGAGAGACAGTTGTAGCGCTTGGCTTGAGTTCCCCTCAACCCAGCATGGAACTGCCCACTTGGTACCAATACAACAGTATTTGCCTGCACATCACACTCACCTTGAATAAGAAGGGCCGCATAGACTGAGCACGGTCTTACCTCAGTGAGCCTATCCAAAGGGCATCCGTACATAGTCCAGCATTTGGGGTAAGAGCATGGTTAAATATCTCAAGGAATCAAAAGATTGGGGAAATACCAAAGGGACCATCAGGCCAAATGAAATGTAGCCAAGATCTTCATTCGAACTTGATGGGGTCCAGAGCCATGTCCCTCTGGAGCGAGCCCTTAAGGTAAGACTTAGCTTTCACTATACGCAGGCAAGGACTTGCTCCCGCATCACAAATGACGTGCTAGGGATAATTTACCATTTCAGCCCTCCTTATATATCTAGATACTTTGTAGAGAACCCTGGCTAGAGGTTACTCTTCCTTGTTCACTTTTTTTCTCTCTCTCATTTTATTTGTTTTGACAGTTGACAGGATTTTATTATTTGTTAAATACTTAATTGTGGTAAAATACACATAACGCAAAATTTTTACCATCTTAACCGTTTTTAAGTGCACAGTTCAGTAGTGTTAAGTATATTTACAGTGTTATACAGCTAATCTCTGAAACCTTTTCATCTTGTAAAACTGAAACACTATACCTTTTAAACAACAGCTTCCCAGACCCCTTCCCCAGCCCCTGGCAACCACCATTCTACTTTCTTTCTTTCTTTTTTTTTTTTTATTGGAGTATAGTTGATCTACACTGTTGCGTTAGTTTCTGCTGTACAGCAAAGTGAATCAGTTATACATATACATATATCTACTCTTTTTTAGATTCTTTTCCCATATAGGCCATTACAGAGTATTGAGTAGAGTTCCCTGTGCTAGACAGTAGGTCCTTATTAGTTATCTACCTTATATATAGTAGTGTGTATATGTCAATCCCAATCTCCCAATTTATCCCCCCCTTCTTTCCCCCCCAGTAACCATAAGTTTGTTTTTTACATCTGTGACTCTATTTCTGTTTTGTAAATAAGTTCATTTGTACCATTTTTTTGGATTCCACATATAAGTGATATCATATATTTGTCTTTGTCTGACTTACGTCACTCAGTATGACAGTCTATAGATCCATCCATTGTTGCTGCAAATGGCATTATTTCATTCCTCTTTATGGCTGAGTAATATTCCACTGTATATATGTACCACACCTTCTTTATCCATTCATTCCTCTGTCAATGGGCATTTAGGTTGCTTCCATGTCCTGGCTATTGTAAATAGTGCTGCAGTGAACATGCAAGTGCATGTATCTTTTCGAATTATGCTTTTCTCCAGATATATGCCCAGGAGTGGGATTGCTGGATCATAAGGTAGCTCTGTTTTTAGTTTTTTAAGGAACCTCCATACTGTTCTCCGTAATGGTTGTACCAATTTACATTCCCACTAACAGTGTAAGAGGGTTCCCTTTCTCCACACCCTCTCCAGCATTTATTATTTGTAGATTGTTTTTAACATCTTTATTGGAGTATAATTGCTTTTCAATGGTGTGTTAGTTTCTGTTGTCTTGTAGATTTTTTGATGATGGCCATTCTGACTGGTGAGATGATACCTTCATTGTAGTTTTGATTTGCATTTCTCTAATGATTAGCGTTGTTGAGCATCTTTTCATGTGCCTCTTGGCCATCCATTCTACTTTCTGTCTCTGTGAACTGACTACTCTAAGTACCTTACATAAGTGGAATCATAGAGTGTTTGTCTTTTTTTACTGGCTTTTATTTCACTGAGCATAATGTCCTCAAGGTTCATCTATATTGTAGCAAGTTTCGGCATTTCCTTCTTTCTAAGGCCGAATAATATTCCATTCTATGTATAGACCACATTTTGTCCATTTATGTGTCAATGGGCATTCAGGTTTTTTTCATTTTTAATTAGTAAAATATACCCACACTACTATTACCCATGTGCATATGTCTGAATTGAAAAGTTTTAGAATCTGAAGGGACTTCCCGGTTAGACTTTTACTGTTGCCAGTAAGTGTGAGATGGCTTAGTAAGTGCTCAGGCACAGAACAGGAGTCCAGATGATTGCTTTAAAAATAAATTACAGCAGGGCTTCCCTGGTGGCGCAGTGGTTGAGAGTCCGCCTGCCGATGCAGGGGACGCGGGTTCGTGTCCGGGTCCGGGAGGATCCCACGTGCCGTGGAGAGGCTGGGCCCGTGAACCATGGCCGCTGAGCCTGCGCGTCCGGAGCCTGTGCTCCGCAACGGGAGAGGCCACAGCAGTGAGAGGCCCACGTACCGCAAAAAAAAATAATAATAAATAAATAAATAAATTACAGCAATCGCTCACTGGTCTCGAAACTTCAAGTCTCCCCCATTTCAAGTTCAGGCAGCCGCGGGATCCACAAGAGAAGTCGAAGGACAGAAGTGGCAGCCACTTGGTGAGAGATGTTTACTTTCTTAAATTGATTTCCCTCTACCTGGCATCCAGAAAGGTGTGTTTTCCGTGGGCATTTTCAGACCTCGAAGCTTGAGATGTGGAGTCATTTCCTCAAAGACACAGTACGTGGTCTTTCTCACCAGACTCTCTTGAAGGCCCCACCAGATAAACACTCAGAGGTCTGGAAAATGGGAGGAAGGGGAGCCGTTTAGCTTATTTCACATCCTCTGCCCTGGAGTACTTGTCTCACTCAACACTTTCCTTACATTTCTCAGAGGAAGAAAGACTTGGAAACTTGGTACATTTATTTTTTACATACGTGCCAGCTTGGACCACTCTTGGCACTGGGTGAGCGAGAGATCAATGATCCAGGTTATGCCGTGGAAAAAGCCATAAACTTTTACATCACGATTTTTGTTTTTAAGACATTTTGTTTTCATAGCTGGGTATTCCTCTATTAGCATAGGAGGAGGGAGAATGAAAAAAATGTAATAGGCTAAAAGAGAAAGTACTAATTTTAAAAAAAGAAACCAAACCCAAAGTACAAAGCACGCACATACGCAAAAAGATACTCAATTTCCTTGTCGGTTTTGTGAAGAAATGCTGAGTTTTGAGGTGAATAAACAGGATAGGATCCCTGTGTATATGCCGTTCACAGATCATTCCTTGACCTGGGGAACACTGCTATACCACTAAGAGGTAATTACTCACCCAGTGAACTTAGGGTATGATTATTCTTATCCTGAAAGGATTACCAATAAAGTTACTTCTAGAAGAGAAGTTACTCTAGTTCATTTCAATATTGACCTACTAGACTCAAGTTATTTTGCAGCCATATGCTAAATGGTGAAAATTTAACTGATGATAAATTACAAATGAAAATAAAAGCGTTGGTATAGTCCTAATAATTAACTAGTTAAGAAATGAAAACTATAATTCCATTGATATTTGTTTGACTTTTATGCAACTTTGGGGGAACTTCCTGCTATATAACTTGATATACACAAGTAGCTAGAAATGTGTAAGTGCGTGTGCATTGTTATTGCTCGTGGATACAGTGGCTTTAGAATAGTGTAGCAAGTGGACATATATGTTGACCTTGAGTATATGCTCACAACAGATAGCTCTTTGCTTTATATTCTATTTATAAGAGTATAAATACTCATTTATATGAGTATATATTTATTTATGTATCTTATTATATGTAAATATATAAGTATTTCTATTTATCTAAGTGTATCTTATTTATATGAGATCTATCTATATATATATACACACACACATATATATGATTTATATAAGGGCATAAGAGACCTTTTAAAATTATTTTGTATTTATTTTTGGTAAAAACTACCTAAGGATAAAGGGAAGTGATTACATTTTTTAAAAAATTAAATATTAGTGAGAGCTTAAGAATTAGATCTTTGGGAAAAAAGAAATATCGTATATGGTCAGGAAAGCCACCTCTTGCACGTTCTGTAGGATCTTGTAGATAAGGAAACCAGAAGATCTAAGTTAAGAGTAGATCTCAAGGGCTTCCCTGGTGGCGCAGTGGTTGAGAGTCCGCCTGCCGATGCAGGGGACACGGGTTCACGCCCCGGTCCGGGAAGATCCCACATGCTGCGGAGAGGCTGGGTCCGTGAGCCATGGCCTCTGAGCCTGCGTGTCCGGAGCCTGTGCTCCGCAACGGGAGAGGCCACAACAGTGAGAGGCCCGCGTACTGCAAAAAATAAAAATTAAAAAAAAAAAAGAGTAGATCTCAAGAATAAGCAGACCAAAGTCTCATACCCATTCCTTGGGCTGTGGGTTCATGAAAACCAATGACTTTGGGGAGAAACCTGGGGCCCCAGCAAGGGTACATGGTGCTCTGGGCAAGTTCCAGCTCCCGTGGTATAGGCCCAAGCATGCAGAGGAAGCTGGGCTCCAGTATTTCTATAGGTTTACGCTGATTATCAACAGATACATATTCACTTAGAGATTTTGTGAAGAACGTGTAACCTTGGTCATTTGAAAGGAAAAATGACTGCCAGAATCAGCTAATGTGTACTATTGAAAACCACCCCCACAGCCTGGGGATCCCCTAAGATCTGTGTGTATTCTAGCAGGATTGTTTGGAATGAGCAAAGCAAAAGTATTTGTTGCCCATGGAGCATGTGCCAGGCACAGAAGTGATTCCATTTACTCCTCACTGAAACTCTGGATAAGCTACGTGGCGGTTTCCCATTTTGCAGACAAGAAGACTGACGCTCAGTCAAGCTTACTTATTCGGTAGGCAGTGTATATATCCCGGACAGTCTGATTCTAAGCCTGTGCCCTTTCTTAAACACCCTCCTGCGCCACCTGGCCAGCTGGTTCCACCAGACGCACTGACGTGGCACCTTCCTCGTATAACCTGAGGCTGTGTCACCTCCTCTGCTTGGAGTAATGGAATTGTAAACGTTGGAAGGGGCATGCCAGTATCTGAAAGCCATTAAGGGAAAATGAGTCACTTGCTGGATGCATTGAACGTCTTTCGATTATGAGAGTTTCATGGTGAAAGAAAGCACCCAATGATTTTTCTTAAAAAGGATTGAATCTCTCTGCTGAACAGAGATCGTTGGCAAGTCCATGTGCAATCATGGTCAGCAGAAAAGAACTTTAAGCAGTAATGAAAAGCTTGTGGGCCCAGACGCCTTTACCTCCTCCCTCCCCCAAAGAGCGCTAAAGAACAGGCCTTTGGGGGGACTGACGTTGAAAAGAATTCTGATCCTGGAGGAAAAGACAAGTAACACAAAATAAGAAGATTAAAAGCAGTCATGATAGGTAGTTACTCATCACCCCTGGGTTATGTGGTGTACATCGCTTTGTCTCACCCCCTATCCTCCAAATATTTTTGTTGTTGTTGTTAAAGAAAGAGAAGAAAATATTTTTGAGGTAACTCATTACCTTTTGGCTTTAGGCCTAGAAGCTTCAGAAGTTGAAAGTAATTTTATATGCTGCAGATGCTTCCTGGTTTTAAAAACTATGACCTGGCCTCTAAACAATGATGACATCAACTCAGAAGGATAATAATCTTCCATATCGTGTAACTCCAGTAGCAGCTGTGGGGTAGTCTCTATGAAATGAGAAGGAGGGGAGGCAGTCTGATTTAGATCATGAAATAACCGAAGCAAAGTTGGTGTGGCTTCTCTTGTATGTAAAGATAATTTTTTACTGCATTTTCGTTCTGAGACAGTTATTTGATAAACCTGTCTTGCCTGTACTTTTAAAAAGTCTTTTTATGGACTACATACTTTCGATGTGTTTTCACGATCCGTTCAGACTACCCAAGATGACCATAAAACACCAGTAATTAAGAAAAACTCTCCTTCAGAGAAGAATCAAGGAAACTCTGTTTCCATTATTTAATTTTTGACGTCTCTGGAGGGACACAGTAAATTTTTTTTTTAACCCATTAAGAGTTGACCTTGAATCAGGATGTGGATTTCCTCTGTAGTGCATTAGTGAGCCTCGGTTATAGCCTTGTTAGCATGAGGTTAATTAAGTGTTAGAACCAAAAGAAATTTCATAAAACAGCTGGTTTCCAAATCCCATCCTCCTACATTCATGGGAGCTAGCTATCAGTAGATATGTGATGTTTATGGTTGATGAGACCTTAATGGGCCATATATTTCAACTGCTGTTTTTTGGAAGAGTGAATATATGGTTTGTAAATAGATTTTTGGAATCTAACCCTTCGAAGATTTCTAGCTGGCTTCCTTCCTTCCCGTCTAAGCGTCCTCATTTCTTCCCTGCCCTGGGCTGCATTGTTTTCTGGAGCTCCTGCCGGTGTCTGTAACTCTGCCCTTCACAGCACAGTCCGAGGTCAGCATCATTCATGTCTTCGTTTGGTCATTCACCATATGGGGGGTTGAAGCTGTGCTCTGCCACTGCGGGCAGGAGAGGGATACTAACAGTCTCAACCACCGTCTGACCCTGTTGCCCAGTATAAGATGGGGAGAGTCATCCTGTAGGAGACGGGGAGATGGAGAGCCCGTGAGAATAGTGGACTTTTTCCCACCTTGGGTCTAGGCTCGTGAACTCATGACAAACAAACAAGAAAGGAATAGTTGCCTTTGCACACGTGATTTCATTTCTGGATCCCGTTTCCTGCTCCTTACCAAAATCTCCTCTCAAGAAAGGCTCTCCTGAATTACTGATACGAATTCTAACTATCTGATGAGGCTGCTGTCGTTTCTCTCCCAGCAGTATCTTGTGCTTTTAGTGATGGAGTCCAAAGCCCCTGCTTAGCTGGGCTAGGGATCTGCAGGGTTCTGCCGGCAGGTTGGTGGGGCATTCCTGGAACAAGATGATGGTTCCTTAGTGCCCACGAAATCACCCTCCTCCTCTCGCAACCCATCCGCAAGCTACTATCCTGCCTGCTCGTAGGGCAGACCCTACCCTTGTGGTTGATGGACAGGACAAGGGTCCATATACACTGGTGGATGGTGGCACAACGGGGAAGAGCTGTGTTCTCCTGCCTGGGGGTGTAATGCAGCTCTGTGTCAGGAATGACCCTTCCAGACACCCTTGCGATGGCTCACTTGCCCAGCGGGGCTGTTTTCCCTTGTTCCTGGGTGGCAAGGGCTGCCTATCAGCATGACAGCTCTGTATGCCCAATGGAAGCCTGCCTTCCCCCTCTGAGCCAGCTGGAGTAGGGAAGAAGTGAGCAGACAAATCTGCAACAGGGCTGAACATCGGATTCCACTTCATCATAAATCTTTTCGGCTGATCAAAGATCTGCATGATGAATGGGGAGGAGGGTGGCTCACCAAGAGAATCTTTTTTTTTAAATAAATTTACTTATTTATTTATTTTTGGCTGCGTTGGGTCTTCGTCGCCGCGCGTGGGCTTTCTCCAGTTGCGGCAAGCAGGGGCTACTCTTCGTTGTGGTGCACAGGCTTCTCATTGCTGTGGCTTCTCTTGTTGTGGAGCCTGGGCTTCAGTAGTTGTGGCACACGGGCTCAGTAGTTGTAGCTCACGGGCTTAGTTGCTCCGCGGCACGTGGGATCTTCCCCGACCAGGGCTCAAACCCGTGTCCCATGCGTTGGCAGGCGGATTCTTAACCACTGCGCCACCAGGGAAGTCCCAAGATAATCTTTAAAGAGTGATTGAGTCCATAGAAAGTCTCCCTTCTTTCCAGTGTTCCACATGGAACAATCATGGGTCACATAATAGTTCTGCACTACATGCAATTAATTGCAAGGTGTGGTGTATATTTTAAGTAAAACTTAAAAACTATGCTTTACGCTTCTCATAAATGGACACTGATCTGCCTCTTGTAGATTATGGTGGCCAGAGCCCCACCATTCCCTTAAAAATATAATCTTCTTTTTTTAAATTGCCAACGAATCAAATGCTTTATCTGCTTAAACTCTGTCCTGTGCTCTGGAGTTTAAAGCTCTTCAGTCGCATTTCAGAATCAGCTCTATGTTGAGAAGGTCAGTGTCAATCGAAGTAAATGGAGAGTCGAGGTTATTCTTGCTCTGCAGTCTTGCCTTCAAAGAGTGAGTAGCTGTACCCAGAGGCAAAGGAACTGCTACCGTGCTTCAGTTGATGCTATGCAAGTGGGATTTATTAACTTCGTGAAGGAAGTAGAAGGCCATCGTGATACTTGGTAAATTATGAGAGAGGCCAGGGGGTCAAAAAGAGGGGGATTCCATGCCAGACATCTTGGGCTAAGAATTGAAATACCATGGAGCAAATAGTCTGAAAATTGTGAGTGACCTTCTCAACTTTATCCTAAGCCAGGATCCTGCCTGGGGGTGCAAACCCATGGAGGGAGTGTGACTTGGCAGGGACTTGGGGGAGGGGAGGATGGTGGCTGGCCAATTTCTTGGGATTCTCCAGGGAGTGCTGGAGGGTGAAAATGATGAGGCCTCCCCGTGAGCCCTAGAATGACCGCGTGTGCCTACACAGCAGCCTAAGACCCACGGCAGCCTCAGACCCACGGCAGCCTCGTGGGTCTTCCTGGCAGAAGAGGAGAGACATTTGCACACAGGAGGTATTCAGACCAGTGAGGAGTACTCATCTCAGTGATGGGGTTTCCTCTTTGCTCCCCGACTGCAGTTCCCCTATCCCCTTTACTGCACCTCAGAGCTGCCAAACCGGACCTCCTTCAGAGGAGGGAAGAGAAGGCCACTTCACCCTGTGGTGTTAACATTCTAGCGTTGCACCTGCCCAGTGTTCTCAAGGACAGGAGGTGGGGCAACCCAAGCAGATGGTCCGCATGGAAATGCCTGTGACCCATTTGGAGCTTATTGATGGTGAAAACCACCTTTACAGTAGCTCTGTAGTTTGTTTGTAAGTCGCAATTTCTGTTTTTCTTTCTCTTAGAACACATTCCTCATCGGGTTTGTTCCAACATATATTTTCAACGTGTTTCTGTGAAGTTTGGATGGGAGGAGGGTCAGAGGAGTTCTGCATGAAGGTTTTTGTGCCCTAGTTCTAGAAGGGTAGCTGGTAATCTTCTTAAATGAGTTTTTTGAAAGCTTTTTAATGGCACTACCCAGTGTCCTGCTGTGAACTGTGGCTCATAAAATTCCATATTTACAATGATAAATAGGAGTTCTACGACTCTTAGTTTTGCTGAAGGGCTCTGTCCTCTCTTCTGAGGACAGTCTGTCAGTTTTTCGGTGTAAGGCTACAGGCTGTTTGTGCACTTAGAGCCTGTTTTCAACTTTTTACTTCTGCTATTTCCAAGCGGTTAGGAAAGCCTCTTTAGAGTTGAATTGTTATGTGCATACATTGTATTTTAATTCATTGTAATTAGAGGAGCGCGTATTAAACTTCCTCAAGAAGAACTGCTAGGATCCAACCTTCTGTTTCAAAAGATTATTTTATGAGAAAAAATTTGACTGGATATTTAAAATGACAGCCAGTAGTATTCATCCACCTAGAAGAATGTGTGAGCTCTACGCCTGTAACCTCAAAATCGTACTAGAGAGCTACAGCTGGGGGTTTTGTTGGTGGTGATGGTGGTGGTGTTTTTGTTTCTCCATGGGTTATTTACCTTAATTGCAATGTTAAAAATACTAATTTGTGGGCTTCCCTGGTGCAGTGGTTGAGAGTCCGCCTGCTGATGCAGGGGACGTGGGTTCGTGACCCGGTCTGGGAAGATCCCACGTGCCGCGGAGCGGCTGGGCCCGTGAGCCATGGCCGCTGAGCCTGCGCGTCCGGAGCCTGTGCTCCGCAACGGGAGAGGCCACAACAGTGAGAGGCCCGCGTACCGCAAAAAAAATAAAATAACTAATTTGTAATTATGGCCTCGATCATGTCGTATTTACTATAATGAAGACGTTTGATCACACAAACCAGCTATTGATCATAGCCTGTGTTCCTTGTCTATTTAAGTAACAGTAATCCACTTTTGAATTTACGAAATGGCATCACTCTCTTATTCGTTTGCTCTTAGCAGTGAAATGGAACTGTCAAGAAGAGTATTTGTAGAAGAAGGGATTTTTCTCCCAGTAAAGCTTATTTGTTTTCACAATAATTTTCAGCCCCTAAAATGTATTGGGGCTGTTTCTGGAGAATAATAGGCCAGAAGCTGGGAAATGAGGCCGGAGGCCAGCACTGAGCTCTCAGTAATGTGGGCTGGGTTAGGAGCCCCTTCCACAGGGCTCCACACACCCGCGGCAGCAGAGAACAGGAGATCCAGCCAGGAGTTAGGTTGGAGTCGGGAAGGGTTGCAGCTCCACGGGAAGATGGGTCTCGGGACCTCAGGACAGCAAGCCTCACGTCGCGGCCCAGGCCCCCAGCTGGGGATGGGAGTGCTGACATCCGCCGCCTTGAGTTTCATCTGCTCGTGAATTGAAGCTGCGCGTTGAAGGCCTCGTGTCCCTGCTGCAGAGCCAGCTGGGATGGGCATAGGCATAGCCGACCTCGTGCTTGAGCAGCAAAACATTTTAGCAGCCCTTTTCTGTGTGCCTGCCTCAAGCCCCTTCTCTTTAACCGTAACACCGCCGCTTTATTACTTGTAGAGCTTTACAGTTCGCAGTGCTTTTGTCTGCTCTACCTCACTCGTGCTTCTTGGTGACCTTGTGAGGTCTGCAGCATGGCTGTTGCCGTTTTGCAGATGTGGAAAGGGAGACTCGGTTGGTTTAATGGGCGCCATACAAAACCTAACGTCGGGTTAAATCACTCCTTCAAAGTAAAAGAGTTAATGAGGGCAGAACCTTGGTCTTGAACCCAGGACCTTCTGACTCCAGGTTCTTCCCACCTGCATGTGGAGCCTTGGAGTTGAGCACTTGCAGCTCTGGCCCAACTTGCCAATAAGCCTTCCTTGGGAATGACTTGTGAGGGGCTCTCTGGTGTGACAAGGGTGTTGCGGGGCAGTTGCGTCTAGAGCTAAGATCTGCCGTAGAGGTTGACTCTGTGCTTTACACGTAAGGCCGTCGAGGACCAGGCTGATGCTACCTTACGTTGCGTGGGCGTCTCCTACCCTCCGCCCAGTGCTTTCTGGACCACTGAGTCATGCCCCCGCCTCACACAGTGTGCAGGACCCCCCTGGGTAGTTCTGCCAGCCATCCTGGAATCTTCCAGAGTAGATGTGTGTGGAAAGGCCAGCCTCTGCTCGCTATAGGTCAAGGAAGACAAGAGTCTCAGGGCGGTGCAGATGCCAGCGCCTGGGGAGGTGTGAATCAGCACACTTCTGACGCTGGTTTGGGGATCTGAGAGATTCCAGACTCTGTGTCTGTTTTCAGTGGGAGAAAAAGTGGAATTAGAATTGCATTCCCAACTGGCCTCAGTAAATGACCCGTTTCTTAACCCACCTCCCCCATTAAAATTAAATTCTCTTACCTCTCCGCCCTGTGAAAATTCTTTTTTTTTAAATTTCAATAAGGTTTTAAAATTTTTTTAATTTTTAAATTTGTCTTGGAGTGTAGTTGATTTACAATGTTGTGTCAGTTTCAGGTGTACAGCAAAGTGATTCAGTTATACATACACATATATTCATTCTTTTTTAGATTCTTTTCTCATATAGGTTATCACAGAGTATGGAGTAGAGTTCCCTGTGCTAGACGGCAGGTCCTCGGTGGTTATCTACCTTAAATAGAGTAGTGTGTGTATGTTCATCCCAAGCTTCTGATTTATCCCTCCCCCCAGCCCCGAAAGTTCTTACCTTCTGTCAGGTCTCGAGCCCGAGAAGGCTACTCCCAAGGCACGGTCCAGTCAGATCAAGTGAGGCAAGTGTTAACTGCCACCTGCCATTCGGGCACAAAGCACAAAGCTGTGACTTCTGCAGCACTTTCCCGGACTGGCCCCCATTAAAGCAAGGGTGGAATGGATTGCAAAACCTTTGTATAATGAGGGAGAAATGGAAACTTCCGGTTTGGAAGGCCTTTTTCTTCTTGAGGGGTTTGGAGTATTTTTTGATTAACTTGAGTTTCGTGTTCCAGGGGAAGAGGGTTTTGGTGAAAATGGAAGAGAAACCCTGCCTAACAGAAATTCCGTATCAGATGGAGATTTTCCTCTGTTCGAGAAGGTTGTGAGAGCGGCCGAGGAGCACAAGAGCACGGGGTGGCGGGGGGGGGGGGGTCGGGGTGACGGGCTGGAATGCTCTGGGGGGGCACGAATGCTCTGGTGGGGCACGAAGCAGCGGTGGCTGGAGAGACTGGCGTGAGTACGGCCGAGCTCGCCCACCTGCCGGCTGTAGGCACGGCCCCTCGGGCACGTATCTGAACTCACACCCAGTGAGGTCATTGGGTCCAGGGGGAAGCCCTCAAGTCAGGAGGCTGCAGGAAGCCCAGGCTCCCAGAGGCCACCGCCTCCTCTCCTCCAGCCTTCCATCCATTCATTATAGAAGGGAAGTCTGAGCCCTGGAGACACCCTGCCTTCGTGGTGGTTACACTCATGTGTGGGGCAGGGGGGCACCGGGGAGACAGACAAGAAACCACCAAGTAAGTAAAATATCTCGTGTATCCGGTGGCATTCATGCTGCGGAGGAAAAGTCAGCAGGGTTCTCGAGGAGCCGGTCCTCCTGGTGGCCGTAGGCTGCCCCCAGTGGGGGGACACCTGTCACCCTTGTGGAGGTGACCCGGGTTAACTCTTCCCAAACGCTCTGCACCTGGCAGGCGTATTTCCAAGTCAGCTGACTTCCATTTCCCTGTTTGTCATGTGGGAACGTGGAGGGTCAGGAAGGGACCCGGAGATCTGTTCACGAGACACCAGTCAGCTTTATAAATAGCTCCCCGCAGCGATTGTTATCCTACGGACACCTTTCATTTCCACGGGACTCGACTCTTTCAAATCCCTCATAGATCTATTGCGTCACTTAAGGCTCCTGTTCTAGGAGGTGGGAAGGGTGGAGATTGAGACACCAAACGGAAGATGTACGACCAGGGTTAGTCTTAGGATGACTGAGAGTCGCTGTGGCACAGGCTGTCCTATGGGAGAAGTGACCATAAACCACGGTGGTAGCTGATTCACTTTGTTATGCAGCAGAAACTAACACACCATTGTAAAGCAATTAGACTCCAATAAAGATGTTAAAAAACAAAAACATGGTGGTGCAGCTCCAGGGAGAACTGGCTGAATGTCTGCCCTGCAGGTGGCAGGTTTGCTTGCTTCCTTCACAGTCTGTTTCTGCAGACAATGGCAAGGTCATAGAAAAAATTGTGCGACCCTGCAAACCCACTACTTTGAAGACTCCATTGTATGCATAAGAATACTAAGTTTATTGGGGTTTTGTTTCTCTTTAAAGCAGACTCCTTCCCACCATTTGACTCATGAGAACACGCGCACAGAGGGGTTGAGACACTTCCCCGGGCCACATACTGGGTAAGAGCCGTGGCGATCCAATTATTTATCAGGCTCTTATTAAGTCAGGTGCTGCCTTATTGTATGCTAGGCCCTGGGGTTAGCATTTTTCATAAGTTATCTTATTTCATACAATAAACTGTAATTTAAGTCTTATTATTAATATTTCTATTATCTCATGGACGAGGAAGCTACACATGACGGCGGAAGGTAGCATTTCCAGGGTACATGGCCCAGAGTCTCACAGATATTAAGTGTCGAAACAGAGGCTCCAGCCCAGTTTTCTTTCCAAAAGAAAATAAAAGTTGCATTCCCAATCACTGTCCAAAATTCACTACAGAATTACTTAGGATTTTTAGTTAATTAGAAATTCTTCAGATTTCTTAAGATTCTTAGGTAATTAGAAATTCTTCAGATTTCTACCCTGAACTCTTTCTGTGACATGCTGCAGCCTTTTTTATTTGTGTGTTTATCCTTCAGAATCCTCAGGCTTCATCCTACATTTTAAGCTTACGGTTGACCCAGGTACAGCATGGGTTTGAACTGCGTGGGTCCACTTATACATGGATTTTTTTCAATAAATAAATTGGAAACATTTTTTGAGATTTGCAACAGTTTGAAAAAAACTTGCAAATGAACCGCATAGCCTAGCAATATCCCCCCAAATTAAGAAAGAGGTATGTCATGAAGGCATAAAATATATGTAGATAATATATAAGACACACACAGTATGTGTTAATCAACTGTTTATGTTAACAGTGAGGCTTCCTGTCAACAGTAGGCTATTAGTAGTTAAGTTCTGGGGAGTCAAAAGTTGTACAGGGATTTTCAACTATGCAGGGGGTGGGAGGTGGAGTGCCTGTAACTCCCCAAGTTGTTCAAGGGTCAACTGCATTCTTATATCAATTATAAATCTTAGCATGACTTAGAAAGCCTCCCACGTCCACCTAATTTGATTCCATCTCTAATATTTTAAACACTTTTAGAAGAAGAATTATATTACACTTGGGTTTCTCAGTTGAGTAACTTTCTTTTTTCTTTTTACCCCAAATAACCTGAAATTGCTTTGGTCTCCAAGTTACTTATAGAACTCTGTGTCTTTAGGATAGAATTGTTTCTAAGACTGTTTCCCCAACATTAGCTTTTGTTGGGCTCTTTAGTTTTGTGTCACAGTGGCTACTAATGTTAAATCAGCTCTCTTTCCCTTCTGTCATTGGTAGCAGTGACACAAGCTGTCAGCCCACTGTGGTTTCTTTCAAAGATTGGTTACGTACCTCCAAAGTGAGTTTGTACAGGGAACTCTGTGAGGTATACTGAACAGGGTGAAGACTGACGAAAAGCAGTCAGTGTGGAGTGCGTCTCGTTTCCTCCTAAGCTTGGGACGTCAGCTGCTTCCTTCCATCATGCTGGCGACTGTATTATCGTACTTGCTAAGTTCAAGGCGCCCCCTTGTGGTGAGACTGATACTAATCAACATGAGAAAGCAAAATGGCGAGATTACAAGTGATATAGAGGCAATGCCTTTGGATATAATCTTATTGCTCTCCTCATTTTTAAGGCTCTCAAAGGAATAAAATATTTTTTCTCCTTTTGTTTTAAATTCATCTGTAGCTCTTCAACTCATATTCAATGCTAAGTGTTTTGGAGGTAGAAGCGAATCAGAAAAGCAAGCGCAAATAATTTGATGCCAAATCCCAGGTGACTTTTAAAAATAATTTCGTATTTTTTATTACAAAAGTAATACTTGTAAATCCTAGAAATGTTAGAAAGAACAGATAAAGAGTAAAAGAATCATTTACCCTCTCACAACCCACGTGGATTAACATTTTGTTATGTATCTTTTTTTTTTTTTTTAGGCATATAGACTCAAAAGAAAACCAAACATGCCATTTTTCAAACATGATTATATGTGTGGACTTCATTCCGTGTTGTTAGAGTCGGCTACTTCATCATTCTTAGTGTTGCTCGATTTGGTCGGTTCCATTGTGTGCACACCTTACGATACACAAACACAACACCATGTGGGGCTTTCTTGTGCGTTATTGTAGATTTCCTTATGATTAATTGCTCGAAATGGAATGGCTGAACCAAAACGGTGTACAAAATTTTAAGACATTTGACATTTATTGCCTGGTTATTTGTTTAAGTAAGGCATCTTTTTGACAACGCAATATTTTTTTTTAAAGTTTCAAATTCCTAGCATTTGCCTTCTTAGTCTGTGCCAAGAATTGTGCACTGTGTTTTACATGCCTCAATCTCAGTTGATCCTCACAACAACCATGAGACTTAAATACTATTAATGTCCCCACTTACAGATAAGGAAGGTCAGGCTTAAGGAAAATAAATCGCTGTCACGTGACTTCAAAAGCAGGAAGACAGTAGTAGGCTTTCAGAAAGGTGATTAAAAATAGCACTTTGCATCCCTCGAATATTGAACTCAGTGGAAACTAAGAGTGATAATTTTCTATTTGTAAAATAAAGACGGTAAGAGAGGAGGAAGAGGAAATGTGCTTCCATAAATTTAGAAACATGAATAAGCATCTAAGTTGATGCTCTGGTAATTAGATCTTCATGTTAGAAGATATGGTGGACAACTCAGTGATTACCGTGGAATTACAAACTCTAGGGAGCTCCTAATATAGACATGTTTTCACTAGGTCTTTTCATTTTGTTCCTGAATGCATTTTCTTTAACCACAGTTCATCTTCAGACTGGTTAAACCACTCCCAAGTAGTCAAAAGTTGACTAAAGGGAAAGTGGGATCAGAAAAATCTCCAATTTCTGAATAAAACCAGAACTTTTCTGTGAGTACAAAGAATTTGGCAGTCTCCAACTTTTTTGCAGTTTTTCTCTCATTGTTGCTCGCTAGAGACCTACATTTCACTTTTGTCACCTTTGTCCGTACTCTTTGATTTTTCTATTATTATATAACTCTTTATTATAGAAAACTCAGGCACAGCAAAACAAAGAAAATAAATATCCCCCATCAGTGTTATAAATACTGTGTTTATTGTTCATCTTTGGTTCTCTCTGCCACATCTGGGTATTAGGCATTTACCCAATATTTGCTCTTCCTGATCAGCTCTTCTTGGGCTCATCAGCATTGTTTTTATTCTTAAGGAAAAAAAAAAAAAACTGTTGAACCTGTTTTCCTTCCAGCTACACTTAGCCTTTCAAAGACATTCCAAGTACCATTCAGTATAAGAGCAACATCTGTAGTTTCTCTGCCATTTTCCTCTTCGGATAGCCATTGGATTTATTGGAAGTCTTTGAGGTAATTAAAGTGTCCTTCTGTTTCATTTTTACAGCATTATTATTTTTGCCGCTCCAGCTGTTTCCTTGTGGCGGTGAGCTGTCGCTTTCTTCCAGTTACATTTCCCTCAATCTTGATGCAACGTCACTATATTGATAAAGTACTCGATTATCACTGTAATTCTCTGAAGTGACTTGCAGACGTTCAACTCCTTTCCCACCCAGTCTTTTTTTTTTTTCTTTAAGAACAATTTTCTGGTTTATAGTCAAATCCATAAATCAGGCTTCTGAGTTCTACCCACCTGATTTAATGGGGGTATGTGAGTGGCCTAATAAAATCCAGTTTTCTTTCTCTGCTTTCTTACTGTCGGGCTCAAAACCTGTAGGGCTCAAAATATTTTCCACGCAGATGGAGCCTGGCAAGAAGTGAGAAAGTTTCCCTTGAGTTTCATTTTGTAATCCTGAGAAAATTTCTATCAGTGTAGAGATTAATGTTCCTGTGGCCTCAAGTCCCTTTCTCTGTAGGAGGCATTGCATCTTCTGAGATGGACTCCCCCACCCCAGCACCCCTGGGTCCTTCCTGCTCTGACCCAGGGACACTCTTCCAGCTTCTGCATTTCCTCGACCTTAGTCAACGAAGGCAAGAAAGATGCAGCCACGGTCGGGTTTGCTCCGAGCGTGGAGCGTTTGACCATTTATGTGATTCTCTTGCCCTTTCTTCCTTGGATTTCAGGTGCTCTTCACCTAAGGCAGCTGCTGTAGTGACTTTTTTTGTCCCCTCGTGTCCAGCTTTTCTAAGCTTGGTGCAGGTTCCTCTGCTGAGAGTCGCCTTGCAGAGAGAGGTTGGGGGTCTCGGCCCCTCCTGGCAGCCTCACGGTTGGGGCGCTGGTCTCCTCCAGCCCCTTCCGTTCTCTGTCGCCTGTGTGCAGGGCTGTGTCCCCCCCAGGTCCTCCGCCCTCAGCCCATTTTATTCCCCATCTCCTTGAGATGGAAACTGTGATTTTCTGTACCTCTTTCCCCCTTGTCTGTCCACAACAGCTCTTCAAATCTATCATCCTGTTTGCATCTTGCACTTTTATTTATCATGTACCTACAGGGTGTTATTATTTGTGGTCTTCATTGGGGTATTTCTTTCATAGTTGAGGAAACCTATAAACTTGGGAGCAGGAGAATCAGAGGCCCTACAGCAACCCTCACCTTTCAAAGGAGAATATATTCACCTCGAAAAGAGCTTTTATGAGGTCAGTCTAGCTAATAGTTCTTCTAATGGTGTCACTCCCCTATCCTCTTAAAAGTCTCTTTTCCTTTTTTTTTTAACCCCCGAGTGCATTCTGGGTAGAATATTTGAGTACTGTTCTTGTCTGGAGACCTGGCTTCTGGCTTTTGGCTTTTGGAGATCGCTCTCTGAACTCAAGTGTGCTTTTTCTTGTGGAGATTTGCGTCTGATATGTGTGAGACTAGGTTCTAAATAATACAGAATTATTCAGAAGTAAAGGAAATACACGCATAGTACATATCTATATCTAAGTCTGTCATGGTGTATGAATCATGGCTATTGTATAATCCAGTTATGATGGTATTTAGGGGCTCTGTGTGTGCTGGTTATCCAGGTGGATATATCTGTATGCACACGCCGTAACTTATGAAGTGAGCTGCCAAACCGTGACACCTCATTGGCTGATTTTTTTCTCTTTTTTACCTTTTTCTTTTGAATTGTGGAAAAGTATACATGACTTACAATTTAGCACCTTAACCATTTTTAAGTGTACAGTTCAGTAGCGTTAAGTACGTTCACGTCGTTGTGCTGCCAACCTCCAGAACTCTTTTCGTTTTGCTAAATTGAAACTCTGCATGCATTGAACAGCTCTTCCCCAATCCCCCTTCCCCAGCCCCTGCTGACCACCGTCCTGCTTTCTATTTCTACGAATTGACTACTGTACGTACCTCACGTAAGTGAACTCATGCAGTATGTGTCTTTTTGTGACCGGCTTCTTCCACTTTGTATTATGTTCTAAAGTTTAATCAATGTGGTAGCATGTAACAGAATTCCTCTTTAAGGCTGAATGCCTTTCAGTATGTATAGACCACATTTTGTTTATCCGTTCATCTGTTGATGGGCATTTGGGCCGCTTCCACCTTTTGGCTATTGTAAATAATGCCACCATGAACGTGGTGGTAGAGATATCTCTTTGAGACCCTGCCTTTCCTTCTCATGGCTGATTTTGGATGCAAGAGTAAGTCATTCTTCTTGCATGAGGATTATGAAGTTTTCATTTTTTAAAACACAAAACCATCTTTCCATCATGGTTTTTTTTAAAAATTAAGTTATCCGAAAGTCAGTGGATCAATAAGAATTGAAATGTTTAAATACTGGTACAGTAAGCATAGTAAGTGGAAGACATCCTCCAGGGTCAGCCAGGTTCAGGTGTCAGAATTTGTTCCCTGAACTATAATTCTGATCTGCTGTTCCCGTAAGTATTCACCTGGGATCTTCTCGTGAAGAAGTCTTGTCATCTGGTGTGGCGCAGCCCAGGCACATAAAGTCCTGCACTCTTGTCTTCACAGAGCAGCCCAGTGGCCAGTGGCCCAGTGGCCAGTGCCAGTCAAGATGGCAGGCTGGGGCTCACCACCAGACTGCATTCTGACTGAGGAAGGTATTTCATTCTGGCTCTGGTCACCCGCCTGCAACCTTGAGACACCCTCAAGGACAACAAGCCAGTGTGACATATTCTCAAATGACCAGGTGAATTTAGAAGGGCCCCGCTGTGAGACATGTCGGGGAAAACTCACTGCTGGTCAGGGCTGGCTTTCACCATATCTCTCTAAATCCTAAGGATGGGACTACCACCTTTCTGTCTTTCTTTGTCAGGGGAGAGGGCTTCACGGTGCTGCACTGTCATCATGAACAAATAGATGATTCCTTTGGGTCAACTGTTCTTTTTCTGTTCGTGTTTTCACCCTTTTTCTTTTCTATTTTTTTTTCTCTCTTTTTCTCCTGATACACAGGCTTTGCAGCACATGCTGATCTCTCTTCAGGCAGAACTTGACATTCAAAGGTACTTGATGAAAATTGAATCATCTCAGCGAGTTAGTACTTTACCTTTTCTTCTCTGCATTGAGTCTTACCTCGCCGCATGCCTTTTCACTCAGCTGCGTGTGGCATTCTAATCAGTGTCAGCCTGTTCCTGTCCCCGTCTACCCTGAGCCTGGGTTTAAACCTCTCCGAGCCAAATGCTTGCAGCATTCCCAAACTTGTGCATTTTTTTTAAAATCTTGAGAGTGAATATTAAAAATGAACACTAATCGCATGCTTGCTTCGAAATCTGTCATCAACTTTTCCACAGTTGGCGTTGTGGGATCGGCAGTAACGCGACGGCAATTCAGAGATCTCTGCACAGTCCTCTGAAAAGTGGGGCTCTGGCCCCAGCAGCTTTCTCAAGGCAGAAAGGTTCTGGAGCTGAAACAGAAACCTATCCTTCTAACAGCCTCAGAGCTCTGGGACTCTTCTTTCGCTTGGCTCCCAAACACCCAGTATGGGGTCCAGACCATTTCACTGGCATACATCTTAATAATAAACATGATAGGAACAGACATATTTATATAAAGTTTACTAGGCACCAAGCACTGTTCCAAGTGCTTTACAAGCGTTAACCTCTCACGCCAGCCCCATGGGGTAGGCATCCTATGGTCCCCATTTTATAAATGAAGAAACTGAGGCACAGGGAAGTTCAATACCTTGCCCAGGGCCACATAACAGGTAAGTTAGAGTTGGGACTCCAGGCAGTCAGGCCCCAGAGTCAGTTTCAATATATTATTTATTTCCCCATAACCCTCAATGTCCCCTATTTCATAATAGGTCAGTTTAGAATGTTACACCTGGAAGGGGGTGGAGAGTGTCCAGTACTTGGACACCTGGCTTGGCATTGGATACGTCTACCAACTGACCCATTGGCACATGGCCACCCATATCCTTTTTGTCCCCCAGACGTGGCCTGTTTCTTTATTGTGTCCGGAGCTTGCCCAGATGAGAACCATTTGGTCTTTACTGTGAGGCCCAAAACACACTGTGCTCAGGAAGCATCCGGCGGTCTGGCTTTAGTGCATCTGTGACTTCCTGGCCATTCGGTCAGTCTTCAATGACCTCTTCACCTTCCTTTTCTTATAATCATTCTCTTTGATCTTGTCTAAAGTCACAAGCTCAAATTAGAAAGTTCCTGCCCAAACGAATAGACATAGAAGGAAAAGTTGGGGGACACATACGACAGAGACCCATGGTCCTACTCTACACCAGCTCAGTTCTGATGAGGTGTTTACCGTTCATTTTTTCCACGAGTTCTTCATTGTTTTCACAGCTCAGTAATCCATGCAAAATAGAGCTGTCTTTATGATTTCCTTGCGCACATATTGTGCACCAAATAGAAATGCAGAAAAGGAAGCATGGAGAGCTCTTCCCCACAACTTTACATGCTGCCATTAGCTACTCCTTTCTACTTTCAGAACAGAGACTTGACATTGTGATGTAGGGTTTTCTACAGAATTTGGGGTCCCTCTCACTGTTCTTTTTTTCTTAAAGCCTGAAACAAATTCTCATTGCTAACTTCTATTTTTTGACATATCAGCAAATAATGGAATATGTGAGAATTTTTCAAGAGCTTTTTTTTTTTAAGGTTTTAAACACAAGTTACAGTGACAATGGTGTTTTTTGGAGAAGGAGTGGAATGAAAGTTAAGGTGGGAAATTGAAGATTTTTTCTTCTCTTTGATAAAGAGTGACTCCCAGAGCCTCTAAGGAGGTCACAATCTCTATTTTGAAGTTGGAAGTAATCATTTACCGACTTCAGGCAAGGTGGTGGCAGTAAGAGGTTGGGTGTATCCTCTCCTCTCACACAGGACCCCACAAACCATGGGACCTTCCGAGCACAGCAGGGAGCCAAGCCATGTAGAACCATCCCTACGAGAATGTACTACCTAGAGCAGCTGAATGCTTCCCATCATTTATTGTTGACAAATTCCTGTGCATTTTTTCCTTAGTGACTCCTCACCACAATCATATCAAGCAGATACTCAGATTTTTTTTTTTTTTTTTTTTTTTTTGCGGTACGCGGGCCTCTCACTGTTGCAGCCTCTCCCGTTGCGGAGCACAGGCTCCGGATGCGCGGGCTCAGCGGCCACAGCCCATGGGTCCAGCCGCTCCACGGCATGTGGGATCCTCCCAGACCGGGGCACGAACCCATGTCCCCTGCATCGGCAGGCGGACTCTCAACCACTGCGCCACCAGGGAAGCCCAGATCTTTTTTTTAATAAAAGTGAGAACTAAGGTTCAAAGAGCTTCCCTATGGGGTCGCACTGCCAGTGCATGGGAGGATTGGAGCCTGTGTTCTGCAAGAACAGCGTGATAAAAAGATTAAAGTCCTCTCATTCTAAATCTTGTTCTCTTTCCATCTCTCCAGACTCTGGTATTCTTTCTTATAGCAGAACTAGAGGGAAAAAGAACCTTTGACCTGAAAAGCTCGTCGGAATTTTCACAAGGTTTTTCTCATTTGAAAATCAATGCAGGGAAATTGGGAGGGCAGTTGGTGGTGGTAATGGGCTGTGTGTGTTTAGAAACGAGAGTTTGAAAACCAGCAGCAGCTTCTACTCCCAAGATGTCCGGATAGGGTCTGGCCTCAAGCACTGAAGCTTGGTGACCTCGGGCACCACAGTATCCCCGCTGACACTGAAGGCCAGCTCCTTCTTCACTGTGAGGATGCACATCCTCAAATCTCCCAGGACAGGCTGAGGAAGGGGGGCCTCTGCTATCGGGGAAACCTCTCTGGTTTCACAACAGTGTAGTTAAGCTCTAGGGGCATCACCCCTGGGCCTGGCGTCCCACATCCTCTCCAAACTGAAGTCTGGGCTGCAGAGATGAGCTGAATGATGGCTTTTGAGGAGGCCTTCTAAGGGGCATACTTAGCACTAAGTGTGATGCTGGTTGTATTTCACTTGAAATTTCAAAGCCTGCAAGCAGGCCCCTTTCCTTTCATCTCTGTAATAACACATCCTCACGTGGACACCTATTATCCCGAAGCCTTTTAAGTGCATTCCAGGCACTCTGAGTTGCAAAGGCACCTGCTACATTGCTCAAGCCCCTCCCAATGCGGACGGTAGGAGCCAAAGCCTTGGAAACTGTCTGTTTGTTTATAATGCACACCGTCTTAGTTCACGAGTAAAAGGAAAGAGAAAGAAACGGATTGATTGACTTAAGGCAGCTCACAATAAAGAGACATCTGCCTTCAGGTGGCTAAACTAAAAATCGAAAGGGAAAACCGCATAAGAGGAGGAGACCAAGTTATGAATATGGCCAACTCTGATTAGCTTGAACATTAAATTTAGCTTCGACTTTTCTGATACATGCGGTATTTTATATATATTTGATATACTTCTCATTATAGGACAAAGCAATACTTATGACTCCTTCACAAGGCAGAATTATTTTCTTTGTTTTAAATTCTAAAAGAAACATTGTTTGCTCATGCCTTCAGAAAAGGGACATCCGTCAACGTAACAGACAGGATCAACAGGAAAACAGCAGTATTCTTCATCTGGCCTTTCATTTTACATCAACTCCTTCAAGATGAAGCACAACACTAAATAATAATTGTAGGAACGTGCGTCTGAAGGGGGTGGGGGGGCTGAGTTAATGAGATCCAGTTTTGGAACTTGCTGATGGTGTAAGTTTCTAACTTGATGGAAGGATGCTGAAGAGAGATGATGGCGAGCCAGGACCTCATCATCTTTAAATAGGATTTGTCTCTTTCTGTCTTTGAAGGGAAGTCAGAGAGCAGCTGATTCAAGGTGTTATATCAGAAGCGAGTCTGTGTCACATCCCAGGTAGACCACCAGGCAGGCGGGTGGCAGGTTGACATCCAGACATCCTGGAGGTGGGAGAGGCCACACCTTACCTGTGGGTCAACCCACTTTGGCCTCTTCTCCAGGCACAGCTAAACCTCTTAAAGGAAAAAAGAAGAAGAATCGCATCATCTACACATT
Source organism: Delphinus delphis (assembly GCF_949987515.2). NCBI lineage: Eukaryota > Metazoa > Chordata > Mammalia > Artiodactyla > Delphinidae > Delphinus > Delphinus delphis. The sequence goes on from NC_082684.1 coordinate 166,949,984, forward strand.
ATGAAGGGGTTGAAAAGTAGAAAATATCCAGGAGATGGTAGAAAATCGCTGAAGTTCCAAATTTACCTGGAGTCAAATTGTAAAAGCCTTAAAATGCAGTTACTGTCAGGGTGTCAGAGCTCTGGATGGGAGAGTCTGTCTCCTTAAAAGGTGAAGTGCGTGATCTGCATGTCCAAAAAATTGCATTGATGGCTTTGGGCTCTTCTTTCTTAATCATTTCTTTCTTGAAAGTGGAAGTCTACGCAGTTTCGGATTCCTGCAAATTTTTGCATGGCATGAACATGGAAATGTGTCTTTGTTCCCGTGTTTTCCCCATGAATTAGTGTCCTCAATTCAGGGGCCATCTGTGAGGACAAACCTTCTACCTGGAATCTAATTGTGGGAAGTAACACATGAGAGGCCCAGGTGGGCATGGGTATCTTCAGGTCACCATAGACAAGAATCCTTCTGGATTCTAAATGTTTTGCGAGAAGGTCTTCCCTTCCCCTGATTCACTCTTTAAAAAGATCATGCTTACGCAGTAAATCTCTGATTTGCAAAAGCAATATTATCCTCGTTTTGGAGAAATAAAGACGAAGGTATATTACTCATAATACTACTGTGTAAAAGAAACCAAGGCTAGTATTTGGGTATATTCCTTCCATTTCTTAGATTATGAAAAAAAAGTTCTTAAAAGCACCTTGATTATGACTGCATAGTGTTCCATAGTGTGGCTCCATTGTGACTTGTTAACCAGCCTTCTAAGTTTCTAGATTTATGTATTCTATTAAAGATGTAACATGTACAGATTTGTTCCCTGACCCTCAACTATAGTAAGTAACACTCTTCTCCATGTTTGTATATCAAATTAATCTGGCTTGGCTTCAGCAGTTATTGAGAAATGTATTCTCGTCACTCGGGGTCATAAAGAAATCCCAGGGATGGCATCTAGTCTGATAGAACCGGGTAAGGTTCCTGGGTCTCCTGGGACTCAGCAGATGGCCTCCCAGTGGTCTGTTTGCAGGTGGGCTCACGGGGCTGTCTGCCAGGCTAAGCCCTTCAGCCGCTCTGAGCACACCACACACACCTCCTCCACCCGGGGCCACTCCTTGTGAATGGAATCCAGGCCTCCAGAGTCTGAAGAACATCCTCACCATCACCACCACCAACAACAAAGCCAGCATCCTCTTCCCGGCCCTGCAAAGTCACTCAGCACCCCTCTTCCTGCCCAATTAGCAACCTTTCTCCTCTCACACTGGGGGGGCCGGGGGTGGGCAACCCCAGACTCATCTTCCAAACGCCTTTACCCCCTGAGCCCAATCTAGGGAGGGAGTCTTTGGGGTGACCTCTGTAGCACTGAGACACTGATCACAGCCCTTGCACCCAGGAAGACCTTGGAACACAGAGGCTTGGCCGTTTCCCCAGGAACTTGGGGATGGGGGTAGATGTCCCATCACGTTTGTTGCTGACAGCCGTGAGGACAAGATAAGTTGATGATACCTCAGAAGAGTCATCTGACGCACAGATACCTCGAGAGAGTGTCTGTGTCATGCGATGCTTCTTGAAATAACGAGGAAGCATCCTTGTCTGAACAGAGGTGTCCTTGTCATGCGTCTCTTGGCATCTGTGGGAGGGGGCTTCGCATGGTGAGAGCGCGTCGGCAGAGGGATCCTGCTCGTCTCGCTTGGCTCTGTGCAGCGCCTGCCTCGCCGCAGGGATGCCTGTGGCCGGCTCTGGCCGGGGAGGCGAGGGGAGCTGACTCCCCAGCCTCACGGCCTTTTCATCTTTCTGATCTGTTAATGAACTAATAGGCACAGTGAAGGAAAAATGGGGAAGCAAAAGACACAGCTGTACTTTGCTCAACTGCTGAATCGTCTGATTTGAGTCCAGACCAAACATCTTTTCTGTTTTCACAGGTGAAAATCATGAAAAATGTCTGGGTACCCTTTTGGGGGAAAGAGGGAGGAAGGGGTTGAAATATTACCCTTGAAGAAACAGGGTATAAACTGAGTTTATCAAGGATAATTCATCGAAATAAATCCTAGAGAAAAATGTATCCCCTTTGTCCAAGCTGGGGAAGGGAAATACTGATTTGCAGGGCTAAACCTAAGTCCGTCTTTATGAGAATCTCAGATATGCACAGTTGGAAGTTGGTATTAGAATGGGAGGTGTGTGTGCATGTATGTCCTTCTTGTGTCAAGACCCAGAAATACCTGGTTACCGGTGAACCTGGCACGCGTCCACAAACTACTCCCAAGAAGCACCCAGGTACACATTCAACACTGTATCGTGTGTGTGTGTGTGTGTGTGTGTGTGTGTGTGCGCGCGCGCGTTACCAGCAGGACCCTTTTGTGCTTGCACCCAAGTTTTCTATTGAAAACAAAAGCTGATTTCTTGTCCTCTGAGTCATTAGCACCAGGCCCCCCCCAAAATTACACATTTGTTACAAAACTAAGTACAGTTCTCTCCTACACTTGTGTTCCAGTTCTCACATCGATCTGTCATGCTCTAGAACCGGGATGTCCTCGGTCTGTTCCCCAGATCGGCCATCAGGCTAAGACCGGCCCCGAGGAGATGTTGGCTCAGGTTTCATCACTGTGGCCATCGGCCACGGAAGTTGTGAGAAGTAGCCAAAGAGCTGTGGGGAGACCCGGTCCCGCTGCTTTAGAAGCACCCCAGGGTGTGGGTCCCTGCATGCACCTGAGAATGGCAGGTCCTCAGCTGCTGCGGCCACCTGGACGGGTTTATGTAAGGGGAAGCCCCTATGGGAGCTCTTGGTCTTCACATCCCCAGACCCAAACCCAGCAGAGGCCGTAGACTTTGGAAACAAGGAGGGCTGGAGAAGGGAGCGGAAGCACTGCGCTGTGGTTCTAAAAAGGACTCTGAGCACATTTCAAAGCTTAAACCTTCCACAGCGGCGATTTGTCCGTTCTCCTGAGGTTAGAGGAGCGCAAAGCAGGGATGGGAAAGAAGACTAACGTCTGGGGATCTTCCAGTGTTCGTGAACTTCAAATATTTTGCTCCTTTTATCTTTCATAAGAGTACATAACACCTAGAAAAATCTCTTCAGTTGACGTCACAATTTTGACTGGATTTTGAGTTGAAAGCTTCCCAAGCGCAAGAAATGGGGTGAAAGTGTCTGAATGTCATGATTAAATTAACCTTGTCAATTAGTGAGTATTAGGATAATGAGTCATTCTGAATACATTTGCATTTGCATGTGGGAAGCTTTACTCTATTTCTGAACTCTCTGTGGAAATTGGGCATTCATTAAAATGAAGTAAAATTCCAGTAAGGCAACTTTGGGTTTTCTTTTTAAAATAGCACATAATCTGACGCGAAGTGTGTGCCCTGGCTAATCAGACACCCCACTGTTGCCAACAGTTAGCATCTTACCTAAAGGTACATGTGCAGGCTTTATTTTCTGGACCTTGGCATTTCAAATTAGAGTTTACAGGGTCTGAAAAATGGGAATGACGAAACATCATCAATGCCTCCAGCCCTAATTTTCTTTTCTCTTTGCTTTTAGTCCCCAAATACAACACTGCATATAATAAGAACAATTTGATCTCCTAGCAGAGCATACTCCTCATGGTGAACACTTCAGCCAATATTTGTTCATGACCTTAAAATGCATGTATGGCAGCCTTTTAAAAATTAATGCTCTGCAACTGTGTTGCGTGCGCTTGAGGACATAAATGCAGGAACCTGGATCTTGGTGCTAGCTAGCTACATATTTCTGTAGAGCAGATGCAATAGGGGAAATCATTTGGGGAAAACCATTTGAAGGAATCTCAGTAAGCTGAAGTTTTCTGGGTGACATGATTTTTCTTCTTCTTTGTGGTGTGTATCTTAGAGTGATGAAATTTTAGTCCTGAAAGGACTAGCTACCAACCAGTCAACCTCTGGTCTTACAGAAGAGGAAACTATGACTTAGTGAGATTGTACGTTGCCCAATTTTGGTGCAAGCTGGCCGACAGACTCCTGGTTAAATGACTTTACCCCTGTCAGCTCTGGAATCCTGCAGACTTGGTCCCAGTTCCTCCACTAGCTAGAATTTTTGGGTAAGTTGCTTCCACGATTTGTCTCCTCAGTGTAGCCAGTATTATGAAGTGGCAGTGAGGCTTCAATGAGATGACCACACAGTCAATCACAGTGCAGCAGGCACTGAATTTGTGAGTTCCTTTCTCTCTCCCCACGCCCCTTCACTAGGAAGACAGTCTTCCTAGAGAACCGGTCTGCTCTTGTTACGGGTGATGCAGAGGAGGGATCTGCCTGAAGCCTCCTACCCCAGCATCCCTTGGTGATTGAAAGCCCTTTTTGAAGAAGTAAAGACAAGAAAGGATCAGTGGGGTTCAGGTGGCCTGGTTACACAGACTGCCCCTTCCTGCATGACCCCAGAGGACTTCCTGTTTGAGTGGTAGGTTTGGGATCACCTGATGATTTAGGGAAACATCTAGAAGGTTGTGATGGAAACAGAGGGAGGTGGTCATGGGTGTCCGTGAAGTGCTGAAATCCAGCTTTCCAGGCCCTGGAGTCCTGCCCAGGTGGCTCAGGGAGCGTTTCCACCATTCTCTGCTTCCTGAGTCTTCCCAGTTAGGGGCAGCTCTCCTCCCAGAAGCTTGGGGCAGGGGCTCCAAACACCATGCTAGAGATGATGCATGACCAAGAAAAGGCTTCTCCTGAGCCAGAATGAGAACAGTAACTCCCAACAGAAAGACTTTTTTCTTGAGCCAAATCTGAATTGTGTGAGTATCCTGCCTCCCATTTTTTTGGTATTAAAATATCTTTCCTTTCTCGTGGCAACATGGTGCCGTACAGAGGGAAAATTTCAAGCGAGAGGGCATGTTTGGATGCCCCTTACTTTGCAAAATAAAATCCTAGTAACCCTGCGTTGTGCCCTCCCCCATAATTTTTAAAAGAATGTTTAATTTGTGAAATACAAAATGAGAACAAATGCTCCAGAGAGTTTAACTTTCTCCACAGTTATTACCAATGTTATAAACCTGTCAGCCTCATAGCTGCGCAGGCAGGGGAGCTGTTAGAATTGGTCTTTGTCTGTGATGGTTTGCTTGGAAGACACAGAGTCACCTCAAACTGGTTTAAGTATAAGAATGGAATTAGTTGGAAGGAATAATTTGGAAAGACCTCACAGTGTACTGGACTCAGGAGCTGGCATGCCGAGGGGCCCAGAGAGCTGTTCTGTCTTTTAGGGTCTCCATTGGAGTCATGGGGGTCTCTTGTCTCCCTTTTTCTATACAGATCTGCTTCATCCTTTCTCTGTACTCTTCTCTCTCTGTTTCACATTCCCTTGTGCGTGTCAGCCACAGCTTTAAATGACCTCACATTTTAAGTTCTCAGTGGATACAGACTAAAGAGCTTCATTGTCCCAGGGCTCCATTTCCAGGAAGAGCATGTGATTGGTCCAGCCAGGATCAGGTGGCTACTGCTCGGTCCAGTCAGCTGCGACTGGGCTGGGAGTGGGTGACCATACACTGCATCACTCAAACCAGGATACCTTTGAGAGTGGAAGGGAGTTACTACTAATATTTACACTGGGACAACAGGTGCAAAGCAGAACGGTCCAAGGATGCTACAATCTGTATTTACCCTGGATGTGGGACATTGGACATCAGGAACTTATCCATATGGGCAGGGAGGAGTTCCGCAGAGAGGGGGGCATTGTTTGAGGGCCAGAACCCTTTCGAAGATGGGTAAGTGTCAAGTCAAATAACAAAAGGGGAACTTTGTCATGTATTCACTGTTACTGGAGAGGGGGTTGCCTGTACGAAAAGACGACTTGGTACTCAGCTGCTTCTGGACGGTGCATGTGTTAGCTCCTTTGAGAGAGCAGAGAAGGACCTCAGAGTGTGCACAGGGGGGACAACTCCTTTAGAGGCCGCCAGCTGTCCCACTCCCTCCTCCCATGTGCCCCCGAGTGCACACAGACCTGAGAACCTCAGTGGGTGACTTCGCTCAGACCATCCCTAGCACCTCTCACTTCTGCTCTCCGTCCTCTCCCAACCCATCCTTTAATGCCAGCACTTATCCCTCAAACCCCGTTCTGCCCTGTGCTGTCACAGTGACACATCTCTTAGTGCCTCTTGTCCAACTGTTACACGTATATTATCCTTGGCCCCAAAATATACCTTAAATGCGTTATGAGCTTAAGAACCACACAGCACTTTTAACCTCCCGAGACTCGCACCCGGCTGAGTACCAAGTCCCTGTTTCAAATGCTTTTTGACTTTTTTTTTTTTTAATATGTCAAATCATAGGGTATCTGACACCAGTGTCAGCAATTTTCATTGTCTTTTCTCTTCCCTAAATGATGTCTCAGCATCGAGCTGGCATCTGAGGGGAGAGCACGGTGTGAGAAGATTGCTAATATGCAGTAATAGTTTGCAATGAGAAAGTGAATGACATAATAACGAGAGCAGGCGTTTATATTTGGAACTGAATAGCTGTGTTTAGGAAGCTTTAAAAAAATAAAAAAGGATTGAGCCCTTATATCTTTATTTTTATACATACTTACTCCAACCACGATGACCCTGAACAAGAAACAGAAATTTGATTTTGATTTTCTTCAAGGATTATTGCCTTTTGCAATGGAAAATGACAACTCATCAAATGCATTGTGTCTTCCATGGGCTGCAAAGATGACCAAACACCAGAGGTTGTCATTGTAGCCATGTTGCTTCAAGTAATATTATTTCTTGGCTACTTTGCTAAGCTGAATGTATTTTCTTTCTTTTTTTTTTTTAAGTCAGGGATGAGGACATTTGAGTTTGATATTCTGCTGAGAATAGTAACCAGCTATCTACCTCACTGAAGACCATATGAATTTACATAACTCTTGGTGAGCTGGGCAGTGATTTAGGGTTGGTTTTTTTTTTTTTTTTTAAGTCTAGCGATACTCTTAAAGAGTGCCAAAGCCAGATCCCAATCTTTGTAATACAAGCCGACTTTATGAAAAATAAACCACTTCGGGGCCTTGCACAGAAACATTAACCCAAAGCAAAGAGACAAGTTAACTGTTCATGGGTGTCCTTTCTGGCTATGATGTGGGCATGTCATCTGAGCGGAGAGTTTCCTGTGGAACACCGAGGCTGGCCACCTCGATGAAGGGGGTACAGGGGGCTATGTTCTGACCTTACTCCTGTTTCCTTCTGTGGAAATGTCCTAAGAGGTGTAGCAGGGGTGGGTGTCTAGATAATACAGTAGTGCGCCTGCCAAGAGGGGTCTCCTGGTACTTTTAGCAAGAAAAGGGAAAGGAACTGACCATCGCATCCTCAAAGGGCTCCCCTAGAACATCAGGCACACCTGGGGCATCCCTGAAAGAGTTCTGTAACTGAAGCCTTGCGGCAGGACCGGCTATATATAATTCTTAGTGTATCTTGTTCCAAAAAATTATTAAGCGTTTCAAGACGGCCACAGCAGAGCATGAAACCAAGCCCAGAGCACTTTTAAATGCTGGGTCGCTTGTACACCCACAAAGCTGGTCCTACCTTGACAGTTAAGTGCTTTGGTGTTTTTAACTTCAAAATGCATCCTTAGGAAGACTTAAGAGGACGTTAAGGAATGCAAACCCCCCCCCAAAAAAAACCTGGCTCCTGGGGACTGCCTGTGTCCCACGACCAGCCCGTCAGCACCTTCGGCATCTTAGTAAGAGAAAACTCACCTGCTGATTAATTCAGATCAGTTTGCCTGGAATTGTAATGAAAGCAGGGCAGGCTTTGGGAGGGGGAAAGCTGAGATCGTGCATTCATTCATCCTAAGCCCCCCAGTTTCACTGACTCCCTTTCTTTGACCTTCTACACGTATAATCTCCAGCCTCCACACAATAGCCCAAATGATCTTATGAAAAATGTGTCTGATCCTGGCCACCTCCCCCTTCTCCCTGCCTCGAATACCTCAGTGGCATTCTGGTATCTTAGAGTCACATTGAAAATTCTCCCCTTGACACTAAGGCTCCATGAGATCTGGGCTCTTCTGCTCTCCAGTCCCACCCTGTCTCCAGTACTTGCCACTTCTTTCTGCCTCGGGGACTTTGCACATGCTCTCCCTTCCACCTGGAATGCCTTTTACTTTTCACCCCACCCGCTGGCTTTCCCCCCCTCCCAACTTCGCACGTCCTTGAGGTCACAGTTTACTTGCTTTTCCAACTTTCCACCCACATACACCCCCTCCCCAGCCTGGGTTACACACTGTCAATGTCTTCAGTGTCTGTCCCCTGACTCGACTGTAAGCACCATGAGGGCAGGATCATGTCTCTTTTGTCTGTCGTTCTGTTCCCAGTACCTAGCATGTGCTAGCGTGTACCTAGCAGGTGCCTGGAACACAGTAGGCACTCAACAGGTGTCTGTTGAAAGGATGAATGGACGTACCACACAGTTCTTGGTTTAAACTTACTTCACATTATCTTGTGTTATTTGTTGTCCTTCATTCATTTCACCAATTAGTTTTGAAACTCATTCACATCAGGCAACATGACGTCTGTCTGTCTCTGAATCGCCCGCAGTGCTCAGTATATGTTCAAGGAATGTTATTGACCAACATAGATTATGAGTGTTTTACACATTCAGTCCCTTGCCATTACAGTATAGATAACCAAGAGAGAAATTAAATTTTGTATTATGTGTGTTTAAGTTATTATAGATACCGTCTGTTGATTGGCGAGGTAAGTAATAACCCAAACTAGACATAATCCAAATTATGGGATTTCTGCCTCAAAAGAAAAAAATCAACTGTGATAGAAATATCTCCCTCACAATCATATTTTACTGATTTTGGAAACAGTCTTAATAGAAGAGTTTAAAGAACTGGGTGTGTTCAGTTTACTCTGGTGCGGGTGCGTCATCCGTGTTAGGTGATAAAAACGTGCACAGTCCCCTCTGCTGTGATCGTAACAACCACTAGAATTTGTCTGGCCAAAGGAATTGACTTGCCATCGTTCTTTCCTGTGATGCGGCTTGTCCTCCATGCCTTGCTTGAAACGGCATAGGCACAGTAGATGTCCAGTGATAAAAATCTTAATGGAATACTCAGGGACTCTTTTCTCTCACTAACGTTCACAACTGCTACTTTGAACCACTCTGTCTTTATTTTTGTATCTAGTCCTTCCGATGGACTTTTTCTCGTTGCCATGTTGTTTTTCCAGATTCGTAGACCTTGATGGCATTAAAAATATTTTCAGCATAATTAATAATAGGCTCTTTTCCACTTTCTTTCAAATGCCTTTTGCAGACAAGAAGCCCCAAACTGTCTCACAGTCCTCAGCCTCCCAACGTGGGTGACCCGGCAGAGCGTTTATCAGAGGCGTCTGGAGAGTCTCTGGAAGCCATGTCTGAGGGAGAAGCTCCAAGTCCTTTCTCCAGAGGCAGCCGGACTCGAGCGAGCCTTCCGGTGGTGAGGTCGGCCAACCAGACGAAGGAAAGATCTCTGGGTAAGCTTCGAAAGGCAGATTCTAACGTTTATTACTGCATGTGTGTATGTTTATACTTCTGGACACATACCCCTGCATCTGGATGTTAATTTGATCTTGATTTGTAAACACACAAACTACTCAGAAACTCTGTTGATGTAACATCAAGCCTTGAGGAGTTACCTGCTGAAGAAGCAGCAAGTCCGACCGGTCTTTGGGGCTGGGCACATTCAGAACGGGCTGGGGTTAGTCACTCAAGCAAGAGACTAGCAGTGCCTGTGGGTATTCCTGGTATAAGGAATAGCAAGGGCCGGATTACAGAATGAGCCTCATTTCTTAGGGAACCTCCTCCACGGTTTCAGAATTGTGGGCGGATGGGGTGTGAGCCCCACTCCACTGTCTGGCAGTCCAGGGGAAGATATGAATGGCTGCAGGAAGAAGAGGTACAAGGTGGCCAACACCACCGTGACTGGTAAGGAAAGCCAGAAACACAGGGCTGTTTCCTCTACCACCACATGAAAGGGTGGAGGGGTTTGGCAAGAGTTTGGCATAGGCTTGTCTTTCAATAAGCTTTTAGGAAAAGCAGGATCCTCTCCTTCCGCCTTCACTTATCATTCGCTGTTTCATATTGGATATTCACTTTCTATCTTGCTGTGCCTTTTTTCTTCCTCCTAGCCCCTTAACAAAAGGTACAGGCCATAAAGATTCAGACCTTTTTGCAAATTGTGCTGGTGTTTCATATGCTTAACCTGCCATCTCAAGGTTCTGAGTCAGTACCTGTGTTTTTCAGACGTTTGTGGTCAGGAAAAACAGGGGACAGAAACAGGGTCAACCCACAGAAGGCTTCAGGGTCTGGCCTCTGCAGAAGACAGCTGAATTCTGCCTCCTATAACTGAGCAGATGCCTTGCTTGAAGAAGAAAAGAGAGGGATGTGGGGAGGTATACTGATTTTATTTCCTCCGTTGCAGATGATAACCAGAGCAGATTGGGTTCAGACATGGTCCTAGCTCTTCTGAACAAAAACAAAAACAAACAAACAAACAAAAAACCCTGTTATTTACTTGTATTACTCATATCAATTTTTAACGTTAGACTTTGTATACTTCATCTTAGTTTAATAATCCAGGGTCGTCATTTTACAAATGAAAGATGAAAGGCCCAGAAAATCTGGTTTTTGTTCTTTGAGGTTGCATAGTTAATTAAATGGCAGAAGTGGGAAGCCCCTGCAGTTCCTATTAACTCCACTTACCAGTGAAGGCATGGGACTTGCAGGGGTGTGGTGCACTCAGGGAGCACACAGGGCTGGAGCAGTGTCAAGATGACACAGGCTGGGGCTTTCCATCAGGACTACAGAGCTTAGTGTTCTCTTAACCCCACTCATGCTTGAGGCAGGGGCACAGGAGCCTGCCAGGAGTGGAATTTCTCCTCTGTGCCTTGCAGGAAATGAATGAGGTTCAGGTCTCTGTAAAGATAGCCTGTGCTTTGCAAAGTAGAATGAAAGATAAAAACAAACGCCTGTGCGCTTCCCCATACCTGGGGGACAGCGAGCCTGTGGAATAATGGACCCTCTGTCTTGCAGGCAGGAATTTGCCCCACAGCCAAGGGTAGTTGGCAATGCAGGTAGATACCGGCTGCCTTCAGGAAGCAGGTCTCTGGGTGCAGGGGTTGCAGGAGCTGATGGCAGCCTTGCCCTAGGAACTGCTGAGCGTGGCTGCTGTTTTCTCATGGGGTGGCTGCACTTTGGCGAAACGCTGCTTTACGCTGAGCACGCCTTGCTGTGAAGTTCTGGCGAGTCACAGCAGATTCAAAACGCACAGGAGGTACTTATTCTTCCAGCTCCAGGAGAATGTTTTTGGCCAGTGATTTCCACGACTCGTGGATAGAAACAAAGGAACACAGGGAGAGGAGAGGAATGAGAAGTGTGCCCCAGCGAGGGGAGCCCTGGGGTCAGAAAATGAGGCTGCCCCTGGGCCGGCGGCTTGGTGCTGCCCTTCACCGCCGCTCTGTGGCCAATTTGCGAATGTCCTTGCGGCCGCACCTGGCTTTCACAGCATAATTCAGTTGAGCGGGGATGGGAAATAAACAGGAAAGTGTGAGTCAGGGGGAGTCTAAACACAATCTCCTGCCAGGGGCCTTGCTAGCCTTGTGTTCGGGAAAATTCCCATGTGCCTGGCTGTATTTAATGCACAGACGTGGGCTCCTGGAAAGAGCAGGCTCCCCAGAGAGCCCCGGACCGGGAGCAGCGGGATCCCCCAGCATCTTGGTGGCGAAGCGCAGCCAGGACCCCAGGCCTCAGAGGCTGCAGATGGAGGCTGAGCTGGGACCTCCTGCAGATCCACTCTTCGTGCCACCTGGAAAGCCAGCGTTTCCTTTGGGATCTGTACAATGTCATTTTATCTTTTATTTAAATTTTAATTTTTTTATACAGCTGTTTCTTATTAGTTATCTATTTTATACATATTAGTGTATATATGTCAATCCCAATCTCCCAATTCATCCCACCACCATCACTCCCCACCCCCCCGCCCCACCACTTTCCCCCCTTAGTGTCCATATGTTTGTTCTCTACATCTGTGTCTCTATTTCTGCCTTGAAAACCATTTCATCTGTACCATTTTTCTAGATTCCACATACATGCGTTAATGTACGATATTTGTTTTTCTATTTCTGACTCAGTTCACTCTGTATGACAGTCTCTAGGTCCATCCACGTCTCTACAAATGACCCGATTTCGTTCCTTTTTATGGCTGAGTAATATTCCATTGTATATATGTACCACATCTTCTTTATCCATTCGCCTGTCAATGGGCATTTAGGTTGCTTCCATGACCTGGCTATTGTAAATAGAGCTGCAGTGAACATTGGGGTCCATGTGTCCTTTTGAATTATGGTTTTCTCAGGGTATATGCCCAGTAGTGGGATTGCTGGATCACATGGTAGTTCTTTTTTTAGTTTTTTAAGGGACCTCCATACTGTTCTCCATAATGGCTATATCACTTTACATTCCCACCAACAGTGCAAGAGGGTTCCCTTTTCTCCACACCCTCTCCAGCATTTGTTTGTAGAATTTCTGATGATGCCCATTCTAACTGGTGTGAGGTGATACCTCATTGTAGTTTTGATTTGCATTTCTCTAATGATTAGTGATGTTGAACAGCTTTTCATGTGCCTCTTGGCCATCTGTATGTCTTCTTTGGAGAAATGTTTATTTAGGTCTTCTGCCCAATTTTTGACTGGGTTTGTTTTTTTAATATCGAGCTGCATGAGCTGTTTAAATATTTTGGAGATTAATCCTTTGTCTGTTGATTCATTTGCAAATATTTTCTCCCATTCTGAGGGTTGTCTTTTCATCTTGTTTATAGTTTGTTTGCTGTGCAAAAGCTTTTAAGTTTCATTAGGACCCATTTGTTTATTTTTACTTTCATTACTCTAGGAGGTGGGTCAAAAAAGATCTTGCTGTGATATATGTCAAAGAGTGTTCTTCCTCTGTTTTCCTCTAAGAGTTTTATAGTGTCTGGTCTTACATTTAGGTCTTTAATCCATTTTGAGTTTATTTTTGTATGTGGTATTAGGGAGTGTTCTAATTTCATTCTTTTACATGTAGCTGTCCGTGTAGTTTTCCCAGAACCACTTATTGAAGAGACTGTCTTTTCTCCATTGTATATCCTTGCCTCCTTTGTCACAGATTAGTTGACCATAGGTGCATGGGTTTATCTGGGCTTTCTATCCTGTTCCATTGATCTGTATTTCTGTTTTTGTGCCAGTACCATATTGTCTTAATTACTGTAGCTTTGTAGTATAGTCTGAAGTCAGGGAGTCTGATTCCTCCAGCTCCGTTGTTTTTTTTTTTTTTTTTTTTTTTTGCGGTACGCGGGCCTCTCACTCTTGTGGCCTCTCCCGTTGCGGAGCACAGGCTCTGGACGTGCAGGCTCAGCGGCCATGGCTCATGAGCCCAGCCGCTCCGCAGCATGTGGGATCTTCCCAGACCGGGGCACGAACCCGTGTCCCCTGCATCGGCAGGTGGACTCCCAACCACTGCGCCACCAGGGAAACCCCAGCTCTCTTTTTTTCTCTCAAGATTGCTTTGGCTATTCAGGATCTTTTGTGTTTCCATACAGATTTTAAGATTTTTTGCTCTAGTTCTGTAAAAAATGCCATTGGTAATTTGATAGGGATTGTACTGAATCTGTAGATTGCTTTGGGTAGTAGAGTCATTTTCATAATATTGATTCTTCCAATCCAAGAACATGGTATATCTCTCCATCTGTTTGTGTCATCTTTGATTTCTTTCCTCAGTGTCTTATAATTTTCTGAGTACAGGTCTTTTACCTCCTTAGGTAGGTTTATTACTAAGCATTTTATTCTTTTTGTTTCAATGGTGAATGGGATTGTTCCTTAATTTCTCTTTCTGATCTTTCATTGTTAGTGTATAGGAATGCAAGAGATTTCTGTGCATTAATTTTGTATCCTGCAACTTTACCAAATTCATTGATTAGCTCTAGTAGTTTTCTGCTGGCATCTTTAGGATTCTCTATATATAATATCATGTCATCTGCAAACAGTGACAGCTTTACTTCTTCTTTTCCGATTTGGATTCCTTTTATTTCTCTTTCTTCTCTGATTGCCATGGCTAGGACTTCCAAAACTATGTTTAATAATAGTGGCGAGAGTGGACATCCTTGTGTTGTTCATGATCTTAGAGGAAATGCTTTCGGTTTTTAACCATTGAGAATGATGTTGGCTATGGGTTTGTCATATATGGCCTTTATTATATTGAGGTAGGTTCCCTCTATGCCCACTTCCTGGAAAATTTTTATCAAGAGTTATCAAGAGTTTTTATCATAATTTGACAAAATTCAGAAGCTTTTTCTGCTTCTATTGAGATGATCATATGGTTTTTATTCTTCAGTTTGTTAGTATGGTGTATCACATTCATTGATTTGCGTATATTGAAGAATCCTTGCATCCCTGGGATAAATCCCACTTAATCATGGTGTATGATCCTTTTCATGTGTTGTTGGATTCTGTTTGCTAGTATTTTTTGAGGATTTTTGCATCTATATTCATCGGTGATATTGAATTTTCTCTTTTTGTAGTAGCTTCGCCTGGTTTTGGTATCAGGGTGATGGTGGCCTCGTAGAATGAGTTTGGGAGTGTTCATTCCTCTGCAATATTTTTCCCTTTTTTTTTTTTTTTTTTTTTTTGCGGTACGCGGGCCTCTCACTGTTGTGGCCTCTCCCGTTGCGGAGCACAGGCTCCGGACGCGCAGGCTCAGTGTCTATGGCTCACAGGCCCAGCCGCTCCACGACATGTGGGATCTTCCCGGACCGGGGCACGAACCCGTGTCCCCTGCATCAGCAGGCGGACTCTCAACCACTGCGCCACCAGAGAAGCCCCATTCCTTTGCAATTTTTTGGAAGAGTTTGAGAAGGATGGGTGTTAGCTCTTCTCTAAATGTTTGATAGAATTCACCTGTGAAGCCATCTGATCCTGGACTTTTGTTTGTTGGAAGATTTTTAATCACAGTATCAATTTCATTATTTGTGACTGGTCTGTTCATATTTTCTATTCCTCCTGGTTCAGTCTTGGAAGGTTATTCCTTTCTAAGAATTTTTCCATTTCTTCCAAGTTGTCCATTTTATTGGCACAGAGTTAATTGTAGTAGTCTCTTATGATGCTTTGTATTTCTGCAGTGTCCATTGTAACTTCTCCTTTTTCATTTCTAATTTTACTGATTTGAGTCCTCTCTTTTTCTTGAGGAGTCTGGCTAAAGGTTTATCAATTTTGTTTATCTTCTCAAAGAACCAGCTTTTAGTTTTATTGATCTTTGCTATTATTTTCTTTGTTTCTATTTTGCTTATTTCTGCTCTGATCTTTATGATTTCGTTTCTTCTACTAACTGGGTTTTTTGTTTGTTTGTTATTCATTCTCTAGTTCCTTTAGGTGTAAGGTTAGATCGTTTATTTGAGATTTTTCTTGTTTCTTGAGGTACGATTGTACTGATATAAAGTCCCCCACTATTATTGTGTTACTGTCGATTTCCTCTTTTATAGCTGTTAGCATTTGTCTTATGTATTGAGGTGCTCCTATGTTGGGTGCATATATATTTATAATTGTTTTATCTTCTTCTTGGATTGATCCCTTGATCATTATGTAGTGTCCTTCCTTGTCTCCTGTAACATTCTTTATTTTAAAGTCTTTTTATCTGGTATGAGTATAGCTACTCGAGCTTTCTTTTGATTTTCATTTGCATGGAATATCTTTTTCCATCCCCTCACTTTCAGTCTGTATGTGTCCCTAGGTCTGAAGTGAGTCTCTTGTAGACAGCATATATATGGGTCTTATTTTTGTATCCATTCAGTGAGCCTGTGTCTTTTGGTTGGAGCATTTAATCTATTTACATTTAAGGTAGTTATCAATATGTATATTTCTATTACCATTTTCTTAATTGTTTTGGGTTTGTTATTGTAAGTCCTTTGCTTCTCTTGTGTTTCCTGCATAGAAAAGTTCCTTTAGTATTTGTTGTAGAACTGGTTTGGTGGTGCTAAATTCTCTTAGCTTTTGCTCATCTGTGAAGCTTTTGATTTCTCCATTGAATCTGAATGAGATCCTTGCCAGGTAGAGTAATCTTGGTTGTAGGTTCTTCCCTTTCATCACTTTAAATATATCATGCCACTCCCTTCTGGCTTGTAGAGTTTCTGCTGAGAAATCAGCTGTTAACCGTATGGGAGTTCCCTTGTATGTGATTTGTCATTTTTCCCTTGTTGCTGTTAATAATTTTTCTTTGTCTTTAATTTTTGTCAGTTTGATTACTATGTGTCTCAGCATGTTTCTCCTTGGGTTTATCCTGCCTGGGACTCTGCGCTTCCTGGACTTGGGTGGCTATTTCCTTTCCCATGTTAGGGAAGTTTTTGACTATAATCTCTTCAAACATTTTCTCAGGTCCCTTCTAGCCCTCTTCTCCTTCTGGGACCCCTATAATGCAAATCTTGGTGTGTTTAATGTTGTCCCAGGGGTCTCCTAGGCTGTCTTCATTTCTTTTCACTCTTCTTTCTTTATTCTGTTCTGCGGCAGTGAATTCCACCATTCTGTCTTCCAGATCACTTATCCATTCTTCTCCCTCAGTTATTCTGCTACTGATTCCTTCTAGTGCATTCTTCCCTTCAGTTATTGTATTGTTCTTCTCTGTTTGTTTGTTCTTCAATTCTTCTAGGTGTTTGTTAAACATTTCTTGTGTCTTCTTGATCTTTGCCTCCATCCTTTTGCCAAGGTCCTGGATCATGTTCACTATCATTATTCTGAATTTTTTTCTGGAAGGTTGCCTATCTCCACTTCATTTAGTTGTTTTTCTGGGGTTTTATCTTGTTCCTACATCTGGTACCTAGTCCTCTGCCTTTTCATTTTGTGTATCTTTCTGTGAATGTGGTTTTCATTCCATAGGCTGCAGAATTGTAATTCTTCTTGCTTCTGCTGTCTGCCCTCTTTTCTTTTGTCTTAATCCACAGAATTTTAGGATCTCCCTCCCAAGTCCTGTTGATCTTGTGTTTAGTTAAAATGGTCATAGTTGGTTCATCATGGGTTATTGCATTAATTTTGATTTTTAAAATTGTCTCATTAAAATATTATTTTATCTTGATTATTGAGTTCGGTGGGGAGGAGCCTTCAATTTTGCACCCGAGGAGAGTACCTCACTCTCCTCACCCCAGTAGCTGCCTGTGTGTCACCCCAGGGACTTCACATCTCATGGGGTGACCTCCAGCCACAGAGCCCAGAAGAGGCAGAGTTGGGAAAGCCCAGCTCCCAGGCTTCACTTCTGCACATACGCAGTGTGTCACTGGAGCCGTTCCCCAGCTCTGGGAGTCACGTCTGGACCAATCCTCCAACCACTCCTGCTCCCTGGAGGGGATGCAACCTTGCTCTCACTCTAGGCAGCCTGTGCCTGGAGATAAACCTGCCAGCTTAATCATTTTTCCACTTGGATAATCCCTCCTTTCTACTACTTTGGCATAGTAGAAAGCGAGGAGCCGGGGGAGGCTGGGCTTGGTGCATTGCACAGAGGCTTTTAGAAGCCATGCAAGAGAGAGAAGGTTTAGCCCTAAGCTGCTGTTTAGGACAGAGAAGTTAGACATTGCTGGTGTCTATGCAATATTCTTTCTCCGTTGCTGTCCTGGATGCAAGATGTGAGCTTCTCATTCTGGCACTTCAGGCAGGACCAAATGACAGCAAAACCCAGAAATCTTTTCTGATGCTGAGGACCAACTAGTCACTCTTGGAGACTGACAAAGCAGAAAGGTAAAGAAAGAATTTGATCAGCAGCTCTGATTTATAACGTGACCGGGTTCCAAAAACCTATCACCTCTCAATCTTCACTTGTACAGAGTGATGGGGTTCCCATGCCCTCCACCCATCCAGAGACCAAATGAAATTCTTCTCAGTGGAATTTATGCCATTTCTGCTTACCTCTCTCTCTTCAGTGAAAAGAGAGACCATTAGGAGAAAGGAAGTCTACAAAAGAAAGTAAAATCAGTTTTGCAGTAGATTTGAGTTTTAGAAATAATTTCCGTGAAGAATTGTCCCGCTGATATTAGGTCTGGGTCTTAATGATGGAGTCGTTTCCTTTTAATCATTGCTGTCTTATAAATGTCTGTCTGGAATGCAACCACGGGCAGGGGCTGCTGTCTGGCTTCTTCGTGGTCGGCCTCGGGGGAAAGGGTAGCCACAAGATGTTCCCACCCTTCTGTGTACCCTCAGGAATTTGAAAATAAAACTCATGTGAAAACAAGAACAGCAACTTCCTTCTCCCTGCAGCCACATGCCTTGGTTGACCGTATCCTGAATGGTTAGCTTTGGAAAAGGCACCTCCCTTACCAGCCCAGCAGCCAGAGGTGCTGCCATGTCTGTAACAAATTACCTGTTAAACACTCAGACCCAACAAGCAAGAATGATTTTAAAAGGCTCGGGAGGATTTTAGACTAATTGAGGGAGAACTTGCCCAACGTGTGTCCCTTCTCCGTGGCTGTTCTTTTATTTCAAGGTGGTTACAGTGATGGTGACCATTTGCTAGTGGGGGTATTTAAGGAACAGAAGGTTCTCTGTTGTCACAATCGCCCCTCCTGTGCAGAAGAGTGGGTAGGAGGTTAGAGAAAAAGATGGAGGAAACGTCCGTCTGTAAAGCGCAAAACCAAGAAGGTTTATAGGCAAAGACTGTGAGCCTCATATTAGATTGAGAGTGAAGAGGTATCCGTAGGATAGTTTAAAAAAGAAATGAGTTTCAGACAAATGGAAAGATATGTATTGCTCTATAGAGTAAGTGAAGCACTTCTGGAATTTGTTTTCCTAAGTGCCAGTAGTGATTGACATGTAATAGTATAAAAACTAAAATTTACAGAAGAGAGTATGATTGCAGGTCAGTAGCTTTGGGGCACATTCCTGACCTTTTTAAAGTGCAATCAAAGAAAAGGTCAGAGGATCGTCTCTAGCTTGGGAACTCAGTGGACAGGGTGGGAGGATTTGGTGACCGGCCGGCGTGGTCCACTCCAGTCTCCTTCTGGCGTGCCTCCCTTTACTTTGGAGCCTGGAAGGCAGACCCATTCTGGAATAGAAGATGCGCTGGGTTCTGGAAGTAGGGACCAAGGCATCTGTGGAGGCTTTGGGTTTTCTTTAGCATCGTTTGCTGAGAGGTCTCTAGGCAGTCACTCGCTGGATAGGGTTGAAAGTCAGGGTACCAGGCATCCATTTTTCTCCTTCTGAGGGCACGGGTGTGGTCTGGTTTTCAGCAGGACCAGCTGCTTCCTGACTTCCAAAGTGGAGTCACAGTGGTCCAGGGCTGTGACCGTGGACCGGAAGCTTCCTCCCCATCAAACGGGTTCTGCAACGTCCCAGTTCTCCAGTGAACATTCAGCTCAGTGATTCCACAAGCCATTTAATAAATCTGTCTGGGTTTTTTTTGTTTGTTTGTTTGTTTGCTTAAAGCTGGAGTTGGTTCAGTTCTCTGCAACTGAACTCTGACAGATACGTGGGGTCTGATTTGCTGTTTTTGTGGAAGTTGTAGTGCCTGCCCCTTCTTCATGTTCTAGAAAATATGGCAAGTAGTGGTAGATCCAGACTGATGACTTTCAGAGACTTGGCAGTGAACTGGAGAATGGCCTGGAGGTGTGGTTTCCCAACTGTGTTCCTCAGAGCTCTGGAGTTTTGTGGAGTTTTCTCTACTCTAAATGTTGTACTTTCATAAAAGATTTCATTTGGCAAATGAGCTATGCTGAACTGCTAACACCCACACAGTAAAAAACATTAAGTAGACCAAGGGGCGTTGGAGAATAAGGAAAGAGAGAAGTTATGAAGAAATTTCCTTTCGATAACAGCAGTCCTCGAGTACTTCTATTTGGCTATATCGGGTGAGTCAAAAAGATTGTCTCTTAGGTTTTTTGCACTTGATATCATGAATGTGCTGAAAGGTAATTTTTTAAAAAAGTGAATCAATCTTTAAGCCAAGGGAGAAAAAATGGATTTGGGACAAAGAATTAACCACTGAAAGGAATATTTCAAGAATTCCTCTGGTATAGCAAAACATGTTTTTGTGATAGAAGTAATCACCCCCCAATTTTCCTTTACAAGCTTGGATTTTCATATATGAGGTTTTCTGAAAGAAGGGAGAACTCATCCAAGTTTACCCACTTGGCTCTTAAATTCACCCATATGAAAGAATGTTCTTGCAAAAGATTGTGTAGAGTCATGATTTGTTTGTACTTACTTTAAAAAATAAAGTTAGTCAGATGTCTTTCGAAATCCCTTGCTATTAACATTCCTGGGTTGAAACTTTAGAACAGATTACTCAGACTTTGAGGAAATGATGTAGTTAATGCGGAACCTACAGAGTTCCGTGCCCTTTACCGACATCTCAAGGATTGCTTTGCAGGCAGGGTGCAGGTAGGGAAAGCATCAATGAAGGTGAATAGAAGGTTTGGTGGAATCTAAGGGTCGGAGCCCTCCCCAAGGCACCATTAATTTACAGGGTCTGCCGTCTGTTGGCTGAGTACCAGTGAAAAGACTTGCAGAAGACTTGGGGTGTACTGTGTCTGTTCCCTCCTTTACAACCGGGGTGTTGCTAAACCTGGACCACAGGTCACCTTTTTGTAAACTTAACAGCAAACATGTCTAAACTGCAGGTGGAGCTATAGGGCTAAATAGCTGGAAAGGTGACTTCGGTTTCCTAAGCTATTTCAGAAAATCAGTCTGCCTATAAGCCAGTGTGAAATATTTCTCTCTCTCTGTCACAGCCATGAAACCCCATTCAAACCCAGAGACCTAGATAATGTTTATGCTTTTTTTTCTGATGTTAAAATACCCTTATTCAAAAAAGAACTCTTCATCGAGTTTCATAAGACAACAGAAGAAAGCAAGGCAAGTTTTATCTGTGTAAGGTATAAATATACTTCTCTACATCCAAAATAGATTTGATTTGGCGTAAAACAGTAATGGTATATAAGAACCATTAAAACAAGAATTAATACAAGTAGCAGTTGGGCATCATATGTGTGCCAGGAAAATTAGGATAAGAATAATTGCTGTAATTGCAATCGAGACAAAAACAGAAGACGAAAGGATTAACGTGTAATGAGCTCCATGAATTTCATGATTTAAGAAGAGGTTTAATGCAGGGGACACGGGTTCGTGCCCCGGTCCGGGAGGATCCCACGTGCCACGGGGCGGCTGGGCCCGTGAGCCATGGCCGCTGAGCCTGCGCGTCCGGAGCCTGTGCTCCGCAACGGGAGAGGCCCCAACAGAGAGAGGCCCGCGTACCGCAAAAAAAAAAAAAAGAAGAGGTTTATAGCAGCCCATTTAGAACATTATAGTCCAAGAACCCCTGTATCTTAATGCTGTTGACATCATATTATGCAATAGACAGTTATATTTAACAGTTGTTTTATGGAAAGCTTCTTTGTCTAAAACTTCAAAATCCAAGGACATAGTATGAAACCATCTTTTTAAAGGTTATGTCTTTTGGACTCTGTAGGTTTCTAGCGATCTAATCTGATACATGGAAAGAGTTCATACCGTCTTGATAATTCACCTGGCCCCCAGGTGGTTGGCCCTTGGCAATTAATCATCTCATCAGGGTGGGTAACTTCAGATAGAGAGGAATATTTGAGAAGCATGTCATGGCTGAAGGCTTGAAAGGAAAAAGAGAGTTGAAGAAGAAATCTCTCCCGGAATTCCAAATTCCTAATAATACCAACTGTTACTCTGTACTCTCTCCAGGGATGAGGTTGAAAGTATCTGGATTGAGATGATGTAGTCTGATATACTCCGCTACAGTTTGGTTGGAACAAGAGATGAGACATTGAACTACTTTTGGGGGAAAAAATTTCATTTACCAGTTGCTGTTGTTTTCCTTTGCCTCAAAAACTCTACCTAAAATCTGTTGACTGTGCCTTGCTATTTTTTCTGGTAAGTGCAAAATTCATTGCACCCTTAAGGGTTTCTTGCCAAGTTAGTTTGTTTTTTAAAAGCTGACTTTAAAACATAATCCTTTACATGCATCTAATTCTATAAGAGTTCGCACACATTTTTTGCACCTGCTTTTTAAAGATGATTCTATGGACTGCTAAAAATAATATTAAGATGCAAGCCAGCTTTGTGTCATATACCCAAGTAAAATTCCATCCATGGTGCCCTCATGCTAAACGTGGCCTCCAGAGAGCTGCCTGCTGACATCTGGAAACTGAGATTTGTGGCAGCTTCTTCTATTTCAGGCAGAGTGTAAGAACAGAGGGAACTTCACATCTGTGTTGTTAGAGGGTAGATGTATATCTTCTTAGGCAAAGAAATTGGTGATTTTCCATCGAATTTCTCAAGTAAGCTCTGTGACAGGGGATTGCAGCTAAGTGGCTTCGGGTCTGGAGATGAGGTCCTGTCCACCTCACCTATCTACATGAGGCCCAGTCTCCATTCCAGAAGCTGCTTTTGAGCACGACAGTAGGTGAGTGCCAAGGCGCCACCACAATGCTCTTTAGTTTCTTATCAGTTTGAGCCGCTCTCTGAGGGGCTGTTATTGGCCAAACTGTATCTTCCCCTATTTCCCCCACCTCCAAGTTTGTATGTTGAAGTCCTAACCCCTAGTACCTCAAAATGTGACTGTCTTAGGAGAAAGACCTTTAAAAAGGTAATTAAGTTAGAATGAGGTCACAAGGGTGGGCCCTCATCCGATAGGACTGGTGTCCTTATAAGAAGAGAAGGTTAGGACACAGGCATGTGCAGAGGGAAGGCCATGTGAGGACACAGGGGGAAGACTGCCATCTATGAACCAAGGAGAGAAGCCTCCGAAGAAACCAATCCCGCCGACACCTTGGTCTCAGACTTCTAGCCTTCAGAACAGTGAGAGAACAGATTTCTGTTGTGAAGCCCCCCAGTCTGTGGAGCCTTGTTTTGGCGGCCCCAGCACACTAACACAGAGACTCAGGACACTCTTTTCCTCCTACTTCCTTTGTCATATGAGGGGACAGCCAGGTTTATGGCAGTTGTCACAAACTTAAAGTATTTCTTTCTTCAAGACAGTAAAATTCGATTCGTCAAGGTTTCTGTTTATTTTAAGTTGAGTTTTATTCTATCCTCTTCCACCTTTGCTCAGTGCATCAACTTGGTTTCTTCGCATTGCAAGGGGAAATCTTAAACTCCCGGGACAGATTCATCTTCCATGACTGCTTTTCTGTCTGACGTCTCCCCAGCCCCATCTTCAGATTTAGCAAATGAAAGTTGCTTCACATCTAAGTGACTTCACCGGATTCCATCAAGAAAAGCTCCGAATGTCATCATGCTGAGTTTGAGGTCTCAGGAGTTTGGTGATGTCATTAAAAATGATACTCCCACCAACTTTCCACTTTCAGAATTTTTCTAGGGTGTTAATTGGCTTTCAGACGTCTCTGGCTAAATGTCTCCCAGTAATATTAAAACTAAACATGATAAAAATAAATCCTTCATTTTTTTTTTGCTCCACAAGTTTTGCCCATTTCTCAATTTTTTTTCTCCATTCATGTATTTATGCATTTATTAAGAATCTGTTCAGTTCCTGGCACTGTTAAAGGTGTCATGGTGAGTTATTTAAAAAATATATGAAATCTGGTTCTTGTATTCAAGGAATTTTCAGTAAACTAAAGACACATGGTAACCATGTAAGGTCTTTAAAATGTACATAAATCAAAGAGTACACAGATGAAGCTGTGCGTACACCCAGCCATACTGGCCTCTTGGCTGTGCCGCATCAGGAATAGACCCGTGCTGCTCTCTCTGTCTGGATTCAGCCCCCATTCACAGGCCCCCATGTCTGCATGGCCCCTGCTCACTTCATTCAGAGCTAAGCTCAAATGGCCTCATCAGAGAGCCCTCCCCTGAGTAAGATGGGACCCACCCTGCCAATCCTTTTTGCATCCTTTCTCATGACACATCATTTGGGACAGTGGTTCTCAAATTTTAGCCGAGATATTATTAAAACACAGACGTCTGGCTCTGCTTATCGCATTTATGGTTCAGTGGACCTGGGATGAGACCCAAGAATTTGCAGCTCTAGCTAGTTCCTAGGTGATGCTGGCGCTTCTGGTCAGGGGATCGCTGATTCAGGGTAATATTGTGCCCTAGGAAAGATGTTAACGTGTCATTACAATGTAGCACCACATGAGGGCGCTTTCATCGGTTCACAGTAGGGGATGGAAAGTAGTCCTCCTACTTTGGCAGGAAAACGTGGAGGCCTTAAATGTCTGGCCTGGTCCACGTCCTTGAACTAGAGTATTTAATTCCAGCCCACGTGACTGGCAGGACTGTCACAAGAAGTATGGGGGTACACAGCCTCCTGCAGCAAGCCGTGGAGCCAACCTGCTAAGCTAGGACTGTCTTGTCTTCTGCTCTGTGCAGTTCCTGTTTCTGATCCCTACTTGGTCGCTGAACTACCTTTATCTTGCACCTCATCACCCAGCTTGACACACTTGGAAATGTCGGTAGAGCCAACAGTGGAAAGGTAGCTGGACTCTTCACAGGACTTCATGCCTCTCTCTACCATGTCCCAGTTTCCTCAATTCAGGTGTTCCCCCCACCAGCGTCCTGCCCTTGTCTGCCCCAGGGGAACCCTGGCCCCAGTCATGGTCAGTTAACACCCAGGTATTGGTACTGCTTGTTGTACTGACAAGGCAGAGGCAGATGGACGAGGCCAGGGCTGAAGACTTTCCTGGAGGAGAGAGTTCCCTTGGATTTGCATGATTCTAGAGTAGCGTTCTTTCATATGCTTTCATTTGCCTTCATAAAAAGAGTCAAGTAATATAGGAACCTTTTTAAGAGGAAAAGAGTTCAATTTAACATATTAATTGAGTACATTTTAAATACCTGCAATACACATGGTGCTGTATTAGGTAGGAAGAAAGGAAATCATTCTTTTGACAAACACTGACTGAGTTCCTACTAAGACAGCCCTGGGTGCAGTCAACAAGAGTCACAACCCTCTAGAGCTTCTATTCTGTTGGGAGAGGCGGAGGATAAACAAATAAAATAGGGAATAGATAGTATAGATACTAAGGAGAAAAATAAAATAGGGGCAGGGGTATAGGGAGTGCTGAAGAGATGAAGGTGTTAGAGTTGTCATTCTGAAAAGGATGGACAGGGAGAACATCACTGAGAAAGTGGCACGTGAGCCATGATCCAGAGCGCGTGAAGATGTGAGCCGCACAGATGTCTGGGGGAGGAGAATTCCAGGCAGAGGGATCAGCCAGTGCAAAGACTTTGCGCAAGGGCACACCAAGAGCATTCAAGGAACAGCAAGGAGACCACTGTGATTGGAGTCACTCTGTAACAGAGGAGTAGGGAATGAGGTTGGAGAAGCCCCGGGAGCCGAACAGTATAGGGCTTTGACAACGGCAAAGGCTTGGGCTGCACTGTCCTCATCGTGATGGGAATGGCTATATTGCAGAATTATGAGCAGTGGCATCGCTCCCATTTTAAAGATTGTATTGTGGCTGCTGGGTGTGGAATAGACTAAAGGGGGCCTGGGCACATGTTGCGAAGACCAGTTAGGAGTCTTGGCATAATGTGGGGAGATGAGAAGGTTAGCAGTGGAAGCGGTGAGAAGAATTTGGATTCTGTAGGTGTTTTGAAATTAGAGTAAGAAGGATCCCTGCCATACAGGGGGTCTAATGAAGGAGGCTTACATATAAGAAATCACCACAGCAGCTAATACTTACTGAGCGCTGACTCTATGCCAGATATGCGAATCTAACACACGGTACAGCAAAGCCAGGATCTGAACCCTGGCAGTCTGTCTGCAGAGCCCACATGCTAAACCACTACACTGAAAAGAGAAAGCAAGAAGAAGGCAGAAAACAGTGGAATAATATCTTCAAAAGCCTGGGGAAAATATCACTTTGAATGAATATTTCTTTAACTGGCAAAATTATTACTTAAGGGTGAGGGCAAAAAGAAGACATTTTCAGGTAAATGGATTAAGAGTATTTAGCATTCACAGGCTCTGGCTGAAAGAACTAGTAGCATATGTATTTCACACAAAAATCCTCAACAAAATATTAGCAAATCAGATCCAAAAATGTATTAAAAAAATACGTCACCACTGAGTGGGATTTATTCCAGGTATGCAAGGCTGGTTCAGTGTTTGAAATACAATCAGTGTAATCTACCATATCAACAGGCTAAAGAAGAAAAAATCATATGATTATATCAATTGGCACATAAAAAGCATTTGAAAGAAACCGATACCCATACATGATTTTTAAAAACTCCTAGCAAACTAGGAATGGAGGGGAACTTTCTCACATCATAAAGGGCATCTACAAAAAAAAACCTACTGCTAACATCATACTTAATAACGAGAGACTGAAAGCTTTCTCTCGAAGTTTGGGAACATGGCAGGAATGTCCAACCTCACCACTCTTATTCAACATAATTCGAGAAGTTCTAGCCAGTTCAGCAGACAAGAAAAAGGAATAAAAAGCATGCCATTTGGAAAAGAAAATATAAAACTCACTGTTTCCAAGTGATGTTATCTACATAGAAAATCCCAAAGAATGTACCAAAACAACAATAATGACAACAACCCTCTTGGAGAATAAGTGAGTTCAGCAAGGTCACAGGATCCTGGATTAACATACAAACTCAACTGCATTTCTGTATGCTAACAGCAAACACCTGGAAGCTAAAACAAAAGGCATAATAGCATTCACAGTTGCTCTGAAGAAAATTAAATATTAAGTATAAATCTAACAAAACATGGATAGGATCTGTATGCTGAAAATTACAATATGCTGAGGAAAGTAATCAAAGACCTAATAAGTGAAGAAACACGGTTTTCATCAATTGGAAGCCTCAGCAAAGTAAAGATGTCTGTTTTCCCCAAATTGATCTATAGGATTAAAACAATTCCTATTAAAATCACAGCAAGATTTTTTTTGAAACATACACAAGCTTATTCTGAAATTTATATAAAAAGGCAAAGGAGCCTTTTATAGAATATTTAGAATAGCTAAGACAATTTTGAGAAAGAATAGAACGTGAGAACTCAATCTACCTGATTTCAAGCCTTACCACAGAGCTATAGAAATCAAGACTGTACCATATTAGCAGGGGGGTAGACACATAGATCAAGGAAACAGAATAGAGAACCCAGAAATACACCCATAAAATTATGCTGATCTGATTTTTGACAAAATTGCAAAAGCAATTCAATGAAAGAGAGACGGCTTTTTCAACAAGTCATACTGGATCGATTGGACATCCACAGGCAGAAAAGAGAACTTTAACCTAATTCTCACACTAGTACAAAAATTAACTCAAAATAGATCATGGACTTTATTTATTTATTTATTTTTGCGCTACACGGGCCTCTCACTGTTGTGGCCTCTCCCGTTGCAGAGCACAGGCTCCAGACCCGCAGGCTCAGCGGCCATGGCTCACGGGCCCAGCCGCTCCGCGGCACGTGGGATCTTCCAGGACCGGGGCACGAACCCACGTCCCCTGCAGGCGGACTCTCAACCACTGTGCCACCAGGGAATCCCTAGATCATGGACTTTAATGTAAAATGTAAAACTATAAAAACCTTTAGAAAAAGATAAGAGATGTTATTCTGGACTTGGAGCTTTGTGAAGAGTTCTTAGACAGGACACTGAAAGCACAATCCATAAAAAGAAAAACTAGACCTTCTCCAAAAAGTGTCCAAAAACATGGACCTTGTTAAGATGAAAATATAAGCTACAATCTGGGAGAAAAATATTTGTAGTCATGTAACTGACAAAGGACTAATATTTAAAATATACAAAGAACTCAAACTCAACAGTAAAAAATCAAACAATCCAATTAGAAAAATACGGTAAGAGACGTAAGAGACATTTCAACTGGAAAGGATGTACGGATAGTAAATAAGGACATGGAAATATGTTCATCATTAGCTTTTTGGGAAGTGCAGATTTAAATATAGTGCAGAGACATCACTACACATATGTCAGAGTGGTTGAAATTTAAAATAATGATAACAGCAAGTGTTAACAAGGATGCAGATAAACTGGGTCACTCATACATTGCTGGTGGGAATGTAAAATGGTACAGTCACTCTGGAAAACAGTTTTACAGTTTCTTTTAAAACTAAAAATGGGGGCTTCCCTGGTGGCGCAGTGGTTGAGAGTCTGCCTGCCGATGTAGGGGACGTGGGTTCGTGCCCCGGTCCGGGAAGATCCCACATGCCGCGGAGCGGCTGGGCCCGTGAGCCATGGCCGCTGAGCCTGCGCGTCTGGAGCCTGTGCTCCGCAACGGGAGAGGCCACAACGGTGAGAGGCCCGCGTACCGCAAAAAAAAAAAAAAAAAAAAAAAACTAAAAATGGCTTATAGTATGACCCAGCATTTACAGTATTTGGCTTTTATCTCAGGAAAATGAACACTTATATTCACCAAGAAACTCGTACATGGATGTTAACAGCAGCTTTGTTTGTAATACCAACAGCTGGAAACTATGCACATGTCCTTCAGTGGGCGAATAGTAAGTAAAGTGCAGTACCTCCATACCTTGGAATACTGCTGCCATAAAAAGGGACAAACTGTTGATTCTTGCAATACCTTGGATGTACCTGAAGGGGATTATTCAGTGTCTGTGGGGGGGTGGGTGAAAGCACCAATTTCTAAAGGTACTATTCCATTTACTTAAAACACTATTTAAATAAAATTATACAAATGGGGAACAAATTAGTAGTTGCCAGGGGTTAAGGGCTTTCTACACAGGGGTAGCATGAGGGGGACTTGTTACGATGATACAATTATGTATTGTGATTGGGGTAGTAGTCACACAGGTAAATTTCATAGAATTACACACACATTTAAATCTGAGTAAGCTCTGTGGGTGGTTCCAATGCCAATGGCCTGGTTTTGTTATTATACAAGAGGTCGTCATTGGTGGAAGCAGGGGAAGGGTGCGTGGGACCTCCCTGTATATTTCTTTCCAACTTTCTGTGAATCTGTAATTATTTCAAAATAAAAAAATGAAAAAAAGTTCACTAAGAAGTATAATAAACCTAGGAGGAAGAAGCAGAGTATGTGAAGTGATGGTGAGAAAAATAAATTGGTAGTCGTGTTTTCCAGAAAACTGAAAATAAGTGTCAATCCCAATGAATTCTTTAAGGGAGTTAAAAGCAGAATAAAAGAAAAATACCAGAGAGAAACAAGGTCAGACCAGAGAGCGTGATCAGAGTAAACGCATTCTGAAAGCTTCTTATTACCTAAGAGGACAGAAAACCAAATATTTGAAGTGTCTTTATGATGAAAAGGTAGGACAGCATCTAAACCAACAATGCTATTTTAATTCATACTAAAATCACTTACTGAGTATCTGCTGTATGTCTGGAAACCTACTAACGTCACTAATTCTTATCATAATTTTGAGAGAAGGTTGTTTTATCCCCTTTTCATTGATGAAGCAGAGCCTAAATGGGGGTGAATGACATATACGGAAGGTCATAGCAGGAAGTGGCAAAGCCAGGATTTGAACCCTGGGCTCTCTGATGCGTAAACCTTTGTTCTTATAACTCCACTATGCCCTCCTGGGCATGATGAATATTGAAATAAGTTAATTTTCTAAAGAGAATGCTTGCAGCGTTTTGAAGGTGAAATATTTTGACTTCTTATGGAATGAAATATGAATCATCTCTAAATTATGGGAAAAACAGAAAGCTTTCAAACTATGGGCAAAAACTTACTGCAAAATGGAAAGCTTTCAGGACTTCCCTGGTGGCACAGTGGTTAAGAATCCGCCTGCCAATGCAGGGGACATGGGTTCAACCCCTGGTCCGGGAAGATCCCACATGCCACGGAGCAACTAAGCCCGTGTGCCACAACTACTGAGCCCACGTGCCACAGCTACTGAAGCCCGTGTGCCTAAAGCCCGTGCTCCGCAACAAGAGAAACCACCGCAATGGGAAGCCCACTCACCGCAACAAAGAGTAGCCCCCGCTCGCCACAACTAGAGAAAGCCCGCGTGTAGCAACGAAGACCCAACACAGCCGGAAGGAAGGAAGGAAGGGAGGGAGGGAGGGAGGGAGGGAGGAAGGAAGGAAGGAAGGAAGGAAGGAAGGAAGGAAAGAAAGAAATGTATTAAAAAAATATTTCTCCCTCCCAAAAAATATAGAAAACTTTCATGTCTTCCCTTCTCCTTTGTCAGTGCTAAACAGTCCTTGTGAAGCTGGGTATCTCAGGAGCCCATACTTCAACTAGTTGTGTTACCTGGAAGAATAAAGAGCATCAATTAACATTCGAATTTAATGTTTTCTCAGTAAAGCTATGAGCATAGAAATATAATTTTTAAATCTTATCCTGTGTGGATGAGATAAAGGTGATTTTTAAAATTTAATTTAATTTTTAATTGAAATATAGTTGATTTACAATGTTGTGTTAATGCTGTACAGCAAAGTGACTCAGTTCTACATATATATACCTTATTTTTCATATTCTTTTCCATTATGGTTTATCAGAGGATATTGAATATAGTTCCCTGTGCTGTACAGTAGGACCTTGCTGCTTATTCATTCTATATATACCAATTTTCATCTGTTAATCCCAAACTCCCACTCCATCCCTCTCCCTCCCCACTCCCTCTTGACAAGCCCCAGTCTCTTCTCTATGTCCATTCTGTTTCTGTTTCATAGATAGGTTCATTTGTGTCATATTTTAGGTTCCATAAGTGATATCATATGGTATTTGTCTTTCTCTTTCTGACTTAACTTCACTTAGTATGATAGTTTGTAGGTCCATCCATGTTGCTGCACATGGCATTATTTCATTCTTTTTTATGGCTGAGTAATATTCCATTGTATATATGTACCACATCTTCTTTATCCATTCATCTGTTGCTCGGCATTTAGGTTGTTTCCACGTCTTGGCTATTGTGAATAGTGCTGCTATGAACATAGCAGTGTATGTATCTTTTTGAATTATGGTTTTGTCTGGATATATGCCCAGGAGTGGGATTGCTGGATCATATGGCAATTCTAATTTTAGTTTCCTGAGGAACCTCAATACTGTTTTCCATAGTGGCTGTACTAACTTACATTCCTACCAACAGTGTAGGAGTGTTCCCTTTTCTAGGAGGTGGTATTTTGAAGATCAAAGAAAACCACACGTCTATCGAACTCTTGGTTAATTTCCCAATTGTAAATCTTATTTCTGTTTCTCCGGATGCTAACATGATCTTGAAGCCCAAGTATTCTAAGATACATTTTCACACACACACATATTCACAGAGCATGTGGTGAGAACACACACACATGCACGAGCACGCATACAGACACACACACAGGTTGATAATGGATCCTTAGGAAAGAGGTGTTAGGGCTTAGTTTCTCCTGTTTGTTGACAGGTGTGAATAAAAGAAACCTGAAGATTCATCTTTGATCTGGCAAACTTTTTCTCCTTCTTTTAGTCTGGAGTAAATGGCTAAATAAAGCTCTCCATTTTATAGGACTGAAGAGAAGGAGTACTTTGATCTTACTTGAAACATTGTTCAGCAGAAGCTTCTATTTACTGGCTCATAAAAGATTTTATGCCTCATCTGTCGTACTTCGGATGACTCTAGCAAATGTACTGGGAGAAGATTTGAAATGTGTTGCTTCCTGAAGTTAGAATTATAATCAGGTGTATTATTGAACCATCCAGCTTTCCTTAATGTGTACAGCTTTCTGCGCTGGCAGGAAGTCTTGAAGTTAAACTCAAAGAGAACATTAAGCAAAATGTAGCCTTAGACTCTGAAAACATGGTGATCACCCACCTCTTTGTGCACAGACTTCAGAACGTGTGTGCCCAGCTCTTCCACAACAGTTTTATCTGATGAAATAACAGAAACACCTGTCACGGGCTGAGCTCACCGCCATCTATGAAAACATCAGGAACATTCTGATCCCGGCTCTGTTATGGAACAACTCAGAGACCTTGGCCAAATCTTGCCTCCTTGTTAGGCTTCAATTTCCTCATCTGCAAAATCTTGACCCACTTCCCAGGAGATCTCAGAAAAAGATTGGCACTAGAGAGATGGTTATGAAAAGCATAAAAATTTCCAGAAATTCTTATTGATAATTTAAAAAAGGGACCATTGGTTTATGTTCTGCCCTTGATAAAGGGCACTCTTTCAACAAGGCAAAAACAAAAGGAAAGTACCAGAAAGAATTCCCCAAAAGACAGGCAGCCATGGCCCTAGTGCTCTGATTCTTCATGTCCAGCCCCGTTTTAGAGTCAGTGCTTTTCCAAAGGGTCACCTTCAGTGCAGTCTTAACAGCACTCACCATTCACATGGCCATGGTCATGAAGAGTGACCAGGGAGCTCTGCCTTACCCAAGTGGACCTATGAAAAGTGGCTTCACTGACAATTGGTTTATCTTTTTTTTCTTTTAATTGTTTTTCTTTAGATCTTTATTATTTATTTTTGGCTGCGTTGGGTCTTTGTTGCTGAGTGCGGGCTTTCTCTAGTCATCGTGAGCAGGGCCTACTCTTCATTGCGGTGCACGGGCTTCTCATTGTGGTGGCTTCTCTTGTTGCGGAGCACGGGCTCTAGGACTTCAGTAGTTGTGTCATGCGGGCTTAGTTGCTCGGCAGCATGTGAGATCTTCCCGGACCAGGGCTCGAACCCGTGTCCCCTGCATTGGCAGGTAGATTCTTAACCACTACACCACCAGGGAAGTCCCTGTTTATCTTTTTCTTAACAAAAGATAAAAAGATATTTCTGAAATTTTTGTTTGAGACTCTTAATTTTTTAATAACTGGCCATTAAAATATTTTTTCTCAATTTTTTTATTCAATAAGGTTCACCTGGTCAACATAGTTATTAATTCTCTTATACATTAACCTTGAGAAGTCAGATAGCATATACTAAAAGCACAGACTCTGAAGCCAGATTGCTCAGGTTCACAACCCAGCTCCATCATCTACCACTATGTGATGCTGGTCAAATTACATCACTACACTTTGCCTCAACTTCCTCATCTATAAATGGGAATAGAAGTAAAACCTACTTCACAGTGTTGCTGTAAGGAGCAAATGAGTTTATGTCAATTGCTCAGTGTGATGCCTGAACCATAGTAAGTACTACATAGTTGGGAACATTATTAAGTATCAATATTTCTTAAAACCACTGTGGGCAGGGCTTCCCTGGTGGCGCAGTGGTTGAGAGTCCGCCTGCCGATGCAGGGGACGCGGGTTCATGCCCCGGTCCGGGAAGATCCCACATGCCGCGGAGCGCCTGGGCCCGTGAGCCATGGCCGCTGAGCCTGCGCATCCGGAGCCTGTGCTCCGCAACGGGAGAGGCCACGACAGTGAGAGGCCCGCGTACGGCAAAAAAACAAAACAAAAAAAAAAAACACTGTGGGCAGATAAATCGTGAGCTATCAGCTCACCTTCAAAATGTACCTGGAACCTGACCACTTTGTACCCCCTCTGCCCCTAGTCCACCACCACTTCTTGCTGGGCCTGTTGCAGTAGCCTCCTAACTGGTTCTCCTGCTTTCATTCTTGCCACCAACAATCTCCATAGAGCAACCTGAGTAGTCATCCCAACCCCTGAGTCACATCACATCACTCCTCTGCTCCATGTGCTTCATGACCCATCATCTGTTCAAAGTACTGGCCATCCACCATCTGGATGAGTTCAGGTTTCTCCACCATCTGGCATCATCTTACGCTACCCTGTTCTCATCCCTCTGCTACAACTACTGACATCTTGGTAGTTCCTTTCTTTGTTTTTTTTTTAAACATCTTTATTGGAGTATAATTGCTTTACAATGGTGTATTAGTTTCTGCTTCATAACAAAGTGAATCAGCTCTATGTATACATATATCCCCATATCTCCTCCCTCTTGCATCTGCCTCCCACCCTCCCTATCCCACCCCTCTAGGTGGTCACAAAGCACTAAGCTGATCTCGCTGTGCTATGCGGCTGCTTCCAACTAGCTATTTTATGTTTCGTAGTATATATAAGTCCATACCACTCTCTCACTTCGTCCCAGCTTACCCTTCCCCCTCCCCATGTCCTCAAGTCCAGTCTCTACGTCTGTGTCTTTATTCCTGTCCTGCCCCTAGGTTCTTCATAACCCCTTTTTTTGTTTTTTTTTTTTAGATTCCTTATATATGTGTTAGCATATGGTATTTGTTTTTCTTTTTCTGACTTACTTCACTCTGTCTGACAGACTCTAGGTCCATCCACCTCACTACAAATAACTCAGTTTTGTTTCTCTTTATGGCTAATATTCCATTGTATATATGTGCCACATCTTCTTTATTCGTTCGTCTGTCGATAGGCACTTGGATTGCTTCCATGTCCTGGCTATTGTAAATAGAGCTGCAATGAAAATTGTGGTACATGACTTTTTGAATTATGGTTTTCTCAGGGTATATGCCCAGTAGTGGGATAGCTGGGTCATGTGGTAGTTCTATTTTTAGTTTTTTAAGGAACCTCCTTACTGTTCTCCATAGTGGCTGTATCAATTTACATTCCCACCAACAGTGCAGGAGGGTTCCCTTTTCTCCACACCCTCTCCAGCATTTATTGTTTGTAGATTTTTTGATGATGGCCATACTGACCAGTGTGAGGTGATACCTCATTGTAGTTTTGATTTGCATTTCTCTAATGACTAGTGATGTTGAGCAACCTTTCATGTGTTTGTGGCAATCTGTATGTCTTCTTTGGAGAAATGTCGATTTAGGTCTTCTGCCCATTTTTGGATTGGATTGTTTGTTTTTATGATATTGAGCTGCATGAGCTGCTTGTAAATTTTGGAGATTACTCCTTTGTCAGTTGCTTCATTTGCAAATATTTTCTCCCATTCTGAGGGTTGTCTTTTCATCTTGTTTATGGTCTCCTTTGCTGTGCAAAAGCTTTTAAGTTTCATTAAGTCCCATTTGTTTATTTTGGTTTTTATTTCCATTTCTCTAGGAGGTGGGTCAAAAAGGATCTCGCTGTGATTTATGTCATAGAGTGTTCTGCCTATGTTTTCCTCTGAGAGTTTTATGGTGTCTGACCTTACATTTATGTCTTTAATCCACTTTGAGTTTATTTGTGTGTATGGTGTTAGGGAGTGTTCTAATTTAATTCTTTTACATGTAGCTGTCCAGTTTTCCCAGCACCACTTATTGAAGAGGCTGTCTTTTCTCCATTGTATATTCTTGCCTCCTTTATCAAAAATAAGGTGGCCATATGAGCGTGGGCTTATCTCTGGGCTTTCTATCCTGTTCCAGTGATCTGTATTTCTGTTTTTGTGCCAGTACCATACTGTCTTGATTACTGTAGCTTTGTAGTATAGTCTGAAGTCAGGGAGTCTGATTCCTCCAGCTCTGTTTTTCTTTGTCAAGATTGCTTTGGCTATTCGGAGTCATTTGTGTTTCCATACAAATTGTGAATTTTTTTGTTCTAATTCTGTGAAAAATGCCACTGGCAGTTTGATAGGGATTGCGTTGAATCTGTACATTGCTTTGGGTAGTATAGTCATTTTCACAATGTTGATTCTTCCAATCCAAGAACATGATATATCTCTCCATCTGTTTCTATCATCTTTAATTTCTTTCATCAGTGTCTTATACTTTTCTGCCTACACATCTTTTGTCTCGTTAGGTAGGTTTATTCCTAGATATCTTTTTCTTTTTGTTGCAGTGGTAAATGGGAGTGTATCCTTAATTTCTCTTTCAGATTTTCCATCATTAGTATATAGGAATGCAAGAGATTTATGTGCATTAATTTTGTATGCTGCTACTTTACCAAATTCATTGATTAGCTCCAGTAGTTTTCTGGTAGAGTATTTAGGATTCTTTATGTGTAGTACCATGTCATCTGCAAACAGTGACAGCTTTACTTCTTCTTTTCTGATTTGGATTCCTTTTATTTCTTTTTCTTCTCTGATTGCTGTGGCTGCAACTTCCAAAACTATGGTGAGTAATAGTGGTGAGAGTAGGCAACCTTGTCTTGTTCCTGATCTTAGTGGAAATGGTTTCAGTTTTTCACCATTGAGAACGATGTTGGCTGTGGGTTTGTCATATATGGCCTTTATTATGTTGAGGTAAGTTCCCTCTATGCCTACTTTCAGGAGGGTTTTTATCATAAATCGGTGTTGAATTTTGTCAAAAGCTTTTTCTGCATCTATTGAGTTGATCATATGGTTTTTCTCCTTCAATTTGTTAATATGGTGTATCACATTCATTGATTTGCATATATTGAAGAATGCTTGCATTCCTGGGATAAACCCCACTTGATCATGGTGTATGATCCTTTTAATGTGCTGTTGCATTCTGTTTGCTAGTATTTTGTTGAGGATTTTTCTATCTATATTCATCAGTGATATTGGCCTGTAGTTTTCTTTCTTTGTGACATCTTTGTCTGGTTTTGGTATCAGGGTGATGCTGGTCTCATAGAATTAGTTTGAGAGTGTTCCTCCCTCTGCTATATCTTGGAAGAGTTTGAGAAGGATAGGTGTTAGCCCTTCTCTAAATGTTTGATAGAATTGGCCTGCAAAGCCATCTGGTCCTAAGCTTTTGTTTGTTGGAAGATTTTTTATCACAGTCTCAATTTCAGTGCTTGTGATTTGTCTGTTTGTATTTTCTATTTCTTCCTGGTTCAGTCTCACAAGGTTGTGCTTTTCTATGAATTTGTCCATTTCTTCCAGGTTGTCCATTTTATTGGCACATAGTTGCTTGTAGTAATCTCTCATGATCCTTTGTATTTCTGCAGTGTCAGTTGTTACTTCTCCTTTTTCATTTCTAATTCTATTGATTTGAGTCTTCTCCCTTTTTTTCTTGGTGAGTCTGGCTAATGGTT
Organism: Delphinus delphis; assembly: GCF_949987515.2. Lineage (NCBI taxonomy): Eukaryota > Metazoa > Chordata > Mammalia > Artiodactyla > Delphinidae > Delphinus > Delphinus delphis. Next base: position 166,986,702 of record NC_082684.1, read on the forward strand.
TATCAATTTTGTTTATCTTCTCAAAGGACCAGCTTTTGCTTTTATTAATCTTTGTTATAGTTTCCTTCATTTCTTTTTCATTTATTTCTGATCTGATCTTTATGATTTCTTTCCTTCTGCTAACTTTGGGGGTTTTTTGGTTCTTCTTTCTCTAATTGCTTTAGGTGTAAGGTTACATTGTTTATTTGAGATGTTTCTTGTTTCTTGAGGTAGGATTGTATTGCTATAATCTTCCCTCTTAAAACTGCTTTTGCTGCATCCCATAGGTTTTTGGGTCATCATGTTTTCATTGTCATTTTTTTCTAGGTGTTTTTTATTTCCTCTTTGAATTCTTCAGTGATCTCTTGGTTATTAAGTAGTGTATTGTTTAGCTTCCATGTGTTTGTATTTTTTACAGATTTTTTTCCTGTAATTGATATCTAGTCTCATAGTGTTGTGGTCAAAAAGGATACTCGATATGATCTCAGTTTTCTTAGATTTACCAAGGCTTGATTTGTGACCCAACATGTGATCTATCCTGGAGAATGTTCCATGAGCACTTGAGAAGAAAGTGTATTCTGTTGTTTTTGGATGGAATGTCCTATAAATATCAATGAAGTCCATCTTTTTTAATGTATCATTTAAAGCTTGTGTTTCCTTATTTATTTTCATTTTGGATGATCTGTCCATTGGTGAAAGTGGGTTGTTAAAGTCCCCTACTATGATTGTGTTACTGTCGATTTCCCCTTTTATGGCTGTTAGCATTTGCCTTATGTATTGAGGTGCTCCTATGTTGGGTCCATAAATATTTACAGTTGTTATATCTTCTTCTTGGATTGATCCCTTGATCATTATGTAGTGTCCTTCTTTGTCTCTTGTAACGCTCTTTATTTTAAAGGCTATTTTGTCTGATATGAGAATTGCTACTCCAGCTTTCTTTTGATTTCCATTTGCATGGAATATCTTTTTCCATCTCCTCACTTTCAGTCTGTATGTGTCCCTAGGTCTGAAGTGGGTCTCTTGTAGATAGCATATATACGGGTCTTGTTTTTGTATCCATTCAGCCAGTCTGTGTCTTTTGGTGGGAGCATTTAATCCATTTACATTTAAGGTAATTATCGATGTATGTTCCTATTACCATTTTCTTAATTGTTTTGGGTTTGTTATTGTAGATCTTTCCCCTCTCTTGTGTTTCCTGCCTAGAGAATTTCATGTAGCGTTTGTTGTAAAGCTGGTTTTGTGGTGCTGAATTCTCTTAGCTTTTGCTTGTCTGTAAGTTTTTTAATATCTCTGTCGAATCTGAATGAGATCCTTGCTGGGTAGAGTAATGTTGGTTGTAGATTTTCCCCTTTCATCACTTTAAATATGTCATGCCACTCCCTTCTGGCTTGCAGAGTTTCTGCTGAAAGATCAGCTGTTAACCTTATGGGGATCCCCTTGTATGTTATTTGTTGTTTTTCCCTTGCTGCTTTTAATATTTTTTCTTTGTGTTTAATTTTTGATAGTTTGATTAATACGTGTCTTGGTATGTTTCTCCTTAGATTTATCCTGTATGGGACTCTCTGCGCTTCCTGGATTTGATTATGTGTTTCCTTTCCCATATTAGGGAAGTTTTCAACTATAATCTCTTCAAATATTTTCTCAGTCCCTTTTTATTTCTCTTCTTCTTCTGGGACCCATATAAATCGAATGTTGGTGAGTTTAATGTTGTCCCAGAGGTCTCTGAGACTGTGCTCAATTCTTTTCATTCTTTTTTCTTTATTCTGTTCTGCAGTGGTTATTTCCACTATTTTATCTTTCAGGTCACTTCTCCGTTCTTCTGCCTCAGTTATTCTGCTATTGATTACTTCTAGAGAATTTTTCTTTTCATTTATTGTGTTGTTCATCATTGTTTGTTTGTTCTTTAGTTTTTCTTCATCCTTGTTTAACGGTTCTTATATTTTCTCCATTTCTACTTCTAGGATTTTGGATCATCTTTACTATCATTACTCTGAATTCTTTTTCAGGTAGACTGCCTATTTCCTCTTCATTTGTTTGGTCCAGTGGGTTTTTACCTTGCTCCTTCATCTACTGTGTGTTTCTCTGTCTTACTTTGCTTAACTTACTCTGTTTGGGGTCTCCTTTTCACAGGCTGCAGGTTCATAGTTCCTGTTGTTTTTGGTGTCTGCCCCCAGTGACTAAGGTTTTGGTAGTTCCTTTAACAGCCTAGCTTATTGCTACCCAAGGCTTTATATTTTCTGAAATGTTCTTCGACTAGACATCTGTGACAAGGGTGGCTTCTTCATTCAATCTTTATTTACATGTCATCCTATCTGAAGTGTGTTCTTGGCCACAGTTTCTGAAATACCATTTCCTTTGCTCTTAGGTTTACCCTTACCTGCTTTATTTTCCTTTAGTGAACTACAGATCTTCCCTGGTTTATGATGGGCTTATATCCTGAGAAACCCATAATAACTGCAGAATACCGTAAGTTGAGAATGGGTTTAATACACCTAGCCTACCAAACATTGTAGCTTAGCCTAGCTTACGTTACACGTACTCAAAACACTTACATTATCCTACAGGTGGGCAAAATCATCTAACACCAAGCCTATTTTATAATACAGTGTTGAATAACTCATGTAATTTATTGGATACTGTACTGAAAGTGAAAAACAGAATGGGTGTCTGGTACTGAACGGTTGTAAGTGTCTTGGTCGTTCACCCTGGTGATCACATGGCAGACAGGCAGCTGCAGCTCTGCATCTGTACAGCATCACGAGGGACTATCTACCGCATATCAGTAGCCCAGGAAAAGGTCAGAATTCAAAATCTGACGTATGGTTTCTACTGAATGCATATTACTTTCACACCACCATAAAGTCAAAACATCGTAAGTCAAACCATTTTAATTTGGGGACCATTTGTAATTACCGCCTGACATGGTATATGCTCGTGTGTGTAGTAGCACATCCCTGACTCTCCCCAACTCGCATAAAGGATCCAAGAGAGCAAATGTCTTGTTTCGTTTGCTGCTCTTTTACAAGCTCCTAATATGGCGCCTACGTATAGTTAGATGCTCAGTAAGTACGTGTTGAATGAATTAACGAACTGGCGTAGATAATGTAGTTGTTTATATTTGAAAACACTTTTACGTACACTATTTTATTTGATTCCCCAAAGTTGGAGTCAACAGGGGGGCAAATTTCTTTTCTTGCACGTTACACCTATATACAGTGGGTCCGATCCCAGAATGATTTCCATAGTGACAGAAAGCAGATCAGTGGTTGCTCAGGGGATGACGAGGATCACAAAGGGGACGAGGGAATATTTGGGAGCCATCAGGTATTCATTATCCTCGTTGTGGTGATAGTTTCATTGGTATATGCGTATATCAGAACTTTCCAAGTTTGTACATCTTAAATACGTACAATTTATTGTATGTTATTTTCCCTCAATAAAGCTGTTTTGCAAAAAAACACATTAGATAACTTTCAAGATCATGCAACATTTTAATGGCAAAGTTTGGAGCCACATCGGCAGTATCCTTGGGTCTTTATTAACAGTAACAGTTTACAATTTTCTTTACATATTCCTCCACGTTGAAAAGGGGACTTTGATTTTAAAGTTTGGAGATGTTCTCCATCACTTACGCTTCATCCCTTAAATTAAGTGAAAATCAAAGAGCCAAAAGTAATTGGATAGTATTTGAAGAATTGCAAGTTTATAGAATTTTCAGATGAGCAAGTTAGAGAATTAAATGATTGGACCGAGGTCACCTAGAACAGCAGGTTGGCACAGGAATTAGAAACTGGATAACCCCGAATTTTGTTTCTCAGCATAAAAGCCACATTTCTCTTCCTTCCATTCTTTATTGACAAATTGTAATTTTTTCCCCTAAAGTACTGAAAATATCTGTTTCTCAAAGTCCTTTGAGTGTGTTTTCTTTTCCTCTTTGTGAATGAGGTGTTCTAAATGCCTTCTGGCATGTACAAGACTTACTGCGAAGCTCTTTTTTTTTAATTTACTATTTAAGAGAGGGACCCTCTGTTGAAAAAAAATACCAGTAGAACTGGGGTCAGTGAAGATATCAGCAAGATATATGTGTCAGGTCAAGTTAAGGCTGAAATCCCATCTAATGTAGTCAAAGAGCCACCCTTTAATTAATAAATCTGTTCCTGAGAAAGCAACTCTTCTCAAATTGATCAATATTTTTCTATTTAAATGGACCCATTTTTTAAATTTTCTGCTGTATGCTACTGAGTACTTACTGAATGCGGAATACACAGAGGGATACAAAGAGGTCAGCCTAACTCTCAAGGAGATGGAATAGAACAAATGACAGGTATTTTGGAATGCAAGGAGCATATGTTTTTGAGATTCTTAAGACCATTTTGTTTTGTTTTGTTTTGAATTGTTACTGAATCTTTACCTTTTAGCTTTAAATTGATTGGTTTATCCCCTTTATTTCACTAACATTCCCAAGACCCTTGGTCAAATAATTTATAATTGTGATTTTAAGCACATTTGAGTACTAATAACTACTTAAAAGTTATGCTTGGTGAATTCTTTCATAATATTAATAATTACTCCTTGATCACTTATTATGAGAAATTGTGTGTATGCATGTATATGTGCATATGCACATATGTGATTTTCTTAAATTGGGACAACCTTTTCCATTATATTTGCAAGCATCACTCAGTAATCTTAGGCAACCCTATTTGGGCAGAGAGAAAGAAAACAATGGAAAATTAAAACTCCAATGTGATTATTTTTCCATTTGCATCACATCTCACATCTAAACAGACACTAGGATGTTTCCGTGTGTCTAGCTGTGAACATTGAATATTTTTAGTTTCTCTTTAGAATTGGAGACTAGACATACCAGTAGGAAGTTTCTAATGGAAATTGATGCTTTTGCTTCTGGCCAAGCATACCACAGAGATCATGGAGGTAACATCCAACTCATGCACAGAACATGCCTTATAAACAAGAGAAGTCATCGCCCAGGATCGATTAGTATATCTGTGTAGAAACAAGCTCTAGCTGAATTGCCAGATACCACTGTGACTAAAAGTTGTTTGTGTCTGCAGAATTCTAAAAGAAAGGTCCCTTGCAATTTTTTACATTTGTTATAATTTTCCATTAAGGTTGTAACAATCCCACAAAAATGTTTGGTCAAAAAAAAAAAAAAAAGAAATCCGAATCTTCTAAAAATATTTCTCGTATTACTGATGGCATTTGAGCAGTGTCTCATATGACTTGCTTTGCCAGTCGTCTGCAATCCTTTGGGACTATTTTGAGACTGGATTACCCAATGCTTTAGCTTAAGTTCTCCATATTTTACAAAATCCCCTTCCAGCTATGTGACAGAATGACTAGAAAGTTCTCTATAAGCACTGTCTCCAATTCCCCTCCTGTGGTTTCTCTTGAACCCGTCCATTCAGAACTTTAGTCCCACCACTCCATACAAACAGCTGTAGTCAAGGTCACCAGTGACCGCCCCATGTAAATCAGCCCTCTTTTCATCTGACTTCTGAGCACTCGACATGCTAGGACTTCCTGTCCTTAAGGCATGAACTTCTCCTGGCTTCCTGGACGCCTCTCACTCTCAGCCATCTTCTGACCTCACCACCCGCTCCTCTTAGATCTTCTTTGTTGACTCCTTTTCAATTTCTCACCCTTAAACACTGGCCTCAGCCCCCAGACCACTTCTGTTCTCAGCTATGCTAGTGCCCTCAGTGGTCTGATCAAGCCTCCTGCTGCCAAATGTCACCTATATGATTGTCTTGGTCAGCTCAGGCTGTCATGACAAAATACCATAAACTTAGTGGCTTAAACAATGGAAATGTATTTCCTCACAGTTTGGAGGCTTGGAAGTCCAAGATCAGGGGCCAGCATGGTCAGGTTCTGGTGAGGCCTCTCTTCCCGGCTTGCAGATGGCCACCTTCTCAGTGTGCCCATCCATGGCCTTTCCTTGGTGCCTATGCATGGAGAGAGAAAGAAGGTAAGCTCTCTGGTGTATTATTTTATAAGGGCACTAATCCCTTCATGAGAGCCCCACCCTCATGCCCTTATCTAGACCTAATCACCTCCCAAAGGCCCCACCTCCAAAAACTGTCACATTAAGGTTTGGGGCTTCAACATATGAATTTGGGGGGGGACACAAACATTCAGTGCATAACAATGATAATGACCCCTCTGGCCCAGACCTCTCCCCTGAAGTCCCCAGATACATATTTCACATCACCTGCTTGACATCTCACCCTTAACAGGTCTAAAAATGAACTTCTAATTCCCCCAACAAAACCTACTTCGCCAACATCAGTCCATTGCAGCCCTCCCCTGCCAGCTGCTCACACCAAAACCCTGTCATTTTCCTTGACTCTTTTTTTTTTTTTTTAATCTCATTTCACATCCAATCCGTCGGGAAATCCTGTTCACTCTCCTTTCGTACTATATCCAGAAATCTGACCACTTTTTACCACCTCTAATACTCTGCCCAGGTCCAAACCACCATAATTCCTGTGGTCTCCTGATGTTAACCCTTGTCCTATTTAGTCAGTTCTTAACAAAGCAGCCCTGGTAAATAAATCACACCTTTACCTTGTCTCACCTCCGCTCATAACCCTCTGTTGTTTTCCTAGCTTATCGAGAGTTAAGGGTCTACACCATCTGACCACTTGCTTCCTTCCTAATCTCATCTCATCCATTCACTACCTCTCACACTGTCCTCCAAACACACTAGTCCTTTACTGTTCCTGGGACGCACCAGGCACACTCCTGCCCTAAGAAAACTTGCTCCTCTCTCTGTCTGGATTGTTCTTCGCCCAGATATCTGCAAGCCTTGCTCCCACCCTTCTTTCAAATATCTTATCAGCAGGACATCCAACTACTGGGAATAAAATAGCAATGCCCCACTCCCGCCCCACTTCTCTCTGCCCCCCACACTCTGTTTTATTTTACTCCCTGTTATTTGACACATTCTCCACTGTCTCATCTATGAGCTTATTGTCTACTGTACATCAGTACAGGGCTTCCCTAGTGGCACAGTGTTTAAAAATCTGCCTGCCAATACAGGGGACCTGGGTTCAAGCCCTGGTCCGGGAAGATCCCACATGCCGTAGAGCAACTAAGCCCGTGCGCCATAACTACTGAGCCTACGCTCTAGAGCCTGTGAGCCACAACTACTGAGCCCACGTGCCACAACTACTGAAGCCCGCACACCCAGAGCCCATGTTCCGCAACAAAGAGAAGCACCACAATGAGAAGCCGGTGCACCGCAACGAAGAGTAACCCCCACTCACCGCAAGTAGAGAAAGCCCGCGCGCAGCAACGAAGACCCAACACAGCCAAAAAAAAGACTGTTAGGAAACTTTTGTACATCAGTAGAAACTCAGATCTCTGAGCTTACCATTCTACAGCTCACCTGTATTACACCCAGGTACTCAATAAGTATTTCTAGAAGGACCGAAATCTGTCTTTCATGCTAATTCTGCTTAAGTGAATGCAGTGCCGCTGCTCTAAATCTGAAACAGCCCCAAGTTTCACCAACGTTTCTCCCTTCCTAAAGTTTTCATTGTGGGATCAAAATAACGATTCAGTCTCCTTTTGCTCTCAGTTGTTTTAAACGGCACAAACACACTGTGTAGGTTGAAGTACTTGTCCCATGGAAAGGGTACAGAGTCTATGATTCTGCCTTCTGTTATGCTTGTTTTAAAGCATAATGTTTATGTATCAGTTGAACTGCTATTATAGAAGATAAAGCCGGGAGAATGCATAGATGCCCGGATGTGATAGTAATTTGGGTTGGGTCTTGTGTCTCCAGGTTACTTCCAGCCTAGGGGAGGGACTCCACTTGTCCAGTGCCTGTTGTGATGGGGCAGCCCAAGAGGATTGCTTGATAAATTCTTTAGCCTTTAAAGCAAGTAGAGATATTATGGGCTTATCACTTCTTTCCCAGGGCTTTCAGTAGGAATACCAACAATTTTGATCTTGAGGCATTTAGGGGTGGGGTGGGGGGGACTCACCTCTGAAAGCAGGGAGAAAGGTTATTGATGGTAAGTCTGGAAGCAGGGCTTGTACTTTGCTGGCAGTGATGGGAAGACCTGGGGACATGGATCTGGGCAGGACCGCTTTGTCATCACGGTCCCTTCCCGCCCACCACTCCCAGAGCTGCTTTTGCCACCCTCAGGCCATCTGTTCTTTATTGTGATCGTGTGGTGGAGAACAGAAGCTACTTTCAAAAGGCAGCACTGAAACTTCAAAGGGAAATGGGGAGGAAGAGGAAGCAGCCATGTGTCATGTCTCTTAAATGCCTCTTCAGCAAGTACCAGAGGAAACAGAAGGTAAAGGTACGATAAAGTCTCTTGGGGTCTTGTGAGGGCAGACTGGAAAGCTCAGATTGTCAAGCCCAGCCCTGGAAATTCATGTCACGGGAACCAGTGCCCAGAGCCAGCCACTGCGGGCTGGAGGTGGGGCCTTTGGGGGGAGGGACTGTGGCTTCATCTTGTCACCCTCTTGCACCTAGAATTCCACTGGCAGCAACTCTCTCTTTCCACTTGCTTATAAAGCAAGAACAGGCGTACAAGGATACCTCTGTCAGAGATTAGATAAACCTTACAAAAGCTTTGTAAAGCCCCCTTCCAACCAGGACAAGGGCCACCAAGTGACCTAGGTTGGCACACTTGACCGGCAGGTCCATCTCAACCCCATTCTCTCTTCTCTGTGGCTCACACCCTTGAACACACGACTGTGATCCTGAGCGCCCATCCGGGCCTTAGAGAATGCCATGTCTCTTGGGACCCCCTTTAATCCTCTGGCCAGGGCTGAGAGAAGGACATTCCAGGTCTCCCCAGAGGGGCAGGGTGTGGAGAGGGCTGAAGACAGGAGACACAGAAGAGGCTTCCAGAAGAGCCACATCCTCTGGCCTGGGCCCAAGGACACAGGAGGAGCGGCAGGAAAGACACAGGGAGAGGGGAGCAGGCAGGCGGCCAGGGACAGGCCTTGGAAGGGCCTCACCCACCTCTCGCTCCATCACTGCCCGCTCCAGGCTGGAGTCCGGCTAGATTTGTCTGGGAGGGTCCACAGGGCAGCTGTGGCCCGTTGTGGCGGAGGGGAACATGTATTACAGCCTGGGAAAGCCTATTGAAAGGCTCAGAAGAACCCAGTGGTGAACAAACAACAGAATAATTAGCACATAATCATCATGGTAGAAATGTGAAGCTTAGATAGTCACCGAAGCAGTTCATCAGTGTAAACACCGTGGAGACACTAAAAGCAGCTCAGCGTGACTCGGCTTTGCTGCCAACATCCAACCAAAAATAAAGTGAGCGAATCTCTGCAGAGGTAGAGGACACGCAAGTACCCGGGTGCACGAGGACTGCTCAAAACATAAACGTAAATCACCTGTCGCTGGAAGATGCTATTCCTAGCGCTGAGGCTGATGTTCAGGAAACTTTCCTCATCCTTCTGTGTCACAGAGCCTGCCTGGGGCACGATCACAGAGGCTCCCATACTGTGTGTCTGAATATCTTTAAAGCTGTAGATCAAGCCGACAAGCTATTAGATAGAATATGTTCTAGCCTCTCGTGCTTTGACCAGTACACCTTCGTAACAACGTAGAAAGGCACTTTTGCTTTTAGCGTTTTTGAAATTCTCAGAGTCCTCTACTGGATCATGAAGCAAAGGGGGGTCCCCCTCACCCCCTACCTGCAGCAGTGCCCCTTCGTCCTGACTCTCCCTCCGGCTCTTTTCTCATTTCACTCGTGAGTGATGCCCGACTGCAAACACAAGCTCCCTCAACGCGCCCCGCAGGTGCCCGAGCCTTGATTCCCACCCCCTCAGCACTCGGGGTGCACATGCTGATGTTGGGGTGAGGGGGTGCTCCAAAGTGTAGCCCCCGAGACAGGGCCCCTCTGCCACCTACTCATCCAGCACGTAATTCAATCCTCGTTCCATCAGGACTTAAACACATAAGCCCTGCCCTTCCATCAGATATAGAAGTGTGTAACTGAATCCCTTTGCTGTACAGCAGAAATTAACGCAGCACTGCAAATCAACTATGCTTCAACTAAAAGCAGTCAGATCACAGGCACTGAGGGAAGCTGATCATTCCTATGAGAGCTGGCACCGGATGGGTTAGTTCCTTTATGTTTCTCATGTGACGGAGCAAGTCTCTTGTTTAAGAGCTTTGAAATGAAGGCGGGTGAGATGTGAATTCCCCTAATGGCCCACGCCCTCTTTCTCACCACTCTCCTCCACAGACCTGGGAGCAGAAAAGCAAAGAGTGAGATGTGAGTGTTCTGGAATATTCGTCAGTGGCTACCTATGCTCAGAGTATCACCCTTCGACCAAGGCCCTCCTGGCTTCCCGGCTCCATTACCTGCGTGGGTGCTGCCCCCCACCCAGGCCTGAGGGTGGCAAAGGCCAGCTGCTTGCAGACAGATGGGTTTTATCCCCCAAATATTTCACTGAGGCGCTGGGGAACGGATGAGTCCCATGAGAGTCACAGATGGACAGAGAGTAGAATTACTGGAGCCAAGAGCCCCGGCGGAAGGCTGGGCCTCCAGAGGAGACCAGGATGTGGAGTCCGGGAATGAGAGTGAGGATGGGAAGGATGCAGGAAGAGGTAGCACCAAAGGCTCTTTGGGGTCCAAGCATCCCACAGTTACTGCTTCTAAAACATGAATTTGAAAAAGTGGGGAGTCTGTCTAATGAAATGGAATCCACAGATATCGATCTACTGGAATTTGTTTACAACATTTGTCATCAAAGGATGATTTTTATTTTTTGTCATTTGCGTGACTTAGGGCATAAAAGTATAAGGAAGCAGCACGGTTCCCAGTTACCCTGAAAGTTTCCTCTGGAAATTGTTGACGATCCTGAGGTTTGCTTACCAGAGGAGAAAAGAAGTTTGTCCTATCAACACCTCCCAATGTCTTTCTCCCCCAGTTCAGGGACCGGACAGGTTGTCTCTTTTCAAGTAGAATAATTTTCATATAATAATAGAAAATAAAAGAAATTATGAACAATAAAATTCATAACACTATATATGGGTGGGTATTTTTAAATCTACATGTAATTTATATAAAAACCAGCATTTCATACTGAAAAGTTTTCTAAAGATATATTCATTCATCCATAATAATTACTGGTTATTATTATGTAAGACACTAATAATTTAGTATAGAAGAAAATAAATTTCCGATTAACTCAGATGGTTTCTCACTAATGTCCATAATCTCTGGGCTTAAATCTGCTAATCAGTATGATTGAAGACCATGCACGATGTATAAATCTCCTAGTGGGATGGGTATATATACATTTTGATTTATAGTCAAAGTCTTTCTGATACTTGGAAAACATTCATTGGAAATTCTGTGAAAGTTGCACTTTTCATATCCATAAAAGGCCAATTAATTTTTTTCTGGGACCATGATAATTGTACTTTTATACTTGTGTTCTTCAAGAAAATCTGCTTCCTTCTGTGGCCTTTACTCTTTGGGTCTGTATTATAGAATTTCAACACCCACTTTTTTATCAAAAGCCGAGGAAAACTTGCAAATTTCCATAACTACATCCAGGTTTAAACTCCTAGGTCAGATCTGGGTGCTCTGTGGAAGCAATACTATTTAGATAGTATTATTTTAACATTTAAAAAAAATGATTTATTCTTTAATTTTTTTGGTTGGAAAAAGTACAGAAAACCTAACAATATAATAACATAGTAGACATTACCGAAATTAAACAGATACTCGCATCCGTTTAACACCTAAGAGGCAGAGTGGCACAGTGGTTAAGATCATTAGCTGGGTGAGTCATACAGGTTACTTCTCTTTGCCTCAGTGTTCCTCATCTGTAAAATGGGGATAATTACAATAGCAACCTCATAAAGAAGATTAAATGAGTTAATCTGTTTGGAGAAGGTTTAGATCAGTGCCTGGCACACAGCAAGTGCTATGTAAGTTGTCAAATTTTATTTTTTTTTATTCCCCCCCGCAAAGCTTATCAAAATATAGTTAGGCTGACCTCTGGTAGCCCTCAAATTTTAAAAAGAAAGGTAATATTTCTATAATAGCTTCAGGCTTCATATGTTTTTAAAGAAGTAAAATGTAAAACCCCATCTTCTCTCCTCCCTCCTTCTTCTTTCCCAGAGCTAACCGACCCCTGCAGTTGGAGAGTATAGCTGCCATGCAAGTTCTGGTGCTTGTGCTATATTTGGTACACGCATAAACAATATATATTACTATTTTGTGTTATAAAACTTTACATACATGGGATCGTACTGCATGTATCCTTTTGTAACTTTCTGTGTTCACTCAACTTTACCTTTTGGAGATTCATCCATGTTGGTAGATGTGGTTCTACTTCATTCATTATAACTGTTGTTGGCAGTTCCATTATATGAATGAACCACTGAGAACAGATCGATGAGAAATAGTGCCACAGTGAGCACCATGGGGCCGGTGACCACACATGAGATTTTTATCTGTGATGGATAATTTACAGGAAATAGCGAGCTTACAGGATGCACATCTGACATTTCACCAGGTGTCCTAAAATGATTGTGCAAGTTTTCACTTTCACCAGCAGTGAATAACAGACCCCATTTTCCCATGACTTCGCCAGTAATTGAGGTTATTGGATTTACTGACTTTTGCCTATCTGGTGGGTATAAAATAGTACATCATTGTTTCCATTTTTATTTCCATAATTACTAGTGAGATTGAGCATTTTTATATTTATTGGCTGCTGGGGTTTCTTCTGCCATGCGTTGCATATTTATATCCATTTTTGCATATCCACTATTGCCCATTTTCTATATTCTTATTGATTTATGAGGGTTCTTTAATTATTCGGACTACTAATCCCTGGTAGAGCATGTGAGTTATAAATACCTTCTTTCAGACTCTGGTTTGTCTTCTTTACTTTGTTTTCAGTGTCTTTTGTAGTCCAGAATATTCATTTTAATTAAGCAATACTTTCTGGGAGTTACCTGACTGTCCAGTGGTTAGGACTCTGCACTTTCACTGCCGAAGGCCCAGGTTCAGTCCCTGGTCGGGAAACTAAGACCCAGAAAGCCATGTGGTGCAACCGAAAAAAAAAAAAAAAAAAAGGCAATACTTTTCTCTGTGGTTTATAGTTTTTATTTCTTTTAAAAGTCTTTTCCTCTACCAGTATGCAAGGATACAACACCATGTTTCATTTTGTTTCATAGTTTAGCTTCTCACACATAGGTCTTTAGTCCATTAGGAATTTATTTTACTTATGTTGTAAGGAAAGGATCTATTTTTTACTTTTTCCGTATGGTGCACCAAGTTTCCTGACACTGTGTATTGGATAGTTGTTTCTCCATGGACTTGTACCACAACCTCAGTCATACCAAGCTTTCATAAAACCTGTGTCTTCTTCTAGGCAATCTATTTTGTTCCGTAGTCCTGTTTGTTCTATCCCTGTGCCAAAACCACACTGTCCTAATAGTGTTGATATCTGGTGGGAAAATACTGCCTCTTACTATTGTTCCTCAAAATTGACATTGTTATAAGTGGTATGTTTTTATCAAACTGTATTCTCTGATTTTTTTCTAGTATTTGGGGTGGCTTTCGAGTCTCTATATTGACCTTATATTGTTCAGTCATATTCTAACACTGTGTCTGCAGGTTTCCTTGGATTCTCTGTTATATCATCTAAGAATAATCACAATTTTGGTGATCCCTTCCAATCCATATGCCTTGTATTTCTTTTTCTTGTATTGACTGGAACTTTAGCTGCAAAGATAGCAAAAATTCTGAATTTGAAGAGAATGCCTCTAAGATTTCATCATCGAGTGCTATGCTTGTCGGAGGTTTTTGGTGGATGCCTTTCACCACATTAAGAAAGTTCTCTTTAATTCTTTTTTTTATTTTATTATTTTTTAATTTATTTATTTTAATTTATTTTTGGCTGCGTTGGGTCTTTGTTGCTGCACGTGGGCTTTCTCTAGCTGCAGTGAGCTGGGGTTACTCTTCGTTGCAGTGCGAGGGCTTCTCATTGCAGTGGCTTCTCTTGTTGTGGAGCACGGGCTCTAGGTGCACGGGCTTCAATAGTTGTGGCACGCGGGCTCAGTAGTTGTGTCTCATGGGCTCTAGAGCACAGGCTCAGTAGTTGTGGCGCATGGGCTTAGTTGTTCCGCAGCATGTGGGATCTTGCCGGACCAGGGCTCGAAGCCCTGTCCCCTGCATTGGCAGGTGGATTCTTAACCACTGCGCCACCAGGGAAGCCCTTTAATTCTTAAGTTATTGTATTTTTTTTTAAATTATAGATGTGTTTTGGATTTTTCTTAACATTTTTCTGACACTATCAAGATTACTATAGAGTTTCTCTTTACTTATTTATTATTGCAGAACATATTAGTACTAGATTTTCTAGTGTTAAACCATCTTTACACTCCTGAGATAAACTCTTCTTGGTCATGATGTACTTTTTTCATACATTGCTAGAGTTGCTTTGCTATTATTTAATCTAGGGGATTGCATTTAAATTTGAAGTCTTTCCTTTTATTACTTTCCTAATATCCAGGTGAATACTAGCCTTATAAAATGAGTTGATATGGCAATGTTTAATTTAACCAGCAGTTCACCCTAAGTGTAAGAAAGAATCCAATTACAGTTGTAGTATACGCACAATCAGTTATGTTTCTCACAGCATTTTCTTATAATATATATATTTTTTATAATTTCTGTTGCTCTTTTTCTTCTAACTTTATTATTTTTTTTGGCTGCATTGGGTCTTCATTGCTGCATGCAGGCTTTTTCTAGTTGTGCCGAGTGGGCTCTTCTCTTGTTGCGGAGCACAGGCTTGTCATTGCAGTGGCTTCTCTTGTTGCAGAGCATAGGCTCTAGGCACATGAGCTTCAGTAGTTGTGGCACACAGGCTCAGTAGTTGTGGCTCGCGGGCTCTAGAGCGCAGGCTCAGTAGTTGTGGCGCACGGGCTTAGTTGCTCCGCAGCATGTGGGATCTTCCCGGACCAGGGCTTGAACCCGTGTCCCCTGCATTGGCAGGTGGATTCTCAACCACTGCGCCACCAGGGAAGTCCTTATAATATGTTTTGCCTTAATTGTTGAGTAAGCTTTAAGATTAAATTATTGACCCGGCTGCTGTTTCTCTGAGTGACTTTGCACTGTAACCTCTTCATAGTCAAGTGTCTAACTCTCCATGTAAGAGGGCAGTAAGACCCACTGGGAAGGACTGGCTCATGGCACCAGAAATCAGCATCTTAGATATGCACATCTTTAACACAGCCTGAATTCCAAAAGTTACCAACAGATATCAGTGTTTTTTAGAGAAATGCTTTGGGATGCTCACTTCAACAGTATTATCATTTCACTTGAGTCCCAACTGTACTAATTTGTCTGGAACAAAACCAAGTTAAGTGATTAAGCACTAACGGTGCCATTACTAAGACTCTATGTCAAGAATGAGTACCTCCCAGAAAGATCTCTGTCCACTGACTGCTGTCAGTCAGGTTGTTGGGTGGGCAAGACTCTATCATATTTAACTTTTATACAAACTTATTTTTTAACACACCCTGTCATGATTCTAACACGTGTTGCTCCACAATCATGACTCTTTAAAGCACGTTCTAAATTAGCATTTCGCTTAAAATTGCTGCTGCAATTTTTCAGTCCCTCATGAAGACTTTCCATAGGGTCTTCATCGTTCTCCGGTTATAAGTCATAGAAGATAAATTAGTTAAAAGACTTAACAAAGTCTTGCCTTGTCTTTAAATATCACATGTCTGAAAGAAATAAGAAAATATCTGATTGATATAATCCATTTCAGTTACTGCAGCAAAGATTTGGTATTTACCTAAATCAAAGACACTAAAAGCTGAGAGTAAAGTTATTCCCCACCCCTCGCCCCCAGAATAAAAGAGCATCCAGACTTCCTGTGGAGAACACATTTTCTATTATCTTTTTCTTCCGTGCAAGGCAACGCTCAACATCTTGCTTTGTCACCTACTTGAAAAGCTATTCCGTAGGAAGGGGCGTGGCAACGTGAGTCCCCTCCGGGATGTGAAATGTTTCCGACATCAGAGGGCATGGTAGCACTTTTCAAGGAACACATGTGGCCAGGTCTTCAAATTGCTGCTGTGTCTGAAACAAAATGTCAGCTGGTGTTGGACCTGAATTGTTAACTTCTACATAACAGTGTCATTTATGGAACCACTGTGTAGGTTAGAACACAGGGTGTGACCCTTGGTTTACCACTGTACCTCCCATTCCTGGCACAGTATAGAGGCTGGTCTCTTGAATGAATAAAGCCATCTCTACAAGTCCGTCCAAGGTACATTTCAGTGCATTACACTTCTTTTTTAAATCATAAGACTCTTAAATTCAGTCTCTTAAGGATAACACCACGACATTAACTATACTAGAATCTTTCGCTTGTATTAAATACCAATGTCTTCCCCATTTCAGATGCCAGTTTACATTCTACCAGCTCCACTCATAGTTTAATATGTTCCCCTCCCTTGGCCCATCACTTCTGGCTTAAAAAATGACCCAATTAACTGAATAGAAGCCCTAATTGGCCAGTCTCTTTAGATCTGTGAGGGTCATCTTTGAAGACGATCGAATCAAAGCATGCTAATTTGAGAAAATATAAAAAATATAGAAAATCATGAAGAAAAGAGCATCGCCCAGGAGCTTACCACCCAGAGACAACCTCTCTGGACATTCATCAAATAGGAAGACTAAACCATGAACCTGATGAGACCAAGGTTCAGGCCCCTATAAATAAATGATTTACTTTCATAATGAATTTTATGTTTCTAACTTGGTATTCTTATTCTGAAGGAGGTCCCTCAAAATTGTAATAAGCTTCAGGACCCACAAAACTTGGATCCATCACTGCCATTAAGGTGATTGATTGATTTTTTAATGTCTAATTCCTTTCTGTTTTATAACATACTTTGCCACTTGACAAATTTTTTTCTCATTGCCATTTTCTTTTAGAATCCCTTTTAATAACAGTGTAGTGTTCCAGTGAATGGATTTATTATGTGAACTGATTTATTAAATGAATCCTCTAATTAAATGAATCCTCTAATTAAATGAATCCTCTAGAGAGGAATCCACTCTTCCCCCCCCCCACCCCCGCCGCTTATTCTTATAAACGATGATTTATTGAGCATCCTGGTAAGTATATCTTTGTGCGTAAATGTGTAGAAGTTGAATTACTGGCTCAAATCATGTGTGTATTTTGGGGGCTTTTGACGCATATTGACAAGTAGCTCTTTGGAGAAGTGGGATCAACTTTCTTTCCCAACAGTGGTTTGTGAGGGAACTCATTTTCCCAGCTCCTGTCAGTACTGTTTATTTTATTGTAAAAACTTTTGCTAATTTCATGGGTATAAAAAGCTATCTTATTATTTTTATATTTATGTTTTTCTTATTAAGGTGAAAGTTGTCAGTTTTCCATCAGAAAGTACTCTGAGAGCTCTTTGTATTTTTAGGGCATTAGCCATTTGCCAGTTACAATGTGTATTGATTCGCCTAGTCTTAAACTGGATTTGGAGAAACAGAGGCATTTAGGTCATTTGGAATTGTCACCATCATCTGCCTGCAGAAAATGCCGTTTAGGGGAAATTGTAGAAGGCATTCCAGAAGGCAAGCCTACGTCTGATTAAGTTGTCGCCATGTTACCAGGAGAATTGATTTCAGCTAAAAGATATCTGAGCATCTATTATGTGCCTAACACTTTACTATCTATTACCCTTTGATGAATACAGCTAATTGGGATGCAGAATTTCGCAGAAATGCAAAAGTCATGCTTGCAATTTCAATAAGACATATTTGAGAAAATTTCCTCAATTCTTAATGCAAAAGTGTTGGCGGAAGATGGCTCAGAGATAGAGCACGTGCTACGCAGAAGTGGTGGGAAAGTCCCCCAAGTGGGTGGCACAGCGTGGAGAGTGAGCGTGCTTCATAAGGTCACAGAGCAGCGCAATGTCCGGTACAACTATGATGTCCTAGGAATGTGGCGTGATTTGGGGTAATAAGGCAGCAATGGGAGGCTGAGGTCTGTTTTAGTTGGTTTGGGCGGCTGTGACAAATTACTGAAGACAGGGTGTCTTAGACAACAATGTATTTCCCACAGTTGCAGAGGCTAGGAAGTCCAAGGTCAAAGTGGCTGGGTAGGACCCACTTCCTGGTTTGCAGTTAGCCAACATCTCATTGTATCCCCACAAGCCAGAGAGCAGAGATAGAAAAGAAACTCTGCCATGTCTGTTCTTATGAGAGTGCTAATCCCATTGGGGAAGGGGCTCCACCCTCATTACCTAATTACCTCCCAGAGGCCCCACCTCCAAATGCCATCACAGTGGGGATTAGGAGTTTAACATGAATTTTGGAGGAACATGAATATTCAGTTCTTAGCAAGGTCACACAGTGAAAATCCTTGCATGCCATATGAAGATAAAGAACATTTTAGAAGTTGTCCCGCATTCTGGAATGGATTCTGAGATTCAGAAAATTATGAGGATGTGTAACACGATGTGACCTGCCAAGTGCACTTAATTTTTTGCAGAATGTCACCAAGAGTTCTTGGTGACAAACACACATTCCATTTGCAGAGCCATTGAGATGGAAGAACCCAAGTGTTCAGGCTTCTCAGAAGGTCTGCAAGTGCTGTGAGGTTCCTTTCAACACTCTTGCTTTCAGGGCTCTGCGCCTTCCCCTACTCCCCCAGCACGTGCATTATTTCTAACCACGTGTCATCATTTACTTCAGTTGACTTCAAGACAGGAATATTTTTTCCAAGCTGCCCCCATCATGCTTCCACATCTTCAAGCAGATGGTCAGGCTAAAAGTGCAAGGACAGCTAAGATGGTCCAGAGAGGCCAGCTAGAGGAAATGGATGTGGCTAAATGCAAAATTTTAGAGGCTGTGTGCTTCCAGGGAGAGATTGTGGCTTCTGCGGATTGACAAAGTGGGATATATAAGTTAGTTAAGCCATTTTACCACCTGTAACTTGTGGCAAGTTACTTGGACCTTCTGAGCTGCCTTCTCCCTATCTGTGAAATGGGGCCATAACACCGACCTCATCAGAGATGCTGATTCAGTGAAATTACACGCGTACCGTTCCTGACACACAGCAGACATCCTATAAATGCATTTCGCATGTCCTCTTCCCTTCTTCACAAAAAGGGAGTTTATCATCTAAAGTCCTTCAGCCTTCCTCTGAATCTGGAACAGCCAGCACTAACTCAGCGCGAGGGAAGAATGCCAGAGCATGCTGAATCTCATCGCCGTGCCAACAACACGCCATCGTAGATTCAGAAAATTCCTTCTGAGTTTAAGCATTTCTAAATACCTTTCCTGAACTGAGAAGGCAGACCGAACCAAGTGTAAAAAGACTCTTCTCCTCTGTTTGTAAAGGCATCTTTTCCGTCTTCTGTGGATTTTCACGATCTGTAACTGGACTTGTGTACCCAGCTGGCAGCTGCGCCACCCAGACCCCGAGGTAACTGTAGTTTAGCCCCAATTGTTTTTTTCACTCAGAGCAGCCTACAAATTCTATTTCAAGCACACACACGTACAGAATGCAGATGTGGGAATGAAAACCAGGCCCTTTTGGGGAATGAGGCCGTGATATTTGACTGTAGTGAGGCCACTAGTGGCCCATGTACAGGGGCCCCACCCAGGCATAGTTGGGGCTCAGACCTCAAGAGTGGTTTTGGCCTTTGGATATGACATTAGCAATCACATGGACAGTCACCACATCTCCCGTTCGGGGCAAAGACGTTGCACAATCTATGATCAGACAGGCTTGAAAGGCTTTTTCTGTACACTGAAAAACGTGTAACAGCATGGAAATTCTAGAAAACTAACTCTCTGAAGGTCTACTCCAATCAAGGAAATGGCCACTTCAGAACGTGCTTCTCATGTGTATCCAAACCAGGAACAAGATTCCTAGGCTGTTCACATCATGCAGCAAAAGCTCTTACAGCTCAGATGGATCCCCAAATGAACATTCCTTTTGGATGACTAATAAATCATTCATTCATTCATTCATTCATTCAACAAATATTTATTAAGAACCTACTATATCATTGGTAGTATCACAGGTACTAAGGATGCCCTGGTGAACATCAACAACAAGAAACATTTTTAAAGAAATCCCTGGCCGAATTCCCTGGCGGTCCAGTGGTTGGGACTCTGCTCTTCCGCTGCCGAGGATGCGGATTCAGTCCCTGGCGGGGAACTAAGATTCCGCCAGCCGTGAGGTGCAGCCAATAAATAAATACATACATACATCATAAAAAATTAAAAGGAGACAAGAGGAATTGGATGTATTTTTTAAAATCCCTGGCCTCATGAAGCTTCCATTTCGGCAGGAGAGACTGACAATAAACAGTAGTAATAATGAAAATATGAGTTACAGTGTCTAGTGAAAAACACTCAGGAAGAAAATGAAGCAGGGCTGGGGTATGAAATATGAGACAGAGTGGGTGCTGAAATTTTGGAGAAGGTGGTGAGGGGAGGCCTCGCTGGGAAGCTGACTTTAATGAAAGACTTGATGAATGGTTTGGATAAATATAGACTTAGATCAAAAATATTTCCTCCCGGGTTTTCGAGGCTGTGTCTCCATTGTCTTTGGTTTCTGGGCTGCTGTTAAGAAAACGAATGCCCTTCTGACTTCTCCTTCCTCTGTGACTTTTCTCCACACCCGCTGGGAACTTGTAGGAACCTCTGTGTTTCCCCTGCCATCTGGAACGTCTCAGGGACAAGCCTGAGTGTGTTGAGCATTTCATGAACACTTTCAGTCTCCAAGCTCATGTCCTTCAGTTTGGGGAGAAAAAAAAAAAATCTTGTAATACTTTTGGAAAACTGCTCTGCTTTTCCTGACCTCCTTACCCAAATCCCCATTATTAGGAATTGAGAGGCTCTGAAGTCATTCTCTATTGTTCTTACTGGTTCTCACCTTTTCCCCTCTCGTAGTCGTTTTGCTGCCCTTTTTGAGATTTCGTCAACTTTTTCTTCTCCACTGAATTTGTCATTTCTGTTCTCATGGTCCCCAGAGCTCGCTCTTGCCCTCCAAATTTCCCCTTTTCTTGGACTGTCTCATCTCTTCTGAGTTTCTGTTTTCTGTTTATTTCTCACATGAAAGAGGCTTTATGAAATGTCTGTTAATCCTTGCTAGTCTGTTCATGCATAAGCGAGGCACGGTTGTACTCACTGGAAGCTTTTATATATGGCCCAGGGTGCTTCACGATGGAGTGACCGGACAGAATCGAAACCTTACCCTCAAAAATCTGTTGGTCTGTTCTTGGAGGACAGTCAGCTTTCCTCCAGTTTCCTGACCAAGACGTCAGCCCTTTGCCAGAATTTTGTCAGAGGGCACCTCATGCACCTTCCCCTGTGCTTCGTGACCCAGAATCCAGTCCGTGGGTTCAACCTCTTCAGTGGTTCTGCTGTGGCTTTGGGGAATCGCCTGGCTGAATGGCGTAGACAGGGGGATGGAGGAAGCGTGTTGCACCATTACAAAGATTCAGCCAGCCCTCATGCGTTCCACTCACTCTGCGTTCTTAGCTTCAGAAGGATCTGGTGCCTCTTTTCCTGAACTTCCCTGGCCCTGCAGTTATGCAGAGTTCTGTGCTTGAAGACCTAGGTGTCAGCTTTCTCTCGTCTGCTGTTGTCTCCTCTCTCCTCCCCTTAATTCTTTGATGTACACTTTTTTAATTCTTCATTGTCATCTGAATGGAATTTCAGAAGGAGATGGACATAAATTGGTTACATCAACTGCCATATTTAAGCACAAGTCACATTCTGTTCTATTTCGAGTCTCTCCTGCCAACAATTACTCTGTTGGTCCTGGTAGAGTGCCTCAGGAGATTCTCACAAGAAGTAGGAGTCAAAACGAAATGTCAGGATCTTCCGTCCCGACGCAGTTATCTATCTCTGAACAACAAGTGACCCTAAACATAGTGACCTAAAGCAACCACAATTGTTTATTTGCTCATGATTCTGCCATTTGGGCAGTGTGTGGAGGGGGCATCTCATTTCTGTTCCACGGGACATCGGCTGGGACAGCTCTCCTGGGACTGAGGGTTCCCCTCTCAAGATGGTGCACCCACATAACTGGCCAGTGGTCCTGGCTGGAGAATGGGTGCTCAGCGGGGGCCGTCAGTCAGGGTTTCCGTTCTTCTTCATGTGGCCTCGGTTGGGCTCCATGGACGCTTGGTTCCGTGAGGGAGCGTCCAAGACCACACTCACCAAGAAGGCAAGCTCTCTTGTGCAAACTCGTATTGAGCTTCCGTTTTGCGTCACACTTGCTAGTGTCCCATTGGCCAAAGCAGGTCACGTGGCCAAGCCCAGACCCCACGTGGGAAGGGACACTCCACAGGGCCGTGACGGCTGGGAGGCATGGTTCATGGGGAACCACATGCCCCCTGGAAGTTTAAAATGCTATGATCCTGTGCTTGTGTTGTTCTTTGTGTAACTGATTTGTTCCATTTTCTTTCTGACACATTGGGGCACCAGGCTCTTGTAGATATTTTCATTTGATATAAACATTCAATATGTCTTAGAGCCACAGAAATGCATTTCCACTTAAAACATTTCTGAATGGACATAAAGACATAACCTATGTCGTTCACCTATGGCTATAATGATTGTGTTCCTGGTCAGTGAAAGATGTGGGAAAAAATTCACCCTATGGGGTCAAATTCCTAAATATACCTTTCAAGGGAATTGAGTATTGTTGTCTTTTGCCTTAGGTTACCAAAGGTTAGCTTCTTGTCCTTTTGGTTTTAAAATAGTTGAAAATGAGCCTCTTTAACACCTGCCCAGACTCCAAAGAATAAAAGTGGGTATTTACATCATAACCAGAGAGTGCATTTCTTGGAAATTCCAAACACATGTCTCTTGTGACGTGCTTTGCAAGCGTGTCCGGAACATTCCTGCCTGTGGTAGGGCAGAAGTGGCTTAGCTTGTGCTGTGTGTCGTTGAGTCTTGGTCTGTGACTGATAACTGTGTCCATCTTGTGCGCAGGGGTTCTTTATCTCCAGTATGGAGATGAAACCAAGCAGCTCAGGATGCCGAATGAAATTACAAGTGCAGACACAATCCGTGCTCTCTTCGTAAGTGCCTTTCCACAGCAGCTCACCATGAAAATGCTGGAGTCGCCCAGTGTCGCCATTTACATCAAAGATGAAAGCAGAAATGTCTATTATGAGTTAAATGATGTCAGGTAAGCAGTTACGTCATTTGATCGTGTGCGTGTGTCCACCATCTTGCGTTGACGGTTGGTTCCGACTCCTTATCTCTTTGTGTTCCAGTGAAGAAAGCACACCTGTTGTCCTGGTGGGCAGGTTTATTTTACCCAGGTGTGAAACCACTATCTGGTTTTCTAGAACTTATTGACAAGGTTTGGTTTACAAAGGTGAGGACAGACTTCTCCCACACAGATCTTTGCATGTTACTTGTGAAAGGAATGGAAGAAATGAGCCAGTCTGCTGTTTATCTAAGAATTAGGGGAACTAAGGCCCAGAAGGATCATATGAGTTGAAGGTTATACTTACAGGTGGAACTTAACCAACTCCTTCTCAAGGGTTCTTGTCATCATAGACAGAGCCTGTAGACATGTTAGGTAATGATCTCACTGGCCTATTCTTTATATGAACAAGTTAGAATAAAAGCAGTGGACTCTATGCTATTGTCCACAAGAAAGGAGGCTAAGAAGCGTTCTCCTTTTCCATTTGTTTCTTAAATAGTTGGCCTTTACTAAAGGATCCCACTTTCTCAGTGAGCTTTCTCCTGGGCTTCTAGTAAAATGTACTCTAAAACGAGGCTAAATGGAGTCATGCTGTGGCAGGTGGCATGGAAAGAGAAACGTCTTTATCAACCGCAGGGGTGTTGTGCATAGAACAGAAGGGACCATCTGAGCTCTTCCAGCCAAACAAGCCTGAGAAACAGGACTTAAATCAACGCAAGTAAGCAGTCGCTAGTATAGCCGCTGAACATTCTAGAGCGGAAAAAAATGATTGAGCGACTCATCCAGCCCTTTCATTTGATGGGACCAGAACCTCAGATGCATAAATGTTAAGACTTACTCAAGATCATGTAGCCGATTAATTTCTAAACCCAGACCCAAACCTGACTGTCCATATTCTGGGCCAAGAATTTTTTATTCCCTCAGAATGTTCTCCCCTCAACTCATCTGGGCCCCAACTTGGACTTGTGGATTCCTTCCCTGTGGGGATAGCAGACTTTCCTGTTTCTTCATCATGGAATTAATAGGAACTACTTTTTTAAAATATGCCTTTAGTGCATAATAAATGTAAACTGATAAATATCTAACAGTGATCTGAAATGACATATTTAGGCATGTACCAAGGCATATGAGTAATTTAGAGCTTTCAAGGTTTGACACATGCCCTCAGGTATAGGTGCTATATCTGTTACCCAACCTTCCTGCTTTTTAAAAACATGTTTCAATATTCATGGGTTTCAGAAAATTCACATTTGTTTTTTGAAATAAATTATTGATCCAGCTGTCACCAAAAAAATCCTGAATTTACAAAGCATAAACTTAAACATGAAGTAATCATGTGATATTTAGAGAGTATGTTCACAGTAATATAATCCCATGTAGTGGTTTAACATGGACAACCATCTTCTTGAATTTCTGCGTTTTGCAGTTAGAGAACTTGAGGGATATGGTAATAATAAATACACATGAAACTACACAAAGCCACTTTTGATTGTGGAGCTCAAGGCTGATGAGATTATTGTAAGCAGTTGGACCCCACTGTCTTGCAGCCCGTACAAGAATTTTTGTATTACAATGAGTCATGATTTTCTAGAGGCTTTCCCAAGCCTCAGAGTATGACTACTAAGACTTTCTGCACACATTCTTTGGGAATGTGTGACGTAGTCACAAAAGGAGAAATGGGAGGGACGACAAAGAGGAAAAGGTACCCAAAACTTCCAAACTGAGATGATCTTTCTTGATGCAAATTCAGTTGATAAAATATTGGATTGGCCAAAAAGTTCATTCTGGTTTTTCCATAAGATGTTATGGAAAACCTGAATGAACTTTTTGGCCAACCCAATAAATGAAAGCAGAGCTTGAGAGAAGTGATCACTTTAAACAATAATAATTTTCAGTTAGTTTGTTTCTATTTGCGGAAGTGATGGTCTCCTTGATTCTTAGGCTGCGGTACTGATAGCCTGATTTTTTTTAAATCTCATTTAAAATGTTTAAGTGGAAAGTCCTTGGTTTATAAATTTGTCTATAATTTTACTTTTCAGTGTTTTGATTTACATATAAAAAGTAGATCTCAAAATATTTAAGTGGATAAAATGTGTTTATGTGGTGATGAGTATAATATTTATGTGAGATGATCACATCTATGTCCTTTCCAAAGAATTATTATTCTTTGCTTTTATGCATAAAATGCCCCAAGTATATTTTATTTTATTTTATTTCACCATCAGCATTAAATAGAACCTCGCTCCTTGCAAGAAAAAAAAAAATGTAACGTGTAGATTTTACCTGAAGACACTGGCTTTAGTCTTCTAAACCCAGAGACAAATTTCATTTCACATCCAATATTTTTGAAGTGACGGTATATTTGTTAAACATTTGGTTCTTTCATCATGGTGTTGGGTTCTCCATCTTTTCCTTAGGGAAATGCTACAGAGAGTTTAGGCTGAAATTCTGTGTTGTAAATGTCGCCATGGTAAACGCAAGCTGGGCCTTTACTGTTGGTTCATCTTGGATGAACATGTTTCTAAATTAATAAATCAACCTCCTGTGTTTTAAATACCTTCAGACCCACACTAGTTTTTTTCATGGCTCAAGTAAGGTTTTCAGTTTCTTTACATCGTCCCTTGGGACTTTGCCCCCTCCTCCTCCCAGCCACAGGGTGAGTTCCTGCAGTGAATCCCCACATCCTTTTCTTCCGCAACCTCTTTACCTCCTAGTAACTTAGTCCCTTCTAATAACGAGGACCGCACGCCTCCCCTTGAGCAGACTTCTAATGAGCTGCTTGAAATTTGGCGCAACCGTGCAAGCTGGGGCTAGTCACTGCTTTAAAGCAACCACTGATGGGTATTTGTTGGAGGGAAGCAAGCCTCGTCCAAGGATGCTCCGCTTCGTTGAAAACAGAAGCACAACCCAATAATCCCAATGATTGCGATCAGCCCACAAAACATGTGGCTGCAGCTGGAGGAAAGGAACGTGTCTTCCTGCACAGGGTTCCCTGAGCTCACCACGCTGGCACTGGCAGGAATCGCAGTGTAGACGGGGCTAAACGTTCCTGGGGGTGTCCCTTCTGCTGATGAAAGCCGCAGGTGGAGGGCGAAGGACTTTGTAGACATTCCTAAGCTCTTAAATAATTTTGAGGTAGGCTCTTAGCGAATTGTGGTTCTGTCCTTTGCAGCAGTACGAGTGACTCCAGGGTTCTAAGTGTTTTCAGAGGGAGAGACAGACCAGCGGAAGAATTTATCCGCTGCTTTTCCTGTAATTCAGCTTGTATGTAGAACAGTATTTTTAAAAATCCACTATGGAGAGAAGAATCTAGTAAAATTTTTAAATGCCTTCGAAAAAAAAAATCCACTATGGAAGAAAAAAAAGGCATCGTAAAGATACTAGTTTTGATCTTTGTGGTACTTTTTTTTTTCTGGACTGCAAATACATTTTCTTTCCCTTGCTTAAGGTGTTTGAAGGGAAAAAAAGCATTTTTCCTTTGCATGTATTCGTGAGATAAGCAGAAAACCAGGTGTCTGGGCAAAGTAAACAATTAAATATTTAAATATTAACCAAATCCCTTTGAATGTATTGTAAATATGGGAGCTTTATTGTTTCTTAAAGTGTTAGCTTTCATTACCCAGAATCTTGAAAGAAGGTTTATGCTACCCGATGTTTATGGGTGGAGAACTACAGGGAAAGAATAATACTTTGCTGAGGAACCAAAATAAAAAGGAACGGAAAGAAAAGCTGAAGTCATTTTTCTCCTTTGCCTTATTTATTTTTGCCTATTTTTATGGTAAAAGAACGTTTTGCCTGGTTGATCGCACACAACGGCTAGATTGTCTGTGGATGTCTTTTACCTGATTCTTACGGGCAGACGGAGGAAATGGCCAAAATAAGGCTCCTTTCATCTGCCATAGTTATTGATGTTTCCGATTCCAGGAACATTCAGGACAGATCCCTTCTCAAAGTGTACAACAAGGATCCTGCCCACGCATTCAACCACACGCCGAAAACTGTGAACGGAGACGTGAGGGTAAGTGTTCCTGTTCTATTTTTACTTGAATTCTGTGGGTTGAACCATCCCTCCTTCTGGCATTGGTTCCCTGTGTAATCACACCCAAACACCAGATCTGGGGGGTTCTTACTGCTCTCCTTGTCTGATAACTCATTATTTGTTCATTGGTAGAGAAATCAGATTGCCTGATCATTTGGAGTAAAGGGATTGAAACAGGGCTTCACACATCCTAATTCACCTCTAAGCATGGAGTTTAGTTCTAGCCTTACTCCAGGGGGGTCCTGAAAATCTGTACATGAAAGGGTTCTTGGTCTATAATATATTAACTTACTCAGAGGATCTCTTGCTGTTTTTTCTCCAGTTAAAAACAAGGCTAACATACCAACAACAACAAAGCCCATGCATTGTAGAATCTATTAATATCCTTATATCTGCTGTTCCAAGTCCTAGCAGCCTAATTAAGTTATTCCCCTCCTAATTCAGGACTGTTTGCTGTTATAACAGCAAATAGTGTTAAATATTATCCGATGTCACCTGAATTGTGTTGAGGGCAAAGTACAAAAATCCGCATGCTTTGTGAGCTAAAATTCTCTAGATTTAGATCATCGTAGAAGATTATCCAGACATTCAAAGCACACAGGGATATTTTGAAGAATAAAGAACAGGGAAACTGAAAAGACAGATTGCAAAATCACACTAATGCAAGTCCATTAGACAGGGATTGAGTTTCTAACAGTAGCGCTACATTCCTCTGCAGTAAAAATGAGAAGAAAAAAAGATTAACTTCTCCAGATGTACCTTCCCCCTACCCCAACCCATTGCCCCACACAAATTTAGAAGGTGCCTCGCCATTTTATATCATCCTTTCTGAGGATTAGCACTGGATGCTGAAAAGAGTTTTACTAGAAGAAAAGTAAATGAGGAGGTCCTGTTGCCAAAGAAACCCAGGCACTGTCTGTCCTAGAGTTGCAGTAGTGTTCTTCAAGGTCTGTGCTTCCTGACAGTGGGTATTAGTTTTTGTACTGCTGCTGTAACAAATGATCACGTATTTAGTGGCTTACAATGACACAGATTTACTACCTTACAGTTCTAGAGGTCAGAAGTCCAACATAACTCCAGTGGACTCAAATCAAGAGGTCACTGGCATTCCTTTCCAGAAGCTTGGAGACAATATGTTTCCTTTTTTTTCTCCAGCTTCTAGAAGCCACCCCCATTCTTCATCTTGTAGCTCTTTTCCTCCATCTCTAAACCCAGCCAAATAGCATCTTTCTGACCCTGCTTCCCTCATCACACCTCCAGCCCTCCCTCTTCCTCTGTTAAGGACACTTGTCATAACATTGGGCCCAAGACTCCAGAATGATCTCCCTGTATTAGGGTCAGCTGATTGGCCACCTTCATCCCCTTTTCCGTGTAGTCACAGGTTCTGGGGACTAGGACGAAGACATCGTTGTTCTGCCTACCACACAGGGTCTGTGAGTTTAGGACCAAGAGGCCAGGAGGTAAGATAGAAAGTGCTGGGAGAATTTCCATGTCATTCTGGACTGGAAGATGAGTGATGACATTGTGGGATCAGAGCCTACACATTTTTGGAGGAAGAGGCCTCTTACGTTCTCCACGGCTGCTTTTTTATGTCAGAAATAATCTGTGATTTGAAGTGGAGGCTGTGCTGCTACTTGAGGAAAGCTAGGAGTTGGAAGTTTGCTTTTAGGCCTCACAGTTTCAGTATAAACCAGCTCCACGTGAAGGCTGATGGAATCACGCTACTCACAAAGCCTGCGCCAGATTTTATGGTACACTTTGCTTTTCATGACCCCATTCTTCTCTTTCTCAGTGACATTCTTAAGAGTCCTTGCTCCCTTGGAGATCCTTACTTTTTGAGACATCTAGCCTTCAAAGTTTCATGAGTTTCAGAGTTCTGTTTTTGCTACATGCAGTCCGCACAGGGGCCTCAGAATCGCCTCTGAAAATCTTGTTTATGGCTGGAGAGGACACCTGTTTTTAACTCTTGAGCAGATGTGGTACCTCCGTAAGGAGCAGCAGTGAGCACGGAGAAAATCAAGTATTAACCATCTGGACAGAGTCTATGAGGATTCAGTACTTTGGCTCTGGGTTTCAGTAGAGTTGTTCAGTTTTTACTTTTAAATGAGACCCTTGTGGGTCACTTTCCGAGTGGCCCACAGCCTGCTTTAGACAGCAGTGTTCTCTGGGGGAAAGTCAGACTGTTCGCCCTAGAGGAGGGGAAACGAATGTTCACCATCCAACCCGCAGAAAAACTTTCAGGTTTCAGTGAAGACGACTTAGAAATGAGAAATAGAACGCAGTTTTAAAACCAACTCAGTGTGATCGTGCCTGCAGTTTGCCACTTGGCCCCTATTGATGGATTCCAGAAGCTAAAAGACCTGGAATTCCTTCTGCCTCACCTTTTGGCTCTGGGGGTTGGAATTCTGTCTCCTTCTTGATGAAGGTGGCTGCCTTGCTATTAAAGGAAAGGAAGCTTTGTTGAGTCCTGCCAGGAACGCAGCTGCGTAAGCCCACTGCTCATGGTAACAGAAATAGAGAACAAGGATCAACTGCTATAGACTAAACCAAGCTGCATGGTGGGTGGAGAGCTCCGTCTTCTCGTGTGTTCGCAATGCTCACGTGGCCGGGAAGGAATTTGATGATAACTGCTCACCTGAAGCAGTGGTGCAGCCCTGCGCCTCATGTCGCTGGTCTTCATCCACCAGCCTCCAGAGGCAGCCTGGGCCAGACCTCCCAGCTGCCCACTCGTTACCAATACACATGCGTGTCTCGGAAAACATGGGTGGGACCAGGCAGAGGTACGACAGCGGCAATGCCAGCACTTTGTGGTGGCCTCGGGGACTTTCCTTAGACAATGAATTTAATATCTTGCCTGTGAGAGAGGAGAAAATGTGAGACTCCGGATCCAAAACGGTCAGTTATCCAGAGCAGTGATGGTAGTGGTGTTAGTCGTGAAGCATGGAAAGCTACAGTATTAACGCCGAGGTTTTGGGCCTTAGGGTGTGCGTGGAATAGATGCTTGGCGGGGAAAACACGTGTCGAGTTTTTCATTGAGCATCTAGCTGAGCATTTTTTAAATTGATTTATTTCTTTAATTGAAGTATAGTTGATATACAATATTGTGTTAGTTTCAGGTGTACAGCAAAGGGATTCAGTTATTTTTTTCAGATTATATTCTATTTTAGGCTATTACAAGATATTGAATATAGTTCCCTGTGCTATGCAGTAAATCCTTATTGCTTATCTATCTTATGTATAATAGTTTGTGTCTATTAATCCCATACTCCTAATTTGTCCCTCCCTTCTTCCCTCCCTCTCCCGTTCGGTAAACATGTGTTTGTTTTCTTTGTCTGTGAGTCTGTTTCTGTTTTGTATATAGATTCATTTGTAATATTTTTAGGTTCCACATATAAGTGATATCATATAGTATTTGTCTGTCTGACTTCACTAAGTATAATATTCTCTAGGTCAATCTATGTTGGTGCAAATGACAATATTTCATTCTTTTTATGGAAGAGTAATATTTCATTGTGTGTGTATATACACACATACATACACACACACCCCTCATCTTCTTAAGCCAGTCATCAGTTAATGGGCACTTGGGTTGTTTCGATGTCTTGGCTATTGTAAATAGTGCTGCTGTGAACAATGGGGTGCATGTATCTTTTCAGTTTAGCGTTTTCGTTCCTTCCCGAGCTGAGCATTTTTGAAGCTAGTCTATCCAATGAGACTTGTGGTTCTCTGCTGGGACTGAGCATCCCCTGACTCTTTACCTGTGGGTGCAAATCACCCAGATCTCAATGAATCGCCTGGCTTTTGTTTCATCACATTAGATAGTAGCTTTGATAATTAAGTTCCCAAGGGGCTGAGCTCACCACATGGAACGGGCCCTTTTGCCAAAATTACATATGTACTCATGGGTTTGTAATTCACACATGTACAACTCAGAAGATGAGCTATTCCATTCTGTGGCTCTCAGAGGGTACCAGGGACTTCCAGTTCACCAAACCTAGTGGCTCTTTCACAGTTTTCAGGCTTTTCCACAGTTTTCAGGCTTTTCCACCTTCTTGTGTGCTTTGAGATTACTTCCCAAGGTTCTTTGCTCCAGTCCGTCAGTTCTCTCCTTCCTGTATGTCTTAATTTTTACTTGCATGTAAGATAGCTTCCACATTTGCATAGAGAATGCATTCCCCAGAATTGCCCTGCATCTTAAATTACTTCCTAATGGCCAACTCACTGCCCCCCAGACCTCTTCTATCTGACCTCTGCATTTCACTATGACGGGTGGTCTCCTTAGAGACCTTGGTTCCCATTACACTGTCATCTCTAAATCCCTTGCCTACATGCAAACACACCCCAGCCTCCTTCATTTACTGACTCTTCTTCTTTCTCTTTCCTTCTACCTGGTCTTCAGTGCCTTCAGGCAGGCTTCACCTGTGTGTGTGTGTGTGTGTGTGTGTGTGTGTGTGTGTGTTTTAATTTGCTTTTTTTCTTTCATCTGCACCTTTTCATTTGTCATTTTTGTCTTACTACTGATTTAACCATTAGGTCAATGTAGGTGACCCTTAAAACTGTCCCTAACTCTGCCATTTCTCTAGAGTTCAAGACCAATGTTCAACTTTCAAGTGGTTGTCTCCACATGGATATTCTTCCAGTGCTTCCAGTGTTTCCAGTGTATCCTGTAGAAGAAAAAAAAATCCTAATCTTTTTTTTTAGCCCCAAGCCTTTTCCTCCTTGTTTTTCTGTCTTTGTGAATGAGTGCATGACTGCACGTGGTGTGGATGTGTGTGCATGCGCCTGTGTGTTTTGAAGGGTGAGAGAGAAGAGATTTAAGAAGTCGAGTTATCAGAGAGTCTTCAGCGGCCTAACTCCTGTTTCTCACCGCATCCCACCAGTCCCCAGAGCCCGTCCATTTCACTCTGCAAGGACTCTTACACACCTCCTGCCGCCCTGGCCTGCACCATTACTCTCACGATAGCTAACTTTTTTGTGCATTGATGAAGCACGTTGACGGGTAATTTCATGTAAATCCTTAAGGCGCCATTTTGAGGCAGGTATTGGTACAAGCCCTCGTATTTATAGCTCAGAAAACAGTAGCTTAGGTCTGTTGAAGACACCTGCCCAAGGCCACACAGCAAGAGAGTGCAGAGCTGAGACCTGAATCCAGGCAGCTTGGCTGCAGATCCCAGGCTCTTAGCAGCACCGCTCTGATGCTGTAGTTCTGGCGTTCTTTATTTTTCTATCAGTCGGTTATGCAAGAGCCTTTAACCGGTCTCCCCAGCTCTTTTTACTCCAGTCAATCAGCTATTTGCCAAGTCAGGTCCCTGAGCGCAACTTGCCATTGTGCAAAGAATAGCACAGGCTGATGGTCGATATCATCTCCATCCCAACAGCCAGCCTTAGCCCCCTCAGTTCTTGCTCCGAGTCTCTGAAATGCACTGTCCTTCCCCACATACAGTGAATCCCCTATATACAAATGAGTTCCGTTCTGAGAGCGAGTTCGTTAAGTTCAACTGAGTGAGCCTAAGTACCCAACTAACACAATCAGCTGTGTAGTACTGTACCAGCTACATCGCCACTGCTCTTATGCTTGCTTCCGGACATCCTGGGCTTGAAATAAAGATACTGATTACTGTACTCTATACAGTAGTGCACAGTAAAGTACACAAAAGCACAGCCATTTGTAGGGGATGCACCCACCAGACAACGTATGCCAGACACATGAACTAACTTACGTGATTGGACATGCAAACGCACGTTCATATCTTTGAGTTTGCAACTTGAAGGTTCGTATGTAGGGGACTTACTGTCTATACCTTCCGAAATTCCATGCATCAGACATACTCCAAGACAATTGCTCAATTATGTCGACAAGTTGCTGGCATGAAAAAAGGGTGGGAGGGGACACTGTTCTATTTCTCAGGTCTCTTCTACCCCCTAACAGCCAAAGGCCACGTGTGCACCATGGTTGGATCCTGATTGGAACAAACCAACTGTAAAAGACATCTTTGAAGCCATTTGGGAAATTTGAACATGTGTTAGGAATCAGATGATATTAAGGGATAATCAGTGATTCTGTTGGGTAGAATAATGGCTGGGTGGTTATGTTTTTAAAAATGAGACACACTAAGGTATTTACAGGCTAAAACGGCATGACTGCTGGGGGTTGCTCTAAAAGGCTCCGGCAAAACAAGCCCAAGAAGTGGCATTTGATGAAACAAAATTGGTAAAATGTTGAAAAATGTCAGAGCTGAATGACGGGAGTTCATTATATTATTTTCTCTACTTATTTTATGGTGGAAATGCCCATAATAAAATGCAAAAAAGTAAAAACTTGCTTTTAGAGGCCAAATAAAAGACCGCCTACTCTATGAAGCCTTCCCTGTCAGATTTCATCTTTCCTTTTGGGGGAGGCATGTCGTACATTCTCCTGGTGTTCTAATCCTTTAGGCGCCTGCTAATCTTATCGCACAAGATTGTAAGCTCTCCGAGGGCACACGCCAGCTCATGTTCATTTCCGAAAGCCAGTCCTGGTGCCTCATCCGTGGCGAGTGTAAATGCTTGTTAAGCAGATGCTTTGAGCGCTAGAATCATGGTGCTACGACTGGTTGTTTTATTCATTTTCTGTCATTAATGAGAACCCACTGTAAAAATATCTCTCTGTTCTCATCACCAGAAATAGTTGTGCTCCTCCTGGTTTATTTTTGTCATAGGGACACTTTGAATCTTGTAAGTGATCATTTTCCCTCTTTGTGTTGCTACTCTAAAGCTTAGAATTAAATTCATGGCTCACCCACAGCTAGCGTACAGGCATTTACAGCGTGGGTGTTGGTGGTGTGCTGGCTTCGTGCCTGGACTCTATTTTTACTTTTTCCTACTTTCATCTTCTTTCTGTCATACATTCCAATTTGACTTTTTCGGGGGGTGCAAAACTGTAATGATTTCTGTGAACTCTATTAATTTCTTTGTGGAATCAGTCAGGTTACGAGTAGTATTCAGTTGGGACTTCCCTGGCGGTCCAATGGTTAGGACTCGGCGCTTTCATTGCTGAGGGCGCGGGTTCGATCCGTGGTTGGGGAACTAAGATCCTGCAAGCCACGTGGTGCAGGCAAAAATAAATTAGTTAATTTAATTTAATTTTCTTTTAAAGAGTAGTATTCATTCTATACCGTTGTGGTTCTAGATATGATAATAGACCTTTTTGTGTCCACGGAGAAGGCAATGTGTTAAATACTTCACATGTTATTTAAATTAGTCAACAACTCTACAAAGCATGTAAACTGACTCAGTTGTTACAGATGATAAAATTGAGGCCAGTGACGTCTTTTCCAGGCCCGAATAGCTGGTATATGTCAGACATGGGATTTGAACCCAGTTCTTTCTGACTCTTTGTACTCAGCCCACAGCCTCCCTTCCTTGACATTCCATTCAGGTTTTGCAAGTTTTGAAATGATGCTCTTAACAAGATTTTAGAACATGTAACATATCCTGTTTAAATATTTGTCTCACTTCTGAATTCTATTATGTGTCTGTTTCCTGGCATCTTTTTATATTGAACATGCTTCATTCTATTCTATTCTGACTGGGCTAAAAGGATATCCCACCAAAAACAAAAACAAGAACAAAAAAACGGAGAAAGAATAGAAGAAAGAGAAAGAAGAAGTATGTACCGTTTAGTGTGTGTGTCTGAAATGGCCCTTCCACAGAGCTCAGAGCCCTCTTTTCTACAGGGCAGTGCTCTGGTTGAGAAGAAGTGTTTGGGATTTGGGGAAGGATAAAGTAATCCTACAGAAATGGATTACTTTTCTTTCATTCATTCATTTTCTTTCATTCACTCAAGGTCCTCCTTGACCCGGCCACCCTGGTGTCCCCTTCACTCACACAATGGCAGTGATATTAATAACTAACAGTCATGAAACACTCTGTGCCAAGTACTGTGCTGAGTATTGTGCTCATAATCACTCTCATTTGTTCAAAACAACCCAGTGTGAGAGGAACTCTCATGACCGCCTGTTTCAGATGTGGAAACTGCGGATCAGAGAGGTTAGGGAGCTTGCTCAAAGCCACACAGCTCATCAGAGGTAGAGCTAG
This sequence comes from Delphinus delphis, assembly GCF_949987515.2. NCBI lineage: Eukaryota > Metazoa > Chordata > Mammalia > Artiodactyla > Delphinidae > Delphinus > Delphinus delphis. The sequence continues at coordinate 167,022,037 of NC_082684.1, forward strand.
ATTCGGAGCCAGACAGGGCAGCTCCAGAACTGACCTTCTTACCACTACAGTCACTACTGTCATTCCCCACGCTACTGTCTTCATCATCAATGTCCACGGGCCACCCATTTTTTAATTATGTAAGTTTCAGGTGGGCGGCATCTGTATAGACTCCAGAGCAACCACCACTGCACATCTAGTTTCCATCCATTATCATACAGTTGGTCCTCTTCACCCATTTCACCCTTCCCCCAACGTCCTTTCCCCCTAATAACCACCAATCTGTTCTCTGTATCTGTGGGTTTGTTTTTGTTTTATCTTGTTTGTTCACTGATTTTGGTGTTTTTGTTTAGATTCCACATATGAGTGAAATCATATGGTATTGGTCTTTCTCTGTCTGACTTATTTCGCTTAGTGTAATACCCTCCTGGTCCATTCATGTTGTTGCAAACAGCAGGATTTCATTCTTTTTTATGGCTGAGTAGTATTCCATTGTATGCATGTGTGTGTGTATGTTTATGCATGTGTACATTTCAGAGCTTCATCCATTCACCCACTGATGGACACTTAGGTTGTTTCCATATCTTGGCTATTGTAAATAGTGCTGCAGTGAACATGAGGGTGCAGATATCTTTTCAAATTAGTGTTCTTTGTATAAATACCCGTAAGTAGACTAGCTGGGTCATATGGCAGTTCTATTCTTATTGTTTTGAGGAATCTGCGTACTGTCTTCCATAGTGGCTGCACTAATTTACAATCCCACCAGCAGTGTGCGAGGGTTCCCTTTTCTCCACGTCATGTGCTGCCCGTTTCTGAAGACCTAACTCAACAGCCACTGTCTTCTTCAAGCCTTTCCTTACTCCTCTCGTCTCCAAGCCTCACTCGCTACTGTCCCTTCTCTGATTCCGTAGAGCCTCACCTGTCCCCCCGCCTCTGATCACCCTCACCTTTTCCTGTCTGCATTGTAGTTATAGATGTGCACATCTTAAGTTCTGTTCTAAACTCCAGGCTTCAGGGGGCAAAGCCCCTATTCCATTCATCTTCACACTCTCTGTTTCCCCGAGAAAATGTCCTGCTTTGAGGAAATTCTCATTAAACGTCTGGTTGGAAAAGGGGCTCATGTCAGCACTTTCCGTATCACAAACTTTTAGTTAATACCTTCTCTGCTAAGACCAGTACAGTGATTTGCACGTGTAAACATTTGAGATTTACAGCACATCCCCTTGTTTATCCCAGGAATAATTCCTGACCAAAATGAGAACTAAGAACGTCTATTCTAACAAAATTACCCATCCTATAAATATAATTTTATCACAGTTAATTACCCTATAATTTAAGATGAGAGTAACAGATTTGTCAGATTAAACTAAGTGATTGCCAGAAATGCACACATACCTGCATTTTATCTTCAAGAGTTAAATTCACCCGTGGTAGAAAGTAAGCAAATCTCTGGATAACGATTAAATAAGACAGATCTTGGTTTACTGTATTTATAACTCAGCAGGACAGATCTTGCTTTTAGACTGAATGGGAATCAGTATTTCAAATACCTCCAAACTTATCAAGTAGGGGTGATGATTCTGGAACAGTTAACCTACTTCCGTTATCGTGAAGTTTTGCTAATCTACTCACCCAACCATTATGCATTGAGTCCCTCTGGTGGTTCAGGCTCTTGTACAAGTTCCGAAGATATGACAGTGACCAAGTATGGTAACTGCCCTCACAGATCTTCCAATCTAGTAGAAGATCAGAAAGTCAATAATCAGTAATGATACAGACATCTGTAGTTGTCACATCCATTACAGGCTATGTGCCACCTTGCCTTTGCTGGGGTTAACACTATGGAACTGGCATTCGAGGGATGCACCTCATTGTGTCCCTTTTATGACGTGTCTTTCTGACAGGCGAAAAGATGTTTCTGTGGCAGTTGGTAAGGAATTACTCTTACTGAAATGATTAGCTGGGCAAACACATTTTAATACAGTGGCTATCCAGAGCAAGGTATTTTCTTCCTTCCTCCCTGCTTCCAGCTATATTTTTTAAGACGCAAGAAAGAGTAATATATGCATATCTGATAGGCAGCTTCCAAGTGTTACAAATCTCATCTTTCCTGCTGTGTGGCTGCTTGCTTTTCCTTGCACTTTTTTTTTTTTGGTCGTTGAGAGGTTATGACAACATGAGCCATATTGTATTTATAAACATCACGTGTTCCCTTGATATGGCTTGCCGTTTCTGCCAGACGGAACACATGGAAGAAACATTTCTTGTTAACTCAGCATTGGTTTTTAGTTATGCTGATTTCCGGGACGGGAAAAATGCCTTCCTACTCAGATTTAACTTTCACAGAGGAGAAACAAAACCTCTGAATGTCCATGAAATAGTTTTAACAAGGGTGGATACAGCTCCTTTAAACCACATATTTTGACTAAAACTTCCCTCGGTAAAAAACCCCAGCCTTGCATTTAGTTACCATCAAGACAGGCAGAGCTGGAAGCATTTGAGAGATGGGTGGTTTCAGGGTCTCTGCACGTCTAGAAAGTTTCTTCTAGAAGAGGACGGTTCGTGGAAGATGTAAGGTAAGAACTGTGCCTTTATAACAAAATAGGATTCTCAGAATTTTTTGGTCCTGCTGTAGCACACTTACCTCAATTTGAGTTAACGTTTCTGTAGTCAAGTTCAATGCAATGTGGAATTTAAATGCTAGGTTTTTATTTTAACTTCTTGCACGCTGCTTAGAAGGAAACTTCTTTGTTATTGGCATTAGTCTGTTTTTGAAAATGCACTTAAGTTACATTGGCTGTCTCCAATCTATAATCTCATGATCTAGTTTCTGTTTAACCTTATAATTTAGAAAAGGATTTCAAGTGTCAACCTTGTTTGCTAGTACAGATCTCATTGATGTATGTGTTTTGTGATAATTTTCAGTGTTTTCACAAAGGTATTTGACTTGCCTTCGGTTTCCGAGACAAATGAAAATTTGAAGGCGTGGTACAAATTGGGGGGAGCAGAGGGGGATTAGTGTGCTTCTTTCAACATTCAAGGAAAACATTATTTGTTGTATTTTCCTTGTGAACATCACTTTACATTTTAAAATATAAAGTGCGGGCTTCCCTGGTGGCACAGTGGTTGAGAGTCCGCCTGCCGATGCAGGGGACACGGGTTCGAGCCCCGGTCCGGGAAGATCCCACATGCCGCGGAGCGGCTGGGCCCGTGAGCCATGGCCTCTGAGCCTGCGCGTCCAGACCCTGTGCTCCACAGCAGGGAGAGGCCCACGTACCGCAAAAAAAAATAATAATAAAATAAAATATAAAGTGCTTTTTTATCTGGGTTTTAAAAAATTCTTTAAAAAATATCAATTTAAGCTTTATGTATAACATTAAAAATGTCTGCAATTTTTATATAACAGATATAAGCCTGTTATTATCAGGTTTAATGGAAAAACCTGGAAAAAAACCTTTGGCAGAAATTATATTGACTTGAGATAACTATTCTGTCTTATTCTTGTAATAGTTCAGTCACAATGTTTTGTATTTATTTCTTTTAAAGACATTTAATAAGAGCAATGTCCTTTTAAGGCAGTCTGTTTCCTTTTAAAGGTACATGTGTGCATGGATCTGTTTATCTTTATCTCAATTTATAGATGAGTTAGTATGGATGAGAAGTTGTTAACCAATATGGTCTCAATTAATATATATTATTTCATATAGTCATCATTATAACCCCAAGGCATAGGTACTTTTATACCCATTTTAAGGTTGGAAAACTGAGGCTGAGAGAGATTAAGTGACAAATGACACACTAGCAAGGAGCAAAGCTGGGATTCAGCCCCAGGCTGACTGTGTCTATAGTCCCTGTTTTTAAATCCCACACTGCACACCCTTCCTTACCAGTAGCTAAGAACTCCCAGTCTGTCGTCAGATTCAGATAACTTATCTTGAAAATAACAATTATCAAAGAGCAATGCTTATTCGGCTTCAAGAGAAATTATTTTGTACAGTTTGGGGACTTTTTGGTTCAATCTGTAGCATCCAAAAGCCTAGGATCAGACTGGTTGCTCCTCCGGGGACTTGGTTGCAACTTACTTGGAGTAAGAAGAACACAGTGAAAGTCAGATCGCATGGGGATTGCAAAAAGCACTGTGGATGAACTACCCTCTCCTCCTTCCTGCTTCCTTCTTTGCTTCATGTGCTGCGTCACTCATAAAAACCGTCTTCCCGGGATAGGGCAGGGAGCTGATTCATGAGCCTGATTTGGAAGTGAGAAAGTGTCTTGGAATGGAGATTTGCCTACATGTGCCTGCCTACTGCCCTTTCAGGCTTCTGGCAGAGCTGTTAGGAGAAGGACAGCAAGAAAGTTACAGAACATCAGAGGTGGAGGGCTCTGGAGTCAGGGCAGCTAGCCAAGCAACCCCAGAGGCAGGGACTGTTGCTCTCCTGAACACACCTACCCCCCCCACTGCCCAGAGACTGAGACATCCACTCGGCTGCAAAAACATCCTGGTGCTTTGCGATGAGAAGTAATTACTGCCAGCAGCATCAACGGGGACGCAGCTGCTCATCACAGCCCTGAACTTGGGCTGCAGGATCAAGGCAACTTGCTTCCAGCTCCATGGCTGCATAAAACCCAGGGCTGGCCAACAACCAGCCAATTGGATCAGAACAGGACTTCCCTCTTCCTTCAGCACGGGCTGGGTTGTTAGCCATTGCTGGGGAGATCCGGAGGGGTTTCGGCCACACCCCTTGCCCTTTGATATCCAAACCGCATCTCCTGGCTTGGCTTTTGTAAATACAGATGTTAGCAGAAATTGCCTCTGACGGGGAGTTTATTGTCCTGGTATTTTCAGGTTGTATTCTTTGCACCCACGTGTTGCTTTCTTCCTGGGGTTTTGTTTTTCTCTCTTCTCCGTGGGTCCCCATCAGGGAAGCCCAGACTATAGGAGATTGCATCCGGCCACCCTCAGCACAGGTTCCCTTGGTCCAAGATCCTAATTTGTAGAGAGCTTCCAGGGGACCATTCTTCTTTTATTTCTTTTTTTAAATTGAAGTATAGTTGATATACAATATTGTGTTAGTTTTGGGTGTACAGCAAAGTGATTCAGTTACATATATTTTTTTTTTCAGGTTCTTTTCCCTTATAGGTTATCATAGGTATTGAATATAGTTCCCTGTTCTATACAGCAAATTCTTGTTGCTTATCTAATTTATGTATAGTAGTGTGTATCTGGGGGCCATTCTTTTCTTTACACTTTTTCTTAAATTTCTCAGCATTTTATATAAATGCTTTTATATAAATCGTGTTACTTTTATATATGTATATATATCTATTTGTAGGGGGAAAAGCACATGTTGATTTTTCTTAAGAGGGAAGAAAAAGTTTTTAAGCTATAAATCAGCTGGTGCTAAGCCATTTCCTTTCTGTCCTGCTTTTTGCCCATGGGGTCTGCATGTAATTTGCAGGAGCGATCCGTCTGCTCCTGAGACACTTGAACTGCTCCTCCAGACTGGTGGCTGAGGAAATACACCTGATCTGTGTCATTGAACTTACCTCAAGAAACAGGCCTGGCTGACTTGGAATCATAGAGTTTCAGAGGTAGAAATAAGGTCTTACACATCATGTTTTATAACCCTTCACCTGTCAGTTGAGACTCTGCAGGCCTGGCGTGGATGGAGTGACTAGGTCCAGATCACAAAATTAGGAAGTGACAAAAACCTCAGACCAGCTCTTTCTCCATCTCTAGTGCCCCCCTGCTTTAGTTCTCACCCCACTGGGTCCCCCAAGGTGTGTTTTCTTGGTTGATTTAGGAAAAGACTCTACGTCTGACTTCCCTGAGCCGTCCGTGTTGCAGTTAAGTGTAGCCAGGTCCCCGCTTCCTGTTCAGATAGCAGCCCAGCCCTGCAGTGGGACCAGAGCTCATTAATTGGAAATGCATGGGCCTGGCCCAAAAATTAAACGGATTTTGAGCTAACCAGATTTAGATTATCCAATATTTTTATTGAAAGAGAATAGGCCATCAAGTCAACTGAGGAAACAGCAGCTGCTTCAAATTATGAGATGCTTTGAATGAAGCAATCTTGGCTTAAAAGAGTTGGGAAGTATTATAGCATTATTTGCAAAAGTCAGCCTCTTTGCTGAAGCAATGGCTCCTATGATAACCCTGTTGGAAACTCCCGCATATCCCTACTCAGAGTACTTTGAAAGCTGTTCTTCACTTGGAACCAGTGATTTTTGACAGCACATAGAAAAACAGATTCCTACATTTTAATAATTATATAACGTTGTATGGAGTATTGGAAAGATAAGTAGCACAAAGAACCTGAGAGTTAATGAATGTGATCGTTCATCACAACTAGGTAAGAAAGAAAAGGTCAATTTAACACTGACATCAAGAAAAGCATTAAAGGGCTTCCCTGGTGGTGCAGTGGCTGAGAGTCCTCCTGCCGATGCAGGGGACACGGGTTCGTGCCCCGGTCCGGGAGGATCCCACATGCCGCGGAGCGGCTGAGCCCGTGAGCCATGGCCGCTGAACCTGCGCGTCCGGAGCCTGTGCTCCGCAGCGGGAGAGGCCACAACAGTGAGAGGCCCGCGTACCGCAAAAAAAAAAAATTAAATTAAAAAAAAAAAGCGTTAAAGAGTAAATAATACAGCTGGTGCGAGGATGTGGGCGAAATGGTGATGGTCTCTTGTAACTGAGCAAAGTGTAGAAACCAAGGCTTTAAGGTAAAGCCCAAATTACGGAGAGGACAGAGCAAAACGTCATTAAAGATTATACAGTTGACAGCCATGAACCGTTCTGATGTCAGAATAAAATCTAATTCGTGTTTAAGCGTCCTCAGGACCTCCGGTGTCTTGTTACTTGGCCCCAAAGAAAAGCTGTTCAGTACATCACTTTTGTGCAGATTTATTTATCTAAGACCTGTCCAGATAAAAGGTGTGAACGCCGAGTGCATCGTTCCAGCTGGAGGGACACTGGTCCTTGCTCAGGCTGCGCTAACTCACCCCATATTCCTGAAATACGAAGACTGTTTCCCTCAGTTGGTTGATCGCCACACGTACTTGATTTCTTTCTTTTTATTTATTTTTTTCTCTCCCTGTGAAATCAAAGGTCATGCTTTTCCCTAGTTCTGATTGAACTCTTTGAACCTGTTCCTTTTCGCTTGCCCTTGGTATGGTATCAAGAGCTGCGAGAGGAAAACCGAAACAAGAAATGGTAATGATGTCAATGATGAGGTAGTTCAGACATAGTGGGGACCTGATCTACAAGGCACTTAAACTTCAAAGCAAACGCCTCTAAAGCGTTGGGTGTCACTGTCAGGGTCTGAAGGCTTCATACAGATGAGCGACTAGGGCTGCTCCTTGTATCCCCTTCCAAGGAGAAGGCAACTGAATGGAACATTCCGTAGGTGGGTCCCTACTCCCTTGCCAGAGGGACTGAGGGAACATTCTGGTTACATATCCACAAAGTGGGTATCATTTTTGCTTGCCTTGAAAAGCAAATCTAAAAATATATTTCCCAGCAGCTGTGTAACTGCAGAACAAAACGAAAAAAATCGGCTCTACTGCAGCGCAAATTACTCACTAGATATCTCCAGGGTTCAGATGTTAATGCTTCAGAAATTTGCCGCAGATTTTACTGTATATATTTAGACCAAGGAACCTATTAGCTTGCGATCCACTAGAACCTCTACATTCTCATGAAAATAAGAAATGTGCCACTGTTGGCAACTTAAGGCTATAATTATGTTAATCTGACCATTCTAAGACTGAAATACGTTGTTTTAAAATGTTTCTGTATTTTTTATTATTCGTAACGATGATCTGAAGAAACTTGGTGAAATGCTAATAAGTTTCTATTCAGTATCACTTTGTGACTAGAGCATAAAAATGAGTCAAACGTGGTATTTGGATATTTTTAATTTGGGCAGAGAATTTTTATCTACAGATATGTACTCATATACACAGTGCATCTTAATAATATGAAAACTACCCAAATGTACTTTTATATTTTAAACGTAGAGACAGTGCATATACATGCAAGGCCGTCTCCACGTATATGCCCAATAACAAAAGTTTCAGCGTTTGCATTGAATCACCACACTTTGCTATACCAAAAAAAAGAAAGGTCAAAAAACATTGTTTGAGCAATACCACAAGGTAAATGTTTTTCTATCAAGAAGTATTCTAAAGCACATGGGTCCCTGTTTTTAATGTGGGACCAGACTAAAGTGGACTGTGTAGGTGAAATTCTGAGCACATCCGAAAGCTTGCCTTTAGCGACTTGGTCCAGCTTCCTCCTCACCAACCAAAACTTTTATTCCAGCCACAGTCAAGTGATGACATAGATTCTCTTTTCATTCCCAAAGAGAGGTTCTCCCGGCTGATAAGATAGGAAGGGAAGGGCTTCCCTGGTGGCGCAGTGGTTGAGAGTCCGCCTGCCGATGCAGGGAACGCGGGTTCGTGCCCCGGTCCGGGAGAATCCCACGTGCCGCGGAGCGGCTGGGCCCGTGAGCCATGGCCGCTGAGCCTGCGCGTCCGGAGCCTGTGCTCCGCAACGGGAGAGGCCACAGCAGTGAGAGGCCCGCGTACCGCAAAAAAAAAAAAAAAAAAAAAAAAAAAAAAAAAAAAGATAGGAAGGGAAGAAGAAGGATCCAAAACAAAGATGTGGGTCATCACCCATCTCACAATTTTTATAAATAATTAATACTTGAATCTGCTAGTTGAACCAGGATCAAGTGGATGGAGAGTCTTATGTCTCCTGATCTGGGGTCAGGATCACCAATTCGTGTGGGAATGGGAATGAGGAAAAGCGCCTCCTTGAAACGTTATTTGATTGCATATGAATGGACTTTTTTTCCTCAAGGATGAGATCTTTGGAATATAATACAGCCTGGTGTTCTTGTGTCGGCTGCTTTCAGAATCTTCTTTCTTTCGTGAGCTCTTGTATCTCGAGAAGAGAGTGTATCATTCTCTTTACCCTCCTGTGCATGTGTTAAAGTGGGGATTAGCCATTCTATTCGTGTTGCTGTCACAGTTCATGGGGTGAGCCCGTGAATGTTCATCATACTGTGTGTGGACCGTGCTCTTCTGCATGCAGAGTCACATAAGGGTAATTCAGCTCATTTGATGTTCACAGCACCAGCAGGGTGAGTACAGAGGGTGTTCCCCAGCTCACTTAGCAGCAGAACCAGTGGCAGGACCACAGTCACCGCCGTGAGACCACAGCCCAGGGAGATCTTCGGGAACAGAAACCAAGTCTCTTCATTCATAATCCAGCACTCTCTCCACCACACCCTGCTGTCCTCCTTCTGTATCATGGTGAAGAAGGGTACTGATCAAAGAGCGAAGATGATTAAATCTTTTTTTAAAAAAAAACATTGGAAACTACTTTGTGGGCTTCAGCACATTGAACAAGTTGAGAGTTGAGGGTCTCTGGAATCCAGACAACGTCTTCTGATTTTAAGAAACTCCCTTTGTCTGTGTATCGACCCATATCTTCCTGTCCTCTTTTGGAGAAATTTTGCCCCAATGTTGCTTTTCAGAGAAAGGAAGAAAAGTGAGAGAAAGGATAATACAAAGAAGAAAAAGAAAGCTGGAGGTTGGCTTGGGCAGTGGGGGAGGATGAGGTGCTTTGGGGTCAGCCTGGAGCCTGTTTCCCTTTGAAGGGAGTTGCAAGCTCTCCCTGATAATCATGAACTTTGGAAGGCATCCCGTAGGTGACAACGCATTTTTATCACCTGCCTCATCTCCTGTGTGATCGGATTCTTTCCTTTCAGGGGGCAGTGTTTGGAGGTGGGGGGAACACAACTAGATCGGGGCTGCCCTTTTGCCTGATGTGGGCATTTTGTCACATGGCACGCGACTTCCTTACATACTGGGCCGGTAGCTGTCCATTTGGTTCCTCGTGGTTACTACGAGTCAGGAATGCAGGGCGTCACTCGAGGGTAGGAATGCTCAAAGGCTCAGCAGTGTGTCCCTGGATGCAGGGAAGCAGATCTTGTGTCTGGCAGGGAGGCTCCTGGCCTGGTCAGAACCTGGCGGGGAGCAGGGACTGTCAGTGCAGGGTGAGGCCTGGCGGGGCATGGACAGAGAGGCACGCCAAGCCCAGCCTCAGGGTGTGCTCGACTCCCAAACTGGTTGTCTTTGAGCATGTTATTTATCCAAATAAGGAGAGGCAGTGCTTTTGCTGACCATCTCAGATTCCAAGCCTTGTGCACCGGCTGGCTGGTTGGCTGACTTGATATTTGAACTGAAAACACAAAGGTATTCCTTTGAAATGGAGCATTCTCGTGGGGCTTCTGGGTGCCCTGGAGTCAATGTTTGGAAGGCAGTTATCTACCCACATTTGTAGATAACAGTAATATGGTCTGATCTATGTTACTCTCCTCTCATGCCTCTTGCAACATTCAATCCAGATGACTTCGTTCAGGTATTTCTGGACCTGATTTTAGACGGGAATAATACTGACCTTAGTGATTCTTGAACCACTGCCCTCCTTTGAACCTTGAACCATTCAGAGAAAGTCAGGTCTCTACACCGATTTCTTAACCCTAGAGTTTGAGATTGTTCTGGTCCTGGTATTTGACTTTGTTCCTTCATCTGTCAAATGGGGATTATATTGTTTATCTGATGGGAGTGTGCTAGGAATTAAATGGAAATGCATTTGATAAGTAAGAAGTCTCCAAAAATATTAGTTTCCCTTCCCTATCTCCATCTTCTCCTGGCAGATTTAATTGCCAATATTTACAGATGGAGAAACTCTAGGTAATTATGATTATCACCCAAAGTTGAGTAAGGTCAGCTTTCTGAATTAGGATTTAACCAAGCCCACAATAGAATGGAGATTTGGATGTGAGCTTGCCTCTCCCCTTTACTCCCTAGAGCAGTTTTTGTCAAAGAGTGGTCCCTGGACCAGCAGGTCAGCATCATCTGGGAACTTGTTAAAAAGGCAAATTCTCAGGCCCCACCCGAGTCCTGTTAAATGGGAAGTGGGACGCATTAATCTGGGTTTCAGCAAGGCCCCTGTGGGATTCTAATGTTGTTGAATTACGTTGAATTTGGAGAACCACTGCCCTAGAATAATTTGCTGGTCGGATCAGAGGTCTAGTCATTCCCCAGGACACTCAACACTTCCCTACCTCTGGTCTATGACCATGCCTTTCTTTCTGCCTGGAATTCCTAAGAAAGGAAACTCTTTCTTCTCTACTGAAATTCTGCTCATAATTTGTGGACTCACTTAAATCTAACCTCTTCAGAGAAGTGTTCCTCAACTATCCCAACCAGAAAAATCTTATTCTTCTAGAGATTCCAGAGGGTTTGTCTGTCGCACCTATTTGACACTTGCCACAGTTATTCTTGCTTTTTGTCTTATTTTTATTACTCATGTCCATGCTTCATCTTCTCTACTCTTAAAAGGTAGGAACTGTGGCGTAAAGATTCTTTTGCCATCCTCAGCCTTAACCTTGGGCTTTGCATAGCTTTGCATACATAGTGACTACTCACATATTTCACAGACCCACAAAATGTCGCCTTTGGAATGGGCCTGAGAGACAACAAGAGATCAGACTTCTTGCTTACAGGTAAAGAACCAGATCTTAACACCTGAATCAGAAGTCAGGTTCCGGGGCTTCCCTGGTGGCGCAGTGGTTGGGAGTCCGCCTGCCGATGCAGGGGACACAGGTTCGTGCCCCGGTCCAGGAAGATCCCACATGCCGCGGAGCGGCTGGGCCCGTGAGCCATGGCCTCTGAGCCTGCGCGTCCGGAGCCTGTGCTCCGCAACGGGAGAGGCCACAACAGTGAGAGGCCCGCACACTGCAAAAAAAAAAAAAGAAGTCAAGTTCCATGATACCCAGTTTGGTGTTCTTCCTTCTCCACGTACTGCATTGACTGGTGAGAGACACCTGACTGGGACACGCGGGGCCACTGGCCTGGTCCAGACTAGCAGATGTCCTTGGTTTGCTGCCACAGACTCCAGCTAAACCCAAGGAAAACAGATGGGTTTTCAAAAGTATATTCATGTAATTTATAAACCTGGAACCTTTTCAGTTCTTCCATAACTAATGAGAACTGGGAAAGTTCACAAGCCTATATAATTATATAACAAATGGCATCTATTCCCAGTCATACGTGAGACAATGTTGCCAGTTCACATACTCAGTATACCTGGGACACCCGTGGAACTTCTTTTAGTTTCAAGAGTTGCTGTTAAGAGTAGAAAGAAAGTGGCTCTTCTGAGCCCAGGAAAAATACGCACAAGGGCTGTTTTGATCGGGATCTGCCATCATTGTTTTTTCATGTTTATTTTGAGGGAAAAATTGAACTTGGTGGATTTATTGAATTATTGTCCCTCAGTGTTATCCTCTGGGGCTCTTTGCTCACACAACCCTTTCTTCTTTTGACACTGGCTAATATTGTGCAGCCGAGGATCAAAAATAATGGCACGGGGCTTCCCTGGTGGTGCAGCGGTAGGGAGTCCGCCTGCCGATGCAGGGGACGCGGGTTCGTGCCCCGGTCCAGGAAGATCCCACATGCCGCGGAGCGGCTGGGCCCGTGAGCCATGGCCGCTGAGCCTGCGCGTCCGGAGCCTGTGCTCCGCAACGGGAGAGGCCACAACAGTGAGAGGCCCGCGTACCGGAAAAAAAAAAATAATAATAATAATAATGGCACGACTAAAACACCTTTCATCAGAAGCCATCCATAAAATTCCCTTTAAAATTGGCTCTGCTGACATAGCTCACCTTATATTGTGTTGTTTGTTCTATCACTTGGTAACAGAACCAGCACATATCCTACCCCGATCAGTATGAAAACAGAGCAGAATGCAGGCAACGGGATGATTCCAATAGAAGGGCCACGGTTATAACCCAGGTACACAGAGTTGATTCCAGAAAAGTTGTGAGGAAAGAAGGGGGAGAGGGGCAGGGGGACAGGAGGCAGGCCTGAAGGGGTTAAATCTACCAGGGAACGCTTGGTGTTAAGAAGCCCTGAGAAAGGGGCTGATGGCGATTTGAGTACTACATTGTGAGAGGGCAGTGGCAGACCGAGAATAAAAGACCATTTGTTTTCCAACTTGGCATCATCCATTCATCAGTTTGTTTACCAGCATTGTCTCCAGTGGTCTCTGAAGAATATCCGTCCGTTAATCTGTAGCTATAGAGCGTAAAATTCTAGGTAGATCGTTGTCAGTTTGCTGTTTAGGTTTGGATACGGGGAGGATATGTTGTATCATCAAACTAAACTTTTTTTTAAAATTCTTACATTGTTGTGAGCATCCTAAAGCTATATAATGTTGTGTCAGCTTTCTTTCACTTACAACATAATCACCTAGATCCATTTCCTGAATGAAAGGTAAGTGGGACGTAGGGCACGGTGACAGAGGTGGAACGCATCTGAGAGATGTGGTCCCAGGAATGTCACCCAGTAGCGGAATCGGGGTCCTAATGGTAAAGAATGTTAATCAGATGAGGCCCAGATATTTTATCCCATAAGCAATCTGGTGTCTGTGACTAATGAAGACATATATATGTGTGTATACATATACGTATATGTGTATATACATGTATTTACACGTATGTAACCGGTAATGTAATGATACCCATATAGTGATAATCAACTAGTGCTATATATGAGGATATGTAAGTATATATAAGCATAATGTACACTAATATGTATATTAGTTAAGTACAATGTATAATTAATTATATAACTAATTTTGAGGCAGGAAGATAACAATTAATAGGAAGTCAAGAGAGTACCTGTATCATTATATCCTAAAGCCACTGAGATGTCCTGTTACTCTTTTCCTTTGCCCTGAAAATCTGGACCTGAAAGGCAAGCAAATGAGGTACTTCTCGAGTGGAATTCACCAGACTGCCCACTCATGGTCAAAACTCAAGTGCATTAACCCTCAGTAATTCTGTAGGGAAGACCTTGGGAGCATGAGTCCTCGCTGAGCTGCTCAGCGACCTGAAGGACATGAGATTTCACACTTAAACAGAGAAGGAAGTAGTGACAGTGTTGAGGCTGAAGATGGGGATTCTTGCTGCCTTGCTTCTTAGTCCTGTGTGAAGTCGGACAAGGTTCTCATCTCCTCACACTTCCATTTTCTCACCATTCACATGTGGAGAGAGACACCGGACCTCCTGACCCGTGCATTTCACTTCGTGCTGTGGCTCGTGAAATAAAATCACCACTGAAAGCACTGTCTAAACTGCAAACTGCTGGATGATGACGATGACGATGGTGTGTGTGTGTGTGTAGCCATCTTCCATCGTACCTTCACCCCATGGAGTTATCTAGATTTTTCTTGGCTGTCATCCCAAGATAAGAGAAGTGGAGGAGAGGGGAATTCCCTGGCAGTTAGGACTCCGTGCTTCCACTGCAGGGGGCAGGCGTTCAATCCCTGGTCGGGGAACTAAGATCCCACATGCCTCGTGGTGTGGCCAAAAAAAGGGGGAAAGAAGTAAAATCCTTCGTAGAATAAAAAACATTATAAATAAATAAAACAGTATATTATATATTGTAGGATGTTATGTTGACCAGTGAAATAGGAGTTTAGAGACTTGTCCTAAAAAGAAAAACAAAATCTAAGGCACTGAACGTTTGTATTTGGGTGACGGAGATGACTTATCTCGGAGCACCAAAAGGGGGTTGTGTATAAAAGTAATTGTCTGTGCAGGAAATGGGTGGACGTGCAGAGATGAGATAAATAATGAGGAGTTCTTTGTACCATCCGTTGCAAGTGGTAGCAAGAAAATATCGTTTTACAAACTGTAACTATTTTAGATATAAAAGGAGGTTGTCCTTGCCTGAGTGTCCCAACAGAAGATTGAGTGTCGGTATGAGGACATTGTTCTTTTATCTGTGCTGCAGCTCTGCACAGTTACTGATTGTGGCTTGGAAGTTACATGATTTATTTCATGTTACTTGTTGTGCGTTTCCATCCTGAGATCTTGAGTCACCACTGGGCACAGTATTAAGTCAGCCAGCGGGTCTGGCGCAGGAGGGCTCAGCAGAGTTGGCTGTGTCAAAATATTTGTGGGAATAACACTCATCTTAAATATAGCCAGAAGCTCACCGTGTCTTTCCTGAGAATTAAATAATTTTGGCAACAGTCTGTCTGTCTCGTGTCTGGGAAACATTCCATTTATGACCAAATGAAACATTAATAGACCTTCCAAATGACCATCTCTCCAATTTTAACAGTGTAAGAAAGATGAATTTGAAAGTTTTCCAGCATCAAAATCACTCCCCTTCACAATAACATCTTTGTGTTTATAAGAGTGGTTTAGATTTTCTTTTAGCATATGTACTTTTTTAAAAAGCCAATAAAGCAGCGAATGCGAAAGGGGAAATAGGAATAAATTTCACAAGACCGTTAGCCTTACCAGAGCATAAAAAGTATTTCCTGTTGAGGTAATGCTGACTATTTATTAGCATGTCTTTTCTTAATACTCACTAGAAATAAATTGCTTCCACTTTGCCTATAGTGCCAGTCAGTGAAAGGAACAGGGAGAATGAATAGCAGGACACTTAACACACTGCTGGGAAGCGCAGGTTCACAGAGGCTGTAGCATCCGAGCTAGGCAGCTGAGAACTTGGCCAAGTAACAGAACCAGAGCGGGGGATGTTGGTGATTGGGTCCACCCAGAATGAGCCAAACTTTGCAGTAGGTTGTCCTGTAAGAGCCATTCTCTGGAGGGCATAGGCCACCCAGGTGAAGCTGAGTTCTGTGGCAGCAGAATCCTGCTTAGGAAATTACCTTGCCTGGTCCCCCAGCTGGCACTGGGTTACTGAGCTCCCCTCTCTCTTGGGTGAGCTGGGCGCTGAATCCTTACTAGAGAGCATTTAACTCATCCCGATTCACCACGGGATTGGGCCAGCTCTCACGCTCCGGACGGTGGATTACTGCTCTAGTCCTGACCAAGCCATGCCTCTCATGCCCAGACGGTGCCCTGAAGCATTTTGAGTGTAAAAGAAAATTGCCCTGAACATGGCAGGAAGGAAGGGATGGGAGAGGTGACCAGGACCATGTCTCACCGTGCACCCACCGACTCCCAAGGTAGCAGGGCCCACAGAAGCCACCTGCCACTAAGGCGGCGGACGTGGACTCCCATGCTGAGCTTGGCGGGGTTCACGTGGCCAACAGCAGTGACAGCTCAGTGCTTCTGGGCCGGGGGGCGGGGCCAGCAGAACCCAGACACTCCCGCATTCGTTCACCTCCCTAACGGTCCTACACATACGAAGAGCCAGGTCCATTCGTACAAGAATGCTGCTGGTTAGGACATCTCATGCCCTACAGCTGGGGCTTTGGAGAAGCAGTCGGGGTGGGCCCACAGCTTCACCTCCATCCCCCTTCCTGGAAAGCACGCGTTTGACTAAGGGACCAAGACCTGCCAAATGGATAGCAGATGTGTCAGGGGCCAAGACTGTGCGCTTCCCATACTCTGGTGAGAGATAACAAACTCTCGCCAATTAGATTAAAAATCAAAACAAGGCTTTTCACGTTCCATCTACTCTTCTCCGACCTCTCAGGTGGCATCTGTTACAACCACTTCATCCAAATATTGTTTCGAATGAGACATCTTAGGAGGAAAGCAATGTCATGGGCTCCGTGTTCTCCTTCCTTTAATCAGAGCTTTTTGATAGCAGTAAACAGTTTTTTTAGAGAGAGAGAGCCTGCGACACTGACTGGATTTGAATTTAAGAAACATCATGGAATTCTTTTGGTCAGCAAGAACGACCTCTAAAGGCCTTAAAATGTTTGAAAAATGCACGTGGTCGTGGGGTGTGGCATAAGGCCAGCAGGGCCTCCAGCCCAGCCTTCGGAGCTGTTTGTCCCTGGGTTCCCACTGGAATGGCTTTCTGCCCCATTCAGTCCCCGAGGGCTCAGAAAGCACGATGGTGATTACACAGAGCCTACCTGGGAGCTAAGGAAATGCTTCCTGGCTCTCACCTTTTGTTGGTAATATGCTAATACCTGTCTCTTCTGAGGGCTGCACAAGCCACTTCTTGTTGGGAACACAGCCCTCCTAGTGCCTGTTCCCCTGGAAGAAAAGAGCTGTGTTGACAGTGATTGCCCACGGGCGTCTCCGGAGACTGCCCCGGCCTTCCCCTCCTCTGTCTTGTCGAGGGTAAGGCAGAAGGACTCGGGCTCCCTTTCCCAAACACCCTCTTTGCTTAGCCTTGGCTGGTCCTCTGTCTCTTTCCCGCCCCTTTCAGGCATGTTTTCTAGAATGATTGCACTTGCCTGGTGCTGCCTAGGTCTGATTCATGGCTGCTACTCAAAGTTCAGCTTGGTAAAACCTGGTTAATTAATAGACAGCCTCCTCTGTCACCCTCGTGTTTACCCTCCGGCGTTATAAACCAGGGGGAAAGGCTCCCGTTTCTTTCGGCTGTCAGCCCACGGACTTCAGAAGTCTGGCAGCAGAATGGGCATTGGGTGCTGGCCCATCTGGGTTTTCTCAGGAGCCCCCCGTCTCCAGCAGAACACTGAGAGGTGGACCTGGGGAAAATGAGCATGTTGGGTTTTCTGATGATTTTGTTTGTTGGTGGCTGGTCGTTTGCTTGTGTTCGTGACTCTCTTCGCCTTAGTAAGATCTGTCTTGTAATATTTCCTTCATTGTTACCCCATTTACCTAGGCCTCTCTGAGTTCATTTGTTGGTGTGTGTTTTCCGTGTGAGCAGTTGTTAGAGGACTGAGTCACCCGTGCGGTAGCCTGTGGTTGGATGTGGGCTGAGGTTATTCAGTGACTAATATCCAAGGGGAGGAGAAATTGGCTTATCATGGGGAGGACGTCTTTTTATCCATGCCTGGAGCAGCTTCGCTCAGAAGACCGGGGTAAAAGAGAATGGTCCTTCCTGGTCGTGAACACCAGGGAACATTTTAGGATCTGTGTTTGTGTGTGTGTGATTTCCTCTCTGAAAAGAAAGCTGTCTAAAATGTCCACGTGTGGAACCGAGGATTGAGATGAAGCCAGCAAACAAAGGAATCGCGTGATTGAGAGCTCAGCCAATGTGCTTTCTCCCGGCGTTAGCTGCACAGGTGATTTCCTTAAGAGAAAGTAAGTGGCTTTAACTCTTTGAGGATGAAAGAGTCTCCTAAGACCCATTTTCAGTTTTGTCTGGTGACTTCATTGTATGGTCTGATTGAGTGGTGTGTTTACAAATCCTAGACTTGGAAGGGTGGGGTTTGAAATACAATAAACTGTACATGATACTCCCTTCCGCAAAGAATATATATATATATATATATTTTTTTTTTTTTAATGCTCCATAAAGAGACATGATTACAATGAGACAGTTTCCCAAATCATTTGAAAGAAACATTTTTCATCCTGGATTTTTTTTTTCCCAGAAGCCATTGTAAGTTTTTTCTCCTCCTCTTTTATATTCAAGAAACTTGTAAATGAGTAATATTGGATTTAACTTACGGTGTTTGGGGGGAAACGAAATATAGGTATGTTAGGATTCCTACCTCAGACTTCAGGTGATTAATTTGAAACTGCCCCAGATTCATTCTGGTCTTTGAGGAGGGTGAGCCTAGCAGCGTATTGAGCCGGGTGCTATGAGCAGGGCAGCGGCCTCTCAGCTGGGGGCCACGGTGCAGAGGCTCTGGAAGAAACTATGCTGTTTACAAGAATTGGAGGGACTCACTCAACCAAGAGCTGGCCGTAGTTTGGGCAGTAATGGAAGGAGGGAGACAATGCCCAACAAACCGATGAACAATGAGGAACAGCCTCATTCATGCGTTGCCAATTTATCTAGCGCAAATAAATGACTTTTTTCTTTGTCTGGGCCAAGGTGCAGGGAAATAAATACCCATGTTGTGTCCTGGGGAGGTGTTAAAAGAATCTTTACTTTTGTATTTAGGTCATCTCTTTCTTGCTGCAAAATTAAATGCTTTAAAGCTCACATAAAGACGTTAGGGTTGAAATTTTCTGGGCTAAAAGTGTCAGTGAGATAACATGTCAGATATTTTCAACTTTCTAAGAGCGATGAAATGATACAGAAGATTAGTGACCATCAGAAGAACTGGTGGGAGAATAAAGGATTCAGGTATTTTAAGGTGAATAGCAACTGTGGGCATGTGTGTGTATGTTTTGCTTATTTATTTTACATTTAAAGTTGAATATAAGTTTCTCCTAAAAGGTCTGACTGAGTAATAGTATAGGAAAAACCTAGCATGTATTTAAGGTCATTTCTTTACTCGTTAGCCAAAACACAGTTAAAATACAAAACAAAACAAGACCATGCAAGTGCCTGGTTCTAGGAAGATACCTCCATAGAAAGAACACTAATACAAAGGGCTGGGATTATTTTTAAACTATGAATTATAGAATCTTAACTGTCATCCTGGTTCAGTCAGTCAGGCAATGGGTATCTCCTATATATAAAGTCCACTTTTTTTTTTTTTTTTTTTTTTTGCGGTACGCGGGCCTCTCACTGTTGTGGCCTCTCCCATTGCGGAGCACAGGCTCCAGACGCGCAGGCACAGCGGCCACGGCTCACGGGCCCAGCCGCTCCGCGGCATGTGGGATCTTCCCGGACCGGGGCACGAACCGTGTCCCCTGCATCGGCAGGCGGACTCTCAACCACTGCGCCACCAGGGAAGCCCCTAAAGTCCACTTCTTATTGGAATAGCAAGTGGACTCTGGGAGATCACACTGAAGACTTCTTCATCACCGTCTGCCTCATCCTAAGAGTGATTTCCCTTTGGTTGCTCTGTATCCTTTAGTGTACGAACCCAAGTTACCTAATTTTAAGGGTTTATTCAAGCGGTAGGTTTAAAACATTTCCCTACTATATCATGGGAAGATGATGTCATTCTCTACTTGGGCTCCATGTAGAGCCAAGGATGAAATTATCAAGGTTCTTCTCAAAACTCAGTCTTGGAAAGTCAGTCCTGGGTTGGCAAACCAAGAGAAGAATTTTGCCAAAGGCTTCCAACCTCTAGGTCACCCCTATTGATGGAGACATTCAACCTTAGATGACCTGTTTTGGCCTAGCAGAACGCTTGTATTCCCCTCCACTGTGGATAACTCAGGTGGACAGCAATTCATTCAGTGACCCTGTTGGACAATGGCAGGATTATTTTGAAGTGGACAAGGCAGGGCTGACATACAGCATTACCATCAGGTACGTAGTGTTCATTGCTTATGGCTACGATCCAGCCTCGTTGGCTGAGGTCCCATTCTGGCTGGTTGGTACTCATGAGATACAGGCTGTTGGATGTTAAATATTTTTACTATCACCTGCATTTCCCATATGAATGCACAGTGTATCTGAATTATTGGTAATTAATTGTTACATTTCTTTCTGAATTCATCTGCACAAGGCGTCCAGAAAGTCTAATGAGATTTTTCTAATAAGTTTTTTGCATGTGTTTTATTTTAAATTTTACATAACTTCTTTTCACTTAGTTATATAATGTGCCTCCTAGCCATTTCTTTTCACATCACCAAACATGTTTTTAAAAGACCTATGCAGGCATCTCTGTTGTTTTAAAAGAAATTTACTCAAATTTTTATTAATTAAACTTAACTTTACATTTTTCTTTCATTAATACTCTTTATTCTTCTAGACAGTTCTGTACTCCTAGGAATGTTGATGTCTCATTTTGCTCTCTTACCAGAAAAGGGGGGGTTCTCTATGTGTTCATTTGGTTCAGGATCCCCCAAATCCAGATGAAGCCGGTTGAGGAGGAAAGAGAGAACAGGGAGTAGTGACTAACCCCGTTAGGATTATTGTTCATCCTAAGTGGGTTCTAGACATTTGAAACCCTATTTTGGGGGGAATGGGGATGAATAACGATGCTGACAACAGTACCTACTATTTGTTGCACCTGGTTGACCTTGAGCACCATGTGATGCTTTACACACAGTGGCATGTCTGAATATATCTTTACGTGTGTTTGGGTTGATTATTGCATTGTGTGGTCTGACTGGGTGGGGAATTTGGCCAACTATGCACCGCCGGCTGAGCCAGTCCCTCTTGTATTTTATCACCTGTGAAGCCCTGCCATGCTTACCACTGAGCCTGACCTTTCTTTTCATTGAGCCCTGCATTGAGGAAGACATGGGGGGAGAGGTATTTATAGAGGATCCGTGTTGATCTACTACAAAACTTTGGTTATATGGTTGCTCCAGCCATTCTGGAATGGGAATCAGGTATATTACCGCACAGTGACCTTGGGAATGCCCTCCTGGTCTATGGCCGTGAGCCCCTGAGCCTTGAGAGTGTGTGGGCTGGAGCATCGGGACTGGGCCGTGTGGTGGAGCGGACACAACTGGAGGCTGACCTTGACCTCACCCTAGGTGTGACTCCCCAGGGGCTAGGAACTGGGGTGAGGGTCCCAGGGGTGAGGACAGCCTGAGGATATCCCAAGTCCGGTTTAGAGGGGGAGAACAGACTAGTCTACTGTGGCGTGTGTGCGTGTGGCGTGTGTGCGTGTGGCATGCGTGTGGTGTGCGTGCGTGTGTGTGGTGCGTGTGGTGTATGGTGTGCCTGTGTGGTGTGTGTGTGTGTTGGGGAGGCAGGGGTAGTGGAGATAAAATTGTACCGTCGAGTGAGGAGCCTGCATACTCTGGGATCCCCTAGGGGGTCAGGAGCCAGTTCAGTAGTGCTTGGATAATGTACCCCTCAAAGGGCTCCTTTTGGTTGCTAATACTTGCATTTTGCCTGCATTTTTTTGTCAGTCATTTCTATTATGAAATCCACCATAATGTGTAAAACTCCCCGGGTCAGGGACTCTGCATTGCTGGGTCCTTCCAGTGACAAGATGAGGAAGCCTGTGGGAGACCAGCCAGGTCATCCCCTGCATCCTCGTGACCAGGTGTAGGTAAGAATGTATCCTCTCAAGAGCAGGACGTTCCCCTCCAGGGCAGGAACTTACGGGCTTGTTTAGAGCTGTGTCCTAGAATCATGCTTGGTTCTTAGCAAGTGCTTGGTAAATATTGTTTACTAAGTGAATGAATTTATAAGGTAAGGAATCAACATGTCTTCAGGGCATTGGGCTCTGTTTCCTTTTCAGCCTTCTTCTTGTTGCCTCTTCTATGTCTTCTCTCACCCACACTACGGGTCTCTCAGCTGCTTATCTTGATTTTCGTCCATTTGAGCCCATCTCCTCTCTCCTCACGCCCCTACCTCACCCACCCTCCAATCATTTATACCCTCCTTGTCTGTCACATCTCTGAGAAGTCCAAATGGAAATGTGGCTTCTGTGATAGCACAAATCAAACTAGAAGACAGAGCTTGGGAGGTGCCACTGGCTGTCCGTCCCCTCCCTTGTAGCCGTTTGGAGAATCTCAGTGAGCATGACCCTCCTGGGCTTTGATCAAAACAAAAAGTACCACCTATTCACATCCTGAATTCATTTGTATTTTTGATTCTGCCCTTTGCTAAATAAAATAGTGCACTTGCAAATTAGTTTCCTCTTTTGCCATTAACTTGCTTCCTTTTTTTAAAATTAAGATCTAATTGACATATAACATTATATTAGTTTCAGAGGTACAACATAATGGTTCAATAGATGCATATATTGCGAAAAAATGACCACACTAAGTCTAGTTGACATCCATCACCACACAGTTAACGATTGTTTTCTTGTGATGAGAACTTTTAAAATCTACTCTCTTCACTTTCAAATACAATACAGTATTATTAACTATAGTCACCATGCTGGACCGTACATCCGCAGGACTTAAATGTATTTTATAACTGCAAGTTTGTATATTTTGACCATCTTCACCCATTTCACACACATACCCCCAGCCCCCCGGGCACCCACCTCCTGCGTCTGGCAGCCACCGATCTGTTTTCTGTATCTATGGTTCTTGAGTTATTGATTCTTTAGTCATTGTTTCTTCTAAAGGAGAGCTAGTGGGAGAGTCCTAACTCTCCTGAACTGGGTGGTAATGAAACAGCCCAGAAATCACTGCTGCCTGGGCAAGTACTGCGGGGCTTATGACGACCTCTCCCAGCATGCTCACCATCGTCACGTGGCAGCCCCAGAGCGGGTACTGTTAGCATTCTTCCTCCCCGCCATGCCTGGGGTTCCCTTCCCTCTTCTATCTCTTGCCATCCCTACTATGCATTTGCCTCCAATTGCACTCATCTCCTGAATCATTATTTCCTCCTGACCTTTCTCATAGTAAGGCATCAGCAAATGAGTAAAACTTCCCTCCAAACTTTTCCCATGCATCTCCTTTCTCTCTCTGGCCATGTCCCTATTATTGTATCAGCTTGAAAAGATGGGAAAGATGCTTACTATCTACTTTCCAGGGCCTCCACTCGAAAAATGTGCCCAAGATGAGCTTTAGGAGACAGTTTAGCCCTTTTGGTACATTAGACCCACATAGTTTCTTAGTGTCTCTAAGAAGCTATGACCTCAGTATTTAAACCACTGCACTGTTTTTTCCCTCAGACCCCACAATGTTGAGCTCTACATCAGGTATATTCATTTCCAGTGATTGCTCTGACAAACTACCACAAACTTAGTAGCTTAAGACACCACAAATTTGTTATTTCCCAGTTGTGGAGATCAGAAATACAGAATGGTTTCACCGGCCAATGCCAAGGTGTTGGCAGTGCCACACTGCCTCCGAAGACTCTATGGGAGAATCCCGTTCTTTGCCTTTTCCAGCTGCTGGGGGCTGCTGCATTCCTTGGCTCATGGCTCTGCTCCATCTTCAGAGTCAGCAGTGTAGCCTTGTAATAGGGAAGAACCTTTTGTGTTCTATTACAAGCTAGCTAATCACTAAAGGGATGTTGCCTATAAGCTTAAATTACACATAATGGCCCATCTCTGGGAACCCTGACTCCCAGGTAATAAGCATTAAGTTAAAATAATTTTTTTTTAGCTCACAAGAAACGTCTTGACCAGACCCACCTGTGAATGACTGCAGGGAGAAAGAAATTAACACCTCCCCTCTGGAGGCTGACCGGAAACAGGAAGTGTTTGACTTTACGCCCTCCCCTTTTAGTATAAAAGGAGCCTGCGTTCTGACTCAGGCAAGATGGTTGTTTGGTGGGTGTGGGTACGTTGTCTTCTCGGGCTGCTGGCTTTCCGAATAAAGTCGCCAGTCCTCGCCCCGACACCTCATCTCTTGATTAATTGGCCTGGCGTGGGGCGAGCAGTATGAGCTTGGATTCAGTAACAAATTTGGGGGAGCCATCCAGCAGCCTTGCTGCTCCTGGCCAGCCGGCCCCGGTTGGGGAATTTTCCGGTAAGGCCCTAGCAGCTGCCGGGCCCACTTGTCCTGAGGGTCTTCCCTTCAGAGTTCCTCGAAGCAGCACCGGCTGCCCCAGCACTTGGCAGTTGGAGCAAGGAATGGACATCTGGGAGCCGACAGTTTGCTTGCAGTAGGGTAAGTCGCTCCGGTGTGTACAGCCGAGAACTGTGCTTCCTCTCTTCGTTTGGGGCGTTTTCTCCGGAATAAGCCAATTTGTTCTGTATTTGAGTGGGATACCCTGTTGGAGAGAGGAAGGAGTTGTTGGGCTTCTACCCTATGTGTCAACTGGTTTGTTTCTTTGGACGCTAGCATGTGTGTGGTGCCGTTTGTGTTTTGTTTGTCTTGAATTTCTATCTTTAAAAATGGGAGGCTTCCCTGGTGGCGCAGTGGTTGAGAGTCCGCCCACCGATGCAGGGGACGCGGGTTCGTGCCCCGGTCCGGGAGGATCCCGCGTGCCGCGGAGCGGCTACGCCCGTGAGCCATGGCCGCTGAGCCTGCGCGTCCGGAGCCTGTGCTCCGCAACGGGAGAGGCCACAGCAGTGGGAGGCCCGCGTAGCGCAAAAGAAAAAAAAAAAAATGGGGAATGTTTCAACTATTCCTGAAGAAAGTTCTCTAAGGTGCATTTATGGGTAAGGGATCTGATTACAGCTCAGAAGCCATGTGTCAGAGGAAGATGATACTTTGTTACAATAGTGCTTAGCCGCAGTACCTGTTAGGATCTCTACAGGGGGGTTAGGCAGGGTTATCTTGGGGCCCTGTGCACCATGTACTGGTACCCTTGCTGTGTTAATTATGTCATTTATGGTCTCCTGTGTCGTTGGTATATGTAAAAACCCAAGACCAAACTTGAGGGTTTATTTAGGATTTTCTGTGTGTTCTTTGGGTTTTGGGTTTCATTTTGTTTGGTACCGTTTACAGCCAAATCAGTTTTGTGATACTTCAAACTTTTACTGATGTCAGATGGAGAAAAGGAACAGGGAAAAAAAACCCTGTCTGCTCTTGTCCAAGAGTGGGACATTCCGAGGAAGAGAACGTTTCCACTTGGTTCTTAAAATCACCAAAAGCTACAAATAGAAATAAGTCTTTTCCATAAATATTACTAAAAAGGGTTTAGCCATCTGTACAGGTGACCTTGATTTGCCCCATCTGCCAGAAACCCCGTCTGCATCCAATCTTTTGTAACTGATGCGTTTTACATTGTTGTACTTGATTCATGGCTAAAATTTTGGAATGGGAACTACGACATCCCTGTGTGTGTTTGTACGTGTGATAGATGTGTGGCATGGCCAGAAATTTGTAAAAGAGCTCTATTTAATTGGCTTAAAGGAAATTAAGTGCTTAAGTGAATACTCAAATATAAAAGAAACTCTCCAGAATGAGTTTCAGGCTCTCGTCATCTAGGAAATTCAGTATTGAATTAATATCTGGTGTTAAAGTTAGCTTAAGCTTGTTGGTTTGATACAGGTATGTCATTAGAGTCATCAACATTAGGTATAATACTTTCATTGTACCTGGATTTACTAGAAATCAAATAAGACCTTATTACTCCTGTTAAAAAGTTTGTCAGCAAGAAAAATAATGTGACAAAGCTTTTAAGTAAATAAAATAAAGGTAAATGAAGTAAAGAGTTTTGGTTAAACTCTATGGGAATAATGTTCTGGAAACGTCTGTCTGGAATAGTCTCTCCAGATTTTCGTACCTTGAAACTAAACTTAGTTCTAAGATAAGATTGAACTTAATTAAGAAAATAAATCTTGGGGCTTCCCTGGTGACGCAGTGGTTGAGAGTCCGCCTGCCGATGCAGGGGATGCGGGTTCGTGCCCCGGTCCGGGAAGATCCCACATGCCGTGGAGCGGCTGGGCTCGTGAGCCATGGCCGCTGAGCCTGCGCGTCCGGAGCCTCTGCTCTGCAACGGGAGAGGCCACAACAGTGACAGGCCCGCGTACCGCTAAATAAATAAATAAATAAATCTTGAAGGTAAAGTGGTACAAAATCTGAATTTGGTTCTCTAAGAGGACAAAGTTCTCTTAAAATATTGAACTCCTGTTGGTAATAGATCATGAGTTTTTGTTTAAGTGACCTGTATTTGCCATTGGGATCGCTTATCTCTGGTTAAAACTTTCGATATTTTTGACAGATGTCCCAAAAATCAAGTTCTAAGTGGGATTCATTTGACCTCTGGCTAACGTTGGGGTTTTCTGGAGAGTCTCTGGAACACCTCAAATTACTTGTTTTCTCTCCATCTCAGAGAGAGGAATATTAAACTAATTGGGCTTATTTGGTGTGAGGAATTGCGTGGGAGGCATTGTCAAATGGGTGGTGATAAAACTTCTTAGGTTGTACTGTATGGGTAAATGTTATTAACATATATATTCCAGAAATTATATGGAACTCCTAAAATTCTGGCACATCCTGGTAAATGATATCAGTCATAACTTTAGTAATTACCGTATTGTCATAGCCACAGCAGTAGTCAATTTTCTATTCAGTTGCACTGTAATCCCAGCTGGCTGATGCCAGGGCAAAAAGGCATCCTTTTAACGGCTAGATGATCACTTGCTGTCTATAGTTTTACAGTGGCTTTTGAATGACACTCCAGCTATTTTGTGAAGAAACAGGCCAGAATAATGAACTCCTTTATGTGCAAGCATTTGTACTATTCCCAGGGAAAATAAGGAAGGGAATGAGAGGACATGTTGCCTCAGACCTTAACTCCTCTGGCTGAGCTGGCTGTCCCAGCCGCTCCGGCCGTTACGCCGGTATATCCAACCCTTACACCACCTTCCATTCCTATCCAGGCCCAGTTCCTGACACTGGGGCCCAGGACTTCCCTCCTTATAGGATCAGTTAGAAAATGCTGGGAATTCCCTGGCGGTCCAGTGGTTAAGGACTCAGCACGTTCACTGCGGTAGCCTGGGTTCAATCCTTGGTCGGGGAACTAAGATCCCACAAGCTGTGCAGCGCGGGCAAAAGAACAAAACAAGAAAATCCTGTGCTAGTTTCTGGGGCACAGGGACTTGGTCTGGAATCGCCATCTAAGACCCAACGGGGCAGCAGATTTGGGCCTGGAGCCACTTCTGGGACGGGTATTTTCCTTACGCCATTATCTCATGGGGGGCCTAAATGGAAATGACCAGTGGCTGGGTTTCTCAAACTTGTTTAGTTGGAAAGATTGCAGCCCTCCATATAGAGAGGATGCTCTACACCTGAAGCCCACTTGCCAGCACCCACAGCTGAACCAAATGGGGACCCCGGTGAGGGAAGAAGGCCCTTAGGAGAGCACTGCTCATTAGTGCATCTTAGCAGGACCTTGAAAGGGGAAACCAAGGCAAAAGGGTTGGAACGAAATTCAAGAAATTCAGCAAAACAAATGAAGACCTCTCTGAACTTTTGGAAGGGATTTATCAGGCCTACACACATCGTACTAATGCAGATCCCGAGGCCCCTGCAAATATTAGAATGGTAAATTTGACCTTTTGGGGCAAAGTGCCTTGGATTTCAGGAGAACACTGCAAAAATTAGATGGTACATTTGGAATGAACCCATCTCAGTTGGTAGATGTTGCTTTGAAAGTGTTGAGGGAACAACAACAGAAGAAAGATACAAAACGAAATGCCACTTTTTTGGCAGTGGCCTTGGCTTCCTGGAAGGCAGGTAACCCGGAGAGGTAGGCCACGACTGGGGAAGGAACAATACGCTTATTGTGAGGAGTAGCATCGCTGGAAAACAGATTGCCCTCTGCTGAAACAGAACAGTAGAAGCTGAGAGCCTCTCATGGGAGAGAGGATGCTCTGAATGAAGAGACCCAGGGACTCCCTTGGCCTTGAGGTACCCAACTCCCCACAGGAGCCAGGGGTGAAATTGACAGTGGGGGGATGACCTGATTGACTTTCTGAAAGACAGGCCTCACCCTGAAGTTTTTCAGCACAATAGGGTGACATCTGAGTCCCACCAGAACATGCTTTAAGCCATCCCAGAAAAGGAGACCAAGCCCTTACCCCCAGAGTCTTAAAAATAACCCAGAGACTGCTGTCAGACCTCCCAGGTAGGGACTCAACACAGAGGAACCTGCCCCACCAAGGACTGACAAATATTTACTCAAAGGCCTTGAGCCTCAGGAAATCTCAGATACCTGCTAGTGTTTGTGTGGACACCTTTTCAGGATCGGTGGAAGCATATCCCACCTGGACAGAAACTCTCTGAAGCGGTTAAAGCCCTCCTTAGCGAAATTATCCCCTGACTTGGATGAAGGCATTAAAACTGCATTCATCCTAGAGACGGCAATCAACAGGAAAAACCAAGAAAATGAATCATATATCAGAAAGGAGCGTTGCTAAAACGTCAGGAGACATTTAACTTGGGATAACCTTGCTAGTTGCCATGCTGTGGATCAGTGGCTCCCAGAAGCAGGCTTAAGTTAAACACCTTTAAAATATTGTATGGTACTCCATTCCAGGTGTGTGCCCAGGCAGGAGAATCTATAAACGCTAAAAGACCTAGCGGTTGCCAATTACATTAAAACTTTGGGCTCTATACTGACCTCTGCTCCTGAGTTTGACTCCAACAGGTCTGCCCATCCAACTGAAGTAGATGGGAATTCCATTGCAGCTGGAGAAGGGGCAACCAATTTCTTTAATTGTGTCCAAATAAATAGCACAGGAATTTATATGTATTAGGAACTGGAACCAAAACCCCAAGTTCAATTATGAATTAGACAACAAAGTGCTAATAGGTTTCATCGGGTTCAAATAGTTGTAGATAAACAAAGGCTGACAAAAGATTCTAAGGAATATTCGTCACCTCCGTTCAACAGGAAGTAACCAGCCAGAGTGGTCTTCCTCCCTTTTCCCACAAGATTGTGGAATGGACATTGACAATGGGGAATTATTATAGGGAAGCACCTTTTGTGTTCTATTACAAGTTAGTCACTAAAGGGATATTGCCTATAAGCTTAAAATATACATAATGGCCCATCTCTGGGAACCCTGACTCCCAGGTAGTGAGCTAAAATACCTTTGTTTAGCTCACAGGAAACATCCTGACCAGGCCCACCTGTGATTCCTTTCTGCAGGGAGAAAGAAGTTAACACCTTCCCTCTGGAGGCTGACCGGAAGCAGGAAATGTTTGAGTTCACTCCCTCCCCTTTTAGTATAAAAGAAGCCTGAATTCTAACTCAGGCAGGATGATTCTTTGGGGAATGAGTCCACCGTCTTCTCGGTCTGCTGGCTTTCCAAATAAAGTCACTCTTCGTGCCCCAACACCTCACGCCTCGATTTATTGGCCTGTTGTGGGACGAGCAGTATGAGCTTGGACTCCGTAACAGCATCTTCCCATTCTCTCTCTCTGATTCTGCTTCTGTCATCACATCTCCTTCCATGACGCTGACCCTCCTGCCTCTTTCACATATAAGTGAATGCATTGCATTACTTTCACATGATTGTGATTGCATTGGGTCCACCTGGATAATCTCCCCAACTCAACATCCTTAACAGGGGGTATCTACGAAGGCCCTTTTGCCCTGTAAGGGGACATGGTTACAGGTTCCAGGGATTAAGGTGTGGACATCTTGCAGGGGCCACTCTTCAGCCTGCTTCATCAGGGAAACCACACTGAGATGTCTCTAAAAACATGAATATCAAAGTAGATTTTCTAATTTCTTGCTTTCTTTTCAGATGCAGAGAGAAATCGTTTATGCAAGAGGAGATGGCCCTGGTGCCTCTCGACCTGGACCCGCAGCTCTTCTACCCCACGCCATTCCAAATTCTCCACCGTCCACTCCTGTGCCACATTCCATGCCTCCCTCTCCATCCAGAATCCCTTACGGAGGCACCCGGCCGATGGTCGTTCCTGGTAACGCCACCATCCCCAGGGACAGACTCTCCAGCCTGCCGGTCTCCAGATCCATCTCTCCCAGCCCCAGCGCCATCTTGGAAAGAAGAGACGTGAAGCCAGATGAAGACATGAGCTCCAAGAGCCTCGCGATGTACCGCAACGAGGGTTTCTACGCCGATCCTTATCTCTATCACGAGGGGAGGATGAGCATAGCCTCTTCGCACGGCGGGCACCCCCTGGATCTCCCCGATCACATCATCGGGTATCACCGCGCCGCAGTTCGTTCAGCCAGTGCTTACTGCAACCCTTCTTTGCAAGCGGAGATGCACATGGAGCAGTCACTGTACAGACAGAAGTCAAGGAAGTATCCAGAGAGCCTCTTGCCTACTCTGGGCTCCAAAACGCCCCCGGCCTCTCCTCACCGAGTCAGTGACCTGAGGATGGTGGAGATGCACGGTCTCCATAACGCCCACGGGCCCTCCCACACCATGCAGTCAGACCGGGTCTCACCCAGCCGCCAGGCCTTCAAAAAGGAGCCCGGCACCTTGGTGTACATTGAGAAGCCACGGACGACTCCAGGATTAGCCGGAATTGTGGACCTCGGCCCTCCTCTAGTTGAGAAGCAAGTGTTTGCTTATAGCACGGCTACGATACCCAAAGACAGAGAGACCAGGTAAGGCGGTGAGGGTGGCCAAGGGTGGGCCACGCCCACGTGCTGGTTTTGAGGGCTGCTTTACGGAAGTCGAACCAAGAGAACAGTGGTCAGCTGAGCGCCGGCCTTGAGCACTGTGCCCTGTGGGTACTGGCCGCTGCGGGGTAGGGGAGGAAGAATAGGACCAGAGGGCTGTTGTCAGCAAAGAGTTTCTAAATCCGGTGGTCGAGTGAGGCTGGGCAGTAGCCAGGCTAAAGGCAGGCAGGCACCCCAACAAGAGAGGTCAGAACGGGCCTCCCGAGTGTGGATCTAACGGCAGCATCGTTAATGTAAGTCTGAATACTTGAGAAGAAAATTATGATTTCAGAAACCATTCAGACAAATCATCAAAAGCTGATCATAACTGATCTCCCACGGAAAGTGAGTGAGTGGTTCGAGTGTTAACTGTTTGAAATGGCGGTTTTTGTTCTTCCTTGTGAAGTGCAATTTTGTTTACTCATCTGGTTATGAGAAATGAGAAGGGTGTGTCATCCAGGGTGATAAAAACATGAATTTGCATAAAAATAGGATGGTGTCGATGTAATACTCATTCAGGAGTGGTACAGAGATCAGCAAATTTTTTCTAGTGGATGTGACACTCCAGGAATTTAAATTTCTTTTTAAGTTTACATGTGTTTATAATTTACCAGCCCAGAACCTTCATACTACATCTTGAAAACCCTCAAGTCTGTAGAGTAATAGAAAAGCTAATCTTTTTTTTTTTTAATTTATTTTTGGCCGCGTTGGGTCTTCGTTGCTGCGCGGGCTTTCTCTAGTTGCAGCGAGCGGGGGCTTCTCCGTTGTGGTGCACGGGCTTCTCACTGTGGTGGTTTCTCTTGTTGCGGAGCACGGGCTCTAGGCACGCGGGCTCAGTAGTTGCAGCAAGTGGGCTCTAGAGCGCAGGCTCAGTAGTTGTGGCGCACGGGCTTAGTTGCTCCGCGGCATGTGGGATCTGCCCGGGCCAGGGATCGAACCCATGTCCCCTGCATTGGCAGGCAGATTCTTAACCACTGCACCACCTGGGAAGCCCCAGAAAAGCTACTCTTGATAGAGGGGATTTCTCTACCCTGAACTGGCTGACAGAAGGCAACATAATAATTATAATCATAAAAATCTAGTCAAAGAAACTGAGTCCGAAGGAGGTTAAGCATTTGACCTGTTGTCATATGGGAATTCAGAAGGGGCATGAGAAATAAAATTCAGATATTCAGCCACTCAGTACCTCACTGGAACCACTGTTCCATCCTCCTTACCAAAACCGGTCATGTCACTTTCTACTACATGACCTTGTAAAAAGAAGGCCAAAATTGTGACTGGAATGTGATGGTATATCACTATCTTAATCACACAAATTGGAACGCTCTGTCCTCACTGGCAGAATTTTATCATGAAAGGGCCATCTCTTATCTGGTTCCAGAAGAAAGATTCCAGGAAGATGGAAAGAGTATAAACCTGGAAGTTGGGGGATCATCAATGTACCAAAAAGCTCTAACCCTCTCTACACAGTTTAAAAAAAAAAACACAGCAACAGTGGGCTTCCCTGGTGGCGCAGTGGTTGAGAGTCCATCTGCCGACGCAGGGGACACGGGTTCGTGCCCCGGTCCGGGAAGATCCCACATGCCGCGGAGCGGCTGGGCCTGTGAGCCGTGGCCGCTGAGCCTGCGCGTCCGGGCTCAGCCTGTGCTCCACAACGGGAGAGGCCACAGCAGTGAGAGGCCCACGTATGGTTAAAACAAACAAACAAACAAAAAAACAGCCACAGTGACTGGCTTGAACTAGAGTGAAGTGGTTTATAGACAAAAGCTACCAAATATTCAAGGAACAAGAGGTTACAAATTGTCTTTGCTCCGCTGCTGTAGTACTGGTTGTGAGGGCTACAGGTAACTTGGCTTTTTAGTTAACTGCTTGCAAGGTCAGCAGGAGCCACATCTGATACCGATGGGGCAGATTGCACGTTTCCCAGAGATCCTGTACATGGCGCTGGATTCCGTGACAGAATGAGACTTTGCATTGTTTCCCTTGTGGAGGGAGGGTATACATTCTTTGTGTGGAAAGAAGGATGAAACAGGTATTTGCTGAGAGAAGAATAGATGATGGCAGAGACAAGGCTATGTGGTTACCAAACCGTATTTTCTTTTCCTCTGGGGCACAAAACTATCTGCATCTCCGAGCCTCCTTTGCAGTTAAGTGTGGCCATGTGAGTGGGTTCTGGCCAATGGCAAGTGGGTAGAGTTGATGTAAACTGTCTCCAAGAATAGTTCCTATTAAAAAATCTGCATGGGAAACAAGACAAAATGATGACAGGCTTGATCATGCAGGACTAAGAAAAATGAAGACTCGGAAAAAGGTATTTATTCTCTCCTTGCCAAAGTCCTTAGGAAGTTAAATTCTAAGAAGCAAAGAAAGGGATGCCTCCCACGACCATAGAAAGCTGAGGGGTGTGGGATAAATACTGAGGCTCTTTGAACAGACCAGTGTCACAACCAGAGGGAAGTCTACCAAGACGTGCCTTAAGGCTGTAGGGAGCTTGCACCCTGTGCTTCTAAGAAAGGGTAACACATCTGCCCCGGTGGGCTGTGAGGCACTGGTTGGGAAATGTGTGTCACTGATAGGAAGGGACTTGGAGTCATAAGAATTTAGTCCAGGAAAAAATAAGAACTGTCCATCTCCAGGGCCAGAATCCGTCCTCCCCCACCACCCTGCTGACCCACCTCGTGGGAATGAGATGATCGTGAGCTTGATTCCACTGTTTATCACATCAAGCCACATGCACCCTGCTGAGCGCCAGGCACGCTCTGGCCAACGATGGCGTCTGGCTTCTCGCTCAGCACCTAGTTCATCGTCACGCATGTGGTTACCACGTGCATATAACTGAACATCACTGAACCCAGTTCCCAGGATTGGGTTATGGGTGGGACCAAAATGAAGGGCCCTCTGCTATGTGGAGTTGCCTCTGTACTGCTCCCTGATCAGAGTCTTGAAGAATTTTAGCCTTCGGTAGCATCGGTATATTTTCAGGGCCTCTGCTTCCTCAGGTTTCTGTTTTTTAAGAAAGCTCAGAAAACGCTATGGGTTTCTGTCTTATGTGTTAGCAACTCCTTTTAGAAAATCCAAGTTCTTATTTCTAGAAAAACAAGGATTAGGAAAGTTGACTAAAGATTAATGTTCACCTAAAATACACTGTCATGATCACTGCCGTATTCTGACATATGGTTGTAATTCAGAATATGATTTCACATTTTTGAATTCATTCCTGTAAATGTGAAATAGCAGAGAAGAAATTTTATCTCACATCTTGTCTAGGTGATTTCTCACCACAGGCTAGATTCCCTTCTCCTGAAGCCCTACACACGTGCACGCGTGTGCGCACGCACACACACACACACACACACACACACATCGTCTACGTTTAGAGTTGGTATTACTGAAACACCTAAACATTCCCACTGACTCAACCCAGGCACATGACAAAAGTATGTAAAGAATGATTCTCGAGTAAACACTTGAGTCTGGACATTGTGCTGCTAACACTGCTACCCACCACCCCACTGTTACCTGGACAGGTCGGAATGCGCCATACTTCCTCTTTTTCAACTGCAATTGTAAACTCTTGGAAAGCTGGATGTCTAGGCTGAAATGTAGTCCTGCTGGGTAATATAAGAACACTGACGATAGCTATCATTTATTGAGAGTCTTTTATGGACCAAGCGTGATGTTAAGTAGTTTCCATACATCATCCGATGTAATCGTCATGACGATCCAGTGCGGTATGTACTATCATCATCCCTATTTTACAGATGCAGAAACAGAGCTCAGAGAGGTTAAGTAACTTGCCCAAGGTCACAAAGCCAGTAAGTGGCATAGAATGTCCAGGTACATTAAGGAATCCATACTTTTTACCGCTGTGCGGTATTCTGCCTGCTGGGTGAGAACTGTGAGCCCCACCTTCACCCAGCAGAGAAGTGAATTTGGGAGTGAATTCGAAGCATTTCAACCAGGACAAAATGCTAAGTAGCTGGGCTTCCCTGGTGGCGCAGTGGTTGAGAGTCCGCCTGCCGATGCAGGGGATGCGGGTTCGTGCCCCGGTCCGGGAGGATCCCACATGCCGCGGAGCGGGTGGGCCCGTGAGCCGTGGCCTCTGAGCCTGCGCGTCCGAAGCCTGTGCTCTGCAACGGGAGAGGCCACAGCAGTGAGAGGCCCACGTACCGCGAGGAAAAAAAAAAATGCTAAGTAGCTGCTCTGAAAGGATATTTACAATCATCAACATGGTAGAATTTGCATAATTATGCTGCTAAATATATACATGTCATTTAAAATATAACTGTCCCAGCTAGTATATTAGTAGAATTATGCAGAGATAGGGGAAGAAAGAAGAGAACACTCTTGGTAGATTTTATTTTGAAAAAAATGAATGTGAGTACCATGTCAAAGAAAATTTTAAAAACAAGAACACCAGAAACAATTACTGAAGCACACAATTATAATCCATTGTTACACCTATACAGTGGTGCTATTTTAGGTATATTTAGTCTGTGCAAGTAAATATTTGTAAAGAAGCTTCAACCCCTAAAAGTAACTTCATGAGTACAGGGTCCTATAACGTGTCAAACCAATTTCTGTTGCAATTTCATAATATTAAAAAGCAAATCTGAGTGTTTTTTATATGAAACTCTCAAGTGAAATTTTACTTCTAAGATGTGAAGCTACAAAAACACAGGAGGGAGACTGAGAAATCTGTAGAGATACTTTCTTTTGGGCACTGCTGGATTCATATACTCTTCAGAAGAGCACTTCTATGAAATAGCCCATTAACTGCAGAGTGTTTGAAATTAGAGAAAAATTTTCTTTCTCATCTGTACTCAGGAAACTTCCAACGGTAGCTTTTTTTTTCTTTTGAAGCAATTTTGTAATAGCTCTATTGAATTGAAAATGAGTTAAAGACAAAGTAATTTCCCCTTGATCTTGTACGTAGCTCATGTGCTTCGATTTAATGAGTTTGGCATCTCTTATAAAGATGCTTCCACAGAGCATCTAGCGGTGACAAATTATATATAGGAGATCTGGAAAAAATAGTGTAGAACATATATGATGGTAGCATCTTCCTCCCAAGACGGCCATGGACTTTGGGGTAGGAAAGCGGATTACAACTGCTTTGACCTTCAGAACAGTATGGTTGTCTCTCAGTATCTATGGGGATTGGTTCCGGGAGCCCGTGGATACCCAAATCCGCAGATGCTCAAGTCCCTTATTTAAAAGGGCATAGTTCAGTCAGCCCTCCATATCCGTGGTTCCACGTCCACGGATTCAACCAATCTGCAAAATTCTTTCTGCGGTTGGTTGAAACTGAGGTCGCAAAGCCTGCGAATATGGAGGGCTGACTGTAATTCTCAAGTCTGAGCTTCTAGAAGGAAAATGACCTTGAGTGCTGAGGTGGTTTTACCCAGATGATTTCCTTTCAGCAAGGCCTCCAGGAAGAGAGTGGGTCCATGTGACTAAGAG
This sequence comes from Delphinus delphis, assembly GCF_949987515.2. Taxonomy (NCBI): domain Eukaryota; kingdom Metazoa; phylum Chordata; class Mammalia; order Artiodactyla; family Delphinidae; genus Delphinus; species Delphinus delphis. Next base: position 167,058,262 of record NC_082684.1, read on the forward strand.
GCCCTGTGCAAGGGAGACAGTGTGTGACAGGTGACTGTGGGTGTGAGGCTGTGTCTTGCCAAGGTTATAAAATTACTTCATTAAACAGCATCATCATCCCTATCCATGGCACATAAAACAGCCCTTAAGAACTGTAAAACGCTAGGACATTTATGTTTTGCTATTTTGTATTTATAGCCCGGCTCATATAATGTGAAATATCTCTATCGAAATAACACTCAAAATTCAAGGGTGCTCACTGCAAAGTGACTAATAGCTCTCCTTCCAAATGTATAACAGATTCCTCCTAATAAAGTATTTTTCAAGACATGGTAAACTTGAACTGAGATCATACTTTTTACACTGTTCTGCACCTACAGTAGCTAAATTCAACAGACTAGTCAGGAATTCACTTGGGAGCAGATTCTTGCCTGTCTGGGCACTTGTATGTGGAGGAAAAGAAGCCACATGACAGCTGCTGTGATTTCTAAGGCATCGCAGATTTAGAGAAGTAGAATCCCGTGCCTTAGAATGAAAGGGAAGGAAAATTTCTATGTACAGGAGGAAGCCTGCATGCTAACTGGTAGCTTGGGTCTGTTCTTAATCATTTAACATCACTTTCTCATTTTATGAGCATGAAGTATTATTGTGTTGGTAGCTTTGAGGAATAGGATACATCCTCGGTTTACCAGTTAATTGAAAGTCTGAATTCCTATTTGTGTCATTTAAAATGTTCACAGTGCCTGGCATACCTTTGAAGATTTTCTAAACTATGTTAGATATCCTGCTAGAGAGGTGATTCTGAAAAAGAATGGTTAATTTGTTTCTTTCTCCTGATTGTATAGTCAAAAGGGAGCTATATCAGACGTCTTGTAAGTAGTTAGACTTGGGACCTTCCCAGAGCAAGGTTTCTTAACTTCTGCACGCTTGGTATTTGGGGCCTGTCCTGTGCATTATACGATGTTTAGCAGCATCTCCAGCCTCCCCGCATCCCACTAGATGCCAGTAGCAAACTCCCCTGAAATGCTGCCCCAGTCGCAACAACCGAAGATGTATGTCTCCAGACATTGTGAAATGCTGTCAAATCCAAAACGTGTATCTTGGTGATGATTAGCTCAGTTCTACCCTTTCCCTCGTGGTAAAGCAGCTTCATTATTGTTAGAACTTGCTGTTATCTTTGGTTCAACCAACCTGTGATCAGTCATTCATCGAGAGGCAGTCACGTGCCATGTTTATGAACATGGTCTCCAAAGCCAGATAGCCTGGGTTCAAGTGCCTGTGCTAACACTTGTTAGCAGTTGTAAACTTTGACAGATCACTGAGTCTTGCTCTGCCTCAGCTTGCTCATCTGTAAAGTAGAGATAATAATAGCACCTACCTCATAGGATGGAGCAACTCATTACAGTTAAGTGCCTTGTGCCATGCCTGGCGTAGCATAAGTGCCGAGTTCCTACTTTGAACAAAGCACTCCACTAAATGCTACTAAGCCCAGAGGTGAATACACAGAAATGGTAGGACAAGGACTGTGCCAGAGGAAGCAGGGAGACAAATTGTTAACTATAATGCTAGGAAGAATATAAAGCAGGTGGGCGGGGGATACAGGAGAGAGTAAAAGTAAGTGCGCACAGAGAATGGAATTAGGTGGGATGAAAGATCCAGTTGAGAATGTTTAGGCTCTCAAAGCCACTTTTCAGTCCCTATCAGGAGAATAGTGGGGGTCGTACGTTGTCTTGGGACCAGGTGCCAAGAGACAAGCCAGGATTACAGCATCTTCTTAAAATTGCACCTGAGCTGTATGACGGATGCCAAACCGGGTAGCGCTGAAATGATTAGGTTATCTGATGCCTGTTTTGATGCCTAACAGTGCCTGACCGATTCAGTTATTGCCTGAATTGCTTTCCTGGGTAGCTCTAATTAGGGATCAATACATGGTTATTGAGCTCTTTGTGTGCTTAGCTGGGGACTGATTGCTTTGCAGGGTACAAAGAAACTTAGATGTGTCCCCACCTGCAAGGAATACGGACTGGGGAAGACAGTCACAAAACATTAAAAGCATAATACGAACGTGTAAGCTATGCCACGGTTAAGCGCAGGAAGCTTCTGAGCTACGAATGCTTATTAAATAACTGGTTTTTAAGAACAATCCCAACAATAGGATTTCATTCGTAGGTGTTGCCCAGGGATGATCTCGTCACCCTAAGAGCGGCAGTGTCTCCTGGTGAAGTGGAGAGAAGAGAGGAGGCTGTACAAGTCACTAAGGGGGACGGTGTCTTTCCCTGAGGCTGGAGGTGCAGGGGGAGATCTGTTCCCAGCATCTCCCAAGTTCAGCTGGAAAGTCAGGACACGTTTTCCTTGAAAACAATGAGGAACAATGAAAGGACTAATAATACATTGTAGGTTAAAGAGGCTTCCATGGGCCAGCTGGAAATGCAACCACCATTTTATTCCAAGTTCTAAACAATGAAAGTAGACGAAAACTTTGCAGTTACAAGCCTACCATAATTTGGGGACGGCTTGTACATAATTAATTCCAAAGAAGTGATACAGAGAGTGATTGCTGTGAGTTCAGAAATGGGAGCATTTTCCTGAACTTAGGCTGGGCTGGAAGCCTTCATGAGAATGCCAAGATGGACTTGCATTTAAGGAATTTACATAATGGAATGAAAAGATACCATTTGGAAAGACAGATTGGTCTCTATTCAAAATTTGCTGTATTTCTTCCATTATGCTTCCTATAAAAATGACATCTAGATATGCTGTTTTGGCAGTCTCAGAGCGCATAGGTGCTGATAAATTGAATTATGATTTCATTCACAGGAATATAACTTTATGGTTAAGTCATATTTGCTAGTCATTCCTTAGGCTGCTGAGTTCATTCAAGAGCTGTCTGACAAACGTGATATTCAACCAACTGACAAATGTCTGAAGCTAGCCCTACTCTTATCCAAGGGGTATTCTATCAAAAATACCGGTGGAATGACTGCCACAAGCTCTGTGTTACTTTAAACAAATCAGTTTCTCAAAAGGGAAAGCCATTCTCTGTCACTAATTAGGTGACATTAAAATGCACCCCTGTATCTCCTCTGAATATTCACGAGGTGCTGTCCATCAGACACCTTAGGTCTGAAACCAGAAACTAAGTCAGAGCAACCTAGATTCTGTGAGATTCAGATAAGCCCCTTTCCTTGCCAACTAAAACGTCTTTCTTCAAAGAGAAGAGGAATAAATGTTTAGGTACAGGTTCAGCCTGGCAAGATCAACTCACTGCAGAATTGGTGTGACTATGACCCAACCTGAAGATGGGGCTCATCTAAAAATAGCCTGACGGCCCAGCAGCTGAATAATCCAGGGCTGCCATGATGTCCCAGCCATTTAACCGCTCTTGTGATTAGTTGTCCTGCTCTCTGGTGGAGTTTACAGAGATTACACTTGTCCTTATTTGAGTTTTGGACTTGATTTTTCATGAATGAAGTGATTCAAAAATATAGCCAGGTCTAAGCATTAATTTGAATTTCCAAAAATTTGGGTCTTAAAAAGTCTTTATTGACTCTTACAGGGCCATCATGTATTGCCAGTGATACCTACTCTTTCTCCCTGTCCATCTTCAGAGCTGAAGGGATGCAATCTCTTTTTTTTAAGTTTATTTTCTTGAAGTATAGTTATTTACAATGTTGTGTTAATTTCTGCTCTACAGCAAAGTGATTCATATTCTTTTCCATTATGGTTTAATCACAGGATATCGAATATAGTTAGTTCCCTTGTTGTTTATCCATCCTATATATAATAGTTTGCCTCTGCTAATCCGGAACTCCCAATCCATCCTTCCCCCAACCCCCTTTCCCCTTGGCAACCACAAGTCTGTTCTCCGTGAGTCTATTTCTGTTTCATAGATAAATTCATTTGTGTCATATTTTAGATTCCATATGTAAGTGATATCATATGGTATTTGTCTTTGTCTGACTTACTTCACTTAGTGTGATAATCTCTAGGTCCATCCATGTTGCTGCAGATGGCATTTTTTCATTCTTTTTTGTGGCTGAGTAGTATTCCATTGTCTGTATGTAACACATCATCTTTATCCATTCATGTGTCAGTGGACGTTTAGGTTGCTTCCATGTCTTGGCTATTGTGACTAGTACTGCTGTGAACATTGGGGTACATGTATCTTTTTGAATTAGACTTTTCATCTTTTCTGGATATATGCCCAGGAGTGGGATTGCTGGATCATATGGCAACTCTATTTTTAGTTTTTTAACTGTTTTTCAAAGTGGCTGCACCAATTTACATTCCCACCAACAATGTAGGATAAAGGGGTTCGATCTCTTAATTGCAGACTTTTAGAAGGAGAAACAGGACACTTCCCAAAGGACCAATGATTGCTGCTTCTCTGGTCAAATGATGTTTTCACTGTCATGCAGCCTCAGGTTTTTTTGTCTTTGTAATAAAGGCAGTGTGTCCCTACTCCTGCAACAAGCACAGGGATCTAAGAAGACCAAAAAAAAAAAGAGAAAGAGAAAGAAAAACCCATGAGAGAGACCAAGTATAGGAAATGCCTTCCTTCTTTTCCCTAGGAATCATTATCTTATCTCTTTGGAGTCCACCCTGAGAATCTGTGGATCAAAAGCAGGTGGGAAGGGCTTCCCTGGTGGCACAGTGGTTAAGAATCCGCCTGCCAATGCAGGGGACGTGAGTTCGAGCCCTGGTCCAGGAAGATCCCACATGCTGCAGAGCAACTAAGCCCTTGTGCCACAATTACTGAGCCTGTGCTCTAGAGCCTGTGAGCCACAACTACTGAGCCCATGTGCCACAACTACTGAGCCTGTGCTCTAGAGCCCGCAAGCCACAACCACTGAGCCCGCACGCCTTGAGCCCGTGCTCCGCAACAAAGAGAAGCCACCATAATGAGAAGCCTGCGTGCCGCAACTAGAGGAAGCCCGTGTGCAGCAACGAAGACCCAATGCAGCCAAAAATAAATAAATAAATTTATTATTAAAAAAAAAAACAGGTGGGAGTGGGGAGCTTCCTTCTGCAGCCCCCGTAGGATCACTCAAGAGACCATAACCCCGTATCCTCTGATACCTTCACTCATTGGAAGGTCAAATACAGGTCTGTATTCAAGTAGCCAGAACGTGAACAAACAGCTACTCATACTGGTTTGTACCTGTACAAAAAAAAAAAAAAACTGCTCTGTCACTTCCAGAGCAGGAATATTAAAAATTGCCCTCAGGGAAGAGGAAGAAAACGCAAAGCACATGATATCATAAGGCAGGGTGTAGGCTTGCCCTGGGGAGTGAAGGCGCTCGTCAACTGCGAAGTGGAGCCTCACCCCAGATGGTGGGTGAATCACAGGAGGTGGCCCAGAGCCCTGCTGGGAGCCCTGCATGGGGGAGGGGGTACACGTGACCAGCTGTGTTTCCTTAGACCCTGCCTTGCCAGTAAGCCTCGGTGTCCTTGTTGTGACCAGGGGATGGCAACTAGGACCTCCTACGGGTTCTGTTGAAATGGAAACGGGTGTAAAATTGCTTTGTGAACCGGAAAGTTCTCCATAAATAAGAGACTTTATGACGTACACCGTGAAGCCATAGCCCCTTTGCATAAAGGAGCAGTAGCGCACGGGCCGTTTGGAGACTGTGTGTCTGAGGCACTGTGTGTCCAGAGGCTGGCTTAGGTCCGTATTCTGGTCTCAGCCAGAACAGCCCGCCCAGACAGTAGGTTGTGAAATAGATTAAAGGCGACCTGGAGTTTTTCCAGGTGCAGTTGCTATGCTGCGCAGAAGCCTCCCCTCACGGAAGTCAGCCATTGTGCCTGTCAGGAGCGCAGGCCCGGGCGTGGCTGCAGGGCCTGCCACACATTTTTTTTTTTTTTTTTTTTTTTTGGCTTCAGTCAAGATCACCAGACCAGAATGGAAAGAAAACCAGGGGCGTCTAAAATAAGTTCCTTCTAACTAGACAATTGTGTGAGTCTAGAATTCTGCATCTGGCAGGATGCGGTTCTCCTTGGGTTATGGGGGTGAAGAGAAGGGGCGCCTCTATTTAACAAGGGGTGGGAGCCCCTTGGGGGAAGGCGGGCCGTGTTTCCTCTGTGTGCCAAGTTCATTCAGCTGCTTACGTTTCCTGCCGTGACCTCGTTCACTGGCTTCCTGTGTTTGAACTTCCTGGGACTTTTCTTGCCTCTGGCATTTTGCATTTACTCTTCCTTTGCCTTGCGCTTCCTTCCACCTTCATCTACCTGGATGCCTCCTCCCTGATGTCAGGGCTTCACCCGAAGGCCATGAGCTCAGCAAGGCACACGTACCTGTGCACGTACACATAACCGTATGATTAGTATATCGATATTACAAATAATATATTACATTATAAACAAGTAATATCTGTATATATATATATGTACATACATATATATATAGGCTTGGCTAAGAAGTTCATTCAGGTTTTTCTGTGATATTGTATGGAAAAACCCAAAGGAACTTTTTGGCCAGCGATATATATCTATATATATAATATATATATATATATATTTTTTTTTTTTACTATGTTGTACCATTACTTTCAATCCCTAGAATGTAAATTCCACCAGGGTAAGCCCTTTGTTTTATTTATTTATTTTTATTTATTTATTTTATTGGAGTATAATTGCTTTACAGTGTTGTGTTAGTTTCTGCTGTACAATGAAGTGAATCAGCTCTATGTATATATATATCCCCTCCTTCCCACCTCCCCCACCTCCCACCCATCTAGGTCATCACAGTGCACCGAGCTGAGCTTCCTGTGCTTTATAGCATGTTCCCACTTGCTAGCTGTTTTACACATGGTAGTGTATATATGTCAATGCTAATCTCCCAATTCGTCCCACCCTCCCCTTCCCCCCGTGGGTCCACATGTCCCTTCTGTATGCCTGTGTCTCTATATCTGCCCTGCAAATAGGTTCCTCTGTACCATTTTTCTAAATTGCACATAAATGCGTTAATATACAATATTTGTTTTTCTGGCTTCACTCAATATGACAGGCTCCAGGTCCATCCACATCTCTACAAATGACCCAATTTTGTTCCCTTTTATGGCTGAGTAATATTCCATTGTATATATGTACCACATCTTCTTTATCCATTTGTCTGTCAGTGAGCATTTAGGTTGCTTCCATGACCTGGTTACTGTAAATAGTGCTGCAATGAACATTGGGGTGCATGTGTCCTTTTGAATTATGGTTTTTTCAGGGTATATGCTCAGTAGTGGGATTGCTGGGTTGTATGATAGTTCAATTTTTAGTTTAAGGACCCCCCATATTGTCCTCCATAGTGGCTGTATCACTTTACATTCCCACCAGCAGTGCAAGAGTGTTCCCTTTTCTCCACACCCTCTCCAGCATTTATTGTTTGTAAATTTTTTGATGATGGCCATTCTGACCGGTGTGAGGTGATACCTCATTGTAGTTTTGATTTGCATTTCTCTAATAATTAGTGATGTTGAGCATCTTTTCATGTTCCTCTTGGCCATCTGTATGTCTTCTTCGGTGAAACGTCTATTTAGGTTTTCTGCCCATTTTTTAATTGGGTGGTTTGTTTTTTTGATATTGAGCTCCATGAGTTGTTTATATTTTGGCGTTTAATCCTTTGCTGCTTTGCTTGCAAATATTTTCTCCCATTCTGAGGGTTGTCTTTTCGTCTTGTTTATGGTTTCCTTTGCAGTGCAGAAGGTTTTAAGTTTAATTAGGTTCTATTTATTTATATTTGTTTTATTTTCATTACTCTAGGAGGTGGGTCAAAAAGATCTTGCTGTGGTTTATGTCAAAAAGTGTTTTTCCTGTTTTCCTCTAAGAGTTTTACACTGTCCGGTCTTACAGTTAGGTCTTTAATCCATTTTAAGTGTATTTTTGCGTATGGTGTTAGGGAGTGTTCTAATTTTCATTCTTTCACATATAGCTGCCCAGTTTTCCCAGCACCACTTACTGAAGAGGCTGTCTTTTCTCCATTGTATGTTCTTGGCTCCTTTGTCATAAATTAAGTGACCATATGTACGTGGGTTTATCTCTGGGCTTTCTATCCTGTTCCATTGTTCTATATTTCTGTTTTTGTGCCATTACCATATTGTCTTGATTACTGTAGCTTTATAGTATAGTTTGAAGTCGGGGAGCCTGATTCCCCCAGCTCTGTTTTTCTTAAGATTGTTTTGTCTATTTAGGGTCTTTTGTGTTTCCGTACAAATTGTAAAATATTTTGTTCTAATTATGTGAAGAATGCTATTGGTAATTTGATAGGGATTGTATTGAACATGTAGGTTGCTTTGGGTAGTATAGTCATTTTCACAATATTGATTCTTCCAATCCAAGAACATGGTGTATCTCTCCCTCTGTTGGTGTCATCTTTGATTTCTTTCATCAGTGTTTTATAGTTTCTGAGTACAGGTCTTTTGCCTCCTTAGGTAGGTTTATTCCTTGGTATTTTATTCTTTTTGTTGCAGTGGTAAATGGGATTGTTTCCTTAATTTCTCTTGCTGATTTTTCATCATTAGTGTATAGGAATGCCAGAGATTTCTGTGCATTAATTTTGTATCCTGTACCTTACCAAATTCATTGATTAGCTGTAATAGTTTTCTGGTGCCATCTTTAGGATTTTCTACGTATAGTATCATGTCACCTGCGAACAGTGAGAGTTTTGCTTCTTCTTTTCTAATTTGGATTCCTTTTCTTTTTCTTCTCTGATTGTCATGGTTAGGACTTCCGAAACTGTGTTGAATAAGAGTGGCGAGAGGGGACATCCTTGTCTTGTTCCTGATCTTAGTGGAAACGCTTTCAGTTTTTCACCATTGAGAATAACGTTTGCTGTGGGTTTGTCATATATGGCCTTTATGTTGAGGTAGGTTTCCTCTATGCCCATTTTCTGGAGAGTTTTTATCATAAATTGGTGTTGAATTTTGTCAAAAGCTTTTTCTCCATCTGTTGAGATGATCATATGGTTTTTATTCCTTAATGGTGTATCACATTGATTGATTTGCGTATATTGAAGAATCCTTGCATTCCTGGGATAAATTCCACTTGATCGTGGTGTATGATCCTTTTAATGTGTTGTTGGATTCTGTTTGCTAGTATTTGTTGAGGATTTTTGCATCTATGTTCATCAGTGACATTGATCTGTAATTTTTTGGTGTCTTATAATGTCTAGTTTGGTATCAGGGTGATGGTGGCCTCGTTGAACAAATTTGGGAGTGTTCCTCCCTCTGCAATTTTTTGGAAGAGTTTGAGAAGGATAGGTGTTAGCTCTTCTCTAAATGTTTGCTAGAATTTGCCTATGAAGCCATCTGGTCCTAGACTTTTGTTTGTTAAAAAAGATTTTTAATTTCAGTTTCAATTTCATTACTTGTGATAGGTCTGTTTATATTTTCTAATTCTTCCTGGTTCAGTCTTGGAAAATTGTACCTTTCCAAGAATTTCTCCCATTTCTTCCAGGTTGTCCATTTTATTGACATATAGTTGTTTGTAGTAGTCTCTGATAATCCTTTGTATTTCTGCAGTGTCAGTTGTGATTGCTATTTTCATTTCTAATTTTATTGATTTGCATCCTCTTCCTTTTTTTCTTGATGAGTCTGTCTAAAGGTTAATCAATTTTGTTTCTCTTCTCAAAGAACCAACTTTTAGTTTCATTGATCTTTGCTATTGTTTTCTTCATTTCTATTTCATTTATTTCTGCTCTGATCTTTATGATTTCTTTCCTTCTACTGACTTTGGGTTTTCTTTGTTCTTTTTTTCTATAGTTGCTTTAGGTGTAAGGTTAGATTGTTTGTTTGAGATTTTTCTTGTTTCTTTGGTGAGATTGAATTGCTATAAACTTCCCTCTTAGAACTGTTTTTTTTGCATCCCACAGGTTTTGGGTCATCGTGTTTTCGTTGTCATATGTGTCTATGTATGTTTTTATTTCCTCTTTGATTTCTTCAGTGATCTCTTGGTTATTTAGTAGTTCACTGTTTAGCCTCCATGTATTCGTGTTTTTTACAGTTTTTTCCCTGTAATTGATTTCTAATCTCACAGCATTATGGTTGGAAAAGATGCTTGATATGTTTTCAGTTTTCTTAAATTTTCCAACGCTTGCTTTGTGACCCAAGATGTGATCTATCCTGGAGAATGTTCTGTGTGCACTTGAGAGGAAAGTGTATTATGCCACTTTCAGGTGGAATGTCCTATAAATATCAATTAAGTCTATCTGGTCTATTGTGTCATTTAAATCTTGTGTTTCCTTATTAATTTTCTGTCTGGATGATCTGTCCATTGGTGTAAGTGGGGTGTTAAAAGTCCCCCACTATTATTGTGTTACTGTCAGTTTCCCCTTTTATAGCTGTTAGCATTTGCCTTATGTATTGAGGTGCTCCTATATTGGGTGCATATATATTTATAATTGTTATAGCTTCTTCTTGGATTGATCCCTTGATCATTATGTAGTGTCCTTCCTTGTCTCTTGTTAACATTCTTTATTTTAAAGTCTGTTTTATCTGATATGAGTATTGCTATTCCCGCTTTCTTTCGATTTCCATTTGCATGGAGTATCTTTTTCCATCCCCTCACTTTCAGTCTGTATGTGTCCCTAGGTCTGAAGTGGACTTCTTGTAGACAGCATACATATGGGTCTTGTTTTTATATCCATTCAGCCAGTCTGTGTCTTTTGGTTGGAGCATTTAATCCATTTACAGTCAAGGTAGTTTTCGATATGTATGTTCCTATTACCATTTTCTTAATTGTTTTGGGTTTGTTTTTGTGGGTCCTTTTCTTCTCTTGTGTTCCTGCCTAGGGAAGTTCCTTTAGCATTTGCTGTAAAGCTGGTTTGGTGGTGCTGAATTCTTTTTGCTGAACTTTTGATTGTATGTAAAGCTTTTGATTTCTCCATCTGAATGAGATCCTTGCCAGGTAGAGTAATCTTGGTTGTAGGTTTTTCTCTTTCATCACTTTAAGTATATCCTGCCACTCCCTTCTGGCCTGCAGAGTTTCTGCTGAAAAATCAGCTGATAACCTTATGGGGAGTCCCATGTATGTTATTTGTTGCTTTTCCCTTGCTGCTTTTAATATTTTTACTTTGAATTTAACTTTTGTTAGTTTGATTAACATGTGTCTTGGCGTATTTCTCCTTGGTTTTATCCTGTATGGGACTCTCTATGCTCCCTGGACTTGGTTGGGTATTCCCTTTCCCACTTAAAGAAGTTTTTGACTATAATCTCTTCAAATATTTTCTCAGACCCTTTCTTTTTCTCTTCTTCTTCTGGGACCCCTATAATTCAAATGTTGGTACGTTTAATGTTGCCCTAGAGGTCTCTGAGACTGTCCTCAATTCTTTTTTCTTTATTCTGCTCCTTGGCAGTTATTTCCACCTTACTGTCTTCCAGCTCATTATTCGTTCGTCTACCCCAGTTATTCTGTTATTGATTCCTTCTAGTGTATTTTTTAGTTCAGTTATTGTATTGTTCATCTCTGTTTGTTCTTTAATTCTTCTAGATCTTTTCAAACATTTCTTGTATTTTCTCGATCCGTGCCTCCATCTTTTTCCAAGATTCTGGATCATCTTTACTATCATTACTTTGAATTCTTTTTCAGGTAGGTTGCCTATTTCCTCTTCATTTATTTGGTCTTGTAGGTTTTCACCTTGCTCCTTCATTTGTAACATATTTTTTTGTCATCTCAATTTTTTTTTTTTTTAATGGGTGGGATTGTGTTTCTGTCTTCCTGGTTGTTTGGCCTGAGGCTTCCCGCACTGGAGTTTGTAGGCTGTGGGTAGAGCCGGGTCTTGGTGCTGAGATGAGGACCTATGGGAGATCTCACTCTGATGAATATTCCCTGGGGTCTGAGGTTCTTTGTTAGTCCAGTGGTCCTGACTCAGAGCTCCCACCACAGGAGCTCAGGCCCGACCCCTGGCTTGTGAACCAAGATCCTGCAAGCTGCATGGGGTGGCAAAAAAAAAAAAAAAAAGGAGCAGAACAATAACAAAGAGTAAAAAATAAAATAAGATGAGAAAACTAACAGCTATGTTAGAAAAAATAAAAATATAGATGAAACAACAGCCAGAAGGTAAAACAGAACCACAGTAGCATACACACAAAAAACAAACAGCTGGAAAAGGCCTTGGCTGTGGGAGGCGGGGCTTTGGTGGGGGCGGGGTTTAGGCTGGGGTGGGGTCTAGGTTTAGAACCCGCATGATTGGGAAAGGCCCTGGGGTGGGGGGCTTAGGGTCAGCACGGCTGGAGGGGCCCAGGAACGCCTCTGGCCTCGAAGGCCAGAGGAGCAGGCCCAGGACCCCAGCAGGCTTTCTGGGCCCGAGTGGGCGGGGGAAACACTAGGTGCATTCCCCCCAGCCTCTGATTCCGGAGGCTCGTTCCCTGTTCGTCTCTTCTCTTCTCACTGTCCGCCCCACCCGCCCCATGACCCGTGCAGCTGGAGGGGGCCCTGAAAGGCAGGGGACCAGGCCTGGAAGCCCAGCAGGGCCCAGGTGGGTGGGGGAAACTAGCCGCATTTCCCCTGATCCTCCGATCCTGGAGGGCCCCTCCCTGTCTGCCCCTCCTCCTCTTCTCCCCCTCCCTACGCCCCTAGGACCAGCATGGCTGGAGAGGGCCCCAGAAGGCAGAGAACCCAGCCTGGGACCCAGCAGGCCTCCCGGGGCCTGATTGGGCAGGGGAAATGCTAGCTGCACTCTCCCCTGATCCTCCGAGCCCCCAAGGGTCCCTCCAGGTGTGGGAACCCCTCCCCTTTCCCAGCCACCCCTCAGGGGCACCGGTCCCATCCAGCCTCCACTTTTCCTCCTACCCAGTCGCTCGGGGGATCCTCCTGTCTCCTTGAGTGTCGAGGTCCCCCACCAGCATCTGGCAGGTGCCCTAGTTGTGGGGAGACGTGAACTCCGTGTCCTCCCACTCCACCACCTTGACTCCACCAAGCCCTTTGTTTTATTCACCACTAATGCCCCAGCAGTTAGAATTGTGTCTGGCATAGTTGATGCCAGAAAAATCGTTGCTGAATGAATGAACTTGAAGGGATAAAAGGAAGCCTTACGTATCCATCAGGTTTTGCCTGTTATAATGTGCTTGTGCATGTATTTTCTCCTTTGCCCTCCTTCCCCATGTCACTGTGGGAGGACAGCCCTGTGGCACAGCTAAGGCAGTTGTTCTCCTAGTTTGATGGTTGAGGAAACTGAGACTCAGAGACATGAGTGATTTATGAGCACTGATTTGTATCTCCCCTTGAGTGTCTGTTGGCCAACTCAGCATGTCCAAAAACAAACTCCTCTCTTCCCATCTCGGGTATGACTACTTCTTTCATCCATTACTGGGGCCAAAAGCCTTGGTGTCTTATTGATGCTGTCTCTCACATTCCACACGGGACAGCAGAGGATGCTCTCGGAGCTGTATCCCAGATGCCCAGACTCCAGCCCTTGCTCTCGACCTCACTGCCACCACGCCAGTCAGTTTCTTCTCATCTGTTCTGCTCCTCAGTCATTCAGGGGCAAAGTCATACCAGCAGAGGGACAGCAAGGCTGAGAGAGAGGTCAGGACAGTGGAGAGTATGTGAGGGGTTCTCCCAGGTAAGGAGCAGGAAAATTAAAAGGAATTCCCACACAGTATTGATGGCTGGCAGTGAAGGAGGTAAGGCCAGCCTTCAGGCAAAGAGCTGGTTTGTGTGAATGGGAACAGAAGACAACCGAAGATTGCTGTTCTTAAAGGGGATTTTGGAGTTTCAGATCTAGAACGTAAAACTGTATCAAGTAAGAATTTAAGGTCAGAGAATGTCTGAAGAAGACCTTGGGGATCTTAGTGCCAAATTTCTGAAAGGGTTATTGGTGCAAATGTTGAAGCTCTCAAAGGTCATGGCCTGGGGAGTGGCAGCCAGGAGGCCAACTTCCTGTGCTGAGGTCATCCAGGGATGTGTGGGAATTTCCTGGATGCTGGTAGGGAACTTCAGGATGAGTAATTCAGAACCCAGAAACAGGGGAGATGTTGAGGGTTTGGACAGATGACGGATTGAAGTGGCAATGGGAAGATAGAACAGCCCTGGTCTCCTTTCTCCATGAGCAGAGGGCAAGGGGAGAGATAGCAGCCTTCAAGATCAGGGTTTTAGATGATATTTCTTCATGAGCCTCTGTGTGCCCCGTCCTCCTCTAAGGACTGAGGATGCAAGAAAAGGTGCGAGATGTGGTTGTTATCCCCAGGGAGCATGCAGTGGTACCCAGGCAGTACTGTTGCCTATGAAATATTTAGAGGTACGTGTCATTGTAGCCCCGTTGCAATTACCACTAACTCTGTTAATATCTCCTCAATAAATCTAGGTGTTTCCATGAGAAGTTAAATTTATTGGGCATTTTTAGAAGAATGTCCTTAATTATCAGCTCTTTCACCAATAGGTCACCTTTGGGCAGAAATAGAAAGCTCATGGCTCAGAGTCCTCCTTAAAGCTTTACCACAAATTCAGATCATTTGAATTCCAGTACTCTGTTGAATTCATCTAAAAACAGTGTCTTCAATTACTCTGGATTTTTTTCCCTCATAGCAGAGAATCGGGGCATGAACAAACAAGGCCATGGCCTAGCTTTCAACCTGTTCACTATTCAAGTTCTGGGAAAAACGCCTTTGGCACTGCCAAGACGAAAGGGTTTTAAGTCACTTAGATTGCTCCTAGAAAAAAAAATTGACTTTGTGAAAGGCAGGCATTGCTTAAGAATGATGATACTTGCCACGTCCACAGCAGCTCACATGGTACCTAGCACATATTAAGTGCTCAGAAATGTTTGTTGATGACTCATTGACCATTTATCACTTTCTGAAGGGGAGAGAGTTGACAGGGAATGAGCAGGAACCAGAAAAATAATTACAAAATATTAGAACTAGAAGGGAATGATGGACCACCTAGCAAGTACTCTCAGAAAGCCAGCCCTGGTTACTATAGTGGTTGCTGACTATCCTGTACCACTGCGTTCCAAAGTTAGTAACTGGTTACAAAGGTGAATGCGGACTTGGGACCTATCACATCAGCTTGGTTGGCTGGTGTCAGCCAGCTCCCCGCACTTCGGGATATTTAAAAACATTTCCTTAGGGGTTTATTATAGGGGAATTCCATTCTCATACTACTTGTTTTTTAATAGCCATTAATTTAACCTAGATACACAATGATAAAGACTTAATTCAGGCTTAAGGAGGCCTCAGTCAGTCCAAAGACAAGTCCCCAGTCAAAAAACATTGAAAGTGAAAACTTAAATCAAAGTCGTGTGAATGGACTCAACTGGCTAAAAATATCTCCCCAAATGCAGATTTTTTTTTTTTCCCTTCGCTGGACTCTGCAGACAGAGAGCAGACCACGAGCAGACTGGGTTTTGCTTCATCTTCACAGGCAGACATGGGGCTCGCAGGAAAGCTGGTTGTAGCAACAGGAATTTAATACCGGGATCAGCACGTTCTCTGGATTGGATTTGAATTTTTTATTAATATTATGCTTGGACCCCGAGAAAATTCATTCAGCCAGCCCGACTTATGACACTAAATGACTAGTTAACCATACGTACTAATCACATAAATATGGTTTATGGAATGATATAAAATGGTTTCTGAAATCACTTTTAAACCATCTTTTCAACAGTAATTATACCTGCCCTGGAATACCTTAAACCAAGCGATACTGGCAACAATTAACTTAAGCATCTTTAGTCTTCTGATGATTATCGTACAAAATTGCCACTGCAATAAAATGACAGGGTTGTTTTCATTTCTCTTCTTCCACTGCATTTCTCTTTTTTCCCCTTTCCCATTAAAACGTACTTCATAACATTTCATCATGGGAGAAGTCTGCCTAAGTTTCCAGTTGCTGAAATTTAGTTAAACCATAAAATTGTTTCCAGATTACCAACCATGAAATGGAAAGACAATCTTATTTATGAATTTATAAATCAGATAATCTCCCTCAAATGAATCCTGAAACCAGAAACACTTTGATGATTAAACAGGAGGGGGAAAGTTTTCTCATTACCATGTGTCAAAAGAATTGTATTTCTGTGAAGTGGATTTGGCCAAGACGGTGGAACACGCATGTGCAATCCGTGTGCACAGCGCCTGGGGCATGCACTGTTTCCTGAGCAGGGGGAGAGAATCGCTCTCCCTTGACCGTCAAGCTCAAGTGTACTGAACTCTCAAGGTTCTGACAGATCATGTCTCCTTCCTGGTGACCCCACTGGTGACATAGCCTGGAGGAGGCCACCCAAGGAGCATCCCGTCCTGTCCTCACAGACACAAAAAGGAGAACAAGCGTGTGGATATCTGGACTAAACGCAGGGCTGTTGCTCTGCAGCATCCAGACCCTCATCCTATGTCAACGTCATCCCTGGGTAGTCAGGAGACTGGGGCGCTGTTTGGGGGTTTTCTTTCTCTGCATCCTAAAACCGTTGTCTAGGGGAAGATGGGTGAGAAGCCAAGTACCTGCTGAGCCAAGGCGGATGCCAAAGGCGTGTACGAAGCCCTGTGGACAGCCCTCTGAGAGGACCCACCTGTGCTGAACCATTCGGCAGTTCTCACCATGGTGATGAATCTGTTGACGGTCAATGTCTTGAATCTGGAATGATTCTAGTGCTTTGTTTCAGTTTTTAATGCTGCTGCCCTCCTTTGTTAGACCAGTTAATGAAAGCTGGTGACCAGAGAGGGACCAGAGAGTACACTGATTTAGCCCTAATCAGGACCGTGCCTAGGCCAGCACTGGAATCCGTCTGCCGTTTCTCTCCCACCAGACTCTTGCTTATTCTCTGCATCTGTGGACTTACCTACTGTTTACATCTCTTAATGTGATTGTCTCTTGAGTGTAGTCAGTCTCCGCACCTTCGTATCCTGCACTACAGCTTCACAGAACCCGTTAAGCCTCTTCCTAACCAAAGCTGTCTAGACCCTAAGAATGTCCTGCCATTTTTTTTTTAACATCTTTATTGGGGTATAATTGCTTTACGATGGTGTGTTAGTTTCTGCTTTATAACAAAGTGAATCAGTTATACATATACATATGTTCCCATATCTCTTCCCTCTTGCGTCTCCCTCCCTCCCACCCTCCCTATCCCACCCCTCCAGGCTGTCACAAAGCACCAAGCCAATCCAATATCCCTGTGCCATGTGGCTGCTTCCAACTAGCTATCTACCTTACTACGTTTTGTCCTGCCATTTTAAAAGAAATGAAATCCTTTGCATTTGCCTAGGATTGAATAAGAGCGTTAAACTCGTACATCTCGGGGTAGCTCTCCGCCACTCTTAGGGTCTTGAGTTTGGCTTCCGGCCTTACTGTGGGAAGAATGGGGGTTCTGGACAACTTCTACCTGGAACTCAGCAGGTCCTCCCAGAAGTGGTCCATTTCCCAAGAGCTCATTTGTGTGAGTCTGTACCCCCGACACACGGAGACCAGCCACCACCCCATCGTTTCCGAGCTGCCATGCAACTTGGGTCTGATAAACTTGGGATCTCCCATGGGTATTTACTAACCTGCTTTCGTGAGTGGAATTTCTTACTTATTTTCCTCTTTGGCAATGCACTGCTTAATGGCAGACAGGCCACCAAGAATACACGTATAACTGAAAATGCTCTGCAGCTCAGAGGTTTAGCGTTCTCAGCTATGCCTGAAAACACTGGGAAAGTCATTCCGGGTGGATGCATATCTCTTCTCACTGTTTGAGATTTCTTCTTTCCACACTATTAGAACAAAGAGATCATGCTATTAATGCTTAATTTTTCCCCCCAGTGGGTTGACAACCATTAACTCTCCAGACTGCACGACTTACATCCAAGAAACCCAGTATTGTGACACAACCGTCCATTTTAAACTAAAGAAAATGCATGGAATTCTGAAGTCAGAAGCTTGCGATTGTGAAATGACTCTCAATGGGTTTTTTTTTTACGGCACTAAGAGTTATATTCCAAAGGCATGTGTATGAACAAAATTACCCTTGAAAGTCCTCTTGATTGCCATGAAGTTCAGGATACAGATACAGCATCTCTCGTGAAGTCCAGCATATCAGTTATTTTGTTCTAGTGAAAGAACAGACCGCCATGACTTTTTCTGTTGGGTACCAGGTAAAGTAGTGGGCTTGTACTTAAAAGCCACAATGTCTGAAAGTGCTGTTTGTAGCCCAGGAATCATCACCATTGCTCATACTACAAGAGGCCCATGGGACTGAGACCCCCCATGAAGAATGGGGTCCCTTTTCTGTCTCAGGCTGGGACTAGACACCTGCTGATGGCAGTCCAGGTGTCCACACTGTTCTAACTCTTCTCCCTTCTCTCTTTTATTGTCTTGAACTACCAAGTAGGTATAACTGAATTCACATGCCAGTGCGTGTGTGATGGCCGTGCTTAGCAGAGGTCACTCTGTGGTGGTGATTTGATAATGTGTTGGGAATACTGGGAATAGTTCCTTGGCACTGCCATTGTCTGACGTACAGAAATGGGAGCCAGTTTCAAACGCTACGTGAATTGTGTGTAGCCCCGGAGAGCCCTGAACAGAGAGGTGTAGTGTCTGTGCATAATATCAAAATTGGGAAGAGTTTTTATTTAGGTCTTGAGATAACCGAGTTGTTAGGGGTATTTGTTTTCCTGCTTGATCCTGTAAAAGCCCCCAGGTTCCTATGACATTGAGTTGAGGAGCCTCTACCCTCAAGGAAGACACTGATGTCAAGCACACTTTTCCGTGTTCGTAAGAGACATTCGCTTTGTGTTGCTCTTGGGCTTTACAACAAGTTTTACTCCAGACACACAACGAACATCTCCATCGTTTACACCAAAGTCAGCCAGCAGCCTCCCAGCTGCGGGGAGGAACACAGCTCAGAAGTGGCCTAGGGTCCCCCTGGTGCAGAGGTCAAATAGTAAAAGAAGGGCAGAAAGGCTCAAACACACAAAGATGCACAAAGAGAATTATTTCCAAGCTTTTCCATTTTCCATGAGGCCTCTGCTGGTCTGTCCAGTGTCTTTTCAGTAAGGTCATCGGGTTAATACTAAACTCTGTCCATCAAATCTTGAGCTCAGTGGGAATTTGCAGGCTCAGTAGCTTCCCCAAGCCAGGTTGGGGTGAACTTTGGAGGCCTGCTAAGTGGAACTTTTATAACCCTCAGATGATCATTCACCTAGACAAACCAGTCTGAAAGTCAACATAAGCTTTAACAAACAATTCTCTTGTTTTACAGAGAGAGGATGCAAGCCATGGAGAAACAGATTGCCAGTTTAACTGGCCTTGTTCAGTCTGCGCTTTTTAAAGGGCCCCTTACAAGTAATAGCAAAGATGCATCTAGGTAAAAAAAAAAAAAAACAAAAAAAAAAACCAATTCAAAGTAATTCAATCTGTTTCTCTTTAATGATTAAGATCATTCATTCATTCCAATCGTTTTCTTGTAATCATTTCAAGGCTGAAAATACCCGCATCTCTATGAATCATGGTTTGTTTGCTTGTCTATTTCTGGTAATTCTTTGGCCCAAGAAGGGTAAATGGGCTTCCCAGTGCATGTGGCTTCATGGACCACTGTGCAGTGCCTGCCGCCACCATCCACATGTATCCACATCCTCCGTCATCTGAGGGCCATGAGCGTGCCTCAGCTGCACACCTGGGAAGCCTTTTCCATCCCGGCCAGTAGTGGTGCTGACGCTGAAATACCTTCATTGCTTAATACCCTCACTAGCTGCTGCTGATTGCTTAGAATAGTGAATGGAAGGGGGGTGGGGAAACACATTTGGGAAACCGGATCGCTGACTCTCTTTTTCTTTCCTTCAGCGAGAAAATGATGAAAACCACAGCCAGTAAGAACCACACAGATGGTGCAGGTGAGTGTCCTCCAGACCTGCAGGAGGCCTGGACGGTGCCTTTGATGAGCCTGGTTTGCTTCCAGACGTATTAACCTCTCCCCAAGTCACCTATCTGATGCAACGTCAGAGGCTCTGGGGTAACTCCCTGCACCACCCCTTCCCTGCTTAATGCTGAAATTCCAGATGAGTCATTAATTTGCAGGGGGCGGTCTTTAGTCCTCTCCCTTCAGTCTTCATTCATTTATTCACTTCCTCATTCATTTATTCATTTATGAGGCCATATATCCAACAAATGCTTATATGCCTGATACTGGACCAGGGCGGTGGACATCACTAGGACAAGGCTCCCTGCTCCCTAATCCGATGCAGAAAGTGGATCTGGGACAGGTCATTATATGTGTGCTGAGTGTTAAGAAAAAGTGCAGAATAAATGTTTACCCAACAGAGCTGGCCTCAAGCAAGGCCGCTTCCCTGAGGAAGTAAAACAAACTGAGGCCGAAAGGATGAGGACAGAAGGAAAGAGCCATTCAAGTAGAGAGCAAAGCATGTACAGATGTTGTGGTGAGGAATTTAGACACTATTCTAAGTGCAGAGGGAAGGCAGTGGAAGGTTCTACAGCGGGGAAGGGCCTCAGCCCAGCTGCAGGATGTGACCGGATGAGAAAGGGGCACGAGCTGATAGGGTGCCCCCATGGGTCAGGGCAGGAGAAAGAGGCGTGCTTGGACCAGGGCCTGCTTTCAAATGCCAGCATCCCCTCAAAGAGGCCCCAGTTATAGCCCCTGTGCCCTTTACTAGTATCCAGGTATATTTGATGTCCATCTTATCCTGCAGACTCAAGGTGGGCCTCTCTCAAGAATATGAAGTCTTCCCTTCCCTTGGGTTAGAAATAGAAATCGTCACCAGGGACATGCTTGGCTACTGAATTACTCAGAAAGCATGTGGCAAGTTGGGTGAAACCCCTGATTTGGAGGAAGCCCCACAGAGTGTAGTGCCACACGGTAGAATGGACAGAACTGGGGACTTCAGTTGAGACGTCTATTGGTCCTGGTTCCGCTCCAGCCAAGTTCAGGCCCTTCAGCCGTAAAGCCAGCAGGGCTGCTCTTCCAGCATTCCAAGTCCTCATGGGATTGGTTGGTTTACTTAGAAATCAGTCAGTGACCTTGGTGGCAGCCAGAGAATCGTTTCATGGAAATTGCTGAGCTTGTCTTCATAGCAACTGCCAGGTTGCTTTGGAGATATTTATTCATCTATTTTCTGATCTATTATGAACCTACAGAAAAAAAGGCACTTACTGAACTCGTAGAAACAGCAGAAGGGTGGTTGCCAGGGGTGGGGGACATGGGAGATGTTGGTCAAAAAGTACCAATTTCCAGTTAGAAGATGAATAAGTTCTAAGGTACAGCATGGTGATTGTAGATAACAGTGTTGAACTATATACTCGAAAGTTGCCAGGAGAATAGGTCTTAAATGTTCTCACCCCAAGAAAGCCATGGTAATTACGTGACAGGATGGGCGAGTTAGATGATAATCATGTGGCAATGTGTAAGTGTATCCAATCAACACATTGTACACCTTAAAGTTGTACAGTGTTACATGTCAGTTATAACTAATAAAGTTGGGGGGTTGGGAGGGGGCAGCTACCAAACACTAAAACATTTCACTCCTCTGGATTCTATTCTAGAAATTATTCGTATCCAATACCATTGTTCTAATCGATATGTACGTGCTGTTTTGTATTCTTCTTTATTCCTTTTCCCTTTTGGTAAAATAATAATTAATAGTAATAATAGGAAGCATTTAGTGAAGTTTCCTATGTACCGGGCACTGTTGTAAGTGCTTTTCTAAGCTGAACTTGTTACCCCCTGACGCAGCCTCGTGGGACAGGTACACTCATGATTCCCATGTTCCAGATGACGACACTGAACACACATCCACACACACATGACACACATCAGCGCGCTCCACCAAGCATGACGTGCTATCTCATGACATCACGATACCTCATCCTTTTGTGTTAAGGTGCCCCAGTCCCTTTAAAGAAATGTAGGTTGCTTCATTTCTTCGTTTTGAAAGAGTTTGCAAATGTCTTTTTTGAAGCATGGGGGAAGGAGCAGGTGTCATTTCTTTGGGATGCATTTCCCGGAGTGGAGTTAATAAAGCCAAAGGGACAAACAGCTCAGTGGCCCTGGTGGCACATGCCAGTTCTCTCTTCTGAAAGGCTGGGCCAATTTTCGGTGCCGCTGGCAACACGCACGTGGGTTTGCTGCCCTGCGTCTCTGCTGAGGTTGGTCTTTCTCATTCTCATCTGTCGGCTACATGTGGTCCGCAGGGCTTTCGTTGCCATAGCAGCCTTGTACGGCGTGCAAAATACGTCCTTCCAGAATCCTACGAAGTTAGCGACGAGGAGTATTATCCCTGTTCTGTAGACAAGTACACGGAATTATGTAGTAAGTCAAGGAAGCTCATTTGGCCAAGGGTACATGAAAAAGGGAAACCCAGACTTGCTGTTACTTTAGGAATATTTGGTTGACCGTGGGTATAAGAGAACAGAAGGAACTTCCCATTTCACAGTCATAGCCTGTGTTTTATAGTGTATTATATCATTTAAACACATAAGCCTGTAAAGAAGATGTTAGCTGTGGAGCTAGTAAGATTCGCAGCCAGTCTGGCCAACCCAAACCCATTAAATTCCCATCAAATGTGTACTTAATAAGATTTATATTAAGATATACCTGACTGAAGTAAGTTACCTAAGAGCGGACTTGGTAGGAGGAAGAAGAGGCTGTTGCCTGGAGAGGGTGAGGTGCAGGGAAGGGGGGTTCTGAGGATAAACTGCCTGACTCTCCTCCCTAGACTAGAATGTGACCACCCCACATGTGGGTTCGGAGAGTGGGTCCCGGGTCCCATGACTAATCTGAAGCAGAACTCATTTATCACTCGGGGTCCGCACCCACCAGATCAGCTCCATCCATAGATTTTGGGGCACCTGCCTATAGCTCTCAGCCTGTCACCACTGCCACCTGCTGCCACTCCAGGTGGGGTTCCTCCCCCTCACTCTGCTTAGAGAAATAATCACAGCCAGGGCTTCCCTGGTGGCACAGTGGCTAAGAATCCGCCTGCCAGTGCAGGAGACCCCGGGTTCGAGCCCTGGTCCAGGAAGATCCCACATGCCGCAGAGCAACTAAGCCCGTGCACCACAACTACTGAGCGTGTGCCCTAGAGCCCGCGAGCCACAACTACTGAGCCTGCGTGCCACAACTACTGAGGCCCAGGTGCCTAGAGACCATGCCCCGCAACAAGAGAAGCCACTGCAGTGAGAAGCCCGTACACCGCAACGAAGAGTAGCCTCCACTCACCGCAACTAGAGAAAGCCCACGTGCAGCAACGAAGACCCAACACAGCCAAAAATAAACTAAATTTTTTAAAAAATTAAAAAAAAATAATCACAGCCAATCACAGTGGGGTCCTTCTGTGCCAGACACCAGGCGGAGCAGTTTATGTGTTAATTCCATCATCCTGCACAATCACCCTTACAACCATTTTACAGATGAGGAAACTGAGGGAGAGAGAGAGAGGTTAAGTCAGTTGCCCAAGGTCACACAACTAGGAAGTGGATGCTGAGAATGACTTCCAGGTTTCTGGTTTAAATACTTGAGTGAATAATAGTGCCATTGGCTAAAATGAGTTCAAAAGAGATTTGGGGGAAATAAGTAGAAATAATAAATTCAACCTGCTTGTGGAAAAGTCCTGTAGCAGCATGAAGGTATGGGGACGGGGCTGTAAAGAGAATCGTGTGCTGGAGGCAAAGGTGTGGAGGACGTTGGCGGGTGGCATTGTGGAAGTGACCTCCCCTGAAGTCATGTCCAGTGAGAGAAGAAGCAGGCTAGGATTCAGAAGGTTGGCCGAGGAAGAAATTAGGAAAGAGGCTGGCCAAGATGGGCTGTGGAGAGGGAAGAAGACGAGGGAAAGGAAAGTTTCAGTTACTGAGAAGGAAAGGACTGACTGACGAAGCCCAGCATCACATCAGGGTGCCATGATGGCAACGCAGCGTCTGTTGGATTGACAGCTGACCACTGGCCACCTTCTAAAGGGCCAGTGCAGTGAATGATGGAGTTGGAAACCGGACTCAGTGGATTAAGAGGTTGTAGATGAGGAAATTTTATACATGAGCATAGGTTCCATAAAGAAACTCGGTTGTGAAAGACATATTTTAAACCCGTTATCGGTACTCAATTCTCGCAGATGGTGCGTAAACTTGAGCCCCTCCTCCACGGAGGATGTCGGCAAGGTGCGACGGTGACCTCAGAATACACGAGGAGAAGCACGATCGTTGAAGGAATATGTGCCTTCATTTGGCTGAGGAATTAGCAGGACGGTTCTCATTCCCGAACAGGAGTAGCTGGTAGCGCAGTGTCATTTTTGTTGGAGAAACACCTTGAGGGTGTCATCGTTTGTACAGATGAAGTTGTGTGGTGAGGGTAGGTGGGTGTGCGTGCACGCGTGCGTGCGTGCACACACACACCTGTGCCTGAGAATGTGGAGTGATGATAAAGTAACCTGAGTCTTAGAGGAAGACTTCCAGTTCATTGTCATCCCCTCAGAATACTTGTTCTGGAAGGTGCTGTGTTAACTCGGACAGGCTGCTGTTACTGGAAATGTTACTGGATGTTCTTGCACTGAGGACCTTCACAGTTAGGGAACCCTCTTTGGAATAACTACAGAGATGGCAAATCCTGCTCTTTCGAGGGTGACGTTGAACTGGGGGATGGTCAGAAGTCGGTCAGAGTCATGACTGGTGATGACGCAAGTGGCCAGTTGGGCTCATAAAGATAACAAAAAGCTCACCGTCTGGTCTGCTGGGTCTCCTTTGTAAATCCTTCAAATGCTTTCCCATGTGTTCCCCCGACTCTCCAAGGGGGCCACGAGAGCTGGGAGACCAGTTCTGTTGGGACGGGCGCCCAGGGGTGAGGAATTTGGTGCTCCGTCAGCTCTCCGTTGGCACTGCTGAGGCCACGCAAGTCAGAGGACGGTTTCGAGGCACTTCCTTGCTCACTGGCGCACCGTCCGTAGCCGTGGCAGCAGCTTGCGGGGCTGTGCACCCTGGGGAAGGACAGGTTTCCACGGCTGTTGAGCCTAGATGGAAAGAGAGGCTGCTGTGCTCTAAGCTCTCCAGGTCCACAGAGCAGCGAGAGGTTCTGCCGTGCAAGGCCGGCCTGAACTAAGCAAACCTTCCACTTTGTCCCTTACAGGAAAGAGAGCTGAACAGCCCCTTCAGGTGTGAGTGAGTTGTGTGTGTCTGTGTGTTGTGAATTCCTTGTCTTCTCTCTACTTGAAGCTCTTCTACAGTAATTGCATTGTCCTAAAAAGGAACTAGCCTCTCCTTTTGATTCCCACACCTCGCCGATCCTGTGAGCGCTACCTGGGATCCTTTGGGGGACATTTTTAAAACAGACTTGGTGAAATCAGGCCCTTCCCAGATGGACTTAGGAACTACATGAGGATGATTTAAGTTGCACTCGGGGAGCAGAGGTTTATGGCAGCAACAAAACTGTTGAGGAAGAGTCTCTCTGCTGCCTTTTTTTTTTGATTCTTCTCCTCAAGAATATTCGCGTCATGCCTGATTTTCTCACTAAAGGAGGTGTACGCAGAGGTCCTGCTTCCTTGGGGCTGGAAACCCGAAGGGAGTACCCAGTTCCTATTAGTTTCCCCTTGGTGATCGGCCAGATCTCTGCCCAGAACTAAGTGGGTGTTCTTGGGATACATCTGCCTATAGGGAATAGTCACAGGAAGCAGCCTGTGTTAGGGCCCAGAGTTTTAAGTTATTTTTTCTATTATAAAATTATAGGGAATTCCCTGGTGGTCTAGTGGTTAAGACTCCGTGCTACCGCTGCAGGCGGCATGGGTTTGATCCCTGGTCTGGGAAATAAGATCCCACAAGCCATGCGGTGCAGCCCCCCGCCAAAAAAGTTATAGATACTCGCTATGCAAATTTTAAAATACAAAAAGTGGTGATATCAAAAATAGAAAACTCACAGAATACCACCAGCTAAAGTTACTGTTAACACTTTGTTATATGTACATCTGTCTTTTTTCTGTGCAAACCCGTGTGTTTAAAGAAGACACATGGATAGATAGACAGACAGCTAGGTTCCTTAATATGGCATCATGTTGTACATACCGCTCTGTGATCTCCCTTCCTATAGCACCAAACTTCTAGAACATGACTTCTACAGACTACACCCTATAACATTGCATGCACGTTCCTTAATTTATTTAAATTCGATTCCCTCTTTTTGCCCTTTAGAGAACCAGTGTCATTTTTTACGATTCTTTTCATCATGAAGGAAATGGGCATTTGCAGAGTTCCCGGTAGTCTGTTGGGATGGGACTTGAAGCTTAGACTTTCCTTCCTGGCATTCTCAGGGACTCTGCTGCTCTTTTCTCCTAGGAACTCCCCAGGTTTCCGGCGGGAAGCCTCTTGGCGCCCTGGAGTCCTCGGGGCCACCCAGCCAGCTCCCGCCTGCTGCCACCTCCGCCGCCCACATGAGCCTGCTCGACATGAAGAGGAGTGTGGCCGAACTCAGGCTCCAGCTGCAGCAGATGCGACAGCTCCAGGTACAGACCATGTTCCCTGTGGATGGTGTCCGCTGACTGAATGGCCCACAGTCAGCTTCCTCCTCCTCCCATCGGCCTCCTTCCACATCCCTGGCCCCACGGCACCTTCTCGGGGTTCTTTCCACCATCCTTTCTAGGGATGACTGAGGACCAGGTGCAGGCGCCGTTCCGCAGTGGTCTCCTCTCCCACGCACATAATCTTGGTCTAGAACCTTCCACTGCAGTGGTGGTCTGTAGCCTCTTCTCTAAGCTGGGTATGCTTCTACACACGAAAAAAGCATTAAGCCTGTGCTTTTTGGAGGAGAGCTGAAAGCAGAAGAGCCCGTGGAGCGTTCTAAAGCCAGTTACGACTTCCTGCTTCACAGTGTTTAGCTCTTCCCCACTGAGCATGTGCAAAGGTGCTGCGGGCAGCTCAGGTGTTTTGCAAGGAGCTATGATGTGTTTAGAAATAGGAGTTCAGACCGGAGGGTGAATTCCTAAGGAAGAGGAGCCATCATGGATGGCTTGAGAAGAACATCTGCATTTTATTTGGGTAGGTGTGTGCGCCGCGATATTCTCCTGACTCGCTCCCATTGTTAGGAATCTATGCACTACACAGGAAGCAAAGGGCAGGGGGAAATGACCCTTCGTGTCACGGGTCTTGGTGAACAAATCCCATAAGTCTGACGAGGCAGGGCGGTGAGGACCTGGGAGGAGGGTGTACCTTTGTGAGATCATCTGTCTGCGCCACGGATGAGTCTCCCGTCTCTCTGCCCTTGGTGGCAGGTTGATGAATGTGCACGTGGTGCTGGCTTAGGCTATACCCAGGCATCCTCCTGGACTCCGAGAAGCTCCCAGTGCAAACGTTAGTACAAGGCACCCGTAGCCAGGAGCAGCCACACAGCCGTGGTGCCCTCCGTGGGTTGCAGGCTCCTGTGCTGGTGCGTCCGGGAAGGAAAGGGCTTCAGAGCACAGCTGCTCTCTCCCTTCAGCTCGCCGATGCACGAGTCCTGCATTTTCCACAGCCTGAGTAAAGCTTAGAAGATGATTTCCCCTTGCCCTCTACCTACTGGAGAACAAACAGGAGGGGAAGGTAGCTTGAGAGCCTGCCTTGAGGTCCCATCACCGAGCAGGCTGCTCATGCTTAGGTCTCCAAAGGCTACTCTGCCTCTCAGGCAACGTCCCAGACTCTTGGACAGCCCATGCAAATTCACTTAAATCCTCTTCTGAATCGTGTCACCGGGGAAGTTCCCCATCCTTTACGTTCGCTTCTCCTTGCTTTGTGATTTTAAAGACACTTTGCAGTGAAATGAAGTGTACAGGTTGGGCTGAGGGTGTGTGCAGGGTGCCAAAATCCAGTGCCCACCGTGTCTGGCGTTAACTTGAGTGGACGAGGGACAGTGACAAGTTGGCCTCTCTAAAGGACAGTTGCCACTCAGCTCCAGGCAGCTCTTGACCTGGTAGAATGAGAGTCCATTGTTTCTAGATGTTTCAGTATTTCAAGGGAATCTGGAGGTTTTATATAAAATACCTGTACTCATTCTAAAAATGTTGGAAGGTAATTTAAAAATCAGTTCTTTCCTACTCTGCAGGCCAGAGAGGGTCTGTGGGCTCCCAGGTTCTTACCTGGAGGTTGTGGAGGTTAAGCCCCCATCTTGCGCTGCATCTGCCTTTCAGTGCCACCTGCTGGTCATTTGGAAATTGTGCACTCCTGGTTGGACCTTCACAAGAAAAAAACTCCTAAATGTGTCGTGTGTATGGTAGTTCCTACTGCTTTCAAAGGTGAGCATCTGCTGGTTTGGGGCACAGGGGGAATTGCCCTGAGGTGTGGCGAATTTGATACCTAGGCCGTGATGTGTGAGGCTGCAGCATCACCCTGCTGGTGGCCGGCAGTGTTTGGTCCTCTGGCCAGGAGGGAGGGCTCTCCCACAACTTGCCGCTCCTTGTAACCCATGAACTGGGGAGGCTCAGTTGCAAAATCACAGCTTCTCAAACAAAGAGGTTCTCTAGTCAAGTCCGGGACACTGTCTTAACCACGCAGTTTTCTTTATTGCCCCAGAGCTGCTCAGCTTTCCTGGTTTCTGGGTAAAGGACACCGAGCAGGTGTGCTCTTGAGCTGAGACGTTGGTACAGTTCTAAAGCACAGGCACGTGGGGGAAGAGAAGCACTTTGTTTCCTAACCTGGATGCTCCTATTTCTACCTCGGTCTTGGCATCCTCCGTGCCCCCATCAGCTTTAAGGGGAGTCTATTTGAGACAAAACCAGTTTAGAATAATTAAGCTATCTCAGCGCCAGTCCCCCCTCTGCACATGTATTATACACCAAAAGTAAAGTGCAACCCCCCAAAATGATTATAAGCCCAATAATGGAGCTATGATTAGAGAGCTCCGAAACTCCAGAACAGTCTCAAAAGAACAAAAATTGAATTAGAAATTCAAATGTTCTTTGAACTGTGTTATAAAATAGTGAAAATGAATGAAATCTGTTTGTGCTTGGCAGCCGGCTCCAGTAATTAGATAATTAAATCAATGGGGAAATCCTAGACTGTCAAGCATAGTCTATTTGAGCATTTCATTTGCAGAACTGATGGATTATTCTCCAAAGCAGAAATTTGATGCAGGCATTGTGGGGCGTATAGATTTAAATAGGGCAAAGAGAATGTTGAGGGAGGTGAAGGAGCCTGAGAAAATGATGCAAAAAAACGTGAAAACTTCGCTCCTGTCTTCCTGCTCACCAGTCTCGCGTGAGTTACCAGTCTCAGAGAACGGTTCTTAATCCTGGCTACACATTAGAATCACCTGAGGCCTTTCACAGAAATATTGATAACCCAAACACCCCTGCCAGAGTCTGACTTCATTGGTATGGGTCAAAGGCCAAGCACTGGTGGTTCTAGAGCGTTCCAGGGTGAGAACTACTGCTCTCAGATAGTATGAGCTCTCAGTCCATTGAGATGCCTTTTGGAAATTGAGATCTCAGCCAGCTATCACAAGGGGTGAGGCAGAAACACCCTGTAAGCATGAAAAACACACCCAGTGGCTTCAAAGCCCCGATTCTAAACAATGCGCCTCATTCCCAGTGGCTAATCGGACGTATTCTCTGCTCAGTCATAAACGATAAGAGCTATATGGAACTTTTACATTGTGATGGTCCCACTCCCAGGTAGGGGCTGCACCTGCAGTTAGCTGGCAACAACGGAAAAAGAGACAGGGGAAGGTCTGGCACCTAATAAATGTGCCCTTCAAAAGATGATTGTCTATTACCTTTTCTGGTATGATGTAGAAAAAAAACAAAAGTGATGAGCTACATCTTTTTCCCAAAATGCCACCATACTTGGCTTTTACTAAGGTTGTCCAGTATCCACAGAAGTGGCTGCAGTTCTGCCCCCCTTTGTGCGCTTGAGGGGAGAGAGAAATTTCTGGAAGAGCGGGTTCAAGTTCCTCGGGGGTGCAGATGAGACTTGGCCTCCTTCTCCAGTTCCCACAATTTTTTTCTTTGTCCCTTATCTCTTCCTTGTGCTTCCCGATAAACTGAAAATTAGATTATTCTGAACTTGGTGTTCCATTTTTAAGACTACTGAGAATTTACTGTGTGTTCCCAAGAGAGGGAAGAGGTAAGACATCAACATAAAAAAGAAACATAGCAGGACACAGAGGCATTGTACTTGAAATGATATAATTCAGCAGTTATCTTAAGGTGTCTTTTCATAAGATAGCGCCTCAGAAAAATGTGCCAGTCTCATTTATCTTCTGACATTGAAAATAACGGTCATGGGAATGTGTGTCCCTGAGAAAAGCACTCGAGAGGTTGGCCCGTGCTGAGCAGGCCTGTTTCTCCCCACCAGGCAGAAATAATCAATGGGACTAGCACAGGAGTTGACAATCAGGCTGCCATACAATGTATCAAGCCCTAGATAGACCTGCACACAGAGGCTGTCTAAGACGAGGCAACATCTCCCAGATAACACGTGCTTGTGAAAAGGCATCCGATACCTGGTTCCCTACAGCCTGGGGAGCTAAGCTGGGTGGTCAGGAGTCATTCTGGGGTCTGGCTGTTAGGAAGCTTCCTGACCTGTTGTACAGCCACTGTTTACTGTCACTGCTGGACAGCAAAATCAGTTCAATTAAACGACACTGTTGGCAAGACCGACGGTCTTAAATTTTACCTGAGAAATCAAATGAGTATGTGAGGTACGTGTCCATTTTGAGGTGGGTGGAATTAGGTTTAGGCAGTTTCCTAGCTTCTCAGTGAAGCTGATATGGATAACTTGTTTGGGCCACTTAAATTTTTAATAGCGAAGAGCGTTACTTCCGTCTGAGTATTTTTATAAAAACATCAAGGTACAGAATAAACTGAAGTTTCCAGAGATGAAGGGATAACTACAGCCGTGCTTGCCTTCCTCCTGTTGACATCTAGAACACTGAAAAATAAGTAGATGTGTGAAACGACTCTATTCAGACATTGGACAACAGACAACACAGGAGTGTGATCCTTAGGAGAACGGAAGGAAAGGAGGTGAAACCTGTAGCTTCCTCAGCTTTCTGTCTGGGGACACTTTAGGTTGTGACGCAGAGAGGGATAACCCAAACAGAGCACTGACCATCCAGCTGAGCTGAGGGTGAAGAGCTGAAGCAGCTAGAAGTTGTGGAGCGAAGTACCAAATAAAAGGAAGGTCTGTGGGAAAGAATTACGTACATCTGTGGATCTGTTGTCTACTAGTAATCCGAGCATGTGTATTGTGAAAGACCACTAAGCCAGACACAAAGTGGGAGGCTGTACGCCAGAAATTTCCCAGAGCTCACACAGGGAGATGTTTATGTCAACCAGCAGGCACAAAGAGGTTTTATTAATCACCTGGGGCATTCAGTAGCAATCAGAGAAAGGCCATGCTTCGGTCTTAAGACTAAACTAGCCCTAGAGTAAAGGCTGCCCTAGATTCACCCTGACAAAGCTTAAACACAAGCTTCTAAAGAACAAAAATGGTCCACAAGGAGCTAAACTGTCTGCCAAAGGAAGTCTAACATCTGTAAAGGAAAACAGCAAAACCCAGAACTCCATGTCCAGCATTCAATCAAAAGTTACTAGACAGGTGATGATGCTGAGAGATGTGACCCATAAGCTTAAGAAAAATCAGTCAGTGGAAACCAATCAGAAATGACAGGGATAACGAGGTCATCAGCAAGGACTTTAAAACAGCTGTGATAATCATTCTCAAGGATTCAAAGAAAAACATGGACACAATGAGACCAAAAAAATGGAAGATATTTTAAAACTCTAAGTAAAACTTTCAAGAGCTGAAAAACACAATATCTCAACAGACTTAATAGAAGATTAGTCACTGCTGAAACGAAATATCAGTCAGCTTGAAAAGATAGCAATGGACATGTCCAAACTGAAGGATAGAGAAGAAAAAGTCTGAAGAAAATGAACTGAAACTTAATGGTTCTTGGGACAATATTAAGTGGTCAAGGGGGAAGAGAAAATTACTAGAAGAAACAATGGCTGAAATTTTTCCAAATTTGATGAAAGCTGTAAATCTACAGACAAAAAAACTTAATAAGCTCCTAAAAGGATAAGCACAAATGTAACCACACCAAAAGCAATTGCTAAAAACCAAGAATAAAGAGAGAAATCTTAAAAGCAGCCGGGGGAGGTGGAGGACACATTACATACAGGGAAACGTAAATAAGAACACTGACTTCTCAGAGACAAAAGTTAAGTCAAAAAACAATGGCATCACATCCTTAAAGTACTGAAAGTAAAAAACTCCTCCAGAAAATAGAGGACGCTTCCCAACTCATTTTACGAAGGCAGAATTACACTAAGAGCAAAACCAGTCAAAGATGTTGTAAGAAAAGAAAACCACAGACCAATATGCCTCATGAAAATATATGTAACAAATCCTTAACAAAGTAGGGCCAAGTGAATCCAGCAATATATAAAAAGGGTAATACATTATCCTGGATTTTACCCCAGGAGTCCAAGGTTGTTTTAATATGAAAAGAATGAGTCAATGTATTTGACCTTTTTAGCAGAATAAAGAAGACAATCATATCATTTCAGTAAGTGCAGGAAAAAACGTGACAAAATTCAATACCGACGATAAAAGCACTCAGCGCTCTTAGGGTAGAAGGAAACTTTCTTAACCTGATAAAGGATGTCTGAAAATCCTACAGAAAACATTATAGTTAGTGGTGAAGCACTATCACATTCTCCATAAAATCGGGACCAAGGCCAAAGAAGCCTCCTCTCACTTCTGTTTAACTCTGTACTGAATATCCTAGCAAGTGCAGTAGGGCTGGAAAAAGAAAAAATAGGCACGTGGATGGGAAAGTTAAAACTATAATTGGCATTACTCGCAAATCACAATCATGATTGTGTAATATCAAATCAAAAAAGAGGGCTTCCCTGTTGGCGCAGTGGTTGAGAGTCCACCTGCCAATGCAGGGGACGCGGGTTCATGCCCCGGTCCGGGAAGGTGCCACATGCCGTGGAGCGTCTAGGCCCGTGAGCCATGGCCGCTGAGCCTGCGTGTCTGGAGCCTGTGCTCCGCAACGGGAGAGGCCACAGCAGTGAGAGGCCTGCGTACCGCCAAAAAAAAAAAAAAAAAACCTTCCGGGGCCTTCTCTGGTGGTGCAGTGGTTAAGAATCCGCCTGCCAATGCAGGGGACACGGGTTCGAGCCCTGGTCCGAGAAGATCCCACATGCTGCAGAACAACCAAGCCCGTGCACCACAATTACTGAGCCTGTGCTCTAGAGCCTGTGAGCCACAACTACTGAGCCCATGTGCCACAACTACTGAAGCCCGCACGCCTAGAGCCCGTGCTCCACAACAAGAAAAGCCACCACAATGAGAAGCCCACACTGCACAGCAATGAAGAGTAGCCCCTGCTCGCCGTAACTAGAGAAAGCCCACGTGCAGCAATGAAGACCCAACACAGCCAAAAATAAATTTTAAAAAAAGATGCTTCCAGAAATAAGTGAATATAAACAAGATCACCAGAATCAAGTCAATATGTAAAAACATTAAAATGTTAGTACATGCAACGTACTAAATGCATACAATAGAATGCCACTCAGCATGAAAAATAACTACTAAAACTCTCAACAGCATGGCTGGATCTCAAGAACAATATCCTGAGGGAAAGAAGCCAGACACAAAACATTTCATAGTGTGCAATTCCATTTGTATGACATTCTAGAACAGGAAAAACTAAGCTAGAGGGACAAAACGCATATCGGTGGTTTCCTTGAGCTGGGGGTTAGGAGACTGCGTGCAGAGTGTCATGAAGGAATTTCCTAGGGTGAGAACAAATGTCTCCCTTTTTAGTGGTGCTTCCATCAGTGTATACATTTGTCAAAACTCATTGACCTGTGCACTGAAAATGGGTATATTTTCTAGTTTGTAAACTATACCTTAAATAGAGTTTTATTAACTGGAATTTAGAATCCCTGCTAAGCAAAACTAATTGTCATGTTTTTTTGTTTGTTTGTTTGTTTGTTTATTTATTTACATTTTTGCGGTACACGGGCCTCTCACTGCTGTGGCCTCTCCCGTTGCGGAGCACAGGCTCCAGACGCGCAGGCTCAGCGGCCATGGCTCACGGGCCCAGCCGCTCCCTCCACGACGCGTGGGATCTTCCCGGACCGGGGCACGAACCCGCGTCCCCTGCATCGGCAGGCGGACTCTCAACCACTGCGCCACCAGGGAAGCCCTAAATGTCATGTTTTAAAGTGCTGGTGACTAGTTTATCCGAAGCATTTAGTGAGAGATGTTGGCACACTTCAGCACTGCGTTTTACACATGCTGGAAGTCCTAGAGACAGTGGTAAGGACTCCAGGCAGGGAGGGCAGGGGACAGTGGCAAGAGAACCTGTGTACGTCTTTATTCCTTCATGATTAATTCGTTGTTGCCCATGTGCCAGCCAGTGTGCTATGGGAATTCCCTGTTTAGTCTCTCTCTAGCTGGCTCCAGGAAGCCCCTCTTTCTGGGAAGGAAAATCATACAGCCTGGAACTCGAGGCGAGCCTCTCCTTGCCTCCGCTTTGAGTGGAATAATGTGAGTGTGATCTGACCCTGTTACCAGTTGAATAATTTGAATATTACATGCAGGTGTGTTCTTCTGATATGGCTGTAGACATCTCAGAAATGTTATACATCTGATCCGCAGTTGATTGGACCTGCGGATGCAGAAGCGTGACTATGGAGAGTGGGCTATAAAGTTACACCCAGATTGTTGATTGCGTGGAGGGTAGGCACCCCACGCCTGCGTTGTTCAAGGGTCAACTGTATTGTCGTTCATACCTCAGATATGTGTTGGGTACCTACTGTGTGCCAGAAACTGCTTGTGGCTGGGAAGAAAGCAGACATTGCTATGTCGTACTGTGTCTAGCAGATGGCGATTGGAAAATTACTGGGTCGAATTTGAAAGACCCTTTACTATTACTATCCCTTTTTCTGTTTTGGAGAGACACAGGGAGATTAATACATACGAACGCATTTCGTTCCAAGAGTGCGTTCATAAGTCTCATGCTGATTCTGCCCCCCCCACAACTGCTGAGTGACTCTTAACAAGCATCCTAACTTCTCAGGGCCTCACTTCTCCCATCTTTCAAATTTTAAGAATTTGAAATATTCTAGCAATAATTTCTGGCTTCATAGCCACTGTCAGTATCCACTGCTGATTAGACCATAACTTCATTGGAGCTTGTCTGTGAGACTTGGGCAGGAGGGTTAGGTGCAGAGGGCCGTGCCACACAGCGCATGGCACAGTGACATCATCTGTCCATTCCTGAGCCCTTTTCTTAGACCACAGTGCTCACCCTTAGTGGCACATCAGAATCATCTAAGGGCTTTAAAAAATTCTCAGTGCCAAGGCTGCACCTCAGACCAGTTAGAATCTTTCAGGGATGGACCTCGGCATCAGTCCTTTTTGGACACATTTAATTGTCTTCTTATTTGTACCTTACGTATCCATTACCATTCACCCTCAACCCCCAAAGGAAATAGGTCTGTGGGACCTGACACATGGCATTGAACTTGAGTGTACCATTTTGATAACAGCTGATGTTACTGTGTGTGTTTAACAACTGCAGTCAGAGCAAGCCAGGGCATGCGCACTGAGCTCGAGGCATAGCTGAGCCCATGGGTTTCTACCATCCGGGAAGGAACTTTGGATACTCCATTGTCTGTTATTACCAACATTATTGCTTAACTCAGTTCATGCGTTCAACAAATATTTATCGAATGCCGGCCACGTGCCAGGCACGTGTGTCCTGGAGACTCCGTGGAGAGCAGAAATTAGCCAGGTAGAGGGAGTAGCACATGCACAGTCCCCGTGGCAGAAAGGAGGTTGGGCAGTCAGAAGAACTGAAAGGATGGTCCTGTGGCTAGAGCAGAGAAAGTGCCGGCTGCACACAGTGCAAGGAGGCTGGCGACGCGGGAAAGTGCCCGCCTGCCCGACGCCTCGTGGGCAGAGCTGTAGCTGCAGAGAGCATGGGGGGAAGCCGCCGTCTGTGCATCGTCTCCAAACGTGTTGCCTTTCAGCAGTAGACTGACTGTTTTTAAGACCTTAATAAAAAGATATTCTTGGCAAGAACAGTGTGAGACCACGGTCGTGAGTCATACAGAGGAGGTAACCCAAGGGCAGCACATTTTAATTTGCTTCCCTCCCAGACAGACCAGCAGGTCCCGCCCCCAGGGTGATGCCCCCTGATAACAACGGGTCATCTGCACCGAGAGCTCGGTTCGTGCCGGGCACGACTGCAAGCACTTTATTGCCTCTCGAAGCTCCATTACCAGTCTGTGAGATAGGAACTATTACTATCCCTTTTTCTGTTTTGGAGAGACACAGGGAGATTAATACATACGAACGCATTTCATTCCAAGAGTGCGTTCATAAGTCCAATTTGTTTGTAAGTCCAAGAAAGTTAGCCTAGGTACCC
The DNA here is from genome assembly GCF_949987515.2 of Delphinus delphis. NCBI lineage: Eukaryota > Metazoa > Chordata > Mammalia > Artiodactyla > Delphinidae > Delphinus > Delphinus delphis. The sequence continues at coordinate 167,094,548 of NC_082684.1, forward strand.
AACTAACACAATCGGCTATATAATACTGTACTGTAATAGGTTTATAATACATTTCACACAAATAATACATTAAAAAAAACAAAAAAAATAATTTTTTTTTTTTTTTTTTTTGCGGTACGCGGGCCTCTCACTGTTGTGGCCTCTCCCGTTGCGGAGCACAGGCTCCGGACGCGCAGGCTCAGCGGCCATGGCTCACGGGCCCAGCCAATCCGCAGCATGTGGGATCTTCCCAGACTGGGGCACGAACCCGTGTCCCCTGCATCGGCAGGTGGACTCTCAACCACTGTGCCACCAGGGAAGCCCAAAGAAAACATTTTTTTTTTCAAAGAAAACATTTTTAATCTTACAGTACAGTACCCTGAAAAGTACAGTAGTCCAGTACAACAGTTGGCATACAGGGGCACGTCCGCATCTTTGAAAGTTCACAACTTGAAGATTTGTGTGTAGGGGACTTACTGTAACATAATCACACTAATTTCCCACTAAGTGGGAAAACTCGGAAGTGAACCCAGGCAGCCTCTCTCTGGATGGCCGCTTGACCGTGGTGCCATGTTGATGTTCGAACATGAGGTGGTTTTGCTTGAGTGGTTCGCGTTGAAACGTTTTATTTTATTCAGAGAAAATGGAAGCCATGATGAGGTTTCAAGTGGGTAGTAGGTAACACGGTCAGATGGTATTTCCGCTCTGTTTGCACAGATGATGGACAGTTGACAGAGGCATCATTATCCCTACGAGGTGATACACAGTGCACGAAACCAGAAAATGAAGAAAACAATAACAGCTAATTGAAATTTCAGGGGAACTTTAGATAATAGAATAGGTATAATATAATTACTGGTTTTGAGGCTGATTGAATGAACTCACTTGATGCATGTACTGTCAGAAAATTGTCCTGCCCCAGGAAAGCACTTAACGCCTTGTTGGAAACAGGACTCAAGTGTTTGGCTAGATTGTTGTGAAGCGTGGATTCAAACTCACACATCCTATAGTCTGGGGTGAGAAACAAGAGTGCTCTGGAAACTACATGGAAAATTATATGGAAATTGTGGTCTTATGTATGCAAGCAAGCTACGTATAATCCAGGGAAATTAGTTAATTGCCAAGAGCCTTGGGCTCGTCTGGAAATTATCATTGCCACCGTCAACATCAAGTTCTGTGTTTTGGGAGTTTTTAGTTTTTTTTTTTTATTGAAGTATAGTTGATTTAAAGTGTTGTGCCCATCTCTGCTGTACAGCAAAGCGACTCAGTTATACACACACACATTCTTTTTTTAATATATTCTTTTCCATTATGATTTATCACAGGATATTGAATATAGTTCCCTGTGCTATACAGTAGGACCTTGTTGTTTATCCATCCTCTATATAATATTGAATAGTTTACATCTACTAATCCCAAACCCCCAGTCCTTCCCTCTACCACATCCTCAAGTACTGTGTTTTGATGGTCTGTGATTACAGGGCATTTGGTCCATGGACCCATTAACAAGAGGGACACAGATTCTCTTTTAACTGATACGCTGAAGTAGTCCACGCTCTAATCAACTTTCGTTGAGTACCTTTCTGTACCAAACAGTATCTCATTTAATTTTCAGAATAGGCCTGGCAAAGGAAGTGAATCCCCATCCTTAGAGATAAGGAATGTGCCCAAAGTCTCTCAGTGCATCCGGGAGAGGGTGTAGGGTTTGATCCAAAGTCAGCTTGGCTCCACAGCTGGTACTCTTGGCTCTCGCTAGGAAAACATGTCAGTGAGACTTTACACCCATTACCAGGATGCACTACCAGCGTACAGAAAGGACCCTGTTTTTTTTTGGCAGACAGGGACGTGGAAGTCTGGTTGTCAGTTGACTGCTAAAACTTGGACGTTGGCTGAAGCCGCAAGATTATATACGGTCTGTGCTCCCTTCCCTCTCTCACTGAAATAAAGAGAGATTCAGCTGTGGGGCTCTTTATCCAAACCCGCGCCTGGAGCGTGTCAGGCACCCCCGGCACCCCCGTGGCAGCCCTCAGAGCCAACGGAGGGTGGTTTCTTTTGTCCAACAGCTGCAGAACCAGGAGCTGCTGAGGGCGATGATGAGGAAGGCTGAGCAGGAAATCAACAGCAAAGTGATTGAAACATTGAAGAGACTGGAGGACCCTGTGCAGCGACAGCGGGTCCTGGTGGAACAGGAGAGGCAGAAGTACCTGCACGAGGAGGAAAAGGTTGTCCGGAAGTTGTGGTGAGTGCAGTCCCTTGTTGCGTGCTTAGCTGCTCAACCTGGAAGGCAAGCCTGTCTTTGCCAAGGAGGAGGCCCTTCCTAGACGGTGTTCTGAGCCTCTTTCCTTATTGAGCACCTACTGTGTACAGTTAGAGTTCTGCTGGTTCTGGGTATCCATGGACACTTAGCTAGTGCCCCTCCATCCAGGCCCAGGAAATTCAACAATCCTTGGGAGTCTGAGCTAGTCTCTTTATTTTTCTTTTTAATTATATATATTTTTTGCAGTATGCGGGCCTTTCACTGTTGTGGCCTCTCCCGTTGCGGAGCACAGGCTCCGGACGCGCAGGCTCAGCGGCCATGGCTCACGGGCCCAGCCGCTCCGCGGCATGTGGGATCCTCCCAGACCGGGGCACGAACCCGCGTCCCCTGCATCGGCAGGCAGACTTTCAACCACTGCGCCACCAGGGAAGCCCTGAGCTAGTCTCTTTGAAGCCGGAGCATCACACTGTTCTATAGGGCTTGGCAACGCCTAAAATTAAGAGGAGCCAGTTGCACAATCCAATGATAAATGGGAAGTCTGCATTTAATCTCAATAAATTAAAACTAATAGCCAAAATAACACAGCGCCAAAGTTATCCTCCTATTATTCAACGGTAGTTAAAATCACAAAAGAAGAATTTAAATGTAAAGTATGTCTGATCCAGAATGAAAGATGCTTCCTTGAATGTTACCCATCTTCTGTGAGGTTCTTATTGAAAGCATCTATCAAGTCCCACTATTGAAATGAGCAGAGTTTTATTACGCCCCAGTCACTGGGGCAGGCCCACCTTTTATGTTAATGTATGTTTTGTAATGCAATGAAGATTTATCATAGAATAATTTCACCTTTTAGTATAATGAATAATCATTTGCGTGGGTTCTTCTAGTGTTGGTATTTTTTTTTTGTTTCATAAAGGCTTTTTTTAAAATTATTTTTTAAATGTTTTATACAGTTTTTAAAGGTTATACTCCATTTATAGTTATTACAAAATATTGGCTTTATTCCCCATGTCGTGCAGTACATCCTTGTACCCTATCTTTCACCCACTAGTTTGTACCTCTGACTCCCCGACCCTTAGATTCCCCCCTCCCCGCCTCACTGGTAACCACTAGTTTGTTCTCTGTACCTGTGAGTCTGTTTCTTTTCTGTTATATCCACTAGTTAGTTGTATTTTTTAGATTCCACCTATAAGTGATATCATACAGTACTTGTCTTTCTCTGACTTGTTTCACTTAGCATAATGCCCTCCAAGTCCATCCATGTTGCTGCAAATGGCAAAATTTTCACTCTTTTTTATGGCTGAGTAGTATTCCATTGTATATAGGTAATTCTCTCGTTTCTTGGAAAGCTTAAACCTCCCAAAATGGGACTGTAGGGGAGCAGCTTCCAAATTCTTTTCATGACCAGAATCACCAGAAGCCTACAACGCGATGGAGAGTGCTGTGCTCTGTCACCTATTTGATATTTGAGGTGTAGCTTATGTCACCTCATATGCCAACCCAATGTGCCTGATTAGAATTAGAATACCCCTCTCAGTAGCAGTCTAGAGGAAGAAATCACTTTGAGTTATTATTTTCCTGAAGAAGAGAATTTGACGACCATGCATCATCTCAAGAGTAGCCTCTGGGGCTTCCCTGGTGGCACAGTGGTTGAGAGTCCGCCTGCCGATGCAGGGGACATGGGTTCGTGCCCCGGTCTGGGAAGATCCCACATGCCACGGAGTGGCTGGGCCCGTGAGCCATGGCCGCTGGGCCTGCGCGTCTGGACCTGTGCTCCGCAACGGGAGAGGCCACAACAGTGAGAGGCCCACGTACCGCAAAAAAAAGAGCAGCCTCTAAATTTTTATTTAGTTCATGCCTTTATAGACAGACAGTTAATCACCCACCATGAGGTAAAAAGGCTATTATTTGTCTGAAACATTTCTGCGACAGCCCGATTGTCTACAACTACATGTCAAGGTTCTTCTTGAAAAGTTCTTTTAAAAAAAACATAGCCTTTTAATATTTTTATAGAATTGCCAATTATTTTTCCTTCCAGCTTAATTGAGATGTAATTGTCATACATCACTGTAAGAGTTTAAGTACAGCGTAATGATTTGACTTACACACATCTTGCAACTATGGCCACAGTAAGTTTAGTGAACATCCATCATCTCATAAAGATACAAAATTAAAGAAATAGAAAAAAACATTTTTTCCTTCTGATAAGAACTCAGGATTTCCTCTCTTAACAGCTTTCATATATAACCTACAGCAGTGCTAATTATATTTATCGTGTTGTACATTACACCCCCGAGTACTTATTTATATCATAACTGGAAGTTTGTACTTTTCTCAACCTGCTGCCTACCCGAGCACACTCAAGGCTCTGGCAGTGGACTAGATGTTCGCTTACTGCCACCTAGTGGTTCTTCAAATCAAAGCTCTTTTCCTGTTTCTTTTTCTGTTGTTGGATTTACAGGCAAACTGCAAGGATGCACCCCATCTAGGGCCGAGGCGACAGGATGTTATTATTGGTGTGTTTGTTGAAGTAGGAGACCTTAATTTAGTTCTATTGGAACTGGCAGTACCCTAAGAGGTGTGTGTAAGTGTGTGCACACACCCCCCAGAAATCAGATCTGTGATCATTTCTTCTCTTTGTAGCCTGGAGAGGACACTCAATCCTTATTGACAGGACAATTGGTATAAACCAGAGGTTCTCGGTCAGGGGCAAGTTCGTTCCCCTCCCCTAAGGACATTTAACAGTGCCTGCCGACATTCTTGTTTGTCACAAGTAGGGGAGGTCGCTGCTGGCATCTATCATCAATGGGTGTTGAATTTTGTCAAAAGCTTTTTCTGCATGTATTGAGATGATCATATGTTTTTATTCTTCAATTTGTTCATGTGGTGTATCGCACTGATTGATGTGTGGATATTAAAGAATCCTTGTATCCCTGGGATACTTGATCATGGTGTATGATCCTTTTAATGTGCTGTTGGATTCGGTTGGCTAGTATTTTGTTGAGGATTTTTGCGTCTATGTTCATCAGTGATATTGGCCTGTAATTTTCTTTTTTGTGGTATCTTTGCCTGGATTTGGTAGCAGGGTAATGGTGGCCTCATAGAATGAGTCTGGGAGTGTTCCTTCCTCTGCAATTTTTTGAAATAGTTTCAGGAGGATAGGTGTTAACTCTTCTCTAAATGTTTGATAGAATTCACCTGTGAAGCCATCTGGTCCTGGACTTTTGTTTGTTGGAAGATTTTTAATCACAGATTCAATTTCAGTGCTTGTGACTGGTCTGTTCATATTTTCTGTTTCTTCCTGGTTCAGTCTTGGAAGGTTGTACCTTTGTAAGAATTTGTCCCTCTTCTAGGTTGTCCAATTTGTCGGCATGTAGTTGCTGCTCCCGGCATCTAGTGTGTTGAGGCCAGGGGCGCTGCTAAACATCCTACAGTGCATAGGACAGGCCCCACACACACAGAAAAGAGTTACCTGAGCCCAAAGGCCAAGTGCCAAGGTTGAGAAGCCGGACCTAAAGCCGTCCGGGCTCCTCTTTCTGCCCCCTCCGTCCCTCTTTCTCCTCTGTCACATCGCAGAGTGCACACACCCTCCCTTAGTTGGCATCAGCAACACTGAAAACGAAGAGTGGGTCCTTGGTCAGACAGGTGGCCAACCTGGGCCCCCCCGTGGACAGCCCCGGGAAGACGGCCTCGCACCTGCCTCATACCACAGCAGAGTACCTGCCTCATACCACAGCAGAGTATCTTAAGCCAAACCAAGCTACTCCTGTACCAGCTGCTTCCGTCGCCTCCGTGGGCGTGGAGGGAGAGGCCAGGACGCGGTGCAGGAGGGGAGGCCAGGCGGTGAGGCTCAGGGGTCCCTCTGCTCCTGCACTGTCCTTATTGAAGGCCCCAGCATTCACTCCATCTGTGGTTTGCGCTCCCCACAGTGACCTGGAAGACTTCGTTGAAGATTTAAAGAAGGACTCTGCCTTGGCCAGCCGCGTGGTTACTCTAAAAGACGTGGAAGACGGGGCTTTCCTCCTGCACCAGGTGGGAGAGGCAGTAGCTTCCCTGAAAGGTGAGTGTCCTCCTTGCGGCGGGGAGGAGTCTGAAGCTTGTTTCCTGGGGTGTTTGAAAATCCATCAGACGGTGAAGGATTCATTCATGCACATGGGCAGGTACTCATCCAACACCTCCGTGTGCCAGGCACTGTTCTGGGCACTTGGGATACATCACTGCCTGTCTTCTGGGAGCTGATACTTTAGTGGTGGCTGTAATATTTAGGACTGAATGACTCTTAAGACTCTTAAGTACGGTGCACCAGGCACCTGTACCAAATTCATTAAACACAACCCAAGGGCCTCGTGAGCTTATCCCAGATATACAGGCAGGAAATGAGGCCTGGGGCTCTGCCTTGGCCCAGGTCACGCTGGGCCCAGCTCGGCCTCAAGGCACGTGAGCTGCCCTGTGGTGGGTGAACCCCGTGCTTCTCAGCCCTGTCCAGAGTTGGGGCTCGGCACAGGGGGCTTGCTGCTCTGGCTTTTTCATACAGCTCACCAGCTGCTCTTGGCCCGCAGGAGAATTTCCAACCTTACAAAACAAGATGCGAGCCATCCTGCGCATAGAAGTGGAGGCCGTGCGGTTTCTGAAGGAGGAGCCGCACAGGCTGGACAGTCTCCTGCAGAGAGTGCGAGGCATGACCGACGCCCTGACCATGCTGCGCAGGTGACCGCAGCTTCCTGGGCTGCGGGTGGGGGCAGCAGGGCGGGGTGAGAACTGATAGTTTGACGCCAGACTTCTTGTTGGTTCTGATCTCACAGCCAGGCAGTCAGCCGTATTTGGACATTGTCTGCTCCAGCCCTGGTGGTGGTAGGTGTCAAGAATATAATAATAAACAGGACCCCTGCCCTTATAAAACTTCCTTTCCCACGTGGGAAACAGACACGACTACCACACATGAACCACTTCCCAGTCTTCCCAGTAGTGGCAGTCCTGAATTTTCCTTTTTTTTTTTAAGTAGAACTTGGAAATTACAAAGATGTTATTTACCCCTTAGATCTTGGACCAGATTTGAGAGCAGGTCACAAGCAGAATATAAATTCTTGGGAGAATTTTAATCACTAATAATCTTTAATCACTATAATCTTTTGATCAGGTTTGTAGGAGAAATATGTGAAATGTGCAGTTGACTTTTAGATGAATTATTAACTATATTCTTAGATGAATTATTAACTATATTCTTGTAACAGTGACGTCAAAAAGAACCTCTTTTGAGATGCTAAGACTACAGAGCGCACTATAATCACCTGTGTAAGTTCCAGGATGCCAAAAATAATCTGAATTAGAACAACAAGAGGCCTCTTCCTGCAGAGACCTCGTCTGCCTGGGCACAGGAAGAAGTTGTACCCGAATTGCACTTTCTCACAGGTTCCCTCATTTAAAATTGCCAGAGTGAACTTTTCCTTCCCGTAGGATAAAAATATGTTCAAAGAATTCTTAACTAAGCTCTTACCTAAATGTGGTAACCCACCCACAAAGCCTAAAGCAAACCATCCTTATTAAGTGTTTAAAGAGGGAGCAGGCTGGCTGGTAACGTTGCCCACCCTCCCTTCTCTTCCCTGAAAAACAATTTTTAAAAAATTTTAGAGCCAGCACAGATGAAGCTCAGTATTTGTCTTATCTCCATCTAAAAACAGATGGGATTGTGTGTCTTGAATGTTATAGGACTTTGTGTCCCGTAAATGCTCAGTGGTGGGAATGATAGATAAAGCCAGTTAAGTAACTTTAACAATAAAAATAGAAGAAATATTAGCTGCTCATCACAGGCCTTTATACTATTGATCTTTCCTTGGTATCTTCCCGGTGTAACATGCTGTACGCAGCACTGTGGAAGACACAAGAAGGAAGGTAGGAATATGCACGACCCCAAGGACAGGCACATGTCCTGGTGCCTGATAGAGAAGACAGAGCGGGTGACAGTCACAGTTCAGAGCAACTTAGCGGCTTGGGAAGATGCTGAAGGGATTTGGTACATGCTGAATTTGAGGTGCTGGAAGGATAGCAAAACAGAGCTGCCCATGAGGCACTTAGAGTTAAGGGAGTCCCTGCCTAACTCGGAGGGAGGAGAGGTTTAGAGTTGGATGTCGCCTTCATGAAGGTGATTACTGAAAATGGAAGCGATGCCTATGATAGAATGAGAAGGAAAGGAGGAAAGAGACCCTTAGGGATTTGGGATTGAAGGGACGGGCTAGGTAAAGAGCAAAAGAAACAAGTGAGTAGAAGAGGAGAGTCGTAGAAAGCAATGTCTTCTTTCCAATCAAAAAAAAAAAGCATTTTGCTAAGAAGGGAATGAGGGACTAATTAAAAGTTATGGGTCGGTGCCATGTGTGACAAAGTCTTACATGTAACTACATTGATCGTAGCACCGAGCCCTGAGGAAGACATTGAACAGCACTGTCACCGTCACTATTATAATCTCCAGAAAAGTATCTGAGGCTCACAGAGGTGAAGTTCCCGGCCTTGCAGAGCTAGAACAGGGCAGAACCGATACTCAAACACAAGCCTGTCTGTCCCCGAAGGTCATGTCTTTGCCGCTGGACCATGGGTGGAGGTGGACAGACAGAATCAATGACCCCGCCCCCCAAGCAGAGGAGGACTAACCCGGCGGTTAGATTCGAAGTCACTCGTGATGTTGCAGAAAGGCTGCCCAAGTCCGGGTGGGGCAGCCAGATGGCACCAGGCTGAGCTGTAGGAAGAGCAAAGCAAAGGGAACTGGCATATAAACCACCTCCCAAGACGCGGAGCAGTGAAAGGAGGAGAGAATGGAGGGTTTAGGAAGCTTTGGGTTAGAACCGAGCATCTAGGAGAGCTGCCCAGGCCTGGATCGGGTGCAGGAGTTACTGTTAGAATCGTGTGTCCACTTGATGTCACCACCCCCCAGTCTGGACACGACAGTGCACGTGGAAAGGGAAAGACAGACCATGTCCTGAGGGAAAAAGTAGGCAAGCAGCTGCCGGAGATAACGAGGAGGCAGTTAGGTTGCTATGGGAACCCTCAACTCTAAGCTGCTACTCCGGGTTTTAGAATCTTAATTTTGCAACACAATCGTGTCTGGCTTTGGGATGACACAGCACTCGAGCATACCATGCGACTAAAATGCACGTTACCTGGTTCACCAGTTCATGCTGCTGTGCGTGGTTTCTCCCAGGCATGTCACTGATGGGCTCTTGAAAGGCACAGATGCAGCCCAGGCCGCACAGTATGTCGTGATGGAAAAGGCCACGGCCGCAGAAGTCCTGAAGGCCCAGGAGGAGGCTCCCCGCGCCTCGGGCCAGCCCCTCCCCGGTGCGGGCGTCCCTGGCGACGTGAAGTCGGAAGTGGTGCCCTTGACGGTTCACCACGCTCAGAGCTCTCCTGTGGTCATCCAGCCGTCCCAGCTCTCCTCCGCGCTGCTGAACCCTGCCCAGCACTTGCCAGGGGGGCCCGGGCCTCACCCGGCCAGCCCTCCCGCTGTCACACAGGAGGTGACCTCAGCTCTGCAGTCCCCGCAGATGCCCGGGAATGGTTCCTCCGTGCAGAACCTGTTCATGGACGAAATCCACAGTGTGAGTGCCAAGAACAGGGCAGTGTCTATCGAGGTAGAGTCCTATTTCCATTTTTCGTAATTCCATAAAGGAGGAAGGGATGTGGTCCTTTCCTTCCAAGAGTGTGTACAGTCTGGTTGTGGAGATAATGCATATATGTATCAAAGATACATTTTTATCAAAAATTTATATATAACTATTTTATATACATATCGGTTTTTTTAAACTGTGAATGGGTTTCAATGGCCAGGTTGAGAGAGAGGCCATCAGATTTCAGACAAGGCTCAGGCGCCCGACCTGTAGGAAGGTGAGGCAGTGGTGTGCTGCTAAGTGTGGAACAACCGGCATTCTGATGGGAGAAGCCTCATTTGTAGTGTCTGCCAGTTTCTGTGGTGCAAAGGCTCCCACCATTGCTGACATCAGTGACCATGCCGGTGGGAAGAAGGGTGACACTCAGCCCTCCCGAGCCAGTATGAGCTGGGGAGGGTTTGCCAGTGACCTTGAAAATGAAGTAGAATCTGGGTAAGCAGAGGGTGGGAAGAACATTCTAGGATAGCGGGATCCTGGGGCAAAGGCTGGACCTTGGATAAACCAGTTTAAGTGGAACAAGAAGGAGGAGATAAGGCTGGCAGAACAGGCTGGAAGCTGGTTTGGGGCAGCTGGCTCACCATTCCCATGGAGCCAAGGTTCATTTCATGGGTATCAGAGAAATGCTGTAGCTTGGACCAGTGATAAAAAAAATGGCATCTTCAGAAAATTAATCTGGAAACAATAGGCAGAATAGATTAAGGTAGTGGGTCTCGAATTAAGGGTGCAGGATAGGAAGTTGTTACAGAAGTCTCAGAAGGAAGGAGAAAGAAGGTCTCAAGGTCACATAATATAGAGAGAAAACTTGCTGTGTTCTTAAATATTCTTTTCAAGAGCTGGTGTAGGTGCTCAGGCAGCACATTGCGTTTCCCTGGCTCTCTCCTTCCTCTTCCCTAAAATGTTTCCTCCACTCATCACTGTGTCCTTAGCCACCTGGTCCTAAGCATTCCTGCCTCTCTTGCAAGTCAGCAGCAGATAACTCTGGTTTCAGGAGGAGATGGACCTCTTAAAACCACTAAGGCCACAGTCACGGCCACTGGGCCTCTGAACACTAGGTAGCTCCCCTCTGCTCCAGAGTCAGTGGCTGTGCCCCCTAATCCAAGTTAGCTGCTTACAAAGTGCATAAGATGGGGTGGAGTGTGATTGGCTGATGATGATTCTGCCTATCAGAGTCAGGGAGGGGACCAAAAACATATTTCCTCCTGAAAATTAGTGGATTTACCACTTCAAACATCTCTACGTTTAAAGGATGTCAGTAGGATGATTCTTCTATTGAAAAAATGTCTATTGAGAACCCACTAGGCATAGTTACCATTGTTACGTGTATATTTTAAGTAAGTTTTGATGGCACACTTACAAGTCATCTCTGAAATGCTCTGATCCACGATAAGGAGGCCTGAGTCTTCCTGACAGCTCTGCTACGGCGCTTCATCCACTCCAAAGATGTTACTGAGTCCTAGTATGTGCCAGGCCTTCATAGGCTCTGGGGTTGGCAGTGAACAGAAGGGACCAAGGCCAGGCTCTGGTGATAATAAGTGCTACGAAGGAAAACTAGAGGAGGATAAGGATGGTGACAGTGGTGGCTGTTACTCATAGCGAGTGAATCTCGGGCAGATCCTTCGTCTCACTGGGCCCCAGTGTTCTCGCGTGTAAAACAGATTGATTCCGTGATCTCCTGGGTCTTCTCCGACCCTGACATTATGGGGTTCCACTAATCCTGGTGCTCATTTCCACTCTGTCCTGCAATGATTAATGTGGCATCTCAAAATCACAGGAAAATGCTCTTTAAAAAAATGTACGGGTATTTAAAAATGCAGTTTATATATTTCTCCCTCCTGTAGAACCTGATGGAGCTTAGAGATATCTCAATAGCCCCTCATTTTGTAAACAGGAGAATGTGACCTAGAAGATCATACAGCAATTCTTTGACAGCAGTGGAACTAAGACATAGGATTAGTGAGTGTTTTGGTGTTTGTTTCTGTTTCTTTGAACATCTCCTCTACAACGAAAACTCAGTGTAGAAAAGCAAAACCTTAGTTATGGGATACATGCCTTTGAATGCATATATCCCTGTGTCCCTGCCGTGAGTGCTGGCGAGTATGTAGTAAGTGCTCAGTAATAAGTGAATGAATGAATGGTTGGGTTTCTGAGCGCGCTTCTCTGTGAGTGAATACTACTTGGGCTTCAGTGGCAGCCTGTTTAAAACATGTAGCAGACAGCACAAGGGTCAGGTTTGTCTGATGTGCGGAAGTGTCCCTGGACACAGAAACCAGAGCTTCACTTTACCAACACTTCAACTGTGTTATACTTCCTCCCACCCCGACATGCAATCTCAAAACTTTCTTTACTTGCTGTTGTCCTTCAGAAAGCAGAAAGGAAATGGGAAGAGAAAAGGCAAAATCTGGACCACTATAACGGAAAAGAGTTTGAGAAGCTCCTAGAAGAAGCCCAGGCCAATATTATGAAGTCAATTCCAAACCTGGAGATGCCGCCAGCCTCGGGCCCACAGCCAAAGGGCGATGCTCCAGTGGACAAGCTAGAACCTTCAGGTAAGGCGCTACCAGAGCTTTGTGGGCTGCTCACCCTCGGGTCAGTGCGGTGCCGCCCACATAGGCACAACCTCTCACTTCCTAAAAACCTCATCAATTAAAAGAAGAAAAGTAATTGGAGAAGCAAGCCCCAGGGGTCCCTAGAGCCTCCCTACTAGTTTTTGTTGTTTTATTGACTACTACTTTTTAGTTATAAACATAGTAGGGAAACTGTTCTGCGTTAGGAATCTACAACAATGCTCACTAAGGAAAAATGTAGCTCCCCAGTTTCTGCCTTTCCTACGAATTTATGACCCTTCACAGCACCAGCTGGGAGAATATGAGACCTGCATTTAAATTGAGAGGTTTTCTTAGAAAACGTCAGCTTTTATAGGGATATTAGATCACAAGGAGAAATCGCATTTTTTAAATCAAAATTATTAGATGGTATATTTAACCAACCGAAACTATGGAAATTAAGCATCAGTGTGTCGATAATAATACAAAAAAGCTGTTAAAAAACTTAACCTGCTAAATCTTCAACCAATTACAAACCGTGTGCCTTATTCTCATCTTAAAATTACGGACAGTGTATCTCAAGTTGGTCAAAGAGGGAGCCCTTGTCATTACACATGAGAGGGAGACCAGAGCCCACCTCCAGAGCCCATCAGCCTGTGCCCATCCCCAGAGGCAGCCATCCCGAGGCCAAGCTGCTGGCCTAGGACAAGACACGTCCCAGTGGTGCTGGTGCCCTGTAACCTGGCACCCTCTACATAAGACAGGGACCGCCCACTACAAACAATCACTGGCTTGTCACCCTGATGACTTAGCCAAAGCTTCGTTACAACTTTCAGCAGGAAGTCCTCAAGCACCTCCTCTAAACAACTCTGTTTCAGTTGCTCAGAAAAGACACACACACTCCTGGGAGGCCAGGCAGGCCTGTGTGTCCCCAGAGTTCGGACAGAGGCCAGCTGGAAGCTCTGATCCCGAATTTCTTGTTTTACCACTTTTGTAAGCTCTTAGAGTGTTGGTAAAAGGCTGAAGTGAAGAATGTTGGTAAAGGGCAGGAGTGAAGCTCTTTCCGTTTTGAGAGAGAAATGCCTTTTGGGGGGCATTTTTCTGGGGAAAGCTCAGCAGACAGCTTCATCTCCCAACCTTTGGTGTCAATACTGATTTGTAATTCTCTCATTTCTGCATTTGCTGCCTCCTTTTCCTAGCAGAGAACCTTTTCTAACCACATAACCGTGACCAAAACGATCCACTTTCTCCCTGACTTGTCCACTGACACCTTCTGCCTCTGGCTCTTCCTGGGCCAGATTCTACTCTAACCTCCTCTCCATGAATCCTTCCTGCCAACACTGCTTTCCAGACTCAGGGATGAAGGCTCTGCAAGCCATGCAGGGAGCTCTGACCCTTCATCTCTCCAAGTAACACTCAACTTTTTGGGGTAACAAGAGATTTGTTTAATAATAATAGGTAATACTTGCATAGCATTTACTATAAGCCAAGCACTCTTCTAAATGCTTTATGTATATCAAGCCCATTTGATCTTCACAACACCCTGGTGGAGATGATATTATTAGAATACGCATTTAACAGATGGGAAAACTGAGGCAGAGAGAGGTTAATTAACTTGTGCAGGGCCTTTCTGCTTCAGGGCCTGTATTTTCAGTTGTTGCACTATGAAGAGAATAGAGAAATTTTTCAGTCAGATTGCATCAAGTTCCTAGAAATACATTGGACTTTCTGGATGTTATCTCGAAAGATGATTTTGCAATGACACACTGTTTTCCAGAAGACCCTCCAAATTCAGAACAGGACTTGGACAAGCTGGGGGCTAAGTCCCCGCCTCGTCCTCCCCCACCTCCACGGAGGAGCTACCTGCCAGGATCGGGGCTCACCACCACGAGGTCCGGCGATGTGGTCTACACCAGCAGGAAGGAGAGTGCCACCACAAAGGTCTGATGGGTGAAGCCCTGGTAAACTGTCTCTGGGTTCAGATGCTGCCCGTAGACAAAGTCTTCTCTGCTCTCATTTAGAACATAAAAAGTAGGGAGGCAGAGAAGAGAAGTGGAGAATAAACTAGGTCTCCAAGGAAGTGCCGTTGGACTAGGCGGCACTGTGTTCCAAGGTGACACTGAACTAGGCTCTCAGGCACCTTTAAGACGTGTAAGGAATGACCATTGCACGAAATTGCACAGATGGGAAAATGTCAGCCAGTGCTATAGGACTAGACTGAGCAACAGGAGTTGTATCCTTACTTGACTTTTAACTGTATGTGAAATGCAAATCACCAGCTACTTCCGCAGCAAAGCACACTAAGGTTGAAAACGGGGGCCTGAGGGGCAAGCCAAAGGAAGATCATCTTACAGAGGTAACTGAGATTAGCTAACATAGTTGTGGGAGTCTTCAGAAAGAGATTCAGAGAGCTTTAACTTCCACTTAACCTGGCAAGTTGTGTCATGTATGTTCAATGTAAAATACAATTTCCAAGGAGGGCCTTTCTTAAAGCCACTGAAGTTACAGTCTTATTATAATTCTTCAATCCGTTTGCCAAAATGACACCTTGGGCAAAGAAAAACCCAAACTAAATGCAAGTAGACAAAGCAGCCTTTCAGCTTGATTTGAAGAGCTAGGAAGCCAGTGCACCAGGCAGTGAGAGAACGTGTATTCTTTTGCGATCTGTCCCTCTTTTGCCAGCACCTGGGGGTGTTAAGCCAGTATCTGTGGTTTGACTCTTTCTCAGGCAAGCAGTGAAGATGCTGGACCAAGCCTGCAGGCTAGAGCCACAAAGTGTCCAGCAGAGGAGCCTGCTTCAGCCTGGGCCCCGTCACCACCACCTGTCACTACTTCCTCCTTAAAGGATGAGGAGGAGGAAGAAGGAGACAAAATCATGGCAGAACTCCAGGTATGTGGATGCGGTAACTGACGTGGCCGCCTGCCCTTCCCATCTGGGATTCTGGTTGTGTCTGACACCAGTTCATTAGCTAGAGAGGGCTGGGGAAGAGCCCCATGCCCCTGGGCCATGTAAGCTGCATCTCTGGCCTTGGCCTCCACTTTTCCAAGGTGGCACTGAACTAGGCTCTCAGGCACCTTTAAGACATGTGTAAGGAACGACCATTGCACAAAACAACTCAGAACGGTTATACCAAAAAATCAATCCCAAGCTTTCCTAGCGCTGGCTGCTAGGATTGCCTTTCCTTTCCTTTCTTTCAGTGTGAAAATAGTCCCTGCTTCATTTTAAAAGCACTTAAGATGGGGATTAGAAATACCAACCATTGTCCTGTCTTCCCAAGGACTGAGTAAAGCCCCCTTCAAGTGGTGTCCCCTTCTTTGGCTTTAATTCTTAGAATGACAGGCCTGGAATCATGTGGCCCGTCTGTCCTCCATACCAAGTTTCCAGTCAGTGTCAATGTCATCTTTTCAGGGATTCCAAAAAGCTTAATAATTTTGTTTCCCGTCTTCTTTGTTCTATTTGAGAAATGATACTTTACTTTTAGACTTTTATGTGTTAACTAATTGCCACAGTCTACTCCTAGGACTAAGGAGGGGGTACAGGGCTACACCCGAAGCTCATCCCACATTCAGATCATGGTGTGAATCTGCCCTAGGTGTACATTCTAAGAACTCGTCTAATCAGTCATAAAACACAATTCCTGGACGACAGTCTGTTCATAAAGTATTTCATTTTGATCCATGAATTAACGTAGGATATTTTGCCGATTTGATGGTCAGGTCACGACCTCCTTCGGGCTCCAGCACATGTTCACTAAGGTACCGATGATTTTGTGCAGGCCCAGGGATCTGCCTTCTTCATTTGGAGGAGGGAGAACATTCTGACCATGTCACTTCCACCTCAACTCTTCTGCTCTGCTTCCCATGGAAGTAATTGCCAACATTAAGCACCTTGGGTTTTCCAGGGAAAACAGGGCTGCTGGTTTACTTGTCACATGTGTGAGCCCTGTCCAGCCCCATTAAAACTCAGACTGGCCTGAGACATCCCCTCCATCACAGTTTGCTTACAGGCTTTTAGATTGGTCAGAGAATTTCATTCATAGGAACCATAGATTTATAAAGTTACTGACTCATGGAACAGTTGAGAGCGTGGAGGCCTCCATCAGTTATCCACTGAGGGCCCTCTGACTAAGACACTGGTATGTCAGGGCTACATGTTGCTGGGCATTGGTGCTTCTCCTAAGATGTGTAGGCAGATGCTGGGGCCATTCATTGTAGCATTTGCCCCTAAATTATGGTATAAGTAACAAATATGGAGGGAGAAAGAACAAGATAGTGGAGTAGAAGGACGTTAGCTCACTTCTCACAAAAACACCAAAGTCACGACTGACTGCTGAACAACCATCAACAAAAAAGACTGGAACCTACCAAAAAAAGATATAGTACATCCAAAAATAAAGAAGAAGCCACAACGAGACGATAGGAGGGACACAATCACAACAAAGTCAAATCCCATACCCACTCAGTGGGCGACACACAAACTGGAAAATAATTATAGTGCAGAGGGTCTCCCACAAAAGTGAGAGTTCTGAGTCCCACATCAGGCTCCCCAGCCTGGGGGTCTAGAATTGGGAGGAGGAGACCCCAGAGCATTTGGCTTTGAAGGCCAGTGGGGCTTGGTCGCAGGAACTCCACAGGACTGGGGGAAATGGAAACTTCATTCTTGGAGGGCGCACACAAGGTCTTGTGCCCTCTGGAACCCAGGGAGAAAGCAGTGACTTCATAGGAGCCTGGGCCAGACCTACCTGCTAGTCTTGGAGGGTCTCCTGGAGAGGTTGGGGGGTGGCTGTGGCTCACTGTGGGGTCAAAGACACTGGTGGGGGCATACTGGGAAGTACTCGTTGGTGTGAGCTCCCTGGGAGGCTTCCATTTTTACCTGCCCCACCTGACAGCCTGTAGACTCCAGTGCTGGGACACCTCACGCCAAACAACCAACAGGGTGGGAACACAGCCCTAGCCCAAAGCCACCTCTAAACACACCCCTTCACACGGCCCTGCCCACCAGAGAGACAAGATGCAGCTCCACCTACCAGTGGGCAGGAAGCAGCCCCTCCCACCAGGAAGCCTGCACAAGCCTCTGAGGCCTCATCCACCAGGGGGCAGAGACCAGAAGCAATGGGAAGTACAGCCCTGCAGCCTGTGGAACAGAAACCACAATCAATCACAGAAAGTTAGACAAAATGAGACAGCAGAGGAATATGTTCCAGGCAAAGGAACAAGATAAAACCCCAGAAAAACAACTAAGTGAGGGGAAGATAGGCAATCTACCCAAAAAAGAATTTGGAGTATTGATAGTAAAGATGATCCAAGATCTTGGAAAAAGAATGGAGGTACAGACTGAGAAGATGCAAGAAATGGTTAACAAAGAGCTAGAAGATACAAAGAAGAAACAGAGATGAACAATACAATAACTGAAATGAAAAATACACTAGAAAGAATCAACAACAGAATAAATGAGACAGAAGAATGGATAAGTGAGCTGGAAGACAGAATGGTGGAAATCAGTGCTGCAGAATAGAATAAAGAATGAAATGAGGACAGTTTCAGACACCTCTGGGACTACATTAGGTGCACCAACATTTGCATCATAGGGGGCCCTGAAGGAGAAGAGAGAGAAAGGGCCCGAGAAAATATTTGAAGAGATAATAGCTAAAAACCTCCCTAACATGGGAAAGGAAACAGTCACCCAAGTCCAGGAAGCACAGAGTCCCAGGCAGGATAAACCCAAGGAGGAGCACACCAAGACACATATTAATCAAACTGACAAAAAGACAAAGAGAAAATACTAAAAGCAACAAGTAACATACAATGGAATCCCCATAAGGTCATAAACTGATTTTTCAGCAGAAACTTAGCAGGCTATAAAGAGGTGGCATGATGTATCAATATTTAAAGTGATGAAAGGGAAAAACCTACAACCAAGATTACTCTACCCAGCAAGGCTCTCACTCAGATTTGACAGAGAAATCAAAAACTTTACAGACAAGCAAAAGCTAAGAGAATTCAGCACCACTAGACCAGCTTTGTAACAAATGCTAAATGAACTTCTCTAGGTGAAAAAGAAAAGGCCACAACTAGAAACAAAATTACAAATGGGAAAGCTCACCAGTAAAGGCAGGAAATCATTCACACACAAATGTGATATCAAAACCAGCAGTCGTGAGAAGAGAGTACAAGTGCAGGATACTAGAAATACATTTGAAATTAAAAGACAACTTAAAAACACTCATATATATTATACAGACTGCTACATCAAAACCTCATAGTAACCGCAAACTGAAAATCTACAATACACACAAAAAAGAAAAAGGAATCTAAACACAACACTAAAGTTAGTCATCAAATCACAAGAGAACAAAAGGAAGGGAAGAAAAGAGACCTACAAAAACAAATCCAAAACAATTAACAAAATGACAGTAAGAATATACATATCTATAATGACCTTACATGTAAACAAATTAAATGCTCCAAACAAAAGATACAGACTGGCTGAATGGATACAAAAACAAGACCTTTCTATATGTTGTCTGCAAGAGACCCACTTCAAATCTAGGGACACATACAGACTGAGACTGAGGGGATGGAAAAAGGTATTCCATGGAAATGGAAATCAGAAGAAAGCTGGAGTAGCAATTCTCATATCAGACAAAATAGACTTTAAAGGACTGTTATAAGAGACAAAGAAGGACACTACATAATGATCAAGGGATCAATCCAAGAAAATATAACAATTGTAAATATATATGCACCCAACATAGGAGCATCTCAATAGATAAGGCAAATGCTAACAGCCATAAAAGGAGAATTCAGCAGTAACAATAATAGTGGGGGACTTTAACACCCTACTTACAGCAATGGACAGATCATCAGACAGAAAATCAATAAGGACACACAAGCCTTAAATGACACATTAGAGCAGATGGACTTAATTGGTATTTATAGAGCATTCCATTCAAAAGCAGCAGAATACACATTCTTTTCAAGTGCATGCAGAACATTTTCCAGGATCACACACTGGACCACAAAGCAAGCCTCGGTAAATTTAAGCAAATTGAAATTGTATCAAGCATCTTTTCTGACCACAGTGCTATGAGATTAGAAATCAACTACAAGGAAAAGAAAAAAAAACACAAACATGCGGAGGCCAAACAATATGCTACTAAACAACCAATGGATCACTGAAGAAATCGGAGGAAATCAAAAAATACCTAGAAAAAACAGCCCAATCCAAAAATGGGCAGAAGACCTAAATAGACATTTCTCTGAAGAAGATATACAGACTGCCAACAGACACATGAAAGAATGCTCAACATCATTAATCATTAGAGAAATGCAAATCAAAACTACAATGAGATATCATCT
This sequence comes from Delphinus delphis, assembly GCF_949987515.2. Lineage (NCBI taxonomy): Eukaryota > Metazoa > Chordata > Mammalia > Artiodactyla > Delphinidae > Delphinus > Delphinus delphis. Next base: position 167,114,341 of record NC_082684.1, read on the forward strand.
CACACCAGTCAGAATGGCCATCATCAAAAAATCTAGAAACAGTAAATGCTGGAGAGGGTGTGAAGAAAAGGGAACCCTCTTGCACTGTTGGTGGGAATGTAAATTGATACCACCACTATGGAGAACAGTATGGAGATTCCTTAAAAAGCTGAAAATAGAATTACCAACAACCCAGCAATCCCACTACTGGGCATATACCCTGAGAAAACCATAATTCAAAAAGAGTCACATACCACAGTGTTCATTGCAGCTCTATTTACAGTAGCCAGGACATGGAAGCAACCTAAGTGTCCATCGACAGATGACTGGATAAAGATGTGGCACATATATACAATGGAATATTAACTCAGTTATAAAAAGAAACAAAATTGTTATTTGTAGTGAGATTGGTGGACCTAGAGTCTGTCATACAGAGTGTAGTAAGTCATAAAGAGAAAGACAAATACTGTATGCTAACACATACATATGGAATCTAGAAAAAAAAAGGCATGAAGAACCTAGGGGTAGGACAGGAATAAAGACACAGACCTACTAGAGAATGGACTTGAGGACACGGGGAGGGGGAAGGGTAAGCTGGGACAAAGTGAGAGAGTTTCATGGGCATATATACACTACCAAATGTAAAACCTATAGCTAGTGGGAAGCAGCCGCATAGCACAGGGAGATCAGCTAGGTGCTTTGTAACCACCTAGAGGGGTGGGATAGGGAGGGTGAGAGGGAGGGAGATGCAAGAGGGAAGAGATAAGGGGATATATGTATAGCTGATTCACTTTATTATAAAGCAGAAACTAACACCATTGTAAAGCAATTACACTCCAATAAAGATGTTTTTAAAAAAATACCTAGAGACATGAAAATGAAAACAGGACAATGCAAAACCTATGAGACATAGCAAAAGCAGTTCAGAGGGGAAGTATATAGCAATATAATCTTACCTCAGGAAACAAAACTCTCAGACAACATAATCTTACACCTAAAACAACTAGAGAAAGAACAGACAAAACCCAAAGTTAGTAGAAGGAAAAAAATCATAAAGATCAGAGCAGAAATAAATGAAATAGAGACAAAGAAAGCAATAGAAAAGATCAATGAAACTAAAAGTTGGTTCTCTGAAAAGATAAAATTGATAAACCTTTAGCCAGACTCATCAAGAAAAAAAGGGAGAGGGCTCAAACCAACAAAATTAGAAGTGAAAAGGAGAAGTTACAACAGAAACCACAGAAATACAAAGGATAATAAGAGATTACTACAAGCAACTATATGCCAATAAAATGGACAACCTAGAAGAAATGAACAAATTCTTAGAAAGGTACAATCTCCCAAGACTGAACCAGGAAGAAATAGAAAATATGAACAGACCAGTCACAAGTACTGAAATTGAAACTGTGATTTAAAAACTCCCAACACACAAAAATCCAGGACCAGATGGCTTCACAGGCAGATTCTATCAAACATTTAGAGAAGAGTTAACACCTGTCCTTCTCAAACTATTCCAAAAGATTGCAGAGGAAGGAATGTTCCCGAACTCGTTCTTTGTGGCCACTATCACCCTGATACCAAAACCAGACAAAGATATCACAAAAAGAGAAAATTACAGGCCAATATCACTGATGAACATAGACGCAAAAATCCTCAACAGAATACTAGCAGACCAAATACGACAATGCATTAAAAGGATCATACACCATGATCAAGTGGGATTTATCCCAGGGATGCAAGAATTTTTCAATATCTGCAAATCAATCAGTGTGATACACCACATTAACAAATTGAAGAATAAAAACCATGTGATCATCTCAATAGATGCAGAAAAAGCTTTCAACAAAATTCAACACCGATTTATGATAAAAACTCTCCAGAAAGTGGACATAGAGGGAACCTATCTCAGCATAATAAAGGCCATATATGACAAACCCACAGCTAACATCAACAGTGAAAAGCTGAAAGCATTTCCTCTAAGATCAGGAACAAGACACGGATGTTCACTCTCGCCACTTTTATTCAACGTAGTCTTTGAAGTCCTAGCCATGGCAATCAGAGAAGAAAAAGAAATGAAAGGAATCCAAATTGGAAAAGAAGAAGTAATACTGTCACTGTCTGTAGATGACATGACACTATACACTGAAAATCCTAAAGATGCTGCCTGAAAACTATCGGAGCTCATCGATGAATTCAGTAAAGTTGCAGGACATAAAATTAATACACAGAAATCTGTTGCATTCCTATACACTAACAATGAAAGATCAGAAAAAGAAATGAAGGAAACAATCCCATTTACCATCGCATCAAGAAGAATTAAATACCTAGAAATAAACCTACCCAAGGAGGCAAAAGACCTGTACTCTGAAAACTGTAAGACACTGATGAAAGAAATCGAAGATGATGCAAACAGATGGAAGGATATACCATGTTCTTGGATTGGAAGAATCAGTATTCTCAAAATGACTATACTACCCAAGCCAATCTCCAGATTCAATGCAATCCCTATCCAACTACCAATGGCATTTTTCACAGAACAAAAAAAATTTTTTTAATTTATATGGAAACACAAAAGACCCTGAATAGTCAATGCAAGCTTGAGAAAGAAAAATGGAGCTGGAGGCATCAGGCTCCCTGACTTCAGACAGTACTACAGAGCTACAGTAATCAAAACAGTATGGTGCTGGCACAAAACGAGAAATATATTCAATAGATCAATGGAACAGGATAGAAAGCCCAGAAATAAACCCATGCACCTATGGTCAGTTAATCTTCGACCAAGGAGGCAAGAATATACAATGGAGAAAAGACAGCCTCTTCAATAAGTGGTGCTGGGAAAACTAGACAGCTACATGTAAGAAAATGAAATTAGAACATTCTCTTACACCACACACAAAAATAAATTTAAAATGGATTAAAGACCTAAATGTAACACTGGATACTATAAAACCCTTAGAGGAGAACATAGGCAGAACACTCTGACACAAATTGTAGCAATATCTTTTTGGATTCACCTCCTAGAGTAATGAAAATAAAAACAAGAATAAACAAATGGGACCTAATTAAACTTAAAAGCTTTTGCACAGCAAAGGAAACCATAAAATGAAAAGACAACCTACAGAATGAGAGAAAATAGTTGCAAACGAAGCAACCAACAAGGGATTAATCTCCAAAATATATAAACAGCTCATGCAGCTCACTATCAAAAAAAAAAAAAAGCTCAATCAAAAAATGGGCAGAAACATTAAAAAGAATGAAATAATGCCTTTTGCAGCAACATGGATGGACATAGAGATTATCATATTAAGTGAAGTAAATCAGACAGAGAAAGACAAATATCCTGATATCACACACACACACACAAAAAATTCCAAAATCCCACCAGGGTATTTACTGTTGCTTTCTTTCTCCAACAAGTAGTTATTTTCTTTAATTGATTAATTATTAGTGATGTCTTAATAAAGATTAATGAACACATAATAGTATTTATTGTAAACTCTACATTTATTTAAAAAAAAAAAAAAACAATGGGCAGAAGATCTAAATAGACATTTCTCCAAAGAAGACATATAGATGGCCAAAAGCACATGAAAAGATGCTCAACATTCCTAATTATTAGAGAAATGCAAATCAGAATTACAATAAGGTATCACCTCATACCAGTCAGAATGGCCATCATCAAAAAGTCTACAAAACAATAAGTGCTGGAGATGGTGTGGAGAAAAGGGAACCCTCCTACACTGTTGGGGGGAATGTAAATTAGTACAGCCACTATGGAGAACAGTATGGAGGTCCATAAAAAACTAAAAATAGAACTACCATACTACCCAGCAGTCCCACTACTGGGCATATATCTGGAGAAAACCATAATTCAAAAAGATACATGCATCCCAATGTTCATAGCAACACTATTTACAATAGCCAAGTCATGGAAGCAACCTAAATGTCCATGGACATATGAATGGATAAAGAAGATGTGGTACCTATATACAATGGAATATTACTCAGCCATAAAAAAGAATGAAATAATGCCACTTGCAGAACATGAATGGACCTAGAGATTATCATACTAAGTGAAGTAACTCAGACAAAGACAAATACCATATGATACCACTTATATGTGGAATCAAAAAAATAAATGATACAAATGAACTTACTTACAAAACAGCAACAGACTCACAGACTAAGAAAATAAATTTACGGCTGCCAAAGGGAAAAGGTGGCGGCAGGGGAGGGATTAATTAGGAGTTTTGGGTTAACGTATACACACTACTATATATAAAATAATCAACAAGGACCTACTGTATAGCATAGGGAACTCTACTCAATATTCTGTAATAACTTAAATGGGAAAAGAATTTGAAAAACAGGTATACGTGTAACTGAGTCACTTTGCTGTACACCTGAAACTAACACAACATTGTAAATCAATTATACTCCAATATTCAAGTATGGTATAAATAATAAATCATGGTATAAATAAATCATGACCTGGTTTGTTTCAAATGGATGACTAAGCACTAGATAACTTCTCATTTGTGAAGGGTGAGCAACAAGCACTAATGATCAAAGAAGTGAGGCGTTTAAGCTTGTGAATAATCTTGCACTAGCCCCCGAGAGAAGTAACTTTCCTTCTAGCCACTTAGAGCCCATCACTTGAGGATATTTCCCTCCACTGAAAGCTAAATATCTTTGATGCTTCCTTTGACTGAAAGCGTTACAAAGGCAGAGTATCTGGCTTCTTGTTATATTATTGGTGGTCAGGTAACAGTGGTGAGTGAAGTGCTCTGACCCTAAGGCAACCAAACCTCATTAGCCAGCCTGCTGCATCGAAGAGTCGGCCAGCGGCCATGCTGGAGCCTTTGCAGGCTCTCGAGTTAGACGCCTCCCCCACCCGCCAGTCCCTCTGAGGCAGGAAGGAGCAGCTGCAGCACCTCCCCCCCGACCCCGCCCGCCCCGAGTGTAATCGTAGCACAGCTTTCCTGCTCTGCGTCACCAGGCATCAGAAGAAACCACAAGCTCCCGAGTTCAGGGTCTAACAGCCCAACGGAAATGCCGAGTGGCCTTAGCAGGCAGAGCCCCGGGCACCTCCAGGGCCCGCGAGGACCGGGTGGGTGTCTAAGGAGGGAACTGGGAGCCAGCGGAGCGAGGGAAGAGCAGGCCGGGGAAGGTCCCGGGCATCCGCTCCGCTAGTATTTTAAAATCTGTGCTGGAATGTTCACCTGGGGAAGGCGTGAGGTATTCTTTGTGCCTGCAGTTATTTCCAAATGACACTATTTGACATTAAGGAAATACGAGGCGATCAGTTGAAATTATTCACTTCAACAACTGCTCTTTAATCCTGCCTGCACATTAGAATAATTTGAGTTAAAAAAAAAAATCCTACAGCCCAGAGAGTCTGACTTAATTATGCTCTGGGTGAGGCCTGGGTAACAGTATTTTTTTTCAACTGGGTGTCATGTAGCCTGATTGAGAATCACCGATTTCAGGACATTTCGCTGCTTGGGTTACCGTCTCTCCTGCTCTCGCGATCATATATATTGTCACTTCTTTTCTGCCCTATAGACACAGCAGATGCTTTCTCTCTGAGAACCGACCTCCCTCACTCAGTGTTCACAGGAGTGGCCCTGGGCTCCTATAACTACGATCCATCATTAGTTTTCAGAGACAAGTCTTTGGGGGTCAGGCAGCTCCCAGGCCGCTCAGAATCACTTGCGTGCTAAAGGGATTGCTTTATTCTACGTGAGTCAGAACTACCCAGGGCACAGGAGTATGTTGCTACTGCAGACAACGAATTGTTAAGGATTACTTTCCTTTTAAGGTTTAATGGTTTGCAATATCTTGTGCCCTTTTATAATGAAGAGGAAGAAAGATAGATAGCTTCTTAATTCATTTACATATTCATTATTTTTTAAAGGTCAAAGCCCTTTAAAAGAAGCCCTACTAAATGCAAATCAGGTTCACCCGGACAGGAAGAAGGGGCGTTCTTTTCAAGGCTCTATCCATTTAATCTTAGCCTGGACCAGAAAATAAGGAAGCCTTTGGCCCGGGCTTTGCTGACCTGAGGTCAGATGGGGAGCCGGTTTTCAGGGCGCTGACGCCCTGGCATGACCCGCATGTAGGACCCGGCCGGGGTCTCGACCGGGAGATCCTCTGGATTCCCTGCCTGTTCCCTCTGACCTCCTTGCTGCACTCGGATCCCTATTAACTCAGTGTTTTAATTCCTTAGGCATTCCAGAAGTGTTCCTTTATGGATGTAAATTCAAACAGTCACGCTGAGCAGTCCCGGGCTGACAGTCACGTTAAAGACACTAGGCCGGGGGCCACAGCCCTACCCAAGGAGAAGAAGGTAACGTGGCAATTACACGTTGGCCACCCGGTGGGCCGCCCTTCTTTCCTTGCTCTGACACTAATACCGCTCTGTGCTTGAGCTTCTGTGCCTTCTCTTTTTTCCTCACCCTTCTTTTTTTTAAACTAATGGAGACACAGCTTGGGGTTTCACCAGCGATCTCTGGCTCAGGTTTCCTGAGCGGACGCTGTGTTCCTGTGCACAGCACACAACAGTATATGCAGAATTCAGGCATTATCTTCCCAAACCAAAGATACACATACACCTTCCAAGATTTTCCAGAACAATGCTGGTGGAACAAATGGAAACATCAACCAAGTAGGTAGCAGTTTTTCTAATTTGTATCATGTCTTCTGGACCAAAGACATCTACGTTAAAAGTAGGTGAAAGCTTTAGGGGCTTCCCTGGTGGCGCAGTGGTTGAGAGTCCGCCTGCCGATGCAGGGGACGCGGGTTCGTGCCCCAGTCCGGGAAGATCTCACATGCCGAGGAGCGGCTGGGCCCGTGAGCCATGGCCGCTGAGCCTGCGCGTCCGGAGCCTGTGCTCCGCAACGGGAGAGACCACAACAGTGAGAGGCCCGCGTACCGCAAAAAAAAAAAGAAAAGTAGGTGAAAGCTTTAGATTCCAGGAAGAGAATGCATAGCAGAGCTGTCTATCCGCCATCCACAGGCGTATCCATGGAAACATACACACATGTATTTGCACACATGTTCGAGGATGCCAAGCAGAGTTTTTGTTACTCTTAGAAATTCTCAAAGTGTACCTGCCAAGGTAGTAAGTTCAGTATCGTTTTAGTGCTACTAAACTTTGTGGCATTCTCATGGCTTCCAAACAGACATCCAGGCTCTGAAACAGAGGTCACTATCATGACATAGAACTTTAAGGAGAGGAGATTAACCTGCATATTTGAACTTCAACTTTGTAAGTTGAATCTAGAGCTTTTGTGATTTTTGGAAATAGCGCCATCTTATTTAAATGAAGCCTCTGTCTAAACTTCAGGGTAAAAAGCTTATCATGACCAACTCAAGTCTTAACATTTTTTGCCAGGAACTTGTATCTTAGAATTCAAAGGTTCTAGCGTCCTTTAAATAAAGTCAAACAAATCAGCCATAATAGATAGCCCAGTAGTCACTCCGCATAGGTGCCTCAGTGCAGGAATAAGTAAGCTCAGTGAAAGAGATACAGGATCACACAGTCGGAGGGCTATTCTAGCAGAGTCCTTCAAGAGATGCAGTCCTGGGGCTCACAGCTCTCAGCCGTGCAGCCCCCCGCAGAGGCTGACCTGCTCCCCCCCGGCTCCCAGCTTTCCCAGAGCCCTCGTGTAAACTCCGCCAGCCACGGATCTGGCAAGTGGAGCTGTTAACCAGGCGATGGGGATGGGGGCTCTCTAGGCACGGGGGAGATTAGGAGACTATCTGGATAAATCCTTCTTGTGAGGGAAACCTCCTGTTAATGGGAATTGAACCCATAATTATCACACTGGAAATACGTTGCTGCTTCAGTCTGTGGGCTTTCCTTCTGTGGCCTTATTAAAGCCAATTCACAGAAGGTCCTGGCGGGTCCTGAGTTATGTGCTGTACTTGGGCCAGTGTGACCGTTTCTTTCAAACACTGACCCGGAGCTTCTCGAAGATCCCTCTGGAGACAATCATCATCTCATTGTAGAATTTTGCTAATTTGCTAAAAAGCTGCATGGGGTTTCTTGCCCTGCAATTAGAAATCCATATTCCATCGATCACACTGATCTCAATCAAGGTCCATCAGATACTAAGCAGGTCTGTACTGAATGCCCAACACCAGGGCATTAAACACTAGGTTTAATTACAGATGCTTTTTCTGGATAATTATACTCAGTAGACTGATGTACTTCACAATAACCGTGACTATCAGACCTGTCCCCAAAGTATTGTCCTTATTAACCTCTTCCTGGGCTATTCATCTACCCTTCTATAACTCAAATGTTTCTTAAAGTTTTTTTCCTCTTATTATGAAGTGCTAGTCTAGTACTTACTTTTATGCAATTTTTCTATAACTTAATGTTTCTAATTTTGGTTTCTTGCCCAAATGCATATGGTCCCTGCTTCACCAGTTGTCTGAACAACCCAAACCTCGGGGCCCCAAAACAGATATTAATGAGGCTTAACTAGCTTTCCTGCAGAGTCCTGACTATCTAAGACTACCTAAGATATCGTTGTGAGATTACATGACGACCGTGAACAAGTTACCCTGGACAAAGCTGAGGCACTTCCTTTGATCCAGGCCTTCATTTTTCTTGCCCACTTCCAAAACTGCTGGGTCATGTGAAACCTACACTTGACATCTTTATCTTACTGACTTTCCATTGGAGGATTCCTGCTAGTAGATCTGTTTTAAAATACGTATATTGCCGGGTGGCATTTGAAATATTTAACAGTGGGTATGACACGGGCCCTGACCAATCAGAACAGATGCCAGCCCTAACCCCCCAATCAATGAGGCCAGCAGAACAGCAGCCCTGCAGATGCCAATTCCTCCTGTGACTCAAGGGTAAAGTCGCACTCAGGTCCTGGCATGATACGCTGACTCCCTGTTTGGAGCTGAGACCTCATTTGTTTTTCTTCTTGCAACGTTTACTTGATGCATTAGTTGTTGATTCTAAATTTAAAATCCCACCAAAGAGATGATATTGTTCCACCGTAGCAGCTGAATCTCGTTGCTCTTGTTTGGGGCCTGATGCGGCCGAGGGGAAGTTGAACAGGAGGTGTTTGGTGGCTCGTGCACCTTGGATCCTGTGCCGTATTTCCATGTGATTAATACTGACTTTGTTGTCTCTGTGCGTGATTGCTTGAATGTGTACGGACATTCTTTCTGGTTTTAACCAGGCAGCAGGATCGCTCTAGGCTGTCATCGGTGGGAGCCTGGGTTCTTGCGCTTCGTTATGTTGTCATTGCTTTAACCCAACAGGCTTCTTGGGATCGTGTCCCATCCTGTTCTAATCACCTCTTCCTCTTGGGCTTCTACAGCCAGAAGAAAGGACAGCAGTGCCTTGGAAGTGACAAGGCACGGCTAGTGGTAGCATGGCGGCAGGGCCCGAGGCTACCGATACACCCGTGCCTGGTGGAGCATTCTCCATACCCGGTTCTCACTGCTGGGCTCTTACCTTCTGAATCTCTTGGCGAGAACCTCAGAAGTGCAGCTTTCCTCAGCATCAGAGCACACAGAGAACCAAAGCTGAATCATGTAGTTAAAATATTGTACCTGATGACCTATTTGGTATAAATACCCAGAAATGAGAATTGAAATTTCTAGGTCAAACAGAAACCATTTTAAAGGGTTTTGATTTGTTTGTACCACCAGAGGGCCAAGCAGAAAAACTGTAGAGTACCCAGATCTTCATGGATGAAAGCCGGAGTCTTTGTTAATGGGTATTATATTAAAAATTCTTGTCTCTTCAAGGAAAAGCTGAGTCATATTGTCACGGTCACCACTTGAGCCTCAAATATCTGTTTTGTAAATGTTTAGATGACATCTTGGTAGCACTGTCACTCTGAACTGGGATTTGAGCATCTTGGCTACGATTAGTTTGAAGGTTATTTTGACACTTTACTTGGCAAGTTTAAGTACAAACTGCAAGTATGTTTTCAAATCTGTGATTTGACCAGGGAAAACTGGGTTTTTTTCATCTCAAAGTACCATACCCAAGCAATGCAGAGTCGTTATAGGACAATCCCCAAACAAGAAGCAGAGATGAGACTGAAATATGAAATAACTAGTTGGCAGAGACGTGAAAACTTTCCTGGTCTAGTTCCTTGGTTTATAAGCAAGAAAACTGAGGCCCAAGGAAGTGAAATGACTTGCCTAAAATAACACAGTTAAGTGGCAGATCTGGGTTAGAGTCACAATCTGCCTGCTCGTGTATTGTGCTTTCTACGATGCCATGCCACTCTTCTGGTTTTAGAGTCGGCTAAGCTCACAGTCAGATGTTGAAAAGAGGAGGTGTTGGTCCAGAACTGGTCCCTTTATTCTCTTAACTGCTCCTCCCACCAAAATTTGAAATCCTTGTAATATTTTGCTAATTGAGATTTTCATCTTGTGCAAACACAGGGCATTTTTGGAAGTTGGAGAACCAAGCCACCCAAGGTAAACAGAGCTGTAGGCTTTGGACTGGTGTGTGACGAATGTGCTTGGCCCGCATGTTTTGAAGTGTAATTAAAGAAACAATCTAGTTGTAGCCCACTTTGGGGGGGTGTGGTTTTGTGGAGTAACATGTCCTACACTGTTCTACCAGAATTTGGAATTTTTCCACGAAGACGTACGGAAATGTGATGTTGAATATGAAAATGGCCCCCAAATGGAATCCTGGAAGGTGAGTCCACCAGATCTGTGTTCCAACTGATACCATGCAGATTAATTCCCTTCCTTTGCAGATCCATTTCTGATCACTGTGTGTGGTTTCCCTCCTCCACTCTCCCTCCCAGGTTACCGCAGGGGCTTCCATACCTAGTGACCATCCTAAGTGGGAAAGAGGAATGGAGAATAGTATTTCTGGTGCAGCAAGAACATCAGAATACAAAACTGACATCTTAATGAAGGAAAGTTCCATATCCACTAAGAGTTTACTTAGAGACGGTAGAAACTATTCCCAGAAAAATGTGTCCAGGGTCAATTCTAGTTTCTCTGGCGTTAGTTCCTTAGAAGATGAAATCAACAAAGGATCTAAAATCTCAGGGCAGCCGTACCCTGTGTGTGACACTGAGAATCAGAAGATGAATTATGGGAAGACAAAGGGGGTGATCCAGCAAGGACAAGAAAATACAGATAAGTGTCACCTTCCCTCTCCCACTAGATCAACCGAATCGACTATTCGTGATGTCAAAACTCAAGACCAAGAGGTTCCCTTGACAGAGTTTGGCCAAGTTGTCCTGAGACCGAAGGGAGCCAGGCCTGCTAACCTGACGCCTGATGAGGATGGGGAGTCCACAGCAGGCTCTCCCACCGAGGAGAGTGCAACCACCGACAGCATTGCCTTCATGATCACCAAAACCGCGGTCCAAGTTCTCTCCAGCGGGGAGGTCCGCGACATAGTGAGCAAACAGGGGCAAGATGTACAGACGGTCAACATTGACGCCAAAAAAGAGACAACTTCCCAGCAAGAAGGCACTGACAGTGAAGAGCCGGTCGTGTGCCTGGACAAGAAACCCGTGATCATCATTTTTGATGAACCCATGGACATCCGGTCCGCATACAAGAGACTTTCAACCATATTTGAGGAATGCGACGAGGAATTGGAGAGAATGATGACAGAGGAGAAGATAGAGGAAGAGGAGGAGAATGGAGATACTGTGGTCCAGAGTAACACCTCCCAAAAGTTTCCTAAGGAGGGGGCCTCGGGCAACCTCGGAGCAGGGCGGGAGGCTGAGAGTAAATTCCAGCCGCACTTCCTTTCAGCGGAGACCAGGATGTCAGGAGGACAGGACGTGACTAAAACCAAGCAGAGCAAGTTCAACCCAGCCGATTCTCCAAGTTCAGAAAGCCAGGGCGACACGACCGATGACCAGTTTGAAAGCCCCAAGAAAAAGTTCAAATTCAAATTCCCAAAAAAGCAGCTCGCCGCTCTCACGCAAGCCATTCGCACGGGAACCAAGACGGGGAAGAAGACGTTGCAGGTGGTGGTCTATGAAGAGGAGGAAGAGGACGGCACTTTGAAGCAGCACAGAGAAGCCAAGCGCTTCGAGATCAGCGGGTCTCGATCCGAAGACACCCCGAAAAGTATGCTCAGGAGACTAGAGCAGCCCAGTCTGGAGAGCACAGCTCCGATCTCGAGAACTGATGAAATCAGAAAAAATACCTACAGAACGTTGGACAGCCTGGAGCAGACCATCAAACAGCTGGAAAATACGATCAGTGAGATGAGTCCCAAAGCCCTAGTTGAGACCTCGGGTTCCTCCAACAGAGAGTCTGTTGCAAGCTCATCCCACGTGGCCCAGGAGGCCTGTCCCCAGTCCTTGCTAGTCCTGGATGAAGCTCCCACTGCCCTAGAGCCCCCCTCGTCTGTACCTTCGGCTTCACGTAAGGTATCTTGGTCTGACGGAAAATGAAAAGAGCCAGCTGCTTTCTTAAACCTGTCATAATCACCATTAGCGAAAGTGTCTTGTGATTTACTTGCTTCCTTTCAGGTGGCTCGTTTCGTTTGGTTTCGTTGTCTGTTCGCAATGATCCTTTCTCTCACACTTTCTCCCTCGCCTTCAGAACAACAACAACTAGGTGTCTAACAGCTAATCGATTCTGTTTTTACCTCTGTTGCTGACTGGTGTTGGGAAAACCGCAAAGGATGCTGGGTCAGCCATTTGCCGTTGGAGTGATTGCTCTGATACTCACATTAAAATCCGTTTGATCAGTAGTGGAGCAGTGTTATTCTGTTTGATTCTTCAAATTAACCCCAGTGGTGTCTCCTGATGTCCGTCTCCTAGATCTGTCCTGCATGTAGGGCTGTGGCTTCTCACGTTGAGCTTCTCTGCGCACAGTGGGGCAGCCTCGGGGGTAAGCCGCTCACACGCGTCCTCTCTCTCCCCCACTTGCTGCTTCTCCCCACAGGGCTCCACGGGAACCCCTCAGATGAGCAGGATGCCGATCCCCATGAGTTCCAAGAACAGACCCGGAAGCCTGGACAAACCTGGCAAGCAGTCCAAACTGCAGGATCCCCGCCAATATCGTCAGGTAGTTTTACCTTAAACCCAATATTGGATGGACACTCTTGCGCTTAAGAAGCAAGTCACTGACTTAGTTTATACCAAATATTGCATTTTTCTTTGTAAGATACCGTTTACGTACACGTCCTGGATCTGGGGGCATGAAGAGAGTCTCAAAGCTTCTGTTGAATTTCTCACCACTCTTTTGCATGCTCGCAATAAAACAGCTTTTACTTTGTGACTCCAAAGTTGACCTGTTAACACAAGGTGGCGGGCCAGGTGGCTTTCCTTGGGGGAGTGTAGTGGTTCATCAGAACACCTTGGGAAACCGAGACAGACAAAGCCGCCCTGAAAGTCTCCAGCACTAACGTGTACGTGGACGGCATCGCACTAGAGGCCCATTAACACTCCGTCACGATGCCTCAGCCCCGCCCCAGTAACAGCCCTCACGCAACCCTCACGTCTCCACCCAGCACCCGGAGACGGTAGTAGAATGATGTGCCTGTTCTCACAAACACTCTTCTTCCTTCTTCCCTGTTCTGTACACCCTCTGCTCTGCACTTTGGGGGTTTCTCCCAGGTCCAGTACAGCACGACAAGACTTAGCTCAGGCCTTGAACTGGTTTGGTGTGGTGTCTTTGATTTAATGACTCTCAGAAGGGCTGTGTTGCCAGGCCCTGTGGATTGATGGTGTTACCAGCTTTCTGACAAACTGTCTCCTGCCGTCTTTATTTGCAGGCTAATGGAAGTGCTAAGAAAGCTGGTGGGGACTGTAAGCCTACTTTCCCCTCCTTACCTGCTTCTAAGATTCCAGCCCTTTCTCCCAGCTCTGGGAAAAGCAGTTCTCTGCCTTCTTCTAGTGGTGACAGCTCTAACTTCCCTAATCCACCTGCTACTAAACCATCGGTTCCTTCTAACCCTCTCAGCCCCCAAACAGGACGATCTGCTCCCTCTGCCTCCCTCATCCCCTCTGTCTCTAATGGCTCCTTGAAGTTTCAGAGCCCCGCTCACACAGGTAAAGGTCACCATCTCTCATTCTCACTGCAGACTCAGAATGGCCGAGCAGCCCCTCCTTCCTTCTCCTCCTCCCTGCCCCCCCCTGCCTCCCCAGCTTCACTGAATCAAGGTGCCAAGAGCATCAGGACCATCCATACTCCTAGCCTCACCAGCTACAAGGCACAGAGCGGAAGTTCAAGCAAAGCCACCCAGTCCACAGCAAAGGAAACCTCTTAAAGGCCAAATCCTATTAGGCACGAGTCGGAGTTGCATTTAAGAAAAAAAAAATTTTTAACAGTCTTCGACAAGTGTTTTCACAAGAGAATGTAACATATCGCTGTACTGTTTGAGGTTTACTGCTAAGTATGTGCTAAATACTGGATTAATAGATTTCAGTAAAGCTTGTTTGTTTTTTTACTTTGTCACTGTTCTAATTACATAGTGTTTACTGTCTCTATTCAATACCTGTTAAATGAAGTAAGCATGTGTTACCAGAAGAGAGTATGGCAGGAGAGAAGGGTGTGGTGAGACAAGAAAAAAAATGTATGAAGCATGTAAAACATGTACGATTCCAGAATTTTAGTATGTTTTGTATAAAAATATTTTTCATTACGGAGACTAGACGTGAACAGAGAAATACACAGGTGTGACTATACAAATTGTAAAACAGATACTATAATATTTCCTTTTATTTTAGTGTTATTTAGCTTTATTACAGATTTCTATTTTTGTCAAAACTTCATGGTTCCTTTCGAGATCTTTTTTGCCAAAACATTTTGATACTGTAGCCTTGTACATTTGAAAGTAGCATGCTAGACAATAAGCCAATGAACTTCTCTGCACAAGCCAACACAGAGGCACATGTGGAAGGCAATGATCAACCCTACTGCACTGCCATGAAAATTATGTATAATAATTTGCCGGCCCAAGCAAGCTAGTTCTGTTCTGTTTCTTTTTTCTCTTTTCTAACATATTGGGATTCGCTAGTTGTTTTCTTTGCAGTATCTAAATCCTTCCTTTGTTTTCTGAGACCTGGTAACCCACACTATTGCATTGTGGATTTTAGAATGTACACTTCTGTACGGTTCTGTAAACTGATCAATTTTTGTAAATATATAAATAGACACCAAAAATACTGTATGTGACAGCACATAGAGTAGTTTTCCCACACCAAAGTTAATTTTTATGCATGCTTTAAAAATATATCTTGGGATGGGCAGAAATGGAACTTCCTGGACATTTTTAAAAAGCAACAAGTTTGCACAGCTAGAGTGTTTTTGTAAATAAATGTATTTGTATAACACAGTTATGTAATATACAGAACTATAAGCAGAGACTTTGCAAAACTAAATAAAGGGCTGCATGCTTATTATTTTTTGTACCTTGTCCCTATAACTACTTCCTAGTCAAAGAACGCAACCGTTACCAAGTTAAAAGGTTTTGGCTTTGAGGGCATGGTAAGTAAACACGTAACCAGATGCAAACTGCTTTTCTGAAAGTTGTGCTTTTCTTTTTTTCTTTTTAACATCTCTGTTGGAGTATAATTGCTTTACAGTGGTGTGTTAGTTTCTGCTTTATAACAAAGTGAATCAGTTATACATATACATACGTCCCCATATCTCTTCCCTCTTGCGTCTCCCTCCCTCCCACCCTCCCTATCCCACCCCTCTAGATGGTCACAAAGCACCGAGCTGACCTCCCTGTGCTATGCGGCTGCTTCCCACTAGCTAGCTATTTTACGTTTGGTAGTGTATATATGTCCATGCCACTCTCTCACTTTGTCCCAGCTTACCCTTCCCCCTCCCCGTATCCTCAAGTCCATTCTCTAGTAGGTCTGCATCTTTATTCCTGTCCTTCCCCTAGGTTCTTCATGACCATTTTTTCTTTTTTAGATTCAATATATATATATGTGTGTTGGCATATGGTATTTGTTTTTCTCTTTCTGACTTACTTCACTCTGTATGACAGTCTCTAGGTCCATCCACCTCACTACCAATAACTCAGTTTCATTCCTTTTTATGGCTGAGTATATTCCATTGTATATATGTGCCACATCTTCTTTATCCATTCATCTGTTGATGGAAACCCATGCACATATGGTCACCTTATCTTTGATAAAGGAGGCAAGAATATACAGTGGAGAAAAGACAGCCTCTTCAATAAGTGGTGCTGGGAAAACTGGACAGCTACATGTAAAAGAATGAAATTAGAAAACTCCCTAACACCATACACAAAAATAAACTCAAAATGGATTAAAGACCTAAATGTAAGGCCAGATACCATCAAACTCTTAGAGGAAAACATAGGCAGAATACTCTATGACATAAATCACAGCAAGATCCTTTTTGACCCACCTCCTAGAGAAATGGAAATAAAAACAAAAATAAACAAATGGGACCTAATGAAACTTAAAAGCTTTTGCACAGCAAGGGAAACCATAAACAAGACAAAAAGACAACCCTCAGAATGGGAGAAAATATTTGCAAATGAAGCAACTGACAAAGGATTAATCTCCAAAATTTACAAGCAGCTCATGCAGCTCAATATCAATAAAACAAACAACCCAATCCAAAAATGGGCAGAAAGCCTAAATAGACATTTCTCCAAAGAAGATATGCAGATTGCCAACAAACACATGAAAGAACGCTCACATCATTAATCATTAGAGAAATGTAAATCAAAACTACAATGAGGTATCACTCACACCGGTCAGAATGGCCATCATCAAAAAATCTACAAACAATAAATGCTGGAGAGGGTGTGGAGAAAAGGGAACCCTCCTGCACTGTTGGTGGGAATGTAAATTGATACAGCCACTGTGGAGAATAGTATGGAGGTTCCTTAAAAAACTAAATGCAGGGGCTTCCCTGGTGGCACAGTGGTTGAGAATCTGCCTGCCAATGCAGGAGACACAGGTTCGAGCCCTGGTCTGGGAACATCCCACGTGCCACGGAGCAACTGGGCCCGTGAGCCACAACTACTGAGCCTGCGCGTCTGGAGCCTGTGCTCCCAACAAGAGAGGGCGCGATAGTGAGAGGCCCACGCACCGCGAGTAAGAGTGGCCCCCGCTTGCCACAACTAGAGAAAGCCCTTACACAGAAACAAAGACCCAACACAGCCAAAAATTAATTAATTAAAAAAAAAACTAAATATAGAACTACCATACGACCCAGCAGTCCCACTACTGGGCATATACCCTGAGAAAACCATAATTCAAAAAGAGTCATGTACCAAAATGTTCATTGCAGCTCTATTTACAATTGCCAGGACATGGAAGCAACCTAAGCTCTGCTTTTCTGAAAGCTCTGGGATGATGCCTGGTGAGTTCCTGATAAATTCATTGCAAGTATGGTGCCTTCCCATGTAACCTGCTGACCCTCTTCTCCATGGCTGACAGCAAGCAAACCAGATACAGTTTCCACCACCCTCATTTACCAGACAGGCTCTTACTACTTTCTTTTTTAAATTTCCAGTATTAGTAAAGTAGAAATAAAATGACTTTATCACTAGGTTTTCTTGTTTTTTTGAGTTCTCAATTTTAAAAAATATTGTTGGTCTAGAGGGAAATATGCTAGCTAACATTACACCATATGTATTCATTTTAAAAATCAGGAGAAAAGCTAGTGAAAATAATATCAAGATTATGAACTGACTGTAAGAAATGTCAGGAACCTGCTTATCATGATTTTTTGCCCCCTCCCAATATTTAACTTGACTTCATATAAAGTACAAATATTACTATTACTTTAGCACCTGATTTTTTAAATTTATTTAGTTTATTTTTTGGCTGCATTAGGTCTTTGTTGCTGCAATGTGGGCTTTCTCTAGTTGTGGCGAGCAGGGGCTACTCTTCATTGCGGTGCACGGACTTTTCATTGCGGTGGCTTCTCTTTGTTTCAGAGCATGGGCTCTAGGCACTCAGGCTCAGTAGTTGTGGCACACGGGCTTTAGAGCGCAGGCTCAGTAGTTGTGGTGCATGGGCTTAGTTGCTCCATGGCATGTGGGATCTTCCCGGACCAGGGCTTGAACCCTTGTCCCCTGCACTGGCAGGCGGATGGATTCTTAACCACTGCACCACCAGGGAAGCCCAGCACTTGATTGTTAATGTTCTCAAACTTCAGGTTTACTGAGCTGGGATGCCTTCACTAGTAATATGTTAGTATGTCTCTACTCATTATATTAATTGTAATCACATATTTCAGGGCACACTCAGGAAAGTCATTATCTTTTTTGCCCCCCTTTTTGTCCAGTTTTATTGGATATAATTGACATATAGTGCTGTATAAGTTTAAGGTGTACAGTGTAACAATCTGACTTACATACATCATGAAATGATGAGAACAACAAGTTTAGTGTCCAAAAAAGACATACAGATGGCCAATAGGCACATGAAAAGATGCTCAACATCACTAAAAGAGAAACGCAAATCAAAACTACAATGATGTACCACCTCACACCAGTCAGAATGGCCATCATGAAAAAGTCTACAAGTAACAAATGCTGGAGGGGGTGTGGAAAAAAGGGAACTCTTTTACACTGTTGTTGGGAATGTAAATTGGTGCAGCCACTATGGAAAACAGTATGGAGGTTCCTCAAAAAACTAAAAAGAGAGTTGCCATATGATCCAGCAGTCCCACTCCTGGGCATATACCCAGACAACACTATAATCTGAAAAGATATGTGCACCCCTACATTCATAGCAACACTATTTACAATAGCCAAGACATCGAAACAACCTAAATGTCCATCGACAGATGAATGATAAAGAAAATGTGGTACATACATACCATGGAGTATTACTCAGCCTCAGAAAAGGATGAAATGATGCCATTTGCAGCAACATGGATAGGCCTAGAGATCATCATACTAAGTGAAGTAAGTCAGAAAGAGAAAAACAAATACCTTATGATATCACTTATATGTGTCATCTAAATATGACACAAACCAACGTATCTATGAAACAAAAACAGACTCACAGACATAGAGAACAGATTTGTGGTTGCCAAGGGGGAGGGCAGGATTGGGAGTTTGGGATTAGTAGAGGCCAACTATTATATGTAGTATGGATAAACAACAAGGTCCTACTGTATAGCACAGGGAACTATATTCAATATCCTATGACAAACCATAATGGAAAAGAATATATATATGTATGTATAACTGAGTCACTTTGCTGTACAGAAGAAATTAACACAACATTGTAAATCAACTATACTTCAATAAAATTTTTTAAAAATTCAAAAAATCAGTTTAGTGAAAATCCACCGTCTCATATAGATACAGAATTAAAGCAATAGGAAGCCATTATTTTATACTTTTTAGGTATAAAAGGTTCCAACATTTCAATCATGTCCCATAATATCAACTATATTATATAAATTATAATGTATATATTACAATGTATACATAAAATATAATATAGCTAAAATATATACACAAGCTAGCTGTTCATGTCAGTTTATTTGCTCCTGTGTGTGGACAAGCTGAGAATCCTTTGTGAGCAGCTATACAAAGTTTTCAGTTGACCTTCAGACTTACCAGAGCTCTGGCCAGGATGATGGTCAGTTTCAGCCAGTGTAATAAAGACTGGAGCATGTTCGCCAGGTAAGGAAAAGCTCAGCATGTCTCCAGCATTACCTTGCCCAAGACCCAGCCAAGCGCTGCCTGCCTCCAACACCATACACAAAAGTAAACTCCAAATGGATTAGAGACCTAAATGTAAGACCGGACGCTATAAAACTCTTAGAGGAAAACATAGGCAGAACACTCTATGACATAAATCACAGCAAGATTTTTTTTGACCCACCTCCTAGAGTAATGAAAATAAAAACAAAAATAAATAAATGAGACCTAATGAAACTTAAAAGCTTTTGCACAGCAAGGGAAACCATAAACAAGACAAAAAGACAACCCTCAGAATGGGAGAAAATATTTGCAAATGAAGCAACTGACAAAGGATTAATCTCCAAAATATACAAACAGCTCATGCAACTCAATATCAAAAAAACAACCCAATCAAAAAATGGGTGGAAGACCTACATAGACATTTCTCCAAAGAAGACATACAGATGACTAACAAACACATGAAAGGATATTCAACATCACTAATCATTAGAGAAATGCAAATCAAAACTACAATGAGGTGTCACCTCACACTAGTCAGAGTGGCCATCACCAAAAAATCTACAAACGATAAATGCTGGAGAGGGTGTGGAGAAAAGGGAACCCTCTTGTACTGTTGGTGGGAATGTAAATTGATATAGTCACTGTGGAGAACAGTATGGAGGTTCCTTAAAAAACTAAAAATAGAACTACCGTGAGACCCAGCAATCCCACTACTGGGCATATACCCTGAGAAAACCATAATTCAAAAAGACCCCAATGTTCATTGCAGCTCTATTTACAATAGTCAGGACGTGGAAGTAACCTAAATGTCCATCAACAGAGGAATGGATAAAGAAGATGTGGTACATATATACAATGGACTATTACTCAGCCATAAAAAGGAACGAAATTGGGTCATTTGTAGAGACGTGGATGGACCTAGAGACTCATACAGAGTTAAGTGAGTCCGAAAGAGAAAAATAAATATTAATGCATATATGTGGAATCTAAGAAAAATGGTATAGATGATCTTATTTGCAAAGCAGAAAAAGAGACACAGATGTAGAGAACAAACGTATGGCTACCAAGGGGGAAGGGTGGGGTGGATGAACTGGGAGATGGGGACTGATATATATACACTATTGATACTATGTATAAAATAGATAACTAATGAGAACCTACTGTATAGCACAGGGAACTCTACTCAATGCTCTGTGGTGACCTAAACGGGAAGGAAATCCAAAAACGAGGGGATATATGTATAGGTATAGCTGGTTCACTTTGCTGTACAGTAGAAACTAATACAACATTGTAAAGCAACTATACTGCAATAAACATTTAAAAAATAAAGTGGGTGATGTTAGATCGGGTGAGCTCCTGGATTTTCAGATTTTATTCAGCCACCATAATGGACTCTTGCTACATATTATTTTAAGCTCGTCATTCAACCAACAGATGGTTGCACCTGAAAAAAGATTCTTAGAAATAAACCATGGGGCTTCTCAGATTCATTCACCAATCAATCCATCAACCAGTGCCCCTACTGGCTGTGCAACCTTGGACTTGTCTTGGTTTCCTCATCTATTAATAGAAAATAGTATTGGAGCCTCCCTCACAGGATTGTTGAGAAGATTCAATGTGACGTAGTACAGAAAACTCTTAAGACAGAACCTGACACCTAGCATACTCAATAAAGGTTAGTTAGGGTGGTTGCTGTCCTTGTCACTGCTGCAATTATGACTGGACACTGTCCCTGCCCTTAAAAGGCTTCTGGTCTGCCAGAGGAGGGGGTGGCACAAACACGGACACCCAGGGAGTAAGACAAGTCGAACTGTGGCCGGAGGAGTCCAGGAGAGCGATCATGTCATTGGCAGTGAGGGCATTTGGCCCTCGCAGGTACAATACAGAACTTTTAATAGTGTCACAGCCCTAAAGAGGCTGCTTTTATTTTAATGCTGCTTGGGACTGAATTCTTTCCAACGTAAACAAATATGTACACAGACTAGGAGTCAAGCCAAGCCCCTGGAATTGTGGTTACAGAAAAGGGGTCCTTTGGTGAGATCTATCTTCCATTTTCAGGCATGGGAGAAGGTGCCCTCAAATCCCCCCACCCAGATGCCCTGGGTGGTGAGAGGTGCCGGTGGCCATCCCTGAGCTAAGTCCCATGAGAACAAGTGGACACATCCACTGAGGACCGAGAGCAGGTCTGGCCATACCCCTCCTCCAGCCAGATTCATGGCAAACCCAGACCACCTCCACCAGCCGCCTTGTGATTAGAACTAACTTCCCTCTCCGTGGTTCTGTAAATGCAAACGCATTTGAGAGCAACCAGGAAGCTTTTTGGGAGGGAGTCAAGGAATCAAAACGGCTTCAACTCCAAATTCGAAAGTTAATTTTGCACAAGTAACCAGGTGACATCATCCAGGGAAACACACCACTGACCACAGGCAACCACGCACTCTGGCCTCTGCTCCTGACAGGAGGCTGTCCAAAAGCAAGAAAGTGATCACAAGAGCGCTTCTGAGGAGAGAATCCCAGACTCTCCCAGGGCTCCTGGCCCTCCAGCTCCAGAGCCAAGCTCACCCTGGAGGCAGGAAGTTCAAGTTATACTCCGCACACCCCACCAAGAAGGCGGGGGAGCTTACAGGGCAGACCTTAGATTCACACAAAATGCTTTATTTGTTTAATGGCCATGTCTGTGGACACATCAACAATAACGGCCATCTGTCGCCTATCATCATGGGCCGCGTTGTGGGCTAAAGTATTCTGCATATATTGCCTTTTAATCCTCACAAAAGCCCTGTGAGAAAGTTCCCGCCGTTATCCTCCCCATCGCGCTGCGGAACACACGGGCTGGGTAAAAGATGTAAAGTGCAGGACGGCCGTCTGGGATGAGGCTTGACCATTTTGCTCAGAGTGGACGGAATGAACCAAACGAATGAGCTTCATTCAGAAAGTCGTCCGTTTAGGGATTACTGGATGGCAAATTGTGGCTGCCTCACCTTCAAAAGAAGGGGTAGGCAGGAAGGCGCCCGGCTCAGGGGACTAATAGTCCCATCCTGCATCCTTGGAGGCAGGTGAAGCTGGGTCGGTAACTCAGATGGTGACTCCTTTCTCCCTGAGCCCCAGGAAGGGCAAGGGGCAAGCGCAGAAATCCAGCCCCCTGACACGAAAGGCCCCGCCCTTCCCGACCAGGCCACGCCCCCTGTTTCCCACGCTCTGCCCAACCCCTGCGGCTGCTCCCTCTAGGCCACGCCTCTCCCGCGGCCCTCGATCCTCCTGGTACCTGGTTGAACTGCCCCTTCTCCAGCCCTGAGGGTAAGAGGCTCCCAAGTGGCCCCTAAAAGACGTTTCTCAGGGATTTGTTTCCTGAGGCTTCCCAGGCACAGATGTGAGTGGGCAGTTCAGTCCCTCAGTGAGAGTCTTTGAAATGCGAGGACGAGGGTCTCAATCCTATCAGATCCTAAGCTTGCTTTTAAATTACAGATGTTTTGCAGGAGATAAAATGCTTGATGGCATATCCTACCTACTCTCCTACTGTCCAAAGCAAAACGTAATATAATGCCCTAACGGTAATATAAGGAAGCCGTCACACTCCCGCACGGATAAGCAGAATTCAGCAACAAATGTTTTGCTGCATTTGGAGACAAACCCCGTGTTTGCTGATATGACTTTTCCAAAATAGTGAACGACTCTGTTTAAAGTTTCAAAGAAAGCAAAGTACGATTCTTCCTCATATTACACATTCCTGGAAATGTTACTGCCTATTTGAAGAATGCAAAAAAAAAAAAAAAAGCTGCTTATTTGTAAAACAGAACTGACCTCTAGACTCAGATCATTATAAACAGGTTTTTTGCTACGTAAATGTCCAGTGGGACATCACACGGTCCTGCTGGAGGGGACAGTTCTTCCTCAGCAGCTCACTGTAGGACATCAAGCATCCCTGGCCTGCCTCCATGAAATGCCGGTTTTGCCTCCATCACTGTGACAAGTGGGAAAAAAAAAAAAAAAAAACAACCTCTCACAAATACCCCAGATTTCCTCTAAAGGGCGCTGCTGCTTTGGCTGAGAACCACTGGCACAGAATAAGGAACAGACTCCGCTACTGAAAAAGGCAGGGCAAACCCCAAAGGCACAAGCATCCAGCAGTGAGGCTCCAGCCCGACACACCTCCCCCACAAAGTAACAGCATTTAGGGGCCACGCGCAGAGCTCGGGTCCACTTGAATGTCCTTCTGCCTTTTCTGGACCTTTCCCATGATGCTTCTACCCATATTAGCATTTATGCTCTTTCATCCATGCCTGGAAGAGCAAGTGATTAACAACAAAAGAAACCCAACCTGAAAGCAACCGTAAGGAGGAGAGGGATAGGAAATCTCGGGAAGGTGGGTGGGAACGGATTTTTCTTTTCTAAGTGCTGAGCCTCTGGGTTTCGCAATGGGCTCTGTCATTTAGAATGAGGGCCCTACCCTGCTACAGATACTATCTCCTCTCTGATTTAATGTGAAAAGATGGGGAACCAGGTGGTGGCCCGTGGACTACACCCCAGCAGCCCAGTCTTGCATTTAGGATAACTCTGACTCATGTTCCAGGTTCTCAAACATGGCTGCAACCTGGGATCACATGGAAGACTTTAATACCGAGGCCAGGACTTCCCTGGTGGCGCAGTGGTTAGGAGTCCGCCTGCCAATGTGGGGGACACGGGTTCGAGCCCTGGTCCGGGAAGATCCCACATGCCGCGGAGCAACTAAGCCTGTGAGCCACAACTACTGAGCCTGCGCTCTAGAGCCCACGAGCCACAACTACTGAGCCCACGTGCCTAGAGCCCATGCTGCGCAACAAAGAGAAGCCACCTCAATGAGAAGGCCACACACCACAGCAAAGAGTAGCCCCTGCTCACCTCAACTAGAGAAAGCCCATGCGCAGCAACAAAGACCCAACGCAGCCAAAAAATTAATTATTTATTTATTTTAAAAAATGCTGAGGCCTGGGTCCTACCTGCAAAGATTCTAAATCAGGGATCTGAGGTGTTGCCTGTGCATGGGGATTGTCAAACCTTTCCAGGTGATTCTAAGGGAAAGCCAGGGCTGAGAATCACAGTCTTACACTAGGAAAGAAGCAGCCCCAGGAGTATTGAGAAGATGCTGTCTCTTAAAAATAAAAGGTGACTATTGGGCTTCCCTGGTGGCGCAGTGGTTGAGAGTCCGCCTGCCGATGCAAGGGACACGGGTTCGTGCCCCGGTCCAGGAAGATCCCACATGCCGCAGAGCGGCTGGGCCAGTGAGCCATGGCCGCTGAGCCTGCGCATCTGGAGCCTGTGCTCCGCAACGGGAGAGGCCACAACAGTGAGAGGCCCACGTACCACAAAAAAGAAAATGTGTAAAAGTGACTATTACCACATGACAGCAGATTCACCCCTGGAAAGTATGATTTTTTTCAAGCTTTCCAACTGTTTAAAAAACAATAACAATTTGAATTTATAGACTTTTTTTCCCCCCACTTCCAGCAGATATTGGCTTCCCCCCACTTCCAGCAGATAGTTTTTCTTAAGTTTTGATGCTTCCAGTGCAGTCAGGGTCTGTCAACACTGGCTGAACTTACAGCTTGTTTGGTTCGCAGGTAGCTGACATGTACAGTATTCAAGTGCCTTTGGAGCTGGAGCCATTTAAGGATCCGACTTCAAGAAAATCCAGATGTAGCTCCCCCGCTTAGCTTCTGGAGATCCTGGAAGTCCCCAAAATGGTTCCCAGGGTTTGGTTAAATGGGACATTTCAAGTGCATTTGTTACAGAGGCCCCACTTGATGGTGGATATCTTTCTAGTGATTATTTCAATTGTTGCATCTGGGTCTCTGTTTGACATATTATGAATGTAGAAAGCCAAAAAGCAGAAGTGGGGAGCTTCTCCTGGGGAGGGGGCCAGTGGGAGAGTGGCTCATGAGGACATGAAAACGATTCAGGTGACGTGGAGTCTGGGGACAGGACGGGGGAGTTCAGAAACAAAGACGTGCACAGCAAGCAGAGGAAGACTGGGCGGGAGAAAGCCTCTCTCCAACCTCACCCTTGCAGGGTAAGAAGGTGGGGGGGTGGGATGGAGGCTCTTCCAAGAGCCCCTCATCCTCCCCTTAGTCCTCAGAGGATTAGCTCTTCCAGCTGGCCCCTGCCCTCGCTCCCACAACACTGCGCCCTGGAATGGATCCCTCCAGTGGTACCCAAGCCTCCATATTGCCACGCCCAGTGCACATCCTTCAGTCCCCATCTGTGGCTTTATTTAAAGGTTTTACCTACTAATACTCCATATTAAACAAAGAGATGAAGTCCCTTTTCTATGATGAAGGGCAGCAGGAACCAATGTGCACCTTTACCAACCCATATAGGGCAGTAGGAACACAGACTAAAAACAGAGCTACCATATGATCCAGCAATCCCACTCCTGGGCATATATCCGGAGGAAACCATAATTTGAAAAGATACATGCACCCTAATGTTCATTGCAGCACTATTTACAATAGCCAAGACATGGAAACAACCTAAATGCCCACTGATAGATGAATGGATAAAGAAGATGTGGGATATATGTATACAATGGAATACTACTCAGCCATAAAAAAGAATAAAAATAATGCCATTTGCAGCAACATGGATGGACCTAGAGATTATCATACTAAGTCAGAGAAAGACAAATACCATATGATACCACTTGTATGTGGAATCTAAAAATACGATGCAAATGAACTTATTTACAAAACAGAAATGGACTCACAGACTTCAAAAACAAACTTATGGTTACCAAAGGGGAAAGGTGAGGGAGAGGGATAAATTAGGAGTTTGGGATCAACATATACCCACTACTACTATATATGACATATACATACACATACGTACAATATAACACATACATACTATATATGACATATACATATACTATGTATAACATATACATACTACTACTATATATAAAATATAGTCAACAAGGACCTACTGTCTAGCACAGGGAACTGTACTCAATATTCTGTAATAACCTGTGGGAAAGAATCTGAAAAAGAATGGCTATATGTATATGTATGACTGAGTCACTTTGCTGTACACTTGAAACTAACACAACATTGTAAATCAACGACACTCCAATATAAAATACAAATTAAAAAAAAAATGTTGGCCAACACAGTCCTGCATTAGTTAAGTGCTTCTCCACAGCAGTTACTTAATCATATTCTGTTTGAGCCAGTTCTTAAAGTGGTTTTCAGTGCTGCCTCTTAAGGCAGATTAGATCTAAGATTATACGCAGATTAGAGGGCTAAGCTTCCTTAGATCTGTAAGGAAGATGAAGTCTGTCTTTGAGCTGTTCAGTCTCCTTGCTTGAGTGTCTTTCCCCCCCTTTTTTTTTTGCGGTACGCGGGCCTCTCACTGTTGCGGCCTCTCCCGTTGCGGAGCACAGGCTCCAGACGTGCAGGCTCAGCGGCCATGGTTCACGGGCCCAGCCGCTCCGCGGCATGTGGGATCTTCCCGGACCAGGGCACGAACCCGCGTCCCCTGCATCGGCAGGCAGACTCTCAACCACTGCACCACCAGAGAAGCCCTTTCCCCCTTTCTGATTTTGCAACCACTGGACCACACACACCACTGCCAGTGTCTGGGGCCTCGGTGCCGCTCGCCTCCACACCCCTGGCCTCCTCCAAGCCAGAAAAGAGCCGTATGGGCCTGCTCTGTCTGAAACAGAGGGCCCTGAACACCTCCTGTATCTCGAGAAGGGCTTTTTTTTTTTTTTTACCCCTGCCACCAGCTTGGGTAAACCAAGCCAAGAGAAAATATTTTGCACACGAGAAAGAGCTCACCCCCCTGAAGATGGAGTCAGGGGGTGAGACTTTCAAGAATAAATAGGTCATCGTATGGTGTTTGCAATCAGACAGTCTTCATTTCCGCAAATGAATAGAATCACACAGCGGAAGGGGTCTGGCCAGGTCTGACACACCTTCCAGGTCCCAGAGAAAGAATGTCCTTTCATTGAGTGACCCCAGAGAAAGGGGCTATGCCCTCCTTCTGCCCCGTCTGTCCAAAATTCCTCAAGAGACACTCCCAGGACATTCCTGCCCTAGGGGATCTGGCTGTTACCTGCCCTTCATCTCAGCTCAGAGTATCTGCCACATCACTCCCTCTGCTCCAGCTGCCCTGCCATAGGTTCTGTCCATCAGACAAGCCTGAGCCACGAGCTGCTCTCTCTGCCTGGAATATTCTCTCCAGGAAGCCTGGGTCAGGACCCCTGCTATGAGCACCCTCTCCTGCATAATCCTTGGGAGAGCTGACAATCCCCCAAGTGGTATGAAGTAGTCGGTAAAAATTTAAGAGGTACAGGGATTAAGGTCCATCCATACACACAGAGACGCCCATAGCAGTGAGGCAGGAGATAGATGGGCCCCAAGCTAAACAGATAAAAGACAGAGACCACATATTTCTCATTCTTGAAGTCAAGGAGACCTTCCTGACTATACATGCACAGAAAAGCTCCTTGGAGGTCAAAAGGGGAGTGATATCAACCTACCCATAGGCCTCTTCGCTGGAGTCCATCTTGGCTAAGAAATGCACGCACACACGGGAGGGTCCTGAGATATACCACGTACAGATCCAGGCAAAGCAAGATGACTGGCCAAGGAAACCTGAAAGAAATGCCCCATATAAGTGATGTGAACGACCACGAGGACACGACTCTGAGTCCGCCCGTGTGTCTATCCTCCTAATAATTTACTTGTTTCACTACTTTCTGTCTTTGTGCGAATTCATTTCTGCAAAGCTGAAGGGCCAGGGCCTTGTCACTGGTCATTAGTCTAGTGGCTAGGATTCACCGCTCTCACCATTATGGCCTGACCTCAGTCTCTGGCCGGGAACCAAAATCCTGCTTCAAACCACTGCAGGCCAAGGCCACCCAAGATCAGTAGGACCCGCTAAAAACCATGAAGGACGATGCTCTTCTGTGGAACCTGGTGGAAGGGGGCTGGGAGGCTCATATCGTTTCCCCCCTCCATGCCATCCAGAGCTTAAAGACTCCCTCCCAGTTCAGCAGCGTTGCTGCCACCTGGTGGTCATTTCTGGAACTTCCTCCAAGAGACTTGCAAGCCCTGCTCCTCACTAAATCCAACTTCCTTCATCTCAGTTTTGGCCACGGGTGTACAGACGTACAACCCATCAGTGGTACGCAGCCACGGCCTTGGATGAATGTGTGAGGCAGGTGGCATTTGTATTCATTTCAGGGCCTCCCTTTCAGAACTACTCAGTACCTCTCATCATTCCTATTTGGGGGAAAGTGATAAACTAAAGCACTGGAAAACTAATGTTTCCCTCTTATCACCTTAGAGCTATAGGAAGACAGCAATGTTTAATCAAAGGGTCGAGCATCCAGTGGTGGAATTCCAAGTTTCAGAAGCCAGAACTGTTATGGACTGAATACTGGTGTCCCTCCTAAGTCCACGTGTTGAAGCCCAAATGCCTAACATGATGGTATGCGGTGGGGGGAGGGCGCCTTTGGAAGGTAATGAAGGTTAAATGAGGTCATGAGGGTGAGGCCCTCCTGTTAGGATTAATGCCCTTCTAAGAAAAGACACCTGACTCTGAGAAAATATTTGAAGAGATTATAGTTGAAAACTTCCCTAACATGGGAAAGGAAATAGGCAATCAAGTCCAGGAAGCATAGAGAATCCCACACAGGATAAACCCAAGGAGAAACATGCTGAGACACATATTAATCAAACTATCAAAAATTAAATACAGGGACTTCCCTGGTGGCGCAGTGGTTAAGAATCCGCCTGCCAGTGCAGGGGACACGGGTTCAAGCCCTGGTCCGGGAAGATCCCACATGCCGCAGAGCAACTAAGCCCGTGCGCCACAATTACTGAGCCCGCACCCTAGAGCCCATGAGCCACAACTACTGCAGCCCGCATGCCACAACTACTGAAGGCTGCGCACCTAGAGCCTGTGCTCCGCAACAAAGAGAAGCCACCACAATGAGAAGCCCACACACTGCAACAAAGAGTAGACCCCACTTGCCACAAGTAGAGAAAGCCCGCATGCAGCAACTAAGACCCAACACAGCCAAAAAATAAATAAATAAATTTATTTTTAAAAATTAAATACAAAGAAAAATTATTAAAAATCAGCAAGGGAAAAGCAACAAATAACATATAAGGGAATCCCCATAATGTTATCAGCTGATTTTTTCAGCAGAAACTCTGCAGGCCAGAAGGGAATGGCAGGATATATTTAAAGTGATGAAAGGGAAAAACCTACAACCAAGATTACTCTACCCAGCAAGGATCTCATTCATATTCAACAGAGAAATCAAAAGCTTTACAGACAAGCAAAAGCTAAGAGAATTCAACACCACCAAACCAGCTCCACAACAAATACTAAAGGAACTTCTCTAAGTGGGAAACACAAAAGAAGAAAAAGACCTACAAAAACAAACCCAAAACAATTAAGAAAATGGTAATAGGAACACACATATCCATAATTACCCTAAATGTGAATGGATTAAATGCTCCAACCAAAAGACACACACTGGCTGAATGTATACAAAAACAAGACCCATATATACACTGTCTACAAGAGACCCACTTCAGACCTAGGGACACATACAGACTAAAAGTGAGGGGATGGAAAAAGACATTCCATGCAAATGGAAATCAAAAGAAAGCTGGAGTAGCAATACTCATATCAGACAAAATAGACTTTAAAATAAAGACTATCATAAGAGACAAAGAAGGACACCACATAATGATCAATGGATCAATCCAAGAAGATATAACAATTATAAATATATATGCACCCAACATAGGAGCACCTCAATACATAAGGCAAATGCTAACAACTGTAAAAGAGGAAATTGACAGTAACACGGTAATACTGGGGGACTTTAACACCCCACTACACCAATGGACAGATCATCCAGACAGAAAATTAATAAGGAAAAACAAGATTTAAATGATACAATAGACCAGATAGATTTAATTGATATTTATAGAACAGTCCATCTGAAAACAGCAGAATACACTTTCTTCTCAAGTGCACATGGAACATTCTTCAGGATAGATCACACCTTGGGTCACAAAGCAAGCCTTGGAAAATTTAAGAAAACTGAAATCGTATCAAGCATCTTTTCTGACCACAACACTGTGAGATTAGAAATCAATTACAGGAAAAAAATGTAAAAAAACACAAACAAATGGAGGCTAAACAGTGTGCTACTAAATAACCAACAGATCACTGAAGAAATCAAAAAATACCTACAGACAAATGACAACAAAAACACCATGACCCAGAACCTATGGGATGCAGCAAAAGCAGTTCTAAGATGGAAGTTTATAGCAATACAATCCTACCTCAAGAAACAAAAAAAATCTCAAATAAACTATCTAACCTTACACCTAAAGGAACTAGAGAAAGCATAACAAACAAAAAAACCCAGTTAGTAGAAGGAAAGAAATCATAAAGATCAGAGCAGAAATAAATGAAATAGAAACAAAGAAAATAATAGCAAATATCAATAAAACTAAAAGCTGGTTCTTTGAGAAGATAAACAAAATTGATAAACTTTTAGCCAGACTCATCAAGAGTGAGAGGACTCAAATCAATAAAATTAGAAATGAAAAAGGAAAAGTTACAACAGACACCACAGAAATACAAAGCATCATAAGAGACAAGCAACTCTACGCCAATAAAATGGACAACTTGGAAGAGATGGACAAATTCTTAGAAAGGTACAATCTCCCAAGACTGAACCAGGAAGAAATAGAAAATATGAACAGACCAATCACAAGTAATGAAATTGAAACCATGATTAAAAATCTTCCAACAAACAAAAGGCCAGGACCAGAGGGCTTCACAGGTGAATTCTATCAAACATTTAGAGAAGAGCTAACACCCATCCTTCTCAAACTCTTCCAAAAAATTGCAGAGGAAGGAGGCTTCCCTGGTGGTGCAGTGGTTGAGAATCCGTCTGCCAATGCAGGAGATATGGGTTTGAGCCCTGGTCTGGGAAGATACCACATGCCGCGGAGCAACTAAGCCTGTGCGCCACAACTACTGAGCCCACGTGCCACAACTACTGAAGCCGCGCACTGCAATGAAGAGTAGCCCCCGTTCGCCACAACTAGAGAAAAGTCTGCGTGCAGCAATGAAGACCCAATGCAGCCAAAAATTAATTAATTAATTAATTTTTAAAAATTGCAGAGGAAGGATCACTCCCAAACTCATTCCATGAGACCACAATCACCCTGACACCAAAACCAGACAAAGATATCACAAAAAAAGAAAATTACAAACCAATGTCACTGATGAACATAGACACAAAAATCCTCAACAGAATACTAGCAAACCAAATACAACAATGCATTAAAAGGATCATATACCACGATCAAGTGGAATTTGTCCCACTTGACAGAGGAATTCAGGGATGCAAGAATTTTTCAGTGTCCGCAAATCAAATCTCAACAGATTCAGAAAAAGCTTTTGACAAAATTCAATACCCATTTATGATAAAAACTCTCCAAAAAGTGGACACAGAGGCAACCTACCTCAACATAATAAAGGCCATATATGACAAACCCACAGCAAACATCATTCTCAATGGTGAAAAACTGAAAGCATTTCCTCTAATATCAGGAGGAAGATAAGGATGTCCACTCTTTCCACTCTTACTCAACATAGTTTTGGAAGTCCTAACCACAGTAATCAGAGAAGAAATCTGATTTATAAAAGGAATACAAATTGGAAAAGAAGAAGTAAAACTGTCATGTTTGCAGATGACATGATACTGTACATAGAAAATCCTAAAGGTGCCACCAGAAAACTACTAGAGCTAATCAATGAATTTGGTATATTTGCAGGATAAAAAATTAATATACAGAAATCTCTTGCATTCCTATAAACAACAAAAGATCAGAAAGAGAAATTAAGGAAACAATCACATTCACCATGCAACAAAAAGAATAAAATACCTAGGAATAAACCTACCCAAGGAGGTAAAAGACCTGTACTCAGAAAACTGTAAGACACTGATGAAAGAAATCAAAGATGACAGAAACAGATGGAGAGATATACCATGTTCTTGGATTGGAAGAATCCATATTCTTAAAATGACTATACTATCCAAGCCAATCTACAGATTCAATGGAATCCCTATCAAACTACCAGTGGCATTTTTCACAGAACTAGAAAAAAAAGTCACAATTTTTATGGAAATACAAAAGACCCTGAATAGCCAAAGCAATTGTGAGGGGAAAAAAATGGAACTGGAGGAATCAGGCTCCCTGACCTCAGACTATACTATAAAGCTACAGTAATCAAGACAGTATGGTACTGGCACAAAAACAGAAATATAGAACAATGGAATCGGATAGAAAGCCCAGAGATAAACTCGTACACCTACGGACATCTCATCTATGACAAAGGAGGCAAGAACACACAATGGAGTAAAGACAGTCTCTTCAATAAGTGGTACTGGGAAAACTGGACAGCTACATGTAAAAGAATTGAAATTAGAGGGGCTTCCCTGGTGGTGCAGTGGTTGAGAGTCCACCTGCCGATGCAGGGGACACGGGTTCGTGCCCCGGTCCGGGAAGATCCTACATGCCGCGGAGTGGTTAGGCCCGTGAGCCATGGCCACTGAGCCTGTGCGTCCGGAGCCTGTGCTCCGCAATGGGAGAGGCCACAGCAGTGAGAGGCCTGCGTACCGCAAAAAAAAAAAAAAAAAAAAAAAAAAAAAAAAAAAAAAAATTGAAATTAGAATACTCCCTAACACCATACACAAAAATAAACTCAAAATGGATTAAAGACCTAAATGTAAGACCGGACACTATAAAACTCTTAGAGGACACTCTTTGACATAAATCACACCAAGATCTTTTTTGACCCACCTTCTAGAGTAATAGAAATAAAAATAAACAAATGGGACCTAATGACACTTAAAAGCTTTTGCACAGCAAAGGAAACCATAAACAAGATGAAAAGACAACCCTCAGAATGGGAGAAAATATTTGCAAACGAATCAACGGACAAAGGATTAATCTCCAAAATATACAAACAGCTCATGCAGCTCAATATCACAAAAACAAAACAACCCAATCAAAAAATGGGTGGAAGACCTACATAGACATTTCTCCAAAGAAGACATACAGATGGCCAAGAGGCACATGAAAAGATGCTCAACGTCACTAATTATTAGAGAAATGCAAATCAAAACTACAATGAGGAATATCACCTCACACCAGTCAGAATGGCCAGCATCACAAAATCTACAAACAATAAATGCTGGAGAGGGTGTGGAGAAAAGGGAACCCTCCTCCACTGTTGGTGGGAATGTAAATTGTTACAGCCACTATGGAGAACAGTATGGAGGTTCCTTAAAAAACTACAAATAGAACTACCATATGACCCAGCAATCCCACTACTGGGCATATACCCTGAGAAAACCGTAAGACACATGCACCCCAATGTTCATTGCAGCACTATTTACGATAGCCAGGTCATGGAAGCAACCTAAATGCCCATCAACAGACGAAAGGATAAAGAAGATGTGGTACATATATACAATGGAATATTACTCAGCCATAAAAAGCAATGAAACTGGGTCATTTGTAGAGACGTGGATGGACCTAGAGCCTGTCATAGAGAGTGAAGTCAGAAACAGAAAAACAAATATCGTATATTAACGCATATAGGTGGAATCTAGATAAGTGGTACAGATGAACCTGTTTGCAAGGCAGAAATACAGACACAGGTGTAGAGAACAAACGTATGGACACCAAGAGGGAAAAGGGGGTGGGGTGGGATGAATGGGGAGATTGGGATTGACATATATACACTAATATGTATAAAATAGATAACTGAGAACCTGCTGTATAGCACAGGGAACTCTATCTACTTCACTTCGCTGTACAGTAGAAACCAACACAACACTTTAAAACAACTATATCCCAATTAAAAAAAGACACCTGGGCTTCCCTGGTGGCGCAGTGGTTGAGAGTCTGCCTGCCAATGCAGGGGACACGGGTTCGTGCCCCGGTCCGGGAAGATCCCACATGCCGCGGAGCGGCTGGGCCCGTGAGCCAATGGCCGCTGAGCCTGCGCGTCCGGAGCCTGTGCTCCGCAACGGGAGAGGCCACAGCAGTGAGAGGCCCGCAAAAAAAAAAAAAAAAAAAAAAAAAAAAAAAAAAAAAAAAATACACCTGAGAAGATGGCCATCTGCAAGCCAGGAGGAGAGCCTTCACCAGAACCCAACCACCCTGATCTCCAACTTCCAGCCTCTAGAACTGTGAGGAAATAAATGTCTGCTGTGTAAGCCACCCCGTCTGTAGCATTTGTTGGTTACCAGAACTAAGAACCGAGGTATGGAATCCCCTGGGAACTCAAATCCCACCAGCGGGGCTGTGAATCTGTGCAAGGCAGCCCTGTCTCCCACCTCTGCTCACCATGAACTTGCTGCCCTTTCATTTTTAGTTGTGGGGCTTCTGGAAGCAGTTGTGCTGCGCACAGCAGGGATGAAGGAGCCAGAAGCTGGAGACGCGTGGGTGAGGAAGGAAGCCGGGGAAACCGAGGGCCTGACTCAGGTGTGCTCACCAGAACAGTGGTTTGACCCAGAAAAGGTAGTCAGCGAGCAGGTGACGCGTATTTTAATTGAAATCTGAACAAAAGGCTCCAGGCAGAGCCTAGTGAGAGGGTTCCCGCTCTTAGCCTGAAGATCTGGTTTCTATTCGAGCTCCCCAGGACTGCATTAGATTCTGAGCAACAGGACCTCACAGTTCATTCTCGGGTGTCAGCAGAAGACAAACGTGTGCAAATGCCAAGCCACGCAGCCCCGTTCTAGATCGTGCAATTGATACTTTGTACTCAAGGACGAATTTACATGTATCCCTGTTGCATTTCCACCTGTTACAGTCAACAGATCATTCCAGGTGCATTAAATAAAACACAAACCCTTTACGGGGGCCACGGGGCTCTGCTATGCAGCTCCTACCAACATCTCCAACCTGCTCTGCAGACGCTTGTGCTTGAATGCAAGGAATGCAAAGATATTACCTCTGTCTTTCAGTAGCTCTTAGCTGGTGGGAAACCCTTACTGTGCCCCAGAGCCCTATCAGGATGGCGGGGGAGGTGTGTGGAATTTTCATCTGCAACAAAAGGCCACGTGCTACCAAAAAAGGAGAAATTCTGCCCTGGCGTCTTTTTGAAGTGCCGCTGCCAGCACCTCCCTCGTCCAGGCTCTCGGGTGTCAGCGCACCTGGAGGCCTCATCACTCGGAGTCGGGGTGGGGCTGGGGGAGGCGTTCTCACTGCGCATGCGCTGAGTCCCCGCTCCCTCCGTTGACTCCCCTCCCCCAGTCCCTACCCCCGCCAGCAGAGAGGATCCCCCATCTCCCGGCGACCAATAACTCTGTCTCCCGGGTTCCCAACTAGAGGGGATTTGCCCCCAGGAGACAGCTGGGAATGTCTGGAGACAATTTGGGGGTCTCACCACTGTGGGTCTTGGGGGGTGCCACTGGCGTCTAGTGGGTGGGCGCCAGGGTGCTGCCGACCACCCTACAACCCACAGGACAGGCCTCCAGAATCAACAGTGACAAGGCTTGTCAACACTCACCTGGGACGGCCTTCCAGTCTCTTCACAGCGGAGGGCCCAGGGAGCATGGCGTCTCGCTTGGACAGATCCGGTTCTCGGCTGTCGGAAGATGCCAGGGAGGGAGTGGGCTGTATCCCACTTTCCAGCCCCAAACCACTCCTTTTCGGGGCAGCCCCTTCACGGGCAGCTGACCGTGCCATTGTGGCCCCCACTGGGGAAGAAGGAAGAGGGCCTCCGGTTCCCCGAGGCACCAGGCCTCCTTCCTCTGGCCTTCACACTCGCCGCTCCCTCTTCTTCGCCACCACCATTTAGCCTTTTCTAACTTTGGCCCCTCCGTGCTGGTTTTAAGCTACGTCGGCGTCACACGCAGGGCGTGGGAGGGAGGAGCCGGGGGGCGTCCCAGGCTGCAGAGCCCGCTCTCCGCAGCCCAGCCCGAGTGGGCGCAGCTGGGCGCGCTGAGCCGTTAACTGCGGGGCGTGGAAAGCCCAGCGGCTGGGAATTTGCTGGAGAAGAGGATCAGCTGGAAGCTCAGCGAGGAGGAAAGGGCTGAGGACCTGGGGTCAGCTCCACGGAGCTGGAGAGGCAGGACCCACCCGGGGAAGCCGGGCCCGGACACCCGCTGTTCGGCTGGCCTGGTGCCTGAGGGAAGGAGCAGAGGCGATGTAGTAAATGTAGGTTGCAGCCAAAATCAGAAAGGCCTTGCACGCAAAGCCACAAAGGCAGTGCTTTTCCTAGTGGGCGAAAGGGAAGAATGAGTGGATTTTAAGCAGAAAAGGGACGCGATTTGCATCCGGAAGAGATGTGGAGAGAGACGAGAGGGAAGCAGAGGCTCAGAGGTGGGAAGGGCCCGTGAGCGTGCGTGGTGCCCGCGCAGAAGCTAAGGGGGCAGATCACGAAGGTGTGACTCCATCTTGTCCTAACTGGAGGCGTGGGTGTGTGTGTTTCCACTCGGCCCAGAGCCTCACTTCTCTTGCCCTTCCATCCACCTCTGCCTTCTGCAAAACTAAAGCATACTGCTCGCCCACGGAGGACATTCACAAGAGGGAAATCTGAAGTCCATCAACATTAGCCATTGCTTATGCGGCCAAGCGCGCGCGGCCTGCATTCTGTTGCCATAGCAATACCAGACGCTTCTGGGAAGATGGCGGTACTGAGAAGAACTGACTTTTTTTTTTTTTTTTAACTGGAGACCAAAGTTTTGAAAAATTAGCTCAATTACTGTGTCAGGTTCAGTCACACCAAAGCCTAAGGAAGGACAGACGTCCCGGCAAGTATCGTGACACTTCCCCAGCTTTTTCAAGGAACCAGTATGATGGGGGCAGCCACACAGTCCACCTACCACCCTGGGCTCTAACCACCCGCTTCTCGGTCAGGGCACAACTGTCCTGCCCTAGCTGCTTCCAAAGAGGACGCCACCCACTTCTGGTTGCCCCTGCAGTGTGAAAGCTGCCAGTTCTGGGAAGAAGAGCACAGTCCCTTCAAGTGAAGACCCGTGTGGCCTGAAGCCTGGCTGACAGCCATGCCCACAGGCGACACAGGTCAGCTCCAGGCCCCCCTGGAGCTCAGGCTGCCCTCCCATCACGAGGGCGCCAGTCGCTGGACCAGGGCATGGAAGTGGCTTTCTGCCACACTGTCTTCCTGCCTCGGAATGAGAAAAGACAGGGTGTTGCTTTGAGTAAGTGACCCCATCCGCTTACCTCTCCCAAGACCTTTCCTCACATCTTTCCCAGTGGGAACCAGGGCTGGAAAATGGCACCTGAGGGGCGATGGCCTATTCCAGGGATAAGGGGGAGGAGGGAGGTGACTGAGGGGACAGGCACTCTGGGGTGATGTGATGGGGGTGATTGTGTCTCTGAAGTCAGGAAGAGTGGCACTGATGTCAGTAGGCAGCTTTCAAAAGTTGAGAAGCACCAAAGAGACAAGAGAGGTTAGTCAGGGAAGATTGCAGGTGACGTCTGCAGAGCCAGAGGGTTTGCTGTCCATGAGAAAATAAGAGGAGCTGCCCTAGAATGTGGCGACGGAACGCACGCCCAGGGCTCAGTTCCAGGCCGTACAGAGCTGGTATGTTCTGTCTGTTTCGTTTTTGAGAAAAGAAATTCCATGTACCAAGCTATTGTTTGGATTTCAAATGGGAATTGAGGTTGGTGGTATGGCTCGGTTTGAAAATTTGAAAATATATATTTTATCTAAGAAATGATTTTTGTTCCCAGAAAATAAAAATATTTAAACAAATCAAAGCTTTTTTCTTGAGGGAGTTTTGTTTCTCAGAACTTGGCTTTCCTACGGGAAACTGAGATTGCTTATAGAAATGGCCCAGAGTTAGTAACTAAAAGCAAGTTTAAGTTATATATGTAAGAGATATTAAAAGTGCTTAAACCATCGAAAGTCGTGTTCTGATGTCCTCTATTTCTTCCGGATACACCTCCCGAAGTAAATTCTCTCATTTTAGAAAAACCTCTGATCAGTCTAAAATCCTCAAGTGACTAGTAGGTTTTATTCAGATACATAATACTAACCCTATGTTTTTACTTTTGTGTTCTTAGCATATTATAAAGAGAGAGAAATCTCTAAGTTCTAAAATCCTGCCTTACTAAAACAAAAACTGGAACCACTGGAGTCAATTTAATGAATCCTAATGCCACTGCTAGGTATGGGACCACACGTGGTATACCTGACCTGGGTGGAAAACCATTTGGCATTCTTAGCTGCAAAATCTTGGTCCAGTGGCTGAAACTCTGCCTCTGTTTCCTCATCTGGAAGAGAGGGATATCATAGGATATTATACTTCTGGAACATCTAGGGCTAGGTTCAGCTACGCATGACAGAAAACCCCAAATAATAATGGCCTAAACCAGAGAGAAGTCTATCCCTCTGTCATGCCCAGGCCACCTAGCGGTGGGGTCCACAGCTGGTGTGGCAGGCAGTCCATGGGGTCAGATGTGTAGGCTCCCCCTCGAGGCTCTCTCCTGTTCCCGGTTACCTCATGGTTCAAAAGGGCTGCTGATGCTCCAGGATCCATTGGTGAAAAGAGGAAAGCAGGGAGAACCACATGCCCCTCCCTTTAAGGACACTTGCGGGAAGTTGCATAAACCGCTCCTTTTAGCTGGTGGGCACATGGCCACACCTGGCTGGGAGAGAGGCTGAGAAGTGTGATCTTTACACTGGTGAAGAAGCAGGACTCTGCACCACATCTGTTGCACGGTGCATCTGTGCAGTCAGTGTCGTTGCCTAGAAAACACTTAGAACACTGGGTGCCCGGCAGTCGCCGCACCTCGTGTGAGCCGCTGTCATCACACATGCAGTGGTGGAGGCGCTGAGGAAACATCCCTGTCGAGGAATTCCCTTCTCGGCTGTCCTTTTCTGTTCTTTCTTACTCCTGATTTTAGACACTGGGATTGGGGCTGGCGAGAGGCCACAGTTGTACTTTCTTTCATCAAGGACGGCTTATCCACTCTAGGCATCAGGGTGGTAATTTAGGGCTTAAAGCAGAGACTGCAGTGCTCTGTGCAGTGGCCCCAGGCTGGTAGAGGCAGGGGTGGGGGGCCTGGGGGAGCCAGAAAGCTGTAAGGAGTGGCAGCTACCCAGTTTCTGTGGGAATGTGGGTCTAGAGGAACCAGAGCTGCCGGATCTTCCAGTTTTAAGAGAATCTGGATTCTTACGTGACATCTCTTTTTGTTCACTGTGAACACTTTTCTTATTATGGCCACAGGCAAGCAATCCATCCACTAAGACCGCATGAGATGAAAATAATTAGGTAAGGGGCAGGCTGGACGAAGCGATCAGGAGCCACAGCTGGAGGGCGCGCTTGTGAAAAGCACATGTGGAGAGACATGGGGGGAGGTGGGCCCGAGGTCCTTGAGTCCACGGCCCCTTCTTAGCAGGATGAGGAACCCAAGGAAGGAAGTTTGAATGCTTAAGCTATAATTTTATGATTTAAGAGCTTCGTTTGCATGATGTCTATTCCAAGGGGCTGGAGGAACGGGAAGATTACTGTTTCCTAATGTTTAAAATGGTATCAGGGCTTCCCTGGTGGCGCAGTGGTTAAGAATCCGCCTGCCAATGCAAGAGACATGGATTCCAGCCCCGGTCTGGGAAGATCCCACATGCCACGGAGCAACTAAGCCACAACTACTGAGTCTGCGCTCTAGAGCCCGTGAGCCACAACTACTGAGCCCGCGCGCCCTAGAGCCCGTGCTCCACAAGAGAAGCCACTGCAGTGAGAAGCCCCCGCTCGCCACAACTAGAGAAAGCCTGTGCACAGCAACGAAGACCCAATGCAGCCAAAAATAATAAATAATCAAAATAGAATAAACTGTCCATTTTGTAGTTTTAAAATGGTATCTATCCTAGAAATATAATACAGTGGTCACTTAATAAAGAACAAAGTCATATTTCTGCTTTTGTGTTTGATTCATTAGGAAGCTAGAGACATTATTCTCTGAATCTTAAGGGCTCCTCTAAGAAAACTCTCCAGAGGTTCTTGTGTGACCCTATGAGCTACGAGGAATTTTACGTTGACTTTCAAAGCCACAGAGGAGGTGGCATGAAGATGCTTGATTCTTCCTCTCACTTTCTCTTCAAAAAGCAACCTTCCGGTATTCTCAAAAATAGAAAAAGGGAAAATTATCATTTGGGTACATTGAACTATGTACACTGCGACCAAGGTATACTTTTTTGGCACAAAGATGATAATGATAAAATTATAAATCTCTTATTCTGACTTGTATGAGTCAACACTATAAATATATGAGAAAACAGAATCACCATAGGCGCAGATTAAAGAATTAGAGGTTAAAGATGAAAGAAACAGACCTGATAAAACTGAAGCTATGGCAAGCATCAGATCTAAAATGTAATAATAACAGCAAACACATATAACAGTAACTATGAGACTTCTCTGTGCCTTTTCTTCATTCCACGCGTGAGGAAAGGCACAGAGAAGTTACGTAGCTATCAAACTCATCCAGTTTGTAAACGGCAGAGCCTAGATTTGAAGTCAGGCAGTCTGGTTCTAGAATTCATGCTAACATCAATGGGTTTAATATTTTATAGACATAAAAGAAAGCTTAAAATGTGATGCACACAAAAGGGATCTCAAAATTGACTACGCTGTTTTGAAACAACTAAACAGAACGTTTAGAAATGAGACATGTGAAATTTATTTAAAACTGGACAGATTTTTTAAATTTAACAATCTTTAAGTACCCATTATTTCTAAGAGTATCTTTGATATACATTTTGCAAGTAATGTGTGGCAGGCACTATATTTGGAAGAGTATCTCATTTAAATCTAATAACCCTTATAGCAGATATTATTATCGTCATCGTTTATACAAAGGGAATAAATTCAGAGACGTTAAATAATTTGTCCAAGTTTATGTATCTAGGAAGTATAGAGTTGGTTTGACTTCCAAATGCATGTTCTTTTCACTCATAATCTCCAGAAAAAGGTAAACAGCATATATGACTTCAGCTAGAAAAGTTAAATATTATCTGTGTATACGAGTGAAGTTAGGCCAATGGAAACATTTACAAGAGATCCCTGCCAGACACGGCCAAAAAGAGAGGGGTAATGTATAGAGTAGGTAAATTTTTTTTTGGCGGTACGCGGGCCTCTCACTGTTGTGGCCTCTCCCGTTGCGGAGCACAGGCTCCGGACGCGCAGGCTCAGCGGCCATGGCTCACGGGCCCAGCCGCTCTGCGGCATGTGGGATCCTCCCGGACCGGGGCGCGAACCCGCGTCCCCTGCATCGGCAGGCGGACTCTCAACCACCGCGCCACCAGGGAAGCCCTAGAGTAGGTAAATTTTTAAAAGTCAGAACCAGGGACTTCCCCGGCCGTCCAGTGGTTAGGACTCCGCGCTTCCACCGCAGGGGGCACAGGTTCGATCCCTGGTCAGGGAACTAAGATCCTGCGTGCCGCACGGCAGCAAAAAATTAAATAAGTAAATAAATAAATAAATGTCAGAACCAATTAAGCCAGTTATAAATGGATGGCATTTAAATATATATATTAGAATAAGTTTCAAGCCATGCAAAGTTCACCAAAACAATTTTTATTTCCAGTGTTTAATTGGGTATGCACACAGGCATGACACAGGTTTGGATCCATTAAGTCCTCATGCAGAATTATATTCTTCTCCATAAAGAAGCCAGTTCCAGCCAGGTCACTATCTACACACCTATGTTACAACATTTATATCAAATCTGGTATCTGAAGAAAAGATACACATATAATATGTTCATTTAAGTTACGTATTTTACAGAAAGATTAAAAATTCAAGTCACACAAAACTCAAAAACTGTATTAAAAGTTTGAATAGAAAACTCAGAGATCCACCTGGAATGACTAGAGAATGGAAGTTCTGTATCTACCTGTGTTAAAACTGGTAAATGTGATGAAATTTGTTACCAATAAAACGCATTTGTTTACTCAGTGTAAGTTATCTAATTTTAACAACATGGCACCCTAAAAACCAAATGTATTTTTATGATGAGGCACTTTTGTTAGTGATGAAACCAAAAGAACACATTGGCTGCATACTAATGCCAGCTATTTTCTTCAGTAATGTTGGGTGTATGCACTATGGGGTGAGTCGCAACAAATAACCTTGCTCATTTGTATACAACTATCCAATATATTTTTAAATATATATATATGTTCTTCTGGCTGTAGTAATGCACTGTAAAGCTATTTCACAGTGCAAAGTGATGAAACCAGCCCAAATGAAGGCTGCATAATAACAATTCTGGTACAAGAAAATATTTACAGAGTTATGGAACGTGTAACAGTAGCTTTTATTCGCTGGAGTGGACGTGCCCCCAGTTTAAAGACAGGGATGGAACTGTGCTTTGTTGCCTGGGGTTTCGGACAGTTGATGAGGTTGGGCCGTCGCTGCAGAACTGGCGTTTTGGCTCGTGTTCTGGAAGCTTTCTCCATTGATTTGGTCAGGTGGCTGTGGTGGTGTGGAAAGAGGGGGCCTGTTAGTTGAAGCCAGGGTGCTGGGAGAACTGTCTGCATCGGACTGAGAAGACAGGGCTGGGTCCGTGGTGGGTATTTCTAATGTGCTCAGGCTCTGGGGCTGGGGGTCCCCCGCGTCCCCTCTGCTCAGGTCAGCCGTACTGGTGCGTAGCCGCTCCCTGGCCAGCCAGTCTGAGATGGACAGGTCCTGGGCTGAGCATTTGGGCTTCAACCGTGTCACAGCTGAAAGTTCGGATTCTCTGTCCCCACTCTGCTCCTGCGCTTTCCAGAAATTCAAAACACTGATTTCAGTAGCATCCCTGTGCCCTCCCAGCGTGTGTCTGCGCTTGATGTTTTTCCTTTTGGCAGGATCTGCGTTGGTTTTTTGATTTCCTACTCCAAACATGTCATCTGCCGGTGCTTTGGGCCTCAGTTTTAACCGATCAGCTATTTTCGTTTTCCAGGTGGGCTCCTGTTTCTCGGATTCGCTTCTGGCTGGTGGTGTCAGTAAACTCCCCGTCGATTTTCCTTTTTTCATCACCTCGAACACTTTCGTGATGGAAGGGGCTTCTTTCTCATTCTTGGCATCTCCTAGAGCCGCGCTGTCTGACTTGAATCTGGCGGATTTTTTCCTGGACAGAGTGTCACACTCAATCAGCTTATGGGAACTGAAGAGCTGTCTCCGGCTCTCTAAACTCGGTGTTAAACTCCCCTCCGTACAGCTGACTTCACTGCCTTCGGAGTCCCGCCGGCTCGTCTTCGTGGCCTCGTGCAGCTTTCCACGGAGGAGCCTCTCGGAGGCCAGCGCGGCGGGGAAGACGGGGAAGTCGCTCTCGCTGTCCGTCTCCACCGGCCGCCCCTCGCTGACCAGCTCGCTCCTCTCGTCGTCGGCGTCGTCGCCCCTGCTCTCGGCCACCGACTGCACTTCGGGGCTCAGCCGGCTGGAGTCGAGGCCGGTCACGGAGGGGGCGGGCGACGTCGCCGAGCAGTCGGCGGTGATGGTGCCGACACTGACCAGAAACTCGCCGACTCTG
This sequence comes from Delphinus delphis, assembly GCF_949987515.2. Classification (NCBI taxonomy): domain Eukaryota; kingdom Metazoa; phylum Chordata; class Mammalia; order Artiodactyla; family Delphinidae; genus Delphinus; species Delphinus delphis. Next base: position 167,158,528 of record NC_082684.1, read on the forward strand.
GGTTCGGGGCTGGTGGATTTCTTGGTGGAAAACCTCGCCAGAGCGCCGGAATCGGGCCCCGTCTCGTCCGGGTGGGAGGCCTTCTGGGCCGCGAGGGCTCTGGGGCCCTCTTTCAGGATGGCCAGGCGACAGCTCGGGGTGGGCGACCTGCTCTGCTTGGCGCCCTGGGGGGCCGGGGGCTCTGCGCCCTCCCCCCGCAGGGCTCGCTGATCAGCTCTGGCCGCGCTGCCGTCCTTCTTCGCGTGATTTTCTTTGCAAGCCACGGTCCTTTGTTTCCTGCCCGGTGTCTCGCTCTCTTTTTTGGACTCTTCTTTAATATCGTTGTGACCCTGCTCTGCATTTTCTTTCTTAAAAAACACATTGTCCAGTTCGTCTTCCGAGCTGCTGGGCTGTGCTTTTTCTTTTGGTTTCTTCCTCTTGCGACTGGCGGCCGCGAAGATGGACGACACAAGCAGGTCCCTGCTATACTGATCTTTTCCGGATCCCCAAGAACCCTGGGGAGCAGAGACACGAGACTTTGAACATAAGAACGTTATTGAGTTCACTTTCTGAAAAGGTCCCCCCCACCCCGCACCAATATTTCTTTTGCTTTTTGTGTGTGTGTGTGTGATTTCCATTGCTTTGGTGATTATTTTTTATTTCATTTTTTAACTGAAATATAGTTGATTTACAATGTTGTGCCCATCTGTGCTGTACAGCAAAGTGACTCGGTTATGCACATATAGACACTCTTTTTTTTCACATTCTTTTCCATGATGGTTTAGCACAGGAGATTGAATATAGTTCCCTGTGCTGTACAGCAGGACCTTGTTGTTTATCCATCCTCTATATAACATTGAATCGTTTGCATCTGCTCATCCCAAACTCCCACTCCTTCCCTCCCCCTCCCCCAAGTATTTCTTAACCACTAAAGCTAAGTAATAACAGGGTGTAGTTTTTATGCCCCCTTTTAACTTGTACCTAAGATAACTTCTTATTTTTATTTAATCTGTCCCATTTCTTGCCTGGTGGTATTTATCTGCCATGTCATAGCTGACATACACCTGTCTTTCAGGGACACCTTCTGTGCTTGGGGCCCTCTCGCACTCCTATTCTTCTTGACTTCCCTCCATCTACAGACCGTCCCTGCTTCTGCTACCCTCAGAGGGTCCTCAGGTTCCTTCCTCTGGAACACGGATCTCATAAAGAGTCAATATTCTGACTGAGTAGAATATAATATTCTGACATTGGTTAAAATTTTATGACTAGCTTCAATCTTCCAATTACAGCTATCACATGATACAGATACTGTATCAGATAAGCTGATTAAGATAAGGGAGCTCCTGGGTTCTCGTTAGTTCAGGCAGGCTCGATCTGCAGAGACTGGCCTTAGGTAAATCAAGTTGGCACTGTCTTCACTGATCTCAAGTAACAACCAAATCATGAAGTTCAAAACACATAAGGTCAATTAAAGACCTGAAATCCTTACCATAGAAACACTGCAGTGCCCTGTATTGAGAAAGTGGCAGTGCGGCCAATTGGCTTTGTCAGCTACGCCTAATAGGTTCTTGATGATGACTGTTTAAGTGTTCGTCAGGTACCTACAGGCTAAGTAAATTCGGGTCGGGGAGGGGGCGGTGTCGATAAACACTAGCTGGTGTAACACACACCATTTAAGTCAAGCAGGCAGGCAGGAAGTATGCAGAGTAACAGAAACTGAGTGATAGTTTCTCTGTTGTCATAAAAATCTTAGACAAGCTAGAACTACTATACTGAAGTCTTGAAAATTACAGTAAAAATTCAGGCTTTTGTATTAGAAAGGATTCACCAAAATGAAATCACAGATTGATGGAACTTTGTTTTTATAAGTTATAAAGGATTTTATAATTATACAGGACCTTTCTAAGGGTTATTCACATTTAACACATTCTGTTGAAGACCGTAGGGGATGATGGCTGTGACTGAGCTCTGAATTAGAAGACCTGGTGTTCCTTCCCTAGCTTGCTGGGTATGACACTGAGCAAGTGATTCACTTTTAAACACCTCAACTTCATTGTTGATTTAAGTGAGAAGAAATTCGATTATACTATCTTTAAGATTCCCAACGGTTCCCTTTAAAATTCGATGTTTCTGTGATCACTATGTGTTGGAGCAAATGACTATATTATTTTACAACTGAAAAAAACTGTTACGAAGGATTATATCATTTGGACATCCATTATATTATAGGTGTAATACAAACACCACCATAATTTACTTAAGATGAAGAGACTGCTATAACCACAGGCTAAGAAATATGCATCTAGTAAGAGGAAAGGAGGGAATTGCAAACAGGTATGAAATCTAAAACCTAAAAATCTAAATCTAAAATCTCATATTCTGGCAAAAAGAGGTGGGAAACTGTTCCAAAGTAAAGAAGTCTAAGGAGACATGACAACATAACGCAAGGGGCGATCCTTGAGTGCATCCTATATACAGGAAAAGAAAAAACAACACACATTATTGGGACAACTGGCGAAATGTGTGTAAAAACTGTACGTTAGAAATAATGATGCATTGTACTCATGTGAACTACCAGAATACAATAATTATGCTGGCATTACATAGAAGAATCCCCTTGTTCTCCAGAGATGCACACTGAAGCATTTAGGGGCAAAGTGTTACCATGTCTATAAGTTAACTCTCAAAGGACTCAGAAAAAAAAAATTACATATATATCAAGATTTACCAACTGATAAATCTAGGGCAAAAGGTTTGGGTGCTATTTTACAATTTTTCAAAATGAAAAGTTGGGGTAAAAAGATGGTAAAAATCACAATATAAGTGATAGCAAATGACAGATCATTCAATATTTTATGATATTTTCTGCAAGAAATTCAATTCTAATTTAGTCATATGTGATCCCATTATGTTTAGAAATGATATGTAATGATACGTATGTCTCATTTCCAAATAGAACATCTGAACAAATTTATTGACAATTCTACTTGCTACAGTCTCAGAGGAGCAAAGCTGGCACAAACTGAATTAATGAAGGACTTTCGAACTGAATGTCTTAAAAACTACTAAAAAGTGTACGCTGGTGGTGGTGTCAACAGAACACAAATTATGTAAACAAAAATTGATTATAAAAACAAAGTTAGGGACTTCCCCGGTAGTGCGGTGGTTAAGAATCCGCCTGCCAATGCAGGGGAACACGGGTTTGAGCCCTGGTCCAGGAAGATCCCACATGCCGCAGTGCAACTAAGCCCGTGCGCCACAACTACTGAGCCTGCGCTCTAGAGCCCGCGAGCCACAACTACTGAGGCCCGTGTGCCTAGAGGCCGTGCTCTGCAATGAGAAGCCACCACAATGAGAAGCCCGCGCACCGCAACGAAGAGTAGCCCCCGCTCGCAGCAACTAGAGAAAGCCCGCAAGCAGCAACGAAGACCCAGTGCAGCCATAAATAAATAAATAAATTTATTAAAAACAAAACAAAACAAAAAAAACAAAATGAATGATCTTGTTGAAAAGAAGGCAAGAATATATATTTTCATAAAAAATGTATAATAATAATAAAGTCTATATTACTACTGAAATGTTTACAGAATGAAATAAAATGTTTGGGATTTGCTTCCAAACAGTCCCGAGGGACTTCCCTGGTGGTCCAGTAGTTAAGACTCTGAGCTTCTACTGTAGGGGACACGGGTCCCATCCCTGGTAGGGGAACTAAGATCCCACCTGCTGCGAGGCCAAAAAAAAGACCAAAAAAACCAAAAGTCACGAAGAGGAGGAAAGTGGGCGGGCGCATATGAGACAAACTTGGTCATGTGTTAATTGTTGAGCGTGGATAATAAGGGCTCATTATATTATTCTCTCTGCTTTTGCATATGTTAGAAAATTTTCACATTAAGAATGAGGGGGTAAATGCCTACTTCTTTGAATTATGCTAAACTACACTGAGATAAATCCAACACCCCACCTCACCATCCAGTATTCCTCTATCATATTCTATTTTAAGCATTCATTTTTCCCTTTATAAGACTCTGCTGGTCTGTCATCAGACACAGACACGGGTGCATCTGCATACCAAGCCACAAAGCAATTCCCCTCTGAAATATTCCAAACTGTACAAAACAATTTACCTTAGATTTTGTTGAGTCACTAGTAGCTGAATCTGTGAGAAGTTAAAGAAAACATGGTCAGTATTGGTCAGATTCTTTACTGCTTTCAACAAACAATGCAAAACTTATGGAAAAGACAGGCACAGAACAAAATGTGAAAGCAAAACTCAAAAACAAGAGAACACAGTGGATAGTCAGAGCTCACAAAGATGCAGGCTGCACCACAGAAAGCCACCGCCATGAAAGGATGCTGTGAATTGTAGGCAGAATCAGCTCAATGATAGGGATGGCAAAGGAGCCCTGTACTAAACGAAACAGAAACACTAGTGTTTATTAAATGTGCTAAGCGTTCAATCTAGCAATAAAGCAGCTTGAAGACCTTTGGAAGAACTGCACTATGTACCACATCCTGTATCTGAAACTGATACACAATGTAGAACGTTTAGGATTGTTGGCTGCCCTCGCTACAAATTGAGATGCTCAGACTCAGTGTATTTATGTTGATTTTTGTCAGACTGTCAATGTTAAATTTTAGAAGCGTATACTGTGTGCGTAAGGATGCATTAGGATAACCCTGCTTCTAGGTCACTTTGACGTTACGTTAAATCATGCTGATCTCTGTACTTTGGACCCCGGTTTCACATCTGTGCAGTCAGGGATCCTTTAGACTAGTTAAATTGCTACCAGTTTTCCAATTATTTATTAACAAATGCTATTATGGAAATGGAAAAATGGAGAGCATCATTTTACTGTCTGGCAAAAAACTCAGATTATACAAGTATAAAGAGGGTAGGAAGGGGCTAGCACTCTTCAGGACAACACCAATTTGGAAATTTTCTCTTTCAACTTCAGGGAAATGGATTTTCAGAATTAATGAGCTGAGCCCCATGCCACGCCCCTTTCAACACATGGCTCAATGCTTTATGACTTTAAGAACTGGTAGACCATACCATGCTATTTCTCCTCACGGTCTGCTTCAGAAATAACAAGAAACAGCAGAAAAACCTTTAAGAAAGTAGTAGTGATCTGTTTACAATAATCGTAAGCGAAAATGTACACCACAGATCAACTCGGTTTGCATTTACAGGAATCGGGGGTTTCTGCAGACAAGGCAGCTACAGTGTGGACAGCAGTCCTCCTTCTTCCTACAGTTCCAGCTGTCCATCAGGGACACCACGGAATCCACTAGCGACATGACCGTGTGATAGACTCCTCCCATCTCGCCTGTGCAACATCAGTATAGATTTGCCTGTGTCAGTAAGTGCTGGAAAGAAAACCCTTTAGGACTAAAACAAGAACTAGAGACAAAGGGAGAACATGGTGTAAAACATGCTAGGTTAGTGCAACAGTTTGGCAGGAGAAAATTTGCATCGAAAGAGCCTATTAGAACTGATACTTCACCGAACATGAGGGTGGCAATAGAAGACAGAAGAAAATGTCAAAGAAATTGACTTTTACGGTGACCTCTGTAGTGACAAGATAATATACTGCATTTATGGGAATGGTGCCCATGAGCATTTTACGTATTTAATTGGCTGCCTTTTCAACAGAACGTCCAGCTCAAGAGTAAGAACTACTCATACAGTCTAGACCATACTTTCTGCCATCACAGCAACCACATACTCAGTAGCGTGTATCTGTTTTACCTTGTGATGACTATTACATGGAAACTGTGAATTAAAAAAAAAGAACAAAACAGTGGTTTGCATGCTCATTTTCCCTCATATTTCCTTTCTGACAAGCATTACAACTCCATGCACTGCCAATGGCATTACAGTCACTGGAAGATAATTCAGATCAATCAGAAGAGGAAGATTACATTATTTTTATTAGTGGAAAGGGAAAAAAAGAAGAGGAAAAGGAAAAAAAATCATAGTGAATTGTTACTTATGATTGATTTGCTCTTTCATGTTATAAGAATTTAGCTTTTAACCTAGAGACCAATACTGCCCAGGCAAGAGTTACCTGATACATCTCCAGGGGAGACGCCTGTCCTTCCAATGTTGGTGAGTAAATGATCTATGTTTGGCACTGGCTGGGAGTCTACTGTGTTTTCCTCCTGCACTGTTGTCTATGGTTAATAAACAAAGATCTCTTCATCATCTCTTCAAAGATACTTTCTTTAAAATTCAAACAACATTTAGTAAAAGACACATTACTGAGTGGAGGACATATGCTTAATTATTTACATTATTTGCATATAATTAATTACCAAATAAGTATCATACTTGGATTTTCATTAGATCAGAAACTGAGGCGCTATAGACCTGCTTTCGGGGTGCAAAGCAGACAATAGCATACAAAGCAGGAAGGTGACACAGTTGTAGGATCAGGATCTTGTGTGTCCCAAATGAGAAGAACAGAGTACAAACGCTGACGGACAATACTTACAAGAGGTTCTTCAGCACCTTCTTCTGTGAAAAACCAGTCATGCTAAAATTTAAAATAAAAAAGGTGAAAAAGAGAAATTAAATAACCCCCTACAGAGATCTATATTTTGGAGGATAGCACAGAAAAAAAGGTAATTCTCTTAGGAAAAAAAAAAAAAAAGTATAACCAAATTCTGCCCTACCAACTATCAGCTGCTCATGAAAAAGAATGTTCTCGATGAGCCGAAGCCTGGACTTACGTGCTGGATAAGCGTCTCTACGATCTTGTACTGGTCTGGCATGTGAGTGACCATGTGCGTCATGTTATCTTCAGAGGTCCTCACAAGAGTTGGACCAAACACTATGGCTAGGTTTCTGGGTTCCATCTGCAACAGAGGATGATATTAGAAAATATCACAACTTTTCTTAAGAAAGTAGGCTTAAATTCCCATTGCATGTTTGGCATTTTACTTCTGAAAGACTCTTTTGATGAAAAATAATTCAAAGAATGGTTGACTGATGTGTGTAAAAAAAAATAATGCTTTTTCTTGCTTTAATGACAACATACAATACTTAATTGGCATTTGTTTTTTCCAGGAAGTCTTTGATTGAAAACAATTGATCTGGTTCAAAACTAGTATTACGGGAATTCCCTGGCAGTCCAGTGATTAGGGCTCCACACTTCCACGGCAGGGGGTACAGGTTCCATCCCTGGTCAGGGAACTAAGATCCCACAAGCCGTGCACCTCAGCCAAAAATAAGTATTAATAAAGCTGGATCAACTGACAAAAATATTAAAATCAAAGGGAATAAAACTTGCAAAAGAATAGGGAAAACCTCTCCCCTCAAAAACTAAACAAATGGAAAGAGATACATAAAAATTTCCAAATTTGCCTGAGTAGTACATTAAGATCATGAATATGTAAAAACTAATGTCTGAAAATATTCTTTTGATAAAAATTTTACTTCAACCAAGACTTCCAAAGCTTGTTGCTTATCCTTGTACCAATGAACACCTCAGTATTACATGCCTATATGTTTTTATGTTTCCTTCCATGATAGTTTGTACTCCTGTTTAAGTACCTGATTGTCAAAGGTGCGAACCTTTTGTTTTTCTTTGTTATATCTTATAAGTATCTGGTGTCATTTTTTGACCTTAGGATTTGATTAAAATATTAAATAACCAATCCCAAAAACATACTAGAAGGTAAAAAACCATTGTAGAACTCAAAAAAAAAAAAAAAATCAAACTGGTCTTGGGATCCACACCAAAAATTTAGTTTCCATCCATCACCAGACAGTTGATCCCCCTTACCCTTTCACCCTCCCCTGCACCCCTGCCCCTTCCCCTCTGGCAACCACTACTCTGTTCTCTGTATCTATGTGTTGTTTTTGTTTGGTTTGTTCATTTATTTTGTGTGTGTGTGTGTTTTTTTTTACTCCATGTGAGTAAAATCATACAATATTCATCCAAAAGATATTTCTTTAAACCAATCAGGAAAAGCTACACGTGAACGGACTACTAGATAATACGATGGAATAATAAATTTTGTTGTGTTTGATAAAGGTAATATGGTGGTATGAAAACAAAACCAAAACAATTTATCTGCTAAATCTAAATGAAACAAAACAAAAAAAGAAAATGTCTGTTGTTTTTCACTGTATACCATTTGATACATTTTTACTGTTGTTTGTGCAAATATTGCCCATTCAAAATATTAATATACAGTTGAAAAATAAAAGAAGTAAAATTTCTGACTTTTTCATTTTTCTTGCTGGATAAAGATGAAAGAAAATGTCTTGAAAAAACAACAGTTCATATTTTGGGGATCTTTTGCTTTTAAGAGTGATCTTTAGCGGGACGTGGTCACCAGTATGATGTATTTTAGAGCTTCTGTTTAATTATAACCTATTTTTGACTATTTCGCATGAAGCAGTGAAGTACATCTTTTCAACTAAAGCCACTGAAAGTACATCTCTTCAATAAACAGTTTACACACCTTATTTTTTTCTGAATTTTCTGCCACTGTCTTCAGATGAGCCGAAAGAAACTTGAGTGTTTCATAATGATGTTCGGGCAAATCATGAATCTGAAACATATTATTTTCATGATGGATTTAAATGCTGAACTTTTGTTGTACCTCCAAAAATATAAAATAATACCTACTAGTCTTTTTAATGTTTTCAGACGATCTAGAGGATCTTCCTTACGATTGGCTTCAATAAAGTCGGCATATTTATCTGACAACAGTAAGAACAAAAAAAAAAACAAATTCATCTTAAATTGTTTAGGTGAGCTGTAATCTAGTTTCCCTTTAAGGTTCAATTTCAAACCACAATTAAAAAGAAAAAAATAGTAGGGAAGACCCCAAATAGCCTTTGAAATGTTGTCCTAAAACTACTATAGGGGCTTCCCTGGTGGCACAGTGGTTAAGAATCCACCTGCCAATGCAGGGGACACGGGTTCGAGCCCTGGTCCAGGAAGATCCCACAGGCCACGGAGCAACCAAGCCCGTGGGCCACAGCTACTGAGTCTGCGCTCTAGAGCCCATGAACCACAACTACTAAGCCCGTGTGCCACAACTACTGAAGCCCGCGTGCCTAGAGCCCGTGCTCTGCAACAAGAAAAGCCACCACAATGAGAAGCCCGCGCACCACAACGAAGAGTAGCCCCTGCTCGCTGCAACTAGAGAAAGCCTGCGCAGCAACGAAGACCCAACGCAGCCAAAAATAAATTTATAAAAAATAAAATAAAATAAAACTACTATAGTTTTTAATGATTCCTCTAGGCCTTATCAAACAAAGGGAATTCCCTAAAATGTGAGTTCTCTGAGGGTACAGCCTGTATTTACACAGTCTGTCCACTTTCTCTCCCCGCACTGCAACATCTACTACAAGGTCTTATCTAAGTCAAATAGTTGGCTTGGCTGAAAAAATGCTTTTCTACTAATTGTACCTTATTATGCCTGAAGGCTTTTCACTGAGAACAATAATAACATATTTTCAACTCAGCTGTAAACGTGAATGAACAGGATAATATATATTTTTATTGAACTTTAACAACGTTTTATAAACTGTTTTTCACTGAAATGTATCAGGAGGAAAAAAAAATCCAAATGACAAAAAATAGGACATGATTGTGCTTTGTATACAAGTAAGAACTAAACAAAACCTCCTGTTTCTTTTGACAAAAATATTTTCCCCTGGTTCCATTTAATATGCTGTGGTTTCCCAACAATGTAATGTTCAACTGTTGCATCAGTGTCTTTGGTGGGGTTAACTCACCATTTGTGAAAAGTGGTTCAGGGAGTTTTCTGAAGAAGGATTTTAGTAAACTGCTTATCACATTCAAATCTCGCCATTTCTAGGTATGCAAAATAAAAATACCGTATTTTTGTAGTCAATACCACAAAGGAAAAAAACACAGACCAGTTATTCAAATAGAAATACACAAACTTACATCGTCTTGTATATCAATATCAGACATTCCCTTGTTGAGTTCCTCTTGCATACTTGAGATGGCTGCATTGTTTCCAGGAACTCTATAAATACCTGTATATTCAAGACCTCTTTCTTCAACTAATTTGCAACATATGTCAACTATTAATGGAATATACTGCAAAACAAGAAATAAACATTTTATTTAACACAGCATGAATGTTTATCTTCAGTTAGTAGATACATATCGTAGCTACAAGGCCCTTTTCATCCAAAAGGAAACAGTATATAAATTGTTGTTATTTGATACAGAGAAAATAAAGAATAGAAACACTGGAGAACTGGGAAGAGACAAAACCAGCAAGAGACAGTTGAGTCAGTGGAAAGAGAATGAATAGGTCAAGACTGAAAGAGGAGGCCCCACAGGGAGATAACAGTGTAAAGAAGAAACAAGAGCAAGTAGGGAGACTATGGCAACAGTTCAGTTGAATAAAAGAAGGGGGACGGGGAAGAGGAGGGGGAAAGAATAACATCCATCCACTCATGATATGAATCCTAACGTGGGCATTGTAAACACACACACACACACGCACACGCGCGCACACACACGCACGCACACGCGCGCGCACACACACGCACACGCACACACGCACGCACACGCACACGCACATTTACATTTATCACACTTTCTTAATCAGATTCTTGTTCCCATCCTTCTTTTAAAATGCTGAAAACAGAAACACACACGACTTGAAAATGACTTCTTACCAATAGTTTCAGATACATTCTTAGCCGTTGAATAATTATTCTATTTCAGAGTCAACACATTAGAAAAAAGCATTATAGATAAAATGACTCCATACACCCGTACAGGTCAGACATGCTTAGAGAAACTAAGGTCTGTTAAGAAGAGGAAAATACTCAACAGATGGACAGATACCCCCTGTGACCTGCACGGCTGTGTACTCGGGTCCTGTTATGACGACGGCTGAATTAATGGCTTTAGGAAATCTGGCGGGCTGGTGTCTTACCCGATTAGTATGAGCTGGTGGGCAGTCATCCAGTCTGACCCCGAACGTTCCTGTAGCAGTAGGCTTTTTTTCAAATGTCTTTCTCATAATACTTGGAATGCCTTTTCTCCATGTGCCTTTGTCTTTTGGGGGACTAGTGTCATCTTTTGATCGTTATTCAAAAGAAAATGACATGAAAAGAAAATAGAAACAAGAGTGTTTAAATCATGACTTTAAAGATCCTTTATCAATATTTATATAAATCAGAGCCCTGTACTATAAATAACATATCCTTTATGTATCAAACATATTCTATTCTATTCTCTTCCTGATATAGCACTCCTTTCAACCCTCCATATAATTTAGTACAAATCAATTCTGCTTCTTCACCCTTTGACAATCTGTACCATGATTTTCTTTAAAACAGTCAAGACAATAGAATTAATGTGACATCTTTACAGTGAGATTTTAGCAAAAGGAAACATAATGGTTTTATTTCAAAACGAAAGCATCTGGAGCCTCTGCATTTATCAAATTGGTACTTTTTGACATAGATGTATGTGTTGTATTTTCCTTCACTTGATCTTTATTATAAGAACTGGTGTGTTGGGCTTCCCTGGTGGCGCAGTGGTTGAGAGTCCACCTGCCGCTGCAGGGGACACGGGTTCGTGCCCTGGTCCGGCAAGATCCCACATGCCGTGGAGCGGCTGGGCCCGTGAGCCATGGCCGCTGAGCCTGCGCGTCCGGAGCCTGTGCTCCGCGACTGGAGAGGCCGCAACAGTGAGAGGCCCGCGTACCGCAAAAAAAAAAAAAAAAGAACTGGTGTCTTGGACCCCAGCTTAAGGGAAAGGCCCCACCAGCCTGGACCAGGCCCCCAGTGATCTCTGGGTTAGCTCACCCTGAGCTGAGGTCCGCAGAAAAGGCACAGAAAAACATGAAAACACCTTTAAAATCTCAATTTTATTTAAAAAAAAAAAAAAATTTTTTTTTTTTTTACTTAAGTATAGTTGATTTACTACAAACCCAATTTTAAATCCTAAATTTATCTAGGAATGCGGATATCAGTACCTTTACTGAGAAGCTTCCTTTCTGACTCCTCCTTGGGGGAGTGTGGACTCTGAGTCCGGGGCTCCGCTTTAGCACCAAGCAGGGTCTGCCGGATGCTGAGACTCTGGCGAGGGGTCTTTGGCAACTGCTCTGCCTTGCTGCTGAAAGAAAGGAACGTTTCTGACCAAGCACGGATTTTACGTCCCAGTTAACCTGCAGGCATGGTGGGATTCTCACCTCATCAGGCTGTTGTATTCTTTTATTCTTCGACTAATCAGATCCCTGTTAGTAACTCCAGTGTCCTACAGAATAAATAGAAGGTAAAATTAGAAAGTCAATTCTAAACTCCCTAAATAAGGATCCTACTCTTTCTGGGGGGCAGGGGGGAGCTCTATACTGTACTACTTTGCTTATTCAATACAGACTCCATGGAGTTGTTTTAAAAGCTCTATTCAAATCATGACCTAACTTCACTAAGTGACAAACGTTCAAGGGCCTCTGCCACCGCCAAGAGTTTTCTGTTTACTTTCTGTACCCCAGCAACACCTGGACTAGTACCAGCAAGTAGCCAGTGTTCAAACTTACTGAACTGATCTGGCGTTTTTAATAAATGACTGGGAAGCAGTGAGCCAGTTTTTTCTCTCACTAATACCAGAAAGAATGATCAGCGTTTCAAAATAATACAGTTGGATAAAAGATGGAATACTGCCAAAATGTGTTAATGATTAATTGATAGGAACAGTGAGACTGAGGGTCAATTAGTATCAGAAGTGACAGTTATATTATCAGAAGAAAAAAGCTCAAACCTGGTTTTATTAACCTCAACAGGTTAACCTCAATAATATGCTACATGGAAAACTCAGAGTTGACCACAAGGAGATGATTTTTTTTCCCCCTATTGGTTCCAATTATAAATTCACATGTGTTCGCAAGTATTTTTTTTACTTGTCTCGTTTTGGTCATAGTGAACGTTACAATTTACAAAGAATACAGACTTTATAAATTCTCGAATTCAAATAGATTCTTCTCATTTACCAACTGAAAGAGGATATGGTTAAGATCTAGAATAAGACTGCTTGACAATTCTGAGCTATGTGACCCTGGGGAAATTACTTAACTTCTCTTTGCCACAAAGTTCCCTTGTTTGAAACATGGTGATGATAATAAGAAGACACATTCATATGGCTGCTGAAATTAACTGACATAAAATGCTTAAAAGAGTGACTGCCATATGGTATATGCTCGGTGAATTATTACTTTCTTAGCTCTAAAACTTGGTGAAAACACCCGTGTCTCAGAATCAGATGGTAGTGATGATGCTATAATGGCTGACACGAAGTACATGTTCATGACCTACCAGGCACTGGGGTGCGTTCTTCATCAGCATCACTTCATTCAATTTCTAAAAAAGCCCTATGTCTCAAAGATGAAGTCATCTACTGCCCAGCAGGACACCTGGCATAGAGCAGGGGCTGATCAAACAGGAACTCCTTTGAACTGCTACTTAAAGCTGAAATCTACACCCAAGTTGTGATTCTCCCTGTTTACTTTGCCAAAACTCAGGTCTGATGTCTCTTTATAGCGGTGGTTGTAGAAAAAGGGCTGTATTGATATGGATCTGGTATTCGTTGTTCACAACAAACAAGGTAGAGTGTAAACTGTCAGACGAGAAAAAGTACAGGCGTTTTCCTATGTTCTAAGTTTTCATGACTTGAATTGGATATAATGGAAATGACAGAATTCGAGAACATAATTTGCATAACTTCATGGTTAATGTAGGTGTCCCTGCATACTGTATGGGAAAGTAGGGGGAAAGAACCTTGTGGGTTTTTTTTTTTGTCAAAACAACGGGCACGCAAATGAGAATAACGTCTAAGAAAAACTGCTGATGATATGAAAAAGGCACCCTTGAGCAAAATCTAGACTTAATCATTGCTGAATCTGCTCTGTAAAGTTTACAGTTATGTACACTTAAAAAAAAAATCTTGGGCTTCCCTGGTGGCGTGGTGGTTGAGAGTCCACCTGCCGATGCTGGGGACACGGGTTCATGCCCTGGTCCGGGAAGATACCACATGCTGCGGAGCGGCTGGGCCCGTGAGCCATGGCCGCTGAGCCTGCGCGTCCTGAGCCTGTGCTCCGCAACGGGAGAGGCCACGACAGTGAGAGGCCCGTGTACCGCAAAAAAAAAAAAACAAAAAAAAACTTCACTTAAAAAAAAAATCTTCACTACTGAAAGTTCTGCTGTAAAAAATAACTTGATGGTTGTGAGTCAGAAACTCTCTTTATTAAAAAGAAAAAGTGGCTTATAACATGATTTCTGATACTACAAGTTTTCTTAGAAACCAATTACTGTATTACAGTAGGCTATATTATATTCTTGCCTGCATAATTTCATTAACAAGAATCATGCTATCAGGGTCTCTGCATTTACACAGCAATTTGTTTGGAGATGCATTTTCGCTGTAACTTAAGCCCACAACAACCCTGGTTTTGACACAAAGAAACAGATCTGGAATTATTCAGTCACAAAGGTAATGACCAGGACTAGGAACCTAGGTCTCTGCTCAGTGCTTCACTGCTTCTGAGAAGGTATGCAGAATGTATGAATAATCTGCTTTTCTAGGTCAGTAATGGTGATTTTCCCAATAAGTGAAAATAATATAATATAGGTACACTTGAGTTTTCCTTTTTTTTTGGCAGCACCGTGTGGATGGTAGAATCTTAGTTCCTCAAACAGGGATCGAACCTGTGCCCTTGGCAGTGGAAGCACAGAGGCCTAACCACTGAACTGCCAGGGAAGTCCCTGAATTTTCCTTCTGATCAACTATTTTTTTCTTTAATTAATTTATTTCATTTATTTATTTTTGGCTGAGTTGCGTCTTCATTGCTGCGTGCGGGCTTTCTCTAGTTGCTGCGAACGTGGGCTACTCTTCGTTGTGGTGCAGAACCTTCTCGCTACGGTGGCTTCTCTTGCTGTGGAGCACAGGCTCTAGGCACACGGGTTCAGTAGTTGTGGCTCGCGGGCTCTAGAGCGCAGACTCAGTAGCTGTGGTGCACGGGCCTGAGTTGCTCCGCGGCATGTGGGATCTTCCCGGACCAGGGCTCGAACCCGTGTCCCCTGCATTGGCAGGCGGATTCTTAACCACTGAGCCACCAGGGAAGCCCTGATCAACTATTTTTAAGTGAAGATAGCACGTTATGATTTTTTTTAAATGATGTATCAGATTCTTTCGGTCTCCTTTAAAAAGAAAATGTTGCGACAGCGTCGGTTTTATCAATGTCGTTTTGGACACTAACCTCCTCATTTAAGTTGCTGCTCTCCTGGATGCTCTTGATCCAGGCTAGCATGTCGTCCCTGTCTTCAGCCTGAAACAGGCACTCGCAGTCGGACGTGGTGAGTCGAAAGACATTTTTCCTCTTGGTCTCGCTGTAAGAGATGTCTATTAAGCAAGCGTTAACACTGATGGGCTGCTCCTCTTCAGACGGAGTCGTCTGTTCTCGTTTATCTTTGTACAGGTACAGCGAATGGCCCCGAAGTACAACATACATCTGCTTCCATGGTCGAATACTTCCACCAACTCGCTGGAGAACATGAGACAGATCAGGCATACTCAACACTTGGCTAAATCTTAGTGACAGGACAGATGCATCTAGCAACACTGTTAACACGCTTAAATGTATACCCAATGTGGCAGGTGCCTGCTTTACGTCAATATGTATTTGTTAGGGCAGGAAAGACAAAAAGCGTGGAACGTAAACCAAGTTGGGTAATGTATTCCTATCACAATCAAGGGCAATGAAATCTCAATTTTAATTGGGTTGAGAAAATAAAATGAATAAAGTTAATTAGGATAAAGCGAGTGTAGCAAAATATATAAAAAATGCTAAGGGAATAGAAAATAAGGAAAAAGGTCAGTCAGAAAAATCCTCTGAGTGAAAGCAAGGCTTAAGACAAGTCTTAGATCATGCAAATGACAAACACTGAAAAAACTAATCCCCAAAGCATATGCAGACGTAATGAATTTAGTTAACAAAACTGATCAACTTTATATGGTCAAGCAACAACATGCAAGATGGGTTTTCTAAAAGAAATTTGATACTCTTTTGACAGTATTAAAGTTTTCTTATAAATTAAGCTACACAAATATTGTACAAAATTTTCTGGTGAAGTTTTTCTTATATTGTTATCTACTTAATGAAGCATATATTGATATTGATATTCATTTAAATACCTCTATATTTATAAAATAAGGGGAAACAATAAAATTATTATAAAGGCAACTTGAAACTCTGCAAGCCAGAAGGAAGTGGCAGGACATGTTTAAAGTGATGAAAGGGAAAAACCTACAACCAAGATTACTCTACTCAGCAAGGATCTCATTCAGATTTGATGGAAAAATTAAAACCTTTACAGACAAGCAGAAGTTAAGAGAATTCGGCACCACCAAACCATCTCTACAACAAATGCTAAAGGAACTTCTCTAGGCAGGAAACACAAGAGAAGGCAAAGACTTACAATAACAAACCCAAAACAATTAAGAAAATGGTAATAGGAACATACATATCGATAACTACCTTAAATGTAAATGGATTAAATGCTCCAACTAAAAGACATAGACTGGCTGAATGAATACAAAAACAATATCCGTATATATGTTGTGTACAAGAGACCCACTTCAGACCTAGGTACACATACAGACTGAAAGTGAGGGGGTGGAAAAAGATATTCCATGCAAATAGAAATCAAAAGAAAGCTGGAGTAGCAACTCTCATATCAGACAAAATACACTTTAAAATAAAGAGTATTACAAGAAACAAAGAAGGATACTACATGCTGATCAGGGGATCTATCCAAGAATACTATATAACAATTATAAATATTTATGCACGCAACATAGGAGCACCTATATACGTAAGGCAAATGCTAACAGCCATAAAAGGGGAAATTGACAGTAACACAATCATAGTAGGGGACTTTAACACCCCACTTTCACCAATGGACAGATCATTCAAAATGAAAAAAATTAAGGAAACAAAAGCTTTAAATGATACATTAAACAAGATGGACTTAATTGGTATTTACAGGACATTCCATCCAAAAACAGCAGATTATACTTTTTTCTCCAGTGCTCATGGAACATTCTTGGGTCACAAATTAAGCCTTGGTAAATTTAAGAAAATTGAAATCGTACCAAGAATCTGTTCCAACCACAACGCTATGAGACTAGATATCAATTACAGGAAAAAATCTGTAAAAAATACAAACACACAGAGGCTAAAAAATACACTACTAAATAACCAAGAGATCACTGAAGAAATCAAAGAGGAAATCAAAAAATACCTAAAAACAAATGAAAATGAAAACACGAGGACCCAAAACCTATGGGACGCAGCAAAAGCAGTCCTAAGAGTGAAGTTTATAGCAATACAATCTTACCTCAAGAAACAAGAAACATCTCAAATAAAAAACCTAACCTTACACCTAAAGGAATGAGGGAAAGAAGAACAAAAAAACTGCATAGTTAGCAGAAGAAAAGAAATCATAAAGATCAGATCAGAAATAAATGAAAAAGAAATGAAGGAAATGATAGCAAATATCAGTAAAACTAAAAGGTGGTTCTTTGAGAAGATAAACAAAACTGATAAACCATTAGCCAGACTCATCAAGAAAAACAGAGAGAAGACTCAAATCAACAGAATTAGAAATGATAAAGCAGAATTAACAACTGACACTGCAGAAATACAAAGGATCATGAGAGATTACTACAAACAACTATATGCCAATAAAATGGACAACCTGGAAGAAACGGACAACTTCTTAAAAAAGCACAACCATCCGAGACTGAACCAGGAAAAAGTAGAAAATATGAACAGACGAATCACAAGCACTGAAATTGAACTGTGATTAAAAATCTTCCAACAAACAAAAGCCCAGGACCACATGGCTTCACAGGCAAATTCTATCAAAGATTTAGAGAAGAGCTAACACCTATCCTTCTCAGACTATTCCAAAATATAGCAGAGGGAGGAACACTGCCGAACTCATTCTACGAGGCCACCATCACCCTGATACCAAAACCAAAGATGTCACAAAAAAGAAAACTACAGGCCAATATCACCGATGAACATAGATGCAAAAATCCTCAGGAAAATACTAGCAAACAGAATCCAACAGCACATTAAAAGGATCATACACCACAATCAAACAGAGTTTATCCCAGGGATGCAAGGATTCTTCAATATATGCAAATCAATCAATGTGATAAACAATATTAACAGATTGAAGAAAAACCATATGATCATCTCAATAGATGCAGAAAACACTTCTGACAAAATTCAACATCCATTTATGATAAAAAAAAAACCCTCCAGAAAGCAGGCATAGAGGGAACTTACCTCAACATAATAAAGGCTATATATGACAAATCCACAGCCAACATCGTTCTCGATGTTGAAACACCAAAACCATTTCCACTAAGATCAGGAACAAGACAAGGTTGCCCACTCTCACCACTGTTATTCAACATAGTTTTGGAAGTTTTAGCCACAGCAATAAGAGAAGAAAAAGAAATAAAAGGAATCCAAATCGGAAAAGAAGAAGTAAAGCTGTCACTGTTTGCAGATGACATGATACTATACATAGAGAATCCTAAAGACTCTACCAGAAAACTACGAGAGCTAATCAATGAATTTGGTAAAGTTGCAGGATACAAGATTAATGCACAGAAATCTCTTGCATTCCTATACACCAATGATGAAAAATCTGAAAGAGATATCAAGGAAACACTCCCATTTACCATTGAAAAAAAATAATAAAATACCTAGGAATAAACTTACCTAAGGAGACAAAAGACCTGTATGTAGAAAACTGTAAGACACTGATGAAAGAAATTAAAGATGATACAAACAGATGGAGAGATATACCATATTCTTGGATTGGAAGAATCAACATTGTGAAAATGACTACAGTACCCAAAGCAATCTACAGATTCAATGCAATCCCTATCAAACTACCAATGGCATTTTCCCCAGAACTAGAACAAAAAATTCCACAATTTGTATGGAAACACGAAAGATACCGAATAGCCAAAGCAATTTTGTGAAGGAAAAACGGAGCTGGAGGAATCAGGCTCCCTGACTTCAGACTATACTACAAAGCTACAGTAATCAAGACAGTATGGTACTGGCACAAAAACAGAAATATAGATCAATGGAACAGGATAGAAAGCCCAGAGATAAACCCACGCCCATATGGTCACTTTATCTTTGATAAAGGATGCAAGAATACACAATGGGGAAAAGACAGCCTCTTCAATAAGTGGTGCTGGGAAAACTGGACAGCTACATGAAAAGAATGAAATTAAAACACTCCCTAACACCATACACAAAAATAAACTCAAAATGTATTAAAGACCTAAATGTAAGGCCAGACACTATAAAATTCTTAGAGGAAAACATAGGCAGAACACTCCATGACATAAATCACAGCAAGATCCTTTTTGATCCACCTCCTAGAGAAATGGAAATAAAAACAAAAATAAACAAATGGGACCTAATGAAACTTAAGCGCTTTTGCACAGCAAAGGGAACCATAAACAAGATGAAAAGAGAATCCTCAGAATGGGAGAAAATATTTACAAACGAAGCCACTGACAACAGATTCATCTCCAAAATATACAAGCACTCAATATCAAAACACACAAACAACCCAGTCCAAAAATGGGCAGAAGACCTAAATAGACATTTCTCCAGAGAAGATATACAGATTGTCAACAAACACATGAAAGGATGCTCAATATCACTAATCATTAGAGAAATGCAAATCAAAACTACAATGAGGTTTCACCTCACACCAGTCAGAATGGTCATCAAAAAATCTACAAACAATAAATGCTGGAGAGGGTGTGGAGAAAAGGGAACCCTCTTGCACTGTTGGTGGGAATGTAAATTGATACAGCCACTGTGGAGAACACCATGGAGGTTCCTTAAAAATCTAAAAACAGAACTACCATATGACCCAGCAATCCCACTACTGGGCATATACCCTGAGGAGACCATAATTCAAAAAGAGTCATGTACCAAAATGTTCACTGCAGCTCTATTTACAATAGCCAGGACATGGAAGTAACCTAAGTGTCCACTGACAGATGAATGGATGAAGAAGATGTGGCACATATATACAGTGGAATATTATTCAGCCATAAAAAGAAATGAAACTGAGTTATTTGTAGTGAGGTGGACGTACCTAGAGACTGTCATACAGAGTGAAGCAAGTCTTGAAGAGAAA
The DNA here is from genome assembly GCF_949987515.2 of Delphinus delphis. NCBI lineage: Eukaryota > Metazoa > Chordata > Mammalia > Artiodactyla > Delphinidae > Delphinus > Delphinus delphis. Next base: position 167,178,761 of record NC_082684.1, read on the forward strand.
AACAAATACCGTATGCTAACACATATATCTGGAATCTTAAAAAAAAAAAAAAAAGTGGTTCTGATGAATGGACTTGAGGACATGAGGAGGGGGAAGGGTAAGCTGGGACAAAGTGCAAGAGTGGAATGGACATAGATACACTACCAAATGTAAAATAGATAGCTAGTGGGAAGCAGCCGCATAGCACAGGGACATCAGCTCGGTGCTTTGTGACCACCTAGAGGGGGGGATAGGGAGAGTGGGAGGGAGATGCAAGAGGGAGGAGATATGGGGATATATGTACATGTATAACTGATTTACTTTGTTATACAGCAGAAACTAACACACCATTGTAAAGGAATTATACTCCAATAAAGATGTTAAAAAAAAAACAACTCAAAAAAAATAAATAAATAAAGGCAACTTGAGTAAACTGGGAGATACTGAATAAAAATTTTTAAATTATTAATATGGAGAACTGCTGGTCCCTAAAGTACTACTCTGTAATAATCCATGGGTAATAAACTACTTAATAAGAAAATCAGAGTTCCTTCTTAAATACTCCCATGTCTCTTTTACACTGATAAGACGCAAAACAACATATTCCATATGTAATTGATATAAAGGATGAAAAAGGTATAAAATTAAATCTCTGATTAGAATTTGTAAAAATAACTTTTCCTTTATGTAGAGAAAGATGCTTATAAACGTTTTCCACTCTTTATTCTGGCTATTTTACCGTTTTATGTATAGAGACTTAATGCTTTACTTTTCAGGGCCTGCATTTCACACGCTCACAGTAGCTGAGAAAACACACTACCTTGCCCCTATCAGTGACAAGTGGCCTGAAATGAAGCCACCCTTCCTTGGCAGCATCGCTGAAAACCTCTGAGGAAGAATCTTTCCGGGATCCAGAATCTTCTGATGACTTTTGGCTGTCTGTGATCTATAGAAAAGGCCAAAGAAAACATAGCAAATGTCAGCTTTTTTCTTTATAAGTATTTGCATGTTGAAATTGTTTTGCTGAAAAAGACTTTTACTAAATCTTCGAAATGAAAGGCTATTTTTGAAAAACCCTAACTTTATCAATTACATTAGAAAAATTTCTGGTTTTGCTTTTTAAAAAAATGGGTATCCATCATTTTTAAAGTCCCCTGAAGGAATTTTTTTAACCACTAAAAAATAATAGAAATAGTATAATTTACCTACTCTCAAGAGCTCACATTTTAGTGGGAAAAGGCAAAGAAGAAAGAAAAATAAAACAAGAAAATGATCAGATTGTGATTAGTGCCATTCGGAGAATGAAACAGGGAGATGCAATAAGGAACAACAGAGCAGCAGCTATTAACTGGTGGTGCTGAGGTGAGACCTCTCTGCAGAAAGAACATGTGAGATGAAATTTGGAGAAAACATTTTAAAAAGAGGCAACCACGAAAGATCAGGGGAAAGAAAAATTCAGGGAGAATATATAGCTACTGAATGTACGTTCATTGTTATCATTTTTTTTTTGGCCACATCAAGGCATGTGGGATCTTAGCTCCCCAACCAGGGATTGAACCCGTGACCCCTGCAATGGAAGCGCAGAGTCCTAACCAATGGACCCTGAGGGCATTCCCTCACTGTTATCATTTTAAATGTTCACTTTTCCACGGAAGTAAGAGAAACAGCTAGTTATAGATTGTTCAGGGTACTTCAGGCTGTGGCAGGAGTGTGTGGGAGGCCATGAAGTGATGAATCAGAGGAGTAACATCATCTGATCATACAGCTGAAAGGTTGCTCTGCTTGCTACCTGGAGAACGGATTTGAAAGGGACAACCATGAAAGGAGGTGGTACTGTGGGAATCCAGGTGAGGGACGGTGGCAGCTGGGACTAAAGTAGCGAAAGTGAAGACAGAGAGGAAGGTATAGGTTCAGGGTATGTTCTGGAGGTAGAGCGGACGGTACTTGAAAGGGAAAAGAAAAAACAAGCTTCATTCCTAGACCTGGTGCTTGAACAAGTGGGTAAATTGAAACGGACTTAGACAGATGAGGGAAAAGGAGGGATACACATGTCTGGGGGGGTCGGTCCCTGAGGTCTACTTAGTCATGGAAACCTTGAACTGCTTGTTAAACGTCCAAATGGTGATGGTGCAGGGCAAGAGCCCACATGAGCCTCAGTTTGGGGAAGAGGTCAAGGCTGGCAATATACACTCGGGGAGATCTCTGGGTAGGAGCACCAAGGAAATGACGGTAGGTGGAGAGGAAAGGGGAGTCAGAACCAGCTCTAGACTTTCCAACATTTTAAATATTACACAGAGGCAGAAATGGAAACCAGCAGAAGAAGGTGTTTCAGGAAGTAAGTGGGAAATTACGCTGGATACTCCTGAAAGGTCAAGTAAGTGAAAAACCCAAGCAGCCAGTTGTTCTGGAACCTGAGTGTCACTGGTAACCTTGGCCTGAACAGTGTCATTCTGATGCGTGTGGCGTGAGAAAGACGTGATGTGGGAAAGTAGAAACTACCAACAATTTTTTTCCCAAAGAATTTTGCTATGAAAAATGGAAGAGTAAATCGGAGCAGTAAACAGAGGGGGACGTGGATTCGAGGAAGGTTTTTCTTTTAAATACAGGAAATCACAGAACATGCTTCTATGTGATGGTGACTGAGCCAATGGAAAGAGTGATTATGCAGAAGAGACAGGGGTCTTGAGAAAGTGAAAAGTGATGGAATCCAAAGCAGAAACCTGGGTGTTTGTGCTTAATAGGATAATGTGCCACGTAAAAAGATACTTATTAAGATAAGAGTAAGGAAGGCAGAAAGTGTGGGTATAAATGAAGGTCCTGGTATTTTTGGAGAAGGTAAAATAAGGAAATTCCTGTCTAACAGCTTTTATTGTTTCACTGAGGGAAAGGCATGAGGGAAGGATAGACAAGAGAGGACAGGGCGGATCGTATTGGGGGGAATTGGGGGGAGGCAGGAAATAATAATGTTGAGGATAGAAAAAAAAAAAACATACTGCTGGGCAGTTAAATATTTGTCCGTAAACTTACAAAATAAGAAAAATCAGCACAATGTGTGTAAACTGCTGTATATTTGATGAATATGTTTAGAAATCACAACTTAGAGTGATATTTTCCAAATGCACTTGAAAGTTATAGAATAGGAGGTTATGATATTTAAATATGAAATACCTAACGGATAAAAGAAATAATTCTCTATGAAGAGCTAAAGTAAATTCAGGTAAATAGAAACATTTATCATTTACCGATATTTTAAAAATACTGAATACCTACCTTGATTCCCTTCAGGCTAGATACATGCTTAAAGGACCTGTTGGAAAAGAAGTCTATCAATATTTGCAGTAAATGCATAAAAATACCTTAAAGATGTAAAAGTAGTTTGACTATTACAACTACCCTTTCATTAATAAGCTGACATTTCATCGTTACCATGTTAAATGATCAGAGTTTGATGCAAATGAGGAAAAACAGCTAGTTTTATAAGTACCTAAACTTTATAAGTACTTAAACTTTCTATTCCATGATAGAAGTTTTCTTAAACTGTAAGTTAAAACCATCTCTGAATAAAAGGTGAGATTTTCTTATCCTTTTTTTTTTTGTATCAAGGAAAAAGCTACTCAGACTGAACATTGGCTGTTATGTTATTATTTACCCACAGGTGTGATGCTCTATTAAGGATTTCCACACTGTCAATAATGACTGGTCAGTGGTCACCATCAGCGGTCAGATAGAGACAGGCACTTCCACACTTGTCCAGCTTGTGGACACGGCGGCAGCAAGTGCATTGTCAGGGCTGGTCATGGCCGCCACTCTTCCCTCTGACCATATTCTGGATGTTTCAGTACAGAGAACAGCAGCTGACACTGAATAAGCTTAGGGCTTCAGAGGACAGGTCCACATTAATTATTCAAAAACAATTTAACCTTATGGGACAAAGTTGTTTTCTTGTTGTTTTAATTCAAAGTTCATTAAGGAACTTAGGATTTTAAGGTGTGATCGAAGATGGCGCTGTCCTCTCCTCTCAGAGCCCCCCACCCCCCAACAAGGCAACCAGAAATAGATACGCAAACTCATCTTCAACAACATCAGGAGACGCCTGTAATCTGAACTACAGCATATGAAGAAGTGGGGTTAAATGCAGTGAAGTAAAAAGTGGATACGGGGAGAGAGGGCGCCAGTGCTTACACGTCTCCAACAAAACTGCAGAGCACTGTTTTCTGAGAGATCAAAACCAAGCTTTCCTTGTTGGAACAACAGGAAAGGGGGTACCAGTGACAGGAGCCTCACTGATCACCATGGGGCATCAGGGGAGGTGAGGATGAAGGAGGAAACACACGGTCCTGCCATCTTTGCAGGAAGCACTGTGTAGCTGGGGTAAGGTGAAGGCGACTCTGAAATGTGGCTGTTTACTGATACCTTTTAATGAGGGAGAGTAAAGGCTAAAACGGCTCACACATCCCACTCTGCATCATTAGAAAAATCCCTGCTAGCCACTGCCACTGCCCTTGGCCACACCTCACACAGACTCCCCTCAGGCAGCTGGTTCAGGAGGAATAAGTTGGAAAGCAACTGACAATAGATATTAAAGTAAAAAATACACATACCCTTTGATGTAACAATCCTTTTTCCAACTGTACTCACATATATGCTAAATGAACTATGTACAAATATAGGCACCGAAGGATTATTTGTTGTAGCATAAGATTTGATCAACCTAAACGTCTGTTAGAATACAGAACACCAGTTAAATATATTATGGTATAACTACTCAGTGGAAAATTAAACAATCATGAAAAAGAATAAGCCAGGCATACATGCACTGAATGCTCTCCAAGACCAGTGTGTAGCGCACCTATCATCTGTTTATACAAACAATCAGCACACAGACGTATACAAGCGTACGTAAACGCGTGTATGGCTTTATGCACAGAACAGCTCTGGAATTATACAAAAGAAAATGATGGCACAGTTATGTCTGAGAGTAGAACTGGGTGACTGAAGGCCTAAAGCAGAAGTAATTATTTAATATATATATTTTTATATGTATTTTTGTATTATGTTTGTGTATTACTGATTTTTAAACATTAATTTTTTTAAAAATTCAATTGAATGTATTATCATGTCACAACTTTGATTTTTTTTTTTTTCGGTACGCAGGCCTCTCACTGTTGTGGCCTCTCCCATTGCGGAGCACAGGCTCCGGACGCGCAGGCTCAGCGGCCATGGCTCACGGGCCCAGCCGCTCCGCGGCATGTGGGATCTTCCCAGACCGGGGCACGAACCCGTGTCCCCTGCATTGGCAGACGGACTCTCAACCACTGCGCCACCAGGAAAGCCCGCAACTTTGCTTTTTTATTTGCATTTCTAATGTCATAAAGTTAGAAAATATAAAAGACATCAGTAAATTCAGTATTTACATGTCAAGGCCATACTGAGCAGCCACTAACAAGTATTTAAGATAACACGCTTGAGACTTACAGTTTTGCATCTTCTCTGTAATCATCCAGGCCCTCATCGTATGATTTTGATCGTTCTGTCTTTGAGCTGGGCTGGGCATCCAGGCTGGGAGGTCCAACAGATTCTGCAATCAAAACCCAACATTTACACATGTGCACGTGGTTTCCAGATTCTTTTTAAATGGCGAGGAGATCAGGGGGTGTCACAGTATTTTAAATGGAAAACTGAGAACATAAGACAGTTCACATAACCGCTCCTTGAAACGTACCCTGGTCATGAGAGAGCTGACGTCGAATTAAAGGAGCTGACGTTGTGAGGCTGGGAGGGGCCGCTGCTATGGAGGGTACCTGGGAGGTGGAAGCAGAGATGACCGCAGAGGCGGGGATGTGTGGGATATCGTGATCGATGCTGGGGCTAGTAGGCTCATCTGTAAGGTGAGAGGAAATAGGTATCGTCAGTAATGATAAAATAATACAACAGTGATCAGTATTCATTATTGAAAGAACCACCGGGAATGTGTCACAGTTACTTGGCTGCATGTCTACAGGTTCATGGGTCAGACAAGTTAACCAGAGGTTGCAAGATTTCATGGCTTTGTGTGTACGTGAGAGGCGCATGTGTATGAAAGATGACCCAGCTTGCCAGCTGACAAATGCTGGAAGTACTAATTTCAAGGAATCCAACATTTACCTTAAAAGAAATTAATAACTATTAGGCACCGATGTCACAAATCCATCTTCGGACGATTTATTTTAGCACACAGAATAAGCCAGCTGTTAGGAATGGGAAGACCGAGCAGGGGAGGGGGCCAAGGACTTGTCTTGCTGGACTTCGTGGAAGCCACTTAATTCCTCAGGGTATTAAATTCATTCCCTATAAAGAAATTGGACTAGGATTATCAGGGTCACTTCTAGCTCAAGGGGACTACAACAATAAATCCACAAAAGGGATAAAAGTATCTGTTTAATTTATGTAAGAATATGAAATACTCTGGGGCTTTCATAAGCCAAGGATTTTTTAGGGGGCTTTTGAGGTTTGCATTTATTTTAAAAACTGACAGATCTGGCTGAGAGTGTAGTTACTATTGGATCTCTTTTCAACACTAAAGGAACTAGCTGAAAATCCAGAAAGTCTGCTTTAGGGATACAATTCTATAATTTTTATAAGTGTGAAGTTTAAAAAATTTTTATTTCCCTAAGGAAATAAGCATAGTATTCTATAAGGTGTGCTACAGATCAATTTGAAATATTTTGGGATAAAAGCCAACTACCAAAAGGAAGATAAATGAACATCTAAAATTATTCTGTGGTGAGCAGTTTCGTTAAACTTGGAACACAGAAATTTATCTAGTAAGAAGATGCCAATTCAAACTTGGGGAATCTGAGCTAAGAAGAGGGAATATTAAATGCAGAATTATTATTTAGTCACCCAATCACCCAGTCCCAGCCCTTTTGGGTAAATTTCAGATAGCTAAACTTACCTACAGAGACACTGTAATCAAGCTATATCCTACAAAACTTCTAAATTGGTTTAAAATGCCAGGGCCAGCATGGCTGCACCAATCAAATTCAATTTTAGTTAGGCTAATCCTAATTAAGTACACACATACTGGCCAACTTTAGGGTGAGAAGAACAAGAAGTAGTAAAAGTACGGCAAAAAAGAGGGGAGAAGGAATTTGAGAGGAACTCGATGCGGGTAATACAGCTGGTTTCTTTATATTAATAGTTATGAGTAGTAAAAAGAAAGATAGAAAATCAGGATTGGAGAATACACCTTAATACCTGCTGCTATAGAACAAATTACTTAGGAACTCATTACTCGTTTTGTGTTTACTTGTGAAAGATGTTGAAATTTATTTTCAGGACTTACTATGAAGCTTTACAAGAGCATGTATGTGTGGGAGTGGCCATAAACGAATTACTGCTAATGACCGATATTCCTAATTTTAAAAAAAAGTCGTTTATTTTCTTCATTTTTCTAAGTCTTTGTGACCCCAAAGGAATATTAGATATTAAATGTGTAACGAAATGTTGGAAAATTTTCCTTCTGCAAGACGTTTCGTTAGCTCTGTATTACACAGATAACTAAGTAAATAAATTGGCTCCATTCTGTGATATTTTGGGAATAAAGCCAAGGCACCTATTTACTTACTTACTTATTTATTTTGCATTGGTTATAATGTTTTCAAGTAACAAAAATAACTATTAAATTCACAGACTATTAAAGACCCTGTAGTGTGATGATACAACAGCAAGCCTTAATTCTTTGCTTTTCTTCCTTTTAATTTAAATGTTCCATAAAATAGCATAGAGTATAGACCAACATTCTCCAAAGTGTGTTTTATGGTATACTAAACTGAAATACTCTAAATGAAAGAAAGGATTCATGGTCAAATACTTCTAAGACAAATTGTACTACATCCTGTCTAGAAAATTCACGACATATAGGAGCATGTTAATGATGCTGAGAGTTCTATGGTGAAGACAGACAAAACTTGTTTAACTTTCAAAACCCAGCATTTCTCAATTTATTTGACCACTGATCTTTGTTTTTCCCCCTTTATCAAATGGAATTAGTGTTCCTAGAAAATACTTTGAGAAACATTGCAAATAGTCTCTTCTAGTCCATTTCAATGCTGAAGTCATCCCAGTAAAACACATATTTTTAAAAATAGCTAGATTGGGGCTTCCCTGGTGGCGCAGTGGTTGAGAGTCCGCCTGCCGATGCAGGGGACACGGGTTCGTGCCCCGGTCCGGGAGGATCCCACATGCTGCGGAGTGGCTGGGCCCGTGAGCCATGGCCGCTGAGCCTGTGCTCCGCAACGGGAGAGGCCGTAACAGTGAGAGGCCCGCGTACCGCAAAAAAAAAAAAGCTAGATTGGAAAGACAAATACCCATTGGTCAGATAAAACTCTGAAGCTCAATAATAAAAGGATTTCAATATTAAATTTTGGAACTTAAGAACACTTACATCCATAGACAGCATTTACATCTGAACAGTAAAATCAATACTGTGTTCATATCTCCGTTCTGTATTCTACCCTATTCCGCTGGTACTGTTCAAATGACATACCAGAGTAACCATATGCAATATATTAAAGTCCTGGGAGGCATACAGGAAATAAATGGATTATAAAGACACTTCTATGCTGGGGGACTTTTAAGTCATGATTCATAAAACAGAAGATGTCATTCAGTAGGAACTAAGGCGACTCTAATAAGTACTTAAAGTAGAATGTGATCAGAACAAATTAGTATTTTTATTTTTAATAAACAAACAAAATGGTCTATTTTAATAATTATTCTAAATCTTTATGTATATAGAATAGATTTTTGTTTTATATTTTAGCCAAACTTCTCTTTAAAAGCATAATTCACCTTTTGATTTATTCCTGTACCTAGAAATATTAACAGATATAACTAGCGAACTTATTATTACTCCAATATAATTTCATTATATTATTCTTACTAAGTAGGAAGAAAGTATAATGCCATTATTCTGGTAACACCTCACAGGCCTGGGAAATACAGCCATGGGTTGTAGGGCTTTGTATGTTTAAAAAAAAAATCATAAAATCATAATTTCTATAAAATATCTATCATTTCCATCTACAATGGAAATCTACTACTCTTTGAGGCCGGCCTTAAGGGTACAGATACAAATATGAGCACAATTTAGGTTGAGAGTCCCTGCAATGTTTACAACTTGAATACGCCACATTTATAAAATATAAGTTATGTGGGACTGTTTTAAAAAACTGATTCTGACAGTGTCACCTGACAGTGCAAGAGCTCAATGGCTTTAAAAAGTTTCTCTAGAAGAGAAAAAGTCTGAAACAGTACTGACAGAGAATACAATATATTACAAAATTATGGCAAACTCTTCCTGAACCTATGGGGTAACAGGTTGAGTGAGAGTATGGCCTTGGCCTCAAAGCAAGCCTTGCATCACACACCTCCAGAGGGCGCTGTTCACAACGCATTCTGTATAAATGGTGCCCTCTGGAGTTGTGCTCTGCAATGAGGCTGAATCAGGGAAGTCTCTATTGCATACTGACTGTGTGACTTTGGGGAAGTTATTTAACCTCTCAATAGCTTAAATTTCTCATTTATTAAATGAAGAGAATACGAAGGACATATATGATGATCCTGTTAGCATATGATATCTTAGAGCTGCATAGTAATTATGATGAAAATTTGTTTTGTTTTGCTACACATTTAACCATCAAATCAAAATTATCATTCACCTATTATTTCGACAAATATTGAGTGCCTTCTCTATGCCAGGCATGAAGGACACAGAAGTGAACAAAAGATCTAAAATCCTGGCTCTCACGTAGTTCATGTTTTAGCTCTGCAGAGAAACATGTAATAAACAAAAAATACAAATGCCAAGTGGAAACAAGTGGTATAAAGATAAATAAAGTAGCTTAAGGAGATAGAGAATGTCAGGTTCTGTGTGTATTTTAGATAGGCTGGTCTGGAAAGGCTGCTTTGATAAGGTAGTATCTGAGCAGAGGCCCAAATGTACTGAGAGCGCGCGAGTCTTGTGAATATCTCTGGAATGCACTCCAAGGCTTGGAACTGGTGCCAGGGCGCTGAAGCAGGGTGTGCTTGGCGCGTTTCAGGACTGCTAGGAGGCTGGCGTGTGTGAAGACAGCGTGCACAGGAAGACGGGAGGTAGGGGTGAGAGGTGGAGTAGGGTTGTGACCCAGATCACAGAGGGCCTTGTCCACCTCAGTCGGGTTCTGGGTTCTATTCTGAGTAACACGGGAAGTAAAAAAGGGTTCTGATCAGGAGTGAAATGATCCTATTTATATTTTTAAAAACACACTGGCTGCTTTGTGGATAATATACCTGGGGCATGTGAGCAGACTAAAGCCTCAGTCAACATGATAGGTGTTCTGGATCAGGGCACATGCTTGTAATTTAAGTAATTTCCCCCCATCTAGTCCAGGATTGATTCTAAGACAAAGTAATGTGACAACAAAGAGGTCTTTTCAGTTGGCCCACAAGTTAAAATTTACAAAGAAATAAGCTTTAGAAAGTAAAAAGCACTGTTTAAATGAAAGGTTGGTTACTAGCGGTCAAAGCGGTTCCAAATCAACAACTAAGCACAATCTGGTTTGCTGATGGGTCTCCTGACCCCACCCCAGGCTGTGGGGATTTGTCTCATTAAAATCAAAATGAAAGGGCTTCCCTGGTGGCGCAGTGGTTGAGAGTCCGCCTGCTGATGCAGGGGACGCGGGTTCGTGCCACGGAGTGGCTGGGCCTGTGAGCCATGGCCGCTGAGCCTGCGCGTCCGGAGCCTGTGCTCCGCAACAGGGGAGGCTGCAACAGTGAGAGGCCCGCGTACCGCAAAAAAAAAAAATTAAAAATGAGTACTGAGTATGTAAACTTTAAAAACAAAACAGGAAAATGGATACTAGAAATAATTTTTGAGAGTAAAAGCTTATGGCTCTGGTTTTAAAAGAGTGTAGAAAATGTGGAACAAGTGTTTTAAGATCACAGTGTAAAACTCCTGTACCTGTTGAACTAGAAATACTTTGCTGAAAAGATGTGTTAATTATGTGACGTACTAGCCAATGACCATTAAGTGAGCTCACCTATAAATGGGATGGAAGCCAAGGAATCACCGGGTGGACTGGTACTTGAGGCCTTCCTCTCCTCCATTCTTTTTATATGGACCTCGCGGCGAGCATCATTAGGTAGCCAGCAAGTGGTGTCTGAACCGGGCTCTTGGTCATTCACTGCCAAGATGTAAGACTGATGCCTTAAAGGCTGCGGCGTTTGGCGACCAGATGGAGGTTTTTCTCTTAGGATGACAGTTTCTTTATTATCTACAGCATTTGATTGCTGAATTTCAGCCTCTTGTAAATTTAAATCTTGATTCCTTTGAGTGACGGATAATTCCAAATCTGGAGTGCCAGCATTCTCACTCATCGGAGGGGCGGGCTTAACAGAAGCTCCGGATAGAGAGGGGGGCTTCCCAGTGTCCACTTGGTGATCGCGGGCACTTTCAGTCCTTAACCATGTCTGCTGATTCAAGAGACTGTTTTGATGCAAGTGATTTACTGGTCTTTGGTCTTTGATGGAAACAAACGAGTTCTGGCTGGAGGATGGTTTTGTGACGTGCGTAGGTGCTTTCAGAGAATTATTTCGGACTTTCACAAGAGGTGACCTGTCTTGTGAAATACCTCGAGGCTGGGACATTCCGCAGGTAGTTTGAAAATTTCTGTTGGGCTGCAGTGGTTTCAGATCTGCTGGAATTCTTTTAAACTGAGACACCAATTCCACCCCTCTGCCACTCACTCGCCTGTTGTCAGAATTCACAACACTCGGAGCCACTGTAAAATTGGAACCTCGGAAAGATTTGTGAATTTCTTGCTGCCTATGCCTTTCATAAATACCTCGCCGATCATCCTGCTCGGTAAATCCACTCCACTTGTAAGTCTGCTTTCGTTCTCCCTTTACATCGGGTGGTGGGCATTCAGAATGGACGTTTTCTAAGGTTTCACCCTGTCCCTGGATAAAATCCCACGAGCGAGTTCTATGGTTACTAAAACTAATAGAAGGAGATGTCAGCGCTCCTTGAGATGCACTCCTTGGACAGTACTTCATTAACACAGAGTCCTCCAGCCTCTCCTGAGACACGCTGCGTTGCCGGATCTGAACGGACTGGGGCACTCGGTCCTGAGAGGTGCTCCGACGTCGTATCTGCAAGGCAGCGCGGTTCAGTACCACCTGGTTATAATCTGTTGTGCTCTGCGAGGCTGCTCTTAAACTATCTAACCTTTCTTGAATTGTCCGACAACCCATGTGCAACCGCCGGTTATCAATATACTCTTTGTAAGTTTTATAGTTTTTCCAGTCTATGTGCTGATGGGAGTTTGGAGAATAGTGATTGACAGATACGGGAGGAGAATCCACAGCTGGAGACCTGCTGCTTGCCAGTCCTTCTGAGTGTCCACTGTAATGGCCTGATTTAAGTAAAATGCCAGAAGGTTCCAACGACCTGGAGCCGGTCTGATGGATTAGATGGGACGTGGGAATCGAGGATGGTGGCGATGTGGTTCTTGATGCTGTTTTGAAAGAGGTCTGCTCGTTCCTGCCGTACCTCACTTCCTCAGTTCTGTGGGAGGGAACCGTGTGGTTGCTTCTACTAGGTAACAAATCTATAACCTTCTCAGAAGGTACAATGACGGTCCTTACGCTTTCACTGCAGACACACACTGCCGTGTTTGACTTGGCCACCTCTGGTGGTGACGGAGGCACTTGTATTTCCATCCTGTAGGCCCTGCCGGGCTGCGTCAATACTGGGGGACTGGTCTGCGGTTTGCTCGTGGAGGAGTCTGGAGGAGCTGTTTCAGGGGGCGGCACCGGGGCGGGAGGGGCGGGTGGCAGCCAGGGGTAGCAGACTGGTGGAGGTTCAGGTATGTTGCGGGCATTGCCGCTGTAGGCTTCGTTGCCCTTCAGGTAGGCATCTTGAGAATACGCCTACATGAAGATGAGAGAAAGGGGTCACTTCAGAGTCATCAAAGGAACACTTGTTTCCATTCTTGCGATGCACTATGTTATTTTACGGTGCCCTGCTCTTGGGTGGCATTCACTAAAGCATGCAGGCAAACACAGTGCAAGGGTACTCCACAAATTCAGAAAAGGGCTAGTCTCTCAGAAATCAAATAAATTGTAGAATTTGCAAAAAATATAAATTACAACTGCTTATTTTCTCAATAGACCTGAAACGCAGCAAACTCCGCCCTGCCCTCGCCACCATTAATTAGATACGGACGTCTTGCTTCTAAAAATGTCCCCTTTCGAGTTTTATGATTTTTTTCCCCAGCAGTTGGCAGGTTAAATGGCTGCCTAATAAATCTCAGCAAAACAAGACTCTGATCTTTTGCCAGGGTGAAGGTGAAAATATTTAAAACCTTCACCAAATACATCTTCACTTTAGGCACTGCTGCTATCATAAATATTACATTGAACACTGTCTTGCCAATTAATGATTACTGAGTCGCTAAAAATAATCCATTTTGATAAATTAAATCCTCCAACAGCCAGGAGAAATAGAGAATATGCACACTTAAGAAATTAAGTACATATTAAAGGCGTAAAATATGAAAAAAGGTAATTCATCTTCCTGGTATATAATTTATATTTTTTTATTTTACGGTAATGCAAAATTGTATCGTACAAATTTATTTGGTCTCTTTTACCTGTTATAAGGAGACATTTCTCTATTACTAACAGGCAGGCATGCAGCTCCAATTATTTTTTATCAATTATTCACGAAATTATCTAGGAATGTTTTTTACAACTTAAAAATAACAAATTAAGTAACAAGACTCTATAAAACAGAGCTAACCGATATAATTCAGGACTATGTCCAACAGCTGAGACAGTTAGGTGTGGTGTCATGTTACACACCCTCCCCTAATCCAAACAAGCTTAATTCAAGACTATCATCACATCCTCTCTTTGCATTAGACAGCTTGCAAAGCTCAGGTGCAGCCACAAACATAACATAACAGCAAAGTACTAGGAGAAGAGAGAGTGTGAGATAATTAAAAAAATACAGATGCAGATAGATGTTATGTTTTAACACCAATTATGCACAGGATACGAAAGAAAACCAAACATAAAAAGAAAGAAAGAAAGAAAATAATATATCACAAACACATTCTGCAAATTAGTAAGATTAACACCACGGAGAGATTCCTCTAAGCAAACTTACAGTTTTAATAGATTGGCTTATTACAAATCTCTACAAAACATGATTTATAAAGCAAGGAAATGGCTTCTGTGCAGTTCTTACCAGAGCTGTGACATCCTTTGTAAATTGTAGCTAGCAGAAAATAGGAAAACATAGTAGAAGCTGCTTACTGATATAAAGACAGAATCATGTTGTCATATTGATGCTGGAGAACAGCAACCTAAAAATACATCTATACTGATTCCTCTGGAAGGTACCAAGAGAAGTAAAGGGCAGTGAGGCATAAAGAGTAACTTCAGTATCCTTCTGAGCATCTTTTTCTCACGCTTTTATCTGGTTCTTATTTGATCTGTCTACCATTCTCGAAAACAAAATACATCTGGTGACATGCATTCCTAACAGATATTTTCTTCAATATGCACTGCTGTCTGATAATGTGCCACAAAGCTTCCCTTCCACAACAGCAACATTGATGCCTCTCATTTCCCCTGAGTTTCTTCCATCTCTGCTTCCAGATGACAAAACGAATGCTCTATTATGCATTTAAAATAGTACAACCTCCTCCTTCCCCTGTAAATCAGAGCATAACCACAAGCTGTCAGCTGACTGCAGCTGCCTGTACACTAGGATTTGGAACGAAAGAATGGCTGTTTTATCAAATGGGTTTCCCTCAAAAATTAAGATCTTCCAATGCTGTACCTTTTGGCCTATTTTATTAAGCTTATGAAAATAGCTACTGGATGGACATAAAGAATATTACTTCCAGAGTAATTCTTTTTAACTTCTAAAGAATATTATAGAACCTAAACCAGGATGCAGTGAGAAACGAAAGCCCAGTAGCTAAAAAAAACATGCATGCCATAATATTTCTAAGGTATGAACACAGTCAGTCAAAATACACATTTTGGCTATGTGCCACTGACATAACAAGCTTATCTTTTTAATGCTGATTGTAGTAGCGCCAGCACTGTTCCGTGCAGGAAACCTGTGTGTGGATGAGTGGACTCGCTGGTACAGTATTGTTAGAGCGTGTTTGTGCAATTTTATTAAGCATCACCTGAAAGGGGTGGTGTATTCCTTATGCCTGATGATGTAGGGGAAGTTTGGCTGGTGGGCTTCATGACTTCTCAAGACCTCTACTACGTTAATGTACGCTGTAAAACTTGACGTGAAATTACAAACTTATTTGGCCACGGAACCCATTTTTTTCCCGGGGTTTTAACACAATTAGAACTTCTGCTGGGAAATGCTGTTCTAGAACTAATAATTTAAAGATACCTCCTTTATTCAAATTTGGGGAGGAATATTATCTTTTAGTAATAAAAGTATATGACCAGAGCTATTAAATACTTGAAAAGGTATTTGACATACTTTAGATATTGCTAAGATTCCTAAATAGTCTATATTCATGGGTCCCCACTTCTGGGTAAAATCATGGCAAAGGGGTCCTTAAATATACACACGTGGACCACGCGTTAACAGTGGACGGACTAAACAGAATACCTTACACATACAGTACTACTGTCTAATGCAAGCAGATATGGTTGAGATAAAGTATGAATTCATTCAGCAGTAGTACTGAATTTCCTCACATATCCTCTCAGTTCAAGGACACTAAAAGAGCTTGTTTGTTTATCTATCT
The DNA here is from genome assembly GCF_949987515.2 of Delphinus delphis. Lineage (NCBI taxonomy): Eukaryota > Metazoa > Chordata > Mammalia > Artiodactyla > Delphinidae > Delphinus > Delphinus delphis. The sequence continues at coordinate 167,194,552 of NC_082684.1, forward strand.
ATTTAAAAGTTTCTCATTCTCATAAAGTTTGAGAACCAATACCATTCAATTAACATCCATGGGGAAATCAGCAGTGCTCCAAAGGCCACTGTCGCTTGATATGTGTTCCAGGTAAGTCATGGGAATAAACTTCTACGGCTATGCTGAGAGGTGCGGTGCAGACACAAATTATCTCCAGAATAAGCGTAGGCATGTAAATTAGGAATAGATGATATGACAATTTTAAGGAGTCCCCTTCTCCCAGGATGCCTTTAAGTGTTCCTCTAGAAAACAAACTGCCTACAGAGGAAAGCCTTAGACGGGGCTCGCGCAAACACTGGGGTGGATTACAATATTCAACTCTTTGAGAAGAACGTGGAACCCATTAATGAGGTTTTACACTCTGAAAACAGAATTTTAAACTCCATAAGTTGCTCATAGCTGTGACTGTGGCGTGCTTTCTCTTGAGTCAGAAAGTACTCAGTCTTTCACTGAGACACCATGGTCAGACATTTCAATGGTTTAATTACCCCCTGGGAATCTCTGAATTGTCAATAGGCACCAATTAAACAATACAAAATATCACTTAAGGTAATTTTTATATAATGATGTCAATTTATATTCTTTTATAATGACATCAAAATCATCCTGTATCAATAAGTTTGCCTGAAATGGCGTGGCCCAGAAATTTTTGAAACCAATGTCATAAGAATTGCATATTTGGCTCATAATAATTTTTATTTTTACGTTTAAGTCCAAATGGATACTTCAGAGTATCGAGTTGGCCAAAAAGTTCATTTGGTTAATGAGTACGCTGTTGAATAAAGTTCTTGGTGAAAATGAAAAATGTGTCATTTTTACTTAAAACTGAACGAACTTTTTAGCCAACCCAATATATATCCGGAAGTTTTGATGGAATTAGACAACACTCAGATTTTTCCCGACTGATTAGCACTTGGGAATTCAGTAGGATATGACAAAAAAATCCTTAGCCAATTTTTTTTTTCATTAGGCCTTTTATATATCACTCTACATTTTTTCTTGAATTTCCTTTACCCTGTATTAAAGTTTTATATCTTATAGTAGCTTAGTAGTTTAAAAATTAATATTTTAAAATTCAAGCCACACCTAATGAAAACGAAATAGTAGCAGCCCCGTCATGCCTACAGATCCAAAATGTTCTTTAAACGGGGGGGGGGGGGGGGGAGGAGAGGGGAGTAAGGAAAGACGCCTCACGGAAGTCTTCATTTGGAATTAGAATTGTAAAGAGCATTTAAATAAAATGTAATGTTAACAGTCTGGATCTTGACTATATGTATTAGTGCCTAACAGTAGCTAAATAGTCCAAAAATAATCTTTCAGTTCAGTTTTAGTAGACTTGCATCAAAATCACTATTACCATACCTATTACTATTGCGATAGTATTACTATTACTGTACCATATTTACTGTCTAGTAAACAGGAAAAACAAACAAAAAAGTACAGAATAAATAAGCTAGTAAGATTAAAATTCCTGCCTACCAGTTTGTGTTCACAGGCTGACCTGTTAATTTTATACCATTACTTATGATAAAAGCAAAAGTAACTACATATCTGTTTGGATAATTTTAAAACACACGTCAGACATGCCACAGTGGGACGTGGGAGAAGCGGATGTTGTGGATACTTTATACCTTTCTAAATTATTTGAAACTTTTCTAACAAGCAAGTACTATTCTTATAATTATTTAAAATACTTTTTTAAAAAAAAGAAGTAACTGCTTCAAACTTGCAAAATATGAAAGAACCCTCCAGAATTCCTGTTCTCGCTTCCCTACTCTAAAGCAAGATTACCTTGATCCACACATGACAAATGGATACCTAATTGTAAATAGAATAGTATACTGATTGTGGAACATAATAAATAATTATTTTGAAAGTAATTCTAATAAATCTAAAGAAAAATTGGGGTTAAATTACATTTTTCAATTTATATCGCACATTCATGGAGTGGTAACTAGGGCAATGGACACAGATCTCAGAGATGAGTTTGCCTAGCAGCTCTGACCCTGACCGGCAGTGTGAAAGTAACAGCCACTGACACTCTTCATCTGGACCCAACGACAGTACGGGACTGTGGTTTAGTTTCAAGTACAGGCTACATACAGTCTCAGGCCTAACTGGGTTCAAGTCCTAGTGCCATCACTTTCTTCCCTGTTACACGAGAAAAGCTGTTTAACCTGGCTGTTAAAACACAAAGTAGGGGCTTCCCTGGTGGCACAGTGGTTGAGAGTCCACCTGCCGATGCAGGGCACACGGGTTCGTGCCCCGGTCCGGGAAGATCCCACATGCCGCGGAGCGGCCGGGCCCCGTGAGCCATGGCCGCTGAGCCTGCGCGTCCGGAGGCTCCGCAACGGGAGAGGCCACAACAGTGAGAGGCCCGCGTACCGCAAAAAAAAAAAAAGAAGGCTCCAAATACCCTCGTCAAACATCAGACACACCCGAGGATCTCCACAGCCATCAGAACTGATCTACTTAAAACTGAATTTTGAGTCCATGGATCTAAAGGCTTAACGAAGTACCTTGAAGTCTGCACAGAAAAGAACACCCAGCTCTAGCGCTGAGAGCTACCATGGGTCCGTTGAGGACATATTTTTTTCAGTCAGCGTCACTGTTTAGGTGACTTGACAGGTGGTGGCTATTTCATTCACTCTCAGTGTCTGAGAGGGCAACAAAATCGTTTTGTCTTTTTACAAATGCAACAGGAAGTGCTTTTTATTTTGTAGTATTACCTTAAAAATATGAACTTGTCTAAGTCTATGATCATGGTCTAAAATATAAGACCACCAAATGACTCAAATGAATACAATACTATTCTATTGTTAGTTTAAAATGTATGTCACTGTACATACATTTTACAATGTATGAAAATGTATGTTAGTTTAAAAAATGAGGTTGCCAAGTACAGTAGTACTATTACCAGCACTAGTTTAATAACATAATAAATAATTCTTAATTTTACTTCATGTTTTTCAACCTCATGTCACTGTCTTCTGTGAATTATGAGATTTATTATTATATACCTGTCCTTACATGACGTAAGTTTTGAACCAAATTAAATTTTCTATGCCACCTCTCAAAGATGAGCTGAATACCTCTAGAACAACTTGATCTATACATCACTTGAGGAGCAAACGCTCATGGACACCCAATCCTGCCGTGACCCAGGCAAATATATAAAAACTGAGACAGGCTTTCTCTTGGGTAAATGATGTTTATAGTAGCTGTAAAAATGTTCATGTTTATGTTTTCTTTACAATGAATATTCAACCTCACAGGGACAAATACATCTTTAAAAGCATATATTTTAAGTAACAGATTTAAGACCAACATAAATACTTCTGAAGGCCCCTTATAGAACATTTTCATTCTAGAATCTGTTAGAGCGAAGTATTTCCACATATGGTTTTTTAAATCCCAGATTCTCTTTGGGTTTTATAATAGATTTTTAAAATGCCACTTGTAGATATCCCAGCTAAAAGCATTGATGTGGAAAAGAAGTCACTGCATTTCAGTGTCCTTCAGGGAACAACGGAGAGTCTGCACTAACTATAAATACTCCTTCAATTTCCTAAGGCAAATGTGAATGAAGACTGGGTTTAAAAGTGAGGTTTTCTTTTATCATCAAGGATATGGGCTTTTAATTTCTTATGATTAAAATAACTCAACAAGTTTTAAAGATGAATTTTCTGTTACAATATATCAGGACCCTGAGGAACCTTGAAGATCTGTGTGCTCAGGTCACCCCAGTGAACCAACTTCTCCCTGTGTTGCAACACTTTGTATTTTCCCTTTATCTTAAATAAAACACAAGGAAATTAATTAACCTAATTTCCCATTGATCACATCCTTAGAACATGATTCCTTGCACTCTTGCTCTCCTGCATCACCCACACAGCAGGCTAGGATGGCAATTCTGTGCCTCATTCCTGGGAATTTATACAACGTTTCACTGTTCTCAATGTTTATAGAACGTTTCACTGTTCTCAACAGTGTCCAACCGGTGCCTTCACCTTGGCAAGCAAAGAGACTACTGAAGATGAGATGTCAGTTCTGTTTTGGAAGTGCCCTCTGTCTCTGAGTCAGGAGAATGCAAGGGTTCAAGGTAAAGTTCGTCCTACCGTGTGGGCATCACCTCCTGGTCCTTTGCATAAGTGGAGCCCTACAGGAGGACCCCCCTATTTATTTTCAGTCTAGTGACTTCACTGCCTTCCATGGTTGTCTGTTGTTCTCTCACTGTGCTGAATGATCAGGGGAGGACTCTACAACTAGTGCTGCTTGACTGAGAAAACCACCACAGATGGTTGCAACTTCCTTGCTGAGACACTCAACCCCAACAGAACTGCGCATTTAAGAAGGGTAATAACCTGTTGTCGGTAAACATGCCATTTTGAAATAAAATCAGTATGCCTTGAAAACACAAGGCTGATCTCCATGGATTTTGGTTAATTATATTTTATGTGTAAGTGAATAAACTGAATCACTAGGATTGGCTTTAGTGATTTTTTTGTAAAAAAAAAATGTTTACAGAAGATTATTTAGGACTTTTGTTGAGCTAAGTTCAAATGAACGCCTTACAAGTGAAAAACATTCCGATTTCCATTCCTACCACAAGGATTCCATCAGTTCTGAGTAATAAAACAACAGCAACAACAGCTATTCACTAAAAGGAATTAAAAAAACAACAACAACAACAATCTTCAGCAGCCACTGCTATTTCCTAGCTCTAACTGTCTTATTCTGCTGAACTACAAAATCAATTGAGGAAAAGTATTATTTTCCTGAATGAAATTTATTTTATCATCTTTTTACCCTCAGCAATATCTAAGCTTAATAAAGGAGTTAAGTACTCCAGTTAATTTGTTTTCTTTCTCAAGAGGAGAAAGATATTTTAAGATAAATGCTAAAGATTTTCAACTATATAGTTTCACTCCCTCTCTAAGATGCTAACCTATTTTTCCCTTAAGGTGCAGACTCTATTCATTGTGAACATTACTTCTAATGGAATGAATGGATACTGTTAAGAAAACTGCTCGGTAAGTTAATTTACAGACAGTAACGCTTATTGGAAAATTAATAAATGGCTTTCATAAAATTTCTGACCTCATAGTTTAAAAAAAAAACAATCTAATTCCTGGGGATATGTACTTGCACCCTGAGGCTTGGCTTTTGGTTGAAGGAGTATCTAGAATGCAACATTTGGGCAAACAAACTCTTTAGGAATCTCATTCCAAATGACAACAATAAGAGTTTACTGCGGAATCAATAAAATATTCTCATGTTGCTTAATTGTAAAAAACGGACAATAGTCTCTCTCTCTCCCTTTGTTTTGGTTTTTTGGTAAAATGTAGAGAAAAACAGAGCGTTTGAGTTTTTTTTCCCTAGAGTCTTTTAAAAAATGTTTAATCCACCTCCATCTTTAAAGAATTTTTATTAACATTCATGACTATAAAACAATCCACATATTTGAATAAATAAAACTCACCACTTGGAGAATGTCTTCATCTTTTGGCATAACACTAAGTTCCAATGTGGTATCGCTGAAATTGAATAGACACATACTATTTTAGGGGAGGCAGAAGTATACAAGAAAGACATAAAGGAAAAAGAGTTAACTCACAAGTATTTTTTAAATTTCTTATGAGTTTAATATGGGGGTTTTAAAAATCTTTACATTTCAAATCCGAATCATTAAAATGAAAAGAAGTCATTTATATATATAGGCTAATTATGTACAAAAGAGGGCACCCTGCCGTATGTTTGAGCTATTCATAATCAGTCATGTGTTCTTTATAACATGTTTCTAATTTAAAAACATGAAGTATATTACTTATATTGAATACTCCTGGAACAAAACTCATCAATATATAATTGTGTTTTATTTTCTTTCAGGTCACAGAACAAATTACAAATTTTTACCACCAATTCTCTGTTTATCAAGTTAAAAATACATTAACATAAAAATAATCAGAGAACCCTCAAATTTAACATTTTAGGCAATATTAAACATCCTAATTTTGAAATAATCCCTCTTGGCCTCAAATGGGAAGGAAATCAGAGTTCACCATCACAACCATCAAAATGACTCATTTTTTAAAAACCATATAGCATCTCAACAATTTACTGTCTTCTCCGTGATTTAATTTTAGAGCCTTTACAGGAATAGCTCAAAGTCTCATTTTATTTTGGTACTGTAAGTGTTCTGTTAAAAATAACAGAGAAGTTTCTCTAGGTTTAAAACAGTTCAAAGGGATAAATTATACCGAGTCCTGTGATCTGGAATTAACACTTAGATACGGCAAGAACACTGCTATCCCCAGCAGGTGCTTCAGTATCTACCCTAACAATATCAGATAGATTTTCCCCCAATACAATCAAGAGATTAAGAAACAAACAATAACAAAAACAAAAAACCCCAAATCTAATCATTTACTGGTGTCTCTATTCGAACCCTTATTTTTAGGTTCATAAATGCTGAGAGAAGAGTAAAACAGTTAGAACCACAGGTTCAAATAAATTCTACGAAGAAAATATGTAGGTACTTGTATTTCAACATTTAGAGTTGGTAGAAAATACATACTGATGCTTAGATAAATTCTTCTGCAAGGATACATTTTTACATTAATACACTGCAGAATCTCAATGGCTTTGTGCTGCATTAATCCATTTGCTACCAACTGCAGACAAAAGGAACACAATTTTTTAAAAGAAAAATAAGATCATGAAAAAACAGTATTTATTTTTCAAATTGCTTTATTGGTTGAAAAATTAAGACTGTCATTCCAAAGTGTTATTATTATTCTGAAAGATGAACTGCACCAGTAACAAAAAAAACAAACAAACAAAAAATTAATGTGGATTTTGAGGAAAACAAAGATTAAGTTATGGTTGTTTGGAAAAATAGTACTTTTAAAGAAGACATGTTAACAAATACACTAAAAAACCCTTAAATTACAGGCTGACAAAACATACTGGTATATTTATCATGATCTAAATTATTTGCAGTAAAAGAAAATTTGGGTGGATCTCCCCACTGCCTCCAGGGAGGCTTTCAATTCTTCACCAGTGCCCAGGTCTCCTCAATATTTAAGATCAAATAGGGCTCACTGTCAGGAACACCTAGAATCCAACAGTAAGGAGAATACTCTGAGATCAATAAATCATGATCACATCACTAACTGTAAAAGTGACAACATATTAGGGCATTCGTGTACATAAGTTAGATTATAGCATGAACAGCTTTAGACGTGGTTAGAGGAGCTTGATAGAATTCTTCAGAAAATAATGAACCTCAATTTAATTACAGACAGGTGAGTATGGCTAATATACAGCAACAGATCATCCAAAAGTTACTGTATTTGAATCTGGGAAGAACCCCTTGTGGTGATGAGCTGGAAATCAGATCCCAGAGTCATGGCTTATGCTTGACAGAAATTTAATACAGCAACCTCTTTGGCTTTCGATTTCCTTATTTGTAATTAAAAAAAAAAAATTCTAGGTGTGTGATAGAGAGAGAGAGTAGGACTAAATTATTTTTGCAATCAGTCGCTCTATAAATATTTATTTACCTTTAGAACTCAAAATCCTATTCTGTAGAATGTAGGCAAACGGATTAAAGGACGATTTCTTGCTGTCTTTGTTAAAACAAATGAATCTGAGCCAAGAATATCATTCAGTAAAAGGTATTTAAGATAAGTTATCCTTAGTGGTTTTAAAATAAATTATATATGCATTTATATATATATTTATTATAAACAAATTAGAAATTTGATTATCACTTCAAATAAAAGTAGGAAACTTAATGGTAAATCTAAAACGTATGCCTCTCAGGCTCTAAAGGATTTTAATTACAAATCTGATAAACTTGCCAAAACAAAGCCACCAAATACGCCATACTCAGATAGTTTGTTCTTGGCAACTTTCAAATGCATTTTCCACTTTAAGGGAAAGTTTCAGATTTCCACAGCACATCAATTTCTTATAGGAATACAATATTGCATTAAACCTACTAGTTTCAGTGATTTATAAAACCCATCTTTGGCCAAAATTAATCCTATTTCAAGACTCTTACCTGTTCTGGATTAAAGCGATTACTTGGGAATAGGTCTTTCCAATAACACTTTCTCCATTGACTTTTATAATTCGATCACCTTCAAAGAGAAATTAAATAACACATGAGGAATTCCTTTAAAAAGTCACTTGTGAGTACTTTTGAAATACTTCTTGAGTAATATACTTATTTTTAATATATCCTTGCTCGTTTTTTAAAGTGTCTTTTTACAAAAATGAACCTAAATTTTAATATATCTAGCTACTTATGAAATATAACTATATTTTAAATAAGAGTCCAGCCATCGATGAATTTAGAAACCTCAAGAAGTATAATCACCAAGTGACCACAATTATACTATTTATGCCCCTATCATTTGTTTTCTGAGTTGTAAAACTACTATTTATTCCTCCATTTACCCTGTCCTTTCTAATAGAGAAACACTGTTTAACAGCCTTAGACAATTATTTTTGTTATCTCAGTGGTCTCTAATTTTAGTCCAACTGATTTTCTTTGTTGTATTCTCTCAGTCTATTTAGTTTATTGATTAGTGCTACACTGCAGAACTTAAACATGGGTATGGACATGGTTTTGACTTTATATCTATTAACTTGTTCTTCATTTTAATGGGGAAAAGGATGTTTGGTTACTCAGAAAAATCAGTAGAGCAGAAAGGAAAATAATGAGAGAAAGGACAGAGGAAAACAGGAAAAAACGTATTTTTTGTGGGCTTTGCACAGTCCCTCAACTTCATCTTCCCAACCCTGGAAAGCTTAGAATATGAGAGATGATACATTCTAGCTAATAGAATGTTATGTGTTCACTGATGTACATTTTATATATACTAATGATATTGAAATTAGGCTTACTTTAACTATGACAAAAAAGATAATTAACAAGTTAACAATGCATTCTAATAAATCTTACCAGCGACACCCACTATTTACATGTGTAGCTGCAAAGATAACATTTTATTCAAAAGGCAGTAAAAGATAGTTTTTCACTAATTCCCTTTTTAAATTATTTCATGTTTAGAAACAAGAGAAAAGGGTAACTATTTTAGTGTGTGCATTAATCTAAACTAAATCCTACTTAGTTTTTTAATTAAAGTCACAAAATATTTCAGAACAGCTACCAGACCACATCCACTGACAGCTGCAGATGAAGCTGGGCTTGCATTGCACTGGAGACTTAAACTACTCTTTGTGGTGGATGAATTCATTCACCTCTAGCAGGTCAGGCTCTTCCAGAACTTGGAGCTCCAAGATGATTTCATTTACTTCAATGAATATCTCCTTCATTTGCTATTTTATTAACCTTTGTCAAAATTAAATGTACGCAAAACAGGTTAAGAGGGCCTCTGAGGGTCCATTATCTGAGTGGTAACTAAAAGTGTCCACAATATATCAATTACGGTATTTCTGCCCACCCATCCATTTGGGTATCAAAAAACATATAACTAATTAGGTCTCAAAAACAGTAATAACTGATAGGAAGAAAAAGGAAGAAACATACAGTAGGAGACAGAAGGAAAAACATGGAAAATGAAATGTGGTAAAAATGAAGTAGAAAAGAAATGAAAAGGTAGGTTTAAGTAAGACTATCGAGCACCTGTGCACAATCCAGCTTCAAAAGCAGGTCCTCCCTCCTTAACCTGTTTGACGAAGATGGTATCCATGGGCTCCAAGCGGTTTCTTTGTTTTCCTGTGCGGAAGAAAAGAGCCAAGGCATAATTTTACCTCACGATATTTTCTTAAAATAGCAAAATAAAAAATGATATTTAATTGAGACAGTGAAGCAAAGATTTTTTAAATGAAATGTTAGACACATATCTTAAATCTGGATGCTAAAGTCATCATTAAGAGGGTTCCAAGAACTCCAACATTTATTTTTCTTCTTCCATAACACAACCACCACAATAGCAACGATTTCCATTTACTGGGAGCATTCTGTATGTAAATCATCACACTAAATATTACACATACCTGAGAGCTAATTTCCATAACAAGTAAGTATTTCTACCACCATCGAATAAAAGAGGACACCGAGGCTCAGAGAGACTAAGTAAATTCTCTTAAGGTCACACAGCTAGATTACACAGGCGGTATTCAACTCCACTGCTTTTTAACACTGCATCATTAAGCACTAAGTCACAATCCTAAATAAGACAGTTCTTTCCCTTCAGGGACTCTGGAGGGAGAAAGACATATGAACAAAGAATGGTACTACAGGGGCTTCCCTGGTGGCGCAGTGGTTGAGAGTCCGTCTGCCGATGCAGGGGACACGGGTTCGTGCCCCGGTCTGGGAAGATCCCACATGCCGCGGAGCGGCTGGGCCCGTGAGCCATGGCCGCTGAGCCTGCGCCTCCGGAGCCTGAGCTCCGCAGCGGGAGAGGCCACAACAGTGAGAGGCCCGCGTACCGCAAAAAAAAAAAAAACAGAGACAGATACAACATACAGTCATGGCAATGAGGAGCTCGTGATCAAATCTGAAAGCCAGCACTTCACAAACTGCTATCCATGGATCGTCTGCATTAACAGCTCAGGGGTTTGAAAAAAATCATTGTTTCGGGGTCCAATCAGAAATCTGCTTTGTCAAGAAGTTTCCCAGATGATCCTTCTACACACTAACATTGGAGAACAACTGACAGTTTCAATACATAGAAGTCAAAGGAAGAGTCACAGGTGAGAGGACATTTAAACTAAGCGACAAGCACCAAGGTAAGTACTGAGAGGGGACAAACAGGTAGACAGTGGTTCTCGGAGTGTGATCACCAGACCAGCAGCAGTAACACAACCAGGGAATGTGCTGGAAATGCAAATTCACGGATCCCCCACCCCAGATCTACTGAATCAGAAACCCTCATGTGGCCGTGATGCATACTCAAGATGGAAAATCAATGAACCAGAAGATGCAGCCCTGACCCTTAAAGAAGAATATAACTGAGAAAATAAGGCGTATATATGTATGGAGTTCTTTCATCATACTTGTTAGACTGTGGCGCTGGGCAGAATATGACTGTCAAATATAAAGAATCCATAATTATTGTCATATAAAACCAAATTTTTATCCAGGTATATCACAAAGGTGGCTCAAAAGAAGTAGAAACCAATAAAGGAACGTCTATCAGCAACTCCCCTTACATATTTAGCTGTTTACTCTGAAAGACATCCTCTAAAAGTAGTGAATGGCTAACTCTGCTTAAAATGCAACAGGGCACAGAGGAAAACTGCTCATGTTTTAGACACTAGGAGACAGGGATCCAAATCCTTGCTGTGCCACTGGATAGGCCAGGTGCAGGTAAATAAACGTTTTTACTTAAAAGAAATGATTGCTTGTTCTTTTACAGTACAGAGACATGTTTTTGCATTCTTGAAGGGTTTCTATGAAGACTCAATAAGATAACATGCAAAAGCGCTCAGCATAGCTTGTAACTGGAGCAATTCCTTGGTAGATGTGTATTTCCACTCTCCATGGTGCTTAGATGAAGACTAGTCTCATATTCTTACGTTTTCAAGCATGAAAAATTTGCAAGGTTGTAAAAATATACCTGCAAAGTATCTATCATCCAATTTTCAAAAATATATATCAGATCTCTTCCCAAGGAAACTCTATACAGCTCTCTAAGTTCAGAAGACGTGAAAATATTATAAATCCTTTGGTCACCTCTGATTGGCTATGACAGACAGCCCTGACTGCTTTCTCCATGAGGTTTTGGAGGAAACAGAGAACTAATGCTAGTTAAATCCCTACTGTAAGGAAGAATGTCCTCATTCTTAAGAGATGTTTGCCGAAATACTTAGGGACTGATTGTAATCTTATATTATCATATTTTATTATTATATTATTACATTTCCAGTATTATGATAATGATATCTGCAACTTAATTTTCAAATGGCTTGAGAGAAAAAAATAAGCCAAGATATCCAAACACCCAGACACATGTATGGATGGACAGATAAAGCAAATATATACTCAACATTAAGTTAATTGTTGAATCCAGATGGATAAGGTATTTGCTGTACTTTGAAAATCATCATACAAAATTTGGGAAAACTTTCTGTATGTGCCAGGCTTTATTTTTCTTCGCAGAACTTGTCATCCGCTACTTAAAGTTACATGTTTATTTGCTTTCATGCTGGTTGGTTGTCTCTTCCACTAAAATGAAGAGCAGGGGTTTTTGCCACGTTCACGGATGCTCACAGCACCCAGAACAATGTGTGGCACAGAATAGGCATTCGATAAAGCATTATGCAATAAATGAACACACTTATTATTTAATTCTTACATCAAGCTGTCAAGAAAGTCGTTATGATTTTAATACTGTCACTATACTGAGGAGGAAACAGACGAAGTAACTTACGAAGAGGGAGAGTAGGGATTTGAATCGAGATCCAAATCCAAACATGGTGTGTTCCCTCCTGCTTCAAATGTAACCCAACTACTTATTCAGTTGTCAAGCTTTACCAAATACAAGGAGACAGTCCACTTACAACTAGTTTGAAAGGGAAAAGAAGGTTTCTTTCAATGTAAGTCACTTAAAATGCAAATACTTAATGCCAACCCAGCTGGTAATCAGGCTAGGTCCTTATGCAGCCAACTCAACATTTACAACAGTTGGTATTTAAGGAAAACCATCTATGTTTTCTAGGCTAGAGATCTGAAGGTTTAATAAGTTTTGCTGTGCCAAGTCACTGCTTTCATGGAAAGATTTATATAATTAAAGAGAGGACGAATTTTTTTTTTTTAATTCGGTACGCGGGCCTCTCACTGCTGTGGCCTCTCCCGCTGCGGAGCACAGGCTCCGGACGCGCAGGCTTAGCGGCCATGGCTCACGAGCCCAGCCGCTCCGCGGCATGTGGGATCTTCCCGGACCGGGGCACGAACCCGCGTGCCCTGCGTCGGCAGGCGGACTCTCAACCACTGCGCCACCAGGGAAGCCCCGAGGACGCTTTTTTTTTTTTTTAATTAATGTCTTCTAGTCCACTATGTCCCAAACGTGATTATACCGTACTTATATTTAAAAATACAAAATGTAAATGAGCATTAATGAATTCTACAAAATAATAAAAAGCTGGCGGGGTAGCAACGTAGTGACTTCTGAAAGTTCTGATAGGCACTTTCACTCACACAGAATAAATTGTAGTCCAAAATAATTTGGTTTTGATTTCTATAAAGGAAATACTAACTTTGCAATGACTACCATTATAAAATCAGAGAGACTTTGCCACAAATTGACAAATCCTTCAATACACTGTGCCTGAAAATACATGAAGATGGAATAGACTAAAAGAAGGGCCAGTCTTACAGCAAGCACTACCACATCTGCTGAGAGCTGTGCTTTGATTCTTCTTGTTCACTTTCCTTTCTGGACTGTCTCCAAAATTCTGACTTGCTATTACTACTGTGGATTTTAACCAATTCCTTCTGGACAACAGAAAAATGTCCCATAGGCGTCCTTTAATTACAGGCAGGTTTAACTAAGAAATATCCCTCTCTTCAATTTCTATATTCCTTGACTCTAAGTCTTGTGTTAAACACGTGGTTCAGTAATTTTAAGAGTGTCATCTCTTTAATATATGCTCTCTGTAATTCCACTGGAACTGGAAATCACAAGCATCAAATTTAAAGTGTGTGTTATTCAATCTCTTACGTCTTTAGTTTTTTACAGTCGGTTTCTAGATATGCAGAACAAAGAGTCCGATCCCGAATTGTAATTAATCAGGAACAAGTATTCCCTGCTTCCCTGTAGGACCATTTGGCAGAGCCAGGTGGCTTCCCTGGCAATTCTTAGTAAAAAGCCTCTTTCAATTCTACATGCGTATTTTATAATTTCTCAACTTTTTGAGAACACATAGGATGTGTTTCAAAGAACTGCTAAAGACCTTATTCAAGTATTATTCCCTTGACCTTATCAAAAGAAAAGGGAAATGTGTCTTTCTAGCACACACATGTAATTAAATCGTTCTGTATTTGAGAAAAGGAAGAAGACAATGACCTTACATGAATGAGAATGGCTAAAATTAGCAGGTACTGAAAAGGTCCCACTTTATGCTATTTAGCATACAATTAGTAAAGACTTAAATAAGAAGCTATAAAAAGCATACATGAATTTGCCTGAAGTTGAATGTTACACTTTGAAATCAGAGAGAATGTACATACTTTTACATTATAGTAAACATAATCAGCTGAGGAAAAATAACTCAACTAAAAGAAATAATAATATATAGGTAGTAGCTGCCATCCAAACACTGGATGAACATCCAGGTGGATATGCTTTTTATTCTCCATTCCTAGTATAAGGCAGTGGTTAACAGCTTGAGCCCTACGACCAGATTACCTGGTTTAAAATCCCAGCTCTACCACTTACTTTCCAAGTAGGGTTACTGGATTTTGCAAAAATGACTGTCTATGAGAAATTCAAATTTAATTGGGCACCCTGTAGTTTATCTGGCAACCCTACCCCCAAGTGATGTTAGACAAATGATTTATTTGTACCCCAGTTAACTCAGCTGAAAAATGAGGATGATGACAATTTATTTTTACCTGGCAGGGCTATTGTGAGGATTAGAAGAGAGAATCCACTGAAATACTTATATGATGCCTAATACAAGTAGGTATTTAATCAATGTTGTTACTATGCTAATCTGATGATAAAGCTTTAAAAAGTTTACATAGAGATCAGGGATGAATGAGGCCACACTGCTTGTGCTTGATTAAATACTGGTCCAAAGAGTAACAATACAGACTCAACTGGCATATTGGGGGGAGTTGAAGAGTACAAACCGAAGAACACCAAAGAACAGAAGGAACAAGTAAGAGACTATACTAACAAATTTCCAGTAACTGACACAAACTACTCATCTGTCTTCAAAGAGACTGGCGTCTAAAAGCCAGAGTGCTCTAATGACCCTCTTCTTGGGGGAATGCTAAAATCCAAATCACTTGCAACATTTAAATTGTTTCAAAATTTGAAATATGAAGTATACAAAGCAAGCAGCCTAAAGCAAATAGATTATTTTCAGAAGTAATATTCTTAGAACTATACCAGTTAGAAACGAGACACAGAGAACGAAGATACACAGAGAAATCATAGGTATAGATCAGGGAATCCTATAGTTAGTTCTAGGGACAAGAGAAATGTATTTATCAGAGTTAAAAAAAAATTATACTTTAAACAAAGAAATACCATCTTACGTTTTCACCAAAAGCAAAGCAGCAGAAAATAATGGCTATCACTCAGATTGAGATTTTTAAAAATTCTTCCTTCTCTCTCACAGTTCTCATAGATGCTACCGAACAACTTTTTTAATGGAACCAAATCTCTGTTTTTATAATGACAGTTTTTTTAAGTATTCTTTTTACTGATTTCTTTGTTGTAAAAAAAAGAAAGAAGACAAAAACAAAGAAACCCTCTATCTATCTCTACACTAGAAAAGGCTGTTGAAATTAAACTGTGCTTCATATGAAAGTTAAAGTTAGATAAGCCTCGGAAGACGTGTGCTCTCCACAAAGGCGGAAAGCTATAGAGGTCACATAATGGAGTTGTTTTTTTTTTTTGCAGTACGCGGGACTCTCACTGTTGTGGCCTCTCCTGTTGCGGAGCACAGGCTCCGGACGCGCAGGCTCAGCGGCCATGGCTCATGGGCCTAGCCGCTCCTGGGCATGTGGGATCTTCCCGGACTGGGGCACGAACCCGTGTCCCCTGCATCGGCAGGCAGACTCTCAACCTCTGCGCCACCAGGGAAGCCCCATAATGGAGTATTAAAGCTCCAGGCATTCATTATTTAAAGAAAATCAATTAAATAGCTTATTGAAATTAATATCTATTTTTCAGACCCAAAATAATTGAAACCACAATGTAGATTGAGACAGACAGATATCAAAGTTAAATCTGAATAATAAAAAATGATCTTTGTTTCTCTTTGCTGGGTCACAGATTGACACAGAAAAAACAGGGCATGGAGAAGCATTTATTGAGCAAAAGTTAGGAATTATGGATCTATTAAGGCAAAAAACAAACAGAGGGAGTGATAAATAGCAAATTCAGGCTAGTAGTTACCTCTGGGGGAAGAGAATAGAAAAGGAGTGGTATGGAAGGGCCTTAACCATATTTATAATCATTCATGTCTTAGTGAGAGAGAAATGGAGGAGGGGGGTGTTAAAATGCTAAGATGACAAGGACAGGTGGCCAGCATTTGGAAGTCACATTTCTTCCCTTTATTTTCTGTTTGCCTGAAATATTTCATAGCTGTTTTTTTTTCATTGTTGAAAACAGGCTTCTAAAAAAAGAAAGAAAAGAAAAGAAAACAGGCTTCTAATTTTTATTTTAGGGGTTTGGTTTGCTAACGGCATACAAAACTATCTTAAGAGCCTAAGAGAGGCATTGTCTCACATCAAAAACCCGTATGTATTATATGAAAAATACTGATACATCCTATATGAAAATTAAGTACAATCCAATTTAAGAAGACTGCCATGGCAGATTATTGGGTCCCTTTCCCCTTCGGTAAGGGCAGAAGCACTAAGGAAAAAAAAATGCATTCCAGCTTTTTAAACCTAGGCGGTCCCAAATTTCCACTTACGATGCTCTCATTTCCAGAGTGATGGCTATACTCTTTGAAACTATACTCCCAAGCCTCCAATCTGTAGCTCCAACAATTCTTATGAGCTCCAAACCCCAAACTCCAATAGTCTCTAGACAACGTCAGCAGAATGTCACCTGTCAGGTCTCAATCACATTTCATCCATTATAAGCAAACACACTCACTACTCAACCTCATCTTTAAGTAACATCAAATGGAACAAAGTGAAGTTAAGAAAATCTGCTAAATATTAAAAAGCAGATCATGTTCTAACTTAATCATGACAAACGTTCTTTCAGCCCACACCTGTCTAATTTTTTTGGTTTACTTTTTAGTGTGGTAAATGCCTGGCATATACAAAAATAGAGAAAAAAAGTAGAATAAGCCCCCCCCCGAACATAATGTAAATAATTATTAAAAATCTGTCATCTTGTTTCATTTACACTCACATTTTTTTCCTAAAGTATTTTAGTGTAAATCCCAGGTATCATGTCAATTCATTTACAAATACTTCAAATAGTTCAGTATGCATCACTAACAAATCAGAACTTTACTTCTTCTTAAAGGAAAGAAAACAAAATCTGTTCACAGTTCTCCATATTATGCAGTATTTTGCACAATCTGGATCATATAAACTGACAACAAACCCAAGCCTTCCTTCTACTTTCTTCTATCTTCCTAAAAGCCTACTTAACATTAATGAAAAGCAGTATTTCATGACACAGGAACGGTAGCACCAAAAGCTATGAAATAAATTTAGAAAAGGTCTCACGTGTAAAACCACAATAGAATCCTAAAATTAAGTTCTGGAACAACTTTCCCACTCCTAATGGAATGCTCTGCCTATCTATTCAAATTCAGTGAGGTCACCTATGCAAGAGAACATCACTACATGAAAATCTCTGGCACACAGAACAGTGTCTGGCATATAGTGGATGCTCTAGAAATATTACTGCTGATTGATTCAAATTAAAGTCCTAGTAAATGCCAACAGCAAGACTGCCCAAAACCAACTTGGAGACATGTTTCAGGAACAAAGCTATTATTGTACTGCAACTGATCTATAGGATTTCCCTGAAATAGAAGGAAAATGCTGCCACTTAATAGTAATTTGAGTACAATACCACTAGGTGTCAGACGTGAACCAAAATTTTCTGGCATTATGAACCACCTAGGCAAGAAAGACTCTGGAGGATGTTATTCATTCAACAAATATTTAGTGAGCTTGGACAACGTGCCAGGAGCCTATCACTCTACAACGAACAAAACAGTCCTGGGATCTGTCTTCCGGAGTATTTGAAGTTCATGCAGCATCGTCTTTTTCTCTCTCTGAAAGTTTCAGGAATTTCACAAAGTATGTATCACGTGTAGATTCAGAGCCGTTATTCCAGTTGTTCTAGATTTTAAGTTCTCTGCAAAGCCGGAAAAATGTGTTGCAGTGTGCTAACCACGGGCAACTATCTTTCCATGTCTGACCTTACCACTGCCCGACCCCATAACTGATTAAACCTGCCCCTCATCTTTCTCCAAACCCTTTAGTCCTCTCTGGTCTTCAAGACTATCAGTCTCCCTCAGAAAACACTTTCTTATAAGTTTACCCACAGATCAATATTACAACCAAATTCACCAGTAACCTCCACTTCCTTTCCCCCTTGACCTTTCAAAGCATTCCACTTGCCAATGTCCAGCTATGGACAATTCCAACCAGACCCTCCCTCCGCTCTTGTTCTTGGCCTGCAATGTCAAATGAGTAAAACTGCGTGACCCACTGATTTAGAGTTTCCAAGTTCAGCTAAGTGCTTGACATTACTCACTAAAGTCTGTTGCTTGTATTTTAATCTCTGTTCCCTCAAGGCTGCAGTTTCAAACTTCTAACACCCTTCTTGGACTTGTTCTGCCATCTGGATTTGTTCACACTATTTAGATAACCTTCTTTCTTACTTTACTGTCTTTCAACTGCTGAATCCTCATCTTTTTCTTTTTTAAATCTTTGTCTGTCCTTACTTTCCTTTGCTCTTTCTCAGTTGAGGATTTAGTTACCAGCCTTCTTCAGGACCTTGTTCCCCAAATGGTCTCTTCTCAAGTGTAAAACCAATCTCTCTTCTTCTCTCCAGATCTCACAACACACAAAAGCTTCCCAAACTTAAGAGAACAACAAAACTTCTCCCTACCCTGCCACATAGCTTTCACCTCTCATTCCCCATCCTTTCATTTTCATACTTCTTGAAGAATAATCTATACTCACCTACTCTCATTTCTTTACTTCTAATTCAGGGTTTCTCAGACATTGACAAGTATCCTCTGGGGGACAGCATGCATCCCCCCCTCCCCACTGTTCCCTGTTCTAATTTATGTCACAGCCCACTGACGCACCGGATCCACTCTGCCCACCACACTGAAACTATTCTTGGTAACTTTACCAATTTGCTACTTGTCAGGGCAGGTCCAACAGTATCTTATTTTTTCTTTTTTCAATATTTATTTATTTGGCCGCGCCGGGTCTTAGTTGTAGCATGCGGGATCTAGTTCCCAGAGGAGGGATCGAATCCAGGACCCCTGCATTGGGAGCACAGGGTCTTAACCACTGGACCACCAGGGATCTCCCCCAACAGTATCGTTTTAGTCTCCACCCTAATGAATTCTCTAGGGCAAATGCAAGTTATCCACCCTCCCCTAAAAATGATCGCCTCTTAATTAGCAAGCCATCAACTCCTCCTGGCTGTCCTTATACCTTCCAAACTTATTTTCAGATTTCCTTTCTGATTCTCCTTTCTCTGACCAGCTCTTAGATGTTGTCTTTCCTAGAGTTCTATCTTTATGCTGTGTGTCTTCATGCTCTCCGTGTATGATTTTATTGATGCCTAGGGCTTAGTTATAGCATATATAATGATGACTTCCAAGTTTATTTTCAACCCTACCTCTCCCTATGAGCTCCATACCCAAATTTTCAACTAGGTACTGAACATTCTACCAGCATCAGAAACATAACTTATCCCAGACTGAAATCATTTCCCCGGGGGAATGAGGTGGGTGTGTTTCACTTCCGTATCCCTCAGTCAATGATACTTCCATCCATCCACTCATTCATGCCAGGAAAGCCAAGCATAATCCTCCACAAGACATCTTTAACTGGTGACATACAATCTACCCCACGTCCTACTACCAAATCTGGGCAAAAAACAACTTCTAAATACCTCCGAAATCTGTTCTCGAAGGCTGTTTTTTCCTTTGTCCTGATAAAATCCTATTCAGCACAAAGTACACCCCATCTGAGAAACCCTTCCCTGGTGGTCAGATGACTTGCCATGCTGTGATCCTGCCACAGTTGTGCAGACCTCTGTTTCTGCACTTATGTAATTATTTTACACCTTCATCTTCCACCATCCTATATAAAGGTTCATCAAATGCATATAGGCCAGGAATTGTTCTGGGTTTAAAGAAAAAAAAGTAATAAAATAAAGTTGGGAATTTCCTGGTGGTCCAGGGGTTAGGGCTCCGCGCTCCCACTGCAGGGGGCATGGGTTCAATCCCTGGTCGGGGACTAAGATCCCGCACGCCGCGTGGCCATAAATATATACATGCAAATCATTTTTAAAATTACAAAAAAATAAAAATAAGGTTCCTGCTCGACAATCCACCTGAGGCAGAAAAATGTTCAATGAGAAAAAAGCAGCATGAGAGATGGTGAAAAGTGTGACAGACAATAAAAAGCGGAGTGCGAAGGGAAGGGAGACGGAGAGGCAGGGATGTGATACCATTTTTAGGAAATGGCCAGGGAAGTCCTCTCTAGCAGGTGACATCTGAATCACTATCTAAAGGAAATGAGATTACAGGCTATATTGCTCCCTTCCCAACAATTAGTTTAGTGACTGACTCTTGGAAGTGACTCAACAAATGTCTGCTAAGAGAATGAATAAACAACAGGAAATATATTTCTAGACTGAACGCATCTAGCATTCATACGCAAATACTTCTATTGCAGCTCTACACCAGAGATGAAAAATTATCTGTTAAATTTTGAAAGCAGGGACCATCACAATTAAATTCACTTTTTATTAACTGGATCTATGAATCATGTATTTTGAGTATAGACTAACTGGAGAGCAACCAGGAAGAAAATGAGCCTATTCAGCTAAGTGGTGTCTGTGATCAAGGTCTTAAGTTACGGAGCAGCTAAGAAAAGACAGCTCAAAATCACGTAATTACAGGTCATCTCTGGAGCAACAGTTTCTATAGAGAAGTGATTTCTAGGGCAGTCTAGAACATTAATACTCCAACCAGGTACTTTCCTGGACTTACACCTTTATAGCCCTATTGTTCAGTATCCCAATTAGTTCTCTAAAATCCTAGATCGCCTATTTCCTAAAGGTTTTAGAACCATTAAAGAGATTTTTTAATCGCCTTTACCCTCTTGACTGCCAAACTACCTTCATGCAATGTCTCACAAAGCCTGAAAATCTACTCCAAAAATTGGATTTCTGACAATACCTACTTTAATGCAATCAAATTCCCTTCATTTTAGATTTCTGTAAGTATGATTTCCTGGGACCTTTAGAGTGAAGTTAGATTTTTTTTTTAAACCTCTCATCTAACTTTACCAGTGTCCCAGTTTATTTTACAAATTCCTACTAAGGTCCAGGATTACCGTGTTTTTGTTATTAGTGTTCCAGCTTACACACTTAGCAACTGTGTGAAATAAGATTTCTAAATTTAAAAAGTGTCACCAAGACTTTGTGTTCAAGGGGGACTGATGGGAGCAAGGTGAAAGAAAAATAGGAAGGAAGTAGAGAGACAATAATTCCTCAACAGCTGAGGTCAGATACTAACATGCTGACTTTTGCAGCTTCGGGAACAGTCATTTGGGAATAGCACCAAGTGAAGGTGGTACTAGGGCGGTACCCCCCTTTACTCAATACATTTACTCAACAAACATTTGTGCTCCTACTATGTACCATGAACTTAGCAGGCACTGAAAATTCAACAATGAAAGACAGTGTCCACCCTTAGTGATCTTTGTTCTTAAAGTAACACATAAAAACATTTTTTAATAAACATAATGACTAGTTTGGGTATGTAGGAAAATTTTACTTCGAACATTCTAATGCCCAACTCTTGATAAAAGACAGAATCCCCCTTCTTATTTTTCTATTTTCTGTTATCAGATCTGTATTATTATCATCACCTCCCAGGAACAGGTATATTAGGAAGTAGGAAGTTTTCACTTGTTTACTACAATCACTCAGATTAACTGTGTCCAAAATATGAGTAGGGATTTCCCAGGAGAAAATCAGGGAAAGAGCCTACCTGCATCTTTCACTAGTTGTGAAACAGCACTCTACTCCATCTTGTACAAAACATCCTTTCAAACGTTTGGAAACTACTGAACATACTGAAAGCTATCACTTTCTCCCCCGTGTGTATATATATCTATATATCTGTATCTATATCTATATATGTCCTTGTCATCACTGTCCTTTACATCTGGCACTCCACAGTGTTTTGCTTTGTCCTATTTACTCAGAAGACCCTGAAGCCCTCCTTTCCCGTGTTTCCTACCTGTCAAATGAAGAGAAACAAAATAAATATATTGAGTTAACCTGTTGCTAGCAACATATAACATAAAAATCACTTATTATCTTTGTGTGTGTACACGTGTATGCAAGTTTATACATGTGTGTATATATTTTTACAGTAGGAAACATTGCCCATAATAGCAGACTACAAATAACTTGGTAATTTTATTATAACTATGTTGATAGAATAAAGTTATTTTAATAAGACAAATACATGGGCAGCAAACCATTCACTGAAGTATCCATATATTAGCAAAGTGAGTGAGTACAGGGAATACATCACTTATACTTGCGCCATAGTGTATACGCATACGAAGTCCAGCTACTAGAAAACTACCTCCCAGGACTTCCCTGGCTGTCCAGTGGTTAAGACTCCATGCTTCCACTGCAGGGGGTGCGGGTTCAATCCCCGGTAGGGGAACTAAGACCCCACATGCCACACGGTGTGGCCAAAAAAACAACAAAGAAAAAAGAAAATTACCTCCCAAAATTACTACTAATATGATAATATATTTCCAGGTTAGAACTTCCATCTTAAGGGCTTCTGCACTCAGCAGGCAGAGGAAAAAGCCCAAGTCTTGTCCAGTTAGGAATCTGTCAGGAGACTTTCCCCACACTGAAGAGTAAGGGTTAACTGGAAAGAATGTTCCCACCAGCCCAGAGGCTACCTCAGTTTTAACTAAGCAGAGCAGGGGGTAAGGGAAGGGAAACCGATCTCTAAGAAGTAGCTAGAGGCCGAACTTCACATAGATTTATAGGCTAAATCAAGTAATAGCCTGGATCTGGATAAAACAAACAACAATCTTTTATCCTAGATCTCAAAAAATCTTCAGTAATGATATTTGAAGGTCAATAAACACAAAATAGTCAAACATCCACAAAAAACACAAAATACTCAAGCATCCACAAATAATAATAATAACAGCAACAACAACAACAAAAAACTCCAAAAACACAACACCCTCTGAGCTAGAACCACCAGGAAAAAAAAGAGAGAAAGATATCCACAAAGGCTTCTGATAATGGAATCACCAGACAGAGATTACAAAACAACTTTGCTTATCATGTCTGAAGAAGTTTTAAAAATAAGCCTAAAAATGGTAAAGAGGAAACTATAGGAAGTGATCAAGCATATTTGGTGCACTACCCTAAAGAACTTCTAATAATTAAAATGTAAAATGCAAACAGCTAAAAAGAAAATTATTGAATATACATAGGGAGAAATTACCTGGAATGCAGACACACACATGCACACACACAGAGAAGAAACAGAAAATTCAGGAGCCATGGGGGGTAGAGTAAGAAAATCTAACATATGTTTGATTGGAGCCCCAGAAGAAGAGAGCATTGGGTTACAGGAGGACACAGGTAATATGTGATGAGATGCTGGCTGAAAATCTCCTAGACTGATGATAGACATCCATCTACAGACACAAGAAGCTCAATGAATCCCAAACAAGAAAAATAAAAATATATCCTCACCTAGACTCATCATTACAAAATGGCTAAACATCAAAGATATAGAGAAAAATCTTATTTATTTATTTATTTAGGCTGCACTGGGTCTTAGTTGTGGCACATGGGATCTTTGTTGTGGCATATTTAGTTGTGGCAATGCGGGATCTTTAGTTGTGGCATGCTGATTCTTAGTTGTGGCATGCATGTGGGAACTTAGTTCCCCGACCAGGGATTAAACCTGGGCCCCCTGCATTGGGAGCGTGGATTCTTACCCACTGGACCACCAGTGAAGCCCCTATAGAGAAAATCTTAAAAGCAGATATAAAAAAAATTTGCGTTCAAAAAATCAATAAACCAAAATAGGAGAATGAAGTCCAGGGAGCCCCATGTTTTGCACTGCTTTTCGCCTTGAGGCAAATTCTGCTTCCAAAGTAAAGGCTGAGACTGAGAAGCTGTTCACGGCCTCCCTCAGTCTCCAAGGGTCAGGGACACAAACATGGACGTTGGGGTCCAGCAAGGAAGAGGGCCCTGGAAAACACTATATGCTTTCAATTGGGCCTCCCAAGGAGTACAACATGTGAGTAGGGCTGCAAAGGTAGAAGCCCAGCCCTGTTCTGCCAAAGAGAACACAGACGACTGCCAGCCCCAGCCTGGACCCACCATCACGTTCACACTTGCCACTCCCCCGCCCTCCGAAGCAGGACTCCTCTAAGGGACAGTGTTGGTTTGGGGACTCCTCTCTGGCCCAGCACCTTCTGAGAACTGTGCTGCAGTCAGGGCCTTCCTACCAAATCCTCTCTTCCTCTCTTCTTTCACAGGCGTCAGACCTGTATCACAGTCTTAAGTCTTCCCCGTCCTTTCCTGCTCCTTTCTGCAGGCATTTCCCCCAATAAATCTCTGCCATGTCTAATCCTGTCTTGCCACCATTTCTGTCTTTGTGTCTGCTTCTCAGGGAACCCAAACTGATACTCCAAATATCAAAAGGACCAAAGTCCACCTTTATGTGAAGCAATCCTTGAACAGAGATGCAAAAATTCTAAATAAAACAGAAAGCCAAAACTGGTAATATATAAAAAGTACATACATTAGGAACAATCTTGGTTTAGTTCTGTAATGCAAAGTTGGTTTAACATTTAAAAAATAAATCAATATAATTCACTATATTGAGACTAAAGGGGAAAAAAATCAAATGTTTATTCCAAAAGATGCAGAAAAATTCAAAACTCATTCATGGGAGAGATACACCACATTCGCAGATTGAAAGATTCAATACCTCAAATATTTTCAAATATTCAACACTGTAAATAATATAAAACCAATCAAAATTCCAGAAGTATTTGTGTGTGTGTGTGTGTGTGTTACTGTAAATGGACAAGAAAAGCCAATCCAATCTTGAAAACAAAATTGGAAGACTTACTCTACCTAATAGCAACACATTATATAACTACAGTAATTAAGATCACAGTTTTGCAGCAAAGAAAGTGACCAATGGAATAGAACGGAGTTCAGCAAACTTTTCTGTAAAGGGCCAGATGGTAAATATTTTAGCCTTTGCAGGACTCATACAGTCTCTGTCGCATATTCTTTTTTTTTTAAACAACCCTTTAAAAATATAGAACTATTCTTAGTTTGGAAGCTGTACAAAAATGAGCCACATGAGCCACATGCCGACCCCTGGAATAGAATATGGTCCAGAAACAGACCAAAACATATATAAACACTGTATGATCAAGGTGGTATTACAGAGCAGCAGAAAAAATAGACTTTCCACTAAATAGTGCCAGGCCAAATGCATATCAGTATGGGGAAAAATTAACCTTGATCCCATACCACATATAAAAATAATCAATTACAAGTGAATTGTAGATTTAATTGTGAATGACGAAACAGTACAGCGTCTCGGAAGATAACACAGGAGAATATCTTCGTGACCGTGGAGTAGAAAAAAATTTCTTCAATAGCACTCAAAGTTTTAACCATAAAAGAAAAGACTGATAATTTGGACTACATTAAAATTAGGAACTTCCCTTTATCAAAATTACTAATAAGAAATTGAAAGGCAAGTCACAGCTGAATATCTGCTAAATATATAACTAATAAAATCTTCATCGAAAATATTTAGACTCCTACATATGAATTATTTTAAAAAGCACTGATAGCTAATAATCAAACAAAAGGTAATCGACTTCATCAGTGTCAAGAAAGTTTAAATTAACCCACTCCACTACACACTCACTAGAACGGATAAAATTAAAAAGACTGACAGGGCTTCCCTGGTGGCGCAGTGGTTGAGAGTCCGCCTGCCGATGCAGGGGACACGGGTTCGTGCCCCGGTCCGGGAAGATCCCACATGCCACGGAGCGGCTGGGCCCATGAGCCATGGCCACTGAGCTTGCGCGTCAGGAGCCTGTGCTCTGCAACGGGAGAGGCCACAACAGTGAGAGGCCCGCGTACCGCAAAAAAAAAAAAAAAAAAGACTGACAAATGCCAAGTGTTAGTGATGATATGGAGCAAGTGGAATTCTCATACCCTGTTGGTGGCTGTGTAAATCGGTATAATCACTTTGGAAAACTTTTTAGCAGTATCTACTAAATGTGACTGTATGCATACCTATGAGTCAGTAATGCCATCCCTAGATATATATACCCACCAGAAATGAGGACATTTGTGTACAAAGTACGTGTAATAAGATGGCTCACAGTTGCACTGTTTGAAATAGGTAAACACTGGAAAAAATCTAAATGTCCATCAACAGTAGACTGAATAAATTGCATATGTTCTTTTTGTTTTAAATCAACTTTATTATAATTTACCTAAGATAAAATGTACCCATTTAAGTACACAGTTCCTAAGTTTGGACAAATGTACACACCCATGCAACCACCACCACAATCAAGATATAGAAGATTTCCATCAAGCCCAAAACTTCCCTTGTGCCTCTTCCTAGTCAATTCAGGCAACCACAGATTTGTTTAGATTTGTCTTTCCTGGAGTTTCACATAAATGGAATCAGACAGTATGTACTCTTTTTGCACTTGGCTTCTTCACTAATCAAAATGAGTTTGACAGGAAAAGCGTGAGCAATAAACATAGATAAATTAGATTTCATCAAAAGTTAAAATTTTGTGCATCAAAGGACATTATCAAGAAAATAAAAAGACAACCTACAGAATGAGAGAAGATCTATGCAAATCATGTATCTGATAAGGGCCTAGTATCTAGAATATATAAAGAATACTTCCAACTCAAAAACAAAAAGACAAACAGCCCAATTAAAAAAATGGGCAATAGATTTGAACAGACATCTCTCCAAAGAAGATATAAAAATGGCCAACAAGCCCATGAAAATGCTCAACATCATTAGTTATTAAGGCAATGCAAAGCAAACCAAAATGAAACACCACTTCATACTCGATAGGTTGGTTATAATAACAAAAATGGAAAATAACACATGTTGGTGAGGATGTAGAGGAACTGGGGTCCTCATATATTGCTGATGGGAATGTAAAAATGGTGCAGGTACTACGGAAAACCGTTTAGCGGTTCCCCAAAATGTTAAACATAGAATCACCATATGACCCAGCAATTCCACTCCTAGATATATACCACAAAGAATTTAAAATAGGAATGCAAACAAACACTTGAACATGCATGTTCATAGCAGCACTAATCACAACGGTCAAAAGGTGGAAACAGCCCAAATGTCCATCAGTGGATGAATGGATAAACAAACTGTGGTATATACCTACAATGTAATATTATTCAGCCATAAAGAGGAATGGAGTACTGATATATGCGACACACAGACAAACCTCAAAAACATTACACTAAGTGGAAGAAGCCATATGAAAAAGGTTGCATATTGTATGATTCCATTTATATGAAATATCTAGAATAGGTTAAATCCATGGGGACAGAAAACAGATTGGTGGTTGCCAGGGACCTGGGGGAGGGGAGAACAGTGAATGACTGCTTACTGGACATGGGTTTTCTTTTGGGGTGACGGAATGTTTTGGAACTAGATAGAGGTGGCAGATGCACACTGCATACATGTTCTTTAATTCTCTACTAAATGTCACTGAATTGGTCACTTTAAAAGGGTGAATTTTGGGGCTTCCCTGGTGGCACAGTGGTTGAGAGTCCGCCTGCCGATGCAGGGGACACGGGTTTGTGCCCCGGTCCGGGAAGATCCCACATGCCGCGGAGCGGCTGGGCCCGTGAGCCATGGCCGCTGAGCCTGCGCGTCCGGAGCCAGTGCTCCGCAACGGGAGAGGCCACAGCAGTGAGAGGCCCGCGTACCGCAAAAAAAAAAAAAAAAAAAAAAAAAAGGGTGAATTTTATGTTAGGTGAATTCCACCTCAAGAAAATAAATGCTTTTGAGACTGATCCAAGATGCCCTGTGTAGTCCATTATATGGATATACCACAATTTGGTCATCAATTCATATGTTGATTAATATTTAGGTCGACTCAATCCAGTGCTTATTTAATATGAATAATTTGAACATTTCTGTACAAATATTCTTGCAGGCATGTTTCATTTATCTTGGGTAAATACCTATAAGTGCTCTTATCATTTCACAAAAATAAGTAAAAAAAACCAAAACAAAACAAAAACAAAAAAAGTGTTATCAGTCATAATACAACTGAATCAAAGATGAAAACCAACTGCAGACATTAAAGCAACGATGCTTTATCCTTAAGCCCAGCAGATTTAAGCCAACAGTACATATTCAATTATGAAGATAAAGAAGAAAACTAAAGAATAAGTATGATATGCTAATTCTATGTTAACAAAATTATACCTGAATTTTGAATCAGTGATTTTTTTACTTTTCTGTTTTTTTTTTTTGGCTGCATTGGGTCTTCATTGTTGTGCACGGGCTTTCTCTAGATGCAGTGAGAGGGGGTTACTCTTCGTTGTGGTGCACAGGCTTCTCATTGCGGTGGCTTCTCTTGTTGTGGAGCACGGGCTCTAGGTGCACGGGCTTCAGTAGTTGTGGCTCGCGGGCTCTAGAGCACAGGCTCAGTAGTTGCGGCGCACGGGCTTAGTTGCTCTGTGGTATGTGGGATCTTCCTGGACCAGGGCTCGAATCCATGTCCCCTGCATTGGCAAGCGGATTCTTAACCACTGCACCACCAGGGAAGTCCCTCAGTGATTTTTTTAATACTGCTTGACTTTCAAGGGAACAGAACCCTCTTTCTTTCACATTTTCAAGAATGAATTATGTGAGAGTAAAGTTCTTTCTGAGAAGCTGGGGTGGGAATTGAGAGAAAACTCTAGAATCAAACTGTCCTACTCTACCACTTGCTAGTTAGACACTTTGTGCCTCAATTTCCTCATCTTAAAAGTGGAGATGAGGGCTTCCCTGGTGGCACAGTGGTTGAGAGCCCGCCTGACAATGCAGGGGACACGGGTTCGTGCCCGGGTCCCGGAAGATCCCACATGCCACGGAGCGGCTGCGCCCGTGAGCCATGGCCGCTGAGACTGCGCGTCCAGAGCCTGTGCTCCGCAACGAGAGAGGCCACAACAGTGAGAGGCCCGCGTACCGCAAAAAAAAAAAAAAAAAAAAAAAAAAAGGAGATGATAATAATATCCACCCCAGAAAGTTGTTGTGATGATTAAATGAGTTAATCCATGCAGAGTCTTAGAACAGCACCTGGCACATTGTAAATTAGCTGCTTCCGCCACCCGGTCACTACCACCATCATCACCATCACCACCATCATCGTCCTCATCACCACAATCACAGCCATCATCACCATCACCATCATCACCCCATCACCATCATCATCACCCCATCACCATCACCCCGTCACCACCATCACCAGTATCATCTTCATCATCATCATCACCATCAGCATCTCCCCATCATCAGCATCACCACCACCATCATCTTCATCATCATCATCATCATCATCACCACCACCATCATCATTTCTACTTTGTAAAATATCTTCAAGACAGTTTAAGACACCTGTGGTTGTTCAACTGAACAGCACTAGAAGTTAATAAAAATATGCAGCTAATTAGTATATTTACCTAACTACCAGAGAAACTCAAAGCTCAAATAATTTACCTGTCAATACAGTTAAAAATGGATCCTAAGGGGTTCAGTTAATGTGCCTTCCCAAAGACATCATGAGATCTGTGAAGCCCACTCGGTTAGTATTGCTACATTTCAAAAGTAACATGAACACAATTCTGACACCCTACCACCACACCACAGACCACAGACCACAGACCTACCCATAATAAGAATTTCTTCTTCCAACCAATTTTCAGGTCCATAATTTAGCGTTATATTATCCTGAGGGAATAGGTTTTCAATCTATTAATGGAAATCAATGGCATAAAATATACTCAATTTTCTCAGCTCTACAGAATTTAGATCTTCATTAAACTGAAGAACATTTGATCTCTAAACATAGTGAGTGCTGTTCATTAAACGATGAACTAGGCCAATTACATTTCTCTCTTAGGGAATTTGGAATTATTATGATGAGAGAGGAAGGAAGGAAGAAGATACAGTTAGGGTTGTTCCTTCTACAGAGGTCAGCATATGAGACAATCATGTATAATCAAAATTATCTGTGAACATCATTTAAACCATCCTGTAAGTAGCAGAGTTTAGGCCCTTGGAGGATCATATGCCAAGATTTTGTTGCTGTTGTCTGTGTTGTTACTCTGCATTTAGTTACTTTCCAGGTCCTAATTCTGGTGTCTGGGGCACCCTGGGTATCCTACAGCACTTGACTTTGAATTTGGAGATGTCTTATTTGTTTCTTAGAATTAACACATCTTTCCTAAGGTGGCCTGGCAGGGGCGGGGGGTTCTATGTCTTGCCACTAAACTATCCTTCATTAGAAAACTCTTAACACGGACTACAGAGCCGTTTGTCAGAAGTGACTGCAATCACAAAATACAAATTTTTACTACTGAGAAAGTATATAGAATTCCCAGATACTTTTTTTTCCTACTATTAACATGCTTGAATATAAAGTTTAATGCCAAAGTAGAAATCCACCAGTTATTGAGCATCTAACAAAATGACATACACATTTTAGAATACTGGAAGTGTCCCTACAACTAAGCTGAGGTAGACTTTTTCTCATAGAATAAGTAAAGGAGAAATAATGGTAATTACAAACCTTCTATTATTCTTATTTTGATTATTTATGAATTTATGATTTAAGGGACAACAGGACGTCAGCAAGATGGCAATTATCCGCCAGCATTATTATCACCAAGAAGTATTTTTCTACCTTGATGGCCTTTCTCTTGTAAACAGTATTTGCATTATAGCGCAGAAAACTAACCAACAAGAAAGAAAAATAACTTTTAAAACACAAGAGAGGACACATATATACAAGATATGAGAAATAATATATAACAGAATGGAAAAGCTGGGTAAAGAGAATAATCGGAAAAGTGACTCCACTGAGGTACCAAAGGAAAGAACACCAAACAAGACCTTTCAACCGTTCCACAGAATTCTGGCAACACAGCAGGATCTCTTAGGAGCTTGAATAAAATTCTGGGAATTCTTTTCTCTCCAGTGATTCTAGGCTCTGACTCGGATCATTATACCGGAGGTTGGGATTCTATTTCATTAAACAAAATTCATATAAAAGGATCTCGTAATCTCAGTACTCTTGAAAATAAGTCTGAAAAGGAAATGAGACTATAAAATAAATATCGAAACATTCAGGGTGAGTCAAAATAACAGATTACGTGTCATCTGTCTCTAAATAGGTTGTATTTTTTAAACAGATCTATAAATAATTGTTCACAAGTCAGAACATATTTTTCACATAGAATATGTTCTGACGGATGATCTGATCAGTTTATCTGAAATGGTATTATGAGTACTAAACGTAAGCTAAGTAGGCCTCTGTAGACCAGCCTGTGACTCCCACTGCCAACGGGGATGACGAAAGCAAGCCTGGCCCAGGGAGGCAAAAGGACACAGAGAACTAGGAACTCTTTAAACTCATTTAACTTTCCAGGTCCACTGCCAGCCAGCTATTCAGAGTCCAGTAACAAGTGGTGGGTGCTCCTATAAGATGTCTGGGGCCTCTGAACTTGGTGTTTCCCTGACTTTGTTGTGAATTCTTTGTCTTTAAGTGTTCACAAATATGGAACAGGCTTCCTTGTTTTTCGGGTTTTTTTTCGTTTTTTGGCCGCGCCATGCAGCATGTGGGATCTTAGTTCCCCGACCAGGGATCGAACCTGCACTCCCTGCATTGGGAGTCCTAACCACTGGGCCGCTAGGGAAGTCCCCCATGTTTCCTTGTTTTTAACTTTCTCAATGCGGAGACATTTCACAGAGTTAATTTCCTAGCATAGTAAATATACCCTATATTTATCTACTAATTCTTGACCCTATGTAAGTCAAACTATTTTTTTAAGTCAACAGATATAAAATCGCACAGTTTAAAGAAGATGGGCTTCAGAGTTATACATGCCTGATTTGGAAGTCCAGCTCTGTCACTTAGCTGTGTGATCTTGGGCAAGTTACTTTACGTCTTTTTCAGCCTCAGTTTCCTCGTCTACAAAATGGGAATACTGTCTCACACCTCACAGCATTACAGTGAGGATTAAACAGCATAATAACATGTATTATGATTCCTACTATAGATTAAGTCCTCAATCAGATATTAATTTCTACCACCCTCAAAAAATTAAAAATCAAGTAGTTCTCCTTTCAGGTATATTACAAACATATCATAAAATTATTTCTTTAGGTATTCTCATATTTTTTTATAGTGTTCTTCTTAGGAAGAAAACCATACAGATGTTCTGAACTTTATAAATAATCTTACTTCGATGGACCTGCTTCGTAAGAGGTAAGGTGCTTGAATTTGTATTTTTCTTATTTTAAAACCTTAGTTATGTTGTGCTTATTTTAATTCTTCTATTGGCCTTTTAAATTAAATTGTTAAACTAGCTTATAATTATTTTCTCCCTCAATCTGTTGGATTCCTGATGATAAGATTATTACATTTCAATTATTTACATTCTTTGATTTTTTTTTCTTTTAGCTAGTTTATCTTCTAGTTGTTAACATACTGATTGACTCTATATTTTCTTAAACTAACATTTTTCTTACTCATGATTACTCCTTCATTGACAACATGCAATGCCAGTAGAATGGCCAGATAATTTAACCTCAAACTATAGCGGTAACTCAATTCAGATCAAAATTCAGTTGTGAGGTATAATAATCATGAAAGACCACTGGATATGTAGTCCTTAATATCCATTCTTCTAAATGGTCTGAGTATTGTCACCAGATCAAGCCAGACTCTTGGGGACCTGTACAGTCGGGCCATTGTTTTGGTATCCATCACTATAACCCAAGGTTTCTCAACACTGGCACTATTAACATTTGGGCCGGATAATTCTTTGGGGTGGCGGGGGTGGGAAGGGGGGTGTCCTGTGCATTGTAGGATTCTTACCAGCATCTCTAGCCTCTCCCTGCTAGATGCCAGCAGCACACCCTCCCCCCACCCTAACTGCGACAACCAACACTGCCATGTGTTCCCTGGGGAGCAAATCTGTCCCCAGTTGAGAAGTTCTTTACACTAAATTGGACCGTGGGGTTTTGAAACAGCTTACGTTGAGAAATCTCTTTAAAAACAGTCATATAAAGGGATGGTACTGAGGATGTTACCTACTATATTATTCTTTGTTTCCATTAGGAGGAACCATAGGAGAAATGTGTCTCAGACCTCAGGGCAAACCAGGTGTTGTTTTCTTATGGATAATGTGAATCCTTGGCTAATCCTTAAATAATAATCCATCCTTCCTTCCTTCCTTCCTCCTTCCCTCCCTTCCTCCCTCCCCTCCCCCTCCCTTCCTTCCTTCTCTCCTTCTTTCTTTCTCTCGCTCTCTCTCTTTTTCTTTTTTTCTTGCCATTGGAAAAGCTCAGAAGCAAATTTATAGCCCATTTTTGATAACAGTGTAGGATCTGCAGCACGCATTTATGTGGACTAAACCTCTCAAATGTCAGTTTAATTCATTTTTCCCCCATGAACATTTTAATCTTATTTTTATCTTACTATAATACATGCATGTGTACACAAACACTTTTTTGAATGAGATTAAGTATAAATTAATAAATAAAATGGTATTTAAACTGTAATTTTTCCCAGCAGATGACACCCTTTAGTCTCACTTTATCATGCCTCTCCAAATCTCCTTCTGTTAGATCTAGATTTTCCAAGTTCTCCCTTACAAATGTTTAAGTCTATTATCTCCAGTCAAAGCATATAATGAAATGTCACTTCAGTGAATGGATATGTCAGAAATATAATCATCTGCAGAATAAAGTTTTATAACTAAGTCCCTCTACATTTATTAGCAGTATATCTCTCCCAGTAGAAACTAGAACATGACAGGCATGAAATTCTAGGCGCTGTGTGTCTGGGAGGTAGTCCAGGCATCAGTACATCACTCTGTAGGATGATGGGGAGACAGAGGACCCACGTCTTCTTTTCTCTTGCCTATCGTGGTTTTGTCAGTCTTCCCTTTCCCCACTAAGGCCAAGTAACATTTGGAATCCATCCTGAGCCCTGGTGCACGACAGATGGTGACCTTGTGCAAGGAGTGGCCCATCTTGCACAACGGCGACAACTATGAAGGGTTCTACCTCACCCTACACACTCATTACTTTTGATAGTGCTGAAAGAAACCATTTTCCTCTCAGTTTAACCCTTAACATAACCATTCCAAGACCTCAAATCAGAGATGGGTATTATAAAGGTTCAT
Source organism: Delphinus delphis (assembly GCF_949987515.2). NCBI lineage: Eukaryota > Metazoa > Chordata > Mammalia > Artiodactyla > Delphinidae > Delphinus > Delphinus delphis. The sequence continues at coordinate 167,229,009 of NC_082684.1, forward strand.
CAACAGGTGAGTGGATAAACAATTTATGGTCTATGCAAGCAAGGGAAAAACCACTCAGCAAAATAAGTAGTATTATTAGTACCTACACTTACAAAGTGGTGAATCTCAAAACTACTACGCCAAAGAAGACGGGCTGAGAAGACGTATCTTTGAAAGATACAAAGAGTACACATTGTATTATTCCATTTATAAGCAATTCTAGAGGAGGCAAAACTCATCTATAGTGACAGAAAGCAGCTCAGCGATTGTCTAGGGCCAGCAGAGTGTTGACAGCAAAGCCATACAAGGGAACTTTATGGAATGACTCAAAGGTTCTTTTTGATATCACATCTTGATTGGAATGGTGGTTTCCCGTTACATATTTATCACAACAAAACCTTAAGTATAACAGTACACTTAAATTACGTGCAAATGGGTACTCTTGCTAAAAATGCATCACTTCAAACTAATAATAAGAAAACATCAAGACAAAACCAAACTGAAAGACATTCAAAATAACTGATCAGTGCTACTCAAAATTATCAAGCCCGTGAATTACAAGGAAAGACTGAGGCACTGTCACAGACTAGAAGAACCAAGGGGGTGTGACAAATGAATGCAATGTGAACTCCGGGAACAGAAAAGGGGAAAAATCCAAATAAATCCTGCAGTTTAGATAGGAGTGCCTTAATTTTGTTAACTGTACCATAGTTACGTTTTTAACACTAGGGGAAGTTGAATGAAAGATATATGGAAACTTTTCACTATTTTTACAACTTTTTAAACATCTAAAATTATATAGAAATGTTTTCTAGATGGGTGCTTTTTATTGTGTATAAATTTTAATTCATTGAAGTTCATACAAGATTGAAACAAAAATAAATGGCAGTTTTAAGAAATAACCCCATCCCCAGCCTTTAAGTTCATTAAATATGTTTAAATCAAGAGTAAGACTAACTACAAGAACCAAAATACTCTACTTCTCAATATTTGAACCAATAAATCTAGCAGATGAAACACACACTAAAAGAATCACTAAATTTAAAAGATTACTAATTGAATAAAAAATCTCAGAATTACTTCCCTCAGAATCATGATACGTTCCCCCACATAATCACTAATATATAAATGACAATAAAATCGTCACACAAATTATGGTGACACAGTGGAATCCATAAAATTTTGAAGTCTACGGTAAAAACGTTTAATTTCTATGACTCTCACATCTAAGGACTGTTGTTATATATTTGGACTCCAAAAACTATATCATCTCATTGAATATTACTTAAAGACTGGAAGGGCATGGGTAAAAAAACATTCAGAGAAAAATTAAACCTTTTATAACATACCTCCTCTGTTGCCATTTTCTTCATCCTACAAAATAAAAATATATATATTCATATATGAATAATGTTTGTAACTGGTAAAATCACAGTGAGGCTCAATTCAAGTCAAACTGCCCTCCCCAAAATGTGCCAATTACAGTCTCACAAACAGTGCCTCTTGCCAGAAGGAGGAAGCTGTCACACACAGAGATGCAAAGGCTGTAGGTAAAGCCAATTTATGAGGACAACAGAAGCTTCTGACATACTGAGTGTAAGATGTCTAAAACGGACATCCGCGGAGAGCTGTCAGAAGTAAACAGCTGTACAGAGAGGGCCAGGCTGGTCATCACTTATGTACTATACATCGAAAAATGGGCCTTTAAAGGCTATTACAGGACCCAGAACTGTCTTTGGATACATTGGCTCCAAATTGGTATATATTTAACACCTTGAGCTTTATCTATTTGGTTGCTTCATTGCTACCAGGCTGTCTTGCTGCCATGTTATCTACCTCTAGCTGGGAAATTAGAAAAGCAACTTTGAAAAACTAGCATAAAAATACATTTATTCAAATATTTGTTGAGCCTCTACCATACAAAAACTACAATGTACTGCAGAAAGAAAAACAGAGATTTAGTGAAGGGCTGATAATTTGTTATATAATTTTTGACCTTTATTTTGGCTGCCCAAATACATGGTTTTTTCCTGGTTATATGCTCTGTTCTGAGACTGCCAAGGTTGCCAGATACATAATAAAGACGTTGTATTAACTGCACATTTTCTGAAAGCTCTCCAATATTAATTTTTATATACTCCTTTGAAGTGAATGATCAAATTTTTATAACTGAAAAGATTTCAATAAATATTATCCATGTAAAAGGTACAAGACAGACCTATTTGCAAGAACATCTGTGTTAAATAACAGCATTAATAGCTGAGGTTTAATGAGCAATTATTGCCTGCCAATTCCTGTACTAACTGTTTTATATGTATTATATCACTTAACACAGCCACAGTGAGAAAAGTGCTGTCTCTGTCTATTAGGAGACTAACCCAAGGTCACAAAGCTAACAAGGGCAGAGATGGGACTCAAACCCAGGCCCTTTTGACTCCAAAGATTGTGTTAGCAGCTACACTGTGCCTCTAAAATTTCTAGAAATATTTTCCGATTATAACAATAATAATAATGCATTTGAAATCCGTGTTCAGTAAAATCATCTTATAAAAACTGTACTATCTATATCATCATGATCCAAAGCTCTTCTTCAAAACAAAACCAAAAGACAAAAAATAAAATTCAGTCTTAATATGTAATTAACGCAAGGGACTTAAATTTTCAACTACTCTCACATGTAACCTAATACCGAAGTTTTACTATTTAAGACATTTAAATATAAAGGAGATTCTTAGGGAATCCAGTTCAACTGTTTTATACATTTCAGGAACACCAAACTGGTCAATTTTAATTCTAAAGATAGCAATTATTCAATTCTTAAAAACTCTTTAGTACTTTTAAAAGCTTATCTTATAAGACATTTTCCTAGATAGAAATATTTAAGAAAGATATAATAAAAAAAAGTGTGGCCTCCAGAAGCAATTTGACACTATGTTTTACAAGACAGCCCAAGATTCACAGATATTTAGAATTAGAAAGGACTTTCTAATCTTCTAGTACAATCCCCTCGAATTAGAATGGAAATCTAGAAGCCAAAAGAAGTTAAGTGGCTTGGCCAAAGTCTTCGAAGTCTTCTGAATGCCATTATTTGCATTACACTGTTGAACAACAGTTAAGCATCAGGCATTCACGTTGGCCAAGTTCAAATCCTAGGTCCACCACTTACTCATTATATGACTCAGACCAGTTTCCATATCTATTATATGAGGTTAATAATAAACTGATATAATGCTCATAAAGAATACAGAACAAGTACTCAAGATGTCAGCTGCCATTATAATGATTCCATCCGCTGCTTATTAGACCATGTTCCTATATGTTGAAGCATATTAGTGTAATGCACTCTAGTGAGAAGCTGTGTTTTTAAATTCTGACTTGCCATCATATTACCTATCTGAAAGTTAAGTATCAGTCTAATTCTAATAATTTTTTATAACTGTCCAAATATTTTAACGAACTATAATATTTCCTCTGCATGCTCAGCCTAGAAAGCTCAACCACCTTTCTAGATATTAGAAAAACAGCTACACATTAGAAAAAGTAGAGTGAAGTTTAGAATTAGAAGTTCTAGTAAAAAAGATTTGGAGTTCATAATCAGTATGACCTTTCAGAGGAGATTAAAGTGTTTGTTCTAGAAGGTAAAAAATATCTAAAAGATGGAAAAGAATATAACAAAAATGCAGATATGACACGATTCTTTTAAGATAGAAAGAAGGCAGGATGAGAGGAAGACAAGAAGGAGACAGGATTTGCCTTGTGTTCTACTTTAATTACTTCTCTTACCTTATATGAAAATTGAATTGCAGACTCTGGGGGATAAACAATAAAATGCCTTAATGTAAAACCAAAGCCTTGGGATGTTCTTTTCAACATAACTGTTTTGGGACCTGGCCAGGAGAATGTTTCATCTTCGGACGGTGATACAGTTTCACTTTGTTCTTTTCCATCTTTACTTTTTGATACCTAAAATGAAAAGATGTTTAAAAGTTAACTATGTAACACAATATACTTCATCATTTGGGGAAAAATTTATGTGTAAAAATGTAATACCTGAGTGCAGAAAGGAACTTACTGGAGAACAAGAACCATATTCTGATGCATGAACTATACATGGTACAACAAATCATGCGGATTACCAAAAACTCAATTTTTTTCCTCCAGTGGGATGCTATGAAAAGTTAATCAGAAGCAAGAAAGAACTCTGGGAAATGAGAAATATAATGGCTAAAATTTTAAATGCAATAGATGGAATGAAAGACAACACAAAATCTCACAGAGCACTAAGGACTAAGAAACAGAAACTATGAAAGAAGAGACATGAAACTGTTGCAAGTAAGAACACTAAACATGTTATCAGTCCAATGGCAGCAAAGGATATTAGAAAATAAGAGCTAAGGCTTCAGGTTCTGAGCGTAAATTCGGTACCCACATAGATAATCCTTCCAATATCCTGGCTTTCCAGTTCTCTGCTATCTCTCTCCAACTCCTGGCTTTTATCTGCTCATGAGTAAAAACCCTCTGCAATCTCAGATCAAGGAGCCCACCCTGCATCCCGCTCACATGCCAACCCTTACGATTCTTCCATCTGAAGCTGACCCTACACCCGTCCCTCACTGCCCCACGTCCTCAGCTCTCTCTTAAACCAGCTTCAGTTCACTCCTTTGCCTTTCCCTCACTTCCTCAAAGTCACCTGAGAAGACCTCACCCTGGATAAATCAACATGACCTACTCTGGACCTGCATGCACGCACGTGGCCAAACATGGGTGGAGAAAAACAGAAAATTAAGCCGACGGCTTTCCCTCTAAGTTCATGACCGCTAACCTCAAGCGAGCCTTCAGTGTTGTCTGTCCATTTCTCTCCAGTCCATTCATCCAAGACGACCATTTCATCCCTTCTCCCCCGCCCTCACTTGGGGCTGATGACCTTGCTTTCATTACACCGAAAACACACAAGCAAGACAGTGAGAGCTTAGTCGCTGGCCACATCTCCCCGCCTACCTGCAACTGTGCCACGTTCCCGTTTCCCTCCTGTGACAACGGCTGCACTGCCCATTGTTCTAAGGCCCCAGCACTTATGGACTAGATCCTATTCTCTCTTCCTAGACAAAGACATGGTCCCAGCGATTCTCCCCTCGCTCTTTTACATCATGTTTTCTCTTCACGACATCATTCCCATTGGTGCATGTGTACATTTTCTAAGTTCTTTAATCTTAAAACAACAACACAAATCCTCTCTTGACCACAGCCCTCGCCAGCTTCCACTTTGTCTTTCTGCCTATCTTTACAGGAAAACCTCTTGAAAGTTGTCTACTCTGCTATATCTCCAATTATTTTTCTCCCATTTGTCTCTTAAATCCCCTTAAATCAGGCTGTTGCCTCCCTAATTCCCAGAAACTGCTCTTGTCAAGGTCCCCAAAAACTTCTACGTCTCTGAATTGAATGATCAATTCTCAGCCCTCGTCTTCTGTGACCACTCCTGCCTGAAAAACTTCCCCACGTGACTTCCCACACCGAATCTCCTCCTAACTGCCGGGATTCTGCTCAGTCTTCTTCGCTACCTCATCAACTGCTCCACTTCTGAATTTTGGAATACCTAGGACTCAGCCATGGACCCTTCTACCTCTGCTCTGGCTTTCGGTGATTTCCCCAATTTTTATCTCTAGCCCAGACATCTCCCCAATCTAACAGGCATCTCAAACTTAACATGTCTACCTTGCTGCTAAGATTTTGTATGAAATTACAATTCCAAGTTCATCTCAGCAGTTTTGAAATGTCACCTTTATCAAACGACAAATACTTAAATGTGCTTGATTCCATTACATTTTTTATTATGCTCCTCTAGTGAATCTTATCTATTCTTCCACAATGATTTGCTTAACATGAAGGTATTTAAACTTAAAAATGCTCCTGGAAGCAATTTTTCAAGAGACTTCTAAATCCTGAACATTTTCATCATTAGTCAATATTTGGGTTGTTACTAGTTAGCTATTTTATCAATTTCATGTTCTTTTCCATTTGGGAAGACACTAGATAGTAACATTTCCCAGCCAAACCTGCAATAGGGGAGGCTGTGATCAAGTGCTATCCAACAGAATGGAAGTATTATAAATATACAAAAATGAACAGTATTTCTACACACTGACAATAGGCACTTGGAAACTGAGATGTTTAAAATACACCATTTAAAATGTGAAAAACTAGGACCTCCCTGGTGGTCCAGTGGTAAAGAACCTGCCTTATAATGCAGGGGACGCGGGTTCGATCCCTGATCAGGGAACTAAGATTCCACATGCCACAGGGCAACTAAGCCCACATGCCACAACTACTGAGCCCACGTGCTCTGGACCCCACGTGCCACAACTAGAGAGAGAAAACCCAGATGCCACAACTAGAGAGAAACCTGGGCACCGCAACAAAGAGCCCACGTGCTACAACTAAAGACCCGATGCAGCCAAAAATAAATTAAATAAATAAATAATATTTTTTTAAAAAAAAAATAAATAAAATGTGAAATACTTAGGTATAAATATGACAAAAAATTTGCCAGACCTGTACATTATAACTCCAAAACACTGCTGAGAGATTTAAAGAAAATCTAAATAAATGGAGAGATACACCATGTTCATGGTTCAGAAGACTCAGTATTGTTACAATATCAACCCTCCCCAAATTGATCTATAGATTCAATGAAATCCCAGTCAAAATCCCAGGAGATTTTTGTGTAGAGTTGATAAGCTGTTTCTAAAATTCACTTTGAAATGAAAAGGACCTAAACAACCAAAACAACTTTGAAAAAGCAGAATAAAATTGGAGGACTTACAAGACTTCATATAAAGCTACAGTAATCAAGACTCTGAGCCACCGATGGAGACGCTGTACATTTGAAGCTCATTTATCGTAAACGCATTTGAGTTTATTCCCCCTTCTAAAACTTGGAGATTTTAAGGGGGAGGGGGAGTAACACCAAACATCAACATGGCGGACTCAAGCCGAGTCTCAAATAACTGCAAAAGCAATCACATGATCAGGTAGAATTTGTAGCATGAAAGTTGCTATTCTGGGCTTAACTATACAAGTAGTTTAGCCTAAGCTTTAGGCAGTGACTGGATCCTCCTTCTGAGATCCAAATGAGAGAATTATTTATATATGCACGCAAGTTCATTCCCTCCGTGTGTGTGTGTGTGTGTGTGTGTGTGTGTGTGTGTGTGTGTGTGTGTGTGTGTGTGTGTCTCTAAGTTTCTCTGCATCCTCGAGGGCATTTGGTATTGTCATTATTTTTTCTCTTAGCCACTGTGATAGATGTGTGGTGATATCTTGTTGTGGTAATATTTGCATTTCCCTACTGGCCAATGATGAACATCTTTTCCTGTGCTCAGTTGCCATCTCCTTGTGTAATTTTAAAGCACAAAAGAATCTAAGCTATGAGCAATATAAGTGAACCTTTTCCTGTTACATATGAGGAAACTGAGGCCTGGATTATTTAAGTGATTTGTCTAAGATTATTGTTGGCTAGTATCAGGGCAAGAATTAAAATCATGGTTAAATTAAGATCATGGTTTCCTGAATCTGAGGCTAGAATATTTCCCCTGTGTCACATTACTTTTCATCATCTCTTCTACTGTGCAGTCTGCATAGACTTTTCCCTCCAATAGGTCTTTGATCTAATCTATTATTTTTAAATTTTATTTTTCTGCAGGACTCTAATTTTACTTTACAAACACTTTACATGTATTAAATTTATTTCTAATGTATTATTATGACTTGGCCTCACAGCTCCCAAACATATTCAACTTTTCTTTCCTTTTCCTTTGAACCATATAGATAAGGCTCTTGGATCCCGGTGTCATGCTTCAAGTTTCTGTGTTGAGCCTGTTCTGTCTTGTTCTACTGAGTTCTTTACAAAAATGGAGAAAATGGGATGAAGAGTAAGCAATTTCTTTTTCGCTCCCTGCAAACTAAGATTTCTTGAGGCAACAAAGCTTCGTTGTCTCAATTATTTCAGCCTCCCAAGAACATCACATTGAATCCTCTTTAGTTTCCTTACCTTTTCCCTACAGGAAAGAAGGGTTACAATTCTTTCTACATAAAAAGAGAAGATGAAAAGAAATACACATATGTGCCTTTCTCCCTCCTTCTCTTCCTTACCCACAGAGGCTTTTGATCTGTTGGATTTTATAACAAGGGCAAACTGCAGGCACACAGTGAAGGACACAGCAGTCAGATTTCTCCACTTGAGAAGACCCTTAAAACGTTATCTCTACACGTGTCTCACCTTCCCACCATGAGCACCAATTCATGTACCAACAGCCTCAGCGTGCAAGAAGCCAAGAAGTGGCTGGAACCATAGCAGTCACATTCCTGTGCACTAAGAACTGACATCTGATTCCCTGAAAAGACTTCATAACAAGGTCACCTGCTTGAATAATAACTGAAGGTTAAAAGAAACCGAAATAAAGATAAAAACTAGATATAACAACCAGGCAAAGCAAAGATGACAAAAGTATAGGGGAAAATGCTAATCATATAACAATAAAGGTAATTAAAACCTCACAGAAGGGAATGCACACTGGCACGACAGAGCCCTTTGGGATAATGGAAATGTTCTAAAAGTGGATTGTAATGAAAGTTTCACTACTGTATAAATTTACTACAAGCCACTGAAATGTCACTTAACAACAGGTGACTTTTATGGTTTGTAAATTACACTTCAACAAAAATGCTTTAAAAAAAAAAAAAAGTGGCGCAGGTAAAAAGTACAAAGTCTAAATGTTTGCCAGAGGTGAAAGACGCAGGGCTGTCATGAAAGCAAACACAAGAGAGTTAAGAAACAATCCCTGTATACACAGTAACTATATAACCCCTAAGCTATCTTTTGTAATTATTTGTACCTTAAGTAGAATGGGATGGCTTCCTAGTATATTCCAGGAATCATTCACGATAAAGCATAAGAAAGTATTATGTTCATCCTAGAAGATCCTAACATTGACTCCATCATATTTCTAAGTTTATAAGCCCTACTCCTATGGGTTACTTGAAAATGTTTTGCTATTTTTTTTTAAATCTTACCACTTATAATATTAGTAGTACCAGTTGCTTAAAGTAAGATTTTTCTGCCTTATTTTAGGGCCATTCTTTCTCGCGGTGATGATTTGAATATGTGAGTCCTTTTCCTTTTTTATAGTTGAATTACTGAACTCTTCTAGTTATGACTGTTATCTGGGCTTGATGTTTTTTCTTTCATTACATGGGGAGATGGCACACACAGAGGGGAAGAGCATGGACTCTGAGCCAGAGTCCCTGGGCCTGGGTCCTTGATTTCTCACCAGCTGTGTGCCTTGGGCATTTGGACCTCGGTTATTCATCTTCCATACGAGGGTGGTAATAATAGTGCCTACCTCATAAGCTTCTCATGAAGATTAAATGAGTTACAGTTTGTAAAGTGTTTAAAACAGTACATCACACATAGCAAGTACTCTTTTAACTGTTTTTCTAAAACCACAGGGGTCACCAATACATAAAGGCTTATCTCAAAAGTGTATTACACAATAACACTTTTCACATACTCAGGAGAATACTGTGTAAAACATAGTTTTGTCTGAAGGGGAAAACAAAATCTTGAATAGCCACAAAACTTCCTAGATTTTTATGTACCACAAGAAGTCGGATGGAGATATGGGTTCACTGTGGTTGAGTAACTTGTCAAAACAGCTAGTAAGTGATAGAGCCAACCTACTCTTTCCATTCTATGCCATGAGTGGAGAGGAAATACCATGTGGTTTACATATTTGGACACTGTCTATCTTTAAGCTTCTGTCTCCACAGTCCTAACGCCACAGAGAGTTAATCTCACAGCAAATTATTCCTCACATACTGACTTTCTGTCATGAGACAGAAAGTCTCTACAAATGTTCAACATGAGGAGATCTTGTGTGTTTAATTAAATAGCTTGTTTGTTTAATTCCAATTGAGTTAAAAGAATCTTGAATAAAGCTCTTTATATGCTACATATACCTGGCAACTCTTGACTTGGAGCTTCTGTTGACGGGGAGTCTCTTTCTTAAAAAGTAAAAAAAAAAAAAAAATTTTTTTTTTTTTTTTGCCAATCCAGGTTGATAACAATTGAAACTACTTTGATGTTGAATATCTAGATGTGTCTAGATGTACTTTTCTAAGAATTAATTCTAGTTCTCAGTAGATATTTTAATATTTAAGAGATGAAAGATGATGGCCAAAGAAATTCTAACACTTTCATGACTTGAAGTTAAAAGATCTAGATGACGTTGGTCCAAAATATTTCAATTAAATGCTTGGGCTTAATTTTTAAACATATAACTCTTAAGTTTTAAGTGTATTATTTCCTTAGGCATTCATTTATACTATCTTTCATGTAAGTTGATTGGTCATATGGGTCCTTTCTGCTGCTGTTACCTCTGTAGGTTTCATTTATGGATTATTTTGAAACAGCTGGTATTTTCCTATGTGATTTCCTTCCCTATTCAAGGTTCTGGTTTCTAATGGAATTTTTATCTAGACAGTACTGTTCTCTCTTCTCTCTCTCTCTCTGATTTACTTTCAGATCCCACCATGTCAAAGACATGAGGTCTTAATTCCACAATTTTAGAACTTCACTCTCATAGAAGATAGGTATTGTAAAATCTGAAGTAAATGAAAAAAATTGGAAAGAATGGTGTAAACTTTCTAGAAATGTTTTATAAATAGCTTAGTTTTGACTACTACTATGACTTTGGAAAGTTATCTCTAATTTTCTTCTGACTATAATCTGTCAATATTATCAGTCTCACAAAATGGTAAAAATCAGAACGTACTTCTCTTCATAAATTATCCATTCAGACCCATTTTCTGGGCATATTCTTGCAGTTGTCTCACTAGTAGTGATGATGGGATTAGATTATACTTACTTCTGTCCCTTGGACCTCCTGTGACTAACAATAAATGTCTTCATGATATTAGAGGAAAGTCTGAGCTTGTTTCCTAAAATAGAGAAATCACTTTCAAGATGACACATTAATGACAATCCTCACTTGTCATTTCTATAACTTTCCATATAATTTGAAAGAATTCATCTTTATTACTGATTCCAGAAGTAAATATGACTGAATCTCACTGGCATATTGTCTGCATTCATTCTTTCATCTTTAATAGCTTCTGACATTACTTCCTAATTCTGTTATCAAAAATATTCACCAGGGCTTCCCTGGTGGCACAGTGGTTGAGAGTCCGCCTGCCGATGCAGGGGACACGGGTTCGTGCCCCGGTCCGGGAAGATCCCACAGGCTGCGGAGCGGCTGGGCCCGTGAGCCATGGCCGCTGGGCCTGTGTCCGGAGCCTGTGCTCCGCAACGGGAGAGGCCACAACAGTGAGAGGCCCGCGTACCGCAAAAAAAAAAAAAAAAAAAATCACTAAAGTAAGGGAATCTGGGAATGTGATTAGCTGTTTACCAGAAAGAGGAGGAAAAGGGTTGATGAACAGCTAGCCAATCTCTGCTGTGGTTCATTGATGTTCACTGGTGTATAAAATTTCATTGTGAATATACCACATTTTATCTATTACATTATCCTCTAAAAGGAAATAGGGTTTTTCCCAGTTATTCTGCTATTACAGAAAAAAAAAAAAATGTTGCTAAGAGCATCTCCTGTTTATAAAGACATCCTTCACACCATAGTTTCTTAAGGTATTTACACAGTAGTCACATGGTTTCTTTATGGTATTTACATATGTTTACATATCATTTAGATGGTTTCTTTAAGGTGTTTACCTGGTACAGGATAGATGTTTATAGTATAATAACAGACGGTGGCTTAACATAGTTAAGTGTCAAATGTCTAATTCAGAAACTTGACCTGCACCATCACCACAAGCGGCCACTACGCATCATCTATCCCATCATCCTTCTCCATCAAAAGGGGCACATGGTTAGGAGACCACCCGCCTTCTCACGTGCAGAGACTGTCAATGTCCCACTCTCAAAGTTTCACGGGTACTCCCCTAGTGCTATCCTTGGGGATAACAAAAAAGAATCTTTCATTTTTTTTAAATGGTTTATACATTGCAGGGTTGTTTCCTAAAGGAGAGGGAGCCTACATTCTACTTTATGTAAGGGGAATATTTCCACTTCAAAATACATCGCTATACCAAAACCTCTCTAATTATTAACCATAATTAAATATGAGGATAAAAGTTCAGCTAGCATCCAGCGAGCGTCTACTGAGTATGACCCACGTGTTCCATCAGAATTGCCGTATTGAACTATTGTGACATCTCTGATAGGCATCTATTTACATTTTTTTTTAAATGAGGCTCAAAAAAGTGAAGTGACTTTCCCATAGTCATAAAACATACAGCTCCAATTCTAGAGATCTTTTATCTAAAAAACAGCTCTTTACCCAAAAATGTACAGGAACTCAGTCTGATTCTTAGATATTCCAATGAAATTTTTACTTACTTTTCTGGGATTATGTTTTTCAGAAAAAGAATGTTTTCTAAGCCTTTTAATACTAATGACTTCTAAACAATATTTTGTTTTTTAAACAGTGTTCATCAGTCCATTTATTATTAGCAAATAAAACTAAGTACACATGAAACTTACTCAAGTATTTATTTCAATAAAGTACTCTTAACATTATGTGGCAGACTTAACTCCACACAGAAGAATCTGTACGGAAGAATGATCTGCTGTATATCTCAAGCATTTTTTTAAATGAAGTCTTAAATAACTTAGATTTCGCAGAAACAACAATTCCAAACTAAATTCCTATGAAAAAACAAAACTCCCAGAAGTTTATCAGTTTGTTGAACATCTGAGCCTATTAGAGATGGGTCTGTAACAAATAATGACTGATATCTGGATGGCCAAAACTATTTAAATCTGCTTTACATAAACTTTTATTTACCTTTTTTCTTTCCTTTTTTCCTTTTTTTCTTTTTTTTTGTAAAGGAGCATAGAATAGAATGACTAAATGAAATACACATCTAAAATGAAAAAACAAATTTTTTTAATGTAACTTTAGCCATTCAAGTACTTCCCCAACAAACCATGTAGCAGCACTATATTAATGAGTTTTAACATTTCTGCTTAATTGCTTTTTTCTTGCCTATATTTTAATAAATATGAAACTTCCTACAGGCAGGAAGAGAGCCAAATAATAGAAAGAAAGAAATAAGCTATTAAATACACATTTAAGAGTACAGTGGTGGCCAACCCCATTCAGCACACACCCAAAGCAACAATTGAGCATTACATCACTATAGATACTTGCAGCCTAACACGATTTATACTAGCACAAGCATCTTGTCCCTACGCTCAAAGCCTAACTAGCTATACTGAGCATTTATAACCTATTTCTAAGCATGTCTACTAGAATCAGGGAACACAGTCTTAGTTACTTTCCTCATTCGCTGCTAACGAGCCAGAAAGTATCTGCTAATCACAAAAATGCAGTGATAGAATGACCATGTAGTGCAACAACAACAAAACTTCTTCTAAAAACTTAATACTATACTGATAGAATAGTCTTCTTAAATATAAAGTTCCTAAAATCTCATTCCATGCCAAAGATTCTCAAGTTATAAAGATATTAAATTTCCAAAATATTTTTCTGCAAAGGATTTCTGAAGAAATTACTTTACTAACCTAAAGTTTAGTTAAGTCTCTCATTAACAAATATTCTCTACTAGCAGAGAAGGACACTGAAGAAAAGATATTATTCTAAAATCAATCAGGAAAACCCGTGAGAATTCTCATACCCTCTACTGGGAATACAATCTTTCTGTAAACACTCTTGGTAACATTTATCAGTTTATCAATTTTATACCTTTTAACCTAGTAACTAATGAAATAATAAGAGACATGGTGAAGATTCATTTTACAACATGTTCATTCCAAGGTATAATAAACTCAACTTGGAAACTATATCAAAGTCCAACAAGAGCAACAAAAAGGAAGAGTTAAGTAGATTATGATACAGCTGAAATATGAAAAAATTTTAATGACATGGGGAAATGCCCAAAATATAATATTGAGGGAAAAAATAAGATTAAAATATCACAGTATGACTAAAGTTATTTTAAACACACACACACACACACACACACACACACACACACACACACACACACACACACAGAGTTTGGAATAAGGGGCCAGGTTTTTTTTCCTAAACAAGTCATTGATTTTCTGTAAGGAACATGCATGGATGCTAACTTTTCACATCAGCCGGCAATGCTGTGCAGCCCATCCCTTGCTGACAAGTTGTGCTTTGAAAACTTCATCTGTGCTAACGGAATAATCCACTCCTTTCTTGGTGCCAAAGTGCCTTATGGCAGAAGTCCCCAACCAGTGCACTGCAATACTCAGAGGCAGTCTCCAAGGACCTGCAGCTCACAGAGCACCTTTCGTGTAGGGCGTACCCTACCACATTACAATTACTTGTTTATACATCTATCTTTTCAATCTTAGAGCAGCTTCCTGGGGAGAGAGGAGAATAATGGCTTATTTCAGTGCCCACCACAAATCCTGACAGAAAGTAGGGCACATAAAAGAAATTAAATTTAAATGAATTAAACGAGGAAAGTTTACATAAAACAAGGATAACAGAAAACAAAACGATGACTTTAAAACTTTGTTGGGGAATTACTCCTGTTTACCTACTTCCCCATTTTTCTCATTTGAGACAGTAAGTACATATAGGTCTAACAGACATAAACTCAAATACAGATGTCTATTTTTACACATATTTTCTTGTAAAGAGGCTCTATGACCAGATAATAGAGCTGTTTTCAGAAGCTACTTATTTTCTGATATGAACAAAATTTTGTTTACTCTGAATCAGAGAACAGATTGTATTTTTAGGTTAAAAACAATCACCTCCCTATCCTTTGAGCAGACAGGAATCTCCAAATTAAGAGGCAAGCTTAAATTTCAGTTCATCCTAGCTACCAGTGAAATAATGCAGTCCCCTCTGAGCAGACACAGCGATACTGAGCATGCCTGGAGGCTAGAGGAGATATGGGTACAGAAGGTCAGACCCACATCATGTGGTTTCACTATTTTGTTTGAAGTACTGTAATGACCCAGAATATCATCTTGCTAAATGTACATACAAATAAGTTTTCTGAATCTATGTTGATTTTAGATGATCAAAGACACTACACTGGCAACTAATGTTAATAGTTGCCTCAAGTTCACTAGACTGAACTATGGGAAAATTTCACACAATTTTATATAGCTAAGATGGAAACGTGCAGATAATGTCATCCAACTTAATCATTCACCATTTTATAGAACACTGAGTCTCCAAGAGGTTAAGTAACTTGCCAAAAGTTACTGGCAATCCAAACTATTCATTAGGGTCCAATTGAAGGACAGAGCAGGCAGAGAGTACTACTCCAATGGATCGGGAGCAAATGGGAAAATAATTCATAAAAGATGCTGAAATGGTTTTTGAAAGGTGTAAAAAATAGGTCTCTCTATGTCAGCTGGGGTGAAGGCACCCCATACCACATGAATTATTCATTTACCCACAAGCTCTCGATGAATGTAGAGAGCTAGGGAGTGAATGAATCACAGTCTGATATTTCCAGGAGAGCAGGGGCATCCTGGTACATAAGGCCAGCTCTGTCCTACTGGAAACTTGCCCTAGTGAACAGGAAGAAGGTGGGAAGCTAAAAGGGAGTCACATAGACTGTACTTAGAATTACTACATCTCGGAAATAGGATATTCTCCCCCCACCTTTTCCTTACCTTTTGCTGAAAGATAGCTTAAAACAGAAACTCAATATACAGAATATCAAATATACAGAGTTGCTCTGTCTGGGGAGGGGCAGGAGAGTTTGTACAGAAACCTGCTCCATTTTGCTAGCTTCCCAGAAGCCCTAACAGTCTGTTAAGGAGTTTAAAAATCAGAGATGTAGTTCAACCAACTCACTTTACAAATACAAAAAACGGAGGTCCAGAGAGACTCGCTGATGGTCTCATAGCTAATTAGTGACACAGCTTAGGCTAGAACCTAAGTTTCCAATCTCCTGATCCTGGAGCTTTCCCACTATACTACACCACGACCAGATTGTTTCAGCAATTTGAGGATCATAGCTTCTGGGTCATGTACCCTTAGTTTTTTCCTTTATAATTGATATTTATCAGATACATATTTTCATTAAAGACAAATTAGAAAATAAAGCTAAGCAAAAAAAACCAATAATAATTTAACTTACCTACCATTACCCCTCTAAAGAAAAGTGATGCCAATATTTTGGTGTATATATATCTTTTCAGACTTTTCCATATGTGAATATATACAAATACACACTTTAGAAAAATGCTCTTCTAATCTATTTATTTTTATTTAATACATTATGAATGTCTTTCCATGTTAATATATATCTACACGTTATTTTTAAAGACTGCATGGTATTTCACCATACGAATAAATCAAATTTTATTTATTCATTTTTGTCTGTGTCATTTAGGAATGCACACTGTTTTTTAAGATTTTTTTATACTACTACTACTACTGTTATTATTGTTGTTATTGTTACTACTATTACTACAACTACCTGTAGACCAATCTCCATGAAAAACCATGAATAGGTCATTAGGATAAATTCCTAAGAATGGAGTTGCTGGATCAAATCATCATGTTCTGTTTCTTTGTCTTATAGTTTTATATACAAAGTGTCAAAGGGCCATCTATAAAATGGGGAACCAAGTCACAAACCTACGGACAGCACAGCAGACTACTTAACTATGGATATATATTCTAGCCAACACTGGGTAGTTATTTTTTAATCTTTTCCAATATGCTAAGATGAAAATGGTTCTTATTATTTTTTTGTTTCTTTCATTAATAATGAAGCTAAACATCTTTGCATGTAACATCCAATTCTTAAAGACCTATAATATAAATAATATAGAAAAGAATATACAGATATTCAGCTTAGTCTCCAGCTTAAGAATGATAGTCTCCAGCTGAAGAGTGAACTACAAAAGAACATGTCACTGGAGTTCAGAACACAGTTCTCGTACAAAATGAGGGTTGACAGCAATGCCTTGAAACACAGTAGTAGAAACCAAAGCAAAATCCCTGGGAACTCGAAACGGAGCTTAAAATACACAGGAACCCAGGGGTGATGACCCAGGGAAGCAGACCCCAGATCTCAGAGAGGAGAGAAGCTCCCCAAGGAAGGAGGGTCAAACCAGCTCATGTTCAGATTATTCTGAGCACTGAGATGCACCCTAACTGCAGGACACCAGACACCAGAGCAGGTCCAACTTTGAATTGCCAGGTCCAGCCAAGGCAGATGACATGAAATGAGCTAACTGCATCCACGGTTCTTGGGGGGAGACTGGGCTTGGAAATGGAGCGACTTGGCTGCCATCCAACTTCTAATGTGGTAATGTACCGCCTTGTGCCCTTTCAGGTGCATCGCAGTTTCTAGGTCGAACTCAATTGTGTCTTCTTTATTTCAAACACCCTGCTAAGTAAAAATTTCCAAATGCAGGAGGTACTTGTTTCATAATTTGTTCATGAAAAGTCATGATTAAATATCAAGAAGTATCTTGTACACATTTTACAGGCACTGGTGGAGCTTACTATTTAAAAGAACGCTGGGATAAGGCCTTTTGGAAGGCTTTAAGTTGTTTAAATTGGAAGCAAGTGTTTAAATTGGAAGCAATAAATTGTTTTAATCACTCCGTAATTTATGTCCCATAAATACAATTGCCTTTCAATGGAACGTTTTTCTGGAAACTATATTATAAAATGAATCATTTGAATAGATAATACTTTTACATAGAAAAAATGCTTTAATTGGCTAAAACACAGAAATGATTTAACAATACATCAGAAAAGCAAAGATATAACAATTAGAAACCTCTAAAATCATTTACAAATGCAAACTGTCACAATTTTTAAATAAGCATAATTATACCAGCTGGATATTATATAAGGAGGAGCTTAAAGTATTATAAAGTACATACAGCACTCATAAAAATACAAATCCAATATACCGTAAATTTTACTAAAAGTTTATAAGGCAGAAATAAGAACCATTAATCATTCAGATCAGCCTGAACAGCCCAAAGGGAATTCTATATTAAAAGAAGGGCTTTCTACACTGCTTTACATTCTTCTGCTTTGGCTACAGTGCAAGTAGTTTATGGTTGAGTTGGATGCCACGGGGCATTTCTTTAAATACTAGCTGGCTGGACCATCTCCCAAATCAATTTCCAGATTTTTGTTAGTGATGCTGATATTATTGTTATTGTTGAATTAATTCAAATTTGATTAAATAATTATAATTTCCATAGGAAGAAACAAGAGTCTGTCTTCCTATAAAATTATCTTATTTTTGGAAAATTTCTTTCCCTATATCCATTTTAGCTAGGCTAAAATGGTAATGCCACTCACTCCCTGGACCTTACATCTTTAAAAATCTTTATATTCAAGTAGATATTGTCACTGCAGAAAGTATTTAGTAAGTAGCTCTTAAGGACATGTGGAAGATGAAGTTGCATGAAGGACACTAACTTGCTTTGGTCACTCAAATAGACGATTCAAAGAAACTGAAAATTAGATGACATTATTCCTCTTCTAATGTATTGCTAACACTGTACTCAAAGAAATTAGGTAACTTATCCAAGTTCTTACAACTAGTGATGATGGGCAAAAGATCTGAACACTTTACAAAAGAAGAAATCCAAGTGGCCAATAAGTTTAAGAACAGATGCTCAAACTCATTACTCGTGAGGCAAATGCAAACCAAAACCATAATAAGATACTACGACACATACGCCAAAATAGCTAAAAGAAATATTTTTTAACTGGCAAACAATGACTGGCAAGGATGTAGAGTAACAAGAGTTCTCAAATACTGCTGATGAGAATATAAATTGGTATAACCACTTTGAAAAGCTGCTTGGTAGCGTCTGTCAAAGTTGGGCCATAAAACGTACACATCCCTTGTCCCAGTAACTCCACTCCTAGTTAAACACTCAGCAGAAATCCATACATATAAAGCCATGTGCAAAAATGTCCATAGCAGCATTATGTGCAGTGGCCGAAATTGGAAAGACAAATGCCATCAAAAGTAGAATGGATAAACTATGTTATATGCATATAGTGAACTGTTACAAATAAATTTTTTTAAGTTTACAGCTAATGCAACCACATGGACGAATTTGAAAGCTAATCCTAAGTGAAAAAAAGTCAAACATAAAAGGTACTTACGGTGCAATCATATTCATAAAATTTTTTGTTTTGTTTTGTTTTGCGGTACGCGGCCCTCTCACTGTTGTGGCCTCTCCCGTTGCGGAGCACACGCTCCAGACGCGCAGGCTCAGCGGCCATGGCTCACGGGCCCAGCCGCTCCGCGGCATGTGGGATCTTCCCGAACCGGGGCACGAACCCGCGTCCCCTGCATTGGCAGGCGGACTCTCAACCACTGCGCCACCAGGGAAGCCCCATAATAAAATTTAAAACAGGCAAACCAATACATAGTGATGGACGCCTAGATAGGTATCATCTTTGGAGGAGGGGAGAATACTGCAAAGGGCGTAACAGAGGCTGAGGGGCTGCTAACGCTCTGTAGCTTTATCAGAGTAATGATTCCACAGGTGCATTCACTTTGTAAAATTCATCAAGCTATGTATTTATGATTTAAAGATATTTTAGGTATTGCTATATTTCTAGTTACAGTTTACATGTTTGTTAAAATGTGTTCATGTCTAATTAAACATGAATCCGGCTGTCACTGTCATGCTAAACACCCTACAACAGGCTTCCCATCACCCTGGGAAGACACTCCAAAACCCTCCTCTTACAGACCCTCCTAGGACCTGGTCCTGGATATGCCTGATTCCCTTAGTCCTCTCCCTCCGTTCACGATTCCTGCCACACCAGTCTCCCGGTTGCCTCAAACACACCAAGCTCCTTCCAACCTCGGGGACCTTACCTGTGCAATCCCTCTCCTGGAGGGCTGATACTTGCATGGCTTTAGGATTCTGCTGACACATCATCGACTCAGAGAAGTGACCTCAGAGGGACTTTTCATGACCACCTTTATCTAAACTAGTCTCCCCATCGCTCCATGCTACTTTATTTTTCCTCATAGCACTTGTCACAATCTTGTCACAAATATACAATACTGTATATTTGATTATTGATTGTGCCCCTCCCCTCCCCCATTAAAATGTAAGGTCCATAAGAGCAGGGACTGTGTTTTGTTCACACCAGAACAGCAGCACAAAGTAGGGGCATAAAATATTGTAGCGAATGAATAGAAATTGAGTACCTTCTCCTGTAAGGGAAAGTTTGCACTTGTAACTACATATTTATTTCTGTGCATTTGTTTCCTATCTGTCTCTCCCACTCCGTTAACAGTCACCATCTTACAGACAAGGCCTAGCAGAGCAGCCATACGCACTGAATCAGCATGTCTGGAAGCAAAAGATATAGTACATTAATGCACCACTGAAACTTCATTTTTCTCTAAGCTCACTACAAATATGCATTGTAACAGCCCAGTCAGGATCTAAACACTGTGATTACTGCCTGAGTTAAGCTCCTTTAATCTCCAGGCCCTAAAAAGCACCATTTCCCCCTCCCCACCAAGCGTAGGTCCAGAATCATCAACGTAACAGAATATTTTGACTGATTGCCATTATTTATGGTAAACCTAACCTGTTCCCTCCCGTGCAGAAAAGAGTTACCACAGCAGGCCTGAGATTGCTATCCTCAGAAAGGCCTGCTTATGAGGTTGGCCCTTGGTTAGAATCTGGACTTCAGGAGGGCTCCCCCCATTCTCTAACAGAGAAGACTGGCCCACTGGGCCTCCACTGTTAGTACAAACAATGTGGTTTCTGCTGACCGCCTGCCTTCCTTCTGGGAGTCTGGAATTTTGGCATATGCTAGTCACATGACCAGCCCCCAGTGAAAACCTTGTCTCGAACGAGCATCCCTCATAGACAACATTTTACACGTGTTGTCTCAGTTTGCTGCTGAAGGAATTAAGTGCATCTCGTGTGACTCCACTGGGAAAGGATCCCTGGAAGCTTGTGCATGGTTTTCTCTGAGCTTTATCTCATTTTGCTAGTTCTGCTTCGTATCCTTTTGCTGTAATGAATCATAGTTCTGAGTACCACTGTGTCGTGAATTCTGTAAGTCACTGAACCAGGAGGTGATCTGGGGGATTCCACCCCACATCTCCCAGTTCTGAAACGGATGATGATCAGTCACAACTGTAGAAAAACAGAGGGGCTTCCCTGGTGGCAGAGTGGTTAAGAATCTGCCTGCCAATGAGGGGACACAGGTTCGAGCCCTGGTGCAGGAAGATCCCACGTGCCACAGAGCAACTAAGCCCGTGCGCCACAACTACTGAGCCCACATGCCGCAACTGCTGAAGCCTAGAGCCTGTGCTCTGCAACAAGAGAAGCCACCGCAATAAGAAGCCCACGCACTGCAACCAAGAGTAGCCCAACTCGCCTCAACTAGAGAAAGCCCACGTGCAGCAACGAAGACCCAACACAGCCAAAAATAAAATAAACTAAAAAAAAAAAAAAGAAGAGAATAGTGACCCCCGCCTTCTAGCATTCCTGCCTCTGTGCAGTCCCCTCCCCTTGAGTGTGGGCTGGACCCAATGATTTGCTTCTAATGAATGGAATTCGGCAAATGTGATGGGTGTCACTTCCAAGATCAGATTACAAAAGACTGCAACCTCAGCCTTGCCCACACTCTCTCTCTCTCTCTCTCTGGCTCTCCTCCTTTGCTTCTTATGATGTAAGAATTACTTTTTGTTACGACTGGAAGAAGGAAGCCCTGAAAATCCTCTAATCAGATTATAGATAAGAACACTAAAATCCAGAGAATTGACAGAATTGTTCAGAATCACACAACCAAGAGGTGGCAGAGCAGACAAATATGCAGGAGTCTCTACTCATAGTGCAAGGCTTTCTTTCCACCAGACCATCCGACTTGCCAAGCAGTTTTCCCCAAAGGTGGGGAGGAGGGAACATCAAAAGCTAATGTCTGTAAGTGCTTTTCTCTTTGCGATCAAGTCCAACTAGCATCAAGACAGACGAATCTGCCATTCCATTCATCCACAGACCATTTGGTCTGTCCTTCTAGAATCTGCCTTTTCCTTCAGAAATTTCCATTTTGTCTTTCTCATTCATTTAAACCTGATTTCACCCATCAAAAGCTACCAGGCAGTATACCTAGGCCAAGACAGAGTCAGCCTCTGGGCCCTCTAAGTAACAGATCCAGAGGCAGCCGGCTTGACGTTCACCATCAATATAATCTAGATATTTAAACTAATAGGTCACTATTCTAACTTAACCACTTTGCAGCTCAAGAGCAATTATGAATATCGCTAAAGGACATTAACAACACTACTTTTTAAAACTTTATTTCAACATTAAACTCTGCTCACATAGACTGTGTTTATCATGAATTGCTTATATTTACCAACGCATAATGTATTTATGTTTATATTTACATGTATTAATAATGCTAAAGTTTCAGTATCAGAAGGGCTAAGAAACGGTTATCAACTAAGCATCATTACAAAAGGCACCTAAACCTCACAGCTACCACTATTTAAGGCAAAACCAAATTCTCCCTTTTTGTTTCCTTATCTTTCTTTTAACCTTTTATCTCTTCTTCAATCCTGTGTATCCATCATTCCAGACATTCCTATCCCTTTTCCCCCTTCTCTTCTCCTTTTTTTTTTTTTTTTTTGAGGTCAAGTAGCCTTTTTTCTGGGTGGCCAAAGGTCTGATTCCCTTCTCCTTTTTCATTGTTTTTCTCTATTGCGCCCTGTATTGGTCATCAGTTGGAAATATATATATATTTATATTCCAACATACATACACAAATTCTTTATCATTTACTCTGCATTTTTTTTTTTTTTTTTGTTTTTGTTTTTTTGCAGTACGCAAGCCTCTCACTGTTGTGGCCTCTCCTGTTGCAGAGCACAGACTCCGGACGCGCAGGCCCAGCGGCCACGGCTCACGGGCCCAGCCGCTCCGCGGCACATGGGATCCTCCTGGACCGGGGCACGAACCTGCGTCCCCTTCATCGGCAGGTGGACTCTCAAGCACTGCGCCACCAGGGAAGCCCAGCCCACTACATTCTTAATACAGCTTTAGAATTACTAGTTTTAAAAAAGCTGATGAGTTGCTATTACCAGTATATCAACTCCTTCAGTGCAGAGTGAGAGGTAAGGGCAGGGACTCCAGAGCTTGACCCCCACCCCACCCACCCCCCACCCCTCACCCCCCACCCCCTGCCCCGAGGTTTACATCCCATCCTGCTCTGCAGCTTCTAGGCTGTGTGGCCCTGGGCAAGTAACTTAAGCCCTGTTTCATCTGTTTCCTCACTTGTAAAATGAGAATATGAAAATAATATCATCTCTGTAGCGTTGTTATAAGAATTAAAGGAGGTCAACTACGTAAAGTGTCTGGCATACATACTAAGTGCTCGCTAAACGTTACCTATTTTTACCTCTCACAAGATATTGAACTAAAAGCTCCTTGTGACCTTTTTTCAGCATTTTAGAGCCTTGGTATTATAAGGCTAGTCACAGGGGCACGGGGATGGTTTTTATCTCTCCTGTCTTAGACCAGTAATTCTGAGAGTTACAATTTTAGGTGAATGGTTCTCAAATACTACTGGTGAAATGTAGAAATGATCTATCTGCTTGGATTTCTCCTTAACAATGATTAAGAGGCCTCTCTCCTTGAATCCTCAGCCCCCCTGGTTTCACGTGCAAGCTCTACCTGTGGAAAATTAGCCATCTGTGTGTCTTGGCAATGTCAGTGGTATCCCGGAAAGCGTGTTTCTGCTAATCCCATATTCACCCCGCCCCGCAGCAAGCTTCTTCCGGCTGGTCTCACCTACACATCTCCAGGCCCAGGCCACGCACGTGGAAGTGGCCAGTGCACATAAGTGAGAGAGAAGAGGACAGAAACAGCACACCGCAGGCCACACAGATGGTTGAACGGGAAGTCGAGCCAAGAGAAAAGGCCATTTACACTATTCTGCCTCGCAAGGCAAAACCCTCAGGGTCCTTAACCTGAAGTCCTCCTTTTCAGGCTCCCTGAATTAAAATAATAAAAGTTAAAGGTGGTTCCAGTTTTTCCCATCTATGTCAATAATGAAGCATAAAACAAGAACAGTTGAGTTCTTGTTCTTTAGGTTCAGGTATTCTGGATTAACTGGTCTCTTATCCAGTGATTAAAAAAGAAGCACTTAACCCCTTAGAATTTTTTTTTTGCCTTAATTTTTAAAGGAAGATACAATGTGAAGTAATATTCAAAGAAAAACAGTTCAATTAAGCATCTCTTAAAAAAACAAGCAAACAAAAACCAGCTTTAACTCTTTCCAGGAGCTTTAAAGTGCAGAAGAATCACCGGAGGATCTTGTTAAAATGCTAATTCTTAAGTCTGGGCTGGGACCTCAAAGTCTGCATTTCTTACAAACTTGCTGGGAGCACAGACACTACTGGTCTGTGGACCACAGAGTAGCGAGAACTTAAGATACCTTAAGTGTCAAAAGGCCTATTCCCAATTCCCTAGGTTATCAAGTGAAAGCCTCCTTCCACTGGTGTGAGAAGCAACTGCTTGTCCTAACAGCTCTAAGGAACAGAGTGAGCCCTAGGCTACCAACTGCTTCTTAATAAAGGAGAGGAGCTTCAAGGGGGAGGGGGAAGCAATTTAAAAAAAAGTTCTCCACCGTGGAAGAGAGGAAGAATTTAAGCCTGGGTCCTCAGTGTGGCTCTCTCTTGGTTTCCAATTCAAGGAAACAATCCAGCATTCCTCTCTGGCTCTCCTTCCCTGAAATGGACTTATATATAGAATGACTATTTCTGGGAAATAATAAAGTTGCTAATCATTTTTATAATCTTCTTTCAGAGAAAACAAATGGATCTTCTTTAAGGGTATGATTATTTTTCCCTTCGTAACATTTTATAACAAATTTGAATAGAACACTTCATTGGGAAGGGGACGAGTGAGTAAGAACCTAAAGTGACACGGTGAGCCATGCGGAGATCTGCGAGAAGAGCACTTCAGGAAGAGGGAACAGACAGCAAGAGCAAAGGCCCTGGGGTTGAACAGCAAGGAAACCAGTGTGGTTAGAGAAGAGTGAACAGGGAAAGATCTAAGTGGAAACAAGGTCATGGTGATGATGAAGGGAGGGGGACAAATCACATAAGGCCTTGGGCTTTTATGCTGAGTGAGCCGGGCAGTCTTTGGGGGCTTTGAGTAGAGTAACTACGTTCTGACGTTGATCAGGATCAGACTGGCTGCTGAGCTAAAAACAGACTGTAGGCTCTATACAAACACAAAGAAAGAATGACAATGCCAGGACCTCCCTTGCTTGGTGCTTCTCAGTTTTCCTTCTGAGTTGTACAGTATCAGTTGCACTGGATTTGTGGGAAAACCAAGAACTGGATGATGGGCTCTGTCATCGACATGAAGCTTTAACGCCCAACTCCTTGGATCTGACTCTGCTGCCCGCAAACAGTCAGCCCCTAGTTCTAAATGTTGATTAGAACATTTGAAATTTCTCACATACCAACAGGGAAAACATGGAAAACACAGGGTTCTTCTCTTCCTAATGCTGTTGTGGGAATTAACAATATTACTTACTATCTATAAAATTTAAAACTTCACTCATCTCTCACAAAGTCCAAGAATACTCTCTTCTCAAAGATTGTCTTAATTAATATAAGATGTATTTTGTTAAAGTTATGCATCACTGACCCACTAATTTCGCTTCTGAGATTGTATCCAATGAAAATAATCCTAAACAGGAAAACAATTTTAATCACAGACATATTCACCATACTTTATTTCTAATAGCAAAAATCTAGAAGCAATTTAAATGTTCAACAACAGTTAATTATATTGATAATATACATAAAATATTAAATATGTTATATATGCATGTGTATATCCTCTAGCTAGAATATTATGCAGCCGTTAAAAATGATGTCACAACATGGCAAAATGTGCATAATACGATTACAACTCATAAAATACACTCTCCCTCCCACCACACACACACACACACACACAGAGGGAAAAAACACTGTGCACAGGAAAAAGAAACCTGGCAGTATACGTATCAAAATATTCGCAGGAGTTGTAGTGAACTAGGTAAATCAACTTTATATTTTCCAATTTTTACATGTGACCATACATTTTATTTACAGGGGTTTTTTTCTTTTTTTTTTTTTACAACTTTAGAAATTAAATTAATGGAACCACTTTACTCCCATCTTTTTATTTCCAATATAAATGTCACAGAGCATCGCCTCTAGGTCTACTGTATTAACCTAATACATAAATAACAGCAAGCATGTACTAAGCACGTATCATGCCAGCCACTGTGTGAAACGCTGTATCCAGTTGGTCTCTTTTAATCATCACAACACTGCAGGACGCAGGTACTGTCAGAAGCGAGGAAGCAGAGGTGAGTAATGCTAGGGTCGTCACAGAGCCAGCTCCTTCCTCATCCTGCCTTTTCATCTGCTCCTTTTCTTTCTTTCCCATGCTCCCCTACCAATACCATAAGCCTTCCAAAGGTGCCCAGCAACAGCCCTGGGCACTGCTTAGCTTCAATAATAAAACTCAAATAAATCCAGCTGCTGCCCTAAGTCTTTCTATAAATCAGAAGTTACACACGGGAAGCCGAGAGCCACATCTGGCCACAGATGTGTTTTGCTTAGATCTCAGTATTTTGAAAAACTTGAATTAGTCATCTCCTGAAGCTGAATCCCCAGTTAGCCACAGTCTTCACCAGCCCCTGTTGTCCTACACTTGACTCTCCCCAGCTCCCTTTACACTTTTATGGGACCTGCCTAGTTCCAAAAGCATTGAGTCGGTGACTTCCACCAAATACTTTAAGTGGTGACAAAAAGGCCACAGGACATGTGGTCACTTGCCATTTTTACTTCATGCTAAGTTCTGCAAACTCTTCTTCTGAGAGATGCTAGCAACTAAATGGCCTACTGTCAGATCTAAACCACAGGGTAAGTAGCAACAGCAATCTTGCAAAACCCCAGGCCAAGGCATGTCCAAAAGCACTTTCTATTGCTGGCTAACTGGATCAACTCATCCCCAGATTCTGTTGCAACCACAAAATTCCTTTGGGATTAGCTAGAATGAAGAAGTCTTGACAAGGTCCCGGATCTTAAAGTAGAAAGTTTTCTGATGACATCAATAAGTTTAGTAATAGGGTCAAACTAAACACTATTTTTTTTTACATGCTAAGATAACTGTAGTATCTATCTTCTTTTATTCTCTAAGTAGCCATTCGAAATCCATATTTTTATGGTAATGTAAATCCATTAGGGAAAGAACTAGAAAGTGCATTGAGGGATCAATCTCTTGCTGGAAAAAATATAGATGAAATGACCTTCTCCATCTCTAATTTCTCTGATAAATTAGTCTATTGTGCCCAACAGAAACTATGAAAACACCTTGTCACCATTCCAGAATAAAGAGAATATGGCATAAAGAAAGGTATTATGGACCCAAAAGTCCCACTTGGAACTAAGTTCATATCTCATAACGTTCTGTTCATGCCATGGCTATGGGGGAACCGAGAAACAGCAGGGTGTGTGTGTGTGTGCGTGTGTGTGTATGTTGGGTGGGGTACATTTCACTTATCATTCACTGCTTTCAATATTTTAAATTTAGTTTTTCTTCTAAATTTCAAACAATACTAAAGAACTTTTTAAAATAATGATGACAGAAATCCACAAAGTGATTAATAACCCTACAAGGTAAATAATTCATAAGATTCACTGATAACTGGAACAAAAGATATCAATCAGGTTTCTTTCTATTTTCTAACAGAAGCTATTATGCTAAATATGTACAATATTATTTATGAATTACAAAAGCAGACTGTACTTGATAATAACAATGCTGATTGAAGGTTGAAGGGAGAAATAAGAGTTTTTGCTTCTTAGGGGAGAAAACTCAAAAGCATATAATAACTGTCATTAAAAAAAAAAATACCCAGCAAAGTTTCTCTATCGCAAAATAACTATTTTTCTCAAAAGGCTGTCTAGTAGTCGAATATCAGATTCTAAACAAGAACTTACATTTAATACCATAGTGAAAGAAATCAAGAACTATATTTCGTTAAAAATGAAAAACTAGTTAAAAAGCAGCTCATTCCAAATCTTGCCTACCTTCTTATAAATATAATGTTAAATGTCTCTAAAAATGTATAACATTTGCCGAGTCTCAATTTATTGCTTTAATTTTTCCTAGTTTTATTTTTTAAGTGATTTGTTCTAACTCCCCCCCCCCACCACCACCACTTAAAGCTCTACAAATAAAGTCTCATCTGGGCAACTTCAGAGTTAAGTCTTTTAGAGGAATTCAGATGATGAGACTTGAGATGCGCCATGCTACACAAGTATTTCAATAAACAGCCACAGTCTAAAGATTACTTTTCACTGTTATCGGAAGACAGTGACTTCATAGCCAGCATTTTCACCGATGTTTTTTTTTTGCTTTATACATTACAGTAGTTTTGAATTAAAAAGCAAATATATATATTTATCCAACAAACCTGACCACTCCACGCACAATACAGGTTGCACAATAAACTCCAATTGCGGTTGATCATGCAGTCTAAGATCCTGAACTGGGCCATGAGTGCCTAGAGCGCAGCCTGCGCATCTTCTCTGACTCAGCCCTCGTCAGCACCGAGGGCTGTTACGGGAGCTCTGCAGTGATGCGATTGGCAAACAGGATCTTCCCCTCCTTTTCCTGTCCAAGCAGCAATAGCTCACTGGCAGAACAACATCATCTTTCTAAACGCTGGTACGTTCACACTGTTACATCGTGAAGGAAAGTCTTTTCCTAAGTCTTATTCTATATTTATGATTATTTGCTTTTTAAAAAGATGATTGCTTTTTCCTTCTTTCTGGGTATCACAGGCTAGCCTTTATACATTCAATGAGATCACAGCTTAGGGAGGTGGTATAATAAATCAACCATGCCGACTGCATCCCACAAGCCAGCTCCCGACGACTCGAGGCTGAGGCAGCATCAGTGACCCTGACGCTGTGCTCAATCCAGAGGGTACCTCTTGGTCCTCTCTTCATCTCTCAGGACGTCTTACACTGTAACAACCCCATAGATGTCTCTCATCCTGGGTACCGTATTACCACTCTTGGTTTTCTTCCTATTCTCTAACCATTCCTTCCTTGTAAGAAAGCAGATTTCAACTGCCACCTACAAATGTATGACCAGCAGCCAATGGCTTAACTTTTGAGCCTCAACTCATTCAGTTGTAAAATGGAGACAATTTTAACACCCGCTCTCATGGAGTTTTTAGTATGAAATAAAATAACATCTGTAACGTACTTGAAACAGTATCTAACAGACACCTAATAAATAATTATTACTATTCTTAAGAGGGGCTTCCTTCCTGTCTAAATTAGAATTCTACCTCATGTCTCACACTATCCCTAGATGATGTCATCCTCCAGTCCCATGATTTTAATTATGAATTACTTCCAAACCTCTCTTCAGCTCCACCCTTTCCCCCAAGCTCCAAATCTGCATGTCTGAATTCTCGCTAAGCACATGCATCTAGAAACCTTAGACCACGTGTCCAAAATGGAATGGGTCTTCCCTTTCACAACCTGCCCCAGCTCCGTACCATCTCATTGGCATAATGGCAGCACCGTTCGTCCCCTTGGTCAGGCAAACAGAAACCAGAGCCCTCCAGACTCCCTCTTCCTTACCTCTCACATCCGGTTACCAACTCCTGGCACTGCAACTAAAATCTGTGGTAAATCTGTCCCTTTGCCATTCCCACTGTCACTGCCGATACGGAGACCCCCATCAGCTTGCTCCTGTACTCTAGCTGGTCTCCCACACATTCTGCCTCACTGCTTCTGCGACCTTGCCCACAGAGGGCCACCTAAAGGATCTTTGAGAAACACTGCGATGGCAAATACGTTCAAAAAGATGTTCAAAAAGACCGCTCAGAGTCTAAGCACAAAGGTCAGGTTCAAAGGCCTCAAAATCTAAAAAGCGAGCCTCCTGGAAAGCTTGTTTTTAACCAGATCTTCTTAAAAACCTTTAGCTGGTTTGTCTGCCTGTCTCTCTCCTTAATTGGTGGTGGTCCCTAATGTCTTACCCTCGGCCCTCTTCTCTCTCCTCATCCGTCTCAACGAGCTCATCTCATTCCCCGAACTGTAAGCATAGTCGGTGTTGGTTTAATTGACCTCTGCCTAACATACCTGCCAGATAAACCAGGATTCTCAGGTCCCGCCATATGAACGAATGCTGGCTGGTCCCACGGCAAGCTCACCTCTTATGTTTGCGAAGATTTTCTCTAGCCACTTATTTCTCCTCCCACCAAGTGAGACTCATTGTTCCCGCCAAGTGAGACTCGCTGCTCCCACCAAATGAGACTCACGCTTAACACAGTTTATTTCTGCACAAATCTCTTTATGTCAGTTTTACTTTTGGTATTGCTATTATGTAGCTTATATGAAATGGAAACTGATAAAATATGAGTAAAAATGAGAGCTGCTATTTCTATGAAAACTTGAATGCTTTGAAAAGACCCAGTAAAGGGTAGTGTTCACTTCTACATTTTTCTCTTCCTTGGTCTTGTACACATCTCTCCAGTGAGATGTTAGAACTTCTCCCTAGCTGGAGCCATGGGGCATATTCAGAAACTAAGGCTGTTCCCAGAACATTCTTCTCTTCTTTCTGCGTAGCTAACTCCTACCTGACTTAGCGCAAACACAATCTCCCCAGGAAGATTTTCCCTGATCCCTACACTAGGGGAGCTCTGCCTGCTGTGTATATTCATAGCTCCCTGCTCTTCTCCACTCACTGCACTCTATTATAATTGCTTGGTTCAACTGTTCCCACTTCCCACCATCCAAGTACATCCACGAATGCAGGGACCAGATCGCGTCTGTAATTTTTTCACTGCTGTATCCCCAGTGCCTGGTACTTAGAAGGTGCTCACTAATATTTGTTGAATGAGTTAATAAATATGGAAGGACAGTTCTAAGTATAATGCAAATCTTTGGCACTAGAAGCAGCAAACTCGAATCACTTTAAGATAGAATAATTTTTATCTTGGGGTCTAGGGGGGTCATTAACACCACTTGAGGGCAAAACACAAATTGCATCTCTCCTCAAATGATCTCACTAAGCTCTTGGAGCGGATGGGATTCTAGCAAAATCCCTAAATACCTACACTGACACCGTATATTCTATCCCCATCTTGAGATTCTGAAAAATTCTAAAAGATGGGGAAAAGGGGGTTTCAGGCACCTGATTTTCAGAAGTTCTCAGGGGATTCTGACACACCTTAATAGTTAAGAACCACTAAACAAAAGTTTGGACCCACAAAAAGGACTTGGAGACGAAACACACAGCTGCGATCAAGCTTTTACAAATCATTCCTAAACACAGTGTGTGATTTAATAATAACGGTGCAGCAGTACCAATTTCCCCATTTTGATTATTGTACTGTGGTTATTGAAGATGTTTACAGTAGGGAAATCTGGATGAAGGATATAAAGGAACTCTCTGTACTATTTTGCAACTTTTCTGTGGGTCTAACATTATTTCCAAATAAAATGTTAGTACAAAAAGGACCATGCACAGTGCAATCCAGTAGCAATGAACATCTCTAACTTCCAGACATGATCTTGGATATCATCTACCACTAAAGAAAAGCAGGGCTCTTTGGAGGAATGGCTGATTCCAGGTCTTGAGCAGGAAATACACATAAAAGATATGCTGGAAAATCACACTGGACAGTAAGAAAGCTACCAAAAACAATTAGGTTCATGTGTAAAGGACCCAGGAGAAAGCTTGAAGAGGCTACCACTATTCAAAACTGGGAGAACTGGAGCTACAATAAGAAATGAAACGTCTACCAGTTAATACTAGATAGACACATACATACATACACATATGTACACATATAGTACACACATAGGTCACCTTTGAAAGCTGATCAGGGTACTGATTCATTTCTATAAGTAAAGAGAAAGAATGAAAAAAAAATCGTATCATATTTTCCCAATACATAGTTTATACTTCTAAAAAATTAGGTAATACATATCTATAATCTTATATTGACACTTCTGAAATTCAAACAGCTCTGAAAGTCAAAACGTTTTTGTAACTCATCAATAGCGAAACCTGCCCTGCCCTGACCTGACACAATGTTCTTTCTAAGCCTTTAAGTGTTAGTATGAATATTCATACGTTTTACAGCAGAAATTACTACTCTGATAGCTGCGGGCTATCCCACAATCTGCATCATCTTACATTTCTAAAACCTGAAAACTTCTGATTTCTGAAAAACCCAAGGATTTTGGATAGTGGGTTATCTGCACAAACAGCACTGGAAATAAGGGTAACTGGACAGCAGGAGTCCAGAAGAAACAGACAACAAGGGAAGAAGATTACAGACAGCAACCATCTCCCCCAGGACTGGGAACACCTTCTCCACCCACAATCACTGCGGTCAGAGGGAGCTTTCTAAGCAGGTAAAATGGGAGCCAGGCTTTGAAGCAAGTCTGGGATTTACATAAATGACAAGACATGGGAAAAGCACTTCAGGCAAAATGAACATGAACAAACATGAGAATACTTCAGACTTCACGTACATTCAGGGGACAATGGACCTGCCATTTGCTCTGAACCAATGTTTCATGTGGGACAGTAAGACATCATGTGGAGAAGCACCTGTACCTTCAATCCTGTTACAGCCTCTCGACTTTAAATGAGCTGCAGGCTCTCTTCAGAAAAACATATTTATATATGACCAACTTACCACTCTAGAGAAAGGATAAGCAGAAACTTAAGACACCTCTAGAAAATGTGCCTCTAAACCTTAGTCTTAAAAGACCATCCCTGAGACTCAATAAATTCGGCACATGGCTTTAGCTCAGTAATTTAAACCCTGAAGCAACAGAAGATGCCAGTCATCTGTGTACCATAAGTTGACACTTTAAAGATATCAAGTCATCAAGTTCCCTGGTTGCCAAGAGACAAAAAAGAGGGTTGACAAAATTTTCAAGCTGTCTATTAATCTGCCACTGAACTGTTTACCACTTAGCTAAATGAACACAAACTATTTCCATCTAGGTGAAACCAGTAAATCTGGATCAAAGTAGAGACTTTCTCCCTGAAATTTTTTTCTTCCTTCTACTAAAGCTGCTATGGTCATGTTAACACTCTATCCATTAAATTTCTGTCTTCCCCTTCTGGCTGTGTAACCTTGGTTAAGTTAATTAAGCTCTCTGTACCTCAGTTTCCACATCTTTAAAATGAATATAATAATAGTACACACCTCATGGAGTTGTCTTGAGGATTAAACAAGGTAAATAATCAGTGTTACGGTACTTAGTAAGGGTTCAGTGTTCTCTCTGAAAACCCTAAAAAATTATCTAAAGTCTACTTTGCTTCACTGTATGTTTCCAGGAAACAGATATTACAGCCTAGCACTTACAAACGGTATATTAAGATTAAATAGGGACTTTCCTGGTGGTGCAGTGGTTAAGAATCCGCCTGCCAATGCAGGGGACACGGATTCGAGCCCTAGTCCAGAAGATCCCACATGCCGCAGAGCAACTAAGCCTGAGAGCCACAACTACTGAGCCCACGTGCCACAACTACCGAAGCCCGTGCGCCTAGAGCCCGTGCTCCGCAACAAGAGAAGCCACCGCAATGAGAAGCCCGCGCACCACAACGACGAGTAGGCCCCGCTCACCGCAACTAGAGAAAGCCCGCGTGCAGCAAAGATGACCCAATGCAGCCAAAAATAAATTTTAAAAAAAAAGATTAAATAAATATTAAGGCTAGTAAATGTCAAGAGCATAAATACATAAATTATAACAGGAATAAAAAATATTAAAAGGGTGTGACACTCAAAACTGAAGACAAATAGATACATATTGTATGCCAGAAATCAAATGATTACTAACTTTTCATCCTAATTTACATATCTTAGGCAAAATAAAGTATAAACTATACAACCTCATCACCCTTTGCAAAGCCTTAATGACTCTTTTATATCCAGCTATTGGGAATCTATTCTGATGGCCTGTATTTTCAGTCTAAGACCAAAAATACCTAACTAGCCTCTTTCCCTACGAGGAGTCTGAGACCATCCTGGCAGCCAAATTGAAATATATGTAGTTAATCTAACAAAAACAAATTCTCTTTTCCTGACCTTGCCTGTTCGGATTATCTATGGAAAATCAAAACCGGACTTCCCTGGTGGCGCAGTGGTTGAGAATCTGCCTGCCAATGCAGGGGACACAGGTTCGAGCCCTGGGAAGATCCCACATGACAGGAGTAACTAAGCCCGTGCGTCACAACTATTGAGCCTGCGCTCTACAGCCCATGAGCCACAACTACTGAAGCCTGTGCACTGCAACAAAGAGTAGCCCGCCGCAACTAGAGAAAGCCCACACGCGGCAACGAAGACCCAACAACGAAGACCCAATGCAGCCATAAATAAATAAATAAATAAATTTTAAAAAAAGAAATGAAAAGCAAAACCACACCATAAGACCCCAGAAGTTTCACAGATTATAAAATAGTAGAGGAAGGAAATTAGCAGAAGCAAAGATTAAATAAATGAAGGAAGCTACAAAACCAGAATACATTAAGATATTTAAAAAGGAGAAGAACTATCTGATTTAACTCTTTAAAAAGGAAAACTTGGGCTTCCCTGGTGGCGCAGTGGTTAAGAATCCACCTGCCAATGCAGGGGACACGGGTTCGAGCCCTGGTCTGGGAAGATCCCACATGCTGTGGAGCAGCTAAGCCCGTGCACCACAACTACTGAGCCTACACTCTAGAGCCCGCGAGTCACAACTACTGAGCCCACGTGCCACAACTACTGAAGCCCAGGCGCCTAGAGCCCATGCTCCACAAGAGAAGCCACCGCAATGAGACACCGGCACACCACAATGAAGAGTAGCCCCTGTTCGCCACAACTAGCGAAAGCCCGTGCACAGCAACAAAGACCTAATGCAGCCAAAAATAAATAATAAAATTTTAAAATTAAATTTAAAAAATAAAAGGGAAAGCTTAAAAAAATACTATCACCAATATCACTGTTTCTCAGGGTCCTCAGGCCAATTTGCCTGTGAGAATTAAGAGATTATACAGGTTGAATTTGTAAAAAATTACTCGCTTACAGCTAGCTACATCTAGCTTTTATAAAAAATCAGATTCTTGTCACAAAATATACTAGAGGTCCCCTATGTAGAACTTTAATGTATCAAAAACAGTTTGAACCAGAAAGAAAAGCAGCAAAAATAAGTTCCGGACTCCAAGCCGTGTGCTTTACTCATACTATATATACTCCTTACTCAGAGGCAATGGCAGAGAAAAGTCTTATATGGAAATTGGTGTACAGACTATCAAATGTTTATTTTAATATGACTTATTCTTCCTTAATTTTTTGGTGGATTTCCTCCTTAATCATTCTCTCACACTTTGCCTTTGCCATACTGTTCTCTCTGCCTGTAACATTCTGCCACCACCTGCTTCAGAAATTTCTACATGTCCTTTAAGACTCCACTCAAGGGCCACCATCTTCCCTCTCCTCTTCCAGGCTGTTAGACCCTCCTGTCTCGTGCTCACATGGCCACACGTGTATCCTTAGTTGTCGCACAATACCCTAACTGAAGCTTTCTAATCTGTCTCTTCCCCCTTAACAGTGAGCTCCATAAGGGCAGAGGCTACTGTTTTTTTCTATCTCTGTTCCCCTAGGGGGAACTCCCTGGCGGTCCAGTGATTAGGACTCCGCGCTTCCACTGCGGAGGGCCTGGGTTCGATTCCTGGTCGGGGAACTAAAAATCCCACAAGCCACGCAGCAAGGCCAAAGAAAAATTAAAAGTTCCCCTAGGAACTTCCTGGCATAGTCATAAACCTTCAATAACTTTTTGTTGAATAAATGAATGGATGCAAATGAGGCAGCAAAACAGAACAGAATGAACAGTTCAATGAATTCTAACCAATGTAGACATCCATAAAATCACCACCACACAATCAAGGTACAGAACATTTCTATCACCCCAAGTCCCTTGATGCTTCTTTGCGATCGATCAAAGCCCTGCCCAGGCCCAGGCAACCGCTGATGTGCTCTCTATCACTATAGGTTAGTTTACTCAGTTCTGGAATTTTAAAAAAGTAGAATCATACATTACGTACTCTGCCAAGTCTGGATTCTTTTCCTCAACGTTCTGAGATTCACTCATGTTGCTGAGTACATCAATAATTCATTCTTTTTAAATGTGAGTAGTATTCCATTACATGGACATACCATAATCTGCTTTCCATTCATCTCTTAATGGGTATTTGGGCTGTTGCAAATTTGGGGATATTATGAATAGAGCTGTTATGAACATTCACATACAAGTCTTTTTGTGGACACTGTTTTCATGTCCTTTGGGTAAACACCTAGGAGTGGGTCACACGATAAACGTATGTTTAACTTTCTGAAAACAGCCAACATGTTTTCTTAGGTGGCTGTGTCATTTTACATCCCTATCAGCAGAATGTGAGTAAGAGGTCATTCGCGCCACATATTCAACAACGCTTAGCATTTTTTATCTTCTTAATTTTAGCCATTCCAATGGGAGCATAGCAGTAGCTCATTGTATCGATAGTTTTAATTTGCATTTTTTCCCCTGATGATTGGTACTAGTGAATATCCTTTCATGTGCTTATGTAATTCATATATCTTCTTTATGGAGTTCACTTCTGCCCATAGTTAAAGTTAGGCTGTCTTATTATTATTGAGCTTGAAGACTTCTTTATAATATATTCTGGAAGCAAGTCCTTGATCAGATACATATTTTGCAAATATTTTCTCACCATCTGTGGTTTAACTTTTCATTTTCTTAATGGTATTTTACAAAGAGCAGAAGTTTTTAATTTGGATGAAGTCCAACATAATTCTTTTTCCTTCTCCGGTTAGTGATTTTTGTGTCCTGTCTCAGAAATATTTGTTTACCCCTCAAAGCCATGTATATTTTGTTCTTGGCTAGAAGTTTTATTGTCTTAGCATTTACATTTATATCAGTGATCTATTTGGGGTTAACTTTTCCGTGTGATGTAAAGATGGCGGTTCATTTTTGTTCCAGCACCACTTGAACTCACCCCACTGAACTCAAATGATCATATAGATATGGGTCTCCGAACTCTCCATTCTTTCATTGTTCTATATATCTATCATTACACCATTCTATTCTGTCTTGATTTTTGTCGCTTTGAGTCAGTATTATAAAATAGTACTGTAAGTCCTCCAAACTTTGTTCTTTTTCATTATTGTTTTGGCTACTCTTTGTCTTTTGCATTTCCATATAAATTTTAGAAGTAGCTTGTCTATTTCTAACAAAAAAAATTTTTTTAACTGCTAGAATTTTAAATGGGATCGAATTGGATTCACACAGCAATTTGTGGTGAAGTCCCATCTTAATAATATTGAGTCTTCCAATCCATAAATACAGCATATCTCTCAATTTATTCAGGTTGTCTTTAAAATATTAAAATCATAATGCTATTATTTTCTATTTCATTTCCCAACTGTTTGTTGTTAGTATACAGAAATACACTGATTTTGTATATTAACCTTGTATTCTCATCTGTAGTCTTCTAACCCACAACCTTGCAAAATTTACTTATTAGTTCTAGGATGTTTTCTTGGTAGATTCCTTACAATTTTCTGTGTGCACAATCATGTTGTCTGCAAATAAAGAGTTTTATTTCTTCCTTCTCTTTTTCTTTTTTTTAGGTAATTTTATTTTATTTTTTTAAATTAATTTATTTTATTTATTTATTTTTGGCTGCACTGGGTTTTTGTTGCTGAGCGCGGGCTTTCTCTAGTTGCGGCGGGCGGGGGCAACTCTTCGTTGTGGTGCACGGGCTTCTCATTGCGGTGGCTTCTCTTGTTGCAGAGCACGGGCTCTAGGCACGCGGGCTTCAGTAGTTGTGGCACGTGGGCTCAGTAGTTGTGGCTAGCGGGCTCTAGAGCACAGGCTCAGTAGTTGTGGCGCACGGGCTTAGCTGCTCCACAGCATGTGGGATCTTACTGGACCAGGGCTCGAATCCGTGTACCCTGCATTGGCAGGCAGACTCTCAACCACTGCACCACCAGGGAAGCCCTTCCTTCTCTTCTTCCTTCCTCCTTTTATTTCTTTTCTTGACTTACCACACTTGTTAGGGCCTCCACTATGAGGCTGAATAGTGGTGAGAGCAGACACCCTTACCCTGTTCCTGCTCTTAGTAGTGAAGTGCTCAGTGTTTCAACAAGCGTGAGAGCTGTAGGCTTTTTCATAGGTCCCCTTGATCAAACTGGGTTAAGTTTCCTTATATTCCCACTTTTCTGAGAGTCTTTATGATGAACGTTATAAAGTTTATCAAATGCTTTTTCTGCATCTATTGAGATGATCATACAAATTTTCTCCTTTATTCCATTAATATATTAAATGGTTAATATGTTGTTGATATGTTAAAATGATAAACTAATCTTTCATTCCTGGGATAACTCCAACTTAATCATGATGTATTATCTTTTTCATATTTCTAGATTTGATTTGTTGACGTTCTGTTAAGGAGTTTTACATCTACAACCATGAGGGTTATTGGTCTGAATTCCTGTTCTTATACTGGTTTTGCCTGGTTGTTACTAGGCTTATGCTGGCGTCATAAAAAGAAGATGGGAAGTGTTCCCTCCACCGCTATTTTCTGAGCCTGTAGAGAACTGGTATGATTTCTTCCTTAAGCATGTGATAGAATATGTCAATGCAGCCATCTGGATCTGAAGTCTTCTTGGTGGGGAGGTTTTTAATTCTAAATTCAATTTCTTTAACACATATGGCAGGGTTTTTTTGCTTTTTGTTTTTGTTTTACGGTACGTGGGCCTCTCACTGTTGTGGCCTCTCCCGTTGCGCTCGGAGCACAGGCTCCGGACGCGCAGGCTCAGCGGCCATGGCTCATGGGCCCAGCCGCTCCGCGGCATGTGGGATCTTCCCGGACCGGGGCACAAACCCACGTCCCCTGCATCGGCAGGCGGACTCTCAACCACTGCGCCACCAGGGAAGTCCCAGATTTTTTTTTACATCTCTCCTTGTGGCAGTTTTGGTAATTTGTATCTTTCAAGGTGTGATAATGTGATTTATAATAAGAAATACATATTTGGGCTTCATTCCCATTTCTGGCACAGAGCCCCTAAAACCCTTGGAATTTCCTAAGTGAGGAGAGCAACCAGTGGTGTCTTTTGTTATGATAATCAGGTGACATCAGGAACACACCTGAGGACAGGGGCTGATTGCCAGGAGAACCAACCAATCAAGTGATGAGAGGGTCAGAACACTGAATCCCATCCCAACCTCAGGGGAGGAGAGAGAGGCTGGAGGTTGATTCCACCTCCAATGGCCAATGATTTAATCAATCATGCTGATGTAATGAAGCCTCCATAAAAACTGAAAAGGATGAGGTTCGGAAACCTTCCAGGTTGGTGAACACATGGGGATTTGGGAAGAGTGGAGCACCTGGAGAGGCTGTGGAAGCTCCACACCTTTTCCCCACACCCCGCCCTACGCATCCCTCCTATCCGGCTGTTCCTGTGTTATACTCTTTATTATAAAACCCGTGATCTAGTTAAGTAATGTTTCTCTGAGTTCTGTGAACCACTCTAGCAAATTAGTTGAACCCAAGGAAGGGGTCGTTGGAACCTCCAATCTACAGTCAGTAGGTTAGAAGCTCACGTGACAACCTAAACTTGCAACTGGACGCTGAAGTTGCGGGTGGTAGGGGGCGAGGGCGGGGGGGGGGGGGAGGGCAGTCTTGTGGGATTGAGCCCTTAACCTGTGGGATCTGACTCTATATTCGGGTAGACAGCATCAGAATTAAGTGGAACTGTAGGACACCCAGCTGCTATCGGAGAATTGCCTGGTGAGGGAAACCCCACCACCACCGCCCCTACCTAACATATGCACACACAACTCTGAATTGGTACTAGAATCCTTACGCAGAATTTGCCCATTTTGCCTAAGTTGTCAAATTTACTGGCATATAGTTATTCAGATATTCCCTTTTTTTTTTTTTTTTTTTTTTTTTTGCGGTACGTGGGCCTCTCACTGTTGTGGCCTCTCCTGTCGCGGAGCACAGGCTCCGGACGCGCAGGATCAGCGGCCATGGCTCACGGGCCCAGCCGCTCTGCGGCGTGTGGGATCTTCCCGGACCGGGGCACGAACCCGTGTCCCCTGCATCGGCAGGCGGACTTTCAACCACTGCGCCACCAGGGAAGCCCCAGATACTCCCTTTTTATCTTGTTAATGTCTGTAGGCTCTGAATGGTGCCCCCTCTTTTACTCCTGATATGGGCATTTTATGTCTTCCCTCTTCATTAATCCTACAGACTGATTTCTGATGTTCAAAATCCTTTTCATAGACTACCAAAAGATCCCTGTCTTGTCTGCTGTCAATTCAAAGCCAACTGGAAAAGACATACATTTTTCCTGTCAAATATATGCTAAACACTTCACCGTAGTTTGTAGAAATCAAGCAGTATTCACTTTCTAAGCCATGCGTTTTGGGGTATCCTTATGCTTCCTGAATATATGTGTATTTTAGGCTTTATATATCTGCCTTTTTCCTAAAGATCCCACTTGATCCAGAAACAATGTTTCAGTAACTTATTTGAAAGTGATAGTTAGATAAAAAGATTATGGTGGTCAAATAAAAGGACAGCCAAGAATGGCAGCAGTATCCAAGGATGAAACAGGGAAAAGTGATTCTTCTTCCAAGGTCCTCTCCTAAACTGAAGAGAATTTGCATTCGCCCTTGGTCTAGAGCAGATGCAGTTCTAGTAGCCATAAACTACGAAGCTCTGTCAATATCCTAAGGTAGGGATTGTAGTGTGGCTCATACACCCCCAAGAACGATGTCAGCGGTACCTAGTCTCTCCCACTAAGTCTACAGTGTAACTGTTCCTACTAAGATGATTTTTAATCAATTGCCCATTTTGCTAAGGCATCATTGTGCTTTTAGGTAGCAAAGGCTAGTGAGACTCAGAAATCAACACAGCTAAACAAACAAACAACCCAATTTAAAAATGGGCAAAAGACGGGAACAGGCATTTCTACAAAGACTTACGAATGGTCAATAGGTATATGAAAAGGTGCTCAACCTCACTAATCAACAGAAAAATGCAAACCAAAACCACAAAGAGATTGCCTCACCGTCTTAGAATGGCTACTGTTAATACAAAAGATAACAAGCGTTAGTGAGGGTGTGGAGAAAGGAAACCCCCTGTACACACTGTGGGTGGGAATGTAAACTGGTGCAGCCATTATATGGAGGTTCCTCAAAAACTATCATACGATCCTGCTATCCCACTTTTGGGTGCTTATCCAAAGGAATTCAAATCAGGATCTTGAAGAGAACATTATTCAGCCTTAAAAAAAAAAAGAAGAAAATCCCACCATTTGCAACAACATGGATGGATCTTGAGGGCATTACGCTAAGTGAAATAAGCCAGATACAGAAAGACAAATACTGAATGATCTCACTTATATGTGGAATCTAAAATAGTCAAACTCATAGAAGCAGAGAGTACATTGCCAGGGGTTGGGAAGTGGGGGAAATGGAGAGGTGATGGTCAAAGGGTACAAAGTTTCAGTTACGCAAGATAAATAAATTCTGGAAATTTACACTACAGCACAGTGCCTGTAGCTAACAATACTATGTAGTGTACACAAAATCTGCTAAGGGGGCAGATTAGGTTAAGTAGGTTTTATGTACGTTACAATAATAATAACAACAACAACAATAATAAAGAGGGTGGGAGGAAATTTGGGGAGGTAATGAATCTGTTTATGGCCTGTTTATGGTGAAGATAGTTTCATGGGTGTATACTTATCCACAAATTCACTGAGTTGTATATGTTAAATATATACAGCTTTTTACATGTCCATTGTACCTCAATATAGAAATTTAAAAAAAAAAGAAATGGGGCTTCCCTGGTGGCGCAGTGGTTAAGCATCTGCCTGCCAATGCAGGGGACACGGGTTAGAGCCCTGGTCTGGGAAGATGCCACATGCCACGGAGCAACTAAGCCCATGAGCCACAACTACTAAGCCTGCGCGTCTGGAGCCTGTGCTCCGCAATGGAAGAGGCCGCGACAGTGAGAGGCCCACACACCGCGATGAAGAGTGGCCCCCGCTCACCACAACTAGAGAAAGCCCTGGCACAGCAACGAAGACCCAACACAGCCAAAAATTAATTAATTAATTTTAAAAAAGGAAATGAAGGCATCTAAAATATTCAAACTCTCAAGTATCTTTGCATCTAAGAACTATTACAACAGCAGTGCCTTTCAAGACACTACTCCTTGACCTCTGTTTTAACAGCTTTATTTCTAAGTCAATTAGAGAAGCTAGGATTTTCTACTCACTCTCAGCCGCACTGTCTCTACTAAGAAAAAGAAAACACAAGAGAAATCTGTTCACTGCTGCTATTCCTTCTAGATCTACACCCACTTTTTAAGGTCTCCTGGCAAACAGCTTAAGGCATGGGGTCCAAACTAAACATCACTTCCTAGAAGAAAATGTCACTTCCCCATACTTGCAATTGCCCTCAAGGATATCAGTTTTCTCAAAAGCTTCTCTTAATCCCTAGAATTCAAATCATTCCCTTTTGAGACACCTATCAACTTTGATGCTTTCTGCATCTGTTCACTGGTCTCACTCAGCTCTTTGTCAGTGACTTTGCTCCTTCTGCAACATCACTTTAAGAAACCCTGCTTCTTTTGCAGAATTGGCAGTTGGACACTGTAATTAGCTTACATTGTCTTTGCAGCACAGTATCCAATGCATCTCACGATCAGTGAGATTAAAAGATAAGATGGATTCAGTGAACAGATAGAGTAGCTGTTGCTGTTAAATGAAGAAGGGTGTGTAAAGTGAAATTATTTTGTTAATGATTAGTTTATTATTATTTATGTTAGAATGATTTTTGAAATCCTTCACAAT
This sequence comes from Delphinus delphis, assembly GCF_949987515.2. NCBI lineage: Eukaryota > Metazoa > Chordata > Mammalia > Artiodactyla > Delphinidae > Delphinus > Delphinus delphis. The sequence continues at coordinate 167,272,067 of NC_082684.1, forward strand.
GTATACTTAGGTAAAGATAGAATATATCTTTTTCTTTCACTGTAACTTTTCCTATTCTTGATAAAAGAGTTGGTATGAACAAATGATTACAAGATGCAAAAGAAACCATCCTAACAGTTATTTGCTTAAAGAAAATATGCCCTTCTAGAAATGACATGAAACAAATTACTTTTATAATAAATCTTAAAAGTAACAATAGCTTTGATATAACCAAGGTCAGAGTTCTATCACTTTAAAATATGTAACTTTTGATTAAAGTATAACATACATACAAAAAAGTGTAACACCTATTACTGTAGAATTTTAAAGTGCTCTTTCGACACAACATTTACTTTATTTGAAAAGAATATTATTTTGTTATATTAATGACATGTAGAGGGACTTCCCTGGTGGCACACTGGTTAAGAATCTGCCTGCCAATGCAGGGGACACGGGTTCAAGCCCTGGTCCAGGAAGATCCCATATGCCACGGAGCAACTAAGCCCGCGTGCCACAACTACTGAAGCCCACGTGCCACAACTACTGAAGCCCGCGTGCCCCAACTACTGAAGCCGCACACCTCGAGCCTGTGATCCACAACAAGAGAAGCCACCGCAATGAGAAGCCCGCACACCACAACAAAGAGTAGCCCCCACTCGCCGCAACAGAGAAAGCCCGAAGGCAGCAAAGAAGACCCGATGCAGCCAAAAATTAATTAATTAATTTTTAAAAAAGAAATACATTTAATTACAATTAGAAGAAAATAATTATAATTTTAAGCTTGAAAATTTCACTGATTTACAGTCATTTAAATTTTTTCCCCATATTTTTGCTTTTTCTTTACATTGATTTCAGTTTGGTCAGAATAATTCTAAAACCAGGCTGCCATAAGAACCTAGACCTTGAATATCATTTTATTCTGCTGTTCTCAAATTCAGAAGATCACCAGGGGACTTTTTTAAAAGCTAAGGTTTTGGGGTCTCATCCCCAAGGATTCTGATTGGTTAACTTAATGGTGGGGACACGAATCTGTAGTTTGAAAGGCTGTCCAAGTGATTCTTAATGATCGTCCAGATTTGCCTGGTTTAAATTTCTACCAGGGCTTCCCTGGTCGCACAATGATTAAGAATCCACCTGCCAAAAAAAAAAAAAAAAAAGAATCCACCTGCCAATGCAGGGGACACGGTTTTGAGCCCTGGTCCAGGAAGATCCCACATGCCCACATGCCGCAGAGCAACTAAGCCCATGTGCCACAACTACTGAGCCTGCGCTCTAGAGCCCGCAAGCCACAACTACTGAGCCCACGCGCCTAGAGCCTGTGCTCTGCAACAAGAGAGGCCACCGCAATGAGGAGCCCGTGCACCACAACGAAGAGTAGCCCCCGCTCGCCACAACCAGAGAAAGCCTGCATGCAGCAACGAAGACCCAACACAGCCAAAAATAAATTAATTTAAAAAATAAAATAAAATAATAAATTCCTACCAAAGCAGGAATCCTCTCTGGAGTCCCCTAACTGAAGGTCATCCCACCTGTGCAAAGAACACATTCTATTCCGATTAACTTCTAATTTAACAAAGAATTTTCCTCTGAATTCTGGAAATTGGCCCATCTGTCTATCTGCTGATCCTAGTCCTGCCTTTTACAGCCACACAAAATAAATCTAATCTCTCTTCCATATTACAATCCCTGAAGATATCTTTGCATAATGCTTTTTAAGAGTTTCTTTTCCTCCATTTATAAAATTGACATATATATGTGTGTGTGTGTGTATATATACACATATATATATATCTCCCTTATGAGCAGAGAATGGTGTCTATAAAACAGTATTAAATGAAAAATAAGCAAACTGAAATGTTTTCAGTTTCCTAAAAGCATTATAATAAAGATCTGATTTAAACTGGGTGCCCAGAGTACTTCCTCCCCCTCACATTCACTAGGTATGTAATGTTTCCAGAAGCCAATATGTAGAACCCAAAGGAGAAAGTAGGTCTCACTGATCTAGCTGACACAAATTCTCTTAAATACAGAATCTGTGTTTATTAGGAAAATACTGGGGATTAAAGATATCTAGATAGCTTAAGGTTAAGAAAAAAAAAAAAAAGATGCCTGTTAATCCCCAAGATCACAGTAGCTAAGACATATCCAGAAGAAATGTCATCATAAATCCAGCTTTCTAGCTTCTGATATTTAAGGATATTCTCCATTCTAAGGAGGGAGAAAAATCAAAAGGTTCTCAAGAAAATAAGTCTTGTTAAGATCTATTAAAGATGAATGCAGTGAACCACAGTTCAAGTCGAGAGGCTACGTCTTCATTAGGTTATAAGAAGGAAAAAGAACTTGTGGGATTATAAACAGACTACTGCTCATAACTATGCCCGGTGTCTATTCAGAACAGAGATAAGCAACAAGGGGAAAAGGCAATAAGTATCCAAGTCTGAATCAAGAACACACCCAGTATCCAACAGAAGGAAGGTTCAACAGGAGCTGGTCTAACGAAAAATAAATAAATTCTTTAACTCTCCATTTGTTGATAACAGTTTTTCTGGTCTGCCTAAAAATTTCCCTAAGATAGATGAATATTTCAGAAATATCAAATTTGGGTTTTAAATCTATTCCCTTATTCACAAATCTACATGGTAGAATTTTTTCCATATTAATAAATAACTAGAAAGTAGAGGACTTATAAAAAACAATTTCCATCACACTAAGTTTCTTAAACCTATAGTACAGTATATCCATTTGTCTTCAGATTATCTTCGAGGCACAAAAGGCCATCTTCCAGATTTTGTTGTGAAATAAGCTATCTGCACAATACTCCGTTTTTTAAAAAATACGACAACTTAAACTAAAAAACTATTTTGGTAGAAGCAATCCAAAACTGAGCTTTTGAGTGAAGACATCTTCCTACTTCAAACCAACAGAATACATCGACGGCTCGTAATATTTTTAACATACTTAATTCCTTATGGTCAATTAAAATTAAATAAATACTAGGACAATCTAAGTCCAATAACCTTTCATTTTACTAAACTAATCACATCAACCAGAAAGAAAAACAAGTGCCTACCATATGGTCTTTCTGTAATAGAAAATAGCTGCATTCGATAACAGCATCTGTGCATCTACATTCAGCACTGCCCATACTTAAATCATCGTGTTAAATATAATAAGATGACGGGTCCCTTCACAAAGCAAAGAACAAAAGAAACTGAGTATCACGTTTGTACCTGATTATGTGATCTGGTAATAGCTAAAGAAATGAGGAAGGAATTAGAGATTCTGTAAGCAAGGCACAAGGACTTCATAAAATGTTTCATTTGGAAGAAATGAATGCTACAAAACACTAACAATGCGTGGAGAACCCTTCTTAGACCTGGGTACTCATTTTGTTGATGGCTCTTATCTTGAGATGGGTTCCACTCAATATCTCCAAATCCAGAGTTCTGCTGCTGCTGCTCTTCATTCCAACAGGCTATACTTTTAACCCTAATTTGCAGGGTAAAGCTTTTGACATACAATGGTATTCTGCCATTTAGATTCAAGTATATGAAGGAACACACGTTTCAAATTAAATAACAGTGTTATGTTATACTGTACTATCGCTAGCCTGCAATGAATCCTCCACTGAAGAAAACATGTTTTTTAAAAACTGTTTAAGTACTGTTTTGAGTAACGTGTATCCTTTTCAAAAAGCGTCTAAGTATTATTTTAAGCAGCGTAGGTAGGTTTGCTAGAAACCTGATTTTCACAAGACTGGTAACATATTACCTATTTTTTAAACCTGTAAATGCTGTCTTTTTATTGTAACTTTGGAATTAAACAAAAAAAGAGAAAATACAAAAATAATATAATTCTGGTATTCTCCCCATCCAGAATTAACAACCGTTAACATTTTGCCATCGTCAATGTTGTGATCGTTTTTTAACTTACAGTGAAATATTCATGACATTAAAAAAATTAAAAACGTAAGGAAGATTCCTATACTGGCCAATTGTTTTAAGAAAGAAAACATCAGACATACAGTTGGCCCACTGTACCTAAAGGTACTGCACCTGTGCATTCAACCAATGAAGGATCAAAAAATTTGGAAAAAATTTTTCCAGAAAGTTCCAAAAAGCAAAACTTGAATTTGCTGCACACTAGCAACTATTTACATACCACTTGCATTGTATCAGGTGTTATAAGTAATCAAGAGATGATTTAAAGTATAAGGGAGGATGTGTAAGGGTATATGCAAATACCACCCCATTTTATATAAGGGACTTGAGCATCTGAGGATTCTGGCATCCATTGGGTGGGAGTTCCTGGAACCAATCCCCTGTGGATCCTGAGGGATGACCCTATTACCTTTTCATAGTTTCACCACCAGTTTGATTCCCCTCCCTTAGTCTGTTCATTACCATTATCTCACCTTAGCACAAAGTATTTCATACATTTGTACTACACACTGCCTTGGTTACTGTTACTTGGTTACCAGCTTCCCAAAAGGTAAGAAAGATGCAAAGTAAACTGTGAACAGCCATCCCAATGGAAATGGAGGTCTAAAGAAGAACCTACAATTCACACTACACATCGTTATATAATCTAAACTACCTAGATGCAAACTCAAGAACATTTTGGAATGGAAATTTTCCTTAGGTCTTCCTTCCTTCATTCATTCATTCGAAAAAAATATGAGGGCCTACCACGTGCTAGACTCCCTTCCAGACACAAGAAATACCAGGTGAACAAAACAAACTGTACTCTTAACACTTACGTACATCATCTGTCCAAATCAATAAGCAAAATCAAATGGAGGAGCACGTCAGATGGAGAATAAGTGACAGGGAAAAAAATGAAGTGAGGAAGGAGGGCAGGGTGTGTCCTGGGGAGCAGGGGAGGGAAGATCCTCCCAGAAGGTGACTTCTAAGCAAATCTGGAGGAGACAAGGAAGCGGGCCCTGCAGACACCTGGGGGACAGTGTCCCAAGGAGATGGAACACAGCGGGAAGGCTCTGGGGCATGCTGGGCTCGTGTGTCCGCAGAAGCGGGGAGCGCCCAGGAGGTGAGCTCAGGGAGGAGACGGGAGGCTGTCCAGGGGTCTGCGGGCACTCCGAGAACTTCAGCCTTTCATCCTGAAGGAGAGGAGAAGCCAGTAGAGGAGCCGAAGCAAAGCAGTGCCAGGACCTGACTTCTAAAGGGTCCACCGGGATGACTGTGGGGACAGACTGCAGGCTGGCAAGGGCTGAGCTGAGAGGCCGGTGGCCAGATTTGCAGGTGATGCACGAGAGAGAAAAAGAGGGATCAAAGATCACTCCCAAGACTCCACCTGGGAGGGTGGGAATGCTCTTGCTTAAGACGAGGGAGACTGTCGAAGGAGCAAACAGGGAAGCTGGGCGGGCGGGGGGAGGGGCTGTAGAGAAGGAGGAACTTGGTTCGGGACGTGGCTTCTCCACAGGCGAATGGAGGTTCTGAGTGGGCAGGTCAGCTAGATGTGGGCATCTGAATTCAAGGGAGAGGTCAGGGTGGAGAGACACACACGCACGCAAATACATGTGTACATATGCATATATATGTGAATGATCAGTTTACACCTGATATTTAAAACCATGAAACTGAGTCTGGAGAGGAGAAAAGAGGGTCAAATGGAGCCCTGAGGTATAGGAAGACTTAGTAGGTCAAGAGGCTGAGGAAACTTCCAAGGCTGAGAAGGAGGGGACAGTGAGGCAGGAGGACCATCAAGAGGGTACAGTGTGCTGGGATCTAAATGAACAGTTAGTAGAAAACTAAAGCCTTTCCCGCTATGTTTATTGGCTATTTTGGCATATATTTATTGAGCACCTACTATGCGCCACTCACTGTAGAGACAAACATGGTGCCTGTTTTCATGGGACTTGCAATCCAGGGGAATACAGATAAATAAACTAGTAAGTGCTCTTCCTGATAAAGTACAGGGAGGGTGTTTGAGGAGAAGGCAGCAGGGCCAATTAATCCAGTCTTGGAAGGTCAAGGAAAGCTTTCCTGAGTGATGTTGAAGAAAAGACCAGAATGATAGTAAAAATCAGCCAGGGAGGGGTGGAAGTGGAGGAGGGGAGAATGGAAGGAAGGCTGGGAGAAAACAGGATTTATAAGGACCTGAAGTAAAGAGAGAGACATTGTGATGCCCTTGGGGGGGGGGTGGTACTGACAATACAGGAAGTACAGAGAGAGGTCACAGATGCGATAGGAGAAGGGCGGGTCAGAAGTCCTCTCAGACTTCTCTCAGGAGTTTGAGCCTTATTCCAAAGGCAATGGGAAGCCAGAAAACTGTTTTAGGCCAGGGAATGCAATGATCAGCTTTCTATTTCAGGAGGAGCGCTCTGGTTACGGCAGATCGGAGAGCTGGAAGGGGGCAAGGCTGGGAGCCTGGGACGCGAGTTAGGAAGCCTGGTCCATGATTCATCGCTGAGATGCAGCTAATCTGAACTCAGGGAGTGGCAGTGGGATTCAGAATGTAGGACTTTGACAGGAGGAAGAAGGAGAGAGAGGGGTCAAGGACTGTAGCCTGGTTTTTAACTTGGACAGATAGGTACCTAGCAGTGCTACTCACTAAAAGAAGGAAGTCAGGGAGAGGGCAGGTTGGTGGTCAGGGCAGAGAATCTGTTGAGTTTGAAGAGCCTGTAGACTATCCAAAAAAACTGTATGGTAAATAGGCAATTGGCTATCTAGGTCTAGAGAGCAGCCATAAAATCTGAGATACAGTTGTAAATTAGGAATCACGGGCATGTAGATTAAAGCCCTGGGAGGATGTAAAATGAAACCTAGGGAGTGAGAAGAGTAGAGGAATGGAAAGGCCTGGCTCCTGTAAAAACCAACAAGAAAGAGGCAGCAGAGGAATAAGAAGCCTAAAGAGAGAGAGAGAAAGAGAGACAGATGGAGGGAGAGAGCGCCTGAGAAGGAACAAGGAAGTCTGGGATAAAAGCAAAGTGTACAGTATTCCAGAAAGAAGAGCAAAAGTATGAATTTTTACGTGAATGAATTCGCGCACAGAAAATGCCTTTATTATTTACACTGTTCCAAAATCAACAAACAAATAGTTTTCATCAGCTTATAATACGTTTTAGTCACAGGATCATTTTAGCCTCGGTGAAGAAGCAAAACATAAAATGAACTAAGTTAATTAGCATGAGTAAATAGGTTTGTTCTAATAGTAGACAGTGAAAGTGCTAAACACGTGTACAATCCTGTGGACTAGAGATTAAAAATGAAATAAATGTTAGAAGTGGGAAGAATAATGTGGATTAGAAAGCTTTGAAAAGAGAGAGAGAGAGAGAGAGCAAGTCGAACCATAAAGAAGAAACACTATATGATGTGAAAAGGGGTGAAAATACCACAGAGGATTCAGAGTCTATACAAAGTGATTTTGTGAGCAAAGTTATGCAAGGCTAGGTGTCATAGATCAGCCTGTACACATGCGTGCACAACACACACACACACACACACACAAAAAAAACACTTACCTGGCTCAGTGAGTGAAACCAATTTTCAAAAATACATATTTAGATGTGAAAGGGATATCATTTTGTGTGAACACAACTATGCTATCCTTACTGTATAATGTCAAAATATATTTTACTGAAGTGTCACAATTCTTTATTTGAAGAGGACTGTTTGTTATTTGTTTGTTTTTGGCCCTTCCAATATAGTCTTGGGAGGTGGTGCCTACACTTACTCATATAGCAACACAATTAGATTCTAACAGTTAATATAAACAAGAAATTCCTGATGGTTTTTCATCAAAACAATAGACCTTATTCACAGCAGGTGGAATTAGCCAATTAGATAAAGCGTAAAACAGGGACTCCTTTAATTCACTACATTGATTTCTTCTGTGCTACAAAGTTAGTTTCGGCTAATACCATTAATATTAAGATATATACCATCGTTTCTTGGGTAGGAAAAGCACACACAAATTTATTATTCAAATACCCATTTAGGAACATAGCAATCGGTTTTTTGTTTGTTAGTTTTTTAGCTATTGGTTTTTAAAATTTTGAAAAGAATGTCAGTGCTACTCTAGAATGTAATTCTTCTAATAAAATTAAGCACAAAAATTAAGTGCAGTATTCAAAGACTTAAATATCTGTCAACCCAAAACTGATACCCGAAGTATTCCAGTGGCAACTCTTTTTATTACTAATAAATACTCCCAAGATTTAATGTGCCTCAGAAGCATCAATAAGAGACAACTAAACAGAGCCAGTAAATACAAGTTACCCTCACTCCTCACCCTGAGATTTTAAAATGTTTTCTGACAGCATACAGCCCCTTTATTTCTATTTCCACACAGAATCTAAGCAAACTATCTGTCTATTCTTTAAAAAGCCAAGCAACACCACAGTTTATTACCGAACCCAACTACTGTATATAGTCTCTAAATGAGCAAAATACAGACAATACAGTGTTTTCTTGGATCCCAAACTAGAAATACTACGGCTATGCCAGCAGTAAGGTCCAAATGAAAGCAAATTTCACAGCCCTTAAAAAAAATACATAATTGTCATTGTTAATAAAAGCCAAGTTTGCAACTGGAAACACTGCCTTCTAGCCAAGGACAAGATGTGTCTATTATAAATTCTTGGTTTCCGGGATATCCCTTAAATGACCCAAAAAAAAAAAAAGTCAAATAACACTAGTTCTTGCAAATACAATGCAAATAGCATGCTAATTAAGGTACTCACAAGTCAATGACAAATAAGGCTTTAAGACCACAGTACCTATCATTATGGAACTACAATACACATTAAGCAATCACTAAGCTGTAGGTAGGCCTTCCAAAAGGAGTTATTATGGTTCACCATGATCAGAGAATTGTGGTGTTATACTTAATCACGTTTTTACCTGCAAGCAGGTGTTTATAGGTGTCAAAAAGTAAAACACTGTTTCTAACTGTAAACCTATAGTTCTAATAAACTGTACGGTAACGGCACACTGTACCTACCTCACTGATTTCTGCATAAACTTTCTAGTGCAGTATGAAGTAAGCTGCGTGAAGCAAGTTCCTCTGCCTGCTTTATGAACAAAAACTTAACTTCTGACTCATTTTTATTAAGATGCCAAAAATCACACACTGAGAACTAGACCCCGTTTCAATGACCATGAAGTTAAAATGTAACACAAGCACAAAATAAACAATGAGAGTGACGGCTCATTGGGGGATGTTACTGTTATCTAAAGTAATCTTCAACCTTTCCTTAAAAATATAGGCAGCTCAAAAGCAAAATCTAAAGGAAAACAGTATTCAGTACGTTTAGCAAAAGCAAATTACAGAAACCATCAATAACAAAGTAAACACAAAGGAGCCATTATAGAATTAAACTCCAAACATAAGGAGGAAAAAAGATAGAGGCAACAGGGCATAGGGGTGCCACAGATCAATGGATTTTCTATTTCTCTCCTGCTTTGCTCAAAAAATTTCCAAAAGCCTGGTGTAAAATCTTCTGAGCCCTCCCAAAGATGTTGGTCTGAAGGCAGAGTCAACCCACCTGACAGCTCAGGCTGACACTCACAGGACTTTTGAGCAGTGAAAGGAAGGGAATAAATAAAAGAACAGGAAAGGCAAGACATTTTTAAGGGAGTTGGAATTACAGCTCCATTAAGCAGTCTTCCAAGGCTGTGCCTAAACTAAACTGTCCACGGGGGAAAGACTTGTTTCTCTACCCAAAGCAGATATCCACAGCAACAGCATCAGTGTCGGAGAGAGATGGTGGTCCAGGAGCAACAAGCGTTCCAGACAGATGCCCTCTCTCCACCTCCAGAGCAAACCTTGGATACACACTCGACAGGTACAAAGCACCCCCTAACCAGCCCAGCTCCAAAAATACTGGAGAATGGGAACTGTAGGAAAACAGAAGCTTGTAGTATTCCCAGCCACCTAAAAAGGGAGAATTCCGTGCCCTGAGATGACCAAGATGGGGACATTTCAAAGTAAGTAAGGAAAACGTCCCTGCAGAAGAATCACTGGAAGCTCCTCGAAACAAAAATGGCCAAGGCTTCATCTCCCTACCGGTCAAGCTGGGGCACTCCCACCATTGAGTCCAAAGCCCCAAAAACCTCTTCTTAGGCCCGGTGGCAACTGACCGCCCACAGGCAGGACACCTCACAGACACAGGCCACTGCGGGCTACACCGGGATGCTGCCGCTGCGCTTACCTCACAGGCGGGGGACCCGCAGGTCTTGAGCTTGTTGTCACCATCTCCCTCCGGCAGACCAGTCCGACGTGTGGCCATCATTTCATTTCAAATTACAAAGAAGGGACCAACCCATGGGAGTCCACATTGGGGGGGAAATGCCACACCAGGCTCCTAGAAGGTGCAGTGCCGGTGAGACAATTAGAGCGCCAGGGAATGAAGGTTTTGATGAAGCGCCTTCGAAATGCCCTGATGATTATTTCTTCGGACTTCAACTGACTTCACCGTCTTCGTCCATTTCTCCAGACATAAAAAACAAAGAAGAGAGGTCTCCTCGGCGGCTAGAAAGCGGTCCCCTTCTTCCTAGCGCTCCTCCCAAGTCCAAGAGCAAGGCGAGCGCGTCGTGAAGACTCTCCCAAAGAGATCTTTCCTAGAAGAGGGAAAAGTTAAAGGGCATGAACTTTCTCCATACACCGACCTTAGGCTTGCTCACATGCCCACCCCAAGCTCGCCTTTCCAACACATGGAAAGATAATTCGGTCCATGCTGATGAAGTATGAAAGATGAAAGAATCTTCCCATACAAAAAGAGATAGAAAAAGGGGGGGAAATCCTATAAACCAGGGGGAAAAAAAAAAGCGAAACATCAGAACTGCACGGTGGTTGCCTCAAACATGCCCGGCCGTTGTGCAGCCGTCAAGAAAAACCGTTCCCTTTTCAAGTGCATTTTAATTCATGTATTTTCTGGGCAGAGGAGAGGGAGTCTATGTTCTTCTGCATCACCCGGATAAGCAGACTTAAGGGAAGTTTGCTCCCCGCGGGAGTAAAATGGGATAATCCTTTCTCAAAAGCCCTCCTTGCTCCCCGCCATCTCCCCAGCTCCCCAAAATAAAAACAAAAAGTCCTGCTCGGACGCGACCGGCGGCTCTGCCGGCGTCTCCAGGCGGCCTGGGGTACCCGGGGCGCCCGCCCTCCGCCCTCCGCCCCGGCCCGCCGGTGTCCCCGAGGAGGCGGCTGTTTTCCTTGGCCCGCGGCGGGGCTGGGCGGCGACGGCGCGGGGCCGGGTGGGGAGGTGCGCGCGGCGGCAGGAGGGACTCCCTCTCCGGGGCATTATTCCGGAGCTACAGAAATGAAGCCGCAGCCCCGGCCACTTTTAGTTGCCGCGCCCCAAACTACGCCTCGACACGGTCTTCCCCGTTCCCCGTGGCCACCTAGGGAGAAAAAAAAATAGGAAAAAGAAAACCACCACCCACCGACCACTATTTCCTCCGCCCCTTCCAGAGGCGGGTCGGGGATCTCGATCTCCCGGGAAGGGCGGCCCAAATATGTACTTTCCAAAACGAACGGGGACACCCGGGGGAAAGGCCCAAAGCGAGGGGGCTCACCCTGCGCGCCCCGCCTGGCCCGGCTTCCGAGGCGCGGCGCGAGCGGCGGCGGGGACGCGGGCCGGGCGCCGGGCCCAGCCGGTACGCGCTAGGCCGCAGGCTCGGTTAATATTCATGAGCGGACGGGAGCCGCCCCTCCTCCACGGCCGGCCGGCGGGACCCCGGCGCCCGCCGCCGGCCTTTGTGCCCTTCCCTCCTCCCGCCGGCCTTCCCTCGCTCCGCACACGCGGGCGCGGCCCCTCCGCCCCCGCCGGGCGCCCGCCGCCGCTCCCTCCGGCCCCGCGCCAGCGCCGGGGCGGGCTGGCCCGGGGTGGCGGGAAGGGAGGGAGCCAGCGGCGAGCCCGGCTCTCCCTCTCCACCCGCCCGCCGGCCCTGCGCCCCGTCGGCCGAGGCGGAAAATAAAGCAGACACGCACCGGAGAAAGCGCGGCGAGTAGATCCGCACCGAGCCGGCCGGCCACCGGACGGCGCGCCCCTCACGCCCGGCGCGCACTGGACCGAGCGGGAGGACGAGCCAGCGCTGTCCTCCGCCGCCGCCGCGCTCCGAGGCCGCCGCCGCCCCCGGCCGGCCGCTCCCAGGCACCGCCGCGACCTGCCCCGGCCGGCCCCGGGCTCTCGGCCGCCGCGGGAGGGCGTGGGGCGGGGCGGCGGCCGCCGGACTCTCCCCTCGCCTCGCCGGGCCGGGCCGGGGCCGCGCTCGGGCGCCCGCGACCGCCAAGTGACAGAAGTGCCTCGTTCCGCTGCCGCGCCGAGCTGTTTCCCGGGGGCGGATTTCTCGCTTCTTCCTCCCTGGATCCACCTCCTCCCACTCCACCTCCTTCCCCTCCCCTCCCCAGGGGAGGCTCTGGGGTTGAATGTTTTCTGTCTTGAATAATATGGTCCCGGGAACCGACGCTGGAGAAGGGGGATTAGCCTGGGGCGGGGGCGGGGACGGGGGGGTGCTCGCCAACCCCCCCAATGTGTGTCGGGACCTACAAACCCTCACCACCACCCCGAACACCTCCCCAAAAGCCAGACACACAAAATCCTCCCCGCCTTCTCCAGTCTCCCGAGCGCAGAGCGGGAGCGGCCAGGAACCCGGGCTTCCACTGGGGAAGGGACTAGGTACTTGGCGTCAGGGCCGGGGAGGGGGTCGATCATACGGCTAGACTCGCAGAATTGGGTCCCAGACTGCGGGGGACACGCCCGGGTGAGTTTTTGACCCTTTTTGCAGTGGGAGGGGTGCGATGTGGGACTTCAAGGTAAGGGAGTGTCCTCTCACGCCCGACAGTAAGACAGCTTCTCATTTGGGGTGGGGGGGGTTGGGGAGAGGTCGCAGCCAAGCGCTGTTCATTCAATTCTTTGCCCTTTTTACATCTTCAGGGCAGCTGAACAATTCGGCGCAGCTAGCGGAACTGAGGAAAGGTGGCTGCGCTTCTCCACACAGCAGGTCGCAGCAGCGCGGGGTCCTGGGCCCAACCGCCGCCCCTCCCCGCCCGATTCCGGGGCTTCGCCCCAGACCCCCGGCGGCTCGCTCCGCCCCGCCGCGCCTCACAACATCTCCCGCTGCAAATGGCCCAATCGGAAGACGCGACGAGAGAACTCCAGCCAATCAGGGGCAGCTGACTCAGGCGTCCCTCCACCCTTTGCCCGCCCCCAGTAGGAAAGCCACCGCCCCTCGGGCTCCCCTTCCCACCCCGCCCCCCTCCGGGGAGGTGTCTCACAGCTCCTGTCCTCGCCGGGCTGGAGTGGAGGACCGCGCCGCGGTGGCGGGGTTTGTCACCTAGTCACCCTCATCCTCGCCTCCTCCCAGACACACCCCTCCTCCCTTTCCCAGTCCTCCTGCTGGTGCTGTTGAGGGTCATTTTTATCTTCGTGCCGGCGGGGGACTGCCAGCTATTGTGTCTGATCAGCTGCCACCGCCCTCCTAAGGGGAAAAATAAAAGAACAAACCCGAGAAGCTTTGGGGTCTGCGTACCTTTTCCTTCCTTTCTTACCGCACTCTCCCCAGAAGATTTAGAGACACCTCCCCGCTCCACCCACCCCGGCCTCCACACCCAGCTCTCCGTCCGCTGCCTCGGGTCCTGTTTTTCGGTTGTTGGTGAGAAAAAAAACTAAAAACCACTCCCTGGGGCCTGAATACCTGTGCTGTAGTTTTTAGATCTGCCTAAGAGTGGAAGGTGCCGAACATTAGAATATACAACTAAATCCTCCGCCTCGATTAGGGGAACGACTCTGACTAGATCATTTTTATGTGGCCACGAAATTTGCATGTTCTTGACAGCCCCTGACAAAACTAGTCAGCCAATAACAAAGGAAAAAAAAAAAAAGAATAAAACAGAAGGAATTCCTGCCAGTCAGTCGGTAATTTACTGAATAGCCCACTGGGCTATCCAGTTCTGGATGCGATAGGGTAAATGAACTAGAAGTGAATAGAAATGCAGGGTTCAAGTAGTGTACCTCTAGTGGGCTTATAGAATATGTCCAGAAAGGAAAAACAATTTTAAGCACAAAACAGCTCCTTACAAATGCAAATGCACGTGCATGGCATGAACTGAGTACCTCACAGCTGAGGACGTCTAGGGTTAAGGTTTTTGTCATGGAAATTTTTATAAATGTTGATTTTGAAAAAGGCTTTCAGTTTGGTAAAGGAGACTACATGTTGGCCATGGAAGGAGATATGAAAAGGAGGTAAAACACATTTTAGGAATTGTGGGAAACTAATGTAACCTAGAAAGACATTTCTGTAAGAGGTAAAAGCAGAAGGACCAGGATTACAGTCTAGCTTCAACATTTACCGGGTGACCTAGGGTAAATTTTTACTTCTGTGTATAAGTACTAGAGCTATCAAGTAATAGTAGTGACTACAGTCTATAATAGCACTGCCTGCCTGCTGAGTATTCCAGAGCTTTACACACAATTTAATGAGACAGGTACACTGCACAGCCAGGATTCAAGCCCAGGGGGTAGGGTCCAGAGTCCATGCTTCTCTCCACACCACTATCCTACCTCTAACACAGTTTTTAATAACAACAACAGAAGCTAACATTTACTTAGCTTTTCCTCTACTGATCATTGTGCTTTGTGGGTAAATGATTTAATCCTACCTCTGGGATCGGTAAGATTACGGTGTTCGAAACTTAGGATTGTTTTTAAGAACCATTATAACTTGCTACCATATGTATCTTATGTGTATTAGGCTATCTGGATGCAGAAGAGCAAAAGCACATAACTGAGATTTGGGAAACCTGAACCCTAGTACTCTCCTGGGACCTCCAAGTATGACAGACCCTTCCCTCTCTTGCTGGGATGTTGAGAGCATCAAATAAGACAATAGATGTAAATATTATTCCTATTAAAGTATTATGATGAAGGAGGGGTTTGTCCTGTTTTTCCAACAGGAGCCCTATGCTTTTATAACATTTCATTGGTATTTATTAGGAACATATTAACCCAGTGTAAAAAATTAGCTCTATTCCTATCTAAGGCATGAGCAGTAACAATACTTTAATAGCTGCTTGAGCTCTCATTTAGATGCATTCTGAGTAGACCCAAGTGGATGCCCTCTAGGCATCTGGGAAGTGGCAGCCATCCCTCCTCATTCTCCGTTCCAAAGGCTGACGGTATAATTGGTGGAGGATGCAAATCAAAGCCTTGGCGTTGTCTTCAGCTGCCCGTCTTGGGTGTTTCACTCATTAACACCTCCACCAGAGGGAGGGCAGAAGAAAGGAAAACCAGCCAAACCTAACTCCTGTGGCTACTTGTTAACCATTCCAGGGAGAGATCTGGTGAAACAGTAGGTTTGGGGATCATTGTAAATGAAGAGATATGGAATTAACCGTGGGTTTCGCAGTTGATATCTTGGTAGTATTCTTTATCCCAAGTATCGTGGATAAGCAAGAGCTCACAGTAATTCTAGCTTTGTTTACTTTGAAAGGCTGATATTTTCCTCTTTTGAGCATAGCTAATAAATGTATGGATTTCTTAGAATCTAACTTCTGAGAGATTTCCTTGAAACAGTCTCAGAAATTACTACAGCTATATTAGTAACAACTATAAGACAACCTTGCACACTATAATTCTTGCAATGTAGGCAAGACGTTCTTAAAGGTGGGAACTATAACCTTAAAATGTTCAGTTTTGACTTTGTTAATGACACAGTAACATTGTTTTGGTGAACCATCATCAAGGAAATATGTCAAAGCCAGAAATAGAACCGAAATGCCCTAGCCCCTGGTCTAATGTCATTCTGTAATAATCTATGGATGATTTCTACTCTCAATATAGAAGTTGGCAATTCTAAGAGGCACAAGTGTTTGCCAGCGAATTCCACAGATGAAATGTGTAATTTGCGATGGAGCGTTTGCCAAACTATATGTCTGAGGCAGTTAAGACCAATGGCCCTCAGAGGAGTAAGGCTTTTCTTGGTTTTAGGACTATACTGTAGATTTCATTTCTTATTCATACAATAGTAAAAAGACACATTATCTACTAATATTTCTTTGAAAAAGACTTTCTTGTTGAATAACTACAGAAAACTCATCTCTCTGGCAAGGCATTAAACTATTGTAATCAAGGGAAGGGAGTGATTTTCTACAATAAATAATTTCTAGGGAATTCCCTGGTGGTCCAGTGGTTAGGATTTGGCGCTTTCACTGTCAGGGGCCCAGATTCAATCCCTGGTCCAGGAACTAAGATCCTGCAAGATGCGCCATGGCCAATAATAATAATTTCTAAGATTCTTCTTCCTTCATCACCTCTTTTTTTTTTTTTGTGGTACGCGGGCCTCTCACTGCTGCGGCCTCTCCCGTCGCGGAGCACAGCTCCGGACGCGCAGGCTCAGCAGCCATGGCTCACGGGCCCAGCCGCCCCGCGGCATGTGGGATCTTCCCGGACCGGGGCACGAACCCGTGTCCCCTGCATCGGCAGACGAACTCTCAACCACTGCGCCACCAGGGCAGCCCCATCACCTCTTTTTAATTAATAATGTAAACGATTTACTAATCTAATTCTCTGCATCTGCCAAATATATGATTTAATATTTCTGTCCACATGATTACTATCTTCGATTATTAATTTCTAATCTACAGGGTACTGATGCTGTTTTATTCCAAGTCTATAGTGCCTAGCAAGCACCACACACAATAGATACACTTGAATAATTTCTCTGCCCTCCACTTAACCTGGTCTTTCCTTTCTCTGGACTAGTACTCTGCTTGAATGTTTCTTTTTAGTTTGTTTGTTTGTTGCTATTAATTGGTTACCTGATCAGAAACAATTTTATATTATTATTTACCTGATTATTATCTCCTTTTCTATCTAAATTAGAAACTTCTCTAGGGCAGATTCCCAGGGCATTTAGTTCTTTTCCAGACCATAATACCTACCACAGCTTTCACACATTTCACTGGAAAATTATTCAAGAAAAGAATGATGATTATATCACTATTACTGATAAATATTTATACCTCAAGAAATTCCCGGCTGTCCGACAGCTCTCTGGGTTGCTGGAAGATCTATGTATATGTCTGTGTGCATATGCCTAAAAGGGAAAGTGTAAATTACAAGAGGTGTCCACACAGAGGACACTTGATGTGGGCCTCAATTTCCAGAAATGCCACATTTTATCTCTTTACCTACCTCCACCTCTGGTGACTGAGCTGTTTTTTGGCCACGCTACCATGCCAAAAACATAGCACTTGCATTTTGGCAATAATTACAAAGCCCATAGTTTAACCACGATTGTGGAGCAAACATTTTCTTCTGGGTTCAAATTGTTTTTCAGCACCAGCACCTCCATAATTAAGATTGAGTGGTTTGGTGTTCATGTTCATCAGCATTATTAAGAGTTTATTTATATATTTTGAGAAAAAGAAAGAATAAAAATGTACACAGTTTTCTTTTATCCTAAGAATCGTGACTTCCATTTATAAGCATTCCAATTTTCCTTAAAAATATGAGGCCAGTTTTTTAAAGGTTTCCACCCACCCAACTAAATATGGGCTGGAACATCCTGTGAAAATACTGTGCAATCTGGGTAGAAACCCAGATTCAAACTGGAGAACTGAAATGTCCTCATCATCTTGGAATAGAACACTAAATTCCAACCATTCCAACTAGGAAATTGTGCTAGCAATTGATTTTGATATTACAGGCCTAAGCCAGAGCAACCAAATCTTTTTCATCAGAATGAAAAAAATATCTTAGCCTTCCCTTTCACCTTTACAAGGCAGAAGTAGGAGAGACATCAAAAGACCCCTCCACTCCTTGATTCATTGCCTGCATTCTCTTCTTTTTTTATTTATTTATTTTTTTGGCTGCGTCAGGTCTTAGTTGCAGCATGCGGGATCTTTCATTGCAGCGCGCGGGCTTCTCTCTAGTTGTGCCCTGAGGGTTTTCTCTCTCTAGTTGTGGCACGTAGTTTGTGGCATGTGGGCTCCCTCGTTGAGGCACACAGGCTTAGTTGCCCTGCGGCATGTGGGATGCGGGATCTTAGTTCCCCGACCAGGGATCGAACCCACGTCCCCTGCGTTAGAAGGCGGATTCTTTACCACTGGACCACCAGGGAAATCCCGACTGCATTCTCTTCTAATCCAAAAGTCAACTAACCAAGGGTTCTACCTTCAGATAGGAAAGGTTTGCAGGATAATACGTGGCAGTTCACATCTGGGCTTCAGTAGGATAGATGCAGGCTTGCATAACTTTTCTCCCAAAAGATTTTTTCAATTACGTTTTAACTTTTAAAAATTGCAACACAGAAAGAAAAAAGTAGATATTGCAACTAGGAGAGAGCCCAATCTTGTGTCACATCCTATGAACCCACCCTCTCGCCCTCTTCCAGCCTCCTACTGTAGCTCTTCATTGGCTGGATCCACTCAAAGATAATTCATTAGCTGTGTCTTTATATACATAGAAAAATCTAGATAGCAAATCTGATCACAGATGGATGGAAAGAAAATAAAAGGATTGATGTAAACGTTTTAATTTGGAGAGGAAAAGGGGAAGATGAAATAAAGAAGCATATTATTCTAAAGTGAAAGAAAAGATGCATTATAGAAGACAACTCACCACAGTAAACAGAAGAAAACTAGAGACAAATGTTTTCCACCCAGTAAACAAGAAAAATAGAGACAAATGTTTTCCACCCTGAAGGAAATCAAATATGTCAAAAGTGAAATGACAAGATGGGACGTCCCTGGTGGTGCAGTGATTAAGAACCCACCTGCCAATGCAGGAGACACGGGTTCGATCCCTGGTCCGGGAAGATCCCACATGCTGCGGAGCAACTAAGTCCATGCACCACAACTACTCAGCCTGCGTGCCACAGCTACTGAAACCCATGTGCCTAGAGCCCGTGCTCCACAACAAGAGAAGCCGTCGTGATGAGAAGTCCACGCAGCGCAACGAAGAGTAGCCCCCACTCACCACAACTAGAGAAAGGCCATGTGCAGCAACAAAGACCCAATGCAGCCAAAAATAAATAAATAAATACATTTATTAAAAAAAAGTGAAATGACATGACAATGAATGAGATCTAAAAGGAGACGGAAGAGCTAAGGGAAGATACTGAGAGGGAAAAAAAAATCATACCATTGCAGAAGTAATAACTGAATTATAAGTAATAAGGAATAAGAAGAAACATCTGGCAGAAAATAGTGGGGTAGATTACAGGCTTTTAAAAAGCATTTCAAATACAAAGGAAAAGGACAAAGAGGTTAAAGTGATTAGACAGGAGATGAAAAATATGGAGGACAAGTAACCAAAATCCAGTTTAGAGAAATTGATGCCTCTGACATAGAGTTTAGAACAAATGAAACTAGAAAAATTATTAAAAGATGTAAAATGTCCTCCTATATCTGTTCTCTCCTTCCATAAAAATAGTGTTTGAGCTGGCCACATGGTGAATAAGCTAGACTTGATTTCACAGCCTTTCTTCTAACTAGGTGTGGCCCTAATACTAAATTTTAGGCAATGAAATGTGAGCAGGAATGGGTGTCTGCCACACTGGAGGCCTTCCTTAAAAGACTGAACCTGTGCCTTCCTAACCCTTTTCCCCCTTCATGATGGCTGGAAAAAAGGATTCCCAGATTTAGCAAATAAAAATAAAGAATGCCCAGTTCAGTTTGAATGTCAGATAAACGAAGAACACATTTTCAGTATATTGTTGTGTGAGATATACTTGTCCTAAAAAATTATTCATTGTTTATCTACAATTCAAATTGAACTGGGTGTCCTATATTTTATCTGGGAATCTTCCTTTAGATACTGAGAATGGGAGCATCTCCTTTGACCCAGAGATGGAAGTCACCTGTGGAAGATGCTAGAGACATTGCCACAGGCCTGAATTGCCTACTTCTGGCTTGTTACCAGAAACAGACATAACCTTCCATGTAACCACTTCTATACATAAAAACCACTGTATTTTTAAGATCTTTTTGGTATAGGAGTTTAGCTTTTGTCTAAACTATATGTGAACACTATTTTGCAATGCCAAAGATTAAAAAGACTTACCATGTTTCAGGAATTATTAAAAGAGAATAATTACTTGGGGGAAGTTGTTAAACTCTGATTATTCAAAAAAAAAAAGGAATCCTAAAAGTAAACCAAAGTGAATCATTTAAAGCAGGGGATGACAAACTATGGCCCACAGACCAAATCCAGTCTGCTGCCTGTTTTTGTAAACTAAGTTTTATGGGGATACAACCATGGTTATCTGTTTACTTGTCTACGGCTGCTTCAGCACTGTAATAGCAGAGGCAGGACACTGCAACAGAGACCATACTGCCTGCAAAGCCTAAAATATTTCCTATCTGGCTCTCTCCAGTAAAAGTGTACTGACCTGTGGCCCAAAGGAAAAACATTATTAACCGCAGAACTCTTCTCAGTATGAATTGATATAAAAGAGTTTTGAAGAAAAAAAGGTGCCTTAAAGATGACACACCCACACTTAAAAGCCGCAGAAAGACACTCTCAACTATGTAGATATTTGGGAAATGTATCACCTTTCCTCAAAACAATTATACGATATGACCCTATAATCCACTAAAACAGGTTCAGAGTAAATATAAAAGGACTGAAACAACTGATTATATAGAATGTACACATTATACACCTTGAAAGAAAGGTCCTACAATGAAAAGTAATAATGCTGTCAGTATAATATATGAGAATCAAAATGAGGGTACAAAAACTTGAGAGGTGGAAGGACAAAGAAAGGTGAAAAAGTGTTAATTGCAGTAATTTCCTCAGTGGTTATAGGGAGTTAGTATTCCCTAATAGTATTCTTCTGGTATCTAAGGCAGAAGTGTTGAGTGACTAAATAATTAGAAATAATGTGAAAAGACAAGCCACAGACTAGCAGAAGATATATGTCACTGATATAACCCACCAAGGATTTATATCGACAGTTTATAAAGAGCCCCTATAAACCAATAAATACAATAGAAAAGATAAATACGCAATTCACAAAAGAGGAGACACAGGTGGCCACTGACCATAATAAAAGATGCTTGATATCAATGGAATCAGCATAATGCAAATTAAAATGATAATGAGACCATTTCAAACCCATCAGCCTGGCAAAAAATAAGTCTGATGACATCAAGGGCTGAAGTGTTGATGAAAACAGAAGCTCTTACACACTGCAGGTGGGAAATATAAATCCATCAAACCAGTAAATGGCAACTCTACTTGCTCAGTCTCCAACCCCTGGATTGTCTGCAAAAGTTGTAATGACTATTACCTCCATCTTGATACTCAAAAGGGGTCTCAAGTGTAAAATGCCTTAATCTGCTTTTCCCATATTAACCGGCAACGCTGTTTATTCTGTTGCTTCAGACCAAAAACTTTGAGGCAGCCTTGACTTTGCTTTCTCTCACATCCCCCATCTCACCACCAGTAAGCTTTGTTAGCTCTAATATTAAATCGTATCCAGAATCTGATCACCTCCACAGCTATCACTCACGTCTAAGCCAAGTCATCTGTCACCTGGATGGTGATGACAGTCTTTAACCAATCTTGGAGTTTCTGCCCACAACTTTGCTAGTGCCAGCTCTCAACACTGGACCCAGTGTCACCCTTTTAGTATCTAAGTCAGGTCGGGTCAATTCTCTGCTTAGAACCTTCTACTGGCTTCCCATTTCCCTCAGATAAAAATCCCAAATTCTTACAATAGTTTCCCTTGGTTCTATTTTGAGCCACCTCCTGTCTACTGGTTCCAGTGCAGCCACACCTATACCCTTGCTGTTCTTCAAACACACACACACACACACACACACACACACACACACACACACACACACACACACCTCCTGCAGCTCACCTTCTGTTTGCACCTGCTGTTTCCCCAGCCTAGACTACACTTTTCCCCAGATATCCACTTGGGTTCCTCTCCCTCATTTTATTCAGTCTTTCGCTCAAACATCACTTTACTAGACAGGTCTTCCCTGAGTCCCCAGCCCGACTTAAAACGGTACCATATCTGCCCACCCCACCCCAAGCCAACTGCTCTCACCCCACTGCTTACACTTCATTTAATTTTTCAAAGCACTAACCCTAACCCTAATTGCCACCTGGTGTTTAATATTGTTATTTATTGCCTCTCTTCCCAGATTAGAATGTAAACCTCAGAAGAACAGGAAATAAGTCTCTTGTTTATTGCTAAATCCCTGTGCCTAGAACAGGCCTGGCATATACTAGACACCCAATAAAATATGTGCTGAAGAGTAAATGAAAACCACTTTTCAAGCACATTTTAAAATATAATAGCGAGGAAAATTGAGGATGTACATACTCTATTCTAGACGAAATCTACTTCTGGATATCTACCCAGAGAAACTGTCCCTTTTAAATCCAAGCAGAAAGTATAAAGTAACCCTTTCTAGAAAAGCTGAAATAATACGCTCTTCAGTAGGTAAACAAAAATCAGTTTTGTTTAAGTGATCCAAATCTATTTAGCAGGTAAAATGAACATATCAACAAATATCAATTTATATCAAAAGAATTACGTTGAGTGAAAAGGGAAATTGTGATAAGATGAGCAGTTTGATGATGTAAATATTATATACATATGTATCCATATATGTAACATATATTGTTTATAATATACACATGTGAATGAAAAGTATAAAAATCATGGAATGATACACATCAACTTCAGGAGGGAAGGAGGAAGGAAAGAAAAGAGGGATGGGGAAAGGGTTTAGCTGCAACATTTTGGGTCTTTAAAATAAAAAGCTCTGAAGACAGATCATAAACATACTTTATCCCACACACCTATGGTCACCTAATCTATGACAAAGGAGGCAAGAATATACAATGGAGAAAAGGCAGCCTCTTCAATAAGTGGGGCTGGGAAAACTGGACAGGTACATGTAAAAGAATGAAATTAGAACATTTCCTAACACCATACACACAAATAAACTCAAAATGGATTAGAGACCTAAATGTAAGGCCAGACACTATCAAACTCTTAGAGGAAAACATAGGAAGAACACTCTGACATAAATCACAGAAAGATCTTTTTTGACCCACCTCCTAGAATAATAAAAATAAAAACAAAAATAGACAAATGGGACCTAATGAAACTTAAAAGCTTTTGCACAGCAAAGGAAACCATAAACAAGATGAAAAGACAACCCTCAGAATGGGAGAAAATATTTGCAAATGAAGCAATTGACAAAGGATTAATCTCCAAAATATATAAACGGTTCATGCAGCTCAATATCAAAAAAACAAACAACCCAATCAAAAAATGGGTGGAAGACCTAAATAGACATTTCTCCAAAGAAGACATATAGGTGGCCAAGAGGCACATGAAAAGATGATCAACATCACTAATTATTAGAGAAATGCAAATCAACACTACAATGAGGTATCACCATACACTGGCCATCATCAAAAAATCTGCAAACAATAAATGCTGGAGAGGGTGTGGTGAAAAGGGAACCCTCTTGCACTGTTGGTGGGAATGTAAACTGATACAGCCACTATGGAGAACAGTATGGAGGTTCCTTAAAAAACTAAAAATAGAACTACCATACGACCCAGCAATCCCACTACTGGGAATATACCCAGAGAAAACCATAAGATACATGCACCCCAATGTTTATTTCAGCACTATTTACAATAGCCAGGACATGGAAACAACCTAAATGTCCATCAACAGATGAATGGATAAAGAAGATGTGGCATATATATTCAATGGAATGTAACTCAGCCATAAAGAGGAACAAAATTGAATCATTTGTAGAGATGTGGATGGACCTGGAGTCTGTCATACAGAGTGATGCAAGTCAGAAAGAGAAAAACAAATATCGTATATTAATGCATATATGTGGAATCTAGAAAAATGGTACAGATGAACCTATTTGCAGGGCAGGAATAGAGACACAGACATAGAGAACAGACATGTGGATACGGGGAGGGATGGGGAGGGCGGGATGAACTGGGAGATTAGAATTGACAAATATACACTACCATGTGTAAAATAGATAGCTAGTGGGAACATGCTGTATAGCACGGGGCACTCAGCTTGGTGCTCTGTGATGACCTAGATGGTTGGGATGGGGGGATGGGAGGGAGGTCCAAGAGGGAGGGGATATATGTATACATATAGTTAATTCACTTCATTGTACAGCACAAACTAACACAACATTGTAAAGCAACTATACTCCAATAAAAAAAAATAAAGTTAAAAAAATAACATATATATTTAGACATAATATAGTATGTAATACAATCTATCTATTTCCACAACATATATCGAAACCAGAAAATCTGAACAGCATTTGTCTTTGGGGTGAGGAACTGAGAATGGCGAAGGAGAGGAAAAAGCACCTTGAACACCATTTGGAGTTTTTTTCCTAAAATTATTTATGAGAAAGCATTACTTCCATTTTTTAAATGACAAATTTAAAATGCCTTTCTTCAGTCCTTGTTGGGGCAAACAGATAGGAAAATAAAAACACTGAGGACCTGAATAACATAATTAACAAGCTTGAAATTATAAGTATCTATCAAACTCTCTCTCTAAAAATAAAAGACTACCTTCTCTCAAGGCTCCCATGAAACCACGATAAGAATTGACTATATGTCAAGCCATAGAAGAGATTTTGGTACATTCTACAAGGCAGAAATAGCATAAAATAGTTTTACCACATACAACTCGAAATTGGGTTTTTTTTAAGTGGAGGCAAAGCCTTCAACCCTTGGGAATTATTCATGTGCTCCCCTAGACAACTCTTGTATTAATTACACAGGTGACCAAAATCCAAATGTCAGAGTACCAACAAAAGAAGGAAAATGAGAACAGTAGTTGTCAAAGTCTGAGGAATGTGAGCAAAGGTGTACTTATAAGAACATTCATAACCTCATATATTTTCACTACCAAAAAAGAAACAATGAAAATGATTTTTAGAAATCAAGAAATTAGAAGAAAAGTTAAACCTAAGGAAAGCAGAATGAGAGAATTAATAAAAGTAAAACACTGCATCAAATAATTGAAAAGCAAAAAGCAGTGCAAATTACAAATAAAACTTGTAGTAAAAGCAACAACACAAATAAATCATTTGATTATTTAATAAGAAAAACAGAGAAGAAAACATGAATACCTGGAAATAAGAATAAGAAAATAACCACAGAAATGGAGGAAATGTAAGAGAAGTAAAAGCAAGAGCTTGATAATATATCTGAAAACAGGGAAAATATAAAATTCCAAAAGTTGACTGAAGACAAAGCCTACGTGGACTTCCCTCATGGCACAGTGGTTAAGAATCCGCTTGCAAATGCAGGGGACACGGGTTCGAGCTCTGGTCCTGGAAGATCCCATGTGCCGTGGGGCAACTAAGCCCCTGTGCCACAACTACTGAGCCCGCATGCAACAACTACTGAAGCCCGCGTGCCTAGAGCCTATGCTCTGCAACGAGAAGCTACCACAATGAGAAGGCCGTGCACCGCAACGAAGAGTAGCCCCCGCTCACCACAATTAGAGAAAGCCTGCGCGCAGCAACAAAGACCCAACGCAGCCAAAAAAAAACAAAAACAAAACAGCAAAAAAGTGCCATAAGGGCTTCCCTGGTGGCGCAGTGGTTGAGAGTCCGCCTGCCGATGCAGGGGACATGGGTTCGTGCCCCGGTCCGGGAAGATCCCACATGCCGCGGAGCGGCTGGGTCCGTGAGCCATGGCCGCTGAGCCTGCGCGTCCGGAGCCTGTGCTCCACAACGGGAGAGGCCACAACAGTGAGAGGCCCGCGTACCACAAAAAAAAAAAAAAAAAAAAGTGCCATAAATAAAATGCTTTCTGGATACAGAAATTTCTTGTACAGCTCTTTAAGGAACAGATAATGCCTATGCAATTTAAATGGCTCTAGGGCATAAATAAAGAAGCAAAAAAATTTAAACAATTTTCTAAAGCCTGAATGATGAATATATGCCGGAAGAAGAAAGCCATGAGCCAATTTCAGATGCGAATAGTGATTTCTAAGATTTTTCTTAAAATACTGGTATTAACTTTAAGCAAAATATTAAATAATATCCCATGATGGGAGGCAGGGGGGAGAGGTTCATTGAAAAAATCGAAATATTGTTAAAAATTAGGACATCTGGGCTTCCCTGGTGGCACAGTGGTTGAGAGTCTGCCTGCCTATGCAGGGGATGCAGGTTCGTACCCCGGTCCGGGAAGATCCCACATGCCGCGGAGCGGCTGGGCCCGCGAGCCATGGCCGCTGAGCCTGCGCGTCCGGAGCCTGTGCTCCGCAACGGGAGAGGCCGCAACAGTGAGAGGCCCGCGCACAGCAAAAAATAATAATAATAATTAGGACATCTCCCCATTTTAATACATCAGGTTAGTTACAGTTGAACCATTCCGTACTTACTCGATAAAATTCCTTAGACTTCAGTTTCCAGGAAGATGGAGTAGACATACTTTTCCCTATTCCTCTTACTAAGAATAGTTAAAAACCTAGACATCTTATACCTCAAAGGTTTTTTTTTTCTTTGCTCACTTCACATATCCATTATGAATCAGTTGTACATCATTTTCTCTACATCTTTTTTTTTTTTTTTTTTTTTTTGCGGTACTTGGGCCTCTCACTGTTGGGGCCTCTCCCGTTGCGGAGCACAGTTTCCGGACGCGCAGGCCCAGCGGCCATGGCTCACGGGCCCAGCCACTGCGCAGCATGTGGGATCTTCCCGGACCGGGGCGCGAACCCGCGTCCCCTGCATCAGCAGGCGGACTCCCAACCACTGCGCCACCAGGGAAGCCCTCTCTACATCTTCTTAATTCGAGAACACAGTTTGATGGAACAGCCTTTACCTAAAATTTTCTGGTCTCACGGAAGAGGATAAAGCAAAATAAATTAGAGTGTTGGGAAGAATATTCACTATAAACTTTGATATATTTTCTTTTGGTGGTGTGGGTAGGATTAAAGGACAACATGGCTACTATTTTCTGCTTTTCATATTTTTGTAACATTACAGGATTTTGCAACAAATATGTATTAATTTTAAACTAATATTTGAGTTAAAAAGTGAAAAAATCTGATTTCAATCTCTCTGCCTTAATTGAAACACATGCTTTTTCCCCCCAGTCACTAGTGGACATGGAAAATAATGTGTGATCATTCATGTAACAATGCTTGAAAACATTTACTAAATAAATTTATAGTTTTTAAAAACTAATCTTGCTTGAATCAAACACACCATTGAGTGAGACGTTCTGTATATACTGCATCAAGCTATAAGAAAATTCAAAGCCTAGTCAGAAAAAAAAGTACCCATGCATCAAACAACTTCAGAGCATGACCATATATGTGATGCACTGCAGAATTTTATTAACCAGAACTGAAAACACAGAGACAGAAAAATGGTATTTCCTAGGGGATTTTATGACTTTTCCTATGTGAAGAAAGCGAAAAGAGCCGGGGTGGTGGGCATAGAGCCGCCAGTTCTTCTGGCCATCGTAGAGTGGCTTGGTTCTGCCATCGGCCAAGAGTAAAATCCCAGTGGACCATTTTCAGTTTGGAGGATGTATGCTATGGGGCAGTGCAAGAGAGTGAAGTGATAGGAAAAACAGAGTGGTGATGAGGATGTGTATGGCTGAGAAAGAAGAGATACTTTTAGCATATTTCCGTAAAAGTGAAGGAGGACTGTCTAAAGAGGACAGTGGTGTTCCTTCTGTGTGGTGTTCTGGGTAAGACCCCATACTGTCCCCATGAAGAAAGTCTTCTATAAAGAGTTACAGGTGCTTGTCCCAGAGATAAGGATCCTCCCTACTCCCATGTGATATCAATGCAGCAAGCCCTTGGCATCTTCAAGAGACACCTACTAATAGGTTAGCCAACCCTCAAATTCTCAGGAGTAACTCAAGGAACCACATGCACATACTGCTCTGACCTCTAGGGACTGACCGCAGATGGAGATAAGGGTAGGAGAATACATTTTTCTACAGCTCCTCTTTCCTGAGACACTTAGAGGGAGCTTGTATGTAGTTTAAAACAAAAACGAAAACAAAAAACGGTAATTTCAAAATCCAAGCAGTTGTCCTTTCAGCCATGGGGTTGAGGACTGTATTGTTTGGAAAGACATCGTGAGGGACCTCATTTCCTACTGGCATGGCTGGGAGGGAGAGAAAGAAAATAAGAATATTGAACTTGCCCTGCGATATAACGTAGAATATGCCCTCTACTGTAAACAGGGCAGCTGTGCGGATTTTGTTGCTTCTAGGAAACTCTTTCTTTCCTTTAATGTGGACGTAGACAAGTCTGTCCCTGAGAATTGCTTGTTCTCGGGAGAAGAAAGTGTGAATGTGTGTGAGGGGGCGGAAGTGGGTGTACCTATGTAGGAGTGTGTTTGAGTCTGTTTCCTCAGAGTTACTCACAAAGACTGGTAGCCTCAGAAGGAATGGGGACTTTCATCTCATTTTGATGCAAAGATCTCAAACACCAGGAGCCCTGGACTGCCACAACCCCAACCTTGGACAGTTCACCTGTCAGAACTCACCTGGATGATTCTGCTGAGGCCTCCAAGTAGCCTCTTATGTGAGGGATTGTCTAAAGCAAGGGTTGGCAAGCTAGGCCCCAGGGGCCAGGTCTGGCCCACTGCCTGTTTGTGTAAATAAAGTTTTATTGGAACAGCCCCACCCATTTGTCTACATATTGTCTACGGCTGCTTTTACATTATAGCAGCAGGGTTGAGTAATAGTGACAGAGACCACACAGCCCACAAAGCCTAACATACTGACTACATAAACTTTTGCTGAAAAAGTTTGCTGACCCCTGGTCAAATGTCAACACTTCCAAAGGGAAAATTCCATATAAACATTATCCTTGAAAATCCTTTAGGAAGTGAAGACAGACACATTGTCACCCAGTAAGTCCCAACCAGTGTTTTCTCCAGCAACAGAGGATGTCATTGTTGCTTCAACTGGATGCCTAATTAAGTGGTTGGCATATGTTTAGGGACTGTGTTGTGTGAAAAATGCATGTACCTAATATCAGAATTTCACTTAGCACAGCAAAATGAGAAGCTCAGAGAAATGCTACCAACAGAGGGCACGCAGACTCGTGGCTCCCAACTCATTTTCGCTTTTGGCCAAAAGCTTTTTAAGAAGAAGGTGGGCAGAGTCATCTGCACTCTACAAATTGTCACTGCTCACTTTTTTTAATATATAAATTTATTTATCATATTTATTTATTGTTGGCTGTGTAGTGTCTTTGTTGCGGTGTGTGGGCTTCTCTTGTTGCGGAGCACGGGCTCTAGGCGCGCGGGCATCAGTAGTTGTGGCTCACGGGCTTCAGTAGTTGTGGCTCACAGGCTCTAGAGCACAGGCTCAGTAATTGTGGTGCACAGGCTTAGTTGCTCCACGGCATGTGAGATCTTCCTGGACCAGGGATTGAACCCGTGTCCCCTGCGTTGTCAGGCAGATTCTTAACCACTGCCCCACCAGGGAAGTCCCTGATCACTGTTTTTAAGGAGGATTGTAGAGTTGATTTTAAGTGAGTGGACGCATCTGCAACCCCCTTTTGGGAAATGGACTGAGAGTTGTGGATGCTACGGATTGCCCTGGTTACGGAGGCGTTATTTCAGAGGGAGGGAAGGATTTTTCCACTACTGTAAAGAACTGGAGAAGGGCCTTTCTACAGAGAGAGAGAGGGACAGAGGCAGAGAGGAAAGTACATCTTGAAACAGGGAAGATTGGCTAAGCACTGCCACGTGCCAGGACAGGGCCCTGTAAGGAGTGTTGTTTCTTTTCCTTTTGTCTTAGACTGAGAACAGCTATATTTTGCCTCCTGTTTAAAGTTCCTTTGCCTACATTGTCATCTCTCCAGTGAGTTGCAAACTTTCAGTAAATCTTCTCACAGACTCAGTGTCATGGTATCATGGTACTAGGGGGAAGCGAAGGATGGGGCGGAAGACGGCATCTGCCCTTCCCCACATCACCCCTCCGCCTAGCATGGCACGACAGCGTTTTATTAAGGAAGGCTGGGAGTGCCAAGGTTCGGGGCAGCAACCAGCCCCACATTGGACACAGGTTCAACACAAAAGCTGGAAGCCTTGGGAGGGAACAGAGGGGAGCGGAGGTGCAGCTACATGGTTACATGATTGCGGGACAAACAGGAGATAAACGTGCTCCTCCTTTCCCGGCAAATATACTATCGAAACATGAGTGGCTCTTGAAAATGATGGAAAATATGACTGTGTGTGTCAGGGGGTTGGGGGTAGGGGGAGAGGAAGGTAAATACATGAATTACAGAAACATGGGAACGTTTCACAATGGAATGTTTCTGATGGATATCTTCACACCAAAAGTGAACTGCTCTTTTCACTTTCACCAGCATCTTCCTTCTCACCTATAGGCCATTTTTAAAGGTGCACATAAAGATGTTATACAGTGAGCCCAGCCATGACAAGGGGAAAACTGCAAGACTGAATTGAGAGGTACCTGCCCTTGCTCTCCAGCCTGCAGCGCATCTCATTCAAATTTGTGCTGCAGCCCAGTTACAACCTGCTACATGTCAGAGACCTCCAGTTTGTTCATGAACACCCAAACTGCAAAATCTAACTTACTAGTTTTTTTTTACTAGTAAAATTTAGGAGCATTTAAAAAAATTTTATTGAGGAATAATTGACAAATAGAGCTGGATGTATTTAAAGGGTACAACGTGATGATTTTAAACACATAGACATGGAATGATTACCAAGATCAAGATAACTAATGTACTAATTTAAAATTGAGCTAACGGGCTTCCCTGGTGGTGAAGTGGCTAAGAATCCGCCTGCCAATGCAGGGGACACGGGTTCGAGCCCTGGTCCAGGAAGATACCACATGCCACGGAGCAACTAAGCCTGTGAGCCACAACTACTGGGCCTGCACTCTAGAGCCCACAAGCCACAACTACTGAGCCTGCGCTCTAGAGCCCGTGAGTCACAACTACTGAGCCCACACACCACAACTACTGAGCCCGCGCGCCTAGAGCCCGTGCTCCACAACAAAGAGAAGTCACCGCAATGAGAAGCCCGCGCACCACAACGAAGAGTAGCCCCCTCTCGCCACAACTAGAGAAAGCCCGCACACAGCAACAAAGACCCAACGCAGCCAAAAATAAATAAATAAAACGAATAAATTTATTTTAAAAAAGGAAAAAAATAAATAAATAAAATAAAATAAAATTGAGCTAATTACTGAAGAGGGAACTTAAATCCTTGATGGAAAGTCTGATTTAGAATTCCAGTTACATTTTTGACAAATGCAGCTTCATCAGGCTAGGAATTGAGCTGATAAAAACAGCAAATTAAATGGCACCTGGATTTGATCAAACACATAAAGATTTGATCAACCCGGGCTGTATATTTGAAATTTCTGGGAGCTCTAAAAACTCCTGAGACTCAGGCCACACTGGAAACCTATCAATTCAGCTCTCTGGGGGTGGGGCCCGGGCACCAGTGTTTTTGAAAACTCCTCAGGTGATCCCATCCTGCATTCAAGACTGGACATTGCTCTGAATGCAAGTAGAGAAAAAGGGAATGGTTACATCACAGAAGCCTGCAGAGGCCTGACACTTCAAGAAGCGCGTAAAGCTTTGCATCTCTGCTTTCTTTTATTCTAGAGCAGAAGGCGTTTTAGGAGTTCTGATTGAGCCCAGAAATGTGAACTGTTCTATTTAGACTTCATGAAAGCACATGTGGGCGATGTTGCCATGAAATCACTCTAACCACCTGGCAATGCAACAGGAAGTTATTCTGGTATCGAATAAAGTGAAACAAGTAGGGTGAGGCAGCAATTCAAACTTATCAAAATAGCTTTGATTTTCTGAGTGGTAGAGAAGAGTATTCATCCTTTCCAAAGGGATTTTTTTCCTTCTTCCTTATTTCCATAGAAAAGATTTCTTAAGCTAAGATTTAATTTGGGTCTATTATTTTAAGAAATAAAATAAACCCTAATACTTCAAAGGCTTTAATAAAAACATAAAGCTCTACTTCTTAGTCTCATGGAGGAGAATGTATAAATCCAATTAACGGGCATTTGAAGTGAATATTGGAGCCCCATTAAAACTGAAACAGCTTTAAAATGTATGAAAGACTTGACAGGTACAGGGCCAAGTTGGGAACAGGAAGCATTATTGTAGGTAGGGGGGTGAGGGGAAAACGGTCTCTGTATTATGCGTTTACCATCACTTAGGGGGTGAGGCATCTCGAGGTAATCACCATAACATCAACTGTTCTGTCTTGACACTGTTTTATTTTATTGGTCACGCTGTGTCTTTTCATAGACTTTTCATGTGCTCTCATGAGTTCTATTTTCTTAACCTCTCCATTTGAAGACTTTCTCTAAGCCCTGACATCACCCTACCCCGCCCTACCATGCCACCCCCTCAGCCATAAACGATGTTAGAGTGGTAAGTCTGAGTGTGCCTTTTTGCTGCCTTTGAACATAGAAATATGGTTTTCCAGATTTAGGAACATTATCCATTTCTTAATTAAACTTTTTATTTTGGGGAAATTGTGGCTTCACATGCCATTGTGAGAAATGATGCAAAGAGAGACTGTGTTCCCATTACCTCGTTTCTCCCAATGGTAACATCTTGCAGAACTATAGTAGAGGGACTTCTCTGGTGGCGCAGTGGTTAAGAATCTGCCTGCCAATTCAGGGAACATGGGTTCGAGTCCTGGTCTGGGAAGATCCCACATGCCACAGAGCAACTAAGCCCATGAACCACAACTACTGAGCCTGCACTCTAGGGCCCGTGAGTCACAACTACTGAGCCCACGTGCCTAGAGTCCATGCTCTGCAACAAGAGAAGCCACCGCAATGAGAAGCCCAGGCACCGCAACGAAGAGTAGCCCCCGCTCACCACAACTAGAGAAAGCCTGCAGCGACAAAGACCCAACACAGTCAAAAATAAATAAATTAAATAAATAAATTTAAGAAAACAAAAACAAACTATAGTAGAACTTGGTACATATATACAATGGAATATTACTCAGCCATAAAAAAGAGTGAAATAATGCCATGTGCAGCAGCATGGATGGACCTAGAGATTATCACACTAAATGAAGTAAGTCACACAGAGAAAGATTAATATCATATGAGATCACTTGTATGTGGAATCTAAAAAAACGATACAAATGAACTTACTTACAAAACAGAAACAGACTCACAGACTTCAAAAACAAACTTATGGTTACCAAAGAGGAAAGGTGCGGGGAGGGATAAATTAGGAGTTTGGGATTAACATATACACAGTACTATATAGAAAGCAGATAATCAACAAGGACCTACTGTATAGCACAGGGAACTCTACTCAATATTCTGTAATAACCTAAATGGGAAACAAATTTGAAAAAGAATAGATACATGTATAGGTATAACTAAATCACTTTGCTGTACATCTGAAACTAACACAACATTGTAAATCAACTATACTCCAATATAAAATAAAAACATTTTTTAAAATGACTTAGGAAAAAAGATTGTGAATCACTATATTGTACACCAGTAACATATAATATTGTACAGCAACTATACTTCAATTAAAATAAATTAACTTAAAAAAACTATAGTAGGGCTTCCCTGGTGGCACAGTGGTTGGGAGTCCGCCTGCCGATGCAGGGGACACGGGTTCGTGCCCCGGTCTGGGAGGATCCCACATGCTGTGGAGCGGCTGGGCCCGTGAGCCATGGCTGCTGAGCCTGCGCGTCTGGAGCCAGTGCTCCGCAACGGGAGAGGCCACAACAGTGAGAGGCCCACATACCGCAAAAAAAAACCCAACAAAACAAACCAACAAAAAACTATAGTAGAACCAGGATATTGACATTGGTACAGCCAAGATCAAGGACACTTCACAGACGCAACCAAGAATCCCCCAGGTTGCCCCTTTCTGTGACCCACACGTCTCTCCCACTCCACACCCCTTCTTAACTCTTGGCAACTATAGTGTCCTCCATTTCTATAATTTTATCATTTCAAGAATGTTATATGAATGGAATCATACAGTCTGCCACCTACCGGGATCACCTTTTTTCACTCAACGTCATTCTCTGGTGATTCATCCAGGTTGTCGTGTGTATCGATAGTTTGCTCCTTTTGATGATTACGTAGTCCTCCACAATGTGGCCATCTCACAGTTTGTTTTACTATGCACCCGAGGAAGGACATCTGGGTTCTTTCCAGTTTGGGGCTGTTATGAATCAAGTGGCAATAAAAATATTTGTGTACAGGTTTTTGCATGAACATAAGTTTTCATTTCTCTGGGATAAATACCCAGGACTGCAATTGTTGGGTCATATGCTAATTACAGGTTTTTTAAGAAACTGCCGAAGTGTTTTCCAGGGTGACTCTACCTCTTTACAGTCCCTCCAGCAATGTGCGAGGGATCGAGTTTCTCCACACCCTTGCCAGCATTTGGTGTTATTATTTTTTATTGTAGCCATTCTGATAAGTGTGTAGTGATAGCTCATTGTGGTTTTAATTTACATTTCCCTAATGGCTATTGACATAGAACACCTTTTCATGTACTCTTCTTATGTTTGTTTTATATATACTGTCCAGGTTTTCAGCTGTATTTAGCAGCAACGAGAAGGGAAGTACCACATTATCTTCTATGGTGAGTTAAAATAGAACAGCAGTTATAAGGGGGCAGGTTCTGCTCTCACATGGCCAAGGTCCAAATCTTAGCTTAATCAAATCCTGGCTTTGCAAACTTGGTCAACCACTCTTTCCTCGGTTTTCCACTCTGCAAAACTGGAAGAACACCTATCTTGTTTAGAGGATTTAATGAACTACTGCAAAACACTTCAAGTAATATGTTCAATCGTTTCTAGTTATTATATAGAATTCATATGCCTTGTATAAAATTGATTATATGATTTGACAAAATTTTAATATTTGCTTCACACTCATCTAGTTTTTAATATTACAGAAAACTATTTTGATGCCAACCTACTTTTCCTTTTTTAAGTGACCTTTTCTGGGTGTGTCAAGACTGCCTGACATGAAGACCAAGGGATAGTGAAATCTTTGTTGAATCACCTTCATAAATATCTGTTTATCTCCTCATCTATACTAATGGAATGAAATGGCTGAATGAGGTTTCTTTCTGTTCATTCTGAAAACTCAAGAAATGAAAAAATAAGAGAGTTAAGGTTGAAAACATAAAGACTGATACTGTATAATAAAAACATTTCTGGAAAACCACACAACGAAGTTCTCTAATCAAATTCTATTCGTAGTTTAAAGTTCTATTTCTAGTCTTTTTTAATGGATAGCTCAGTATATGTCAGTGTCCTCTAACTAAATATTTGCTAAGCTTTCAGTTATTTGGATCAATTGTATGCATGTCTATTAATTAATGAGTTCAACATATGAAATGATCACTTACTCTTTGTCGGGCACCGTGATGGAAGCTATGAACACCCACAGGTGAATAAGCAAAGTCCCGCAGGGAATTTATATTCTGGTAGAATAGGCTAAAATTTGTCTAGAAATGATCATGCTTTGAGGTAGAACATGAGGTACCAAAGGACCCACAGAGGAAAACCTCTAGGTATAGGGATCAGTTAGAGGTGAAATGAGGTTAAAAGGTGGAGTAGACTTGGGATATGCAGAATTGGAGGAAAGGGCATTCTAGAGTTAGTAAAGTCAAATCACGTAAGTAGCAAAGTGGGATGCATCCCTAGGGCCCAGTGAGCAGCTCAGGCTGACTGGACCATAGTTTGCAGAAAGGAGTTTAATGAGAGAGAAAGCGGAGAAGACAGGTAGGTACTAAAAAGTGCAGGACCTGGGCTTCCCTGGTGGTGCAGTGGTTAAGAATCCACCTGCCAATGAAGGGGACACGGGTTCGATCCCTGGTCTGAGAAGATCCCACATGCCGCAGAGTAACTAAGTCTCTGCACCACAACTACTGACACTGCGCTCTAGAGCCTGTGCACCACAACTGTGGAGCCCGCACGCCACAACTACTGGAGCCCACGCACCTAGAGCCCGTGCTCCTCAACAAGACAAGCCACTACAATGAGAAGCCTGCGCGCCGCAATGAAGAGTAGCCCCTGTTCACCATAACTAAAGCCCACGTGCAGGGACAAAGACCCAATGCAGCCAAAAATAAAGTAAATAAATAAATTTATTTTTTAAAAGTGCAGGACCTTTTAACAATATAATCTAACAAGCTTAGAGTCTATTTAGTAGACAATGGAGGGGGGGTCACTAAAAGTTTTGAGGCATGTGACTGACACGACCAGGGTCCCTTCACGGTGGTTAGTCAAGTAGTAGCATGGTTGGCAGAGGGACTGCTGGATGGAGCCCACGTATAGAGAAGAGAATACAGTCAGAAATCTGAGCAAGGACCATGGCAACAGCTTAGGGATAGGGAAGTAAGAGCCTGATTAGGAGAGTTGTAATGGAAATAGAAGTATTGGGCAGTTTGAATCCATCTGACGTGTGATTTAATTGATTTTATGAGAGCTATTTTGGGAAGGGGAGCTTTGGGCGTGTTGACTTCAAAGTTCTGGCTGGACTTCATGTCCACCAGCAGGTGGAAAGCTGAGTCTGGATGTCAGAACAAGATCAGAGCTGAAAATACATTTTTTACCTTGTATCCGTCATGAGTGATAATCTAGTAAAGCAAGCCTCCGTCTTTAGTAACATTTTTCTAATTTGATCTTTGGTTATTCTTGTTCGATGAGTCATCTCAAAAAATCTCATTAAGATTTTATTCAAATAGTATTAAATGGATAAATTAACTTGGAAAGAATTAACTTTCATTATATGAGAATAGAATATTGTGCTGTCCTATTAATGAACATAGATTTTTCTCTTCAGTTATTTGTCTTCTTTTATCACCCTTGGTGAAGTTTTATAATTTTTACAATGTCATTCCTACCTATTTCTTTTTTTCTTTTTTTAATAAATTTATTTATTTTTGGCTGTACTGGGTCTTCATTGCTTCGCATGGACTTTCTCTAGTTGCAGCAAGCAGGGCTACTCTTAGTTGCGGTGTGTGGGCTTCTCTTTGCAGTGGCTTCTCTTGTTGTGGAGCACAGGTTCTAGGTGCGCAGGCTTCAGTAGTTGTGGCACACAGGCTCAGTAGTTGTGGCTCACAGGCTCTAGAGCGCAGGCTCAGTAGTTGTGGCTCACGGGCTTAGTTGCTCCGTGGCATGTGGGATCTTCCCAGACCAGGGCTCAAACCTGTGTCCCCAGCTTTGGCAGGCAGATTCTTAACCACTGTGCCACCAGGGAAGTCCCTCTACCTATTTCTTATTGCACTTATTCTTAGGTATTTTATACTTTATAATGATTTGTGATTATATATTTTCAAACCATTTACTGGCATACAGAAAAATAATCAATTTTGCATATTTATTTTATAATCAACCAACTTACTGAACTCTCTCCTCAATTCTAAGAGCTTCTGTTTCCTCTTCTTTCTGACATTTGTATCTATTTATTTTTCTTATTTTATCAATACTTGGTGACTAGAACAATCAGAGCAATTGTGGAAAATAGCAATTACTAAGTGAAGAACTTCTAGATATTTCCTTAGCCCTTGCATATTCAGAAAAGTCCCTATGTCTTCTTCATAAATGAAAAAATGACTTTATTTTACCTGTGTTATTTGTTTTTCCTTTTTAAAGTTCTCATTTTGCTTTTTAAATCTTGCTTTGCCTTTTTATTCCATCCTGTCATCTTTTTGGGTTTTTTCTTCCTTCTTTGTCTTTCTGCTTTAATTCATTGAGACAGCATCTTCCTGCGCTTTGTGGAGGAAGGCAAAGAGATTCCGGAAATTCTTCAAAACTTTGTGGAGATTATTCTTTTCCTCTAGTCTTATACCACATTTTATAGACCCTTACTTTTCTTCTGTTTCTCATTCTTCAATCAGTTGAGATCTGGTCATACTTTTTTATCAACAGATAGAAGCGTGGACTGTCCTGACCCCACTCTGCAGATTTGTGGGAAGATGGAGGTCCTTTCCTGAATCTACTGTTTGAGAGCAGGTTAAAGTACTACTTGGCCACTTGCTGGTTTTTAGGGTAATTTTTTTTTTTTTTTTGTGGTACGTGGGCCTCTCACTGTTGTGGCCTCTCCTGTTACGGAGCACAGGCTCCGGACGTGCAGGTTCAGCGGCCATGGCTCACGGGCCCAGCTGCTCTGCGGCATGTGGGATCTTCCCGGACCGGGGCACGAACCCATGTCCCCTGCATCGGCAGGCGGACTCTCAACCACTGCGCCACCAGGGAAGCCCTAGGGTATTTTTAATTGTTGTGATTCTCCTCATGACATCTTATCTCACCCCTTGCACTTTGAAACTATGGAATAGTTGAAAAATTAATATCCTCACTAGGTACCTGTAATGGTTAATTTTTGTGTCAACTTGACTGGGCCATGGGGTGCCCAGATGTTTGATCAAACATTATTCTGGGTGTGTCTTTGAGGGTGTTTCTGGATGAGATTAATATTCGAATGAGTAGACTGAGTAAAGCAGATTACCTGCCCCACTGTGGGTGGGCCTCATCCAATCAGTCGAAGGCCTGAATAGAAGAAAAGGGCTGAGGGAGAAGGAACTCCTTTTGCCTGACTGCCTTCCAGCTGGGGCATTGTTGTTTGTTTTTTGTTTTCTGTGCCTCTGAACTGAATCTGAAACACTGGCTCTTGGCACCTGCCAGCTTTTAGACTTGAACTACATGAGCAGTCCTCCTGAGTCTTCAGCTTGCCAACTGCAGCTCTTGGGACTTCTCAGACTTCAACATTGGGTGAGTCAGCTCCTTATAAAAAAAAATCTCTTTCTGTATACATTCTATTGGTTCTGTTTCTCTGGAGAGCCCTGACTAATATAGTACTCCTACCGGCATTCTCTGATCTTGGCCCTCTCTGCCTTTGGAGCATGACACATAGAGTCTACACCGGCCATATACTGATACTGCCACCAGTTTTCCTGAGCCCTACTTCTGTGCCATCACTCTCTGGAATCAGAATCACCTCTGAATTAGAAAAATAAAAATGATAATGTAAATGTCTAACATTAATGGGAACTTACTAGGACTCAAGGGTTATGCTAAGAACTGTATACCTATTTTCCAGCTAATGCAAAAATACAGCAAGATGTGGGGCAAGGAGGAGTGGAGAGTGAGATGAGCAAGAAGAAAGTATCAGTGCTCTGGCTGCCAGATAAGGGTCTACAGACTAAGTACCACCTGCCCAATATTCCAGCTGGTACACGTACAGGGCCTCTGAGCGCAAGAATCACTGGAATGGTAAAAGTCATACTCCTGCCTCCTTCCAGGTGGTTTAGGTAAACTGTGAAGCAGTGTCTGGGAGATTATAGCAAGCTGAGCTAGACGGTGAACTCTGTGAGGCTGATTACAATTGTATTTATTGACAATATATTCCCAGTACCTTGCACTGTGGCTGGCATCAGATAAGTGCTTAGTATTTCCCATTAATGTTTGTCAAATCTACTTTTCCATTGGTCAAGATTCACCCCAAATTCTAATAAGTTATATAACTGTCTTAATTTTCCTTGGGATAACTTTTCTTCTTTATTCTGTAGTTTCCTAGCTATTTTAATGGGCAGTTGGGAGAAATTTTATATTTTTTTAAACCAGAAGTCACCTTAATGAATTTTAAATGATATTGTATCAAAGCTGAGGAATGGCTTTACTACAGATCAATAAGACTATACAGGTCACAAATGGAATTAGTTGGTTAATGCATACAAGTCAGAAATATGAAGGGGGGGGGGCTCCCCTGGTGGCGCAGTGGTTAAGAATCCACCTGCCAATGCAGGGGACATGGGTTCGAGCCCTGGTCCAGGAAGATCCCACATGCTGCGGAGCAACTAAGCCTGTGCGCCACAACTACTGAGCCTGTGCTCTAGAGCCCACAAGCCACAACTACTGAGCCTGCGTGCCAAAACTACTGAAGCTGGTGCGCCTAGAGCCTGTGCTCCGCAACAAGAGAAGCCACCGCAGTGAGAAGCCCACGCACCGTAATGAAGAGCAGCCCCCACTGGCCGCAGCTAGAGAAAGCCCGCACACAGCAACAAAGACCCAATGCAGCCAAAAATAAATAAATTTTAAAAAAAGAAAAAGAAATATGAAGGAGGAACGTGGTTTTGTGACTGAGTAAATACCTCCATTGGTCAGAGTCCATTTCTCATCTGTGCAATGAACAAAATTACAGCCACCCCCTTGGTGGGTGGGTGGGTGTGTGTGTGTGTGTGTGTGTGTGTGTGTGTGTGTTGGGGGAAGAGGGGCTACAATATGTCTATCGCATGGCTACAAAACTGCTTTGCAAACTGCCTATCCTGTATATATGTTAGATGTTTTGCCTGCTATCACTATGATCATTTTCTGTCTCGTGTGCTAATCTACGGACAACATCTTTCTGTGACCAAGATTCCAACCACATATTTTATCCTGTCGTTCCCAGAAGCAACAGTACAGTATTATACTCAATTTCTCTACCAGATTCAAGGGTCATGATCCCTTTGACAGGGAGAGAGTTACTGTCAGGAATATCCTGTTGGATCCAGGACAAACCATTAAAAAGTTGCGTAAGTCTTTGTCAGCTCTGAGTTGTTATCCTGCAGGTGTTTTGCTATGTTGACACAGCTCATGTTTGCCCTGCTTTATTTATTGCTCTTTCTTTTGGAGGAAATCATAGAGAAAACAGGACTCATCCCACGGATGGAAACAGTTTCTCTATTTAGCTGCTGAACTCCTCGGGAAAGAGGGAAGACATCAGTAAGAGATGCACGAATGAATAAAAAATATTCACCTTCAAAACACACTAAAAGAGCAATGAAGGATCCAGATTAGAAGAACCTGTGCCTAGTGGGAAGCAGCTGCATAGCATAGGGAGATCAGCTCAGTGCTTTGTGACCACCTAGAGGGGTGGGATAGGGAGGGTGGGAGGGAGACGCAAGAGGGAGGAGTTGTGGGGATGTATGTATACGTATAGCTGGTTCACTTTGTTGTACAGCAGAAACTAACACAACATTGTAAAGCAATTATACTCCAATAAAGATATTAAAAAAAAAAAAAAAAGGAGAAGAACTTGTTCCAGAGGGACTCTTGAGCACCTGGAAATGCAGAGGAAAAAGTAAAAGCCAATTTGATTAATTTTAATTGAGTAAGTAATGCTTAATCACCAGTCATGTTCAAGGCTCTGACAGCGATACATAAAGGAAGTAAGATGCAGTTCCTGCCCTCATGTTGTTTATAGCTGAACAGAGACAATGAAGTGAGCAAACGATTCTAATATAAAGCAAACCACGAGAAAGTGGCTGTCGCCAACGTGACACTCCCATTCTAGTAGGTCTTTATTAATTATATGAACATGTTTCTCAAATTATGTATTTTCTTGAAAATCATGTTAAAACCTTGTTCTCAAATACAGCACTTAATGAGTCCACTGAATAAACTTTCAGAGAATAAGATATGTGTTTGGGAAGAAATAAAGGTTTTAGAAAACCTAAGTAGCTTCTGTCCAGATGTCTGTCCCTGTGCTTGTTGATGGCCACTGGAAATGCCGAGCATATAGGAAATAGTCTTCTTTCTAATATGAAAGGCATATTTGTGTCCCGTGGAATGAGAGGTATGTGTGGTATGAGAACAGGACCCAAGGTCACGGCAGGGCTCCCAGTTCTAACGCATATTTCCTGACTTAGGTCCCTCTGCATGGATCATGGCTTGTTGGGTATTCACACTCACAACTTCTACTGCATTCGTCCTAGGATGCTTAATTATTCTTGTAACTTTTAATTGTTCTCCCCTTTCTTCACAGTTCTCTGTCTTTGTTATGGTGGAGTTTCATTTCAGCCTTGAAACCCTTTCCATCTCATCTCCATTTCAGTAGCATGTTTTACAACAAAAATTGGTTCAGCAATTTTTTATTTCTTGAAACTTTTAACTCTTTGATGAAGTAAAGGCTCAGCATTTTTATACAATTCTTATAAACAGATGCATTTTAAGTCTGAAGAGATGTCATGTATTTAATGTCTTAACGAAGTAGAAATTTAAAGCCTACTTAAAAAATTAAATATTCAGAAACACAAGCTTTATAAACTGTCACTCATCATCTGTTACAAGATTAATATTTGTCTCATTTTTAAAGAACACGTAGGTAAGAATAAAATGCAGAAATCTAAAGCATACATCTTGATCAAGTTTGATAAATGTATAATAAACCCATGAAACCACCACCCCAGTCAAGACAACAAACATTTCCATCACTCCAGAAAGTTCTCTCATGTCTCTGCCAGTTAATCCTCAACACCCAGGGGCAACCACTGATCTGAATCCTATCACCATGGATCCATTTTGCCTGTTCTTTCACTTCCTGTATGGAAAGAGACAGTTTTTACGCTTTTGTGACTGCCTTCTTTCCACATTCTGTTTTTGAGATTGGTCAACATGGTTGAGTATGAACATACTGCACTATATGAATATACCACAAACTGTCCATTCAACTGCTGATGGATATTTGGGTTAGTTCTAGTTTTCGACTATTACTAATAAACATTTACAACTAACCCAAGTCCACTTTCAAGTAGTTTCCTCACATACATCCACTGATCAATTCTCTGCAGCATACCTGAGGCGGACCTTTCTCTTTTTGTGCAAAACTCTCCTCCTCATTACTCTGTCCTGAATACTCCAGCTCCCACAGTCTCTCTGGACTCTGAGTGCCACCTCCTCAATTCAAGAAGTCACTGGGTTTTGCCTGGTTTTCTCTCTCTGTGCTGAAACCTAGAAGCTCCCAAACTCTCTCAAGCTCATAAGCTTAGGCAATCATAGCGCTCCCCTTTCTTACCTTCTGTTTCTCAGGGATCACTGTCCTTCATTGCCTGATACTGTGTCTTCAAAGTCATTGTTTCATATATTTTGTGTGGGTTGATTTACTGATTTATTTATCGATTTTTGGTTGTTGCTTGGTTGTTGCAGGTGGGAGAGTAAAACTGAGCTGGAAGCAGAGGTTCGTATTTCATAATTTTATTTTTTTATAAATTTATTTATTTATTTTTGGCTGTGTTGGGTCTTTGTTGCTGTGCGCGGGCTTTCTCTAGTTGCAGCGAGCTGGGGCTACTCTTTGTTGTGGTGTGCGGGCTTCTCATCGCGGTGGCTTCTCTTGCTGCAGAGCACGGGCTCTAG
Source organism: Delphinus delphis (assembly GCF_949987515.2). Taxonomy (NCBI): domain Eukaryota; kingdom Metazoa; phylum Chordata; class Mammalia; order Artiodactyla; family Delphinidae; genus Delphinus; species Delphinus delphis. The sequence continues at coordinate 167,315,201 of NC_082684.1, forward strand.
GCGCATGGGCTTCAGTAGTTGTGGCACGGGGGCTCAGTAGTTGTGGCTCACAGGCTCTACAGTGCAGGCTCAGTAGTTGTGGGGCACGGGCTTAGTTGCTCTGCGGCATGTGGGATCTTCCCAGACCAGGGCTCGTACCCGTCTCCCCTGCAATGGCAGGTGGATTCTCAACCACTGCACCACCGGGGAAGCCCTTCATAATTTTTGATGCTATTTCAAATGGATTGTTATTTTCTTTTTTTCTTTCTTTTTTTTTTTTTTTGTGGTATGCGGGCCTCTCACTGTTGTGGCCTCTCCCATTGCGGAGCACAGGCTCCAGACGCACAGGTTCAGCGGCCATGGCTCATGGGCCCAGCCGCTCCGCGGCATGTGGGATCTTCCCGGACCGGGGCACGAACCTGCGTCCCCTGCATCGGCAGGCGGACTCTCAACCACTGCACCACCAGGGAAGCCCTGTTAACTATTCTTTTTCCATTTGCTTGTTTCTAATACTTAGAAATACAACTGATTTTTTTTTCCATCTTAACCTCCAAACAAGTATGGTTTTAACAAGATCATTGGATCCCTGGACCACTGGATTAGGGAGGAAGAACTCACAGCTGAATGGAGAAATTACTAACAAGGCTACATGGAGGAGGTGGGACTTGAAAGATATGTAGAATATAGCATAGATAAAAGCTTCAGCATGAACAAAGCACAGAAGAAGGCATAACCAAGGATTCCAAGTTGTTCCATTTGAATGAAAGATCGATTGTGAGTAGAGGATTTGAGAAAAGGGAAGTCTCTACATGTATGATATACAAACATAAAACTTCTGTGGGAAAGCCTTCTCTGAGCCTCCAGATCAGGGGACGTTATTTGAAATAACCTTAACTTCTCATTCATAAAGTGCTGACAATTCGAATTAACTTTTTGTTTGCCCATTCATGCAATATTTGTCTGCCATACGAGACTGAAAATTCAGTGAGGGCCTGAATCAGGCCTGTTTTTCTCATCACTGTATTTCCAGCACTTAACAATGAATATTCATCGAAGGAATGAATAAATGGAACCAGGATAAGAAGTCTGAATTTGATTTCATATGCAATCAGAGTCTTTAAACGTATGTGCTGTAGGAGAATGATTTGTCCAGAGTTGTGTGTTAGGAAGATTTTTCTGGCAGCATGTAGTGAATGAATTAGAGGGAAGCGAGGATGAAGAGAGGCTACGGGAATAGTTTCGACAGGAGGCAAGGTAAGCCTGAGCCATGGCGGTGTCATAGAAATTGGAAGGAAACAGATAAAAAGGATTCTGTGGAGGGCAAACCCACAAAATATGAAAATTGTGGAGGAGAAGGAACAGAGAAGTCACATATACCTGACATTTTGAGAGTGGGGAATTAGGAGGAAAATGGTGCCGTTTATAGAAATAGCAGTCTATTAGGAAGAGCTGGTTTTGGGGAGGGAGCTGTCAATCTTGAGTGTTAATCACCTATGGGCTTTCTAAGTGGCAACTGGAAACAGTGTGGATCTCGAAACAGAGCTGTGGATTAGGAACGTAGACATGAGAATCGTCCAGCTAAAGGGGATACTTAGCCAGGTGAGATTGGTGAGAGACACAGAGAGAGAGGGAGAGGGAAAGGAGAAGGAGAAACCCAAAGACACAATTTCAGGGGTATTAACTTTAGGAGGCAGGAGAAAGTCTACAAAAGATAGGAATGAAGAAACTTTTCTAAAGTAGGAAACAGAACCCATAGAGTGTTACATTGTGAAAGGAGAGCGTTTGAGGCTACTTAACTAAATATATAGAAAGCTTGAGTAACACAAAGACAGAAAGGGCCATTGGCTCTGATCATTAGATGATGGACAAACTTCAAGATAATAACACATGTATTCTAAGAATCACTTGGCTCTTAAAATAATCCATTAAGGCAAAGGGCGGGGGGCATTATTACCCCCACTATGTAGATGAAGCAGCAGAATCTCAGAGAGTTCAAGTGGCTTCCTCAAGGCCACACAGACATGAAGCGTCAGAGCTGGATTGTACCCCAGTGCCATCCTTGATATCGTCCTCTAATACCACACTGCATCCGATTCTTTCTAAGATTCTTCAGAAAAATGTGTTTGTTCTCAGATCTATACTCTGTTTTAATTCACCTCATTATTGTCTATTTCCCTAGGAAGCTTATAAAAGCACTTGGATCCTGCTAATATAAAGATTGATATCAGTAGCTACTGTCAATAACTTAGAAGGAGTAAAGGCTCAGAATCCTTGTTTACCATCAGAGGGTGTTGTTTCTTGAAATAACACAGGTAAATAAATATTAGGGGATTTCTTTTTCTGTTACAGCAGCGAACACCAACTAAGGAGAAGGTCAAGTTTTCCTCATCAATTCTATAAGTTCCCTTAGGTTCAAACTTGATTAAGGACTCAGGTATTCACTTACTTCATCTAATTAGTGACTTACAGTTATTATCCTAAAGTCATATAAGAACATCAGTAGCATTTTAAATATCAGTAACACTTTATTATAGTACTATAAGGCCCAGAACAACAGGCTGGTTGTCCCAATGTTATCAAATATTCATCCTGAAAGGCACAGGTGTGTGGTGAGGGGTGGAGAAAAGGCTCAGAGGATTCTGGTTTACTAATTTACTATTTTTTTTAAATACAGATTTGTTATTTATTTATTATTATTGTTATTTGGCTGAGTCAGGTCTTAGTTGGGGCATGCGGGATCTTTATTGTGGTACGCGGGCTTCTCTCTAGTTGTGGTGTGTGTGTTTTCTCTCTCTAGTTGTGGCGCGCAGGCACCAGGGCACGTGGGCTCTGTAGTTTGCGGCACGCAGTCTCTCTAGCTGAGGCGCAAGGGCTCAGTAGTTGTGGCTCGCGGGCTTAGTCGCCCCGCAGCATGTGGGATCTTACTTCCCTGACTAGGGATCGAACTCACATCCCCTGCATTAGAAGGCGGATTCTTTACCACTGGACCACCAGGGAAGTCCCCTACTTTTTTTCTTTTTTTTCTTTTTTTTTTTTATCTTAAGAAAGAAGAAAGACATCAGAGAGAATTAAGCTGATAGGCTTGGTCACTGTCTTAAATAAGAAGCTAATATGAGATGATAATATGAACAATATGTGCTGTTGTCATCTTCCAAAACTTCTATAACAAATAAACAAGAAAATAACTGTTCTACCTGTAGAATCTGTTGTTAGAATCTGTGAGTAGAGTCTTGGGGCTGCTGATTTCTGTGATGGGCATTTACATGTAGGAAGAATTGACCCCATAGCAATCAGTGGTCATTAAAATGCTTCCTATGAGTCCAAAGAGGCTGGTTCATTTAGTTCAGAGAAGAGTTGCAGTTACTGTCCTGAAAGGCTTCATGTCAAGGCCTCACAGAAGGAGGGCAGCTCCTCTGAGCAAGAGAGAGCTCTTTATCATGAGCAAATAAAGGTGTGAGCATGCTCTGAAAGGTATGCATAGCTGTCTCACTAGTGCCTCAGAACGTAAAGCTCACACCGCAGTTTTGGGTAGTTTGTTCTTTCTTTGAGGGTCTCCATTTGGTGGGTATGCTGACCCCTTTGACTAGGACTACAATTTCTTTATGAATTGGTATGATTTTTCAGAAGAAAATGAGGACAATTTTAAGAGCATCTCCATGGATATTCACTTTCCCCTTTTCCAAAAAGTAATGAGACAAGCCTACAGGCTTGGTTCCATTTTGGTCAAATTGCAAATATGTGACATTTTAGGAATCTTGGGCTGTTTTATTCTTCACACCCATTTAACCACAGTTTGGTGACTGGGGTATGATGGAATAAAGCAGTTCTGTAGAATCAGTGCAGTTCTGTTTCTGGGATTTTGTAGCAACTATGGTTTCAGGAGAGAATGGAAAAAATAAACACACTTAGCAACTCAAAGGCCAGCTGCTTTAAAACTGGCTTGGACATTCTGGACTCATCACCATGACGGTTTCTTTTTTGTTGCTGTTGTTCTAAATTGTAAACAGACTTGTGTGGATTCTTCTTTTGTATATTTATATTTGGGGAAGGAGCAGATGGGGGCATTCCTCTTTTCTACATTTATATAAACTTCAGAAATCTAAAAACGTTAAGGCCCAGATTTCATATTTTTTGAAAACTAAGAGAAAAGACTTGAAAGAAATGTAATTGATGACTACTGGTACCATTTCCTTCCACTTTAAGGGAAACTGGATAATAGTATCCTCCCCCTAAGTAACACTCTCTAGCCTAGAGTGTCAAAGAGCTTTAGAAAACATTAATTTAGACTCAGAGACCTCAACTGTACTGACTTGCATTATAAGGAATGCAAGAGAAATGTGATATAGAAGCTTAATTAGTAGAGGTTAACTGAATTACCCAAGTTTATACAGTAGCATACCTGGAGGTTACCCATTCACTGAGTATCCCCTCTTTAGGTCTGGGTAAAGCTCTTGAAATTGAATTCCCATTACTATGGTGCATCCAATAATTTTGTACCTTCTATGATACCCAAAGATATGGATCTTTTATATATACATCATGATGGGGCACCCTCACAATATGGTAGAAAGTGTGCTGCCTGGAAATACAGAACCTAATCCCAGCTACACCATTGCCTGAGTTCTGCGACCTCCAGTATGGCATTTTCACAGAACCCTAGACATCATTTTGGAGAAACCGTAAAAATAAAGGGTATAGTAGATATTTGGGAGGTAACTCACCAAAATTTATTCTTTTCTTCTGCTTAAAGTACTCTGAGGTTTTTTTGGATTTTTTTGCAGGGCGGGGGGGGGGGATCTCTTTATGAATCTATTGTACATTAGTCATGAAATTATAGTAATTACAGTGGGATTGACCCAGGCATGGGCCTGATTGGCTTAAACCCAGAACGTTCTATCTCTCTCGCCACAGGATTACTGAGAGATAAACATCATTAAATTTGGGTCAGTGAGACATGTCCATACAGAGGGTAAGACTTCTGAGAAGTTATTTCCCTCACTCTTCTAAGTACTCCCCCCACCCCACCCACGCAAGTTCTTCTTCCTCTGATGGGAAGGTCTGGAACTACTAGCTATTGTCACCATGAATGGATCTGACCTTAAGACAAGCTGAGGCACTGGGGGGAGGGGAGGAAGTGAGGGGAGGGTAGACATGAGAGATAAACAGGAGGAGGAACCCACATGGCTTTAAGAACCCTGAGTAAGTCCTGGATTATCCAACTATGTGAACCAAAAAATTCCCCACTCTTCCATTCTTTGGTTAAGTCATTTGGGGCCAGGTTTTCTTCTACCTGCAACCAAAAGCATCCTTATTGCTACAAAGGGGTTGAATTAGAATGCAGTCACTACAACCACACTGGCCAATAGAAATTTCTGTGATGGTGAAAATATTCTGTAAAGGCACTGACCAACATGGTAGCTACAGGTGTCTGTTGAGTTGTAGCTGGTGAATGAGAAAAGCAGTTTTTGATCGAATTAGTTAAAATTTCAATAGTCACATACAGCTAGTGGCTACTATTCTGGACAGCACATCACTGGATAGACTTTAAGATCTCTGATAGTTCTAACATTGTTTGATTTTATGAGTGTACTCAGTGCCCGTAACACCCACGAATAGATCCAAATGTGACTGAAAGTAAAATCTTTTGCCAACACACACAAGACATCTGATTTCCAGTAAGAAGGGAGACATGAGGTTTATGTTTTCAATTAAAGCTGCTATGGCAGCTAATTTATGAGCAGATGATAATAAGATCAATATGCACTACTTCTTTCCACATTAGGCATTTTATAGCTGGGAGGACTTGGACAAACTACATGAAATCTCTAATGATATTTTGAGGATTAACTGAGATAATGCATGTAAAGGATTCAGCACAGAATCTTGCCCAGAATAAACTTCAGTGAATGGCAGTTGTGCCTGCTGCCACTACTGTTACTCAAGACAGACATTGATGACCAAATGTCACCACCCCTTAGTATCTAGAAACGCCTCTATCTGACTGAGTAGACCAGTGATAGATCACTGACATATTGAAGTTGGAAAAGGCTTAGAGAGCAAGTAATCCAATGAGATATAGTTGCAGAGGGTTAAACTAAGTCTCAGTCATCCAAGTGACCAGGAAGTTAGTACAGGAGAGAAATTAAAACCAAGCCCTCCTGGTTCAAAATTCAGGGCCCTGGGTATTTTCTTTTACTGTACTTTATTTTGCTTCACATTTCCCCAGATTTTTCACACTTCCTGGCATTTTCTATTCAACTTAGCAAACAAGTTAATACTGGTGACTTATAGAAAACTCCATTTGCATTCTAGGCAGTTTTACAATAAGATAATCTTTTCAAGATCACTTAACCTCATGGTTAACTCTACCTTCACTCTTCAAGAAGTGATGGGGGGGCTTCCCTGGTGGCGCAGTGGTTGAGAGTCCGCCTGCCGATGCAGGGGACACGGGTTCATGCCCCAGTGCGGAAAGATCCCACATGCTGCGGAGAGGCTGGGCCCGTGAGCCATGGCCGCTGAGCCTGCGTGTCCGGAGCCTGTGCTCCACAACGGGAGAGGCCACAACAGTGAGAGGCCTGCATACCGCAAAAGAAAAAAAAAAAAAAGAAGTGATGGGAAGGCTTTGGTTGTCAATGTTATTCAATGTCTGGAGCATAGCTGTTTAAAAGATTTCAAAAATTCAACACTGTTTGGATCTCTTTCTCTATTTCCTTTTTTTTTTTTTCTTAGCAGAGACAAAAATCTTTTTCCTGAGTTTCTAGTATTGTATTATTATGGTCAAAGGTGGAATCGTGGTATAAATTCCTTACCGGATCACAGATTTTCCTCTTTACTTCCTTCTCTTGTTCATGGGCTGCCATTTTGTCGCTTTCAAAATGGAGCAAACAAGGCTTAAAAACAAGATCCCTGCTGATTCAACACTGAGTTAGTTCATCTATGGGTCAAGGTGACAGGACATAGCTCACTAACAATTTATCACTAAATAAGCAGATACGGTTTGTTCCGCACCTCCAAGTTCAGAAGTTTCAAAGTCATCTCAATTCTGCCCATGGCACTAGAGGGATGAACTGGTTAGAGTGTGAATTTTGCAGCTGCACTACCTCATTAAAAAGTTATTATTAGGGCTTCCCTGGTGGCGCAGTGGTTGGGAGTCTGCCTGCCAATGCAGGGGACGCGGGTTCGTGCCCCGGTCCGAGAGGATCCCGCATGCCGCGGAGCGGCTGGGCCCGTGAGCCATGGCCACTGAGCCTGCACGTCCGAAGCCTGTGCTCCGCAACGGGAGAGGCCACAGCAGTGAGAGGCCCGCGTACCGCAAAAAAAAAAAAAAAAAAGTTATTATTAGATTGATATTCTTATTAGTGATCAACACATTACGGCAGAAAGTCAGAATGAAGAGGTGAGACCCCATATGAGTTAATTTTGCATTACATTGCTTCTACATGGATCTATACCTTTTAAGCTATTGTATGAAATTAACTACAAGTATTTTGAAGGAAAGATATGATTTACAGAGACTTTTTTTGTCTTGCCATCCATCTCAGGCCATACCAGATGTTCTAAGAGGATCACCTCAACTACCTGAAAAGGGAGAAAGAGTCCTATTCTTCCATACTCTTAAAAAAAAAAATTATATGTATATATATATATATATACACATATATATATATATATATAATATCAGTAGACCGTTCTTTCCATGGCTGTAAGAAAGAGAAAAAAGGTGTTCCTAGGGCTGCTACACCTTTTTCCTTTCTCATAAGGAAGTTTAGGGGAACAAACATTTTCTCCAAATAAATGTGTGCCTTTTTTGATGCCAAAGAATTGGTTTTCCCAAACATTGTTACATATTAGTCTTCTAAGATGACACACACAGACTATATATATATATATATAGTCTTCTAAGATGATACACACAGACTATATATATATATATAGTCTTCTAAGATGATACACACAGACTATATATATATATATAGTCTTCTAAGATGATACACAGACTATATATATATATATATATATATATAGTCTTCTAAGATGATACACAGACTATATATATATATATATATATATATAGTCTTCTAAGATGATACACACAGACTATATATATATATATATATATATATATATATATATATTTCAACTACTTTAGGGTTTAAATTGGCTTTGGGTAGCTAGGGTGGAAACTAATCATGGATTTCAAAATTATTTCTAGGAAATATCACCCAAGCTCCAAAAAGGAGACTACAAATTTTCAGAACAAACTCCACTGGAGAAGCTGGGAACTTGCTATATTTCAATCAGGTTTAAAATCTGAATGATATTAGCTCAAACATTTTTTAACAATATAATTAAATTTATGAGCAACAGTACAAAATAAAATAACAAATTCTAAAAATATAATAATGAAGGTTATATGAAAAACTTTAAAATGTAAAGCATTAATGCACACGAAAGGCTACAGGCCTCTTCAGGAAGGCATTTGAACACTGGTAACCAAAAAAATGTCCTACTGGAAAAATAAATGTTATGGTCGATATACACATACAAAAGATGCGATAGGTCAATGTTAATCATATCATCCATTGCAGTTTCTTCACTTTGAAAGCACTGAGAGATCCAGTAGTGAGTCATAACTGTTATTTCCAAACTAGATCAATTCTGAAGGAAACCTATTCCTGAGACTAACTGATAAATGTCATTTGTAATGGGAAACATTTGCTTTCTGGCTAGTTAAGTGCATTTAGGTAGACAGTAATGAGTTGCAGCTGAAGGGTGGAGCTCCTCTAAAAGGAAGTATACTTTTTCTTTGCCAAATATAATGAAAAAAGTATGACTTCCAACTGGCCCACTATTGATATTCATTCAAGAAAGATTCTTGCAATATGACTCTTTCACAGGAAAAAAAAAACACTGGAAAATCAGAAGAGTGGATTATTACAGTTCAATAAACAGTGAGGAGATGTAAGAAGAATAATCCCGATTTATCACTATAGAAACGAAGACACAGATGAAAACAAAAAATAGACACGGCTTAAAGTACAGGAAAATAAGTGTATGATAAACCACATATTAGAATGGGCTAATTTTTGTTTTAGTTACAAATAAATCCAAAATCTCAGGTGCTCAAGACAATAACGGTTTATTTTTCACTCTGCTCCACGTCTGGCATGGGTTTGCAAGGGGGGGTTTGCTCATCCTTAAAAACACTGACTTGAGGGAAGTTTCTAGTTGGTATGCCGCAGGGATCTAGTCTGTTAAACATTTCTCCTGGTGATCTGATTTAGGACACTGACTGAACTCCAATTATGTTTGCAGACAAACGATGGCAGACTGGAAGATGTAGCTAATATGGCCTTAATAGGCTGTAACGAGTCCAAGAAAACAAGTTGAGGTTTCAAAGAGTTAAAAGTATAACCCTACACTTGAGTCTAAACGATGTAAACCATATATCCCAAAGAGGGGACATATTAAAAAAAATTTTTTTTTTCTCGTAGGAGGTATGGTTTAGAAATAGAACGTATGGGAAAGATTTCAGGATTTCAATTTACTGTAAGCACGATCTGAGTCATCAGGGTTAAGTGATTGTGAAAATAACCAGGTGAAACTGAGTTGAAAAGCAATCACGCGAAGAGTCCCTGAAAGTCTTTCTTGAGGCCAGAGTTTACCAGGGGACTTGCATTTACTTCTCAGGACCATATTTTAATCAGGGGACAAGGACAAATGAGAACAGGGTCACTCAGGATGGCGGGGAAGAATCACATCACATGAAGGACAGTTGAAGGATCTAAGGGTGTGGAACCTGAAAATATAAGACTAAAGAAAAGGTGGTCTTCAAGTATCAGAAAATCTGGTATGAAATCCCATGAAAGAAAGATGACACTTGCTCCCTCTTCTCCCAGAGGGCAGAATCATTCATTCATTCATTCATCATTCAACAAACATGTATTGAGCACCTATTACTTTTTACTAAGCAAGATTTTAGAGGTACAGGAATAAAAGCAACCCCAAAAACACAGTCTAATGCAGACGAAGGACAAGTTCCAGCTTTCTGAAACTTGCATTCATGTCTCTCATGGCAGCACTGTTCCTTGGGCTGGCACAGCCCCCGGGCAATGTGCTGTCTTCTGTGTGGGACTGGTTTATTGTTCAGACTCATGGTCTGTATGGTGTACCTGACCCTGTCACCACCCAGCAAAAATCTTTCAAAAGCTCCCAGTTACCTTTACAATAAAATCTAAAATCCCAAGGGCACCCAAGGCTGTCTTCAAAATCTCTGTTTTCATCAATATCTCCTGCCACCCCTAACGCCGCTATTTTACTTTTTTTTTTTTTTTTTTTTGCGGTACACGGGCCTCTCACTGTTGTGGCCTCTCCGAGCGTTGCGGAGCACAGGCTCCGGACGCGCAGGCTCAGCGGCCATGGCTCACGGGCCAGCCGCTCCGCGGCATGTGGGATCTTCCCGGACCGGGGCACGAACCCGTGTCCCCTGCGTCGGCAGATGGACTCTCAACCACTGTGCCACCAGGGAAGCCCTCCAGCTATTTTAAATTAATTTCAGTTCCCTAAGTGTGCCGTGCTTTCTCGCTGCCTTCACAACGCTGTGTGCCCTTCCTCATTGCCAGCCCCCCAGCTGACTTCTGTTTCTCCAACATGACAACTCAGTCACTGCCTACATCGGGGAGCCTCCATGACTCCCACTGGCGGTGTTCCATGACCCTTCCTCCGGGCTCCGTGGCACACAGTGCCCCTTCGTTACTTATCCCAGTGAACGGTCAGTTGCCTAGAAACTCCCTGAAGACAGGCGTGTTTCCTCTTGGCACCTCAGCACCAGCTGCAGTGGGTGGCACAGAGCTGGTCCTCAGAAGTGCCTGTGAAACGTATCAACGAATGAAGGGTTCCGACTGAGGCAACAGGTAAGTATTCCCTGTAACGACTTTCAACGGAGTATAATCTATAAAAACATTGAATCACGATGATGTACACCTGAAGCTAATACTGTAAATCAACTAGACTTCAGTTAAAAATAAACAGATCAGTATTCCCAAAGACTGAGCTGTTCACTGACTTTCAACTTTTGAAAATGAATCTAAATAAAGGAAATGTGAGAGAGATCTCTAGAAACTCACTTCTAAGGTCAAGACCACCGTTGACTTCCAGGCAACAGGCATCCTAAATCAGCCAGGTAACAGGAAGCACTCCCCACAACGTGCTTCACAGGGACGCAGGGAGAGGATGAGGATGGATTATTGACAGTCATCATCAAAAGGTGATATCCATTCGCTGCTTTGTAAGTTGTGCTGGCGTCGCAGGGGGCATCCAGCATTTCTCTCCCGTGTGAAGGCTGGCACCAGGCAGTCCATGCGTCGGGGCAGTAAAACAATCTCGCATGAAGGGCAGCACGTTGTCCGTGGGCAGTGCCAGCCCAAGGAAACAGTGCTGCCTTTGAGAGACACAAAGAGCCACTGTCCTTGCCTCTTTTTTTCTTCTTCGAAAACTGTAAGAGTCCAAAACTCGCTGTGGAGATAACAAAGGCTCCTCGCAGGCTGAGCAGAAGGCTGTAGTCAGTTCACCTGTAGAGCCCCAGCCAAAACGAGCCCACGGGCCACAGCCCACAAGATTAAGGTAGTCAAGCATCCTTTTCACCTGGACTGTAATCTGAAAGAAAAATAAGCTTTACAGAAAAAAAAAAGAATGTCCCTTTTTTTCTCTGCCTCTATCGGTTCTGGACTGCCCTGTTCTCAACAACAGAGAGAACTGGCTCCCACAAGCCAGGATGTCTTCTTGGTAATGTTTACCGCACATGCTGGTATCTTCCACGATGCTTCCATTATATTCACTTACTATAAAAAGACTTAGCAGTTATTTCAGCAAAGACTGAGGGACCATCCATAGAGCAGGTCCTGCACTAAATGGGAGGTTGGACTGACTGACCACTGAGATCCCTCCCTGGTTCTGTAATTAGAAGGCTGGGAGAGGGAACTTGTAATTCATTCAAACCTGTGGTCACCCGGTAGTCACATTAATAGCCAAATGGCTCAACTGTGGAGAGTGCCGCCAAGGATTCAAGTGCAGAGGGCAAGAGAGGTTAGGAGAGAACAGAGGGAAGAGGAGGGCTAAGAGGGCTGAAGCAAAGAAGAAAACTGACTTCAGTCTACACTGGGCACTCGCTATGTTTCACGCAGGAGCTCGCAACACAGAGATGAAATCCACATTGCTTTGAGGCAAGGAGTGAACAGAGACCTGTACCCAGGCCACTCCGACGCAATGGAATGGGTGCCATGGTACTTCTGTGCCGTGCAGGTAGCACAGAGTGTCTGCAGGCAGCGTAAGACAAGACTTCAATGAGGTGACGAGTGAGCTTAAGCTTAAGAATGAAAAACAGCTGATTTAACTTGGAAGGAGGGCGTGGGAAGATAGCCTACATAGAAAGGATTGCAAAGGCAAAGCAGTGAAGCATGAGAGAACGTGGCAGGCGTGAAGAGCTGCAGGTGGTTCCTTGGCATGGTTGGTGTAGAGGACACCTGTGAAAAGATGGCAGCAGTATTGGGAAATAGGTGGCTACCAGACTGTGAAGCTCTTTCTTGCTCTGTGTAGCAGTGGGGAACTCACTGTCAGTGTTGAGAAGATATGGGTCCCAGATCCACGGGGAAGAAGAATTGCTTCCTGGCAGTGACCTGGGGAGCAAGTGGGCAAGACTTCAGACAGGGAAAGAGACTACAGGCACTGGACTTCTCAGCCTGAGACAGGAGGGAAGGGGGCAGGGCACAACCTTTAAGAGAATGACAAAGCCGTTAAGGATGCAGCAAAAACTGGGTAGAGGCTTCCCTGGTGGCGCAGTGGTTGAGAGTCCGCCTGCCGACGCAGGGGACACGGGTTCGTGCCCCGGTCCGGGAGGATCCCACATGCCACGGAGTGGCTGGGCCCGTGAGACATGGACGCTGAGCCTGCGCGTCCGGAGCCTGTGCTCCGCAACGGGAGAGGCCACAACAGTGAGAGGCCCGCGTACCGCAAAAGCAAACAAACAAAACTGGTTAGAACTGACGAGGTCTAAGATGGCGGAACATTCAACTTCCAGTGGACCTGGAGCCTCATTATTCACTCACTGTAATACATTCGCAGATGCTAAATGACACACCCACAGGCGCCACTACAGTTCCAAGCCCGACCATAAAAGGCCAAAAAGTGGGCTGTGGCCCAATTCCTAGAAATCCCCACCCCTTCTCCAAAAGAGCTGGAATAATCCTCCCATTCATGAGCCTGTGAAATTACCCAGGAACTTCCCTGGTGGCGCAGCGGTTAAGAATCCACCTGCCAACGCAGGGGACACGGTTCGAGCCCTGGTCCGGGAAGATCCCACATGCTGTGGAGCAACTGGGCCCGTGAGCCACAACTACTGAGCCGGTGCTCTGGAGCCCACGCTCTGCAACAAGAGAAGCCATTGCAGTGAGGAGCCCATGCACCGCAACGAAGAGTAGCCCCCGCTCACTGCAACTAGAGAAAGCCTGTGCACAGCAACGAAGACCCAACGCAGCCAAAAATAAATAAATAAATAAAACTTATAAAACAGAAAGAAAGAAAGAAAAGAGCAATTACCCAGCCGGTAAAAACTAACCACTCCATATTTCAGGGCCTCTTGCCTTCTGAGATGGCCCACACTCTGTGGAGTGTGCTTCTCCCAGGGCCGTTCTTGCCTTTTGAGAGGAACCTCGTGCTCTCTATGGACGTGTATCTCTCTAAATAAAGCCACTTCTTACCTATCACTTTGTCTCTCACTGAATTCTCTCTGCGCTGAGACATAAAGAACCTGAGCTTCCTTTAAGTCCTGAGACCAGGTGTGTGATTTCAATTAAAAGACAGTGGGTTCAAGTCCCATTCTGGGTTTTGGCTGGGTCCGAGTCCAGGCCCATGGGTTCAGGATAGTCCCAACCTGAGGTGTGCGGCTGCATACTCACAGATGCTCTTATCTCAAATGTGGACGAAGAATGGCATCTTGCCGTATCAGCAAACAAAGCCCACTGCAGCCTCTTCCAGCTGTGCACCCTGAGGGGATTCAGGATGGGGAAACATAGGTGGCTGGCCCTAGACAGCTAAGGTGCCTATCAAAGGAATGATTTCAATGAGCCCAGATTCTTGCATCTTCCCAGAGCGTAAAATTCATTAACTTGAGCTGTCAGGGTTTTCTTTAATTAACAGTAATCCTGTGATGTTTCCACTACTGGTTTTTGTTGCAGAAACTCCTATATCTCCTGGCTTCTCCATTTTCTCTTTGGAACAGTCCCTCAGAGCGATCTGAGAGGCTGTCTCCCGGGCTTTCGTCCTTAGTCATTCTGCCAAATAAAACATAATTCTCAACTCTTAAGTTGTGCATCTTTTTTTTTCAGTCCATAGAAGCATGGCAGGAGAGTGACTGAAAGGCCCATGTGGGCAAGGGCAATAGACACCTCAAAGATAGACTAGAATCCCTCACCCACAACTATATCCTGGTGCTGGGTAAGGCCCTGGAGCTCTGTCTGGGGATGTGGGGAGAAAGACCCAAGAAGATCTGAAGTTAAATTTCTAGTAACCCAGAGGCCTAGGGCTCGGACAGCATGTGATTTTTAGAAAGTTGTATATGTGGTTCTTTTACATCAGAATTTGTGGATTGAGGTTTACACCTCCTACTTGTGTTTTCTCATTTAAGCCCCACAATAACCTATATGTGAGGTATTATTCTCCCAAGTTTACAGTAATTAAACCTGGAGGCTACATAAAGAATGAGAACATAAAAAGAAAATATTCTCATTCAAGCACCTCACTTTACAACTGAGGTTTTGGAAAAGCTAAATGGGTCTTCAAGTTCAAAGACCAAACCTGGAGGAAATGCCGGTTATACCAATGTGCATTTTTTAGAACTTGAACACTGCCATTGTTGCTTCTCCGTTTGTAAGGCAGGCATGTTTGAAAGACAAATTTCCTGGAGATTTTCTACTTTTGAAACATTAATTGCAGCCTAGGATAATAGGAGCATGCTGTAAGGCGGCGCTGGGTCACACTGGGTTAACCTCTTCCCAAAATTCCTCCCATCCCAAGTTTCCAAGAGAGAGGCAGCAAGTATAGTGAAGGAGAGAGAGGGAAACTTCTGGAAGGGCTCCTGCTGCTGGAGCAGGTAGGGAGCCCATGGGTGTCCAGCCTATAGAGCAAAACCGGCAAGGCCAGTCGGCCGCCAGGGTCAGTGGAGCTTGCCCAGGGGTCCAGGGCATCCTGCTTGGAGGCAGAAGTTCCCTTTCTGCAGTCAATGTGCTGTTGGCTTAAGGAAGAAAATGCTATTTCTAAGAGTCTACTGTGTGCCAGGAACTCTTCCCTGTGTTACCTGACTTTATAATTGTCGTGAGGTTACTGTCAGAAAGGAATTATTTCCATTTAGAAGGAGAGGAAGATCAAAGAGTTGAGGGATCTTGCCAAAATCAGAGCGCTAGAAATCAGAATGGTGAGATTCAAAACCAGACCTTTCCCATCCCCCAAACCATTTGCTTCTGTTTTTGTTCCTCTACCCCAACCTCTCATTATTTTCTATATCACCCTCCCTTACTGGTTTTTTTTCCCCATTTATAAGAAGAACCTAGGAAAGGGCTAGTAAAATATCCCTCTCCTTCATTAAAATTGAGAGAACAAATGAGAAAGTATTTGTAATGAATAATATGCAAAATATATTTAAAGGATACTTGCAGTAAAAAGAAACGTGGCTTCCATTACCAGGGAGCCTCAGCTTAAGTCCTGACACTTAGCATCAACATACAAAATCATTGTGAGTCCATTAATGGTACAGGAGGGGCAGGGAGAGGGGGAAACACACTGTATTTCCACGTGACTGTTTTTGGGAAAAAAAAAAAGCTTTGGTGAGCTAATCTTGAACTTGAGGCACTGTTCCTTTGTTGTCCAGCTGCTGCCTTCGAATCCTGTGTTTGTGTTACCGACAATTGCCACGGAAGCGTTTCATTTCATTTATTTATTATTCATATCCCTCCAACCTCCAAAGATAAATGCAAAGCAGGGAAGGGAAGCTTTTTCATTCTCGTACACCAGGTTCACATCTCAGCTGCCTTGTTTTGCTGATATGTCAGCGTAAAACTTACAGCGCTCCTACAACCACCAGTTCAGAGGGCTAGGCGACACTGGTTACTCTAAAATTCAAATATTTGGATTCGATGCAGAGGTCCAATGCCAAGGACACGCTGATCTGCGATTGAAGAGCTAAAACATGAAAGTCCCAATCTCACTCTCCCCTGACTGTGTCGGAGGGATGCACTTTGGGTTTAATCTCTTTAATCTGCCTTGCTGCTTCCAAAGCCACAATTATTCTGAAATCAGGCAAGGGCCAGCAGTGGTGCCGGCCCGCCCCTGAATGCAGGGCGAGGCTGGGACCACAGATCCCCACGGACTCTTTGTTCCATAGCAGAGGATTCTCTCGGTGACCAGCTGAAGGCCTTTTCTTTGTGTCGTGATTGACAGACATGAATTAAATATCACCCCACTGGGCTTTCTGATTGGTGAATAGCCATGGCTTACAAGAATGTCTTGGGAAAATGGCGTTTCACGATAGGGAGACAAGACCAGAAAGGCAGGGCTTTTCCAGCTAATCCTGAACTTGACAACAGCAGAGACCTTGATTCTGGGCTCTGCTGCTTTTCTTCTCTTTTTTTTTTTTTTAAGCTTGATTATGTCTTGTTCAGGTCTGGGAATGATGGAGCCTAGAATGGTCAAAGAGAACAGGATGAAGCCAAAGGAAGTAAAAAATTGGGGGAAGAGAAAAAAGACTTTTCTTTAAAAGACTGAAGTTTCTGGAGATGTGCTTTAAGGAATCTATCCTTCAATGGGTCTGGCATTGTCCCTGAGGCATTTCTTATTTCTCAGTTTATCAGCATGACAATTAGTGTTCCTTAGGGCCACACGGCTGCAGCATCCACGCTATTCCCAGCATACAGTGCACAGCCTTGGGCATAAACAGATCTGCACACACAAGCCTCTGGTTTTGAATTAGCAGAAATGGTGCAATCAGAAAGCACTAAAGTGCGGGGGAAATGGAGAAGCAGAGAAAAGCATCCCAGAATTCTAGGTGGCACAGTACGTACGTGGCCAACTGGAAGAGGAAGGAGGAAATGGGAACAAAAAGGACAAAATGACAGAAGCAAACCTATCATCTAGTCTAAGAGCTGGTGAGGGGTTTAGACGAGTGTTGATTTCAAAGAAAGGAGGTTACGCTGTTTCGACTGATGACCCTCAGAAACAGAAAGGGGTGATTCCCAACAGAGGTTGGGGGCAGCATTCTTTTTTTTTTTTTTTAATATTACTCAGCCATAAAAAGGAACGAAACTGGGTCAGTTGCAGAGACATGGACCTAGACCTAGAGACTGTAAGGCAGAGCGAAGTAAGTCAGATGGAGAAAAACAAATATATATTAACGCATGTATGTGGAATCTGAAAAAATTGGTATAGACAATCTTATTTGCAAAGCAGAAATAGAGACACAGACGTAGAGAACAAACGTATGGATACCGAGGAGGAAAAGGGGGAGGGTGGGATGAATTGGGAGATTGGGATTGATATATATACACTGCTGATACTATGTATAAAACAGATAACTAATGAGAACCTACTGTATAGGCCAGGGAACTGTACTCAATGCTCTGTGGTGACCTAAATGGGAAGGAAATCCAAAACACAGGGCATATATGTATACGTGTAGCTGATTCACTTTGCTGTACAGTAGTAGAAACTAACACAACATTGTAAAGCAACTATTCTTCAATAAAAATTAAAAAACAGAAGAAGAGGAGTTCTGGACACAGACACACACAGAGGGAAGACCACACAGGACACAGGGAGAAGATGGCCGTCCACAAGCCAAGGAGAGAGGCCTGCAGATCCTTCCCTCCCGGCCCACAGAAGGGCCCTGCCAACATCCGGATCTCACCCTGATCTAGTCCTCAGAATGGTGAGAAAATAAATTTCGATACTTCAGTCAAAAACAACAAAAAAGGGAGCAGCATTCTTAGTCTTAGTTTGTATTTTGTGAATGATGTTTTCTGATGCCTCTAACATACATTCCAATGTGAGAGTATGCTGGATTCTTAGGTCTGCTATCAGTAATACTGTGGGAAGGCAGCATTAGGGAAGAATCTTTTGCCCGGCTTTCAATAAATATCAAAGCTGTTTTGCCATTGAGTTGAGCACAAAGATTCCTTCTACAGGGACTTCCCTGGTGGTCCAGTGGTTAAGAATCCGCCTGCCAATGCAGGGGACATGGATTCGAGCCCTGGTCTGGGAAGATCCCACATGCCGCGGAGCAACTAAGCCCATGCGGCACAACTACTGAGCCTGCGCTCTAGAGCCCACGAGCCACAACTATTGAAACCCGCTGCCTAGAGCCTGTGCTGCGCAACAAGAGAAGCTACCAAAATGAGAAGCCCGCACACCACAACAAGGAGTAGCCCCCGCTCACCACAACTAGAGGAAGCCCGCGCGCAGCAACGAAGACCCAACACAGCCAAAAAACAAAACAAAACAAGAATCCACCTTCCAATGCAGGGGACGCGGGTTTGATACCTGGTCGGGGAACTAAGATCCCCCATACCGCAGGGCAGCTAAGCCTGCACGCTGCTACTACTGAGCACACGGGCCACAACTAGAGAGAAGCCCATGAACCGCAAGGGGAGCCCACATGCCGCAGCGGAGGATCCAGCCTGCCGCAACAAAGATTCCACATGCCGAAACTAAGACCCGATGCAGCCAAAAAAAAAAAGATTCCTTATACAAGATGAGAAGGGAGAAGCATTTAAATGTTGGCCAGATTTGGGGCAGTTAAATAGCTTTAAAAAAAAGGGGGGGGGCAAAGAGTTTGTTTAGCCTGGGGAGGTCTTACTAGGTCTAGAAAGGTAGTCAGTATTAACCAGGGCACCAGTGACAGGCTTGTAACCCTCCAATAGGAAAACTCATGGGCACCTTCCAGGTGAGCAGATGAGAATTGGAAGCTAATATCCAAGTGTCAGGAGAGCAGCCATGGGCATACCCAGAGTGGAGGGGCGGTTATAGGTGCACACAGGGCATAGGGCTCAAGAAATTAGGGAAAAGCTGAGAAAACAGTTCCAAATCCTGGCAAATTTGGGCGATAGGTAGAGTCCATAGCACCAGAATCATGCCTGAGCCGGAGAATCCTGCTCTAGGCAGCTCAGCCTGGAGGCTGTGACGTTCCCCAAAGAAGTAAAAGCGAATCTTGGCATGGCCAGGCCGAGTGGGCGGTACGGCCATATGGCTCCTCCCGTGGGGTGTGTTGGATGCGGTTGTGAACGAGAAGAAATATAAGGCAGACGTTATAGGAGTGCAAAACTCAGGAGCTACCCACCTACGTTCTCTGGCTGCTGGAAATGGCATCCTTCTTTTGGGATGAAAGTTTAGGCGTTTTCATGTTCATGTAGATCCTAATTAAAGTGAGGTCCTTATTTAGAGGACACTGTCCTTATTTAGATTGTTCACGGCACAATCTCAGTGAGTTGCTTGCAACAGGGGCGAACAGATGCCTGGCTGTTCAGCTTGTAGTGCAGCAATGCCAGCTCCGGGAAGCCTTCTTAAGCTGGAAGAGTCCTGCTCTGGGAGGAAATGTGAGTAATAACAAATCTGCTTTTTCAGTAGATCCACAGCTTGCTGGGCTGTAATGTGGTACATCCCCACCCCTTCCACCATGTTGTTTTCTTCCTCAGGCACACGGTGTTGCTAGGAAGATGTATGAGCTGTGTGTTCCTTCGGCTCCTTCATGCATCCAAGCAGTCCCATCCTAGTGTCTTGGATATGATGTCACTGAAGGGAATGGGATTATCAAGGCATCAGAGAAGTGGACTGGGCAATGATAGAGTGTATCACTGCTAGGGCTGCCATAACAACATACACAGACTGGGTGGCTTAAGCAACAGACATTTAATTCTTCATAATTCTGGAGGCTAGAAGTCTAAGTGAGGGCAGGGTTGGTTTCTCTGGAGGCCTCTCTCCTTGGCTTGTAGATGGCCGTCTTCTCTCTGTATCCTTACATGGTCTTTCCTCTGTGCGTCTGCGTCCTAATCTCATAAGGACACTAGCCATGTTGGATTAAACCCATCTTAATGACCACACCTGAAGTTAATTATCTCCTTAAAGACCTTATCTCTAAATATATTCTGAGGGAGTGGGGGTAAGGATTCCAGTATATGAATTTGAGGGGAGGGGACACAATGCAGCCCATAAGATGCCACTAATTGCCCCCTGAATACCTTGGAGATACAATTGCTTTGGGGTCTTTAAGACTGTGGTGAAGTAGTCTTCATATAAAAGCAGAATGTTTATGGACCTATAACCAGTGGATTTTCACTTAATCAGACTCATTTATTATCATAACCCTTTTATTACCACACACCATGTAACTATCCTACCAATATCAATAAATATTTATTGAATTAATGAATAATTCTTCTTTCTTGAAAAGACTCACCCTTCCTAGTAAGAAGGATTTGACAGTTGAGAGGTAAGCCAAGGTCTCAGGTTATTCTGCCGATGGCCTCCTATTGCGTGAATTGTGGGCAGTCTCTAGCGAACCGTAAACCATCGTAAATAATTCAAATTAAACAGCCCTTGTCAAAATGCATTAATAGGCTGCTCTTTATGACACCATCACTTCAGTTTCTGCAAGTCTGTTGGCTCGTTCACCGACTTGAAAACTCTGAGGGTGAGGTCCTCTCCTGGGAACGGAGGATGGAATGCTGGGCAAATAGCCTCTTTCAAAATGAGTTTCTCTAAAAATGTCAGATTGGCAGGAATGGGGACAGGGGCCGTTCACTTCAGGCTCAGTCCAGACTACAGCCAAACATGCTATTGGTTAACTGATGGGCCTGTGCCCTGCAGGTTTATGGGCAGATGAGACCACGAGTGGCATGTGAGTCTCGCCCTAGAAGATTCTAGCATTAGTTAGTTGGCTGTGGTCCCTGAAGACACGTCTCTGCTCTGGGAACACACTGGTTAACGTTTGTCACTGTCACAGCAGCCCTGAGACAGCCCTGTGTCAGGAGTATCTCTAAGTCAAAACAGGCCTTAAAAGGAATGGCAAAATTGTAGATCAGAGCCAGGAAAAGCGGTGAAGAATTGAATGCTGTACTATCTAAGGGCCGAGGATAAGCTGATGCTTTTTTTATTGTAGTACAAGACACGTAACATAAAACTTATCATTTTAATCTTTTTTTTTTTTTGCAGTACGAGGACCTCTCACTGCTGTGGCCTCTCCCATTGCAGATCACAGGCTCCAGACACACAGGCTCAGCGGCCATGGCTCATGGGCCCAGCCGCTCCGCGGCATGTGGGATCTTCCCGGACCGGGGCACGAACCCGTGTCCCCTGCATCGGCAGGCGGACTCTCAACCACTGCACCACCAGGGAAGCCCAGGGCTGATTCTTAAAGCCAGGCGTCTCAGGCTATTTTCAAGCTCAGGAGGGAATGATAAGGACAAACAGGGACCCATACCGAGCAGTGGAACTGAGTTGGTACCTGGAAGAGACTGCTGGGCAAGTCTGGTCAAGGAACCTGGACAGTAAGAGCTCTGCCCTCAGCCTCTTAAGATAGCGTTTATTGGGAAGGATTTCTGTTTTTAGCTTATGCATCTCCTTTGGATCCCCTAGCTCCATATCTGTCCTATTCCATCATCTCTTACACTTTCTACGTTGGAGGTTATTTATACGTGTATCTTAAGTTTCCTACTAAACTATAAGCTCCTGAGGGCAGCAACTATGCGGCTTTCATTCTCGAAGCCCCAGTAGCATCCGGTATAGTCTCTGGAGCACAACTTGTGGTTATTAAATATTTACTAGAGAGATGAACCTAATAGTAAACATTAGACAAACAGACCTACTTACTCATTTCCTGGAATTCCTCAAGGAAAGCACCATACTCATGTCAGCTTAGATGTTATTAATAGCAGTTGAGTAACCAGAGGAAGTAATAATATTGCTGTGGGAAAATTAGGCCACATCTGAAATCTCATGTGCAATTTCAGGCTTGATTTAAGTAGCCTCTATCCTAGGTATTAAGAATCATCAAGAAAGAGCAGAAGAATAAAGAGTCTGGAAGCTGTCAGATAAAAACAATTGAGTGAATTGACTGTTTAGCTTGGAGACAAGAAGACTAAAGAGAGAGACATCATAAATGCTTGCAAATACTTGAAAGGCTTTCTTGTAGAAGAGGAAGCCAACTTAGTTTTGCTTCAGCGGAAGGCCCAGGACCAATGGGCTTGAGAGCAAAGAGACAAGATTCGATTTAAGAGAGGACTGTTCAACTTTTAAATTCGTGCTCGCCTACAATGGAATAGACTGCTTGACAAGATAGTTCCCTGTCCGTGCAGAGACAGTCAGGAAAGCAGTAGAAAGGGAAATACAGACTCGATCCTGCAGATTCTTGTTTTGACCATCATAGTTTTTATGTCCAAGCTTCTACTAATTTTCTTTAAAAAAAAAAAAAAAAGGGCCGTCAGTTTCAGGGATGCTATATCCCCTGTAATCTCTCACAAGGTTACCCTAGGTCCTCAGAAGAAATACTTCCACTTATTGGGTTTGGTACCACTATTCAGGATACTGTTGGGTTTTTTTCCCAAATGACTGACGATCCTTAGCTGGGAGCTCATCATTGTAGCTGGAGTCTCCTTGGAGCCTGCCTATGAATGCTTTCTCTGCTTCCTAGTATTCTCAAGCAGGAATGAGACTTACTGTCAGGAGGGGTGTGCCAGTAGTTAGTGTTCTGGGTATAGGGATTCCCCATTCTTTCTGGATCTTTCCAAAGCATTCTTCCAAAGCTCTCATTCATTTCTCCTGCCTGAAGGCAGAAATCTCTCTTTGGCAAGGAGGGGTCAGAGCTTGTCCCATCCGACTGCTCCTACTGTATTTCTGTAACGGTCACGCCTACGTTAGCCTCTGGGCTCCCCTCTTGCTTCTCATAACTGCCATCTCCAAGCTTGGGGTTGGAGGCTTGGAGCATTCCAGAACAACCTCTTCCTTCTATAACAGCCTTTTGCTTTTTGAAAAACATCTTCCTCTATTATCCCAATCCTGCTTTCCTTCTCTCATTCAGGAATTCCTTCTTATTTCTAGTCCACCAAGAATATCTCTTCTAGCTTTTCCAGTTATATTGTGGGTTTGTTATTTTATTTTATTTTTTAATTTTTAAAATATTTATTTATTTATTTGGTTGCTCCAGGTCTTAGTTGAGGCAGGTGGGCTCCTTAGTTGCAGCTTGCAGGCTCCTTAGTTGAAGCACATGGCCTGCTTTGAGGCAGGTGGGCTCTTTAGTTGTGGCACATGAACTCTTAGTTGTGGCATGCAAACTCTTAGTTGTGGCATGCATGTGGGATCTAGTTCCCTGACCAGGGATTGAACCTGAGCCCCCTGCATTGGGAGTGCGGAGTCTTATCCACTGTGCCACCAGGGAAGTCCCCATGAGTTTTTAATCTTAAACACGTCATCTCTTTTCTGTCATTTTTAGGTATCTGTGCTCAGGTCACCATTTTAATCTCCCGTCCCTCCCAATTCTAAAAACTTATAATTTTATAAAAGCAAAAGGGAGAGTAAACAGAAAACACAGTTTTTATAAAAAGAACTCATTTTAAAACTGTGTTTTTTCTAACTATAACAATAATATCTCATAGATGAAATTCAAGATCATTCACAATACCAGTATCGGCTTCCGGGAAGACGGCGGAAGAGTAAGACGCGGAGATCACCTTCCTCCACACAGATACACCAGAAATACATCTACACGAGGAACAATTTCTACAGAACACCTACTGAACGCTGGCAGAAGACCTCAGACCTCCCAAAAGGCAAGAAACTCCCCACGTACCTGGAGAGGGGATTAAGAGCGCTGCTTAAAGGAGCTCCAGAGACGGGCGCGAGCCGCGGCTAAAAGCCCAGACCCCAGGGACGGGCATGAGACGCTAAGGCTGCTGCGGCCGCCACCAAGAAGCCTGTGTGTGAGCACAGGTCACTGGCCACACCCCTCTTCCGGGGAGCCTGTGCAGCCCGCCACTGCCAGGGTCCCGGGATCCAGGGACAACTTACCGGGAGAACGCACGGCGCGCCTCAGGCTGGTGCAACGTCATGGCGGCCTCTGCCACCACAGGCCCGCCCCGCACTCCGTGCCCCTCCCTCCTCCCACCCCCGCCCCGCCCCCGGCCTGAGTGAGCCGAGCCCCCAATCAGCGGCTCCTTTAACCCTGTCTTGTATGAGCGAAGAACAGACGCCCTCCAGCGACCTACACGCAGAGGCGGGGCCAAATCCAAAGCTGAGCCCCGGGAGCTGTGCAAACAACGAAGAGAAAGGGAAATCTCTCCCAGCAGCCTCAGAAGCAGCGGATTAAAGCTCCACAATCAACTTGATGTACCTGCATCTGTGGAATACATGAACAGAAAACGAATCATCCCAAATTGAGGAGGTGGACTTTGAGAGCAAGATTTATGATTTTTTCCCCTTTTCCTCTTTTTGTGAGTGTGTACGTGTATGCTTCTGTGTGAGACTTTGTCTGTATAGCTTTGCTTCCACCATTTGTCCTAGGGTTCTATCCGTCCATTTTTTTAAAAAAATTTTTTTCTCTTAATAATAATTTTTTGTTTGAATTACTTTATTTTATTTTACTTTATCTTCTTCCTTTCTTTTTTTCCTTCCTTCCCTCCTTCCTTCCTTCCTCCCTCCCTTCTTTCTTTCTCTCTTTCTTTCTACTTCTACCAATTCTTTCTTTCTACTTTTTCTCCCTTTTATTCTGAGCCGTGTGGATGAAAGGCTCTTGGTGCTGCAGCCAGGAGTCAGTGCTGTGCCACTGAGGTGGGAGAGCCAACTTCAGGACACTGGTCCACAAGAGACCTCCCAGCTCCACATAATACCAAATGGCGAAAATCTCCCAGAGATCTCCATCTCAACACCAGCACCCAGCTTCACTCAACGACCAGCAAGCTACAGTGCTGGATATCCTATGGCAAACAACTAGCAAGACAGGAACACAATCCAACCCATTAGCAGAGAGGCTGCCTAAAATCATAATAAGTCCACAGACACCCCAAAACACACCACCAGACATGGACCTGCCAACCAAAAGACAAGATCCAGCCTCATCCACCAGAACACAGGCACTAGTCCCCTCCACAAGGAAGCCTACACAACCCACTGAACCAACCTTAGCCACTGGGGACAGACACAAAAAACAACGGGAACTATGAACCTGCAGCCTGCTAAAAGGAGACCCCAAACACAGTAAGATAAGCAAAATGAGAAGACAGAAAAACATACAGCTGATGAAGGAGCAAGATAAAAACCCACCAGGCCTAACAAATGAAGAGGAAATAGGCAGTCTACCTGAGAAAGAATTCAGAATAATGATAGTAAAGATGATCCAAAATCTTGGAAATAGAATAGACAAAATGCAAGAAACATTTAACAAGGACCTAGAAGAACTAAAGTAGAAACAAACAACGATGGACAACACAATAAATGAAGTGAAAAATACTCTAGATGGGATCAATAGCAGAAAAACTGAGGCAGAAAAACGGATAAGTGACCTGGAAGATAAAATAGTGGAAATAACTACTGCAGAGCATAATAAAGAAAAAAGAATGAAAAGAACTGAGGACAGTCTCAGAGACCTCTGGGACAATATTAAATGCACCAACATTCGAATTATAGGGGTTCCAGAAGAAGAAGAGAAAAAGAAAGGGACTGAGAAAATATTTGAAGAGATTATAGTTGAAAACTTCCCTAATATGAGAAAGGAAATAGTTAATCAAGTCCAGGAAGCACAGAGAGTACCATAAAGGACAAATCCAAGGAGAAATACGCCAAGACACATATTAATCAAACTGTCAAAAATTAAATACAAAGAAAACATATTAAAGGCAGCAAGGGAAAAATAACACACAAAGGAATCCCCATAAGGTTAACAGCTGATCTTTCAGCAGAAACTCTGCAAGCCAGAAGGGACTGGCAGGACATATTTAAAGTGATGAAGGAGAAAAACCTGCAACCAAGATTACTCTACCCAGCAAGGATCTCATTCAGATTTGATGGAAAAATTAAAACCTTTACAGATAAGCAAAAGCTGAGAGAGTTCAGCACCACCAAACCAGCTTTACAACAACTGCTAAAGGAACTTCTCTAGACAAGAAACACAACAGTAGGAAAAGACCTACAATAACAAACCCAAAACAATTAAGAAAATGGGAATAGGAACATACATATCGATAATTACCTTAAATGTAAATGGACTAAATGCTCCCACAAAAAGACAGAGATTGGCTGAATGGATACAGAAACAAGACCCATATATTTGCTGTCTACAAGAGACCCACTTCAGACCTAGAGACACATACAGACTGAAAGTAAGGGGATGGAAAAAGATATTTCATGCAAATGGAAACCAAAAGAAAGCTGGAGTAGCAATTCTCATATCAGACAAATAGACTTTAAAATAAAGACTATTAGAAGAGACAAAGAAGGACACTACATAATGATCAAGGGATCGATCCAAGAAGAAGATATAACAATTATAAATATTTATGCACCCAACATAGGAGCACCTCAATACATAAGACAAATACTAACAGCCATAAAAGGGGAAATCGACAGTAACACATTCATAGTAGGGGACTTTAACACCCCACTTTCTCCAACGGACAGATCATCCAAAATGAAAATAAATAAGGAAACACAAGCTGTAAATGATACATTAAACAAGATGGACTTAATTGATATTTATAGGACACTCCATCCAAAAACAACAGAATACACATTTTTCTCAAGTGCTCATGGAACATTCTCCAGGATAGATCATATTTTGGGGCACAAATCAAGCCTTGGTAAATTTAAGAAAATTGAAATTGTATCAAGTATCTTTTCTGACCACAACGCTATGAGACTAGATATCAATTACAGGAAAAGATCTGTAAAAAATACAAACACATGGAGGCTAAACTATATACTACTTAATAACGAAGTGATCACTGAAGAAATCAAAGAGGAAATAAAAAAAATACCTAGAAACAAATGACAATGGAGACACAACGGCCCAAAGTCTATGGGATGCAGCAAAAGCATTTCTAAGAGGGAAGTTTATAGCAATACAATCCTACCTTAAGAAACAGGAAACATCTCGAATAAACAAACTAACCTTGCACCTAAAGCAATTAGAGAAAGAAGAACAAAAAAAACCCCAAAGTTAGCAGAAGGAAAGAAATCATAAAGATCAGATCAGAAATAAATGAAAAAGAAATGAAGGAAACGATAGCAAAGATCAATAAAACTAAAAGCTGTTTCTTTGAGAAGATAAACAAAATTGATAAACCATTAGCCAGCCTCATCAAGAAAAACCGGGAGAAGACTCAAATCAATAGAATTAGAAATGAAAAAGGAGAAGTAACAACTGACACTGCAGAAATACAAAAGATCATGAGAGATTACAAGCAACTATACGCCAATAAAATGGACAACCTGGAAGAAATGGAGAAATTCTAAGAAATGCACAACCTGCCAAGACTGAATCAGGAAGAAATAGAAAATATGAACAGACCAATCACAAGCACTGAAATTGAAACTGTGATTAAAAATCTTCCAACAACAAAAGCCCAGGACCAGATGGCTTCACAGGTGAATTCTATCAAACAATTAGAGAAGAGCTAACACCTATCCTTCTCAAACTCTTCCAAAATTTAGCAGAGGGCAGAACACTCCCAAACTCATTCTACGAGGCCACCATCACCCTGATACCAAAACCAGACAAGGATGTCACAAAGAAAGAAAACTACAGGCCAATATCACTGATGAACATAGATGCAAAAATCCTCAACAAAATACTAGCAAACAGAATCCAACAGCACATTAAACGGATCATACACCATGCTCAAGTGGCGTTTATTCCAGGAATGCAAGGATTCTTCAATATATGCAAATCAATCAACGTGATACACCATATTAACAAACTGAAGGAGAAAAACCATATGATCATCTCAATAGATGCAGAGAAAGCTTTTTGACAAAATTCAACACCAATTTATGATAAAAACCCTGCAGAAAGTAGGCATAGAGGAAACTTTCCTCAACATAATAAAGGCCATATATGACAAACCCACAGCCAACATCGTCCTCAATGGTGAAAAACTGAAAGCATTTCCACTAAGATCAGGAACAAGACAAGGCTGCCCACTCTCACCACTCTTACTCAACATAGTTTTGGAAGTTTTAGCCACAGCAATCAGAGAAGAAAAGGAAATAAAAGGAATCCAAATCGGAAACGAAGAAGTAAAGCTGTCACTGTTTGCAGATGACATGATACTATACATAGAGAATCCTAAAGATGCTACCAGAAGACTACTAGAGCTAATCAATGAATTTGGTAAAGTAGCAGGATACAAAATTAATGCACAGAAATCTCTGGCATTCCTATACACTAATGATGAAAAATCTGAAGGTGAAATCAAGAAAACACTCCCATTTACCATTGCAACAAAAAGAATAAAATATCTAGGAATAAACCTATCTAAGGAGACAAAAGACCTGTATGCAGAAAATTATAAGACACTGATGAAAGAAATTAAAGATGATACAAATAGATGGAGAGATATACCATGTTCTTGGATTGGAAGAATCAACATTGTGAAAATGACTCTACTACCCAAAGCAATCTACAGATCCAATGCAATCCCTATCAAACTACCACTGGCATTTTTCACAGAACTAGAACAAAAAATTTCACAATTTGTATGGAAACACAAAAGACCCCGAATAGCCAAAGCAATCTTGAGAATGAAAAACGGAGCTGGAAGAATCAGGCTCCCTGACTTCAGACTATACTACAAAGCTACAGTAATCAAGACAGTATGGTACTGGCACAAAAACAGAAAGATAGATCAATGGAACAGGATAAAAAGCCCAGAGATAAACCCACGCACATATGGTCACCTTATCTTTGATAAAGGAGGCAGGAATGTACAGTGGAGAAAGGACAGCCTCTTCAATAAGTGGTGCTGGGAAAACTGGACACGTACATGTAAAAGTATGAGATTAGACCACTCCCTAACACCATATACAGAAATAAGCTCAAAATGGATTAAAGACCTAAACATAAGGCCAGAAACTATCAAACTCTTAGAGGAAAACATAGGCAGAACACTCTATGACATAAATCACAGCAAGATCCTTTTTGACCCACCTCCTAGAGAAATGGAAATAAAAACAAAAATAAACAAATGGGACTTAATGAAACTTCAAAGCTTTTGCACAGCAAAGGAAACCATAAACAAGACCAAAAGACAACCCTCAGAACGGGAGAAAATATTTGCAAATGAAGCAACTGACAAAGGATTAATCTCAAAAATTTATAAGCAGCTCATGCAGCTCAATAACAAAAAAACAAATAACTCAATCCAAAAGTGGGCAGAAGACCTAAATAGACATTTCTCCAAAGAAGATATACAGACTGCCAACAAATACATGAAAGAATGCTCAACATCATTAATCATTAGAGAAATGCAAATCAAAAGTACAATGAGATATCATCTCACACCAGTCAGAATGGCCATCATGAAAAAATCTAGAAACAATAAATGCTGGAGAGGGTGTGGAGAAAAGGGAACCCTCTTGCACTGTTGGTGGGAATGTAAATTGATACAGCCCCTGTGGAGAACGGTATGGAGGTTCCTTCAAAAACTACAAATAGAACTACCATATGACCCAGCAATCCCACTACTGGGCATATACCCTGAGAAAACCATAATTCAAAAAGAGTCATGTACCAAAATGTTCATTGCAGCTCTATCTACAATAGCCCAGAGACGGAAACAACCTAAGTGTCCATCATCAGATGAATGGATAAAGAAGATGTGGCACATATATACAATGGAATATTACTCAGCCATAAAAAGAAACGAAATTGAGCTATTTGTAATGAGGTGGATAGACCTAGAGTCTGTCATACAGAGTGAAGTAAGTCAGAAAGAGAGAGACAAATACCGTATGCTAACACATATATATGGAATTTAAGAAAAAAAAAATGTCATGAAGAACCTAGGGCTAAGACAGGAATAAAGACACAGACCTTCTAGAGAATGGAGTTGAGGATATGGGGAGGGGGAAGGGTAAGCTGTGACAAAGCGCGAGAGAGGCATGGACATATGTACACTACCAAACGTAAAGTAGATAGCTAGTGGGAAGCAGCCGCATAGCACAGGGAGATCAGCTCGGTGCTTTGTGACCGCCTGGAGGGATGGGATAGGGAGGATGGGAGGGAGGGAGACGCAAGAGGGAAAGAAAAACAAAAACAAAAACAAAAAAACAATACCAGTATCAACACCATAATACCCATCACTGCTAACATTTTGGAATATATGTAGAATATACATATATACACACATATATGTAACTTACTATAAATATATATGCATATATATACATATATAATATGTTATTTTTATATACATAGATATATTTATATGGAATGAGAATAAACTCTCCCAGTTACCTTAACTATCTCTTGAAATCCCTCGTAAACTGTTATGTGATTATTTCAGTAATTAAGACAAGTATAAACTGCTGGTTACCTTTCCTCTTCTTCCAACTTTTTGTTTTTTCTCATTTTTGCGCGTTTTGTCTTATCATTGTTAGTCTTTCACTTTGTTCATTTCCCTCAGTGTAGCAAACTCTGCAAGGCTTAACAAACACAGAAACATGGCATCTGCCATCTTAGATGCCTGGAATGGCACATTCACAGCGCCTTTTTTTTTTTGGCTGTGGTAGGTAATCTGCCTGGCTATACAGAGAAAATGAGAGCAGCCGCACTGTGTACACAGTCTTTCATCCACATTTTCAGTTCCATGCCTCACCAACCTTCCATGTTACTTGATGACTTCAAGACCAGCCTTTCTAGGGCTCCAGGGAGCAAACTGATGCTCTGTTCTTTGTTGTTTGCTCTTGCAGGGGTTTAGGTGGCTGAGTCTCCATTCTGCATCATATCTTACCCATTCTTTTTTTTTTTTTTTTAATCTAAAGAGATGTTATATCATTCATTTGGTCTTTTGGACTATTGACTTATTTATTCCTGACATTCTAGTACTGACATTTTATTACATGTATTAGGCTTGTGTTAAACCCATCATATCTCGCCAGAAATCTAAAGAGCTTCTGGAGTGAGTCTTTGAAGCAAAAATGGCCATAGTTTGCTGTGAAAGCGGTTATTGGGGAGATGTTTCTGAACAGAACAAAGAATTAGGAATATCCTGTTTCTCCTGCAGCAAGTGATATAAATGACGACAATCAATTCCAGCCTTTCCCTCTTACCTGAAGTCTTATCTATTGCTGTCTTCACCAGTCCCTGCTTGGTTGCTGACAATGAAAGGATCTACTGTTTTACACACTTGGACTGATCAAGGGCCAGGAGTCACTCTGAGTGCCAGTCTACAAATCTGACCTAAATACAGAGATTATTAGAGTAGTTAACCTTAGGGACCAGATGTTACTTCATCTTAAGGGCACTAGACTCTGAATTCCTTCCTTTTTTTTTTTTTTTTTTTAACAGTTTCAGCAAAGGCAAGAAGAAAGATGCGACACAATGATGCCACCACAGCTGTGTTGTATTTCTGATGATGCATTTGATATTCTTTCTATAATATCCTTCTAACTCAGAGAACTATTGACCCTCCCAGGTTCTGTATCCGTGGATTCAACCAAACGCAGATCAAAAATATTCAGGGGCTTCCCTGGTGGCGCAGTGGTTGGGAGTCCGCCTGCCGATGCAGGGGACGTGGGTTCGTGCCCCAGTCCGGGAGGATCCCACATGCCGCGGAGCGGCTGGGCCCGTGAGCCATGGCCGCTGAGCCTGCGCTTCCGGAGCCTGTGCCCCGCAACGGGAGAGGCCACAACAGTGAGAGGCCCGCGGACCGCAAAAAAAAAAAAAAAAAAAAAAAATTCGGAAAAAAAATTCAAAAAAGCAAATGTTTGCCACACTGGCAACTATTTACATAGCATTTGCATTGTATTTACAACTATTTACATTGTATTAGGTATTGCGAGTATATGTGAGGATGTGTGTAGGTTATATGCAAATACTAAGCCATTTTATATAAGGGACTTGAGCATCCACAAATTTTGCTATCTGAAGGGGAGGAGGGGAGGGGAGTGGGGGGATGGGTGTGTCCTGGAACCAATCCCCGTGCATACTGAGGGACGACTGTAGTATGTCTCTCCTAGACCTGTTAGGTGCACACACTGGAGTCAAATTGCCTAGGTTTGAATCCTGGCTCTACCACTTATTTGTCCTGTGACTATGGGCAAGATACTCATGCCTCAGTTTCCTCATCTATGAAATGGGGATACAATAGTAGCCAGCTCATAGGGTAACTGTGAGAATAAAATCAAAACAATGCCTCCTGCATTGCAAGTACTGTACAATTGTCAGCTATGATTATGGCTGTTGTTATTTCAAACGGCAGGATGTCGGGATTGTTACTTTGGTTTTAAAGAAACTCACTGGAGGAAAAACAAAACTGAATGGTCTGGAGTCGCAGCTGTTGATCAAATACAAGATTTGGAGCTGATTCCTTAGCAACCACGCCTCAAATGACATACTCCTTTTTGAAGACCCACCTTGTTCCTTTTCTATATTAATTGTTTTCAATATTCCCAAGGTGAAAGTTCAAGTTTGCCTGATGAAGCCAGTATTGCACATGTGAACAGAGTGAGTCCAGGGGACATCCCTAGATTTCCTTTTTCCTTCTCTTCAGGAAATCCCCTTCCTTATCAGATTCTTTTTCTATAAATAGATGCAATATGTTTGGAAGGCCATGACTAGCTCCAGATTTGGATGCGAAGCTTTTGTGAGAAATGAGAGTCTTTGCCGGGGCTTTTCTGCTGCACTGAACCGTTGCCCAAGGCTGAGGGAAGGCGAGGGGCTGGCAGGTAGGGGGACCTGTATGCAGGACCAGAGGCCAGGGCACGGAGCAGGACTGAAGATGCCCTCCCCTTGACTCCTCTCCCTAAGGAGGATTGTGCTGCGCCGGAGAGAGCCCAGGATCCAGAGTCTTTCAGATCCAAGTTCCAATTTTACTCCGGTTCAATTCCTCACGGCTTTATAAACTTTGGTTTCTTCCTCTGTAAAATCAACACTGCTCAGTGTTGTAATGCAGAGCAGATGAGTAAGTTAGCATAAACAAAATTATTTTGCAGATCACAGAACCTCCCGTTCTTCTCTCCTTTTTCTGCTACACACGATTATCAGTCCAAAAGCACATCTCCCAGATTCCCCATGCAAGGCACGCTCTGTCCAGGCAACACCAGGATGCACGAGGCCCTGGTGATTATCCTGTAGGACGTTCACTTAAAGGATGTGCAGAGGTCAGGTTTTCAGGGCTAACCTAAACAACCTCCAGCAGTGGAATCACGTGTACCTAATCAATTTAACTATTCACTAAGACCTGTCCTGTGCCCTCGGTGCTGCAGAGGACATAACGAAGAAAAGAGCTTATAATTTAGCAGAAGAAACCCAACAACTGGATAAGTAATCTAGAACTAACCCAAGAAACGGACTGTGGACAAAAGTCTGCAGGACTTGTTGAAGGTCAAAGTGGGAGAGATTTAGCTTTGATGTATATTTGCTGCTCCCATACCAGAGTCAAGCATCACCTCATCCCGGCTAAGTGGGGTTTAGGGAGTTACATGCCAATGCGGGTCAGGGTCTGGGGCTTCTCGGCACGTGTACACGTGCTGACTTGTCTTCAGGAGCCAGAATGTTTTCCCAGCCCAGAGCTGTTACAGTCCAAGGATTTCTCAGCTTCTTGGGAAAAAACCAAAGGGAGCCTGCGAGTGGATACAGCAAGTTCTTTTCAGAACATGTTTTGGCCAGGCTCAGCTGCCTACTGATTTTGAATTTTTGGTGATTTGCTAGAAGCAGGGCCTCAGTCTTCGAGCGTGAAGTCTTTCCCAGAGCACGGATCCTCTTCCTGCCCACCTCCCCTCCCTCTATTTTGTGCAGAGAGGATGGAGACTTGTCCTGGGCATCAGTAAAATACTCGGCACACCTATATGACTTCTCATTCAGAGGACATCAGACGCTCTGAAAATACAACTGAACTCAGCTCAGTGTCCTTCAGTTAAGGCCAGGCTATTTTCTAGGCAGGAACTCTCTAGTTCTAGTTGACTAGCGGCAAATGCTCCTTTATTTCTCCTCTTGTGTGAGAACTGGAAGGGACGCCTTGACAGGCTAACCTCTGCTTTTCTTTACTACTTCGTACTGATCTGACCTTCACTAATATCATTTCTCCTTAATTAAGTTGGGTCACCTCCCCCATTGGAAAATGCCCAGTTTGTGTCTTACAGAATAAGTAAAGGCAAACCAACCCTCAGAGCTCGGAGGGCCCTTTGGGTTAAACTCAGATGCCATCCTGACACCCTGAGGCTCAGACCCTTCTATTTCCTGGCTGCGGCTTACCTCACAATGATGGACTGGCCTGTTGGAAGTCTTGGAGAGATGCTGTCAGACCTCAAGCTTGCCCAGGCCATTAACACCAGGGCTGCGTTGAGTGCAAAGCAGTACTTCCTGCTTCTGGCTTCCCTCTGCTATTGCAGTACCTCTGGAACTCTTGAGAAGTTCATACCAATGTTTTTGATGGGGGCCCAGCTGGTATTTCACATGGGTTTGCAAATAAGTCTTCCCCGTGTTGGCCATTGGGCTCCTTCAGGGGGATGCTGCCCTGGAAGTTGCAGCAAAGCCCCTCAGGCGAGCAGAAGACCTGATACTTGGTTGCTCTCATTAGCTGCCACTGAAGCCATGGCCACCACCCAAGGCACTGCTGCGCTGGGGGCGCTGTGCCTGATGGCGGGGTGTGTCTGCCCAGCCGGGGCCATCATCGTGGGCCTGCCCATGGGGCTGCTGCCCACAGCAGCTGTTGCCCTAATGCTGGTTCGGGGCTGGGTTCTCCCACCCACCATGGGGCAGCCACCACCAGAATCAGGCTACAAAGGCTGATGTGCACGCTGCTTCCCAGGGCTACAGTCTCGCTGTGTCCATGACGTCCAGAAATGGCCTCACTGAAGTAGGGACAGACCTTTTCTCCCACTTTCAGGCCAAAGTAGTGCTGCTTTATGTTCCCAAAGTCTTACAGAGTTTCGCACGATAACGGCACTTGCAGTTCTTACTGACCTCCTCCTCTCACCCCCTGAGACCTCACAGCTTATTCACTGGGGAAGAACCAGAGGAAACATCTAGGTCCCGGCACCATGTTATTTGCTCCTCCCTTGAGCATGACCTCGAACCCAGCTGGTGAGCGCTTTCCTAGGGGTGCTTCACTCTCCTGGACCATAAATCTATCTCCAACCCTCCTTCCAAATTCCAGCCAGAAGCATAGTTTGTAAACCTATTTTGTTGCAGAGAAGCCTAATAGCGTGATTATTTTTGTTATAAAAATAAAGGACATAGCATTTCCAGATATTAAATAAGAGTTTTCACGTATTTTTTTTTTTAGGGGATGAAAATGAGTATCAAATTGTCTAGATGTTTAGATTCCTGCAGACACATTTCAAAGTGATGTGTGTACTTTTTGTTTGAAACAACATTTACAATATGCTGGGAGTTACGCCCTTGGCAACCACTGAAACTTACATTGAAAAATTTTGAAAGTTATCTTTAAAACAGGAGAGAAGTGCAGAGTTTTTCAAAATTCTTTCTTTGGAGGGGCAGGTGAGCTGTGAGCAAAACTGTTTGAAGACCTCCACTTTAGAGCGTTTTGCAAAGATGCTCTCGACGAGTGACTGACGCCTATGAATTTTATTTCACAGATTGCTTTTACATTGAAGTATTTTATGTTGTGTTTGTTTAAATTTGTTTTTCACTGGAAACCCTAAAGAACAGCAATTGTGTTAGAGAATTAATGTTCGTTTGGGGCATTCTCCATCCTAAGGGGCTCTCCATCTACTGCTATGAGGTACTGGACTTAAGCAAGTAGACCTCAGGTTGCCAATCACTAGATGAAGGAACACACCTTGCAGGGAACCACGATAACACTTCTATTTTAAAGCCTCATCTGTTTCCATTCTCTGCTGCCTTCTCCTCCTTCCGCCTTTTTTTTTTTTTTTTTTTTTTTTTTTTTGCGGTACGCGGGCCTCTCACTGTTGTGGCCCTTCCCGTTGCGGAGCACAGACTCCGGATGCGCAGGCTCAGCGGCCATGGCTCACGGGTCCAGCCGCTCCGCGGCATGTGGGATCTTCCCGGACCGGGGCACGAACCCGCGTCCCCTGCATCGGCAGGCGGACTCTCAACCACTGTGCCACCAGGGAAGCCCCTCCTTCTGCTTTTTAATGTGTAAAAAAAAAAAAGTTGGCGAAACTCGAGATTGGCAAGAAGGATGAGTGGGAAGGAAACATAATTAGTGAGTAATCCTTAGTCTTCTCTGTGAAGTTATTTTTATTGCTCTTCCAACCTTCAAATAACAGTGGGGAGGGAAGAGTTGGGAAGAAATGGGTAACTTGATTATCAAGAGAACCTTTTCCTGATTGGAAAAATAACCGTCCCAGGAAAAACTGGCTCCCAGGGATGCACTTTCCTTGAACATCTTTACACGCTTTTCTGTTGGTTACAGGAGAGGCAGTATTCAGAGGCTGGAAGTGGGAAAGTTCGTTTCCTCCTTGGTGCTGGGAATGAACAGCAGGGTCACATTGAACAGTGAAAACTGGAAATGTAGCCAGAGAGGAACTGAGCTGATATCTATGTATTTGTATCTATTTAACTCACGTTCTAAACTACATCCACTCAAATTTGTTGGCAAACATTGAGAAATTGTGTTTGTTAGAGATTTATGCTGATAAGTCTGTACACACGGTTTTACATCCGCATCTACACACTTGCATTTTATGGGAATGTTTACCTTTTGGCTCCTTCTGTTAGATGTTCTGATGATCAGCACTGCAGTCCCAAGAACAGCCCAGATGGTTGTTCCACATTATACAACCAAGCCTTCAAGCACCATCGTTTATCAACCAAAATCGTAGGCACTGTGCCTCAGAGGAAATGATCAAGGTCTCCAGGTCTGCCCTTGTTGACCCCAGGCTCAAGGTGAGGGCAAGTGCGCCGTCACTCTAAACACACAGAGGGCGTGCCTGCAATGGCTGAGCCTTGAGTAAACGTCTGTCTGCGAGCTCACTGCCCCGGTCTTCCCGGACGCCCATGTCTAGCCTGGGAGCCAGTATTTCTCGTTCCGATGACCCAGATGTGTGTCCTCTGGTAGGTGGGCCAAAGGAAACCTGAAATAACCACGGAGTTTTCATCGAGTCACATGGCGCGCTCATCTCACAGCTATCGTGGTGCAAATGAGCAGGCTGACACCCCTCCACCGCTGACGCGGAGCTTCATAGTGATTAGACCGTCGCCTTGGGGGAAAGGAACATCCGGCAACCGGGCATCACTGTTCCTGCCCTGGGTCAGAAAGTTGTGAATGGAGATTCCACATGGAGACTGGAACTTATTACCCAAAAGCCCCACCTCTGAAGAGCCCAGAGGTACGTTCATCAAAGCAGGCCTCTATCTGCTTGTTGTTCTTGGCCAAGTGGGAGGAGGAATGTGGGAGAGCCCAGGACGTTCCCATAGAGAAGCAGGGCCCTGACTCGGTGCGTTGTTCGCAATTGCTTTCTGAGCTAATTCCGCGGCAGCTCTGCTGGCGTGGGCACAAGCGTTCACAGCTGCACGAAGAGTGTTGCAGGGGACATAATGGCTGCTGTGCGTGCTGCAGTACACACTGTCCCACACAGGCCTGGGCCGGAGAAACAATGCGGCAACAAACAGCCTTCAAAACAATGCATTCATTTCCTGTCTTAACACTGGGCTGAATGAGGCCCAGTAGGCTGGTTCCACCTCACCAAGAGACCTCCACTGACGCCATCATTTCAGAAGCCTGCTGTTCATCAGGAACGAAAGACACACATGCAGAGAAAAGAGACGGCAAGCATTTGGGTTTTTTTCCCTTCAGAGCAAGATGTAATTAAAACTCTTTTTTTTTTTTAATGTCCTTATCTGGGCATAAAAAATACAGTGTGGTAAAAATACTGGAGAGGTGTTGGAAGCTATTTCAGTTTTAAGTCTTTCTGATGTTAAATGCTTGTGATTCACTATCTCTGCTAAAAATACTGGCATGAGGCTCCCTGGGCTTCTCTGCTTCTCAGCAAGCCAACTGGCTCTGCCATGAGCTCACCTCCCCACCCTACCTGCGCTTCCATCCTCCTGCAGGGGAAAGTCCTACTGAGAGTTGGTTTATGCCAATACTAATGATAATGGTAATAATAATAACAGCCAACAGCTACTAAGTAGCAGACCCAGTTCTAATTCCCTGAATCCTCACTAGAACCCTATGAGGCAGGTTCCATCATTAGTCCCATTTTATAGATGACGAAACTGAGGCATGGAGAGGTTGAGCAACTTGCCCAAGCTCGTAACTTGTAAGTCTTTCCAAATACATACCCAGAGTCTCCCGTGAACCCACCTGTGCAGGTGATTGCCTCACTCCATGTTCGTGATGGAATGCACCCATAGCTCTTGCATGAGACAGGCACATCTTGAGGGGGCACTGAGAGGGCTTCTAGGGTAGGAAGTGTTCTGAGGAGACACGAGAGAGGAATGGGAACAAAGCCTTGTGAGTCTGAGAAGGGAATGCATTTGGAGCGGCAACCCCAACAAGGATGCTTACTTCCACGGCTGCCAATTATTCAAACACGAGGAGACCCTCCGTGGACCTGTTCAGAAAGCCATGACCCACGCACAGAGCGCTCCTGACTGTTGAGGCTGGCTGGGCTGAACTTGTGCATCAAATATGCCTCAAGACTGTTCATGGTGTTGGGAGGGTCTCAGAGGGGTCAAATAATGGCAGCGGGAAAGGACAGGGCAGGCTGGGGAACATCACTAAGACAGAAATATACACATGGGACTTAGGAACTGGAAGAGCCTTTAGAGATGGTCCAGGCACCTCATTTTATAATCGAGGGGCCGAGGGGCAGGAGGGTGAAGCCCCAGTGGATACCACTCAGGTGGTTCAAGGCAGAGCCAGGAGTAAAACCAAGGTCTGCTCTCTCTACCTGCAGAAAAGAACAAACCTGTTAGGGAAACGTTGACCGAAACCACCTGCCTTGGCCAGGTACAATAATAACACCTTGCATGAGTTGTCTCACAACAGGAGGTCCCACTAAGGAACATGGTGCGGCCGCTGAAAACTAACCGGGAGAATTCGGGAGGGGCCACAAGGAGGGAGGAGACACCAGCCTGTAATATCGATGTTATGGAAAAACCCGAACAAACTTTTTGGCCAGCCCAATATAGCCTACCAACCTCCCAGAATCCTTTGTGCTGGAATCTGTCTTGGCTGAGCGATGCGTGTACCATCAGGAAGGGCCCTGAGGCAGACGACGGGTTAAGCAAGATGATTGGCCAGAGACAACTGGGAAACTAACCCCATCACCATAAAACCCGAGACTGCGAGCCACGTGGCAGAGCAGTGCTCCTGGGTTCCCTCACCCTCCTGCTTTCCGCCCGGGCGCCCCTTCCCAGCAAGGTCTCTTGCTTTGTCAGCACGTGTGTCTCCTCGGACAATTCATTTCCGAGTGTTAGACAAAAGCCCACTCTCGGGCCCTGGAAGGGGTCCCCCTTCCTGCAACAAATCCTGTTAGAACCATCTGTTACTTACTGAAGACCAGAGGCTGTGCTAGTTAACTTCTTGGCAGAAATGTGATAGGAAAGAGATAGAAGATGAGATTCCTCCTCTCCCGAGGCTTACAGTGTCTCTGGGGATACACATGATACATAAAAGCGAGCACTGGTGGGCTGACCTCGCCTCTTCCCTCGTGAATCCAGCCACAGGTAAGAACAGGGAAGACACGAGTTCAAGGGAGAATCAGGTTAGGGCAGTAGAACCCGGGAAGGGGTCCTAGAAGCGCACCCTGTTCCATACTGAGGTAGACAAAAGGGGTGTCAATTGGTAGAGAGAAAGTAAAAAACATGCAACGTGGAAATGAATACCTCTTATGCCAAAGGACAAAGGAGCAATGAGTGAGAACCATCCACACGGGCTGCAAACGGGCTCGTCTGACGGGCATGGAGAGCGTGTGTCCACAAGTGGTGAGAAGTGATGCCATGAAGTGACACGGGCATTAAAAACGTTCCTGTCACACCATAAGCAGCTGGCCGTCTGAGGAATCTGCCCTGGTTTGACGGCTAGGGAACAAACCAGTTGTACGCAACACCACGAGATGAGTACATGCGATGTTTCCCAGCACATCGTCACCTTGACAACCAGGAAGCTACCTAACGGTGTCATGAATGATGATGGGGTTTCTCACTGTCATCTAGGTGTGACGCTGGGCTCAGATGATAATTTGAGCAAGAGAGACTCAGCCCTGATTGGGCTTTTCACAGGTGCGTTGGGTCACAAGCGTTCCAGCAGAAAGTCAGCACTTTTTCGTCATTCAAAAGTAAGGAGGCCTAGCAATTCTCAGAAGCAGTAAACAATCAATATATTTCGCGGATGTCTAAATGACTGAATAAAATCCTGGGCTTATTCTGCCCTGACACCGACTCAAGTGGAGAAACAGGCATCCATGCATCCCTCTTCCTGCTCTGCTGGCTGGGAGCCGGGGCACCATGTGGCTGCTTTCCTACGTGGTACCCCCCATTTCTAGGTGTGCTGCCTCCCTGTAGAGACTGTGGAAGAAAAATGTCTCCTGCCACATGGCACTGGTATACCGGAGGTGTATTAGTTTCTGGTCGCCGCTGTGACAGACTGTTACACATTCAGTGATGTAAAACAATACAAATGTATTATTTTGAAGTTCTGGAAGCCAGAAGTCCAAAACAACTTTCACCAGAGGCTAAGTCAAGGTGTCCCTTTTAGAAGCTCTCGGGGAGAACCCATTTCCTTGCCTGTTCGAGTTTCTAGAGACCTCCTGCGTAACTTGGCTCATGGCCTCTTCCGCCATCTTCAGAGCCAGCAGTGGAGCGTCTCCAAATTTCTGTCTCCGACCCCTTCTTCTGCCATCACATCCTTCTCTGAGTCTGACTCCCCTGTTCCTCTCTTATGAAGACCCTTATGATTACAATGACCCCACCTGGACAATCCAGGATAAGTTCCCGTCTTGACATCCTTCATTTGACCAGCTGCAAAGTCCCTTCTGCCATGTATGGCAACGTACTCACACACTGTGGGCATGAAGGCGTGGATATCTTTGGGGAACCATCGTTCGGTTGACTGCGGTAGGAGTGAATGAACAGCACGTCGCATGCACATCAGCACTTCCTTCTAGAGCCTCTGCTCACCATGTGACCTTGCCCAGTTTGTCTCATGCTGAACAACTTTGCCCTGGACCTTCTATACATTCAAGGACATTTGACTTCACAAGGGGACTTTCTAGAAGCAAGCTGTTTAGCAGCCTGGCCTCAGAGAGAAGGGCAGTGTCTGATGGAGGTAAACAGCACAGGGTATCTCTTTTTCCCAAGCTAATTGTAAGCATCTTAACATTTGCTATTGCCAATAGGCTTACTTGTCTTTTATTAACGAACTTTTCCTCATAGCTACACAATGAGGAGGCCTGTCTGTCTCTCCTGGGCTTATAGATGAGGAAAAGCAAGGCCTGGAGAGGACCAGCTGGGGCCTGGAACTAGAGCTTAGTGTTGCAAAGTCACAGTTACTTGGGTTCTGAGTTTTGGCTTCAGCATTTCACGTCTTTGTCTCTAACTGGAAGAGTGGAACCTCTTGGGTCTTACTTGTTTAAGCTACAGCTTAGAGTTATGACGAGGTCAAAATTCTCTTTCTTCCTCTCTCTGTTGGCACACTTTCTTTTTTTCAGTGCCTGACTTGAAGGTTGCTGTAAGAGGAACCTTGATGAACTTGTGACACTAAACTAGCAGGGACATAGCACCTCTCGGGTGATTTCTCCCCAGCGTGGAAATGATTTACCAAGTCCTTCTGGCTTCCTGATTCAAAACTGGAACTTATTTTCAAAGTTTTAATGACAGCCAGTTCAAAGTTTGTTGCCAAAATAATTTGTACTTAAAAAACAAAAACAAGCCATCTGTTCAAGTTAGAGCAGCACCACAATTATTTTAACCATTGTTTTGATTAGGATAAGTTCAAAAACTAAGATTTTGTACCCTTGTAACAAAATCAAGGTTCAGACAACTATTACTTGGCCATAGAAATGTGGAGTAATTATTTAAAATATGTTGTAAAGTACAGGACTGAGATGAAGTGGAAGGGACTGCATGGAGATGAAGGACAAGAAAAATGCCAGCATTAAGTATCTACAGATGATCATATGTTCGTATATTGCATATGATTCTTGATTAATGCTAAGTGTGAAGAACTGTACATATGTTATCTTATTTAAGCCTTACAACAATACTAGGAGATAAGCATCATTTCCAGCCAACAGTCATGGAATCTGGAGGATGGGTACAGCCTGGAAGAAAGGATCCATTAGAAGATTAACAAAACTAAAGTGGTTTCTTTGGTGGAGAAAAAATAAAAGGTATTAGAAGCAAATAAAATAAGGAACAAAAAGAAGAAATGACTACATACACAGTGAAATTTTTTAAAGTAGTACAAATGTCAACATACGGAGAATCCCTATCTTATACAAGTTGTTCCAGAAAACAGAAAAAAAGGAAAGGCTGATGTCTTTTTTTTTTTTTTTTTGGCCACGCTGCGAGGCATGCAGGATCTCAGTTCCCCAACCAGGGGTCGAACCTATGCCCCCTACAGTGGAAGCATGGAGTCCTAACCACTGGACTGTCAGGGAATTCCCTGATGTCATTTTTTAAAAAAAATAAATTTATTTATTTATTTATGGCTGCATTGGGTCTTTGTTGCTGCACCCGGGCTTTCTCTAGTTGTGGAGAGTGGGGGTCACTCTTCATTGCGGTGCCCGCTCTTCGTTGCGGTGCCCATGCTCTAGGCACACGGGCTTCAGTAGTTGTGGCTCAGGCTCTAGAGCACAGGCTCAGTAGTTGCAGCGCATGGGCTTAGTTGCTCCACCGTATGTGGGATCTTCCTGGACTAGGGATCGAACCCGTGTCCCCTGCATTGGTAGGCAGATTCTTTTTTTTTTAAAT
The DNA here is from genome assembly GCF_949987515.2 of Delphinus delphis. Lineage (NCBI taxonomy): Eukaryota > Metazoa > Chordata > Mammalia > Artiodactyla > Delphinidae > Delphinus > Delphinus delphis. The sequence continues at coordinate 167,358,330 of NC_082684.1, forward strand.
TAATTAATTATTTATTTTTGGCTGTGTTGGGTCTTCGTTTCTGTGCGAGGGCTTTCTCTAGTTGTGGCAAGTGGGGGCCACTCTTCATCGTGGTGTGCAGGCCTCTCACTGTCGCGGCCTCTCTTGTTGCGGAGTACAGGCTCCAGACGCACAGGCTCAGTAGTTGTGGCTCACGGGACCAGTTGCTCCGCGGCATGTGGGATCCTCCCAGACCAGGGCATGAACGCGTGTCCCCTGCATTGGCAGGCAGATTCTCAACCACTGCGTTACCAGGGAAGCCCATAGGCGGATTCTTAACCACTGCACCACCAGGGAAATCCCACCTGATGTCATTTTTGAGGCTAGAATAATCCTGATTCCAAAACCAAATAAGGATAACAGAAGAAAAGAAAATTATAGGACCATTTCTTCTTTGAATGTATTGTAGATGCACAAAAATAGTAGCTAATGAAATGCAGTTGTCTGATTACCCAGAGGTCAGTGGTCAGAGCTGAAAATTCCAACCCTCTGATCACTGTTCTTTGAGGCCATCTAGGGTTCCCACTCCAAGTCACCTCATTAACATAAAGCCAGGTGTGATCAAGAGGCTTGTTATGAATAACAAAAGACACTCCTATCACTTTGGAAATTCCAAGGGTTTTAGGAGCTCTGAGCCAGGGACCAGTGGGAAAAACCAAATAGATTTCCTATACCACACCATCCTTTCTTATACTCATCTAATTTAATTGTAAACCATAAGTCTGCAGACACACTTTCTAGTGTCCATGAACTTAGTCCTGCCTATTGAGTACTGACTCAGGAGTCCAATAGCACTGCTTCAATTTTTGGCTTTGAACAAAGCTGTGTGACCCCGGGTGAGTGATTTCATCTCTCTGATCCTCACTTCCTTATCTCTAAAATGGAGATGCCAATTCCTACCCCTGAGTTTTGTGCTAAATGTTACATTGAGTTATCCTCAAGTGTTGGCCTAGTGCGTGAATCACTGTAGCTTCAGCCAAATCTTTCATGAAATGTCAACACACCCAACGCCTGGGCTTGAATCTTCCACAAGATGCTTTGTGATGCTTATGACACGTCTCTTTTGAATACAACTGTACAGATTTGTGCAATTACCCAGTAGCTGTGTAGTGTAAGTCATTTTCTCAGGCTACTGATGAATATTCTCCTTACTAAAGAGGAGACAAATTACGTTGATTTCTTTTTCCAGTCAACCAATTCTGTCGTTCAATATTAGATGAGATAAATCAGAGCAGTTTTCATTGTAAAATCCTGTAGGTTAGTACTGAGTAATCTGTTGTTTTTAAAATTGACTTGATGAGTATTGTTTCTGGTATAATGTATGTAACATATATATGTAATTGTTCACCTAGTTACATTCATTGTGTTTTAAGGGCCCTTATCCTGAATCACTTTCTTGGCCAAATGATGATGAAACTTTTTTTATATAAAAATGGAACTACCAAAATTTCAGTATGAATTTACATCTATAGGGCATTTGCCAAGCAAAAACCATTCTACTGTTTTTTATATTTCAAACTTAAGCACCTTAATAGAAATAAAGCTGCTCTTTCAAAGTCTTCTAATTTATTCCAAATACTCTCAGTGGGAAGACGTGTATCTTTGTAATCAAGATGTGCTACTGCATATCTCATATTTTCCCACGTGGCTAGGTGGTATTCTGTAATCTTTAAAAATCTGTGGAAGCAGGCTTGTTTTCAATTATGCGTTATAACCAGTGGATAATCAACTCCTTCCCTAACCTAATTAGTAGGGAAATGTGCAGGGCACATCGCTTTTCTGTGGCAGATTTCATCTGCAGGTTTCTGAAGATGGCCACAGCAATATATATGCCATTCCGCTTGACCATCTTACAATATGATGATTATGCTAATCTACCACTGAGTGGTGGCAGTCTATGTTCCTTCCCCTTGAACTCAGACAAATCCCTGTATCTGCTTTGACTCACAGAACATGGTGGAAGTGAGGCTGTCAGATAAGAGGCAATGTGGCTTCCACCTGCTTCTCTCTGTCTCTGCCTGCACTTGCCTTGGGAACCCAGTGGCCATGTTGTGAGGAAGCCCAAACCACATGGAGAAAGCACACAGAAGAATTTCAGCCTCAGCTAAGGTTCAGGCTAACAGCCAACATCATCCGCTAGACAGGCCTTCAGATCAGAGCTACCCATAGAACGTTCTGCAATTATGGAAATTTTCTGTTTGTGCTAATATGGTAACTTACTACCACATGAGGCTACTGAGCAATTGTAATGTAGCTAGTGTGAATGAAAAAGTGAATTTTAAATTTCATTTAACTTTATTTCATTTAAATTTAAATAACTGCATGTGGCTAATGGCTGCCACACTAGACAGTTTAGCCCTCAGCCTCTGAATCTTCCTGCAGAAGCAACAAACATCACAGAGCTGAAACAAGCCATCCCCACTGTGCTTTCTCCATATTCCTAACTCTTGGAAGCATGCGAGATAATAAAAGAATTATTGTTGGTTTAAGCCACTCAGTATTGGGGTGATTTGTTACACGGCGGTCAACAATGAATACATTCTACTATTCTGTTTGATTTTTTTTGTTCTCTGCAGCGAATAAAGAAGCACAAGCCTCTTCCATCTTTTAAAAGGCCTCTAGCTATGGTTTTGTGTCTCTTCTCTTCACAGCCAGGTTTCTTGAACAAATCATCTAAACTTTACCATCCTCACACACAGCTTATTCACTAGTCAACACCCACTAGGATCTGGATACGGATGAGGTCACAGTAACATTAGTTCAGGCTTATTCCTATCACTTGGAGATTGCAGGACTTCAGAACCCACACCCTGTCTCCGTGTTCTCCCCTACCTATTTCTGAGCAAAGCTCACCCTGGCAGAAAAAGCCACCCTTTTGTGGATGAGAAATTGCAAAAACATAACCTTTTCTGGTGGCCTAGAAAAAGAAACCCCTTTAAGAAAAGGACACGCCTACCTGAAGGCTGATGCAGTCCATGGCTTGACAAGTGGCATGTGGGCTGGATTTCAGCTCCTCCTTGCTCCCCTCGGCCAGGCATCCTTGCCTAGGGTACCAGCAGCGTGGACGGTACGACCCATGCAGTAGTTGTGTGTCCGGGATGCTCAGAGTTTTCTCACATGTGGCCATCAACATTCCTGCCATGGGCTGCTCTGGTCCCCTGTGGAAGCCTGTGGCCTGTGAAGTCTCTGGAGGGGGCATCTTGTGAAGCGCCCTGAATGTGCACACCCTTCCCAGCCCAAGAACTCCCCTAACTGCAGAATCCTTGGGCTCCTCCAACGGAGCTGCTTTCCCAGGACTTCTCCCACTCTAAAGCTGCACCAGGATCCCCGGTGAGATGTGGAGACCAGCCTGGTGGCTCCACGGTGTGACATGATGGCTACTAGGAAAACAGCTCCTTCTGCTGACATCTTTGCCTATTTCTCTCCACAGGGTTCAGAACCACTCATGGGGTACGGCTGGGGCCATGGAGCCTCACGGCCCTCTCCACATGCATCCGCTTTTCTTACTTCGCACACTTCCCAGCATCAAATCCCAGATGTCCCTCCGTGATCCTCTTTTCCCTTTGTGAAACTCGCCAGCCCAGTGGTCCTCAGACGTCATCAGGGCACCCAAAGGAACTTTACGATGGTAAACTAAGTAAAACACCCAAATGCTGTTTTTTGCCCAAATTAGCCAGACATCTGGGTTGAGAGTGTGGTTTAGGGTTTCAGTTTCCTAGAACACAGTAACTCTGTTACAGAAGTGGGGAAATGTTTCCACGACAGCAGGTCTTTAGAAGTGGGATGGGTTACCTTCTGTCTCCATTGGGAAAATCCAAGTTCACCGCACAGGAGGCTGAGGAAGTGGCCGCTTGTGCTCTGCAAGGCTGTTTTCAGTCTCCGGAGGCCTGAGACATGGCAAAACAAGTGACATCCAAAGACATCCAAAGGTTAAACAAGGCACATCAGGATCTGACCTTCACGCAGCTCACCCTGGGGGTAGTACGTGGTTCAATATGGGATCTATTCCAGTCCAATAAGAAAGGGCCAGTTTGTACTGAGGGATTCTGATTTGTTTGAAAGATCCCAAAGTATTACTGAGTATGTTGATTATAACTGAATCCAAATTTTTCCAGGGACACATGCCACACTTTTTTTTCCCCCCTATTAATCAGCTTTGGAACACTAAATTAATAAATGCACTGGTTGTTAACCAGATGATAAGCTTTTACATTTTTGGTCTAGGTTGAATAAACTCAGTGATACTAAAAAGATTAGAGTGTTCAAGAGAAAAGGAAA